>NC_071613.1:45345670-46595670 GCF_014839835.1 Dryobates pubescens | reverse complement strand
GAGCCACAGCCAGCCTGGCCTTAAAAACCTCCAGGGATTGGGCTTATACCACCTCCCTGGGTGTCTTGCCACCCTCATGGGGAAGAACTTCTTCCTAACATCCAATCTGAATCTACCCATTTCTATTTTTGTTCCATTCCTCCTAGTCCTATCATTACCTGACACACTTAAAAAGTCCCTCCCCAGCTTTCTTGTAGGCCCCCTTAAGATACTGGAAGGCCACAACAAGGTGTCCTCAGAGCCTTCTCTTCTCCAGACTGAACAGCCCCAACTCCCTCAGCCTGTTTTCACAAGAGAGGAGCTCCAGTCCTCTCATCATCCTTGTGGGCCTTCTCTGGACACCTTCCAGCACCTCCAGATCCTTCCTCTAATAGGTGCTCCAGAACTGGGTGCAGTACTCCAGGTGGAATCTCACCAGAGCGGAGCAGAGGGGGAGAATCACCTCCCTCAACCTGCTGGCTATGCCTCTCTTGATGCAGTCCAGGATGTGATTGTGTTTCTGGGCTGCAAGAACACATTGGTGGCTCATGTTGAGGTTCTCATCCACCAGCACCCCCAAGTCCTGTTCTTCAGGGCTACTCTCAAGCCAGTCACTGCCCAGCCTGTATTCGTGCTTGGGATTGTCCCAACCCAGATGCAGGACTTTGCATTTGGTGTTGTTGAATTGATGTAGTGATGTGTCCACTATGGTCATAAGTGATACAAGAAATAATAGACATGTAGTACTATGTAAGTAATACATGTAGAAATGCAGTGTTAAAGAAACAATGAACCTAGTAGAAAATGAGATGTGTGCCCATTCCTGGAAACACTTTTTTGGAGGCTGTTCTGCAGACTTTGGTCCTGCTACCCTAATCAAAGGGATGAACTGTGGGACAGTGAGGAGCAATGAGGGTCATTTGATAAGGGAGTTCAGTTTAGGTGTCAGGTCAAAATGCCCTGTGCAAAGACAAATACCAATGGTGTTTGTATAGTCCACACACACTGGCTCTTTTCTAAAATGTAAATTTAGAATGGAGAATCACCTTTAAGTGCCAAAGGACAGTCAGAGATGTCACAAGTTGCATTTCCATTCAAACCTTAACCTCCATGGGGTCATACTTCAAGGTGAGAGGAAGACTTGGTTTTTCAGACCCATGTTTTCCATTTTAAGGTGTTTTTTTGAACCCCAAGTCCCTGCATTTGGAGTTCTTGGGACTCAAAACCCACTGGGTTTCACCAATCTTTCAGCTCACTGGTAAATGAGGATAGTTGTGTGGCTCCTGTAATCTGTGGCTTGAAAAATGTGGTCCTGTAATCTGCTCCTAGGAAATAAGGTAAGATTAGCTGAATTAGGAGCGGTTCCCCCATCCTCTCCCTTTCATCACATCACCAATACACAGGTCAGTGAATGGGAAGGCCTCTTCTTTTCAGCAGTATTGGATCCTCCTGCCTTCTACTGGTTGTAAAATGAGGCACCAGAGCTGGTGTCCAGTAAAACAGACTCAGTTGCTGTGAGAAATCCTCCAGTTATCTTGTCGGGGAAGTTTCAAAGCTATGGGCGACAGTACATACTTTCTGCTATCATCTGAATCAGCTTTTCATAGAGTATTTGTGCTTTGATGACAGTTTGTGATTTCTAAGGTCACAGTAACTAATGAAATCCAGAGAGATGTTGTGATGTTGGTCGCATAGCTGCTACATTACTTAGTAATTCACCATGTGACCTAAAAAAAAGGACCATGCAACAAATCTGATGTCTCTCTTGGCACAGCAGCTGCTGGGAATTTCGCTGAGGAAGGACATAAACAGACAATTGACACTTGCATAGACAACTCTTTATGGGATTTGATACCCTACCTAATGGTGACTGATGTTAAAGAGAGTTAACGGGTGGAAAAGCTGCTAGAAAATTGTTCTACTTGAGCTCAGATAAATGGTGTGGAGTGTCTGGTGTGTGCAATGAAGACGAACATATGTTCATCACTTTGACATCTCTTAAATTGTTAAGGCCTATTCATTCTGCTATCTGAAATACTTGAAAACAATATCTTATCGCCCACTGCAGTGTTTCCCTGAAAGACTTCATAATATTATCATAAGAACTCTCGCATCTTACTGTTGATTAAAATGGTCACTTCCAATTTAATCTCCCTGTGGGAAGAAAACACTTAAGTTATTAGTTTTTCTGCACTTCAATATCAGGCTTCTCTTCATCGCCACACTATTTTTAACCAAATCTGCTGACCCTTTGTTATGAATTCTAATGTAAAAACAGTGATTAATGCCAAGCCACAATGCCTACTTAAAAAACAACAAAAAAAAAAAAGGAAAAAAAGAGCCTGCATCTTATTCTGATAGCCAGTTAACATCTAAAACATATACCTCTAAACATCTGCATATGCCCTTAGCTTGTGGGATGTCTTCATTGAGTTGATGTGCTTGAGGCCTGACACGACTTGTTCAACGCTGCTGTCTCCGTTCCTGAAAGCAGAGCGTAGATTGGTTTGAAGCATGGAGGGTCTGGCCCATACTTTGACCTGAAAGGTGGCTGCAGGCAAAAGATGGAGACTCACCTACTCTGCTCCGTCCCCACCAGTTCAAAGGGACCCACCAAAGCTGTGCTCAGAGCCAAGTGATAATTGTGCAGTTTTGCTTTACAGTTAACCGAGTACTGGGGGGGGGAAGAGCTTTCTTCTCAACGCCGTCTTGTCAAGACGCCAGACGCTGCTTGTTTTTGACATTTTCAGCTACTGTTAAATAATAGTCTTGCTTCTGTCACAGCTAATGTTGACTTGAAGGCAGTTGTGCATTTCTCAACTCAAATGCTAAGCAGACAGGCTTGGGTCTTGACAAATATTTTTTTTCTGGGGCTTGCCCAAGGCAAGTAGAAATGAGCTTCTAGTTAATCGTTTGTTTTAAAATTCAAATTGGTGAAATAGGCAATTAAAAAAAAAATAAATGACAATTTTCATCAAAATTTGCAAATGAAATGTCTCTTTGCAGTCATAGCGAGCTCAAGAAACTGCAATAGATAATTGCTATTTGAAATCAGTGAAGTATCCAGCGCTTTAGGGCCGTGAGGATTGTGGCTGTTCTGCCTTGGTAAACCTTGATTGATTTGGTAAATAAGCATTGCAACTTCTCTCTTTAAAATAAATAAGCAATTTTATTGCCTTATTGCTTACCCCTGTGTGGGAGGTAAACAAGCTCTCAAGCAGTAGCCCTGTAATATCATGAGCCCAAGTGCCATCTGTCACCGAGACTTTTGTCCCTTTATGCACAATAGCTGCTTATGGCATTAGGTCCGTTGTAGGTTAATTGATTAGCAGAGATCCTCCTTTCAGTTGTTCCTGCTTTTCTTCACTAAAGGACCATATCTCTCATCTCCATTTCCTTTTCTCTCTCCCGTATTAGCATACTAATCACACTGAACTCCCACTGCTAAAAAACTCTATCCATTTTATACTGGGGGAGGGGAGGATGAATAAACTGGCATTTCCTGAGAGATTTACAAATGCTGGGTTATGGCGGTTAGAGGGGAGAGAAAGAAAAAGGACTGGTGGCAGAGGTGAATAATGCACTGCGCTGGCGCTGGCATGCCAGTGAAAGCTGAGACGATAGCCACATAAATATTAAACACATTTGAGAAGCACTATTAAAATAAATATCAAAGGGAAAGTTGCTCACACATCTGTTTCTCCTCAAATTTTGCCACAGAGCTCTCCATTTGTTTTCTCTCCAGCTGTTAACACCTGTCTCTCTGTCACTGGTAATAATACAGTTTCAGGGGGGCTCCAGAAACTGACAGAAACATGAAAGAACTCACTAGTTTTGATGTAAGAAATGCCCTTTTTCAAAACTAAAAAGGGGTTTGTGAACAAAGATATCTCCTTGTGCTAATCCTTTGGAGCAGTATATGGGGGTGGGGTGGGGTGTGTGTGTGGTGGTGTTTTAGAGTGTTGGTGAGGTGTTTTTATCTTTTTTTTCCCTTTTTATCAAATGACAGAGCTGGGCTTGTATTGCACAGCTGAACTTGATGAGACATCCTACAGTGGGCAGCTACTGCTTGCCTTTGTAGTCTCATTTTATTGCTGACACATATTCAGGAGGTTTTGTGTGCATGATATTCCACTCTCCATGTGATGCTTGTTATCTAACCTCATCAAAAGTGTATGCTGTGCATTGATTGCTACCAGAGGACACAGATCCAGTGGTGATGTCTTCTTTATTTACCTCTAAATGAGCACAGTATTCACATGGCTTCTTGAAGAACATGTTATATGTCTTTGCTGTAGTCATTTCAATAAAAGGATGGTAAGAAGTGTCTGTCTTGTCATTGAAGATGGTGGGACAGATCCTCAACTAATGCGAACTCAGAGTCCACTTAACGTGCCTGTTTTCATAGTGTAGAAGAAAAAGCTATTCATTCCTGTTGGCCTACAGAAACAAATCCTGAGATTGAGAACAAAACATTGACGAACCACACCAGAAACATTCTGGCAGAAATAATGATGTGCAAGTGTGCATTAGCAGCAAATTTACACTCTTCACCCAGTATGAGCTTAGTTTTCTGGCTGGGATGCTGTAGGCAGAGGCTCAAGCCTGTTAGATCCATATTTAGTCTTTTATGCTTTCTTCTGCAAGATAGCCTGTGGGTGAAGAAGCTCCCACCTGCTGCAGAATTGCATGTTTCCATCCATGATCCCTGCCTGTGACTCCTAAGGAGAAAAATGTGCATGAACTTTGCAGGTCTTTCAGCACAGATTGTCTTTGACACCTGGGGAAAGCCGAGATGGCCCTAAGGCATGTTTTGTCAAGAAGTCAGTATGGCTGGTGGGGCAAATAGACATCCCCTTCACCCCAGTCTTGTCTTCAAGTTTATAGAATTGAGGCCATTTCCTCTCATTCTATCACTTGATACTAGGGAGAAGAGACCAACAGCTACCTCACTACAGCTTCCTTTCAGGTAGTTGTAGAGAGCAATGATATCTCTCCTAGGCCTCATCCAGACTAAACAACGCCAATTCCCTCAGCTACTCTTCATAAGACTTGTTCTCCAGGCCTTTCACAAGCTTCATTGCCCTAGTTGAGCTTGTCTTTCAGTGATAAGTGCACTTTTGTCAGCTATTTCAAACTAACAGTTGGCTTTCAAAAATGTTAATTTGCATCAAGATTTGCAACCAGGGTACCAAAGTAACTTTAACAGTAGCCCTCAAATTCAGAAATTACCCTCTTTGTTCTTTGTGGGAGGACATGTAAATATGAACCATGTCATCACTAGCATGCTCTCGTAAGCCACTGCTTGCAGAGCTTCATGGCCATCAGCCAAACAACCTATGCAGGTGATGCTGGTTTCCCCAGGAGGGCATCAGTGATCCCAGGGATGATCCTACTCCACGAGCTGTAATGGTTAATGCAGAACAGTTGCAGCCTTAGCGCTTGCCCTTGGTGCAGTGGCTTCACTTCCCCACCACAAGTCCTTGTGCAATGCCTGTTTATTCAGGCTTCACACAGGGATGAAACATTTGACCCATTGTGTAGGACTGGGTGCGAGGGGAGGGATTTCCCGAAGCGCTCTGTGCTGGCTGCACTCTTCTGCCATTAAAGCAGTGGGGGAGCTGGGGGGATCATTGTTTCCAGCAAGAAAGGATTTGGGCCAAGACTTAATGCTTGAAAAAAAATCCCACCCCAAAGACGTGTAGCAATAAAAAAATTGAACCCAACTGTAACTCTCAAAAAGGGAGATAATATTATTGCATGAGACACTCCCTCGTGTTTTCTATTTGCCATAGAGCTGGCACGTGCTTCAGGGAAGCCTTTTTATGGGTTCAGTGCCTGCTGGAACATTTTCCACTGCCTGGGGAAAAATTCCAAGGTGCCAAAATCCACTGTCACCTCCGAGTCAGCTCTCCCATGTTTTATGTGCTGTTAGTGCTGATGGGTATCCGCACCACATTAGAGCTCCCAGTAACTCTCAGAAACTCAAATGCTGCACAAATTACAGCCAGGATGTTCAGGGAGCAGAATGTTCCTCTCTCAGCAGATGGCTGCAGCCCACAATGTCCTATAATCACAACATAAAATATTACTACTTTTGCATGCTGTGTTTGGGAAAACATGCCAAACTGTAGTTAGGTTTCATAGGATCAGAAAAGTTTCCTCAGTCATTCTTTTTTTCCTTTTTGGTACTACCAAATAGATCTGTTTTCAATCTGCAAGTAGTCTCTGAATATAACACTGTCACAGACCACACTTTGCTACAGCAGTGCCTGAGAGTTTAGAAAGTCTTATAAACCTATTTGGCATCACTCTGAAGGCCTTTGCCCTGGGAAAGTTGTGGACTGAGGCTACCATCAGGATAGGATCCTCTAAGAACACAGTTGGCCTGACGTGACTTTAGCTGAGCATTGTTCTTCTGCCTCTGGGCGATGCTCCAAGATGATAAATGATGCTGTACATGGAATGTATGGAAAAAAGCATCCTTCCTTCCATAGACAAATTACTTTCTGGTTTCTGCTGGCTGCATGGTTGTGATTTTCCTCCTCGATGTAATCTGTATTGGGTGTAACATTACATAATATGCAATTAAAGACCAGTGATGACTAAGAAGGTAAGTGAGCAAATATTTTACCTGAGACACATGTACACATCATTTATCTCACTTTTCTCACAGAAGAAATTAAATCAGTTTCCTAAGCTGTTAGTCCAAGGCAAATGAAACCCTGAATTTGATTAAGTGCTGATCCTTCTGCCTCACATTTTCCATGAGATGTTTATTCCAATTTTGGGACAACATCAGTCCTTTCAATGGGTCTTAGCAAGTCCCAGTCCATAACAGTTTCTCATGTGGAGTGAAAAAATCAAATTGGTTGTGCTGTTCTAGTGATTATAGTGTCATGTTGGATGATAGGTTGTACTCAGTGATCTCAGAGGTCTCTTCCAACCTGGTTAATTCCATTCTATTCATGGCAAGAAGCTTCTCATATTTGATACAGAGGTTTACTGGCAAAAATATTCTCCTTTCCTAGGTGTGAATGAGGAAATTCCTGGTTCATGCCATGGTAGCACCTATAATTTTATCCAAATCACAACTCTGTTATGCTCTTGTCCTTAAGAATATGCTAGTTCCAAACAGTCTGCTGATAAAAATGCTAAGCCACAACAAGTAGATGAAGCAAGAAAAACATCAGGAGAGAAGCCTTGGATGAAAGAAACCAAAACCTTTTGGAAAAAAAAAAGTCTTTAGTATGAGCCAGCTGTGCAGTTCACATCTGTCCATGGGCAGGGATGAGCATTCTGCAGTCTAACCTTTGTTTCCTGGCCTTTCCTGGTACTGCTCAACTGTTCCTGGAGGTATCTGGGGAAGTTTAAATCTGCATAAAATCAACCTTCATTTGAAGAGTGTCTCCTTGGTGGGAAATTCCCAAGGTTGGCTAGATAGCCTGAAGTTTCTTCCTCTCCATAGTTTGCCAACGTCTTGGTGAAGTCAGCCTCAAATCCAGTCAGTTTTGAAAAGCATGAGCACAGCACAGTTGCCATCCTAACTCCTTCACAATCCCAAGCCATGCAGCAACTTCTTTACACAGATGCAGGAGAAATCTGTGCCAAGCATTTAAAAGGAACAGTCACATCTGATGTTGTTCAGGTTTTTTTATGTCTAGTGAGTTCTATGCTTCCAGCCAAATTCAGAGCATTCAGTTTGCTCATCACAAAAGCCACCAGCACAGCTGGCAACTGTCACCCTGCCTTGTGCGACGGGGAGGGCTGTAAATAACCCCACAGCCAAATTTTAGGTGAACAGTGTGTGTGTAAGGCTTTGCAATCCAGCTGTGAAACACCACTGTGCCAAGGAGGGAGAGCTCAAAGTGGAAGACAAATAGGACAGAACATTTAATGTCTATGTGCTGACAAATGTATTTAGAAGTGGAGTCAGGCCACGGATGCTGAACGGGAATTGAGAACTTTCCAAAATTCAGGGATATTTCTATTAGTTTGAGCTTTCCAAACTTTTCAAAACATTAATGTCCATTTATTTATTTTACTTTTCTAGCATGTATTAGAGGAGAATATGTGATTAAGATTTTTATTTTTTCCCAAGCTTTGCAACATGTCTCCTCACAGATATGTTCTGTGTCCTCACCTTTCACAACGCTGGTGTTTGGGTCAATCACGGTGAGCCTGTGGTGTTTGGTGAGCAGGCAGCTCTCAGGCTGCCAAGATGCTCAACCACCATGTTTTGGCTCCACTAAAATTTCATTCCACTTGGGCTGAGATATGAAGTGTTAAAAACTGCTGTTTCACTCCTTCCAGTTGCATTCTTGAGGGAAATTTTGGAAGGTGGCCAAAACCAATTGAACGCAAGAATCCCATGGCATAGCAGAGCGGTGGAGGCAGTGGGAGCAGACAGTGCTAGGAGTGCCTGGAGCTGCCAGGACAAGCACAGTGCTGCCTGGCCAGGGTAAGAGGAGCAGCAGCACTATTTCCTCTGCCCACATCATCAGCCATCCTATGGCTCCCCCGCACCCCCAGGTGTTTACCAGAGTCAAATCATGGGGTCACAGCTTTCAGGCTCTATAGGGAGGAGTCAACACGCACAGCCCAGTGCTGGGAAATTGCAAGAGGGAGCAGAAGACTGAAAATGCGTCCTACCCACCTCAACCGTGGGCATCTGGAGCACAGATCTGCTCTCTGCTCATCAACCCCTCACTTCCACCAGAAAATATGACCATTGGTGCAGTAGTACCATGGTCTGCTTCATGACTTAAATGCAGTTGGAAGAGAGAAGCACTGTGACTTCTTTGGGGGGAGGGGGAAGGGGTCAGAGGGAAAGAAGACTAAAACAAAAAAAATGCGTGTAGAAAGGTCAGGAAACAACAAGTAGCAGCAGTGGAAGATTGAAGAGCATGGGCTTGGTTGTTCACAGACAAAGGTACACACAAAAATACACTTCAGTCATTACATCTTTGACAAGCTTGAACTGTATGTTAAACAAAATAAAAACCCCAAACCAAAACCAGAAAAGGTCACCAAAACATTTCTAGAAAAGGTATGAGTCAAACAAGCATCCTTATGAGGTGGCAGAGACTGCAGGGTGTCAGGGTTAGACAAGCAATGTCTTTCTCTCCTGCAAAGGACACTGTTTCTAATTCTCTTTTTTGAGAGTCTGTCAGTACCAAAGATACTCTGGGACAGATGAAAATCATGAACAGGGTCTGTGTCTAAATTCTGTTCTGGAAGGTTGCCATAGAACAGCCTGATGGTTTATAAATAAGAGAGCTCAGGCAAGTTTAATCACTTCTAAGGGGATTCAGTTGCCATGACACGTGCCTCGCACTCCTTTGACTCACTCAGCTGCCAGCCCTGGCCTCAGGTACAGAAGATGGGGATTTTACACTGGTCCTCTCTCCCATCTTCCCAGCCCATACCAATGTCTCAGTTCCCCTAGAGCACCCCACCTGTCACTAGAGACTTATGCACACTGGCAAGCTGTGCTTTGTCCAGAGAGCTTCTGGGAGGGGTAATTCAGCAGTGAAGAAAGGCTTTATGATATCTGGTCCAAATTACCATCCCTAGGACCAGACAACCTGCTCAGATGCTAAGTGGCTGTCTTGCTAATCAGTAAATGGCATTATTCATAGAATCAAAAAGGTTGGGAAAGACCTCAAAGATCATCAAGTTCAACCTGTCACCCAAGACCTCATGACTGCTAAACCATGGCTTCAAGTGCCACATCCAATCCCCTCTTGAACACCTCCAGGGATGGGGACTCCACCACCTCCCTGGGCAGCCCATTCCAATGGCTAACAACTCTTTGTGAAGAACTTTCTCCTCACCTCGAGCCTAAACTTCCCTTGATGCAGTCTGAGCCCGTGTCCTCTTGTTCTGGTGCTGATTGCCTGGGATTTTGATTTTGGATGTACTCATGTTCCACAGATGCTATCTGGAATAACACATTACATGGCTGCCTGGAAGGACATTGCTACAGTGGTGCCAGAAAAACCCTTAGTGCAGATTTGGTTGAGATTTAATCTAAATATTTTGAGGTCAAAAGTTTTATTGGTGCTGGATTGTTTTGGTTTTGGTTTGTGTGGGGTTTTGTTTGTTTGTTTGTTTGTTTTTTCAGCCATGTTTTAATAGAGATTTTTCTCTCTGGAATCTGGACATCACATGTATCTTGAACAGAACCTGTCTCTCAGTGTGGCTACAGGAGACAGATGTGAAGTGTCATCAAGACCCTGCCCCAGTTACTATGCTTTGTAACTTGGAGGCACAGCTGTTCTTTCAGTAGCAGTGCTGAGGAAAACCTCTTAGACAGTTTTCTCCTTTTTTCCACATGGCAATATTTTCACTGTAACTCCTCCAAGAAAGCTCTGCCCTGGCTCCATTTAGCTCTACCTTTCCTCAAATATGTGATACATCAGAATCTTCAGGATGTCTTGCTCACAAAATGGGCAGTTTTCTTTGTTTTTCCTGTCAGAAATGTCTACCTGCATCAGATGAGTAGGGACAAGGTTTTCAGAGTTGAGCACTGCAATGTTGAAGAGCCAGTGTGTGCACTCCTGGAGGCAACAAGTTAAGAACTCCATGGGCAAAATAGGTTGAACACAAGATGCCCATTGTGCAAAAAGGCAAGTTGATATCCTCCTAGATCCTAGGGGTTCTGAAATCTTTATTGATGATCTGGACGAGGGCATCGAGTCCATCATCAGTAAATTTGCTGACGACACCAAGCTGGGCGCAGGAGTTGATCTGCTGGAGGGTAGAGAGGCTCTGCAGAGGGACCTCGACAGGCTGGGCAGTTGGGCAGAGTCCAACGGCATGAGATTTAACACATCCAAGTGCCGGGTTCTGCACATTGGCCACAGCAACCCCATGCAGAGCTACAGGCTGGGGTCAGAGTGGCTGGAGAGCAGTCAGGCTGAGAGAGACCTGGGGGTGCTGGTCGACGGTAGACTGAACATGAGCCTGCAGTGTGCCCAGGCAGCTAAGAGGGCCAATGGCATCCTGGCCTGCATCAGGAACAGTGTGGCCAGCAGGAGCAGGGAGGTCATTCTGCCCCTGTACACTGCACTGGTTAGGCCGCACCTCGAGTACTGTGTCCAGTTCTGGGCCCCTCAGTTTAGGAAGGATGTTGACTTGCTGGAACGAGTCCAGAGAAGAGCAACAAAGTTGGTGAGGGGTTTGGAACATAAGCCCTACGAGGAGAGGCTGAGGGAGCTGGGGTTGCTTAGCCTGGAGAAGAGGAGACTCAGGGGTGACCTTATTACTCTCTACAACTACCTGAAGGGAGGTTGTAGACAGACAGATGTTGGTCTCTTCTCCCAGGCAAGCAGTACCAGAACAAGAGGACACAGTCTCAGGCTGCGCCAGGGGAGGTTCAGGCTGGATGTTAGAAAAAAGTTCTATACAGAAAGAGTGATTGCACATTGGAATGGGCTGCCTGGGGAGGTGGTGGAGTCGCCATCACTGGAGGTTTTTAGGAGAAGACTTGACAGGGTGCTTGGTGCTGTGGGTTAGTTGCTTGGGCGGTGTTGGATTGGTGATGGGTTGGACGCGATGATCTTGAAGGTCTCTTCCAACCTGGTTTATTCTATGTATTCTATGTATTCTTAAATAGACTGGGAGTGAACAATGAACTTCTGAGGACTTTTAAATAAAAAAAAAAAAACAACCAACCAACCAAAAACCAAACAGTTGATGCTTTGCAAGTTTTTGTGAAAAGTCTTTACAGTCTGAGGTCTTTTTCAGAAGTTCATGTTGCTTCCTCAAGACAATATGTTAAAACCCAAGAGTTATGGACTTTAAACCACTGCTATTGCATTGATGCATTGTATCCTGGCTGCATCAAGAGAGGTGTGGCCAGCAGGTCAAGGGAGGTGATTCTCCCCCTCTACTCAGCTCTGGTGAGACCCCACCTGGAGCACTGTGTCCAGTTCTGGAGCCCCTATTACAAGAGGAATATGGATGTGCTGGAGCATGTCCACGAGGATGATCAGAGGGCTGGAGCACCTCTCCTGTGAGGACAGATTGAAGGAGTTGGGGCTGTTCAGTCTGGAGAAGAGAAGGCTCTGAGGTGACATTGTTGTGGCCTTCCAGTATCTGAAGGAGGCCTACAAGAAGGCTGGGGAGGGACTTCTCAGGATATCAGGTAGTGATAGGACTAGGGGGAATGGAATGAAGCTGGAGGTGGTGAGATTCAGGCTGGACGTGAGGAAGAAGTTCTTCACTGTGAGAGTGGTGGAGCCTTGGAATGGGTTGTCCAGGGAGGTGGTCCCTTCCAACTCTGACTGATTCTATGATTATTTTATGTATCTGAATCATTCCAAGATAACACTAATCCTAATTTTGTTCATAGCTCCATATAGGCACAAATTAATTTTTAAAAAGGTTTATTTCTTAAAAAAAAATGTATTTCATTTACATTAAAATACTATTTATGGTCCAACTGGAGCTAGCTATTTGTTTCCAGCCTTATATAACTTTCTGATGAGAGCTATGGAATGCAACTCATTTCTAAAGCAAGGAAGTCCTGAGGATTAGGTGGGTTTTTTTCATCACTAATAAATTTCATCTTATTTGTAATCCAAATGCATTTAGCTTCAGTGTTCAGCTACCAGATACTTCTGTACCTCAGCATGTTAGCTTAAAGAGCCCTCTACTGTCAGAAGTTTCCTTCCCTATGTGTAGACAACAGCTAAACTGTTGCTGAATTTTCTGTTTGCTTAATTGCATGGACTGAACTAGTGTTTCCAAAACCAGAGTAATTTCCATGGCTTTTGTTATTTGGACTGGATTTCAGGCTACCTATGTGGATTTGCTGTACTGGGTGGACAAGGTGCCCCAGCCCCACTCAGGGAAGGTGCAGAAGGGATAGAATAGACCAGGTTGGACGAGACCTTCGACGTCATCATGTCCAACCCATCATCCAATACCATCTAATCAACTAAACCATGGCACCAAGCACTCCATCAAGTCTCTTCCTAAACACTTCCAATGATGGTGACTCCACCACCTCCCTGGGCAGCCCATTCTATGGGGCAATCACTCTCTCTATGAAGAATTTCTTCCTAACATCCAGCCTAAACATCCCCTGGCACAGCTTGAGACTGTGTCCTCTTGTTCTGGTGCTGGTTACCTGGGAGAAGAAACCAGCCCCTGCCTGTCTACAACCTCCCTTCAGGTAGTTGTGGAGAGCAATAAGGTCTCTCCTGAGGCTCCTCTTCTCCAGGCTAAGCAACCCCAGCTCCCTCAGCCTCTCCTCTTAGGGCTTGTGCTCCAAAAGAGAAGAGAAGGAAAGCAGTGGTGGGATGGCAGGTCTGGCTCTGTTGGGCTTCACTCCCTCTGTTTTCCTGAAGTGTTTTGGTGCCAGAGTCTTGGTGGTGAGCACCAGTTTGGAACAGTCAAGGGAAAATATCAACCCACTGCAATGGGTCAGATTCCACCAGTCTCATCTCTAGTTTGGAGATCAGCTTGTGTTCCACCTACCACCATCCTCACCTCTATTTTATGGAGCCTGTGAGTTATTGTCCACCTATAGTGAAACTGGAGCACTCCCAAACATTTGCCTTTCTTTGGAAACACATTATTTCTGAGCAAAATGGTCTCAATTAGTGCCATGACATTCTGAATGGGAATAAAGGAAGAATCTCAAGTAGATGGAACACCTCAGCATGGGCTGTGGTTCTGCTGATGGGATGTCCCTCAGCTAACCTTCCACCTGGTCTAATTATATTCTGAATAGGTAAAAACCAAGATATTGGGAAGTTGATGGTACATAAGACTTACAATTTCTTCATGTGTTTTTTTTTTTTTTGTATTTGTATATTGGCCATTTTTGCATTTTGCCTAAAGAAATGGTTGAAAAAAAATTTAGCTGTGGAATTTCCTTGCAGCCTAAAATTTCCTCATCTCATGCTCTTGGGACAGCTTACTACATAAGCTGTCCAAAGCACTGTCCAGCAGGACTGTATTTGGTTAAAATGAGTGACAGAGGGAAAAAGGCATTCTGAAGCACCAGGCATTTTCTCAGATTAAAACCTCTGTTCTCCTTTTTAACAGAAGTAGGGGAGCTGGTGGCATGTGAATTCAAAGCATGTGTTTCCTATCATATCATCACTAGGAGAAGTATAAAATAAATGAAAGGGAAGTAATTTATTGTGGAGCCTTAAAAAATGGTCTGGAGCTCATCTCAGGCCTCCATCAGTAATTACACATGAAAACATTATGTGTATGGTATATAATCTGTTAAGCAGTTGGATATTTAGCTTTAGTCCCCACCTGGCTTTGAGGGACGGCTGGCAAGCTGAAGTAACCCACAATGGGCGTTTGAGATGTAACCTCCACGTGAATTTGAAGCATCCATCTGCATCAAGAGAGATCTCAACTTCAGTGGTCTCAAATCCGCTCCTGTAAGTACAGTAAAGGCAACTGTTCTGTGCACCCTACATACATGAGGTTTGCAGATTATTGAGGATGAACTTTAATAGAGTTGAGAGTGGTTTCATCCTGTGTGTGACATCTAACAATTAGGATACCCTCTATGCTTGTATGAATCATTAACTTCCCAAACTGCTAGTTCAGCCTTTGACACAGGGCCATGCATCGCCGCTTAACCAGTGTTCACCTCAACACAGACACCTGAGCTTTTCACCTGAAAGTTATAATTCATCTCACTTGGGCAGCCAATGCTTAAATCCAACTGGAATGACACTAACAAACCCCAGAGATCACAATATGCTGGGATCCAGCTCAAAGCTCACCAACTTTTTAGGAAGGTGTCTTTCTACAGGGTTTTTTTATTGTAACACTCATGAAACTTCTGCGTTCATGGTAGGGTTGGTTTAGGCATATCTGAACTGTAAAACTTTAATATTTTCATGTCAAAAATGATTTTGCTAAAGTTAACTTTCCCCATACTTTGACTTATCAGTTTCAGTTGTGGTGGTGTGCATTTCAGCTGAAGTTTTATTACATTATGTTGGCAGCACATTATGTGTTGTGTTGTGTTTTTTTTTTTACACATGGATTTGATTGAGAAATGAAACTGGAATAAGAATGAGGTAGCTGCAGCATCTGCTGGGAGACGCAGCTAGTGCTGGTGTCAATCAATCTGATTGATTAAATATGGTGGCACACATTTTATTAAAACAAAATGCTCTCCCTGAAGAAGACTCTTCTGCCAATATGATGCACAGCTTTCCTAAAGAAGGCTACAAAAGAGGTGGTCTGTTTGCGAAATACAATACTTGTAAATAACTGGAAAGGACTGAGGAGTTCAAATTACATTTGGCTGCTCATGGAAACAGCTATTTTATTGTCTTGGCATGCAGTAGCTGGTATTGTTATGTTGGTAAGATCGGCAGCACTGATGGAAGTTTAATTATTCTGTTGGGCCACAAAAAGATTTTATGTGCTCGCTGACGTTTATTAAACAGGTCTGAGGCTTGAAAGTGCTCAGTGGCTTGTGACCAGGGCATGTGACAGACTGGCTCAAGGCTGGAGGTGGAGGCAGTGCCTGCCCACCCCGTGCCTGGGGCATGTTGGAGCTAATTTCCAGGCAGCCTCCTGGCTCTCTCAGTGCAAGGATGGGCGTTTGCAGGGCTGGCCAGACCACGGGAAGAGAACCCCTCCGGGAATGGATGGTCATCAAAGGCGCAATTACCTGCCCTTCAGGTACAAGGCACAGGCATCTTCGACTTGCCTTCTCTCTTGCAGAAACAAATAGGATGTGCAGCAACTCCACCCCAGAATACAGCTGGTGGCAAAAGAAACCATTTCATGGTGCATTCTCTGATCTCCCTGGGGGAAGGTCAGGAGGAACAATGAGTCATATTATTTGAGAAGTGCTTAGAGGCTATACTGATGGAGAATTTAGGATACAATAAATCTTTGCAGTGTTTCCTATCCAACTAAAATTATGGCTTCTGCTGTGTATCTTGAGGAGTTGGTAGGAGTTTTGCACTGGCTTCACTTGGACTGAAATTTTACCAACCTCCATTGATATGCTACACAATAAGATGAATTACAAAACTTCTTAACCAATGTCAATATTTTACTCGCTTTCCTCCACACGGAGACGTTCATAATTTAACACAGGTTTCTGGTTGCTTCCTTCATTCTCACTGAATGTACCTGAACAACTTTTTCCCCAGTAAATAACATAAATACAAATGTAAATATAAATAAACATCTGCACCACGGCAGGGTGCCACATCCTACTCTCTATGGTGAGGATCAACCAAGTGTATGCTCCAGCTGGATATGACACTGCAGGAATAGATTAAGGAGGTGACTGTTGTCTGCCATTGTGTCCAGGAACACAAATCACAGCAGAAAAATACCCAGTATGCAAACCATGTGATATAGCAATAGCCTACAAAATGTGCTTGCTGGTGCCATTCCTGTTTTGAAGAGAACGGTGCTCTATCTGTTCTTCAGATCCTGTGAGGTGAGAAATAACAGTTTCAGGGGAGGTGAATGGCCCACTGGAGGCCTTTGATGGGATAGGCAGTGAAAAAGGAAAGTAGCAAGGAGAGAAACATTAGATGGGGAAGAGAACAAAGTTGTGCAGGAAACATCCAGCTTCCAGAGGGGAGGAGGTGTAAGAAAACAAACAAAAAACCCAAAACAAAACCCCAAACCGTGGTAGGAATTATTAGTTTTATTTCAGAAAAGGCAAAATGCAACAGTGATGGCCGCAGTATAACAACATGTATCACAGAATCATAGAATCAATAAGGTTGCAAAAGACCTCAAAGATCATCAAGTATATATAGCATAGAGGAAAAGCATAGAAAACATTCTGTTTCAGTCCACTCACTTTTCACTTTAATTGATGGGGATTTTTCATGGTAACCATCCGGGATCACCACTTCTAGTTGCAATTCCTCCTCCCGTGGACACAGCCTGTTTGCTGCACCACAGTAGTGGTTGTGCTGTAGAAATTCCGGTAGCAGGTCCCTGGGCACCACACTACTCTTTGGCCATCTGAGATACTTAAGTGAGTGCTTAAAAATAAAAACAAGCTCAGTAGAGTCTCAGCATGTTTAATGTGATGGCATCAAAATGACACGAGTACAGATGGCTCAGACAATATCTGTGTTGAATTTTTAATGGCAGATTTGGAACTATTTTTAAGATCCTACTGTTATTTCTCCTGAGAGATCTTTTCTTAGCAATCTAAGTAGAAAATAATAATGAGGGGGGAAAAAAACCCTTGCTAGGCAACCTCTTCAACATGCAGATGGTTTCTTCAGTGACACTTCTACTGAAGCTAATCTTTCAGGATTGAGATATTTTCAGAAACATCTATTTGTGGTTTATTTTTTCTTTACTCACAAAGACACAGCTTTGTATACAAATCTTTTCTCCATCCCCACCCGCTTATTTGGTGGTTTCAGGCTTGCTAGCAACTTTTTGCATGAACAGACATCTCTGTTGTACTTTGAAGACCTCAGAAATGTAGCTAATGATAGTATTTGTACAGATGCATAGTCCATCTGCCTCCAGTTTTCATCCCTTCACAGAGCTTTCTCAGAGGTTCACCACCACCTGTGTTAACTTACAAACTTATCACAGTGCAGCATTGCTCTGAAGAGGAGCTCTGATCTTACTGTTTTATGGTGAGAGATGGTATATTTTCTAATATCCTCTCAAGAAGAGTCACTGAGGTAATTCTGAGCACATCAGTACTTGACAGGTGACTCTCCCATATTTATTTTTTTTGCCTCTAAGTTTGTCTCCTTTCATCTCCATTCGTCTTTTGTGCTTCACACCTTGCAGGAACTTCACCATTTAGTTTACTTGCTGCTTGGATGCCCATGGGCTGGGAGACTTTTGATTTTTTTGTTCTTATATTGTCACCTTTTACTGATGATGAAACCCAAAGGCAACATAATCTGGATTTATGGTTAATGTGCAAAGACAGGGGAAAGTAGAGTGGGCTTGGGGGAAAAACCTCAGGTCTGTTATACAGGCAGAGTAAAGAATAGTCACTTCAGACTTCAGTAAGCTCCTGAATTAAAGCAAATGCAGTGATACCACCCCTTTTGATATTCCCTGACAGTGCAAAACCTATGATTGACATTAGAATTTGATTTCCTACTGAAATGCCAGACAGTGCAGCAGCTCAGGAGCGCTGTGTGTCCTCTGCAGGTTGGATGCAGCAAGACCAGGAGCATCACTTCAGCTGTAGTGATTTAATATCTGATAAATATACATCAATATTCAAGAAGTATAAAGTGAATGTAACGTCTCCTAAAACACTGAAAAACAGATTAAATACCATTAAAGAAATGAGAGCAGGCTGACTCTATAAGATGTTTTCAAGCTGTTTTCTTTAGATTTTCACAAATCTACCAGTTTTACTACCAGAGATTCACAGTTACCTAAAGGTTAGGCAAAATTTCTCATTAATAACAAGGGAAGTGCACGATGGTATTTTGATGAGTATTTTGACACATCTGCAAATGTTGGCATGAAAAGGACTTTAACTGCTGCCAGCTATGATTAGCCCTAAGAGAAATATTTTGTATAGCGTCTCAGTGGGATTTTAAAATCTTGATAGCTACTGAAGGTTAATTAACATATATTAAAAAATAGCTAAAAATCTAGTGGTTATGCTTCTGCAAAGGACAAGGGGCAGGCATATGTTTACTAAAGCGGATAACATTTTGAGGGATCCTCACTTGAGATGTGGCAGGAAAGTAGGACTCGCTGACATCTGCCCAGTCAGGACCGTGTATAGTATGATCTGAATAAAACCCACTGTTAGCTGTAAACATATATGAAACTATTATGCAGTTGCATACTTGATCACCACCTCATTAGAAATGCTTTTCCTGGGCATGATGGGCATCCTTTAATTTTTTTTCCCCCCTTCTCAGGACTCAAAAGCTGTTTCTTGATAAAGAAGATGCCCTTGAACAATGCACTAGGAGGGAAGACTGTCTAGAACTCTGTTTTGTGGTTAGTTATATTTTAGAACCCCAAGTGTTTGCCTTTGTCTGTATTCATTAGGCAGAGATTTAAAATCAAAAGTACATCATTCATTACTGTTACTGCAATATAGACCTCTACAGCTAGCCCTATCAAACAATGCAAACCAAGTGAATAAACAGCCAATGTAATTCACTGTCAACTTCAGTAAAAACCTGGGGAAAAAAAAAATCCCTGCAGTCCAAAATATTGTGGGTGGTTTTAACAACATTGTAACAGTGCATGAAATGCAATATTTTGGGGGTAGTAATTGCCATTATTTAAACCTCAGGAAGCCACAGATTTATATTTGTTCAGTTTCCCCTTAAGCTGGATAATAAATCTGTACAGCTTCTGCTGGGCTTTTTGTGTGTCTTGGTTATTTATTTATATATTTGCTTTCTTATTTTCATTTAAAGAAAGACTCTGAAAGGATAATACATGCCTACACTGGTCTATTTCCCCGCTCCCCCCCTTTTTAAAAAAGCATGGGAAAGATTTTAACTGCTGAGTTGCTCTGTCTGGAGCAAATTGTGCCTTTAGACACGTTGCAATGTAAGTACTGAAAGTAGCGTCACAGATACATATGCAGAAACTAGCAGTCAGTTGTGACTCAGAAGACAATACACCAACTGTGTATTAAGTTTAATGTAGATTAATGTGAGTTGCTTTCCTTTGCATGTATGTACACAGGTACAAATAATTAAGATTAATTCCACTGGATGTAATGGCCTTCACTGTGCACAGTGCCATAACATTCTTCTTTAATAGCTGTTAATTGGACGTATTTGCTTTGATGGTGAAGTCCTGATTAGTCTTGTTACCCTACAACCCCTTCTCCCTCCCTTTGCTCACTTTTGTGCTTAGGAAAAGATTTATAATAAGGGAATCACAGCTCTGCAGTTTATTAGCAAAAAATCAATACATGCATCTGTTTACAGGTATTAGAGTTTCAGCTAAACAGGGGGTGCTCTGCATAGTGTCTGAAGACTAGAGATGATTCATGCTTTCATTTTTTCTCCTTTATCCTATGCAATGTTTTTACAGGTAATAACTCATATTTCTTACTGGATTTATTTTCTGTATCTATTTTCTTTCTTTTGTTTCTGCATTGGGCCTGTAGAATTGCTTGGTGAGCCATGATTCCTTCAGCAAGCTCCCATTCCAAGATGTCAAATGTATGGCTGAAGTTGGGAACTGCTTCCACAGGACAATTCAATGTGTTTCTTCTGGAAAACAGTCAGTAATTATTTTGCCATCTCTGTCCTCTGTAATACAGTAAACCTAAACATAAGGGACAGGGGCTTCTGTGTGTGCAAATCAGTACGTCTTCACTGAAGTTTAGGTGGATAATCGATTTATGCTGAAGCTCTGAGGCTGTTGTGGGGTTTTTTAAGTATCTCATTTTAGCATTAGTCCTTTACATTTGTTATCTCCCAGGAGCAGAACTCTTTTTATGGAATTAATGAATGATGGATATATAAAGAAAGAAGTTAAAGGTGCAACTGCAGCCTAAACCCCTGTCTCAGAGCCAGGTTCATAGGCATGGCTGGCCCTGCTCTCTCTTATGCACTGCCATGTGGGAAACTACAGGTAGTTTTCCTGGGATGTTGAGCCAGCTGCATGTGAAGTTAAGGCAATTTTTTCCTGCTTAGAGCAGTTTGAAGTACCTGAGCCCCACCACCCAGGAGCAGTGACAAAGCCAGGCCTGGCCCCACAGATTCGTCGCTGTGTATTTCCTCTCCAGCAACTCAGCCTTATCAGCACAAATCATCTGTATTGTTTTATCATTAATATACTGGCCCAATGCCTTTTCTTGGATGAGTATGAACACACCAGCTTACTGCATTTCCTGCTCCCAGTGATCTCCACAGAGCCCACTGAAGAAGACAGGACTGTTCCCTTCTCCTGTCTCTTCCCATTTGCCTGGAGTCACAGGATGCTGCTGCATTGCAAACACATACAGAAGGGGGGACCTCAGTTTGGGATAGATTGCACTCTAGCCAAATTATTCTCCCTGAAGGAATATTTGAATGAAATGTCTGTGAGATCTGGTCTACTGCCAGGATAGCTTTGATGTGACTTCATCCAGCCGAGGATAGACTTCTGTCTTCTTCCTCCTCTGCTGTTGTGTTTAGTGGGTCGGTGCATTCCAGCTGCCAAACAGGACCCTTTAAAGTGTTTGGGTTATAAATGATCAACCTGATTTTAACTTACTGGATAAAGCACTCCACAGAGGGCAGGCTAGCACTGCTAGTTGTGTGGATCTCTGAAATTTCTTTCCTTTAATTAGGAAAATTAGTGTACAATGTGGGTTTTAGAAGTCTTCTGACAGATCTTCACTGCTCCCTCTGACTTCATCTCTGCATCCAAGTCTGCTGCTTATATTATTTGGATCTCTTACTGCAGCCAGGGGAAATGCAAACAGAGCCAATTCCTAAAGTGTTCAAAACTGAGAAACCCAATCATGATGTCCAATTTTACTATTGTCTGAGGATCTGATTGAATGATTTGGGGACTGAAAGAGCAGATCTTTTATGAGATTAATAATCTACAGAACATTAAGATGTAATCGTCCCCCTTCCTCCAAAAAGGAAGAAGTCTGCATAATAACAGCACTTCTAAGAGAAAGAAAAAGATGTTTCTTTGTAACTGTTTAAACATGCTTAGCAATTGCACCTTTATTGTCAGTATAAAACCAACTGTTTTGGAAAAAAATGGGTGAATATCAGCAGACACAAACAAGGTGTTTATTTACTGAGGCCTCTCCATTTTGATTTCAGAAGTAAAGCTCAGTCACTGAGTTTGCAGTTGTGTTATTAATGCTTTTAATTACAGCCCATTTCTAAACTTGACTTTCTCTGCCCTAAGCAAGGCTGTATTTCCACGCACTGGTGCCTTAAGACCCCTCTAGCAGGAGGAGGGTTAAAACCAATATTTGTAGATAAAGAGGTAAACATATTTACATTCAGTTTTTCACACTTTATGCATATGTCATGCAGTGAATAGTTTTAGAGGTATGTTTGTACTATCTCTCCAGAATTTTTACAGTCTGCAGGACACAAAATCTCTATAAAGTGACTTATTGAAATAGAAGCAGATTGGTAAAACCGTTTCTCTCTTATGAACTGTGAAGAATGATCCTCTAAATGAAATCAGGAAGGAACTGGACAGAATCTTGTTTAATGGTGTGACAAAATGAATCACAACTATTCCAAGCATCCATCACTGCTAAAAGGGGACCACAAATGATCTGTGAACTACTATATATTGATTACTCATGTACTACAAGTGTCGGATTTAATGTTCACACACCATGGAAAGGCGGCAGGGACAGATGGTGCCTTAACTCTTCTTTGATAGATTTTAATGGTGAAATATTGATTTCTATCTGGCCAAGGCCTGTTGTTAGGGGCCAAAGTCATTTGTTGGGTATAGCCGGACACCCAGTCTGCTAGGGGTAATCAATCATTTTTGGCAAGGCAGGTGAAATTCTGAAGAGAAGCACCTTGGGTTCCTAAACTGTATCAAGATGAGGGTGAGACCAATATTTGCACATGCACCCCTCCTCCTTCCTCCACACGCACATACAAAAAGACTCCATGAAATTGTGCTTGTAAAGAATTATTAATGATAAGACATGTTTACTGAGGAGAGTCACGGCGAATCACAGCTGACATGAAATAGTCTGGGAGCCTCGGAGAGAAAATGAGCTTCTCGCTAAAAGGGACTATATTTTATTTAAACATCCGTCTAGGGCTGAAAACTCAGGTAATCTGTTGTGTTACAAGCCACTGGCTGTTCTTGCCATCCAGAGAGATAACACTGAGGAGCTAATAGGAACACATCAATCACAATCAGCCTGCAATTCCACCGGTGTCTCCTCTTCCCAGCTTCTTTTTAAGCTCCTTAATAACGATGATAACATAGTTCTGGGCTTGTGAGAGGGTTTCTTCCCTTTGAGGGTCATATTCATAAAGCGAATGGCTTGCAAAGTCAGCATCTCACTCCTGTTTGGGGGGGGGGCATGGGGAGAGCGAGCAAAAGGAAGGACTTTGCAGGTGGGAGGTGTGTGGGGGGCAGGAGGAGACAGATTTCCCCCAACAATAAATCCGTGGATGCCCCTCTATCCCCTGACAGCCTTCCCAAGAGAGGATTGCTGTTCGGAAGCGGACTGGAAAGGGTAGCCTCTGCCCAGATGTGCCCCAGATGTGGGAAGCCAGTTGAGGCTGATTTTTCGTTTAGATTATCTTGCTTACCTAATGATTTTTGCTTCACTGCTCAGCTCGATTGTGTTCACTAGGACGGCAGGCTATTAAAATGTCAAGGCACATTGAATTGTTGTTATCAAGGAAAGAGACCTTTCCAATCAAACCTATGTTCCCCGGGTTGCATAAAAGCGAAGAAGGGATTGGAGGAGCAAGAAGACCTTCTCCATGTCGGGGAGAGGGGGTGAGGTGCAAGGGGGGGATTGTGTGCGTGTGTGTTTATGTGATTGTGTGTGCACACAGATGGGTTGCATGTGCCTGCCGTAGTGGGTGCAGTAATTAAAATGCCATCTTCTGTAACAGGTATCAGACATTTCTCTCATTCACATTTATGGGAGGAGGCAAAACTTCTCCCCGTTGTGCTTCCCACTGCAATCCTTGTAAAGAAAATACTGGGAGGGGGAAACTTGCGTGGTTGAATCGCTGGCCCTGCATACTAAGGAGCTACTGGGCTGGGCTGAGGGAGAAAAAACAAAGGCAAATGCCTTCCTCATGTCTGCACCTGCCTTAAGGCTTGATAAGAAAATAAGTTCACTGACCTACTGGGAAAAACACTGGAAATTGTCCGGTATCACAATATTGAACAACTGGTGACAGGATGATACAAACCCAGCACATTTGGAGACACTAAAATCCCCTACCTCTCGTCACCACCACCACCCTGTTCATATAATTGCAGAGCAGTTTATTACACAGAGGCACATCAGATATTGCCACGGATTGATTTTTTTCTCTCTTCTCTCATAAACTATACAGTACATCATATTGGTTGGAGGGGGGGGAAATATATTCTTTGGATTTACTTCTCTTTGTTTAAATCATTTCACAAATATTTTGCTTTTCCCCTTGCCGTTTCTCTTTCATGTTCATTTTAAAAAGATGGCTTTGTTTTCGCTTGTATACTGTTTTGTAGAATAATGACATCTACCCTGTCCCCCATGCATCAAGCATCATTGATTGGCCACAACGTCATTGTCACTACTGGGTGTTCATCTTCACACTTGCCGCTGGCAGGTCCCTCATCTACTTTCTCTCTGTCTTGCACATGCCCCTTTCGGCAGCCACACGCTCATTCACTACAGGCATGCCCGCTTCTTGCCTAATATGTTTCTCCTGGCGTGTTTTAACTCTCTGTCTCCTCCTCACACCCCCTCACTTTCTCTTCCTCTGACCTCGTGCTGCTGTGTGAGTCCATGAGCACAAACCACGGCCAACTGCTCAATTCTGCAGCAATCTTCAGCTTGGTTTGTGTTAAAAAGCCAGGAGAAAACAAATGCTTCCATCTTTTTCCACGTTGCCTGCACTGATTCATGAAAGTTTCTCTCCCAAGATCTGATTCTCTGACCAATTCAGGCACAGGGAGGAGATACCACTGAAAGGATTACAGGAGTCCTTGCTAGTCCTGCACGTGGAAGTAGAGGAGGTGTACACAACCATCCTTTCCCACCATGCTGTGGCTCCAACTGGCCTTTATTTTTACTTTGGCTTTACATCTCCGTTCTCTTTTCTGTCTTGGGCCTTGTCTCCATGGAAAAAAGTATTGCACACAGGGCTGGAATGTGAATTAGTACTGGATCCCTGCAGGGGACACTGCAGGTACAGTGAGGACTTGAGTGCATAAGGACATTACTATAGAGCCAGATGACTTGCAAATTCCCTGTGTTATGACACCAGCTTCCCCACACATGCTGCTAGTGCATATGGGGTCTGTGTGTCCCTCACTCCAGTCAGGTTCCACACACCCAGTGCTCATATGCACTTATGGCACATGTGCTTCTTAACCAACTATTTGCTGGTTTGCTTATCCCATACCCATGTCATACCCGTCCTAACAAAGCTCAGTATATTTACTCTTGTGTGTTGGGAAAGTAAGACAGTAGTAGTATTCCTTTACAGAAGGGAAACTGAGGCTTGAAGGCTTGTGAAATGTTTAAATATTTCAAATGCTGGGATCCAAAGTGACTTGCCCTAAGATATAAGAAAGTGGGTGGCAGACGGTAGGAACTAGCACCCAGTTCAGAATACTGTACTCTGGTTATCATCACTCTAGATATTAGGCCAGGTTTCATTTCTCCTGTTAATGTTTTTTTTTCTTATTTACTCACTGCTCCTTTCAATATCTACCAGTTTCTATATTTTTCTTGCAAACTCAAGCTTCCTTAAGGAGATGCATTTGGCTCCACCACTGAGAGCTGTGAACCCGGTATCCAGTCCAGCCAAAGATGTGAAACGCCTCCACTTGCTTACCAAGTCAAATAGAGTGATCTTCATTGTCACCCAGGTGTGTGGTCACAACACTCGTGGCATCACATGGGTCTTCTGTTTAACACTGCTCCCAACCATGGTGAGTCACCAGACAGGATGGGGAACGAAACTACCACTTTCAGGGCCAAAGCAAACATGCAGCAGAGGATGCCTGATCCCTTTTTGCACTGTCATCCAACCTGCATACTGCTCCCTGTCTAGATCTGTATCTAAGACCAGGCAGGCCCCATGGACTTGGACCATTTCCAGGTTACCTGGACTCAGCTATGCTGCTCTTCCTTTGCCGTTCTGGGTTCACGTATGTCCTCTGAGCAGAATACTCCTTCCTATGAGAATTTCCTGCATATATTGTTTGGGCATGTATTTTTTTCTATAACAGGCTATGAGCTTCCTACCAGTGCTAGCACTTTTTTTTTCCTTGCAGGCTAAACATCAGGGAGCATTTTTTGTTGCCTAACAGACTTGACCAGCATCACTGCACAGTCTGAAAAAGTGTTGAATCTAATCCTCTCCCCTTCGCTCCACAAACTATGGGAAAGAGCAGCACCCTTTCTGAAATTTTTCCAAGTGGGTACTTTTGAACTGCTGCTGGTTGAGCAATGATGGCTAATTTCTGAGGAATTCTTACCAGCATTACCATCATAATAGGTGAATTGATTTTACTGTCAGTAAAGGACCATTAAAGTACCTCCTTCCGAGTCCTGGCCAGCACTGGTCATCTGAACATCGTTCAGCCCAGGCTGACGTAATTTCCCATACCTGTTTTGGACCTGACTTCAAGCCTGAATTCAGTGGCAATCATTCTACTAAGTCTGAAGGCTGGGAACAGTCTTGTAGTGGTTTGGAAGGGAAAATAAAGACAAATTCTTCACTATGTTCTTCTGGCAAAAGTAACCAGAATTACTTTCTCTAAGAGGAATCATCGTGGCCTGCAAAACACAGGATATCATTAGGGGCTGAAGCAATGCAGGAGGAGCTGGAAAACCTCCCACTGACCTGTGCCTTCTTGTTATTTGTTATATTTTAGATTTATTTTTTTTTTTAATCTGAATTAATTTCCTTGATTCTTCAACACATGCTCAAGGAGATCTTGTTACTGACTTACTCCATGTGGGCTTGTTCTCCTGGATTTATGCATATCAGCACTGTACTGAGAGGGACAGAAGACTGTATGTAGTCCAAGCAAAGCAGATATATAAACTACTACTCTTTCCTTAACAGTCTAGGGCATGAGGAAAAAGAAGACCTGTACCACTGGAACCCACAGGGTCCTGGACAGTTAACAGGATGATAAACTAGAAGCAAAAAGCTAACCTAGCTTTTCTTTCAAGAATGGACAAAGTTAAAAAGCTCAACAGAGCTAAAACTTAACAGGCAGAATACTTCACCAGAGTGAGATGACCAACTGAAGAAGTCACAGATCAAAACAGGGGGAAGAATTCATAGCATGAGATGATACTATACTATTTTGTGCTCATTGATATGATGCTGATACTGCTGGCTGGTCCAAGTGCATGCAGAGCACGCCCGGTTTTTGAGTGCTTGTACACCTCTGTCCATGGTCAGGCAAAGGCATGGTGGGGTCTTGGTTTACAGCTGTTCTGTCTAGGCACTAACACGTTGTAAAAACAAGGAAAAGAGCTGCATAATGGGGTGTAATATTCCATGTCCCTCTATGCCCATATATTTTACAATTTCTCCCATTGGATTATCCAAACACTGAGCCTGTTTTGACCAGTCCTATCAATATTGTGCCTCAGCTAAACCCACAACCAAGAGGATTTCCCTTATGCCTCAGCAGCATCC
This sequence comes from Dryobates pubescens, assembly GCF_014839835.1. Lineage (NCBI taxonomy): Eukaryota > Metazoa > Chordata > Aves > Piciformes > Picidae > Dryobates > Dryobates pubescens. The sequence continues at coordinate 46,568,374 of NC_071613.1, read as the reverse complement.
CAGAACATGCATAGTTCTGTCTAATTTTCTTATTGTTTTGTCTGCACCCTGACCCTAACATCACAGTGTGCCCTCTCAGGGCTGCCCAGGGTTTTTACCTTGGTTTTACTTCTGAGACACCAAGCTTTGTCTGTATATGACAGGATTAAATGCATTGCAACAGAAATGGGACAAGTTCACAGCATCTAATTGAAGAAGAGCTGCTACTGGTCTTACCTGTTATCTGAGCTCCCCAGCCTGTCCAACACAGCAACCATTTGTTGCTCCTGCTCCTTCCCTGTTTCTCATTCCGTGCAATTCAGAGGCTGTGCAAAATGATCAACCTTCAAGAGGATCCATGTTTCAGTACCAAAATCTAATTTCAGACATCAATACCTGCTTCTGCATCTGCCCCTTTGTGCAAGAAAAAAACAACACCTTAATACTGGCTATTACATTTAAATGTAAATTGAGTGGGACCAGGAGAATTGGTTCCTGAACTGTGCCAAAACCCCTACAAAAAGAGGTTAAGGTTGGTATATATATCAATCACACCAGCATAAAACACATCAAAGGGATGTAATTGTCCCCTAAGCAAGCCTTATAATTCACAGAAAACTCACTTGATGTTAGCTCAGTTAAAATAATTCTGAAGAGAAAGACACTGGAAAGTTCCCAATGATTTCTTGCGATGTCATGCAATAACCTTATAATTATGATTAAAGCTTTATTTTCATTGGCTTCAGAAGTTATGTTCTTCCCTGGATGCATGTCTTACCTCCACAGGCAAATTCCATGGGGCAGTGGCACAGGGGAGGATCAGAACTTTCCAGTGTGTATGGACATAGTATGCCTTCTCCTTTTGAATTCAGCCCCTTCTCTGGAAACTTCCAGAACCTTCAACAAATTCCTGGGCTGACACTATCAAAGATATGAGGGAGGGGGTAGAAACATGGGGGGGGGGCAGTTCAGACAAATCATTTGGGGGGCAAATGTGACTCAGGGCAAGTCCTGTTGTGTTTGAGCAAGGCAGCAGCTGCCTATGCCTGCAGACAGGCTCATTTCTGTGGAAGCAACAGGTTAAAGCCACAGAGCAGCTGCCAGATATGACAGAACTGTCCTTGCTTGGCATGTCCTGGCTTCTAGACCTTCAGCACACAGAGGAAATCCAGTGTCAGCCATGGCTGACCACATATGACAGCATGAAGGTAACAATGAGCACTCTCTGTGAACAGCAGTCTACCAGCCCCCTACTCTGGCCAGCCTTGGCTCTGTGGTTTTGGAAGGGCCCCTGCTAGCATTCCCAATCCATACACCCCATCACCCTCAACACATCAAGGCAAAAATGCTCTGGGGAGCATCTCAGACATAGTCCAATCTGTTATAGCTCTGGGATTCTCAAAGCGAGTACTGGAAGCAAGGTCAAGTCACAAATAAACCATGTCCAGGTTGGGTGTTTTTTTTTTCATACAACAGATTTATTTGCTAGCAAAGTAGCTGTGCTGGGAAGAGGAGCAGAGGCCATGTGTTAGGTTTGCAATGGGGCGCCTTGAAGAAGCTAAAACAGTGCTCAAAGCAAAATAATTGTAGCAGGAGGCTGTGCCCATGTTAATAGTTTTTACGGTGATGAAACTTATTAACATGTGCACTGGTGCATCTGTATTGCCTCTGGGACTCAAACAGCATGGTTCTCTGCCACGCTGCATAGAGGTTTTACCTTCCTCTGACCTTGCTTGGGCTCCTTTGTCCTGTTCTGTGCTTTGAGTTAACCTCTTGCCTGCTTAGGCTTATAGTCTGAATTTTAAATCCAGGCCAACGTTTTTGAATTTCTTCTCCCACACCAAAGATTTCAGTTGTGCTGAAAGTATTTTCAGTCCCATTGTTACAATGCTTTTGGTTTGTGGAAAGTTTCTTGTGCAATGCATGCTTCAAATAATTAACCCATTTCTAAGCTGAAATGTTAAGCTCTTAGGAGTGATCAGAAAACCTCACTCTGCTTGCCTTGCCCTGGAAGCATTTTGGGGGAGATGTGTGAATTTACTTCACGTGGGTTCACAACCTGAAGCTCTGTTGGACAGGGACAGAAACCAAAAATTAAATCCTGCCTGTAGTACCAGGCTCTGCCCTTATTTAATCTACTGCAGGAAGAGAAATATAACTTCTGGAGACTGATACAAAATAGCTAAGAAAAGAAAATCCAGTATCTGCATCTGATCTTTGCTGTGAATTGCGAGGCAAGCCAAACCTCTGCACTTCTGATTCACTGCTGCTAGTACAGTTTAGGTGTATGTTCTTACCAAGGCATTGCCTCTTGTAATTGATTGTGAAGACCATAACAAAGACCAAGTAAGGTATGTAACAAACATAACTTATCACATGCAGAGTCAACCCTAAACTATTAAATCCTCCCAAAGGCATTGAACTTTTTGACACATATTACATAGAGAGTTTCCAGAGGGGAGAAAAGAGAAAGTTGATATGGTGAGATGCTGAGCTACCACCAGTTCTATGGTGCCAAATACAGGCTGTTTATCATCACACAGGCATTATGTGTAGAATGGCACTCCACCTTGCTGCATGTCACTTCCTTAGTTCAGGTTATAACCCATCCAGGGCTTCCTCCCTCCCTACAGACAGTTCAGCCAGGGCAAGAACAAACTCTAGGTTTTGGCAGTGTTTTTCTAACAGTGCCAACCACCCTGATCTGCAAGTTTCATCTTGTAATGCCTTCTGCTTAGCTGTACTTAGAGGTTGCCCCAGCCCAAGGCATCTTTTCAACAATGTTCTGCACTAAAGCTGAATACCTGCTGATTAAGTAGGTATATTTTAACCTGACAGCTTTCAGACACAATTTGAAGACTTGTAGTTTGCTAGTTTCCATTCACTTCTGTGCTGTTGAGATCATCACTGCTGGAACGTGTTCAGAGAAGGGAAACAAAGTTGGTGAGGGTTTGGAACACAAGCCCTGTGAGGAGAGGCTGAGGGAGCTGGGGTTGCTTAGCCTGGAGACGAGGAGCCTCAGGGCAGACCTTATTGCTCTCTACAACTACCTGAAGGGAGGTTGTAGACAGGCGGGGGCTGGTCTCTTCTCCCAGGCAACCAGCACCAGAACAAGAGGACACAGTCTCAGGCTGCACCAGGGGAGGTTTAAGCTGGATGTTAGGAAGAAATTTTTCATAGAGAGAGTGATTGCTGCCTGGGGAGGTGGTGGAGTCACCATCATTGGAGGTGTTTAGGAGGAGACTTGATGGGGTGCTTGGTGTCATGGTTTAGTTGATTAGGTGGTGTTAGATGATGGGTTGGGCACTATGATCTTGAAGGTCTCTTCCAACCTGGTCTATTCTATTCTATTCTATTCTATTCTATTCTATTCTATTCTATTCTATTCTTTGCTTTGCATGGACAGAGCCACTACACTGAGAATTAGTGGATTTTGCTAGTTCATTTCTTTTGTGGAATCCTGTTGTTTTGTGCTGAATGTGGCATGTGTCTGGCATACATGATTCAGATTGGGCAATCATCCTGCACTGTGTAAATCAATGAGATGAAATGTAGCCATTGACAGCACTTACAATTTTGCCCATTACTATGAAATCCTCTTTCTTTAAATGGAAGGTGCTTTTATGAACCCATTGAAGCATAGCTGACAAAGCCTTCAATACTATTGCCTAAATACTGCAAAACATAACAGTTATAAAAGATACACGTGGTGCATATTTATAAGGATTAGAATAAGCACTTTGTTGAACTGCTGCAACACATTTGTCCCTTTTTCAGGATACTTACACATTTTGGCTATTTTCTTCTTCCTATGAGTCAAATAAACACTTGTCTGTGGGCTTACCAAATCTCTCTGCCTCAGGGAGCAGGGCTGACAGGGCAAAATGTGTGTTTCTACAGCTGTGTTAGAAAAAAAATTACAATAATCCATGCAGTGTAATTATTCTTTATTTTCATATAACACACTACTAAATACTCCTACACTTCTTGTAGGACTAATTACATTTCAGTAATGTGAATGATCCCTGGAGCCCCTGCTGTTAAATATTTCTGGAGTGGTAGCGAGGGAGTTTGTTATTTGTACACACAAGAGAAGCATGGATTTGTGAAATGGAATAGCATGACTCTAAGGCAGTAATGCTCCTTCTGATGTGACCAAGTCAGGGGAGATGTAACATGGGGAACCCATTAAACAGAGGATTTGCTGCCTCCCATCGGACAAGAACCGAGTCCTCACATTAGGAACCTAGCTTTTGCAGTGGCTGAAATAAGTTCTACTTCAGACACCAGTTAAAAGAAGCTTGTTAGGAGCTGCTGTACGTCTGAAAAAAAAAATGTAAGGGATTCCCAAACTACATTTTTTAAAGTTGTCTAAAATATTGTATTTACTATCATATACTGATTAGCAAGTAAAGCCAAAAGCAGTTAAAGAGAGCAAACAGAGCAATTTCAGCTAAAGCAGCAATTCCTTCTAAGTATCCTGTAACAATTTGGAAAGGCAACTCTGCCTAGTTATTGACTTCTGAGAAATAATTTTGTTTTGGACAAGGAGCTGACATGGGGACAGCTGTTTCATTAATTGATTGAAGCTGTCACTGAAGCTCTAGCCTTGATGCTGCAGCTACCTGCTTAGTGTGTCGGTGGTTAGACAAGTGTTGTCTTCACCCTCTCTAATCTGCATGATAGCAGTGATTACAATAACCTACAACTCAGGCTGCTGCACAGTATGCTGTTATGTAAGTGCTACTCACTAAGTATCTACTCCAGGGCTGCGTTTGCATGTTCTTGATCATAGCTTCAGCTGTCACAGGTGTGCTGGGACTGAAGGGTAATATCAGTCTATATCTACATGCTTTATAGCAGTTACATAAAGCTGAAAGAAGCTCAGCAACTGAGGGCTACCTGCCAGGTCATGTCCTCTTTTTACCCAGTGTTTTAGCTTGAACAGGGTTTGAGGTTCTTGCTGCTCTTCTGATTAGGATGCTGGAGATCTTAGTTACTCTGATCGTACCAGCTCTGCTGCTTAGGTGCTGAGCAGATAGTCTACAGGAGTGCAGAGCATGCACAAGTCAGCAAATATAGACTTATTTAGGTCCAAAAGAAAGGCTGAACGAAATTATCTGGGTGGTTTTGGTGGCTTAGGTTGGACTGTACAAAATGAATCTGCATAGATCAAATGACATAGTGTTATGGAAGTATATTCACTGCACAGGCAAAAGCCATAACCTGGTGAAAATCCAACAGCTCTATCACAACAAAACCATAAAACTGAAATCATGACCATGCCAGCAAAAGTGCTGCTTTGTCCAGTTTCCTTCAACTTCCAGGGTTTATTTTTGCAGGAGTACTTGTCATGGTTTAGAGATCTGGTCTTCTACACTACTACTGATGCTTCTCAAACATCAGAGCCCTGACACAGGTGAAACCATTTCCATTCTGCATTTGGGCAAATCAATCTGGTTTCCTTAGCCACATCTGTGAGCATCTTCTGGTGTAGTCTGCTTGGGCTGTTATTTTGAATTTGCCCTGTACCAGAGCTGGGATGCTGCAATACAGACTATGTTTTGTGTTGGGGTTAGAAACAGCAATATAACAAAGCCTGCTGCTGCAGGGAGATGATGAAGGGTTGGGAGCTGAGTGAAGGCCATTAAGAAAGGGCCACTGGAAGAGCTGGGTGTGATGGAAATGAGCTCATGGAGCTGCAGAAAAGAACATATATGGCAGGAAAAGAGAGACTGATAAGACAGAAAAAGAAAAAGAGAGCAACAAGGGTGAGATTTGAAGAGAGAAAGGCAATAAAATTGGACAAATTTACTAACTGAAGGAAATGAGTATTTGGGGGCAAACAGAGGATTCTGAACCGCTATCTTACCTTTAATGTGGTAATGAAAGATTCACAGAGCAGGGGAAAGAGCCTATTTTAAGTAAGCCTGTGTTGCTTGTGGGATCTCATTGAAATCTCACTGATCTTTCACCAAACCAGCTCTTTGGGGTTTGAGTTTCTGGGCAACAGTAGATTACCCCCCAAGTTCAAGCCTCATACCTACCAGAGATCATTTGTCTTGCTAGCAGGAAAAGAACAAGAAGTCATAACCAGAATGTGTTACCTCCTTCCTGGAAACCTGGGATGAAACTGCTACTCTTGTAGCCAGTAAGCCTTCCTCCACAAGGGTTAGTGCTTCTGATGTGAAAATGAGGAATGATGATAATTTTAAAACCTTATTGACTGATTATTTACTTGCTTATAGTAATGGAATGCAGCTCTCCAGAATATTTGTTAAATGACCACTCAACAGCTCACACCCAGGACATGTGAAGGGACAGGGGATGTGGCAAAGAGAATTAGCAAGTGCCTCTGCACTTTGACCTGTGTCTGTAGTGTTGGAAAATGAAATACAGACATTTGCTCAGTCTTTGTTTCAGCCAAGGAAGCTGTGAAATAGATTTTTGGGCTGTACTCAAGACCTCTCTTATGGAAGTTCCAACGCATGGCTGAGATGGCATATTTGTCCTGTCACCACACCCCTTTTCCCCTTGTGTTCCCTCTATCCTCATTATATTCTTCTTCCTTACAGAGAGGGATCGGAGCCAAAGCTTCCATAATTCGGGAAACTGCTTGGGTCTGAGGTTTGACTTAATTTATCTTTACCTGATGATGTGAGCGAACTACAACCATGTTGACTTCTGCAGCGTTATCCAAGGCTAAACCACGATATACCTGACCCACAAAGGAACCATTGTACAGCACGTTGGCATTTGATCATGCTGGAGAATGAAAGCCATATTTGAGTGAGGCCTACAAGTGCCTCATTACCGCACTGTAAACAACTGGATATTACAGTAATGGACAAGGCTTTGAGTGCTGCGAGCGGCTTCACATCCACTTTATTGATTTGCAATGTGCACAGTGATGGTCTGCTGTAATAAATACAAATGCCATAGTGCAGAAATGTCAGAACAACTTATTAAGAATGTGTCTCTTCCTTGCTCACGCAGGACGGCATGTATGTCTGCACAGCTGCAGGATTGTGGTGAGGTGAGGATGAAGCTGTGGCTCAAAATTCGGCAGTGCAAGAATATAAATTCAGCATATAAAGAGAAGCTGTGCTGGCCAGCCTTTTCCTTTTGCTTTGTGCTTCTGTCTAACAGACAAAACTCCTCCTGTGCCTCAGAACATATTTCACATCACAGAAGAGAATATATTGTTTCTCGCATCTCAGGAGGGTTGAGGTGGTGCCAGGTCTCAGCCCACATACCACAGGCAGTTGTCTGCCCACCTTCCTCCGCCTAGAGAAGCAGGAAGTGCTTCTGGAGCCAGCATTTCTCTTAACAGTGCAATTGTTTTATCCAGGACTGGAAAAATTTTGACCTTTACTGCGGCTGTAGTACAAACAAGATCACACAGCGGCTTCTGCTGGGCACATCTAAAATAAGCGTGTGTACCATAACATACACGTGTATCATGGAGTCATAGAATTGTTAGGGTTGGAAAGGACCTCAAGGATCATCTAGTTCCAGTCCCCTGCCATGGGCAGGGACACCTCACACCAAATCAGGTCGCTCAGAGCCACATCCAGCCTGACCTTAAAAAACATCAGGGATAGGGCTTCTACCACCTCCCTGGGAAACCTGTTCCAGTTTCTCACCACCCTCATGGTAAAGAACTTCTTCCTAACATCCAATCTGAATCTATCCATTTCTATTTTTTTTTTATATTCCCCCTAGTGCTATCACTACCTAACACCCTAGAAAGTTCCTCACCAGCTTTCATGAGCTTTCATGTAGGCCCTCTTAAGATACTGGAATGCCAGTATCTACCTCTCTTTCAGGATACGCATGCGTAGATTGAAACTCTTTGACTAGATCAACAGTGTCAATAACATCTTCTTGATATCTTGGTCCACTAGAGGGTAAGAGGCAACTTGCTGAAGAAAATTGTGTCCATCTGTACTTCTGTTGAGCTATAGTTTCCCAATCTGTGTCAACTGAGTTGTTCTGCACATCCTGGATAGACTCTTTCACTTCTGGGTGAATTCATACACTGACTGGCAGTTTCTTGCTAGGTTTTTCCCACATGTTGTCCTGACAACCCCTTTAGCAAATTGTACAGTGACAAAACCCTGTCCATATCTACTACCAATAGGAAGGCTGGAAATCCCTTGGTTCCACTTGCCACAAGATCTAACTAGTGCAGAAAGAGAGAATGAAACTAGGAAAATTGCTTTATTATATGGGAGAAATTATAGACTATTCATTATACACCAAAATAAATATGTGCTTATGAATGAGTGGAGAGTGTGATGGGGTTGTATGGAAAGGTCATGAGGAGAAGTAGATGGAAATCTCTTGCTGGGAATTCTAGCCTGTTCCCACAATCATGAGTATAAATATTGCCTATACCCTAGGAATGCACACTTACACAAACATGATGATAGATGCTTCCCTGATATTCATCAACCTTGGCAATTTGCAGATGGCAGCTGAATCAAACCAAACTAGACATTATCTAAAGGAGAATTACTGATCTTATCATGCAAACTGAAAAATTGAAAGGTTAGATGATAGCCCAAATACATGGCATGTGGCAAACTGAAATCCATTGATTCTGCTTCCATGTGACTATTCTTTGCCCTTGTATTGATAGAAAAACTCCTTTTGAGTATAGTAACAGAAGGCATCTATGGAATTTCACTGAAGCCTGTAGAGGCAACTGCAGAAATTCCCAGGACCCCATATTTTCTCTTTGTTCTTCAGGTTGTCCCATGGATTTAGAGATTTCTTTTAATGTTCTGCTGTGGATACCATAGGACATGGGAGAGTCTTGTACAGGATAAAGAAGGTGCAATGCTTTGCTCCCCAAAGTCCTCCATTTGGTAGGCATGTCAGGAGAGGGGAGGAGAGCCTGCTGTTAACCTCATTTGATGGATAGTCCCTGAGGCACCACTGCCATCTGGTGAAAGCTGGAGCAGCCCATGGGGATGTGTTAGGGAGCCATAACTGACAGCCTTACCACGGCACTAAGCTCAGCAGAAAGTGAGCACAGTCTGGCCCCACAGAATTTTACAGAGATTTGTTCTTTGGAGTTTTATATTTTTAAGTCTGTTTTAGATTTTTGTAGCAAATCCATAATTCTTTACACAATATTTACATACTCATCCTAAATTATAGTTATTAAACTCCGAGGACTATCTCTATGAGGAATTGACAATGATGTCCTCTCAGACTGGGGAAGGGTTTTGTAGGTTTGGCACTTTTTTTATCTGAGCAAACCCATTTTCTGAAGGATGTCAGCTGGAGGTGTCCTGCTTGTGTTGTGTATATGCCTTGTTGAGGGTCAGTCAGTGGTGATTACCACTGCACCATCACACACAGTTCATGGTCAAATTTGTCAAAAGAGAAAGCAAAATGCTTGTCTTAAATATGTGGGTAATTATTGTTTGTGCATTTCCCTGGGATCTGGAAAATTACCTGGTTCATATCAAGGATGCTCAAAACTTGTCTTGTCCAGACTGATTATCCACCCTTGGAGAATGAAGGGAAGGGAGCTGCTGGCATGAGGAAAACTAGTAGGGGCATATGTGCTTTGTGTGGAGCCAATATGAAGAATGTAGAGCCAGTAAGTGTTTTCTGTTACTGACCTGATATCACACACGGAATGGAGAAAGCCAACAGGCATGGGGTCTCCTGAGGGCTGATCCAGTTTGACCTGTAGGTTGAAATGAATAGAAAATTGTTAAACCTGGGTCAAGGACCAACTTCCTGTCATCAGAGTTCAGTGTAAATGATGTAATGATGAACAAAGTCTCTCTAGCAGAATTGTATTCAGTTTAAATGTCATAGTTAGCTGTGGGGTGGCTATGTGCTAACACTTGCTTTTTCTTTGCACTCTTAGCATCAAAGATGATTATATAACTTGGAGATTTATTATTAAAGCATTTATGGTGTGGTGGTTTTGTTTGGTTGGCTTGGTTTGAGTTTTTTGGTCTGTTCTTTAAATCTCAGAATAATATTTACAAATAGTATCAATTACTGTTTTGACAAGGAGAGATTGCATTACAATCAATATCATATATTATATCCTGGGGTCTGTTGCAAGCAGATAGTATTAACACATAAATAATTTATTAACAACCTTAGCCGTGGCCCAAAGTCTTTAGTGAGGATCAGGTCAAGTTTTGGTCAAGCTTTGGTCAAGCTTTGAAATGACTTTGCATCTGCTAGGTTAATTTCATTGTAGTGCAAACCCATTAACTTCAGTTTAAGGAAAGCAGAAAACACAGAAACTTAATAACTAACTAATAGGTTTTTCAATGCAACAAAAACAAATGAAAAGGAAGAGATTCTTATTTTGGATAATCAGTTTTGCATCCTGGAAAACATACTGGGTTAAGTACTGGAATCTATGAGAAGCGAATTCTTTACACTTCCAGCCAGAATCTAGCTAGAGGCCTGAATACAGCATGTCATTTTGATTAATTATGGGTAATGAGTGTTTTATGAACCTAAGAAAGAAAAGCATTAATTTTTTCTGGTATTATGGTGGTAGTGTCTTGTTTTGTTTTGACGCTGAGAGTGTGAAGCCAAACAAACGATGAAACCCGTTTATTAGCTCTTTTGTTTTGCTCTAGACCGTTACTAGACTTATGGGGCCAAATCCCAATCACATAGTTGCTCTGTCAGTGCAAGAGACAAGGATTCAATTCAGGAGCTCTGGGATTTTCTGGTTTTGCCTGTTCTGTTCAATTCATTTTTCTGTGGCAGAAAACCCGTAGACCTATCTAGGATGCTGTTCAAAAGGCATAAAAGGAGGCAGGACTATCCTGTCCCAGGAGACATCTACTCCAGGTAGTTTAGTAACTATGAGCCTCACTCACAGTATCACAGTATCACCAAGGTTGGACGAGACCTCAAAGATCATAGAGTCCAACCTGTCACCACAGACCTCATGACTAGACCATGGCACCAAGTGCCGTGTCCAATCCCCTCTTGAACACCTCCAGGGATGGTGACTGCACCACCTCCCTGGGCAGCCCATTCCAATGATGAATCACTCTCTCTGTGAAGAACTTTCTCCTCACCTTGAGCTTAAACTTCCCCTGGCGCAGCTTGAGACTGTGTCCCCTTGTTCTGACTCAAAGCCTGCTGGAACCCCCAGGAATATTTGTCTCCATTTTTGCAAGCCCTCAGACCAGTTTGTTAGGGACTCATCGAGAAACCTGCAGCTCAGGATGATAAAAACTTGAGAGTAGCCATGGCAGAGGGATCAGGGCTGTGACAAAGGCCCTGCTCAAGAGACACTGCCTAGAACTGACACCTGGGGCCATGCCATGGAGTACCACTCGTCCAAAGCACACCTCTTGGTGCAAGTTTGGGTCTCCACACTTTCCAGATGAGGGTCTTTGTTAAATCAGCGATGTGCAGACTATTGGCTTTATCCTCAGAGCTGTTCTTGCAGAGGGGCAGCTTCTTCCTTGTGTTTTAGGGGATTTGGGACAGCTGGACATGATAGGGGATTTTGGTGGTATTTGACCTTACATTTTAGAAAGAGGTTTAAAAAAGAGAGGGGAAGGTGTGTGTGTGGGAAAAGTAAGAATAAAAGAAAACCAGAAAAGAGATCAGTCAGTGAGAGCCCTGGCCTCTGACTGTTCCCCAGTGCACCAGGAGGTGGTGCAAAGCCCCTGCTCATCCCACAGATAACACAAATTCCATTCTTCCAGAGACTACTCTCCAGCTTGTATTACCCAGGAAAAATATTAGAGGTTTAACTCTCTCCAGAATGCTTCTAAAACTCTGGTACTTTGATATGTGTTTAAGGCTGACAATATTAACTCTGTGAGAGGAAAACAATGCGAGGGAACTTCATACTACCACTGCTGCTATTATGCTGCGATAATGGTAATAAAATAAACACCTCTAAAGTATTATATTTATGCAACAAACAAGTCTGGCTGTGCAAAATGCAGACAAAAGTGTGGTAAGATGTTTAGATTCTTTGTGCTTGTTTCCCCCCCCCCCACACACAGCTTGTACAATTGCTTTCATTTATTTATTTGTTTTAAATTTATATTCTAAAATGTTCATGAAATAACACCTAAAAGATATTAAGCTGAGTAAGAATAAATAGATCTTCATAACCCATTGCTTTGATGTGTGTTATCGAACAGCAAATTAAAAGCTGTGGCATGGAAGTGCGTTGTCAGCTGTCTCTTACTCAACCCAGGGACTGTTAAATGCTTTCTCTTTCGCCTTCCTCACACACTGTACACGAGTAATAAGTAGTTTGGAAGTGCATTGGGGGGACTTTGGCGGTAATTTAACAAAACAGCCAATTTGTCTTTGTGACAAAACTGTGTAAAACATGACTTGATTGCTGAATTACTGAATCATTAGCAAGCAGAATAAATCAATTTCAGGCAAATAGAAGTTTTTTTGGGGTGGGTGTGGTTTTTTGTTTTTTTTTTTTTTTTTTTTTTGGTTTTGGTTTTTTTTTAATCTCAACAGATGATTATGAAGCTGCCATAAGAGAACTGATTTTCCACTGCAAGGAAATTATATGGACACGAGTTCAGCTTATGCAGAAAATTATAAAATGGCCTAAGTTTATTGTTCTTCATATTACAGAAGTTCTGTTTTGTTTTTTTAAGAGCAAGGGTCTTGTTAAAGAAGCATTCATCCCAGCTTTTCAATTGCCAACGATTAGCAATGCCTATCGTGGGATAGCTTAGGCTGCCACTATACAGCAGTCTATTTCCATGTGCTTTATCTGGAACAAAATTAAATACAATCTTTGTAGAATTTAATTTTTGACACTTTTTTTTTTTCCCTCTGCTTGTTGACAAATTGTTGTTTGTTTTTTTTGGGGTGTGTGTATGTGTGTAAATTTTGCACATATTCCAGGTACAAATGCTTGCATTTTGTTTATGAATGCAGACTTAGTCAGGCAATTTGTGTATTTGTTGTAATAAGCGTGTCTTCCTTCAGTGTATTATTAAACCATCTTTTTAAGGTATGTGAGAAAGGAAGTTGTATAAAGTTTAGCAGAAAATACAGAGTTAAATTTGTGCTAACTTCTTTGATTTTATAAGATTCTGGGAAATGTTGGCTAGATTTTTTTTTATCCCTATCTTAATAGCAATGCATATACACATTTACTTTGCACTTTGCTTTGGAGGTTAGTGTCCCTTTGGAAGTCAGAGGAATAATGATAGAGAGCTGTGAGTGTAAATGTCCAAAGCATCATCCAAAAGTAACATATTCTAAATTTCAAGTGAAAAAGCTTTTAGAACATCAATCTGAATCTGTGTTTCTTTAACTCAGTGTAACTTCACTGAAGTCAATGAAGCTGTGCAGGTTTTTATCAGCTAAGAATCTGTGCTATTGTTCTGAATATTTTAAACGCAAGTGCATTTCTACAAACCTTTAAAAGTTCAGCTTTGCTTATTCAAGAAAATTAATGTTTTGAACTGTGACTTAGAGTATTAAAAAGCCATTTCAGAATATGGCCAGTTTTTCTGTTCTTACTAATTTAACTTCCCCTTATTATCTTCAGAGAATGTCATTTTCTCATCATGCTAATGCAGCAAATTTTTATACCATCATTAAGGATCATGGTTTATTGGATTTCATCTGACTACTCAAGCAAACATTTGTTTAGTGACACTCTTAAACACAAGACCGTACTACAAATGTCAGAAATGCTCTTTGAAAGTTTATGAGTGAAAAAACTTTGTTGCTTTTAAGAGAACCTGGAGACTGATGAAAACAGAAAAGTTTTACATTAACTTTCGCTGTAGAGTTAAGAGAAAGCAATTTGGCTCTTGGGAGATTTTCAAGAACATTATGTGATAGTAACAAAAATTATAATTAAGTTTGGGAAAAACATGCATGAGATATAGATCCAGATCAGGCAGTGTGGGTGCAGATGTGTATCTATCCCCCTTAAGCGATCATTTTCTTTGACAGCTTTTGATAGCAGCGATTGAATGTACAGTACTGTAACATCGCAATGACTTTATCTGGATCTTGATGTTGTTAAGCTAATCAGAAGTTTCCTATTTTATTCTCTTTTTATTTACATTTTTTTTTCTTTTATTTAGCTGATTAAAAAGAAATGAAGAAAAGAGAAGAAAGAAAAAGGTGGGGAAAGTGCGTTTTGCACCTTTTTATAACCATTGCTGAAAGTCTGTCACAGCTACCAAGGAAAGCTGAAGAAAACCAAAACCTGAAAGACTATTATTTATAGCTAGCAAGATACAGTATGGCACCATATGTTAGAATTTATCAAATTCTTTCCTTTCTCATGCAGGGCGAATAGAGGTTGTAGACAGTTCCCTCTGCAGTCCTTGCTTTGCTAGCCACTCGTTCATTTGCACTGTGGGCTAAATCCTGACTGACTTGCTGCTTTTACACCCATAAACTTACTTATGAGGGCATGGCGAGCAGGGTATGGCCCTCTGTCTTTATTTCTTCTTTCTGCAAATGTAGTTTTGCCTGCAATGCTGTTTGCATTTCAATCAACTAAAACAAGAGGATGGATAAATTAATGCCTGACTTAGCTCTTTGCATCTGATACTGAAATGTAACAGTAGTCTTCTAAGGGTTTAAGTCTGCAGGGTGACACTTACCAGGTGTAAGGTGCTGTAAGGTTAAGAAGCATCAAACCTATAATAAGAGTCTGACTTCCTCTTCATTTTGTCTCCTTTTGTGTTACATACTAGGGCAAGGAAGGTCTGCCAATCACTATCATTTCTTTTTCTTGTTCTGTAAAGACTGGGTCGTCACAGCAACAGGCCTGTGACAGGCTGGTATCCATTTAGAGCTCCAGGGGGGTCCTAATAGGATTGAACCAAAAGATCAAGTGAATAGCTTCCTATTTTAGATTTGTAATAACTCTGAACTGCTTGCATATACATGGACCTTACAGTGTTATGAGGAGACTTTACCAGAGAAAAGATCTGTCTGTTTCTAAGAGCGATATACTTTTGAAATTATGCTCCTTAGCCTATTCCATCTCTGAAAAAAAGGAAGGGGAAAGAAAACCCCAAAACAAACAACAAAAAACCCAAACAAACATTAAGCCCATTGCTCTTTCTCCTATGCAGATGAAATTGGAAGGTGTCATTTCCTTTCATTAATTCATTTTACCAGATCAAAGTAAATAGTCTGTTTATGGAGAACAAAGAAGCCCCTTTTTGGTATTCTGCTGAAGTCGCTATCAGATTCAGAAGTTTACTCATCTTTCTGAAATCTGGCAA
Organism: Dryobates pubescens; assembly: GCF_014839835.1. Taxonomy (NCBI): domain Eukaryota; kingdom Metazoa; phylum Chordata; class Aves; order Piciformes; family Picidae; genus Dryobates; species Dryobates pubescens. The sequence continues at coordinate 46,553,141 of NC_071613.1, read as the reverse complement.
GGCTGCATGCTGCCAAGATTACAGCCAAACAACTCATGCAAAACGGGCAAATAAATTCTATGCAAAACAAATTCTAACAGAGAAAGAATTAAAAGAGGGCATTTTGTTGATTTGGGAGACTCTGAAGAGGCGAGGGCTCTTATTTCCCTTGCAGAGGGGGCTTTGGTAAACCCATAATATTTGGTACACAGGGGAAGAACTGCTGGGGGAGGGGGGTGACCTGTATTTTGTGGAATTTATTTTCACTGGTTATGAAATCACTTAGGAAATAGATGTTGCTTCATGCATTTAATTCCCAGTTGGATTTTTCTATCTATTGTTTATTAGGAATAGCACTTTATGTGGAACCTACTGTAAGGCAAGATCCAAGGACTAAGCATGTTAAGATCTAGCTGCAGAAATTGTAAACCATATTTTTCAGCAGGGCTAATTCTGGTAGCTGATTCATTGTCCAAAAGCAGGGCTTCTGAAGTGTCTGATTCAGAGAGGGATAACAGGTGGAACTGTCATATAAGCTTCATTGTTGAAAGGTTTTGGTGTCTTCTCTCAAGACACAGAGAGCTAAAGTTAACTGGGTTATGAAGGCAAGTGAGTGTTGAAGATCCCTCATGCTTTCTTGCAAGGATGCCCTGCTCTTGAAGTATGTGCTTTAGTATCTCAGCTTTGATAACACTATGCCAAATTAGGACACCTGAAGCTTTTTCCTGGAGGGAAAAAGTACTATCCTTGTGTTCAATTTTTTTGCTGCTTAAATGAAAACCAGTGCCAGCTACTAAAACCAGCCTGGCACCATCTCTGTATGATCTCCGAATCTCTCTTTCAGCAAGCAGAAATTTTAGTCTTTAACTTCTCCACCCTTCCCCTCAGAATATTTTGATTTTAGCTGCAGTATGCCTTAATCATCTGAAAAACAACGTTAGACTTTTTCAGAGGGGCCCTCCATTTCCAAGTAAAGTGCAGTTTCTGTGTTAAAAATGTGAGATTCACATGTGTCAAGAAATGCTCACTACAAGGATAAGTAAATACTTACGTTAGTCTGGATAAGTAAATACTTCTATGATCCATGTAGAATCTTGGCACATGCATATGTTCCTGGCACTTTCATCAGTACCAGTTTTGAAAAGAATTTTGCATAGACTAGGGACCCAAAGGCACTCAGTTAATTAGAATTAGGGGCATCCCTCTGTGAGAAGGATTAGGCAGGTAAAAGGCTAGGACTGTGATCCATCAACCTATACGGACAATGGCAAAACCGCTGTTCATTGGTTTGAACCCTGTGTGTGGAGTTGAGATACATGACAATGAGCACGAAAATGAAGGCAGTGCTGGGGGAGGGACCACAAAGCAAAACCCGTGGGCCTCAGTAACGGGCTTTGACTGAATCTTTCTAGGCACATTTGCTCTAACCCCGAATTTCTTAGACTTCCCTTTTGAATTCAGCCAAATCAAGAGACAGACACACCAATCATATTTTTTTATAAAGGTCTTTACAAGAGTTTCTATTAGTTTTCAGTCAGACTTCTTTGTGAGCACAGTGTAACAAGGTCTGAAGAACTGAAAGAGATTTGGAAGTTCTATTTCATCACAGATTTTATTTTTCTGTTGGTAGAGGCTTTTGGCAAGATTTTCGTGATTCAAAAAAGTGGATAGTTTTTCTTTTCTGGGCCTTCCCTTTAAAAGACCTGTGTTATTAAGATTTTAATCCTGGAAAAGTAAGTCTCAAAACATCTTCTTCACAGACTGTAAAGAATATTATCATTTACCTGTAAGGTTTGACGTTTTGATGAGATTGTTGCCTTCCCGTTTTGAAGGAGGCAAAAAGTCTATATTGCAAAGAAGATAAAAGGCAAGTTCCAATCCCCCACTTGCTTGCTAATTGTGTTGAAACTTCACCATGATTTTAAACTTTAAAATGTGGAATTTGCATACACAAGATAAAAAAGAAAAAAATAAGGTCAGGCACATTCTTGACATGTTTCCATGTTTCATCTCTTCTATTCAGACAGGCCTACCAGCTTGATATTAGTGTCACTGTCAAGTCCCTAAAGTGGCAGGTTTGGTTTCCTGATGTCATTTACTCCAAGTTAGCCTTCCACCCATGTCTGAGGCACTATCCTGTCACAGCAATATCCTCCCCATAAAAGGAACTAATCATTCCCTTTTCTTCTCTTGTTTTTCTCCTGTTTGAATTTAGGTCTCACTTGTTTTGTGATACTTGCAATCATTTTGGATCTGCTTACTTCCTGACTGCTGCAGATGGTGCAGCAGTAGTCACTGCTGTGAGGACACTTGATAACTTGATAACTAGTTTTGACTTTAAAAACGGAGCTCTAAACCAAATATGTTGATTTGGGGCACACACACACACACACACACCCCTCTTAACTTTCAGTTCTCAGAAGAGAGCTGTAAGTCTAACATGATAAACCCCCTTTTCTTTAACAGATTATTTGGTCCATTTCCATGGAGAAGCTATCCGGCAGCGCCGAGGCCTGACCTAAGACACTGGAATGGGCTCCCCAGGGAGGTGGTTGAATCACCATCCCCATAGGGTGTTTAAAAACCACAGATATGTGGTGCATCAGATTTGGTGGAGTCAGATAATTGCTGGACTCAGTGATTTCAAGGGTCTTGCCAACCAAAATTATGATTCTATGATTGATTATAAGAGTGAACACAGCCAGAACGTGACTGTCTGTTGAGGCATGTGTTCTTTCATCTTCATCTGCAGAAGAAACAGTTTTTCTAAGCTTTTAAAGCTATATTTATAACATTCCTTTGTCAATGCACACAATTACCACATTGTAGACTATTCATTTGTAGGTGAAGAATTCACTTAGAGCAAGCTGCTAGAATCTAACTATGCTGAGACTCATGGATATTTTTGCCATGTACAGGGCAAAATTTTCATAACTGGTTTCTAAGCCAGAGTCTTCAGTGGTTAGATATCTCTGATGAAATATTTCAGAAAGGACCCTGAATGAAGAAGGTTTGATAAAGGTATCTCTACTCACCTTACCTTCTGCCTGTCTCCAAGTGTGGTAATCATGACTCCTGTTAGACAAAGACTCCATGAGGAAAGGAAATATTTTATTTAACCACAATATCTGATGCATGCTCCTTTTTTTGTCCTGATCTAGACTAAGCTGTCCAGGTCAGGAGTGGTCACCTTTGCTATTATTCTGTAACTTGTCCACAGAAGAGAATTACTTTTTGTTTTATGTTGTACAGCACCTGGCCTCTGGCATGGTGCTAGTACAAATAATAATAATATACAGTACCTGGCACAGCAACACCTTATGCTGTCCATATGTGGCACTGCCATAAATGTGATAGTGCAATACCTCCAGTCAACACAAAGAATTACCTCTTACTGAAACTAAATGGATAGGAGTGCTCTTGATGATAAATCTGCCCACCCTGGCCTATGCTTTTCTTTATGCAATTAGCTGGAGTGAGGGATGGGATTTTTTTTCTGACAAACTACCTGACTTTTTTCCTGCAAGCACAGGAAGATACTTCCCAAGGGTTTGTCTGATCATGACCTGGCAGAGCTGCGCTATTGCCCTGTGTGATGGATCCCTAGGGCTTCTTTGATTCTTTATGTCAGTCCTGCTTGGAGCAGACTCCATGCTCACCAACCACTTTCACTTCCTCCCTGGTGAAGGCTGCACTTGCTGTCTTGTGACACCTCCTCTTCTTCAAGATTTGAACAAGAAAGCAGGCAGACTCAGGTAGAAATTCAAAAGATGGCTCCAGAGGAAGATGATGGAGGAATCTCTCTGTGAAGGGGACAAAGACTGCTAGGTCATCAATATGCAAGGAAATGGGCACTTAAAAATTAGAATAAGTAGTAAAGATTAGGATAAGCAGTAGATCAGTTTGAATTGCACACAGCTCAGCCTGTCCTCAGTTCAAATAAAACCAGTTCATGGGGACACTAGTGCTGCCATGACCCTGTGACCCTCGCATCCCTAACTGCCTCTGACGCTCCACTGCAGCCTCCTGTTGCTTGAAGCCCAGGACTCCACTGCAGCCCATCCTAGGCCATTCTTACTGTGCAAGCAAGACCAGAGGATGCCAATTTGCAGCGCTGCTGATGTCCTGGGCAGATCTTGAACTTGTTTCATCACTGGCCCAGTAGGGCCCACTCAGCTCCGAGTTCCTCACTTGTGTGAGGCGAATTGCTTCACAGAGAGATAAGTCCAAAAATAATTTGAGAATAAGCAGGAATTGAAGGGATGTCCAATTCTGAGGCATTTAGTGTACGCTGGCCTGGTTCCTACACCCATGAGACCACTTGTCTAAGCAGCAGGTACCAGCTCCGTTTCACTTCTCTGTTCTCTTCTCTTGACACACTCGATTTATATCATATTGATGACTCTCCCAAGTATGGCATGATTTTTTATTATCTATGTTCATATTATACCAGTGTGGCAGAGAAGAGTGAGCCCATTTCTCTGGTGAAATTGAATTTTTCCAGTAGAAACAGGTCTATCAGAGTTTTTTTACTCATTCTGCCCCTTTGTGTATTTGCTCAAAGTATTTTAGCTCCATTAACCCAACGTGGAAGACTGAAATACTTTATTTTGGATTTTTTTTCTTCACTTTGTCTGAATGTGGTAGTTTCAGGCTGTGCCTAGAAAATTTTCCACAGATCTTGAGCAGAAAGTCATAGAATGTAAATAAATCACCACTGGGTGTAAAGAGGAAAATTATGATAAGTTCTGAGCAATCCCATTGGACACATATCTGCCATAAAACCTAGATAGGTAAATCTTTCTCTCTTTTTGGCTTCCTCACTCTGGGCAACACTAACTTGTGCTTCTGCTTGGCTTTGCTGGCCTTGGCTGCATTGCTTTGTTGTGGCTAAGTGTAACAAATAACACGCTGCTCTTTCTCTTGTCCCTTGTGTACAGGAGGGTAGAGCGAAGGGGGCAAGGAAGGGGAAAGCTGTTGCTGGCTCACCTGGTTTTGTCCAGGGGGTTCTTGTGCTCTTTATAAATTGTAAATATCCATAAATATATGTAAATATATGTAAATATTGTATATTTTGGACATTGGTGGTTGTAGCCAGGAGGGGGTTGGTCTCTCCTCTCTAGCAACCAGCACCAGAACAAGAGAACACAGTCTCAAGCTGCACCAGGGGAAGTTTAGGTTCAAGGTGAGGAGAAAGGTCTTCACTGAGAGAGTCATTCACCATTGGAATGGGCTGCCCAGGGAGGTGGTGGAGTCACCATCCCTGGAGGTGTTCAAGAGGGGCTTGGATGTGGCACTTGGTGCCATGTTTTAGTCAGGAGGTCTGTGGTGACAGGTTGGACTTGATGAACTTTGAGGTCCCTTCCAACCTTGGTCATTCTGTGATTCTGTGATTTCATTGCATTTCATTTTAGATTATAGTGTTACTTGTAAATACAACTTCATTTGTTTCCAACTGAGCTGGTCTGGCAATTTAATGTTGGGGGGAATTTTCAACCTACCACACTGAATATAGACTGCATCAATAAGCCTCAGGTCTGGCAGACTTCTGAAGTGATCATGTTTAGGAAATGTCTAGAGCTTTCAGAGGGAGAAGGAAAGAGCAAGGAAGGGGAAGGCTCAATCTTACTTAACAATTTTTTTCTGTAAGTTGGTTTTACAGGACCTTGTTTGTGCTTTCACCAGAGAAAAGCAGTCTGGTATTTTACATATAATCTCTGCACCAGTTTCCAATTTTATATTCTTTCAGAATGCCTCAAACAAACAAAAAGTGACAACACCAGGCCCTAAAAGCTTGCCTTTGGAGCATTGCTGTGGAAAGGCATGTGTGCTGAAAAGCTGTGGCTTGTCTCACTGTAGATACTCCAAATTTCCCACATAGACGAGCCCTCTGTCTGAGAGAAAGAGGACGATTGAGGCATAAATCTTTTAAATGAGTAAAATGATAACTGTCTTGGCAATGGCAGACCTGATAAAGTGTATTCCACCTGTTGTGGAAAGGCAGCATATGGCCACAGTAATCTGCAGTTCAATCAGAAATGCAAGGATTTAAGCCTTAGCCTGGAAATATTTCTCATCACTGTCTCTCTTCAGCCTCGTCTACAGATAAGTCTGTTCACATGACATGAGGCAAAGAAAGGGAATGTTGTTTGGTGGTTGTGCTCTGGGTATGAGGAATGCTGGGCTTGGCTGAAATTTACAGAAATGTCTTTCTATATCTTCCATGCTGCAGGGAAACCTGTGCATGTTTTTCCATCTACAGCCCACCTCCTGGATCTCAGACATGTTCAAATGGGCACAAAAAAATCTTTCCTTTCTAGAACTCACAATGCTTATAACTCTTTTAAGTACTGGTAATTGCTTAAAGATGTAATCTTCTATATTGCTAAGTCTGGGAATAGATAAAAGAGTTAAGTACAGGGACTATCTGTAAATGCCTCCTCTATCCTTTCTCCTCCTGGGAGGAAGAGAGCTTTGTATTAAGAGGGATTCTGCAAGAATGCTCCACTCTATTTCATGTCATTTTAAGCCTTTTCCATTTTGACTCTGTGTAATTTTCCTTCTGATTAGACAAATTGCACCAAGCAATCCACAAGTTAGTATGAGACTGGAGCACTTATACAGGTGAACAGGGAATGTCTCTTTTCGAGACCACATTGAAAGAGTCTACCTGAGCTCCCACGTAAGCCAGGCATTGTCTGTGATTAAGTTCTGCTAAGCAAGACTGAATGTTCCTGCTGAGAATCTGAAAAGGTAATTCCAGTGGAGTAAGGAAAATCTCTCTGAAATCAATACAGGAAAGAGAGACTGACAGTTTTATTATTCATTATCTTCTAGTTAAAGTGTTGTTTAAGAGTATTCCATGTACTTACTAAAATTTGGGAGAGCTATTGACAAAGTTTATGAAGGATATTTATGTTTATTGAACCTTAAGATAGTTTTATATCAATGTTTATCAAAAAAGAGGTGAACTTCAGCAGACAGCTATGTGCAGGATGAGGCTGCATATGTGCACACTTTAACAAAGGCCTTTACAGTTCAAAGCTTGAACTACTCCGTGTCTCATTGTGCTTTCTCCTGGGACTGCAGTAAAACTTCATTCATTGATTTTAGAGGGATCTCAAGCGGGCTGCACGTATATCTCCAATCTACTGCTTTTAATTCAGGGTTTCACAAAGGTTTGCTGTAGAAATCAATGCTTAAAGGCTGACCCAAGTTCTCTGCACTTTTACTGGACCAAGACCAGACCAGCTCCAGCACATCTGTGACATTTAGATGCTTAAAGGCATCACCCCCACGCCACTTTCCTTTCTCTTGCAAGGAAGAGAAGAAGTAATATGTCAACAGAAGTGGTGACATCCCAGTGCAAGCTTGCCTCTGCTGAAACGAGCTATGGGAGAACCTGTCTTCCTCCTAAGTCGGCCTTTGCCTGGATGTGGTGGGTGCATTCCTATGTTACAAAGCCCAGGCCTGGAGGGTCAAGGAGAGTCACTAGTTCTTCCTCCTCACCGTTTGGATGCAGGGTCTGTGCCAGTCTAGAAAGGTCCATTTCTTTACTTGTAGTAATTCAAAGTACAGTGCAGTTTTGTGAAGAGAAATACTCCATCAAGAAATGGGTCCTAAGGGGGTGGACAAATCCATGCACATCCCCTAAATTAGTGAAAACAAACTAATGACATCGATAAAGACCATTTTTTTGGCTTCAGTTTAAAGCCATCTGGAGCCATTCTTCATGAAATCAGCTTCTGCATTTTTAAAGAGTATTAGGCCAAAGACGATCTTCTGTCATTACTACTTAATCTTAACACTCCAAAGGTCATTCAGTGGTACGGTTAGGTTTTCAGCATGCCACTAAAAATGGAGAAAAAAATGTTCTTATATGGTGCTAGTGTAATGAAACACAACCTTCCACTGGCCAGTGGGACTCTCCCGAGGCAGAGATATGTGGGGGTTTTATAGTGTTTGTGAAGGATGCTTTATGTTCTGTAACATATGGTATTGTTGTTACTCTTTTGATTTGTAGGTTTGGGCAGACACATTCTCATAACCTTTGTACGCCTTCGGCTTTGGAGGTCCTAAAGCTGCTATTGTTCAGTCAGTTTCCAAGCCCAAGAAGAATGTTTTCTTCATAGAGAATATGTTAAATATTACCAGAATTTCAGCATCAGTTTTATATTTCAGGCATATGATTTGGCATGTTCTGTGGATGACGAAACAGAGCTTTTAAGTTATGATTTAATTTAGATTTTTTAAATTAAAAAAAGCAGCTGTTTCTCTGCATATGAAATGTGAGTCCACTGTAACTTCACATGCACAAGCATCACTTTCAAGGTATAATATATTGTAGAACCCAAGCAGAGAATAAGGGCTGGGTTCAGTATAAGATCTCTCTAGCCGCTTCCTACCATCTGAGTGAGTGCAAGGCTCGGGTAAGCTTGACAAATCATTGTCGGTGACTTGGATAAAGTTTATCTCTCTCTCTTTTCAGTTTTCTTCTTTTCCAAACATGCCTGCCTTCTTAGCTGAGCTGAGGCTGGGTATTGATGATTAAGTTTATGAGAATTATGGTAGTGGAACAAGGTCCAGTAATGGGTAAAGTGGAATATTTCAAAAAGGAAAGCAACACCCGTGCTGGGTGAAATGCTCCTATGTAAAGAGAGAGTGCTAGATAATGTATCATTTAGACTCTGCTTTAAGATTGTAAGGAGTTAGTGTATGGTGCTGTGAAAAGAGTAAAATTCCCCTTGTGTTTAGGTGTGGCTGATAGCATTGTAAACCACCCATAACATGGGCTGAAAGATGCTGTCTGGACATCATTGCCTTGGTTTTCCAAGTGGCATAAATTCCTTCTGCTTTTGCTCAGTATTTGACCATAGTTATTTTCCTAAGATTTGTCATTTTTCCCCCTCCTTTTAAATTTTTGCTTTTATGGAATTTGAAAAAAACAATGAGGGATTTACATGACTAATATTCAAAGAAGGACACAGTCAAGATATCCAAATGTGTGCTAACAGCTATGTGAGCTGTGTGTTGTGGACAGCACAGTGCCTTTGTAGGCATGAGAAGTCACTCTCCTAGGAGTGTGACAAAAGGAAATAAATTAGGACTGAGTTTTTCCACATTAGACAAAACAGCTGTAACTCAGATAACAAACAGCCACTGAACATTGTTCTATTCATACAACATCTTTTTTGCTTGCTACTATGTAGTCAAGAGCGGTTGTGGTGCTTAGGATTCAATACCTAGGATTTCTGAACAGGGAGGGTAAGCTGGTCCATTTTCTCATGCACCTACCCACCATCCCTGGAGGTGTTCAAGAGGGAATTGGATGTGATGTTTGGTGCCATGGTTTAGTAGTCATGAGGTCTAGGGTGACAGGTTGGACTTGATGATCTTTGAGGTCTCTTCCAACCTTACTGATTCTATGATTCTATGTTCTTCTATGATTCTATGATTCTACCTGCTCTCAGAGTTTCACTCATGTTTCTTCTTGGGGTATACTATGAAGCAGTACTAAAATGAATGTCCTTGATGTCTCCTGCACTTCATTCCAGGTATTGAATGTCATTTATTTGCAGTCTCACAATGCAATAAATTTTTCAGGTATGTGTGGAAGTACTTACATGCACACCAAACTTTAGTTTAAACCTCAATGCTCTGCATTAAAAAAAAACAAAATCAAAATGTTCCATGTGCAGCAGTCCTTAGATAGATCAAGGCCATTATTGATGTGGCAGCAGGAATTGTGGTGGTCGCTCATGTTGCCTGCGTGGTGTGGTATCAGAGGGAGGCCTGTGTCAGAGATGGGCAAACAACTTCTCACCATCTCCACTGCCTGTTAAGTCACCAGGGGACCTCAGTCCACAATGACTTCCTGCAGTATTAACAAACAAACGAATTCATGGAATTGGTTGAAATTAATTTGTTTTTGAGTCAAAAGCTTTAATATAAAATAAACCATTTTGTTCTTCTGTATTTGTTGACTGTTTCTTTCACCCCTAAAATGTCTTTTAAGATGCTTCTTTTAAAAAACAGCTAATTTCATGAGGTAAGGAAGCAATTTGACATGAAGCAGTTGAAATGTTTCATTTAGCAAGCACCTAAATAAAATGCTTAGACATTATATGTCCATTCCACTTTGTTCTTTTCAGTTTGCTGAATTTGACTTGAATCTTCAAATATTTCTATGCATTGCCACAGCATGGCATTTCCTGATGTGTATATTATTTGTCTGAAAAATTTTGCCCTGCTGTGCTGAAAATACCTTATGTGACTGTAAAAGACTGACAGAAACTGGATTTTGAAAGAGCTTGATTAACACTTCACGTAAGGAATCTCCACCAAGAAATCCTGCTAAGAAAAGGGGAGTTGCTAATATAAAGTCTTTCACTGGGAAAAGTTTGGGATAGAATACAAGTGATAAATCAGTGATTTAAATCAAAACTAGAAGTCCAGAAATTCCTTTTTCAGCAGTAAGTTAAACTGTCAGGTTTAACAAAAGCTTACAACACTCGCCTGCTCTCTGGTTCTGATTCTGCAAGGGCTATTGCTACCAGGTGTCATGCTCGCTTCTCAGACCTGTCATAGCAAGGAAATAGGCCTATCTGGGACTACCTAGGACCTTCTTTAGATGGGGCAATATGTCAAATATTTGTCATATGTAGGTTTCCAGTGCTGCTGTGCAAGCCCTTGATCATATATAATACACCTGACAGATCTTCCGTGGTCATGTTCCACGAACTCCCTAAGAATCACATTCCACATCTACCATTCAAGTGTTTTCTTCTGAAAGTTCTGACTAAAAAGTCACATCATTATAAACATATAAATATTATCTACATATTATATATATCTGAGTATTTTATTTGGTTTTGTCTTGAAACCACTTCACTGACATATACAGCAGTGAAACACATTTCTCCTTGCCAGGTAAATTGTTTGAATCGTTTTATTTTCTTCAACAATCTTTCGACATCATTTTTATCACCCCAGACGCTGCGGTGGTGTCCTTGTTAAAAGTCTCTCAGCATATCCTATACAAATCCTTCTTTTCAGGTTTTATAGTTCAGTCACTGAGTTAGCTTTGAGCCATAACTGTTTCCTAGGACAAAAGCAGATCTATGGAAAGCATGCTGACAAACCAGCTGCTCCTTGAAAAGGACAGGAACAATCTGGAACAATCTGCAGGGGACTTGCAGACTTCATCAAGGTGTGTTTGTGTGAGGTTGAGAAGGACCTAAAATAGACTGCTGCTGAGAAATCAGAGAAGAACAGAATGAACTAACGCAGCTGGTGACACTACTGAGTCAAATTTTGTAGACTGCACCTCTGCAGCACCTCTCTGGCAGCTGTTTTGTGTGATGGGTCTTGCAGGCTGTGTTTAAAATGAATTGCTTTCTAAGCTGTATCTGTTATTCTTCCTGATTGTGTCAACAGTTGACTACGGTCAGCAGTACTGACACTCCACCACCAAAGGTAAGCAAGAGCTGAAATAATATTAGCAGCACAACTGAAAGCTGGACTCATTTTTATGGAATGCTCAGTCCCTTGAAAAGGAATGTTGTTAACTTTAAGTGTGGCAAATGCCTTCTGTGGGGCATCTGCTCGGCAGAAATTTCCTCTGTGCTTCTCATAGTCTGGTTTAGACAGACTAATAAATCTTTACCTCTCTTCAGCTGCAGAAGGTTGGCATTTTATAGCTGGAGAAGGTGAAGAAGAGAAAGTTACATCTTGTACAGAACAATAATTCCAGGGCAGAACCAAAAGAATACACAAACTAATCTCTTAAGTGCTCACTGCTAAGCAGCTGAGCATGTTGTTTTAATAGAAGACAAAGGCTCAGAGTGTGGAAAGATGGAGAATTGAGAAGGCTGAGTGGACAGAGAGGAAACAAATCTGTTTGCAGGGGAGACTGGTGACACGTAAGAAAATCTGTATGTGCGCAGGTGACTGGTGGTTACCACTGAAGCTACAAAATGGTCTGAACTAGAACTGTAATTAATTCCATCTCAATAATAAGTGAATTACAATAATATTTACACTGTTTTCATATTTTAATTGGGTTTATGTACAACCAATTTGAAGTGTTCAACAAAGTTATAAAAATACCCTATCAAGTTTATATACTTCTAAATCATGATTAACTTGATTTACAAAGTCTAAAAAGAATGAGTGATTTAGTACAAAACATAAAATAGTAATAATGTGTTTTAAAATATAAGGAATAAGTTCCAGTGATGCCATAAATTCCAAGAAAATATTTTAGGAACTGCAGCATAGAAATTTATTACAACTTGGCTGGAATAATGCTTTCTCCTTGGCCAACATAACACTTTCTGTCTTTAAATGTAGGGGTGAGTATCAAAGATGGGTTTGTCTTTTAGATTTATATGTTATTTCCTAAACTTAAAATACTAAAACAGCAGGCAAAATCACACCAGTTACTAATTATTTATCTTTAAAATTTAAATAATAAATATTAAAAATTATATAGACTAGACTAGAATAGAATAGAATAGACCAGGTTGGAAGAGACCTTGAGATCTCAAGGAAGAGACCTTGATGATCTCAAAGGTCACTTCCAACCTGGTTAATTCTCTTCTCTTCTCTTCTCTTCTCTTCTCTTCTCTTCTCTTCTCTTCTCTTCTCTTCTCTTCTCTTCTCTTCTCTTCTCTTCTCTTCTCTTCTCTTCTCTTCTCTTCTCTTCTCTTCTCTTCTCTTCTCTTCTCTTCTCGTGCATGACACTTGTGAGGTCTGTAGGCTTAGCAAGATAGTTCTCTTTTACAGCTAGGATGGTGTCAGGACAACTGTTAGCAATGTTCTCTTTGATTCTCCACACAAATCAGACAGGGCCTGGTGTGTGTGTGACAGTCACCATCTTGCCTGATACTATGGAGGCTTGAAATTCAACCTCTAAAGAAAAGCATGCTTCTGTGAGCAACATAGCTGCACACACAAAATTAGTGCAATCACCGATTTCCATGACCTGGCACAAAAGGAAGATCTGTTATATTCTCTTCTAGGCCCATTTCCCACTTGGCTCCCCTTCTACTTAATGCAATACAGAGATGCTCCCCTTAACCCCTTCTTCTTGGAAGGGCAAAGTCAACATCATTGCATATCTCACCAGTTTTATTACCCTTTGTGTAATGCTACAAGTACTTTCTCTCTACAGCAGTTTGGAGTTCTTTTTCTGGCAGGTGAAACTGTACTGGCTGGATTTTATGAATATGGCCACATTTTGACTCTGATGAAGCCTTAATTCAGCTGAGCCATGGCCAGAAATAGGGATGCTCAAATGCAGAGTACTGCACTGCTGAGGTCTTCACACCAATCATTTCTATAGTGCTCTCAGTGTGAGCAAAGGTTTAAGTGACTGCTAAGCTAATAAAAACTTCATATCCTTGCCCTGAGATTTTACTGCCCAAAGTTCAGTTGGATGTTATGACACAGATTCAAGGACTTCTGAAGACAATTAAAATAATTCCATTCATGTCAAAGTTGCTAAAAACTATTTGAACTGCACATTGAGAAACCATCACCAAGAATGTGCCAGGGAGAGGCAGAGCTGTCACGATCCCCTTCATCCTCTAAAGTGATGACCTCTGAATATACACTTATTAGTTACCCTTACAGGCAACTCCAGAGACCCTGTGCATGACACAGGGTCTTTTGAATGTATTTAAGAAGTTATTCAGTGCAGAGAAGGGGTTTTCATGTCTATCATGGATCTGCCAGATCCTGTTTCTCTTACCACATTTGTAGTGACGTAGAGGGATATAAATGGTATTGTGTTAGGGCTCTTGCAGCTCATGTAATCTGGAGGACTCTATCCATTGTTTCCCTCCAAAGAAGTCATGGCAAACAAAGTAACATGGTAAACCTCCACACTGACATTATCTGTTTTCTGCATGGGTTTCAGCTCCACTGAAGCAGCACAGGACGCAAGGCAAACAGAAGAATCTGCCAAAGAAGAGGAAAAAATGTTTGAGTCTTGACCCTTCGTGTCCAGCTGCTTCAAAGCTAGGTATGCTCACAGTGCACATCCAAGGCACAGTAATTATTTGAAGATGTAGACCACTCTTGCTAAGGATGAGGCAGGTAGTTGTGGCTGTAGTGCAGTACACAGCCTACAGGAGATGCAAAACACAGCAGGTAGTGTCTGGACTGCTTGCCTTCTTACTTTGTTTGTTTGTTTGTTTGTTCTTCTCAAAGGATGATTCAGACTGGAAGGAACTTATAGACTTAATAACAAGATTTACCTCATTTAGTAGTGAAAGCATTGACCTGCTTTCACCAGCCCAAAACCAAGGTGGTTCCTTTGTGGCTATATAAGAGAGGAAAAGTAAATCAAAGGGCTTAATTCTGAAGGAAGCAGCCTATTCCCTTGAGAGAGGTCTTCTCTTTCATGTAGAGAATCCCACTTTCCTGGGGGATAGGTCAATACTGCCATTTAAAACTATGCAGAGTCCAGATATTTTTCCCTGAATTCCCCTGAAGTGTTGGTTTGGGGTTTTTTTTTTGCATTCATATCACTTAATAATTCAGTCCTGATCTTCAAGTCTGTCTTCATTTTTTTTTTTTTTGGTTAATTTTACTAACATCAGTGAAACTTTGAGTTTCTATCCCTTTACTTTTCAGTTCCAATGACTTCACACAATGTGTATGGTTAGGGATGCAATGTCTCTATAAACCTCAACCCTTTATGGGCAAAACCAGGACATTTGTAGATTCAGTTGACAGGAGGTGACAACCATTTTGTGTGTACTACTGTTTGGGGCTCTAGATAGGAGTGTACTGAGAACAGATTTCATAAATGGCTGCCAGAATTAGTCTTGTGAAAATTTCTTCATTTTGGCCCTGAAACCTTTCAGAGCTGTTAGATAGAAATTTACATATCTGAATCCTAAAGTCCTAAACCAGCTTTACTAGGGAAACAAAGCTGGTGAAGGGTATAGAGAACAAGTCTTAAGAGGAACAGCTGAGTGAACTGGGATTGTTTAGTCTGGAGAAGAGTAGGCTGAGGGGAGACCTCATTGCTCTCTACCTGAAAGTAGTTTATGCTGAGGTGGGGGTTGGTCTCTTCTCTCTAGTATCAAGTGATAGGACAAGAGGAAATGGCCTGAAATTCTGCCTGGGGAGCTTGAGATTGCATATTAGGAAAAATTTCTTTACAGAATGAATGGTCAGGCATTGGAATAGGCTGCCCAGGGAGGTGATGGAGTCACCATCCCTGGAGGTGTTAAAAAATATGTCTGCATGGCACTTTGGGATGTGGTTTAATGGCCGTGATGTTCTTGGGTTGATAGTCGGACTAGATGATCTTAGAGGTCTTTTCCAACCAAAACAATTCTATGATTCTATGATTCTATCAGTTTTTTTTATTCTGGAATCAGTACACTCCAAACTCTCACAACATAGCTATAAAAGAAGTTAGCCCATACATAATTTTGCTTTTCAGTTTCCAGCTAGTAAACCTACCTCACATATTATTCTTGTAGCACTGAACACATTTGTTTGCAAAGAAAAGTAACTCTAGAAGATTTTCAATATATCTTATTCTGAGATAAAACAACTGAACAAAGTGAAAGAGTTGGCTGTGTCCAGGGCTCTTATTATCTTTAAAACAAACAAACAGCATTAAAGTCCACCTGAAATGGTAAAATTAAAGCAGTCATCATTACTGTAGAACATGGCTGTCGTTAAACATACCAGGAAATATCTCTACCTTCAAATGTTCTTCTCTCTTTCATAAGTATTTATTCTTTGCTAAGAAATCAGCCCTGCTAGCTGAATCCAGCACAATGTCTTTAAAATCAAGTGGCAACTTTCTGGGTTTCTATTTTTCTCCATTGCAAGTCCACATAGTCTTTGATTTAATAAGAGTATCCATCATTAGCCAGAAAGAAAAGGCTTGTAGGAGTATAGTCTTGATACTTTATTATTTTCAGAAAGTGCATTACAAGTTTGATATCTACTGTCAGGGATGAGATAAACAAAAAATGAGCACAGTATGCTTTTGCCCTGGGTGAGCTTGTTGCAATACTCGTCAATTATAAGACTTTTTCATGGCTCCTACACTCCTTTCTGAAATGTTAAAGGTCTCACTAATCTTATCAGGTTGTTGATTACCACCTGCTGAGCACAACAAAGATCCAAGGAATGTGCATTGCCTTCAGCACACCTCAGCACTTCTACTGTTCCCCTCACTCTGAAATTATTGCTTCTTTAAATGATGTGAATATTGAAATTGCCTCGTTCAAAATATACACCATGTGTTTGTGCTAGCCAGCATCTCTTTCAACATCGTGCCAAGTGATACAGCACACTGTGACAGAACTGCAACAATGGGATTTCTAGGGATGCAGCTGATGACAGTGGACTGCAAAAGGGAACTTTCCATGAAGCCTCATCCCTTTCCCTTAGTTCTAAGTCTACCAAATCAAAGCCATAAAGAGGATATCTGTTGCTTGGAAAGGTGTGGAGAAGTTTTTCTTCTGCAGTGGAGTCAGCAGCAGTACAGAAGATTTTCTCATTAATTTAATAAATGAGGTGAGAATCAGGGGGAAAATCCAAAGATGCCAGTTTTCAGTCCAGAAAAGTAAAGCATGTGAGATACTCCAGAAGCTCTGAATATAAATCTTCCTTATACAGACATCAAAGTGGCAGGACTGGAGAAGCCCCAGGGGGTTTGTGGAGCTGAGTTTTGACTAAAGATGGGTATAACTAATATGGGTCAAATCATATATTCAGTGGATAAGCATTCAAAGTTTGTCAGCTTATTCCTGCTTACTGGACTGACAAAATTTGGCAGGAGATATCAAGACGATCTCTTTTATGATGTTTTTAGAGTTTTCTGCTTTGGTTCAGCCTGGAAATGTCCCAAGATCATCTTTCTTCTGGTATTTTGGCAATTCCCACCCCCCAACACCCCATATAATTTGTACTTCTTATAAATTATCTGAAGCCTGAACTAAGACCTCTGTAGAGGAGATGGCAGGATGAAGAGGGCTGGATTGGGCCCTGAGGTTAGAGAATAGCTCAAGTTGGAGTTAGAGGAATTTACTGCTCTTTTCAGAGGGTCATCAGCTGAGAAAATGGGACAGGGATAATTTCAAAGCCTGGGAGAACAGCATAGCCCAGCCATTTGCCCTTGTATCTAAACCAATGATGGAGGTACAACCTCACATTCAGTTAGGGACTGAGCATCTCTGAGCAGGCAGATGAGTATCAACATGAAACATGGCGCTTCTCAGACACCCTTTAAATGTCTGCCCTTTGCAGCTCCTGTGGCCTGGAGTAACCTTCCTGTGTTCCCACCTCCCTGATTCTCCAATTCTCTTCAAACCACATTTGAAAATATTTTCTCTCCCAGAAGTTCCCTTTTGCTCTGCCTATGGCTGGTACAGATTGGTCTCCAAAATATCTCTTATGCAACTGGGTTTTTTTGCTCTATTTTGGCTTGAACTTACACCTTGGCTGGGTTTATGCTTTATGCAGTAAAGCATTGTGGGGTTCACAGTCTGTATCTTATACGATACAGATTAAAAGTTGGGTTGGATTCACAGAAGCTAAAGCACTGCTGTAAAGCATTTTTCCTCCAGGAATGGTCTATCGGTGCCAAGGATTCCAGCACTGTGTCTTGTTAGTGGAGTAATATTAAGCCAAACTCTCAGCGCAACAGATAACAAACATCAACCCAATCAGGTTTTTTATGACTTTCCCATGTGAACATTCTTCAGCCTCCAAGGATTTCCAGTTAAGAAGGAATAAGGCTAGAGTTAGCTATGTGATGTGTTTCAGCAGGCATGCCTACATCCATGCACTTTCTCTCATTGTTCCCTACAAATGAAGTGTTGATTACTGGCTAACTGACAGCTGATCGAAGATAATTCTTCCAGATGCTGCTAACTGGTGTCACCAGTGACACTTCACCTGTGTCAGTGAAGGTTTTGTGAAGTAGCTGCCAAATTGCAAACTTCTTTCCTGATATGTCTTAAGCTGGTGGAAACAGACATTTTGAACTTCATTTTAATGGAAGAGTCAGGGGTTTTTTTTGGACCTGGTGAATCTTATCATGCATTAGGGATGCTTAAATGCTGTAAACCTGTAAATATGTCCAGCCCACTGCTTTCTACTGCTGAGAGGATACCATGAACCTAGATGTTTTAAAACCACATGTCCATTTATGCCCTAGGCTTTTCATAGGCTGTAGGATTCCATCTTTGAATTCCACCAGGATATGCATGCACTGATCCTGCTTTTGGCCCTGTTAAACTGTGAGCTATTTATGGCATTGATTTGGCCAGAGGAGGGACAAAATCATTTGGCAGAAGCAGCTGTTATCATAAGCAGTGTTTTATCTATTGAAATTTAATAAAGGATGTCAATCAAAAGAACATCTCAGTGTAAAGTTTTGCTTCTGCATCAGATTGTGTTTTTTTTTGAAGTGTAGGTTTTAATGATGTTTACCAAACACAGTTCTTCAGACTTGGTCCATTGCTCACTGAAGGTACTGGAAAGACTCTCACAGATGTTAATGGCTGTTCAACCAGTCCCAAAGTGATGAGGGGAGTGTTTGTCAGGATTAATTCTTCCACTTAAAGAACCTTCCCCTCTGCAAGAATTCCCTCTAAACAAGGGGTGATGGACCATTTTCTTCATTCTATAGCTTTAACAAAGATAACTAAGAGAAAAGACTAATTTGGTAATACTTGTGGAGTGGAGTGAAATTCTAACATATCAATGCAACTGCAGCTTTGCTCTGTATTCTCTCCTGTTCCTCATCTACAGGTGCATTTAATATAGTCTGAAAACTGCAAGTACTCATTGTTTAAAACAAGTGTGGTATACTGTTCAATACAGGAAGTGGTACACAGAAAGTTTACTAATTTCAACACCCTAAAAAAAAATTATGCATTAGGTAGGATTTTAATCATTATTCTCCTGCCTGCCCTCTTTTTCTTATTTTGAAGAAATGACAAACAGTGACATAAGAACAAAATAGCAGTCCAATCTTGGTGTTTTGTAATGAATAATAAAGTGTTTTAACCTCTTTAGGGACTTAATACCATGTTAATCCTTTAATCCCCAGAAAAACCAATTTTGTTGACATGAAAAGGGGATATTTAACTTCATCCAATTAATTTTCAACCTCAGAGATACCATGATTATGAAGATGAGATTGAATAGATTCATTAGAAAAACCTTATTGTGTACAGATGGATAGTTTTGCCAGAAGATAATTGTATAGGAAAGTAAAAATTTATATCACAATTCTACTTAATTTTCCTCAATACAAGAGAAGGAAAAAAAGTCCAATACTTGGAAACCCAGAAAACTCTGCCACTTCTGTAGCAGTCAGATATTAGGGAGGTTCAGGCTAGATGTTAGGAAAAAGTTCTGTACAGAAAGAGTGATTGCACATTGGAATGGGCTGCCTGGGGAGGTGGTGGAGTTGCCATCACTGGAGGTTTTCAGGAGAAGACTTGATGGGGTGCTTGGTGCCGTGGGTTAGTTGTTTAGGTGGTGTTGGATTGGTTGATGGGTTGGACGCGATGATCTTGAAGGTCTCTTCCAACCTGGTTTATTCTATGTATTCTATGTATTCTGTGTATTCTAATATAGTTTAGGAAAGATGTTGAGTTGCTGGAATGTGTCCAGAGAAGGGCACCAAGGCTGGTGAGGGGTTTGGAGCACAAGCCCTATGAGG
Organism: Dryobates pubescens; assembly: GCF_014839835.1. Classification (NCBI taxonomy): domain Eukaryota; kingdom Metazoa; phylum Chordata; class Aves; order Piciformes; family Picidae; genus Dryobates; species Dryobates pubescens. The sequence continues at coordinate 46,533,451 of NC_071613.1, read as the reverse complement.
AGAGGCTGAGGGAGCTGGGGTTGCTTAGCCTGGGGAAGAGGAGGCTCAGGGGAGACCTCATTGCTGTCTACAACTACCTAAAGGGAGGTTGTAGACAAGTGGGGGGTGGTCTCTTCTTCCAGGCAGCCAGCACCAGAACAAGAGGACAGTCTCAAGCTTTGCCAGGGGAGGTTTAGGCTGGATGTCAGGAGGAAGCTCTTCACAGAAAGAGTGATTTGCCATTGGAATGGGCTGCCCAGGGAGGTGGTGGGGTCACCATCACTGGAGGTGTTTAGGAAGAGACTGGGTGGGGTGCTTGCTGCCATGATTTAGTTGATTAGATGGTGTTGGATGATAGATTGGACTCGATGATCTCAAGGGTCTCTTCCAACCTGGTTAATCCTATCCTATCCTATCCTATCCTATCCTATCCTATCCTATCCTATCCTATCCTATCCTATCCTATCCTATCCTATCCTATCCTATCCTATCCCACCATATTTAGCAGGTAGAAATGGAAGAGAACAGAATATTCACTATTTTGCCCATGTCTTTGCTCTATGACTTTGCAAATTTTGGTCATCTTTGAAGTTTTACCAAAACAGTGAAGCAGTAAAGCAACTATTCTATGTTGCTTTTCCAAATGCGTGGCGTGTGTAAATAGAGACAGGCTTTTCAGTTAAGCATTTGCAGAGAGGTCAGGTTTTCAAACATGGTTTGTGGTACTTCAAAAGCATAATGCTTTTTTGAAGAATCCTGCCTCATAGTTTGCTGTCTCTGGAATGAAAAGGATATGCATAAGAGCAAGGAAGGGTGGTTTTATGGTTAAGACATCAAAGTGAGATTTGGAAAATCCAGATTAAATTCCCTGCTCGGCCACAAATTCGATGCTCAATCCTGGTTACGTCACTTGACCTTACTACTTCAACTGAAAGTGAGTAGAAAATACATCCTTTCTTCTATCCTTTTTTGATTTGCCTGTTCAGAGTGGAAGTAGTTTGGGATACAGACTAAGGCTACCTTCAATGATATAATAAATTTGCTTTCTAGCACTGGATTAAACTATTTTGTGACCGAATGATGCGAACCACCAAGTCTGGACAGACTTCCTCTGTTAGGCCAAAGCTGTCACTTCTGATGACTTTGTATCAGTGATCTTTATACAGGGTGATATATCATTCCCTATATCACTTGAAGAGTGTGGTTTATGAAGCAGTTTAAGCCAAAGAAAGCTCCGGGTCCTGCTGTGTGTTCCCTCTCCCTTCCCTGTGTGAGCATTAACAGGGGACAGCTGTGCAGCTGAGCTGATCCAGCTCAAAAGAAACCTTACGCCCCACAAATGGTATTTTTTTGCTCACAGCCAAACGTGTGATCAGTAATGCTGTCACAAGGGAGAAGATGGAAATGCAAGGCTTGAGGAGGGAAGATGGGACTACACTGCACATGCACAGATTTTCTTTGGGTCAGTTAAGGGCTTTGCAATGTGCAGTTTATGACCAGTATGCACATGCTGGCAACATCTCCTGGTGCACACACCGCTGTACTGACAAAACAATACTACAGGATGGAGATACCAGAACAGCTAGGCTGAAGAGCTCACTAAAGCATGTGCTTGGCCTTCTACCTGAATGCTGGCACTGCCATCAGAGAATTGACGTTGAAGGTAATTATCTGCATCTAAGTCTTAGTCCCAGGCTCAGCATTCCATGGTGTTGGTAACAGCTACTCCTTATCTCATTCTGAGAAGTGCTGGACATTTTAAACACCACTGCGCTTGACCAGAAGCTTTGGTGACACAGCTCTTACATCTCAAACACAGGATCTGGGAGACTGAGCTTTTTCTTTACACATTCCACACTTGATAAGAACCTAATACATGCTGATCTTGCCTTCGGTTTCTTTCCTGGGCAGAGCAGGAATTATTGCATCAACTGGTGGATATTTTGCTGCCTACAGTATTGAGTTTGAAGTTGTGATGCTACAGTGTTGCAGCGTTTCTTAGTATCGTCTGTAGCACTCCTACTCATCATTAAAGCATGGAATTGTTCAGAGCATCACTTTGGGCAGGCAGGAAGACTTACCCTGACACAACACAACATAATGGTTTCCAAGGAGCCATTACTTTCTGTCATGTCAATAATTGTCAGATTAAAGCTCCTTAAGTAGACACTAAATAGACTCTAACAGCACTGAGTGTAACAACTCCAAAGGAGCCATTACTTCTGTGGTGTCAATAATCCATCAATTAAGTATCTCTACCAGTATGCGCTGACACAAAAGATCAGAATGGCTCTGAAGGAACCAGTTGCAATCAGTTGTTTGCTTTTGGTTGATTGGAGTATTTTTCACATGCTTCTATTCACTTATTTTTTCATCTCTTTCTTTGTTCCCCCTCCTGAAAGTCTGGGCAAGTGCTATATCTAAGTAAGATAGAAATGTATTTTTATATTACATTTAGATTCAGAAGAATTAAAAGGTATTGAACCGAATTTTCTCCCGCTTTCTCCACACAGCAGTGTGCACCTGTGCTCTCACACAATGAACACAAATGCTCTTCAAACAATTTCATGCTCAACCTGAGTATTCATTTTCAGTAGCAAAACCAAACAAAATTTACCATCCTTAAGGAATATGTAGATGCAGCAAAGAGCATTGTATTGCAGTAACATGCAGTTTCACTCCTCTGAATAGAGATACTGCCCTCAAAACGTTTCATGCTAGTGAGAATAGAATAGAATAGAATAGAATAGAATAGAATAGAATAGAATAGAATAGAATTAACCAGGTTGGAAAAGCCCTTTGAGATCGAGTCCAACCTATCACCCAACACTATCATTTGTCACCATCCTTCACCAGAACCCTGCTTTCCTTAGTGCACTGGGCAGATAGCACCCTGTGAGTGTACTGTGCAGTAAGTGAAGCTCATCTCTGCACAGAACCTCACCCTTTTTTTTCCATCACTGGAAGACGTATGACAGAGGCAATGGAGAAACGGTAGGAGAAGCTGCATCCTGCAGTTAAGAAAGCTGGATTCCATCCTGTGAGACTAAATCTTGTCTCTCTTGATGGGACTCAACAAAGATAAAATCACCTTTGCTGTTTGACCAGACAATAGCTGATGTGTATTGGGTAGACGCCACTGGAATGACTCTCTGGAAGGTGCATAGATAAGAGTTGCTCATGAGACTGCAGCTGTCCTGGAAATAACAGGCAGAGGCTACTGCTATCAATACTCTCTGGAATATACATACCTAAAAACTGTATAAAAGATCTGAGCAACTATTGGCTCAGGAGAAGGAAAACACAGGAGAAGGAAGACGCAGAAGGAAAAGACCTGGACAATGCCACTGAGAAAGAAAACATGAGAGAAGGAAAAGACTGGGGCAATGCTGTTCTGAGTTAAAACTGAGAGAATACCAGGACAGAGGCATCACCATGTAGCCTGGAAGAACCCTCTCTCCGTGTCCTAAGTTCTGCCTGCTGCAACTCATGGAGCTGAAGAGGCTGCTCACAACATCTATTCTACAGCCAAAGTTGCATCACACTTGCTCCACAGATTCAAACTGTCTTGGGGGGTGAGAGGTGCAGTAATATAATTCCTTTCCTCTTCTCTCTCCCTCTTCTCTCTCTCCCTATTTTCTCTCTTTCTGATCCATCCACTTTATTTGTGTAATAAATAGTCTAGCTGTTGATATTTTGGCCTCATAACATGGGAATAGTCAAAAGAACTGAGTCTCTTTCCCTCTCTGGACTGAGACACATCCCTGCTGCTGTCTCACCCTGTATGCCCTATAAGACCAGGCACATCCTCAGTGATAGCACAGCTGGACCTTTCCAATCAGTTTCTCCTTTTCTGGATGCCCAGTGCAGTTCATCTGTAGCCAGATTTGGAGATGCTGAGTTCTTACAGCTGTAGCAGAACTCAGCTTGAGCTGTGATTTGAATGTGAAAAGTGCTATAACAATGGCAGGGATATCTGGGATCAGTGGACACTTTTTGACAGTTAAGAATGTTAGCTGTACCTCGGTTCTACCACTGTAAAATGGGGATAACAACATCTCTTCTGCAGAGTGCTATGATGTGCAGTGGGCTACATATTTGTGAAGTTACTGATTGCTTTAGGGAGTGCAACACAGAAACACAGTTAGAAGAAAAAAACCCAACAGTTCTGTACTGCTTGGATAAACAGTGTTAGTGTAGGGCCATATTAAATAAGGAAGTCAAAAGATTGATTGAATCGAAATGAAGCCACACCCTGTGTAATGATAAAGTTGCAGTCTGTGTGCATGCACATACTGAATCAGCTGTCATTCCCAATACTTTTAGAGCCTGATTGTGTCATCCTGATGTCACTTTAGTGTTATTTGGTAGTGATTTCAGTGCATGTGTTCATATGCAGCTTTGCTCTTAAAATGCCGGGAGGTTTTTTTCACGGATTGTTGTGTGACACTAAACCCTAAACAACAGCAGGGATCAAGAAGTTGTGGTGCAAATGGAATCAACAAAACCTGCTTCCCCATGGACCTGTGATCTGCAATTGTACTTGCTGATGTAAGAGCTGTTTGAGGGTTTTCTAGCCCTGATACTCATAATGTCTCCTACCCATGTGGCTTTTCCCATAGAAAATGAGTTCAAACTGTAGTCATAACTTCCATAGGGGCACTGGCACAATCTCTCACTCTTCTCAGATGATATATTTAGAGCTGAATAGAATGGAAATTGTAGAAATTTGTAGACACTCAATACTTACCCTTCTGTCACATTTGGCTGACATTGCCTAGTAGACTCAAAAATCTATTGCAAAGTGAAAGGACGAGCGAGCACTCAGACATGATTGCATAAGCTTTGTTCCCTCAAGATAAAAGAGAAAAAGCAACATGCAAAAAGCAGCATGTGAAAGGCAGAGAATTCCCTCTCTGCCAAGCCAGTCAACAGAGAACTTATGGTCTTATAAAAGGAATGGATCTTACCATCAGTCCTTCACCAGTCTGGTTCCCCAGTGGTAACTTTTACAACAATAAGACCAAGGAGGAAAAAAAAAAACCAAACCCAAAGCATCAGCTCCACACATGCAAACTGATGTACTTTATCCAAAGAGGAGCACCCATAAATTCAAAACTTGGGGCAGATGTCTATGTAAGTCTGGGAGACTGTCTACACGGCTTCTACCCATGGGCACGTTGATATAAATATTTCCTTTTTAGAACTACTGCTGCATAATAACCTTCCCTCATTTTAATCTTCTAAACTTGTCTCAGGAGACAGATAGAAAAAAAGTATTACAGGAGTGTATGACCCTTGAAATTTGCTTCTTCCTGTCCCCCTCCCCAGAAATTCATTCTTATATTCTAGGAGACAGAAGTCTATTGTCCCCATTCATTCAACTGGTGTATATATTTCATGCTCTGAAAATGAACACTATGCACATTCAAAATTATATTTGCATCAAAATAGGGGAAATGTCTTGAGCTTTTATTTAATATCTAATGAGGAGTGCCCAAATTTTCTAAGTGAAAATGTGACCCCCAGGACTCCTTTAGTGTGCAGTGTATTGTTCATTAAGATGGTGCTGTGTATGAGGAAACGGAGCAGAAAGAGTGCTCTCCATCTATTCGTACCTCAAAGAGCTTTAAACAATTTCCAGAAATAGAAACAGCATCTGCTAAGGGCAGAAGTATAATTGTTTGCAAGTCCTCAAACATTGCTTTACTGCACCACTTTTCATCTTGTTCTCAAAAGGATTAACGACTGAATGCTGAGGATTAGAGCGGTGCAAGGTTATAAAGGAAGAGGAGATCAGAGCAGGCCAGGCAGACAAGAGTAGGACAAGGTGATTATATGCAATACAGTAATTTATAACTCCAGTGGCCACTGAATTCTGTGTTTTGCTTGCCAAGTAAATGGAAGTAGGTTGGAGTTTTCTTTAGTTCCATTTTGGTGCTGGTCAAGTCTTGCATCTTCTCATTTAGAGCCAGACTGTACCACAGTACAGAACTTCACCTGGACAAAAGGATGTAAGGCCACACTATGGACCAAGAGCTGTTGGGACCATGTGGCTATCACTAACTGTTGAGATCAGTCTCTGCTAGCATAAGGGGTACCTATTGCCTCTGATGTTCCAGTTAAACTTCTGAAACAAAGAAATTGAGCAGGAAAGTACTAAACGATGACAATTTGACTTTTAGTGACTTTGTACATAGAATTCAGTCCCAAAACGTGGAGCATTGCTGGCTTAGAGACCTGATCTTGCTAGGACTTAAAATAGTCTGAAAGCGGTGGCGCGCTAGACTCAATGAATGAAGCAGAAGCTTCAGCAGAAATAGCTCACAGAATCAAAAGCTGGGTTGTGGTTTGTTTGTTTGTTTGTTTGTTGTTTCTGGTTTTTTTTAAGGATGGCAAAAGAAAATTAGAACCAGGATTTTTTAAAACAAAAGGAAATCAGTATTTTCTGTCATATGATAGTCAAGCTCTTTAGGAAGTTTAAAGCTGGAAATAAACCTGTTGACTATATAGGACAGTCATTCCATTTTACATGAAGAATGGATGTAACTGTCTATCCCATTGCACACGAAATACAGCCTTTCACCAATTTTCTTCCAGATTTTTGTGGCATGCTTCACAATTACAATTATTTAAAACCAAGCAAGCAAGCAAACAAATAACCCCAGAATGTTTAACTTGACTGGAATTACAAAACTGAAGCAAGAATGTGGATGAAGTCATGGAACACCCAATGTAAAGTCTGTAAATTTTTAACATTTCTGTCTCAGGGATGATCTGATCTCTCAGAGGATTTTTGTTTGTTTTTTTTTTTTAGGTAAAAGTAGCTGTTTCAATTACAGCTTAGCTTTGGGAAAAGCAGAATATTCTCTGAGCAGCTTAAAAGGGGAACTTTGTAAAAATGGAAGGAACAGCCTCAGCCCAAGTCAATGATCTGATGTGGCTGAATTCCAAACCCACACAACACCTGTCCTGCAAATACTTATAACACTTCCTTTCCCTATGCTTTTTAACTCCTATGAGATCCTACAATACCTGGTGTTACTGTAATGGAAGTGTTAGGGATTTAGCAGCTAAAAAGGAGAGAAAGAAGTCAAGAAGATATCTCCCCTGAGGGAGCGCTGCCAGATTACACACTGCAAGGTTTAGTCAGAGGTTCATTTCTGTCCTTCAGCACTGAAATGCTAGTGAACAATTAATTATTTTTCAATTAAATCATTTTCTTCAAAGGAAAAATACTTCCCCTCTACCAGTTTATTTCCTTTGTATGTGTGTTTTATTGGGAAGAAATAACAAATCTGTTGCCCTGTAATTAAATTGAATTACAGAATAATTACAGCCTTGTTTGTTTTCTGCAGATTACATGGTAATTATACTTGGTATCACCATGAAAAACCAAGAATTTCAAACTATGTCATTACATGGTTAATTCTGCAATACAATAGAACTGTTTAATTATACATGCAGTTTCTTTACTTCAGTGGAAAAAATGATTAAAATAAAGTCAATGCCTCAAAGTTTTGAACAAGTGCCAGCATATTATATAACATTTATGGTATCAATAGGCAGTTGTGTGTGTATTTGCAAGAATGTATTTACACACAGGATTCTCATTCATTCTTTCAGTCCCTCCTTTGTACCCAACGCTACACAATTCAAGTTTTGCAATAGGTGCCACAAGATGTATTGATCCTGAGTATGCCACCAAAAAAAAAAACACAGAGATTCAGAACCCAGGATTGTTTCTCCTAGCTCTAAAATCTATTTAGAAATAGCTATGGCAAAGATTTTTAAAAGGATGAGTGTATAAGCTGCACAAGCTTAGTTTTGACAAGGTTTCTTTACTTGTCAGATTATTTGCTGGCATAAAATCCAGCTGCTGAAAGACTGAGCTCTTCTGAGATTCTTCCCTGAATTACCCTCTTATGTTAAATGAGATCATCAATGCCACATGTTCATTGTAATGTGAAGAAAGAATCAACCAGATCTAGTAATGGTCAATGTCTATCTTTCCTAGCCACACAAAACAAGCCAAGTACAGTAAAGTCTATGTTTATAATGCTTGGGTCTGGAATTCGGAGTCCTGTTTTGTAGCAGAAGCCTGAGTAGTTGTAAAGTGTTTTCTCACCACCATTTTACAACTCACCAATGACTGATGAAAGAAGTAAAACAAGCTGATGACAGATGCAGTAAGAGAGGCAATAGGAGCAAATACCTTTTGTAAACTTATTGACTTCTACAAAGTGAAGTAGATCAAAGTAAAAATAGGTGAAGTTCCTACAGACATAGCTTCAAACCATTTTGTTACTCAGAGATAATATGAGCCATGTGGCAAGCTGTGGACCTGTGTGAAGCATGGATCTTTGGAAGGGGCATTAGCAATGAAAGTTCTTACTCTGCAGGAGGAGCAGAAGAACAAAGCAACAACAAAGAAATCCAAAACGTTTGCACTTTTCCCAGGATTTGTAAAGGACAATGTTAAAGGTTCTAGAGAACAAATCCTATGAGCAGTGGTTCAAGGAACTGGGAATTAGTCTGAAGAAAAAGAGGCTGAGAGGAAATCATATAGCTCTGTATCTACCTTAAAGGAGGATCTATGAAAGTGGGCGTTGGTCTGTTCTCCCAAGCAGCAAGTGACAGGATGGGAGGAAATGGCCTCAGGTTGCATCAGGGAAGGTTTGGGTTGGACATGAGAGAAAATTTGTTCACTGAAAGGTTTGTCAAACATTGGAACAGGCTGCCCAGAGAAGTGGTTGAATCACCATCCTTGCAGATATTTAAAAGACTTGTAGATATGATGCTATAAGGACATAGTTTAGCAGCAGACTGGGTAGTGTTATGTTAACAGTTGGAATCAATGATCTTAATTTTGTGATTCCATGATTTCAGAAGGAAGAATAATATTCTTTCTTTTCTGTAGGTTTATCTCTTGTATATAGTCTGTTTTAATTGATCCTGAAGTATTGCTTACTAACTATTGTCAGGTTGGACAAGTTGCTGTAGAAAAGGACAACTCAGAGACAATTCTGATCTCTTCATATACAGCAAGACACTGGAGGAATACAGACATCTGAAGAGACAGAAGTTGACATTTAGGCTGTGACTAGAAAACAGTAGGTAAAACAGGATAAGCTGTGAAGATCCTTGTAAGCAAATACTTCTGTTAGATACAGCTGTGACAGATGAATCAAAGGATGGCCATACAGTGAGGGTCAGAGAGGCTTTTAAGACGATATCAGAATCACTGCTGTTCTTCATCTTTATCCATTCTAGATCTGGTCATGCGAATCATTTGTGCCTTTTAACTCAAAGGAAATCAATGGGAGTTCTGTCTCTGGGGGTCTTGTAAGACTGTGTCCTGAGGAGAGGTATATTTTATACTCCATCCAAATTAGTTTGAATTTGTTTTGTCTGGCTGTAGATAGCAATATCTGCCAATGCAAACAGTGTCACTTGCTGCTGAAGATACAGCTTAAAAACTCTGTCATTGGAGAAGACATTTTGCATCTTGATCCTGTTGCAAAAAGCTGATTTCGACACTAGAAAATTCAGCAAAGTCATTTCACTGGGTTTAATTGCAAGATCTCTCAGTGAGAGTATAGAGGAAGCCAGCTTGATAACCTTATTCACAACCTTGAAACCCAAAGGGATAGTTCAATGTTACCAAAGGGTACCTGAATCCTGAAGCTGTATATTAAAGCGCGTACATTAAAATGCAGTTCTACCATCAGGTTTCTCTAGATGGTTGTTCTGGGATTCATATATGGATAGTGAAACTCATAAAAGAAAGCAGCACATCACAAATGAGGGTTGCTTATTAGTCATCATGTAGGGAAGATGAAGTGAAGGATTAAACTTTGGTACATCACATTTCTTCCCCGAGTTGCTGTTGCAGAGGTTTCAGCACAGGGAGAGCTGAGAAATCCTCCATGCTCAGCTCAAATGCTGCTTTGTGTTAGGATCATTATGTGCTGTAGTTAAACATTTTGTTAACTTCAATACTGACAGAAGAAAGGTTTTTCAGGTAAGTGAAACTGGTAAATACAGCACAGATTTAAGACTGTGGGAAAATACAGTCATTAAGCTATCTTAATAGGGAGGAAAGAGAACCATTATTTGCTGTCATTATGCACTGTTTGCTAATTATGCTCATCAGGTGATAAAAATGAATAAGTTAATTTCTTTTTTTTTATTGTTCTGCCAGAAATCCTCAGAGAATCTAAGGGAACTAATTCTCCCTTTTGTTCCTTCCCTCTCTTTATCTTCAGAATTGTACACTGAGGACTAAATATGAAACTGATGGCAACTACAAGTTGATTTTGATGGATACAGTGTTGATTCCTGTCCTAAATTTAAAACATCAAGGCCAAAGGTATTCCTGGTAATCAGGAAAGTCTTCATGCAACCATACTCTAGCTACCCACACCTTAATTGAAAGCTTTGTGTCCAACCCATCTTTATACAGGAAACAGTTGCTGAGGTTTTTGATGCTGTTGCAGCATATTCATGTTGGATAGCAGCTGTGGGTCCTCATTGTTACTTTCTGAAGGTAGAGGAAAAGCTTTGGACACTGGATATTTTCTATTTGTTCCTAGCTCAGTTGTGAAAGGAGGACATTTCAATGACAAATACACTATTGACCCTCAGAAGGGGAGATGGGAGAGTTAGACTAGACTAGACTAGACTAGAATAAACCAGGTTGGAAGAGACCTTTGAGATCATCAAGTCCAACCCATCATCCAACACCATCTAATCAACTAAACCATGGCACCAAGCACCCCATCAAGTCTCTTCCTAAACACATCCAATGATGATGACTACACCACCTCCCTGGGCAGCCCATTCCAATGGCCAATCACTCTTTCTATGAAGAACTTCTTCCTAACATCCAGCCTAAACCTCCCCTGGCGCAGCTTGAGACTGTGTCCTCTTGCCTGGGAGAAGAGACCAGCCCCTGCCTGTCTACAACCTTCCTTCAGGTAATTGTAGAGAGCAATAAGGTCTCCCCTGAGCCTCCTTTTCTCCAGTCTAAGCAACTCCCGCTCCCTCAGCCAGTTCATTATTGTGTTGGAATCGCTCTGAGAACCTTTAAGAAGGAAGTTCAAGCCCAGGCTGACATGAAATGCAAAGGCAGAAGGCCATCTCCTCAGATGGTTTAAATCATTATGCAGCAGGACTGTATCAGTAGTTTGCTGGCATGTTCTACCCTCTTTTTTAGAGAAATGTGTTTTAAATACTCCACTATTACTGTGGTTTGATTAATGAAATTCCAATTGAAAATGAAACACACATTTATTTACAGAATATGGCCTGTGCACTACCAGGGAGCATCTTAGTGTGGTAGCACAGCTTAAAGAAAGCTGCAAAAGTGTTTTTAGATCTTCCCAGGTTTTGATTCAATCAGCTGTAGAAGTACAAAGAGTGTTTAGGGATGTATAATAGAAAGAGCTGTATACACTTGGATGAGTAGCAAATTCTGATGATCTCTCCTTGGTTCTGTTGTTTAAAATATTTATAGAGCCCATTTGCTTTTGGCTGGACGATTCTGGGAATTTTCTCTGTGTATTGAAATGCCAATTCTAAATCACAGATACATATTGGAGTAATAACATACAGTGCTTTTTTCTTAATGATTTTTCATTTTGCGCTTGAGCCAAGTATCTGTATGGGTTAAAATCTATAATTCCCAGAACTGATAGACAATTCAAAAGGGCTTAACAGACGTCATGCATCGCTTGCTATTGAAACTGTATATCTAGAAGAAAACTAATATATTGACCTTAGAAGGCCATTTGCTGTTATTTGAAATAAAACCCATTGCTTATAAGTCTATGAAGTGTTTATTTTGATGGTTAAAAGGGAAACACGAATCCTGTGAGCATCTGGGGGGGTTTTTGGGAAGCCCGTTTTCATATCCCAGAATGACCTCTGTCTTTGATCTAGAGCTAAGTATTAGTTCCAATGGGAGCTCTGAAAAAAAAATGCCTGTTGTTCCTGTGGCTGTATTTATTCCCTGTATGATTCCCCCACCTAACTGTATCAGAGGTTTTCTTCTGTTTTAAGCTCTGTGTGTAACACAGCTTTTGAAAGGAAGTTCTTTACGTTTCCCACAGTTATAAACAATTATTTATTTGGGACAGAATTTTGAATGCACTTGAGTCCTTTAACAATCATCCTCCTGTTTGTCTAAACTGATCGTAGGCTGAACATTAGCCTGCAGTGTGCCCAGGTGGCCAAGAAGGCCAATGGCATCCTGGCCTGTATCAGGAATAGTGTGGCCAGCAGGAGCAGGCAGGTCATTCTGCCCCTGTACTCAGCACTGGTTAGGCCACTCCTTGAGTACTGTGTCCAGTTCTGGGCCCCTCAGTTTAGGAAAGATGTTGGCTTGCTGGAATGTATCCAGAGAAGGGCAACAAAGCTGGTGAGAGGTCTTGAGCACAAGCCCTGTGAGCAGAGGCTGAGGGAGCTGGGGTTGCTTAGACTGGAGAAGAGGAGGCTCAGGGGAGACCTTATTGCTCTCTTCAGCTACCTGAAGGGTGGGAGGCTGGTCTCTTCTCCCAGGCAACCAGCACCAGAACAAGAAGACACAGTCTCAAGTTGCACCAGGGGTGGTTTAGACTGGATGTTAAGAAGAAGCTTTTGATAGAAAGGGTAATTGGCCATTGGAATGGGCTGCCCAGGGAGGTGGTGGAGTCACCATCACTGGAGGTGTTTAGGAAGAGACTGGATGGGGTGCTTGGTGCCATGGTTTAGTTGAGTAGACAGTGTTGGATGATAGGTTGAACTCGATGATCTCAAAGGTCTCTTCCAACCTGGTTAATTCTGTTCTAAACTGACTGGACACTTTTTGGGCACTGTGGGGCAAAGAACAGGAGGGCAACTTCTCTCATCTCTAAACCAGTCACTTCACTTGGTGGTTAGGTCTGTACACATAACATTTGCCCATCACAAGGAGAATTTTAAAAGCTTTGAGTGCTCCAACAGCTACAAAAAGTACCAAACATAATCTCAGACTTGGGAATCTTAAATGTGTTATGACTAGTCGATCAAATATGGTTAGCTTTAACCATCAAAATAAATTAGCAGTTACTGACCCTACCTACAACATAACTAGGGGAAATAGAATAAAAATAGGCACATGTGAATGCTGGATGGTTTCTAAGAGTGAGCTTTAATAAATAAGGAAATAACATCCCTATGGAAATTGGGGAACTTTCTTCTTTGATACTTTAAGGTGCACTAGATAATACATTAATAGATTTGGTGTCCTACAGACAACCCAAGCATTCTTTCCTTCTTCTAGTTTGGTTGGCTGTCTGAAAAAAAAATAAACTAAATTAGAAGAATATTTAACTTAAGACAGCCAGCCAAGACTCAGATATAACTTGTACTCAAAGAACTGTGCTTAAAACTGAACTTAAAATCAGTGTTCACCAGCAAGCAATAACAGCACATAGAAGATGGAAGAGAAAGAAACCTAATTCTGTAGATGGGTATGTGATGGCCTACAAAAGATGTCCAGTACCTCCTTGGGACATCTATTGATAGGGGAAACAGGAGTTTTCAAGGTATGGCCTGTTGTCCAAGAATCACCTCTAGAAATGTGGCTCAAAAGAATCCTTGCTATCAATATAAAAATCAAAGGCTGATGCTATGACAGAAAGAAGAAAGTAACTTCTCAGTAGTAGAATTAAATAAATTTCCAATCATCCCCTGGCTGATGATGAGTCTGCAATAAGAGAATCTGGAGACCCTAGAAGGCACTTTTGTAACCTTCACAGCTCTGAAAGGCAATGAGAGATAGAACCATTTGTAAGATATCAAGGGACAAGAGATAATTTTTTATGACTGCTTACTTGACAAAAGCTGGTGCACTCCTGCATTTAAGTATGTGTAAGGCAATAGTAGAAGTCAGCCAGTTTTTGTAGCCAAGTATCAGTGAAGCATTTAAAAACATTCTTACTTTTAAACAGACACTGATGTGATTGTCTCAAAGAGATAGTTTTCACTGGTGTAAAAAATCCTTACATCATGTCTAAGACAGAAAGCATCAGAAAATGCTCACTTGTCCTTTTACTGCTACAATGGAAAACTTTTGACTCATAAGGGCACTTAAGGTCACCTATATTCTGTCATAGACAGTAGATGGGTCCCATTAATTCGTCTTCAGTAAATCTTCTCATCATAAAATAGCTATTTGCATCAGTTCACTGGCACAGTGAGTGGCTTTCTTTACCACCATCCAGAGGAAATTTTCATTAATTTATGTACACTGATTTCCCACTGAAGTGTAACTTAATCTTATTAATTCCTGAAGAGGGTTCTGTTTAGTTTCCATACGGACAATACGGCATATGCATCCCATTTTTCTGTTCTGAGGGATCCCTGAAAGAAAAAGGGAACAAAGAAGAGTGATTTTAAGAGAAACATGGTTAAAAGGGAGACATTACTTTGGAGTTTGTTTTGTTTTGGTTTTTTTCTTGTTTGATAGATTTTTACATGTGGTGGCTTTAATTTTGTTCATATTTATAATTATCCTCTTGGTGAGCAGGGAAAACTTTCCAGAATTAAATCTACTGATATGCTCTCTGAGGGAACTTCTTCAACTGCATTAGTGAAAGTTAGGAAGTGGAAAGCAAGATATTAGGAGAAGAATATATACACATCCTAAAATGTTGCTCATTATTTATTGTTGTAATGCCCAGGGTTAAGTTACACAGGCAGGCAAAGGTGCTGCAGGACATCTTAGTAGAGAAAACAATATGTGCAGTGGTAAAAGCAGAATATGCTTCCTTCAGGTCAGAGAATATGTCAGTGTTGGCCAGAAGTCAGACATTTCCATCCTTGCTTCTCTTCAAGCTCAGTTTATTGTATGTGAGCTGGTCACACAGACTGCTTATGGTGGGTAAAAACTCATTCAAAGTGGCTTTTTACCTGGAAAGAACAGTGAGAATTCAAAACAGCATATGTGGCAGTATGCCATGGAACATGTGGCTGAAGGCAGTGGTATGTGATTGTTTTGCCCTTCCCCAAAGAGTCTGAGGAGCTGTACTTCTGAGAACGTGTGGCCTGTGGCTATTTGATTAGACACTGCAATGGCAAATAACATCATCAGCTTATTTTTCACATTGCTTGTTTTGTAATACTTGGTCATTTAGTGTAAGCAGCACAAAGACATTTCCTGGAGTTTTTTAGAGTGTTAAATATGTATGACCCCAAATCTCATTCGCCTTGTGACGTGCACATTTACAAAGACAGAGAACACTGGAATTGGGGAAAAAAAGCAGTTTGTGTTTGATCCAAGGTGTCAGGCAGTATAAAAACCTCTCAGATTGACACATCATTTCTGTGTGGTGCTGTGTGGGTTGGAGAGGTCAGCTGTAGATGTAATTTTTGAACGTAACTTTTCACAGAGCTGATGTAAATGTGCACACTGCTTGGCAATTTGTTGGTCTAAATTGTTTGCAAATATAATTCTATTTTGTCTTTGGGAATTATCTGCAAGCAGAATCTGAATTTTACACAGCTTCTCATTCATCAGCACCAGGATGTGATCTCCTCTTGCCAGTCAGTTTCAGAAACAGCCCTTGCATATGCAGAGTTCATTAACTGTTAGTTTTCAGTATGCAGTCAGATACGGAGGCCATGTGATGATGCAGGTAACATTTATTCTCCCTCACTGGAGCACTACGATTTTGCCAAGCCACAGTGGAGATATTCAAAGAGGTTTCAAGAAGACAGGTAGAAAAACATTAACCTTTGGCCATTTGCAAAAGTATTTCACAACACTTTCAGCATGAGGGTGGGCAAACATGACATGTATGAATGATGTTTTGAGAAAACTAAAAACAGAATAAGCTTTAAAAGCATAACCAAGTCAAGTTAGGAGGCTTTATTCAGTTCCCTACCAATAGATTTTCGCTGGAGTTTTCAATCTCTGGTGTACCACTTCTATTCTTTTTACTCCTTAGAAGATGCATGAAGTTGTTGAAGAACAAATTTGCATTCAGTAAAATATATTTCTTCTACAGAAGAATTAAAAAAAATTGCAAGATATAGATTTTTATGATAGTTTTGACTGATTTTGACAAAAACAGTCCTCAAACATAAAACACAGAATCATAGGATCATAGAATCAATAAGGTTGGAAAAGACCTCAGAGATCGTCAAGTCCAACCTGTCACCCAAGACCTCATGACTACTAAACCATGGCACCAAGTGCCACGTCCAATCCCCTCTTGAACACCTCCAGGGATGGTGACTCCACCACCTCCCTGGGAAGCCCATTCCAATGGCTAACAACTCTCTCTGTGAAGAACTTTCTCCTCACCTTGAGCCTAAACTTTCCCTGGTGCAGTTTGAGAGAGTGTCCTCTTGTTCTGGTGCTGATTGCCTGGGAGAAGAGACCAACCCCCAATCCCAGACAGCAGTTGTGGGAAGGGAAGGGAAGGGAAGGGAAGGGAAGGGAAGGGAAGGGAAGGGAAGGGAAGGGAAGGGAAGGGAAGGGAAGGGAAGGGAAGGGAAGGGAAGGGAAGGGAAGGGAAGGGAAGGGAAGGGAAGGGAAGGGAAGGGAAGGGAAGGGAAGGGAAGGGAAGGGAAGGGAAGGGAAGGGAAGGGAAGGGAAGGGAAGGGAAGGGAAGGGAAGGGAAGGGAAGGGAAGGGAAGGGAAGGGAATTAACAAGGTTGGAAAAGACCTTTGGGATCATCAATGTTCCAAGCCTCAAAACTGTTACAATGATGTGTTTTAATTGATGAAGGAAAATATCAATTTGGTTCAAACTCTTTCTCCTTTTCCCCTGTCTGTAAAGTTTATTTTCAGTGTGTCTTGAAGTAAAATCAAAAACATTTTTAGGGAGGCTAGAGTTAGGGGGGCTGTCAGTAGGCAGTTGAAGAAGATAAAATCCAGGGCTCTTTGGACTCAAAGCAGTACTCCCATCGGCTTTGTAGGATCAGGCTTTTATTTGAGACTGGTTATATCAATAATTATAGAATTACTCATTATATGCAACAATAAATGTTCTTGGAGGAATGGAACCTAAACTAACAACCTAAATTTAGGATCAAATTATAAGCATGTGGGCCTAGCTTTTTAAAATTCTGTTTCACACAGCAGACTTCAGTGAGCTAGGCCTGAATTCTGACTTGCATTTAAATTAGTAACTTAAGTTTTGTGATTCATTATCAAAGCCATCTATTTGTGATTTAGCCATAATAATTTCTTTCTAAACCCAATTTCTTTTTAAAGAATCACAGTGCTCAAGGTGCCCTAGAAGAGTCCAGCAATTAGATTTTCTGAAACAAGAAGCTGGTTTTGATTTGGTAGGAGTGCAAACCTGTCTCAACCTGCTAACTTTTAATTTACTGGTATTCTTAGCAGTCAAAAGTGAGTGAAGAAAGCCCAGTTAGAGAAAAATGGGGGGGGGGGAAATTTGTTTTCTCCTAGAATATCTTTGAGAGTATTTTGGTTTTCATAGAGAACATACACAATTTTGAAAGAGAATAATTTTCCATCAAAAAAAGAATAATACATTTTATGATATAATTTGCAGCTCAGTTGTTTTATTTAACCCATAAAATCATGACACTCCAAAGAACCTGCTGAAAGCTGGGCAGAGCATGTGCTTGTGTGCGTGTACATGTGTAAGGAAGAAAAAATATGAAAGGGGGAGAGCAAGCCGAAGCAGAGAAGTAGAAAACATTCTGATGAATCTAATTTCATTTTATGTTGTGTTTATATATTGAATTTCGTTTACAAGTGCTGACACCTTGCTGTGAAAAGCCGTGAATGTGCTATCTGCCACAAATGAGAGGAATATTTTTTAACTAACTTTAGTTGTTGGATTATAATTTGTTAAAACAAACAATAGCTTACTGCATTACAGCTGAATGCAAAAATATTACTGTACTCAGCTAAAATCAAACAATCTTTTAGTTTCTATTCTCTCCAAACTAAGCTAAACAGCGGTGTCATAGAATGACAAATTACAGGATGAACATACGAGCAGTGCCTTCAAAAATACAATAGTTATACAAGCCATCTATTGTTAATGAAGAATATAATGCAATTTGTCTGTCTGTAATACAATTATGCAAATCAAAGATGGAACTATCCTGAAATCTCTCTACATTCCAAGTGATTAAAATGAGATAATTTATCAAAAAGAATATTACTGATCATGTTTATGTGTTGCACATTAATCCTATTACAATAATGTATCTTTCTACTAATGTAATGGATTTGTGCAATCTAACAGAAAATGACTTTTATACTAGCCACAATTACAAAAATATTCAAAGCATATCCATTGCTGCATAATAGCATATGCCTAAGACTGTACAATAGACCTATTAAAACAAACAAAGCTTATGAATGTAACCTTCATACCAATAAAGACAATGCTAAATTCAATTTTATTGCCCTCATTATTTCAACAACTTCATATATAATAAACACAGTGAGCAAATTACATTAACCTTCTTTATAAAGAAAGAAAATCTTATAGAAAAAGGTGTGAGACCAAATCTGAGATTTGGTTAAATTGGTGCCAGGCATGTAGAAGAAGTGATAAATTCTTCTAACCCAACATGCAAGTGTCAATCCAGGCACCTTCAGTCCAAAGGCCTCTAAAGCTCAGCAATCTGGCAGATATAACTTTAGTATAGGACAAGTCAATCCTTAAAGTAACAGCATCTTCTGAAAGTTTCTGTTATATGCAGTGAAGCATGTGGAAATGTCAAGAGGTACACATGGATGTTCTTCCATGCTCATGGAAATATAATATTAGGCTTTAAAATTCCCCAGACAGAGCTACATTTAGCAAAGTCATGGCTCTGCCTTCAAAAGCTAAAGGAAAAGGAATCGTATTTAACTGCAGAACTAACATTGTACATGGGTATTATAATACAGCCTCTATAGGCGAATGCTCATCAAACATCATGATATTACTTTCTGAACCCATATCTACACAAATGGGGTAATATTTATTATTGTGTGTTTGCACTGATTTATTTTCTAGAGTTAGAATAGAATAGAATTAACCAGGTTGGAAAAGACCTCTGAGATCACCAAGTCCAACCTATTACCCAACGCCATGTAATCAACTAAACCATGGCACCAAGCGCCCCATCCAGTCACCTCATAAACACCTACAGTGACTCCACCACCTCCCTGGGCAGCCAATCACTCTTTCTGTGAAGAAGTTCAGCCCATCTGGATTGACCTAGGGTTGCTGCATTCTTTTTTTATCTGTAAAATGCTCCATGAGCTTTCTCAGTACACAGTCAAAATGTGCTACTCTTTTTTAGCTTCTGGCAAGTAGGCTTTTCTCAGATGAGGTTTAGAGATTGAGCTTGTTGGCTGCAGCACTAGTGTGGCTGCATTTACACCTCCTGAGAAACCTCTCATTGACCCTCCTGTTACTCAGTTCACACCTATTCATTCCTCTTTCTTGGAAAGAAGTATTCTTATTCTTCCTCTTAAGCCAGTGTATCCTGCAAAACAAAACAAGAATATATGTTTAAAAAAGGATAGAAGATAAATAAGTGCTGATGGTTGTGTACAGTGAGCCTTATACTGAGTGCTTTTAGCCCACTGTAGACTCAGTATTACTGCTAGCGCTTCATGTGTATGCATGTTCAGCGGGTCATGGGATAGCTGCCTGCAGTTACTTACAGATTCACAAATGCACTTTAAACTCCTTTTTGCCCTCCCTAATTCTTGAGCTGCTTTTTGAAGGTTGATTTCTTAGTCTCTTTTAGAGATGCTTTGTGGCTTCCTTGATTCATACAAGCCTCAAAGGACAGTGCATCCCAGATAGGCTCATCTTCATACTCAGCCTGCATTTTTATATGTTATTTTTTCCTTTCTGCCATACCTGCTTTCCTTTGGTCTTGGAGGAGAAAGGTTTGCAGTCTGGAAGTACCTGACTTCCACTCTGCAGTTGCCAGGACCTGCTGTTAGTGTCAGACAATCTTCACTGTGATAGCTAGAATGGATTTTATGCTGCATTTTACTAACTGTGTGTTAAACCCAGACTGTTCCATACTGGAGAACTTGACTTGATGTACAAGACATAACACTTTGGTGAATTCAAAAGCATTTTAACCACTCTACAAATCTATAAACTAGCCCTTCCCATTGCAGCTACAGTTTCATGTTCAAAAGGATTTGAATTCCCAAACTTTCCCTCTGTTCTGTACTGTGAATGGGATAACACGATCTCATGGGTAGAAATTCTCCTTTTAAGACTTGCTGGCACAGATCTCTGCTTTCAGCTCCTGAGAACCCTTGGCTTTGCTTGGCATTTGTAATATACATGTTTCTTTATCATGTGTCTAGGAGGCTTAAAATATTTTTGAACAACTGTTTGTCAAAGCTGTCTAATACAAAGTTAAAAAACCTCCTGTGGTTTGTAGAACAGAAATGCAGCAAAGAGAGGCCTGGTATTAGCTAAAGCTTGGTGAGGGCGGAACCTCCCCTGTCACACTATTTAATATTTCCCCATATAGAGTTACTTGAGACTAAATTGAGATATTGCTTAAGCTCTTTTTTTTTTTTTTTGATCCACCTCTGTTTTCACTTTTCAAACAAAAATACACTCTAAGACAACTGACAGATGACAAACACACAGGCTTCTGCTAAAATCAGTAAGATCAAAGCTGTCCTTTATCAAATGAGAACTGATTCAGAAATAGTCATATTTGGCACCTAGAGAACTTAATACTTTCAGACATTCTGGCCAAGTCTTAATTTAACCAGCCCTGTGTGACATATGCAGACATAAATTCCAGTAACTGGCCCAAAGAAACCTCATCAGCCTCAGAGACTTTACATCTCCATAAAACCCACATAAGGTGGTGTGACAGCTGGCCCTAACTAAGAATCTTCTGTGTACTGGTACAACCCCAGTGCTTTTGTTCTTTAGTGTTAATCATGATGTTGCCAGACCATTTGGCAAAGGCTGTCCACACATTTTTCCTTTCTTTTTAAATAAAGTGAAGCTTGCAAAGGTTTTGGACTGAACTGTTCATCAAAAGGAATATTCAATCGATTTCAGCTTTGCAGATCTCTGTAGAAATCCCTCTTTTCTTGCAAAGCTAGTCACAGAGCTTCTGCTCAGCCTTGGTAATGGTAACACAACATAGCAACCAAGGGGCTTCTTTGGGTGTAAGGGCTGCTGCTAGCTAATGTCACTTTGAAACTGAAAGCAAGATATTTAAATAGTAGAATTGCATAAAGCAGGTGTCCCCTGGCAGATTTACATCCCAGTCTAAGCAGATTGATTGAGTCCTGAGAAGAAGGGGGGAAAATCAGCAAATGAGCTTTATTAACTTATACTTACTGCTAACTGTGGTTTGGGCTTTTTTATCACGTTGGCTACCTTCAAACTTTCCCTGATCTCTTTCTGAGGCTCACTTCCTGGTAAATGAAGATTAATACTGCCTTACTTCACAGATTTGTTCTGACACTAACTACAGCGTTATTGAGATGCTCAGAGAGCACAGAAAAGGAAGACATCTAGGTACCTTATTTTGGCATACAAGCTAATTTCCCTGAAACAGCTTAGTTAACCTAGTAACTAGAGACTGGTAGCCCAGCTGCTTGTGACAAAGACACGGAGCTATTGTGCTCTTTGTTTACTCCACACTTGACTGTCCCTCTGCTGTGCTAGTGCGCGAACATGCCTTCTGGAAAAACGCAGCACCGATTTTCCATACCATCTAAGGAACTCAATTGGCAGAACTGTGTGACAAATCAGGGCAGATTAAAGTCAAGATGGTCAAATTCTACCATGCTGACATTTGCACGAAAAGAAAAAAAAAAGATTGTCGCATTTCTGGGTCCAAAAAAGAGCAGAATTTGGATCACAGTCACAGCACTCAGATGCAAGAAGGAAGAAATCTCAGTGTTAAAGACAAGGCAAGACTCATTTTTGAGCAGAATGAGGCTGGCTGGCTGCTGGGGCTTTTCTGCTCTGTTGAGGTTGTAATTACAGCCTCTCAAAGCTTGCGTGACATTGCTAATTTGAGAGAAAATGGGACATTGATATCTGTAGGAACACTCAGTGTCAGGATTTTGATTATAGACTCCACATATCAGCAAATCAGACCCATGAATATTAAAGCCATTTAGTATCTTTATATAAGTAATTACAGAATATTTTCAGAAACAAAAGATGGAAAGATGTAAATGTCAGCTATTAAGAAAAATTTAAAGAGTTTAGTCAGATTACGAGGTACCTGGAAGTCAAATTTACCATCCAATTGTGGCATGAAATTATGAAATAGGAATTATTCAACACTTTTCAAAGCACAACTTTCTTTTCCAAATATCTCCTATCTACAGAGGAGTCTTGTGTTTTCAGTGGTGCCCCCCATTTAAGATACAAATTCTGCGATTAGATGCAGCCCATTATATTTCATGCAGCTTTGTATCATGAAAAGATGCAGTTCTTTGTCCTACAGGTTTGGTTGTTGGGTGATTCCTGTGACTCTTGAGAAACTGTATGTCATATATATTATCATAAGAGAGGCAAACATGCCATAAGCACCCATTGCAAATAGTTATTTACTTATGATTTGTGTCAGCTTAATTGTGTGGAAAATATCTTGCTCCTTGGCACAGAAAAAGTGTCAAAGTATACACTTATCCGACTCACGTCAACCCAGAAGGGTGCCTTTCACCTTGTAGTACCACAGTTCTAGTTCCCAGTGAAATTGGAGAGGTGCCGTGTGTGAGAGCTGCAGGAAAATAAAAAGACACGTCCTGGGCAGACCTGTCTGAATCTATCCATCACTCCTAGTCAGCTCTCCAGGTGCTCTGTCTCATTAGGGTATCTGGGTTCATACAATGGATTTAGAATCCTAGAACCATAGAATTGTTAGGGTTGGAAGGGACTTCTAGTTCCAACGCCCCTGCCATGGGCATGGACACCTCACACTAGACTTGCAGGCTGCTGAGCACCTTCTGTAAAGTGCCCTTTAATGTCAGGGTCTTTGACTGAATTAGCTCATGGTCATTGTGCCAAGTATTCTTATGGGAATGAAGACCACTTGTCTTAGCCTTTAGCTAATCCCTTTCCCCCTCACGGGGGATTAATGCCAGCTCTCCTCAGCATCAGTGGGAGATAAAGGTGCCTAGCACCTTGCCACACCAGACCTTAAGACTTCATTGTAGTGCTGAGCATTATCAATGGCTTAAAAGAGACTAGCAGAGGTTTCTTTCCCCTTGCATGTGACAATACCCCACAGCAGGAATCACAGGAGAAAGCTAAATACTTATAAATGATATGGAAGAATCTGGAATTTGGGGGCCATCTGAAATGATTTCTTGTTGTGGATAAACTCCCTCATCGACATGCCTAGTATCCCTTGACATCACCTGTGTGCTGGGTCTGTGAATAAATGAAGATGTTGGTGCTTATCTGTCTGTATCTAATTTACAGAAAGCTTGTTGTCAAACTTCCCATGTCCAAGAAATGGTATTGCAGGGATTTAGTGTCCAAATATGAGTGGAGACAGGGACAGAAGACAGGGGAATTAAAAAAGGTTTCAGCTGATACGGATCAAAATCGAACAGATCTCCTTTATTTATTCCCTCTTGAGACTCTGCTAGAAGCAAGGTGTAAGCATTAAATATACAAGAGATAGCAAGCAGGGGGGAAAAAGTAAAAGAGGTAAATGATAGCAGGGATCAGTATTTTAGTGTATTCCCTCTACAATCTAATAGGTACAAATAGAATAGGCCAGGCACAACATAAATATTTCCTATTATGGATAAACTAAAGCCACAATGGAATCTGTCATGCTTGTGATATGAGAGATGGACAATATTCCTAAGCTGTTGCCATGCTGGCACTTGAATGCAGTTTATATTTTGTTTATGGAGCCAAATCAGAAACCTTTTCCCCCCTCCCCTCTCTCCCCCCCACCTCTTTCTTTTTTCCCTTTTTTTCCTTCTTCTTCTTTTTTTTTTTCCCCTGGCCCAGCATGTGTAATTCTTCTTCATGGAAGCTCGAATTGGTTGTGGAGCAGCTCAATATTCCATTTATTTTATTTATAAAATAAATTCAAAGCCTGAAAAGATGAAGTAATTGACTTACTGGGATGACAGTTAAACCCACTAAATTTAATCTTATCCTCTCAAGTACAACATATCGCGCTTACAAATTATCGCCCTGCACCAGACAGGGCTGCTCTCTTCACCTAATCCAAATGGAAATGAAGGCCTCTGTTATTGTATTATCTGACTTTACTATCAGCATTAATCCGGCTTAACTCACTTAATGATGCCACTTGTGGCACTATGAAGGCAGCAAAGAAGTCTATAAACTACTTCCATTAAAATGCAAATCTGGCCCACAGAGAAAATAAGTGACACAAAAGTAGGAGAATTCGGCCATACACTGTATTAGCCTCTTGCCGCACCGAACTGATACAAGTATAATAACTGATGCTGTGATTATTATTCTAGCTGTGGATTTCCAATGAAAGGAAGCCAGTCTACCACAGAACGTCACAAAAGTGCTTCAACAAGCCAGGGTATTTAATTTCTGAAGAGATTTATATTTTTTGTTGTCAGGAAATGAACAAATACTTATCAATGTAAAAACTGCTATCTTAAATCTTCCTGCCAGGTTTTTCATACTGATATTATTTGCACCCTATAACACAGGAAATGAAAATCTTCTGTGCCTTTCACATCTCCACTGTATCTTAAAATCCTTTAGTAACAGACTTGCTTCTTTTTTTAACCCCCTTCTGTAAACATAAAAGAAAACTTTTATGGATTAAGTAAAGGGAATTACTAATGCCAAAATCCCAACCCCAAATTCCTTTTCCTGAACATTTCTGTTTGCTGTTAATTTAATTATTTTTAAAAGGGAGCCATAACATCTGTTTTATGGAAAAGCCTGATTTAATTTTAGCGTAAAGCTACTCACATTTACCTCTACCCCTCTCCTGCCTTAGACACACACATGCATACATGTGCATCCTGACTGGCTACCCCTTTGAGTGAAAAATCATTAACGCAAAAGCGTTCGTTACTGAGGAAAGAAATCCTAGTAAAAACACCAGGATTCTGCCTTCTTCCAATCTTTCTTGAGTTCAATAGCTTCCTTTGCCTCGATAAACCTAAGGCTTCTTCTCTGGCTTTGGCACAGAGACAACATGCACATCTACAGGGAGACTTAGGCACAGAGCCCCTACTGCTTAAATCAACATTTTTCTGTGGGCTTCAATAACCAAATGCAAAAATTTGGTCTAGCATGTTTTATGTACAAGGTGATAGGTGTGTGATTCCCCTTCACTTTTCCTTGGAAAGCTTATTGCTGATAATATTACAAATTAGAGATGAGGCCAAGCTATGCAACTGGGATTCATGCTTCAGTCTTGCGCATGGGAATTTGATTTAGCTCAGCGTGCTGAGAGGAGTAGCAATGAGATTCAGGTTTGCATTGAGTTTGGATGGTGAATCCCCTCTGAGGCTGAAGAATGTTTTGATCTGGAGCCCTGGCGCGATCACTGACAAAGACCTATTCTCTCTCATCCCCACCCACGTGCTTACCCCACCCCGAGCATGACTTTTTATCGAGATGGCTGCTCAGCAGCACGTGATTTTGCTCTGATGTTACATTGCTGAAACACCGTTAAATTGGCTTTTCTCTCATCTTAGGCCCATGCCAGTGTGATCTGATTGCAGCAGGCAATCTACAACAGCACTTCCGTCTGGGATACTCATCTCTGACCTTAGTGTCACCAATGTTTCAGCAGTGGGCTGCTCAATGCAAATGAAAACATACAGTTTCAGCCTAAAGCCATGCTCCGTGTGCTTACAGCAAAGGGAGTTTCCACTTAAAACCAGCCAACAGCTCTGCAGACTTCAGCAGTTCCTCTTTGTAGCTGCTTATGGATTCTAGGGATTTTTGCTGCTTATAGGGTGAAGTTAACCCCTGGGTACAGCATACCTGGAAGTCATACTACGGCCAAACAGACATGCAATGCTGCATACACACTGCTCATTTGGTGGGTTTTGAACCACCCCTAAGTTGCAGAGCATGAGTGGATGCCAGAAGAGAGCCCAGGAAGCGCTGGCAGGGCCACTTTCCTCCACCTGCACACAGCAATGTGATCTGTCCTTGGATTTTTATTCCCTTTACCAAATCCCTAGCTGATGTCACACAGTGTCAGCAAATAATTTACTGAGCTTTTCTCAGGGCTTGTTAGGAGGAGATTAATTGCCTGATTTATCAGAGAAGGACCTCATTTCCTGCATGACTCTGGTCTGAGGCCTTTACCTTCCGAGATGCGCAGTGCTCCATATATAAAAAACTAGGCACTTGCTGGCTATTTTTTCTTACTGCAGCACAAGAAAACTCACTGGCTTATCTTGAAATGTCATTTTAAAAAATGAGGCTCCTGAATAACATCTCATCATGAATATTATTATTGACATTTAAACTGGAGTTGTTTCAGTTTTGTCGACTTTGCTGCAAATTGGTTTAACCTAAATGAATGAGCAGGAGTTTCCAGAGGCAAGGGGATTTTTAGTGATGCAGAGTACAGCAATCTGTGAAACTTAAACTGCCAGAGACTGTCTTTTCTTTATTTTAACACTGTAAGTGACACAGGACTGGATTCCCACATTCTGCATTTTATTTATGCCTATTACAGATGAAGAATGTCATCTTTGTTGTCATCTTATTGGCATTGATACCGGTGTGATGATCTAGAGCTATATATTTATAGACTTGTGGATATATTTGTGGGGACACAAACACATTTGAGGTCTTTTTTAGTTCTGAAAAACATCAACTAAATATCAGATCGATCATTAACTTTAATTGAAATGTGCTAATCAATTAGATCATTAGAGATGTTCTAATTCACGCCTGTGGAACAGTTAGGGCTTGCTGGGCGCTGAGAAATGAGAGAAGAGCAGTATGCCACAAAAGTAGCCCCTCTGCTACTTCAGCCATTCTTTGAGGCTCTTCTGCTATATTGTTCTTCCTTGGTTTCATCCAGCATGAGCGTGGGGTGTGTTGGGTTTTTTGTGTGGATGGGTTTTTTTAATTCATTTTCTTGCATTAGCTGACTGGCTGCTCTCAAGGCAGCATTCATTACTGAGGTTTGAACACATTTCATATTTGTTTCTCCAGTATTAGCTCATCCCATTCAGTGCTGGTCGGCCCTTGGGAAGTCTTCTGGTGAATGAGCATAATTCTGGTGTAAGAGCATTCATTACAGAGCACCTCTGCCTCCCTCTGTAAGTAATAAATGCCTACTAATGTTGACTTGCTGGAACGAGTTCAGAGAAGGGCAACAAAGTTGGTGAGGGGTTGGGAACACAAGCCCTATGAGGAGAGACTGAGGGAGCTGGGGTTACTTAGCCTGGAGAAGAGGAGACTCAGGGGGGGCCTTATTACTCTCTACAACTACCTGAAGGGAGGTTGTAGACAGGTGGAGGTTGGTCTCTTCTCCCAGGCAGCCAGTACCAGAACAAGAGGACACAGTCTCAAGCTGCACCAGGGGAGGTTTAGGCTGGATGTTAGGAAGAAGTTCTACACAGAGAGAGTGATTGCCCATTGGAATGGGCTGCCCAGGGAGGTGGTGGAGTCACCATCACTGGAGGTGTTCAGGAGGAGACTGGATGGGGTGCTTGGTGCCATGGTTTAGTTGTTTAGGTGGGTTGGATTGGTTGAGGGGTTGGATGCGATGATCTTGAAGGTCTCTTCCAACCTGGTATTATTATTATTATTAATAATAATAATAATGTATATATATTATATAGTATATAATATAGAATATAATATAATAGAATAGAATATATTAATAATAATAATAACAATGATAATAACAATAATAATAATAATAATAATAATAATAATTTTCAGAGAACATTCCAATAGGGGGTGGTGTTTGTCAACCAGATATATAGGGTAAGAGAAGGCTTTCTCTTGATCTGACATTGCATAGCAGTAAAATGGCTAATTAGAGAATGCCATCTTGCTGAAGAAGTATCTTTATGAATAGCTGCTCTCCCTGTGTTGCTGAGGGAGGGGCTTTGGAATAAGTAAGATGACTTTCTATGGGGAGTAAGTAAGATGACTTTCTATGGGGAATTCCCAGTACTTGCCTGCACTGACATGCTGGGATGTTTATCTCTGGCAGAGCTTTGCGGCATGCTCTAAGAGCACTAAGAACATGTGCAGAGACAGGTCTAGATTGCTGAAGGTTGTCTGTGGTGGTCTACTAAATTCAGCCTGTAAATGAAAAGATTGTTTCCAGCTGCAGCTTAGAGGTAACAGATGTATCTATTCATGACAGTATTTTTAATCTTTGACCTGATAAAAGAGAATGAACAGCAAAACGTCTTTGAAAAGGCTCTAGACCAGGCTAACCTATGAAGTTTTGGTTTGGTTTGATTTTTACTTTGGTTTTTTTGTGTTGCTTGTTTGTTTATGTTTTTTGTTTGATTTGTTTGTTGGTTTTTTTTTTTTGTGGGATGGGAAACATGGGACTGAACAAAAGCAAAAGGTAAAACCTGCAGCTGGAAATCCCAGTTGGTCAGATCCTGCAGTCCTGATTCAGTTTTGACACTGTACATACTTCTGGTTAAAGTCTGGAAGAGCTTCTCAGAATGCTTTCAATGGGGAAAATAAACCAAGAATTTTTAAACAAAATGAAATACCTTGTTTGAGCTTTCTTCTTTTGTATTATCCTGTCTTTATTGCTTCCACTCTTACATCCTTAATTTAAGAGCATATTCAACTATTGTTTTGTATGTGTGTATATGTAGCTTATGATTTTCTGGTTTAATTACAGTGTTCAGTAGTAAAAATAACCATGTTTCATAGAGAAAATATTGGACTTTATTGATCTCTCAACATTTTATTTCATAATGTGGAAGGTTTCTTCAAAGGATGGAAACTGCTATTTTTTTCCAACTCTATTGCCCACAAAAAACCAAACAACAACAAACAAAAAACCCACAAACAAACAAAAAAACACAATAGTGAGCAAAATCAGCAGATGTCTGATTCAGTGTAGGATCAGTTATATATATATATATCTACCCAGAACAGATGGGATGAATGGTGCTGAAGTGCCGGGTGCTGCACTTTGGCCACGGCCACCCCATGCAGTGCTACAGGCTGGGGTCAGAGTGGCTGGAGAGCTGCCAAACAGAGAGGGACCTGGGGGTGCTGATTGACAGCCACCTAAACATGAGCCAGCAGTGTGCCCAGGGGGCCAAGAAGGCCAATGGCATCCTGGCCTGCATCAGGAATAGTGCGGCCAGCAGGAGCAGGGAAGTCATTGTGCCCCTGTGCTCTGTATTGGTTAGGCCACACCTTGAGTCTTGTGTCCAGTTCTGGGCCCCTCAGTTTAAGAAGGACATCGAGACACTTGAACGTGTCCAGAGAAGGGCAACAAGGCTGGTGAGAGGCCTTGAGCACAAGCCCTGTGAGGAGAGGCTGAGGGAGCTGGGATTGTTTAGCCTGGAGAAGAGGAGGCTCAGGGGTGACCTCATTGCCCTCTACAGCTACCTGAAAGGTGGTTGTAGCCAGGAAGGGGTTGGTCTCTTCTCCCAGGCAACCAGCACCAGAACAAGGGGACACAGTCTCAAGCTGTGCCAGGGGAATTTTAGACTCAAAGTGAGGAGAAAGTTCTTCACTGAGTCATTCGTCATTAGAATGTGCTGCCCAGGGAGGTGGTGGAGTCACCGTCCCTGGAGATGTTCAAGAGGAGATTGGACGTGGCACTTGGTGCCATGGTCTAGTCATGAGGTCTGTGGAGACAGGTGGGACTCGCTGATCCTCGAGATCTCTTCCAACCTTGTTGATACTGTGAGACTGTGATACTGTGAATTCAGAAATATCAGGGAAAGACACCATTTTTAAATTTTATTTTTATTTTTTTTGTGGTC
Organism: Dryobates pubescens; assembly: GCF_014839835.1. Taxonomy (NCBI): domain Eukaryota; kingdom Metazoa; phylum Chordata; class Aves; order Piciformes; family Picidae; genus Dryobates; species Dryobates pubescens. The sequence goes on along the minus strand of NC_071613.1, from coordinate 46,503,546 downwards.
ATCAAAAAATGTTGGCTCTGCTCTTGTGTAGATATGTTTTCTCTTCTGCTCTTGTGTAGATACGTTTTCTGGTCTGTTACTGTCCTCTTCTGGCAAACAGCTTTTGGGTAGACAACTGTTCACCGAGTGAAAAGTTGGGGTTTTTTGTTGTTGTTTGGGTATGTTTTCTTTTTTCAGAGGCCACTGGACAAGAGTCAGTGAGTAACAACTTACTGACCTGAAGACCTACACAAGCTCAAATAAATGAGCTAGGTGTGAAAGGCTAAAAATCCCATTACCAGACCTTGAGCCATCCCGTTCTTAAGCAATTTTGCAATATTTCTAGGGAAGAAATAAATACAAGTTGTGGATTAAGGGACAAATCATATAAACAAGCAGTGAACCACTTTTCTCAAATACATTTTTCCTGGCTTTGCTTAGCTGCACTCCTCGGGCCATGAGATGATAGCCTTAAGAGATGCATGGTCATTGTGTCCTAGAAGGAAATCTAACCATAGATTTGAGGGGCTGTAAACCTTGTTTTACTACCTTGGTGATGATGTCTATCCTGAACTGTTAAAAGGCTATTAAAGTTGTTCATACAGTAGATGACTGAGGATCTTGTTCAGGTGAATCCAACCAAATTTCTTTGATCCAACCTCCAGCAAGCCTGCAGTTTGCTCACCATTTTGAACATAAGCCAACTAGATTCAGAAGGTGTCTGTAGTTTAATGTAATGCCCAAACCTTTTGGAAGCTGTGGACTCTCAGCTATATGTTGTTTGTGAAAACTCTTCAAACTTTACCCACAGCCCGGTTTTTATGAGTATTAAGAGTGAGGCAAGACAATGTATCCTCTGTGCTCTAGGGGAATTAATCCTCAAAGTCCAGTTATTTGTAAAAACATAGTTGGTTGGTATTGGAAGTAACCTCTATTTCTGTCCTCTCCTGAGAGCCAGTGCTCCATGTACAAATCCTGAATTCACCTGAACCTATTAATTCAGACCACCTGCGAACCATTCCTCCCCTGTGCCTCCTTCTGAAAGAAGGTTCCTCCTTCTGAAAAAGGACCTCAAGCTATTTTTTATCTGTCTGGTGTTGCTGAGGTGATATTGCTGCAGAGGTAGATGGGAGAGATAAAAGCTGCCAGAGCAATAGCTGGCATTGCCTTTTCAATTAGGCAACGTGAGCAGGCAAGAAGCATGGCCATGAGTTCAGCCTTGGAGCCTCTTACACAGGAATGAGTCAATGGGAAGACAGTTCTGCAAACAAACATACAAACAAAAACTAGGTGAAGTTCAGCTGAGCACACATTTTCTGTAGATCTTCTTGGTGAAAGAGGAAAGCAATTTTTTTTTCCTCTTGGTCACAGATTATTATCCTTTTTAAGCACTAATGGAAGCACTGTTTAAGAAACAAACAAAACAGAGGAAAAAAAAATCTTTTGGAAATAGCAACAATGAAATGTTTTGGGGTTTTCTTGCTTAGCTGATGTCACTTGGAATGCACCACGAATTGAATAATCCTGCTGATTAACCTAAAATTTAATTAACTTAAGGAAAAAAAAAATCACTCAGCTCTTTAAAATATTTAACAGCCTTATTATGTGACTAAATATTTTTCTTTTAAATACAATATTTCTAAAAACCTTTTTAAATCTTGTGGAGCTAGGATTTTTCAGGTATTCAGTCCCCTAATTCAATCACACTGATTTCAATAGGGTTTAAATCTCTAGGCACTTCTGAAAAATCCCACTAGGCACTTATACATCTTTAAGCACCTAACTACCTCTAAAAGTCTGGCCCTTGATAATTTTAGAACATGCTCCTTTCTATCATGCAGAGTTTCCTGCTAGCAAACTGGAAAAGTAATTAGCATATAGATGCATCCCTCAGACGGTAGACTGGGTTAAACTGGATTTTTCTACCTTTTAATAACCATTGGAAAACAACAAGGAATTAATTGGTTTGGAAATGTGAACTGATGGAAAAAGTCAAGCTACAGAAAAGTTATTAACTATGCAACACTGAGAGTCCTTAAAACCATCAGTTAATGAAACAAAGAAAAGAATACATTGAGTGAGAATTGATTTAGAAGTGAAGAAGACAGATGAAAAAGGAACAGCACTCTAATACGATGAAGAAAGGATTTCTCTCCTGGAGGTTCCAGTATTCACTGCTACAGCAGTAACAGAGTCAGAACGGTGGTCCAGGAGATAACAAGAGCCCCTTTACCCTGGTGCTGTGATGCTCCTGTGTGCTTTCTGCTCAGGGCAGCTTCACCAGGCTTTACCACAGCCCAGCCGTCACAGTACTATGTGCTCTGGTATATGATAGTGAAACGGCTCTTCTGGCTCGTTCAGTGATTCTGTCTAACTATGCAACCCCCCCACCCCTTGTTGACCCTTCAGGCATTCACGGGGGCGAGTAGGCAAGTAGACAAAAAACCTTTCCTCATGGATGTGGGGTGCTTTAGTAGCCAGACACAAAATGTTGAAATCTGTGGGAGAAAAATGCTGTGCAAGAATGAGGGTTTATGGCTTTTTTATTATCCTCAAGGGCAGAATTTGAAATAGTTGCAAGGAAGTGTTGCCTATTCCCAGTTTACATGAGATATCTTTAATCATATTCTAGCCAGAGAAAGGACTGCAAGAAGCACTATAAAAACTCTTCCTTGCTTTCATCTTTGTTTTTCCACTCAGCCTCACACAAGAGAGGAGTCTGCAGCCAGACTGATTCTGGACTGACTAGGCTTGCTCTAGCACAAGGGGATAATTATGAAAGACACATTTCTCCTGCAGATACCCCCAGCTTAAATGTTTGGATTTGAACAGAGCTCTGCTTTCATGATGCAGAGTAAATATTTTTATACATTGTGTGCAGGGGAAGCAAATCTTTGTTTTGGCTTAATTGTGAACATATTCTAATGACATCATTGAAAAAAAAAAAAGATTGCCAGGAAAAAGCTTTTGGTGGAATTACAATATTTTGAATGGCAGAGCTTTGCATTAAATGTCCAAATAAATAGAAGTTGAAAGAATAACAAATAAAACATAATGCTTTGGTAACTGTGCTTTGTTCATCAGCGTTCCTAAGGCTCTTATGGTGCCAGAGAGGAGCCAAAGTGAGAGTGCATCACTCCACAAAGCAGAGTATGGGGTAATTTCTTATCACATCCTTTAAAAAGTTTCAGTACACCAAGCAGATCCATGAAATTAAATGCCTTTTAACAGTATGGAGGAAGAGTTTTCTTGGAATTCTTTTCTACAGGTGGTATTTATGGGCATGTAATATAGTGAAGGAAATGAGAGAAAGGTGATGCTTGCAGAGTAGAGTGAGCTGTCTTATGATTGTTTAAGGAGAAGGACAGATTCAGTACCATGCTTGCCTATTCTCTTTGACCTGATTGTTGAACGCGGCCCCTGTGCAGGCAGGCTGCTGATCTGATCAGAAGTCACAAAAGTGACATGGATGTTCTATCAAGACATGTCAGGATTACCTGTATGAACTTGATCGCACTGTTGGAGCCTTTTATATCACAAAGTCCAGAAAAATAGAGTCACACAGGATTGAATGTGAATTACATCCCCCGGTGAAATGGTGTTTTCCCATGGCAAGATGAGAGAGCTGGAAAGAAGAAAACAGAATGACATTGGGCTGAAAAGCTTAATTCTTCTCTCAGACCTGCATGGAAGTAAAATGAAGCCTCCTGGTCCTTCTCAACTTGCAGAGGTAAGAGAAAAGCCCAACAGGCGTAATCCACTTTGTGCTCTTCAGTGTCACTATTCCTTTTGCTGCCAGAGTGAGGAGACCAGCCTGCTCCTGATGCTCCTAGAAGTGAGCCAGCTTGTGTTGCTGTTGCAGTGAACTTTGTCTCTTTACTGAAGGCTTCCTAAAGCATCTCCAAGCCTGCTCTCTGCTACAACAGACATACAGTTCAGCAAGGTGCTTTGCACCATTCAGAAATGAGATCAGATTGTACTGACCAGTAGAGAATTGATGTTTGGGTGGAATAGCAATTATCTTAATTTGTATATTATGGCTTGCTACTGTCATCTACACTATTGAGCAATGCAGTTCAAAAGGAGAAGACCTAATGAGGCTGAGGATAAGAAGCTCACATTCTGCATTTTGGAGGATTTTTCTCTGGCCAGTATTAACCTGTTGGTGCCTGGAGGGCATGAACTGGCCTCTGATATGCTTCTTCCCCAACAGCTTCATCCAAAAAGGAGCCTGTTTGTGACCTCTGAGTTTGTTGTGTGTTATGAACCAAGGTGCAGTAAGTCAGTATGATTAGAAAATTCCTGTTCAACATTCCTAGTCCCAATTAAAACATTAATAGAGACTCACCAATGGCCTGTGGGAAGCAGTGTAATTAATGTGAGCTACTGCCCTTATGTAAATCTAACTCCCTCTATTGCAAGGTAGTACCTCATACACTCAGGCAGAGGAGGAGAACTCACATGTTTCTATGAGTTAAGACAATCAGGAGCTGAATGCAAATGAGATTGAAACTGATGAAAAGTTTTTGCCATTAAGGCCAACTCTGAATTTAGTCTATAAACATCTTCCAAATGGGACAAAGATGCAGCTCTCAGTTCCTGAAAGAAACATGAGTTCTTGTTTGTTCTTATACTGTAGAAAGAAAAGCCAGAGGTAGTATTTCAGTAGCACTGGAAAGCTTTGTTGTGCAAACTGTCTCCTTGTGCCTACCAAAACTGAATAAAATTTTTCAGTGTGAGCTGAACACTGTTGACTTTCATTTGCTTTACAGAGGCAGTTTGGCTTTTATCTCTGAAATATTTTCTCCTGGCCTACGCTTAAAAACTTGAGTTGTTAATTGTAAGCATGTCAAGCTGCTGAAAACGGATGTTCACTGAACACCTGCCCTTATGGAAGCTGGTGAATGGAATGGAATGGAATGGAATGGAATGGAATAGAATAGAATAGAATAGAATAGAATAGAATAGAATAGAATAGAATAGAATAGAATAGAATAGAATAGAATAGAATAGAATAGAATAGAACAGGTTGGAAAAGACCTTTGAGATCATCAAGTCCAACCTATCATCCAACACTATCTAATCAACTAAACCATGGCACCAAGCGCCCCATCCAGTCTCTTCCTAAACACCTCCAGTGATGGTGACTCCACCACCTCCCTGAGCAGTCCATTCCAAGGAGAATTGCTTGTGAAGTAAAGAAAATACAGTCAAGGTGATGAACAGAAAGCTTGTAGGTAGATCTGTTGGGAGAGAAATATATTGGATTCCCATGTATCTTAATGGTTGTGGCACTCTCCTTTCTGCCTCCCAGCAAGGCCCCAACCCAGTGAAGCACTTAGGGCTGAGCAATGCTTTGGAGATCAGTGGCATTACTTTCAGTGTGTAAAACTAGGCACACATCTAAGAGGTTTATCGGGTTAGAGCCTAGCTGAGTAGCATGTGCATAACACTATATTCAGATTCATTGTGAGCAGTTCTCAGATCTGTATTGATCTGGATTTTGAAGCCTTCAGTGGAGTAACTTTTAAGTGTGTTTTTTTATAAACACAAAATGAATTTGATATAGTTGCTCCTTTCACTGAGAGATTTGAAAATATTTTTAAAATATGAATGTATTGATCTTTCACTATGGGGAGAGTAAATAGTAGCAAACCATAAAACAGATGAGGAATCTGAAAGTAGAAGAGCGGAGGGGGGAAAAAAAATCTACAACAACTGAATAGAATTGGAAAACAAATTTGTCTTGATCATATTCCCATCTGCTTTGGGTTCAGTTTCATTAACTTTCTTGAAAGGGAGCTTCTGTCAGGAAAGTTTATGAAAGCCCTGGTGTTTAGGAGGCATTCAAGAATAGTTGAACCAATTTTATTTGGTTTTTGTAACCTGGCTTTTCATTCATGGACTTCTGCATGCCTGCTCTTCTCTAATCCTGTGAAAATATCTCGTTACCTGTATGGCTTAGTCAAATTAAAAGCATCTAAATGACACACTAAACATATATTAGTTACTGCAAGCTTTCACAGAAATCAACATAAATTGTGATCTGTTCACACCTAGCACAGGAATGTATAGAGAGGCAAAAGTCTGCAAGTAATGTGACTCATTTTCTATTTGAATTTAGAGAGGGAAACAGTGAAGGAGACATAAGAGAGAACCTCAATAAGGATTAGTGCAGGTGAGATGATTTTTATTGGTCATGAATGATATCAAAGGAATTTTTTTTCTTTAAAAAAAAGCAAAAAAAAAAAAAGTAATTGAAACAACATTTGAACATATCTTAGCTTGTGGAACTCATTGGATATAGACAACATTAAAATAACATAACAAAGACTGCAAGACTCCCTGGTTATGTGTGGAAAGAACAGCTGGAGCCACTTTAAATAGGACAATAATATATAGGAAAAAGAACAATAATGCTAACTGTTAAGCATTGGGCTTAGGAAGAAGATTCTCTCATAAGCAAGTTATTGCATAATTCTCTGTTATGGGAGTTTCACACCTTCCTCTGAAACATCTGGTGTTAGCAATGCAATAAAACACTAAATGAATTTCTGACCTGATGTGGCATGACAATCAATATAATTCTTTTATTAGCTAGCTGTAGTTTTAAGAACTTGTCACAGTAACAGCACACAGCTTTGCAGAATGCTAACTTACGATCAAACATTCAATTTGTTTTTAAAACTGAATCTTTCCTGTCTTATTGCACAGTTCCTCAGGTCTGGGGAGATTAACCCAGCATGCTGCATGGTCTTTCGCTAGAGAAAACAGAGGCCCTTGCAGTTGATTAGCACCTAATATAGGGTGTGTAGGAAAACTGTAGTGGTACAAGGCAAATGAGCTGCAAACAAAATTGCTTTAGACCAAGTAGCAACTTATGGTTCAGGCATAGGGTCTTCAGCCTTGTCTCCTTCCCCTAAGCAATATTCTACTGCAGTGTCTTTTCTTCCACCCTACTACTTCGCAGTCCCTTCTAGCATGTCAAAACGAGAGGACGTGACAGAAGAAGAGGACACAGTCTCAGGCTGTGCCAGGGGAGGTTTAGGTTGGATGTTAGGAAGAAATTCTTTTTGGAAAGAGTGTCTGGTCATTGGAATGGGCTGCCCAGGGAGGTGGTGGAGTCCCCATCACTGGAAGTGTTTAAAATAAGACTGGATGAGGCACTTAGTGCCATGGTTTAGTTGATTAGATAGTGTTGGGTGATAGGTTGGACTTGATGATCTCAAAGGTCTTTTCCAACCTGGTTAATCCTGTATTCTGTAAAATATACCAATTTCTAGTCTTCTGATGGATATTTCTTTAAATCTAGTCCAGGAGTACAGTGTTGATCAGGTCACAGAATCAAAAGCTACTGCACACGCATCAGACAAGCATTCAGTGTCAGCCTGAATTACTTGCATAGGAGTGATTGCATGGTACTGGAGATTTTCATCTCCTTAAGATGATTCATGCCCCTACCCCTCCAGGAAAACTGGGGTCCATGATGCGAAAAGGTTCAGGGAATTCTGAGGCTGTTGGAGAAAAGTCCAAGTCATCCCAAAATGACTTTGAGGGTCTCAGGGGCAGTTCACAATGGGAATTCAAGAGTTCTTTCATAAGGACTATATCATGGTGAGGTCCCATTAAAGTCAAGCACAAGCTACTTGTTTGTTTCAGTAAGATTAAAAGTTTATCAGTCTTGAGTGTTTGGAAATTCCTCGCTCTGAAATGATGCCCCTGCTGAGAAACTCTGAAGAGTGCAGCACTGTGAACGATTCCCTCACTCCTTCAGACAGAAGCTACGCTGCAAAGCAATGCATTTTGATAGCATGGCTTACATCTTTCAGAGCAGCCTGAATGATTTTTCCCAAAGAGTGCAGCAAAGTGATAATACGATAGCTCTGAGGTTTTGGATTATAAACATGTTTTAAGGTACACCAGGAGTATTGAATCAGATGTAAATACCTTATATGATTAAAGGAAACATGCCTATGCATCAGAAGGGCTTATTTTGTGCTGGGTAGTACACAAAACTCAACAAGATTTTAGCAGCCATATTTTCATGCTACACGGCCAGTCTGAAGATGTTTCAGGAATCCCAAGCTCTATGCACCACCTCTGAAGTCATGTTCATATAGAACACTATTTAATTTGTCATTAATTAGCAAATTACTGTGTGAAAGCCAGCAAATGATCTTGGTTGAATTGACCAACATAAAGATTATTCTTCTGGAAATGAGCTGAAATTCTTACTGCTGGGCAATTTCCATGAAAATAGAACAGCCTTTTGTAGCTTGTGTTTTTTAAATAAGAATAAAATGGTGCCAAAAGATGGCAAAGAAAAAGGGTGGAAAAAATCCTGACTAAAAGACATAGCCAAGGAAATCCCAACTGCCCAAACAAGATAAAAAACCTTATTTCTTGCAAGGAATTACTTGGGAATTTATTTGGGACTATTTAGTAGATACAAGTAAGTGTAAATCCCTTCTCACTGCATCTCCTGAAAGTTGGGGTAGATTTTGTTGTATGAAATCTTTTCCTCTTTGAAAGTCAATGACTGGGAAGGGGGGTGATGGGGAGGGGAAGACTTGGCAGACTGCCACTGTCTTCTTTCATTATTTCATCTGTTACACGTACCATATAAATCTACATTTGCTTGGTTTACCACCCCGTACGTCAATGCAGGACTGATTGTTATTTTATTGTTATGAATAATATATGCACATTTAGAGGCATTTCAAATATTTAGCTCTCTTGAAGCCTCACTTTCCCCTCCTTATACTCACCCCCTGCCTTCAGGTCTGCCACCAAGTCAAAATAAAAGTCTCCCCCCATCTCCCTCGTCCCTTGTTTTTTCCATGGTTGATTGAATGGTGAGCTAGGTTCGGCGAACTTGGTCTTGGCTAGTGCCCCACCTAGAAACAAGCTTCCCTTCTATATGAATTAACATATGAAAGCTGCTAATGTCATTTTACTACAGCTCTGCTTCAGAATAATTTCAGAATCATAAGTGGCATTGTGCCACAGTTTCAGGGAAGAATCCATCTCTGTCTTCTCTATTTCTTCTTTTTGCCCCACATCTCAGTGGAAAATATTGTCTCCCTCCTTTTATTTGCTAGATATGTGCCTTCCCTTCAATAAATATTTGCCACTTCAGATATGAAAACAATTTTCAGTCTGCTGTTCTGATGTGTTAGAAATATTACTGGTTCATGTGGGACCTATCATCTGAGGATGAAATTGGTTATTGCAGGCTGATTTAGAGCAATGGAAGGAGCTGGTCTCTTGGAACTTCGGAGTAGTGGGAGCCTCTTCAGAGTTTCAAACAGAAACAACAGTAAGGGAGAGTGTCTAATGGGGGTATAAAGTTTAAATGGTGTTGACTGATGCCACTAGGTAATGGTTTACCCCCAAACCTGGTAATGTATAAATGTAACTTATTGTTTTATATAGAATAGAATGGAATAGAATAGAATAGAATAGAATTAACCAGGTTGGAAAAGACCTTTGAGATCATCAAGTCCAACCTATCATCCAATACCATCTAATCAACTAAACCATGGCAGCAAGTGCCCCATCCAGTCTCTTCCTAAACACCTCCAGTGATGGTGACACCACCACCTCCCTGGTCAGCCCATTCCAATGGCCAATCACTCTTTCTATGAACAACTTCTTCCTAACATCCAACCTAAACCTCCCCTCATGCAGCTTGAGACTGTGTCGTCTTGTTCTGGTGCTGGTTGCCTGGGAGAAGAGACCAACCCCCACCTGGCTACAACCACCCTTCAGGTAGTTGTAGACAGCAATAAGGTCTCCCCTGAGCCTCCTCTTTTCCAGGCTAAGCAACCCCAGCTCCCTCAGCCTCTTCTCATAAGGCTTGTGCTCCAGACCTCTCACCAGTTTTATTGCCCTTCTCTGGACACACTCCAGCAACTCAACATCTTTCCTGAACTGAAGGGCCCAGAACTGGACACAGTACTCAAGTTGTGGCCTAACCAGTGCAGTGTACAGGGACAGAATGACCTCCCTGCTCCGGCTGGCCACACTGCTCCTGATACAGGCCAGGATGCCATTGGCTTTCTTGGCCACCTGGGCACACTGCTGGCTCATGTTCAACCTACTATCAACCAGTACCCCGAGGTCCCTCTCTGCCTGCCCACTCTCCAGCCACTCTGACCCCAGCCTGTATTTTGAATTGAATATATTCCCAAGCATATATGAGGATGCTGTTGTGACTTTTGAGATGTTAGTATGAACAAAAAAAAACATTTGTTCTTTACAGTAGTGTTTGAGTATTAAAAGGGATTCTTTGTTGTCACTGCCAGTTAACAGTCACATAGCATAGGTACAGAATCTGTGCCACCCCTAAATGCAATCTGCACACACATTAAAGAGTGAAACACTTTTCTGAGGTTGGAACAATAGATTCAAAAGAATGGGTATAACCCAAATTACGAACAAACACTTGCCCCCAAAGTCGGGTATGAGTGATTTTTCTCTTAGATTTAGTCAGAAAAGATAATATACATCAAAATGTTAAGGGTTCTTTCTTTTTTTTTTTTTTCTTTCTGTGTTTATTCCAAATCAATCTTGACAAGCAGCTACAAATGTTAATAGCTGGCATTGTTCAGCTCAACAGCAGGAAATGCAACATGACTGCTTTTACTGGGTGCGTGGGAGAGGGGACACTTCGTTTCCTAAAAGAAATATTGTTTTTTTCATTATTTTTATGTTTGTTGTTCCCACAAAAATGGACCCAAGTGTTTTGAAAGGCTTATAAATATGGTTGCAATTTGGCACTGTGGGCTGGTTGCAGCCGCTGTGTGTCTCTTTCTCTCTCTGTGCTTGAGTGTGGAATTCGTCCAATTCGAGCTCTGAGCTGGTCACAAGCAGGCAAATGGCTTTCAGTTTTCTTTTGTTGTAGTTGCATTCTCTAGAAGGTGAAGTCTTTCAGGCTCTATTTCAAGGTACTATATGCTCTTCTGAGAAGATAAACTATTAAAATGCAGTGTCTGCTTGTGAATACTCAGGCCTTGCAGTTACATTCATTTGGCCTCCAAGAAATAAGTTTCATCCTTCTAGGTCTTGGTTAAGCCAAGACACATGCTAAGTTGCTTGTAACTTTGGAGTTCTGAAGACCTTAAGGAAACAAGTGTTTAAGAGAAAAATCGAATCTACTGCACTGAGAAGGAGTCAAAGTGCCTGCTGTGATTAGTCAGGAAAGGCTTTCTTCACTAGCTTATTTGGAGTGATCAGGTGCAAGGGCATAGTCAAGTTTTGGGGTTTATGTGTCACCACAGCTGATTTTAGTTACTATGAAGCAGCCTGACATAGGTAAAATGTGTACTATTTTTTATCACAGAACTGCATCTTTTATTACCTGGCTGCATAAATATCTGAGAAGTGATAGGCTCAGTGATGAGAGGAGTGGCAAGTTTCCATAGCAAAGCAAACACTGTCCATTCTTGCTGGTGTCAGGCAGAGCTGAGGTTACAAAGCCAAAAAGACTCTGAAAACAGCAAACAAAACTGTCAGACTTTATTGAGATCCTGATGGAGCCTGAAGGTCAGTATGAACTGCAGGTTTATGTAGGCAGCAGCCTCTCCTGTTTCCCAAATCTTAAATAATTTGCTTTCTGCCAGAGTATCTGGGTGTTCATCTTTCTGTTACATTCTGGCTTGTTGCAGTTGTTACAGAAAATGTATATTATCACTTGGAATGAAAGATATACACATACAGAATGAATATATGGGGTGAAATATGTGTATGAGGATATAGCACATACTGAAACAAACAAGCAAAAAGGAATGTTTTGAGACATTTGACAGTGTTAATATTGATTACTGAATAGATTAAGAGACAGCCACAAGAGGTTTTGTCAGGAGATCAAACTTTACCTGTGTGACAGTGTTAATAGTATGAGACATGAGCATTTATCAACAAAACAGTTTCAGCTGCTTGAGAGAAAGCATTGCATCTCTGAAGTGTTTTGTCATACAGCTTCTTCCACCTAACAAATCATGGTGTTATATGCTGAAACTTGCTCATGGCAAGGAAAAGAATGTCTCCAGCAGGAGACTGTATGAGTAAGCTGCTTAAGGAATTCTTTGAATACATTTTTAGTGTGCATAATTATCATATCATTGATAGAAAGGTGACAAGGACATTAGAACCAGCTGGACTGGATTGTTGGTCCATCTGGCCTACATTGTGTCATGCAGTAAGTGACCTTACTAGATATTATATGGGAATATAAAACCTCAGTGTAGAGGGCTTCTTCTGATATGCATTATTCCAGCTGTAAGTACTCAGTAAACTCTCCAGGAGAGGTGTGAATTTGAGACCTGAAGAAAATCACTGCCTATGCAAACAACCCCCTATATGACTGGTAAGTCTAACACGAACAGAAGAGCCATTCCATGTACACCCAAAGAGCTGGTTCAGATATGTGTCAAAATCAATGGTAAACATCTTTAGCTTTGATTAATGTGAGGATTAACTGAAGCTCTCATGCTAAGCTTCTGTTTCAGTCCACAGCTCTGCTTTTCAGTCTAGATTGCAACATCTGTGTTAGTAGTGAAAAAAAGGTCTCAATCTTCCAGAAATCTTGTTGATGTCAATTAATGGATATTCCATCAGGTTAAAGGAAAATTGAATGTCTGCAAAATAATTGTTATTACATGACCCTTAGTAGGGGATGCTCAGGAAGCAGTACATTTGCATTCTGGACTACATCCAGGTCCCCTTCCAATTAGAAGGAGCACAAGAAAGTTTCTCCTTGCTATTAGTTCCTGATACAAGGGTGAGAGTAAAACAATTACTCCTAGAAAATGTTGTAGATATGACACCAAAAGAGAAGCAGCATGTCACCAAAGGCATAAAGTGAACATTGAAAAGGATTGAGAAAGATACAGATAATTTGGATAAATATCTGGCTGACGGTCACAACTGAACTGCCAAAGCCTTAGAGCTGTCTCACGAAAGTGATGATTGTTTGTTGCTTTTGTCAAAATACAGCTTGTAATTGTTGTTCAGCCTTCCTGCTCAAGAGATAGAACCCAAAAGCCAGCCTGTGACTGACTGGCACCTCTAAGTGTTACTGAGTTGGAGACCAGTTGCTCAGAACTGAATCTCTAAGGCTGGGTTTTTCAATCCCTTTCAGAGAAAGGGCAGTTTGTTTGCACTCTGAGCACCCAAATATTTTAAGGAATCTGCAACAAGTAAACATTCCAAAGTTCCAAAAACGCATTGAATGTGCCTTTCAAAATAACTTTATCCTCACCAGAGCATTTACATGCTCTGGATCTGTACAGATTATTAGCATAAATAAAACTATAAATGACCAGGAATGTAACTTGTCTTGGGACATGTACTACTGTTTGATTACGTTTTCTTACTGATAAATTTCATTATTTAAGATAATCTCAAGACAGGGGACATCTGGGGAATACTATAAAAATGTCCCTGACTCCCTGATGTTATCCCAAAGAGAAAAAGCTGGAGCAATGGACTTGGACTTTGAACTATCAAAATTGTTGGCATTTTGAATGACAGTTAGGTTCTGATAAACATTTTCTTACCTATTCTAACATTGTCAAAAGGTTGTTTTTCAGATTTGTGTGTGTGTGTGTGTGTGTGGACTTGATGATCCTCGAGGTCTCTTCCAACCTTAGTTACATTGTGATACTGTAAAGATCTTGTACTTTCTGTCCAAAGCAGCATTTACAATTTTTAAATAATTTTGTTTTCTACTAGATGGTTATGAGCAGTCCTAGTTTATTCTATTCTATTCTATTCTATTCTATTCTATTCTATTCTATTCTATTCTGTTCCATTCCACTCCACACATTTTACTTTACTGTTTAACTGATCTGTGTCCTGCAGAAAGGATCATCACTGAAAATTAATGCTGGGTCTCTTTGCTATGTAATAAACACCAACAGCTGTCAAAAGCAGAGTGAAGCAAAAGTGGAGAAAAAAGACAGCAATTGTCTTATAAGAGTGCCTCATGGTAATTCAAGAAACATTCTGGAAATTCCACCTCAGTGGGGTATGAAATAAAACCCACATTATGATGGATTGGAAAAACCTGGGGTGGCCCACAGCTACTTTCCCTAGGATGATTTCTTCCTCTTTATTTTTGTTTTCTGATAGCTTCCCTGACTCTAAAAAGAGTAGGGGAAAAAAATAGAGACAGGAAAATATATGACCATGTTTTATATATATATATATATATATATATATATATGGAAAAACATCTTTTGCAATATCAGATAATCTTGAAATACAATAATATATCTTGCAAACCTGTGAGATCTATAGCAGGCTTATAACTGATCAATTTTCCACCCAGGTTTACAAGAAAAATAAAGACTGTTGTAGTTCATAAATCAACATTTCTTAAGGTTTCATCTCTCCTGAAGGTTAGTGATTTTACAAGGAAGCCATAAAAATCAGGACACTCAATGAAACTGAGGCATACTAGTCAAGGAGTACTTGCATGTATATAAGGAGACAGTATACAAGTACTGTATACTAGGCAACCATAATTAGGTTGTGAATTTCATTATCTAACAAATGGTGAAAGTCAGTAAGAGCAGTAAAGTATTTTTGTGCCATGTTTTTGACACTCTCATTTACAGTTTTATTTGTAGAGGTCTGAATGCACCTAAGCCTTAGAAAACAAGTTTGTGTTTCTGTTTTGAACTGGCCCCCATGGCGAGTTTTCTCTGACTTTACACCAAAGTCAAAAGGTTGGAAGGACACAGATATTACAACTACCTGAAGGGTGGTTGTAGCCAGGAGGGGGTTGGTCTCTTCTCCCAGGCAACCAGCACCAGAACAAGAGGACACAGTCTCGAGCTGCGCCAGGGGAGGTTTAGGCTCAAGGTGAGGAGAAAGTTCTTCACAGAGAGAGTTGTTAGCCATTGGAATGGGCTGCCCAGGGAGGTGGTGGAGTCACCATCCCTGGAGGTGTTAAAGAGGGGATTGGACCTAGCACTTGGTGCCATGGTTTAGTAGTCATAAGGTCTTGGGTGACAGGTTGGACTTGATGATCTTTGAGGTCTTTTCCAACCTTATTGATTCTATGATTCTATGATTAATACCAAACTTGGAAGAGTTGGATAATCATTGAACTTGATAATCTTCAAGGTCTTTTCCAACTGAAACAACTCTTTGATTCTATGGCCCATGAGAATTCCATAAGCAGCAACTGTGACTTTGCAGTACTAGATAGTAGATGTGTGTATTTCTGACCCAGTCATTCCAAATCACTAGAACAAGTCAATGGTTTGTTACAACTTTTCAGAAAGATTGAACATTCCAAATCTTTGAGCACATATCCAGGTATGGTCCTCAACATTTTCCTTGTATATTCTTTTAATGAGACTGTCAGAAGAATTAGGAGGGCTCATGGAATTACTGGGGTGATAAAACCCACAGCTCTACCTGTGCTTTACCTGACACACAGGTGTGCTGCAATCCCAAGCGTATCTTTTTCACCTCTCTCCTTAGAGAAGACTGAGACTCAATCTGTCAGTTATGGCCCACCCTGCTGCCCAATGGACCTCCTCAGAATTCAACGTTTAGTGGGAAATATACCATCCTTGGTCTGGGGGTGAAGGTGAGACTGCAACATCTGCCTCTCTGCTTACTGTGCAGTCCTCTTTGCTGAAGGTCAGTGCTGAAGCTCCTAATTTGTGGTAGCTGCAGCAGTATCTGATTTCACAGCAGGTTAGAAATTCCTGTCTGAGATCCTCAAGGCTCACCATCCAGCTTAGCTGTGGATCTAAAGCAGCAGGAGCTTGATTTGCCCATCATTCAGCAAGGCAGAGCTGCATGTAAGCCCATATCCTTCAATCACCAATTCTTTTCCTAATCCACTTGCTCATATTGCCTTCTCCATTTGGCTTTGCATTTTTGTTCCCTTCATTGTCTAAAAGTGTGAACTGTTGCAGAGACACCAGCCAGTCATGGTCATCTGTGTGCTCCATGCACAAAGAGGTTTAACAAAATTTTTTGGTTAAGTAAAATGGACTTGCAGCATTGGGCACCATACTGGGGGTTTTTCTGTGCACATTTTAGGTTTCAGGCACTACACTATCTGGCTTTTGAATCTCCATATTTCTCTTTTCTGTATTTCTTGTGCTAAATTTTGTCTTTCAACCCCCCCAGAACAATGCGCTTTCAGGTTCAGCATCCAATCACCCTAAGCCTGCTTCTACCTTCCTTTCTTATAATCTTACTTTGTTGTTTGGGGTTTTGCTTGTTTGTGTCTTTGTTGTTGGGGTTTTTTTCCACATTGTAAAAATTCCCCTGTACATCTGGTTAGTTAATTTCCTAAGCTCTTCTCCTGAGTTCCCTGGGACCCCTCCTGCCATTCATATTCAGTGAGCTCTGAGCCCCGAACTCCATTATATATCCTAAACTGAAAGCAAAAAGAATTTGTTGCTCTTCATCTTGCTGATAGCAAATACTAGATGTGCTCTTTCTCTCCTCCATAAAGGGCCAGCCAGATCACTAGCAGTGTTGTGATGGTCTGCATTCCTCTTACCACCACCCCCAGTGAGTCCTGGAAGAAGGCACAAAAGGCTGCCAAGGCTTTAAGAGGCACAAATCTCTGGATTCCCAAGTAGCTCACTGCCTGGGTTGGTTGCTCTCTTTGTTGCTGCTGAAGTTTGAAGAGAAAATTGTGTTTTCACATGAGAAGAAAATATACCTGACAGTTCTGAATACTGAAAGATAGCTGCAGCTGTGCAATGCAACTAAGGCAGCTTTGCAGAGTTGCTTTGCAGTATTGACAGCCAGTCAGTCTGGTTGCTTAATCCAAATACTTTTACAGTTAGAATACATTGCCAGAAAGAGGAAATCAGCTCTTGAAGTGCATTATCTCCTTTCAAGACTGTCCTCAGGGCACTTACTCATTATCCTGGAATAAAACAAATGAAAGATTTCTTTTTTAAAATAGTGTTCAATCCATTTAGAATCCCTAGAGCTGACTGCTTTACATTTTTGTGGCTTGATAAAATAAAGCCAGCAATTAGTTTACATGTATTTATCATTTATGGTTCTTTCTTCCTCTTTGCAGCTCATTTTGAATACTATAATCCTGACAGATTAACTTTCCTACTGTGAAAATTATTTCTTGGAAGCATGAATGAAATAGAAGTACATGTGTTCACTGTGGCTGATGGAGGGAAATCTCATTCTGTTAAATAGCATTTTAAGCTGATTCCCTCATAAGAAAGAGCAACAAAAGCAAACAACAAACAAAACCCCCCAAACCCAAACCAAACAAGCTGTAGACAAACATTGACGTGTGTCTTTGCTTCTGCATATGCCATTTCTTCATCAAGAATCTGACCCATTTTAACTAAGTTTGAGAGGGAATAAATATTCCATGAAGGTCAGTGAAAATACATAGTATGATAGCGAAAAAATAACCCACAAATACACCAGTAAGGATACTGGCTGGAGGGATATGCAGCACACACAAGAGAGCTTAGATGGGACAGAGCCTCAAAAAAAAACCCTCATCCAGGGAGATGTACCATTGGACACCATGGCAAATCAGGAGACAGGCAACCTGTACCATTTGCTTTGTCCAAAGGATAGGGGACTTCTTGCTTTAGAGCATATAAGCCTCTGGTTGAAAACCTGATTATGGTAAATGATGTTGATTTCTACAAATGATGTTGCATTTTCTACATTTGAAAATTTTCCTTAGCCCTGATCCTGGACTATCAGATGGTGGCTGGCACTGTTAATGACTGTCTACATAGCCAGATATGACACAGTGGGAATAGAGTAGAGTAGAGTAGAGTAGAGTAGAGTAGAGTAGAGTAGAGTAGAGTAGAGTAGAATAGAATAGAATAGAATAGAATAGAATAGAATAGAATCAACCAGGTTGGAAAATACCTTCAAGATCATCAAGTCCAACCTATCATCCAACACCATCTAATCAACTAAACCATGGCACCAAGTTCCTCATCCAGTCTTATTTTAAACACTTCCAGTAATGGTGAAGATCACAGAATCACCAAGGTTGGAAGAGACCTCAAAGATCATCAAGTCCAACCTGTCACCACAGACCTCATGACTAAACCATGGCACCAAGTGCCACATCCAATCCCCTCTTGAACACCTCCAGGGATGGTGACTCCACCACCTCCCTGGGCAGCCCATTCCAATGGCGAACGACTGTCTCATTGAAGAACTTTCTCCTCACCTCGAGCCTAAGATGCCACAGAACTCACAGAATCACAGAATGAACCAGGTTGGAAAAGAACTTTGAGATCATCAAGTCCAACCTATCACCCAACACCATCTAATCAAGTAAACCATGGCATTAAGTGCCTCTTCCAGTCTCTTTTTAAACACTTCCAGTGATGGGGACTCCACCACCTCCCTGGGCAGCCCATTCTAATGGCCAGTCACTCTTTCTGTGAAGAATTTCTTCCTAACATCCAACCTAAACCTCCCCTGGTGCAGCTTGAGACTGTCTTCTCATTCTGCCACAGGTTGCCTGGGAGAAGAGACCAACCCCCACCTGGCTACATCCTTGAGGTAGTTGTAGACAGCAATAAGGTCTCCTCTGAGCCTTCTCTTCTCCAGGCTAAACAACCACAGCTGCCTCAGCTGCTCCTCATAGGGCTTATGCTGCATAAACCTCACCAGGTTTGTTGCCCTTCTCTGGACACGTTTGAGCAACTCAACATCTTTCTTAAACTGGCTTATCTGCACAGGATGTGTGAGCAGATCCATGACACCCTCCTTTCTTGCTCTGGTGGGCAATGACAGTAGGTCAGAAAGTTTAATATTTTCCTCTAGCCATTGTTCTTCCTCCTTTGCTTTATGTTGAGTTTCAGGGGGGAAAGGGAAAGAGTACACGCCTGTCAGGTGAGCAAGTGCATATGAAGCAGTCCAGTTTGTGTGTGAAGCAAGCTGGAAGGATGCTGCTCTCAGCTGAATGGCGGGGTGGCCTACATGGGTAGGCAGCTGTGAATGTGTTGTGCGATATGGGAGCCTGGGCACGCCAAGAGCGGCTGTGCTTGGAGACCCTCAGCCTCCCTCCCATGGTAAAACCGCAGCTGATGCAGGGCCAGGGTACAAACACTGCTTGAGCTGATAGTTCTTGGCCTTTCTGAATAGTAAAATTTGCATTCACTTCTTGGACAGCATAGTATAGAACTTTCCCATTCAATATGCCTGGACTATTTTCATTTTGTAATTGCCACCCTTACAAATTTGCTGTTTGTCATTTTGTCTGCACTGGTAAGTTTGACCACAAAATGCCCAAAGCCTTTGTAGCTTGTTTTACAGAGGATTATTTCAGGCCTAGATATAATATTTGGGATCTGCAGCGAAAGATATGGCTTTCAAGAGACGCCACGACATTGACTTGGCATTCGTGTCCCACCTGCTGAATGCCAGTGGGATCCTGTCCATTGCTTTCACAGGCTTTGGATCCCACCCAGAGCATTCTCAAAGACGGGTGGTTACTGGGAGTGTGGGCTGGATTAGGAAATCACAAACAGTTTTGAGAGAGGTTTTCTCTTTCATCAAAACATAAATTTTTGTCAGCATTTTCTGAACAGCTCCAACAACTGCTGCTCTGGAAAGCAGGGAGTTTAAATCATCCCCTACAATGATTTGTGCTGCATTCCCAAGCTCAATTTTTATACAGTAATGTCTCCTAAAACATTTTAAGGCTTTGTAACAAACTTTACTAATTATCAGAAAATTAAGCAGGAGTTTTCTTTCAGAGTTTACTTTGTATTACTCTAATGTCTTTTAAAAAATCTAGGGTACATGTTTCTAAAACCCTTCTGCAATTTCCTAGCACCGTGATGGTTACTATCTGTTGCTGTCTTGTTCAACTTTGATATTGGAGTTTTGCAGCAGTTTTCAATGGGTTTTTTTCTTCCTCTTTAATAAGAACCAAACTCTCAGTGTCTGTTTTGTTTTGCCTCTGTATTTTTATTTCCAAATAGTAAGAAAATGGCTTTTGCTTTCTTATGCAGTGTTTATGTTCAAAGGCTGTCATGTTTTTGGCTGAAAACTCTGAGCGAACTAGAACACAGGTATTCTATCCCCATTTTGACCATTCATTTTCTTAATTGTCTGCTGCTTATTTTCACCAATATCACAGTCCTTTTCTCTAACAAAGCATATATTCATAGACATCCTACTTACTCTACTGATCACCTTGGGTGCTTCCCAACACTTGCCCCAGCTGTCATTCCCTCACTCACATAACCAGGAAGAAATCCCTCTACCAGCTCCCTCATGGCTCTGTGGGCCACGTGCAGCTCTGCAAGGTGGACTTCCTAACTACCAGAAAGATTAAAATCATCAGCAGCTACTTAAAGCATCACTTATTCCTGTTGTAATTTTTACCCTGGTGAGTACTGCAAGTCAAACAATACCGTGGTTGTGAATTGTTGTCTCGCTTGCAGCCTTATTTCTCATTCTTGGCTTGTGTCCTAGAACGGGATCCAGAGCAGTCGCTGACTACAAGGATACAAAAGAAAACACACCGCCAGTGAAACAGTTGCACAATCTGCCTTCAAGCACACTGCTCCCATTGTGTGTTTCTGCTGATCTGGTCCCCAAAATACAGGTAATTTAAATCCCCTGGGACTGAAAGTTAAAAACAAATGAGCAATCAGAAAGTTGAAGTCCTTATAACCTCTTCTGTTTTGACAAAAATGGAAACATAAAGGAAAACCCCTTGATATACTTAGGTGCTCTTGTGTCTGAGAACCATGTCTGAGAAGCACTTAAAAGTCTTCATAGCCCTTATTGTCTTCTCAAACTGAAGTGTTTGTATAACTCTGCCCAGCACTCATGTTACCTCTTACCTCCTCTCAAGAGAGTACAGAATTAAGCAGGTTGGAAAAGACCTTTGAGATCATCAAGTCCAACCTATCACCCAACACCATCTAATCAACTAAACTGTGGCACCAAGTGCCTCATCCAGTCTCTTATTAAACACTTCCAGTGATAAAGACTCTACCACTTCCCTGGGCAGCCTATTCCAATGGTCATTCACTCTTTCTGTGAAGAATTTCTTCCTAACATCCAGCCTAAACCTCCCCTGGTGTAGCTTGAGACTGTGTCCTCTTGTTCTGTCACAGGTTGCCTGGGAGAACACTGGAAAAGGATGCCAGACCTCTGTACAAGGTAGATTACTGCTTGCAAGTGAAGTAGTCTTCTCCAAAATTAGTGCCTGAAATTACCTTGAGGATTTGGTTGTAAGCCCCATTTCTGGTACTTTTTAGTGAACTTCATTAACTACAGCAGCCATGTGGCCAGGACTGCTTCCAGGACTACTGATGGATGTCCTAAATGAGGAATAATGCACTGGACCTCTAAATAAAAGAAACCGAACCAAGTTTCCTAGAAATTTGGGTGGCTGCTCTCATGGAAACACAAGAAAGACTTAGCAGCTCCCCTGACAAGGGGTGGTGTGTCCCCTTCTGTCCTGCCACTGCAAAAGGAAACAAGAAAGAGTAGAGCCCTACTGAAGTTTTGCTTAGAGATGGTCTTCAGGAGATGGGAAAGGGATATAATAGTTATATCTAGTTATCAATGTAAATGAAAGAAGAAATGTACAGATTTTTAAAGTAGTATTATTATGCATTCTTAAGTACAAAATTAGCTAGACATGAGACTAGAAGCAATGCTCAGAGGAGATGGAAACAGTAGTTCCATAGAAAGTTATTCTTCTGAGATAATTAAAAGCCATAAGACATTACATCTCAAGACAAAGGCACAGTTAGAAGGAGAGGAATTACAGCAAAATTAAAAGACATGTTAAGGAAAAGTATTCCAAGGGAAAATACAGACAGTGAAATGTGCCAAAGAGGAAAGGCAGGCAGCAAATATAGGGTAGACAGGTTAAAAATAAAGAAAAGCATGAAATAAAATGAGATTAGTTTCAGATTCAATGGTTGGCTACTCTGACAGTCAGTTTGATGCCACTTTTTTTTGTGATCAGTGTAAATACACTGGCCTTTCACTTATACATACACCTCTGGACATATAGTAGCAGACAACATTTAGCTCATTGTGTGAGGAGTTTTCTAAATGGGGAAGACCAGAACTCCCAGGCTTGAGCTGCTTCCACGTACCTCCCTGCTTAGATCGTGTGTGATGCACAAGAAAAAAAAGGGGATTTTTTGTTCAGTACTTCTGCAATGAAATTGTTTTTGCCACTCCAAATGGGATGGAATGTCAAAAAGAGATTATGGTATTTTCAAGCTTCCTCCCTGACCCCCAAACTCAGGCATCAAACAGAAGCCAAAGTGAGATAGCCAGTATTAAAAATGGGTTTTTTATATATAGGGTCCAGGAATGATGCTATGTTTTCACTGTGCAGCTGACTACTTCTCTGCCATCAGGTCATGACTCTTCACTGAGGGTTTGGTGAATGAATGCAAGCCTATTTTCTCTGTTTCCAGCCCCAGTCTTGTGCTCGGGGAGGACCACTGTGCTGCTCAGATCATTTCCCCAGGGACAGCAGCAGTTCCCTATTCTGCTGCCAACTGCCCATGCAACCACAGGCAAATTCTTTTACCTCTCTGGGGCTCATGAAACCACAGGCAAATCGTTTTACCTCTCTGGAGCTTGTGTCTGAGGCAGCACATCCAACTGGCTGCTGTAGGAGCAAAAGTATCAAAGCTTCTTGAATGCAGGGCTAAGGAGATGTCATGCACATTTAGCCTCACCCAGCTAAAACTCCCAGTGGCACTTGAAAGTGTTGAGACAACTGAAAAGGTATCAGCAAAGCCTAGTTTTCAGCTACTGAAATGCCAGAGGCAAGGAGTTGGAGCTAGAGAAGCCCATCGGGCTGCATGGCTGTGCAAAGCACTTCACTGACCTTTGCAATGTCCCTAGCTGTGCACTCACCTTTCCCCAGCTCATCCATATCTCTATTGTTCCAGAAACGCCTCTACTTAGCACTGAGCTGGGCCCAGCCCTTTGTTAGGTCTCTCCTTGGCACTGGCACCAGAGACACTGCTTCTATCTTATCTGGCTTCCTTGCTTCACCTTTTCTCTCTCGCCTGCATTATTATACTGCAGATATATACTACCTTGGGATCAAAAGAGTCCCTTTGCACACATATGTAAATTCTGAATTACCTCACCATTAATCTAGGAAATGGGCAGCTTTCCATATTGGCCAGCAATCTGTTCCTCTACAGCGCTGTGGTTCGAGGAGCCCATCACTAGGCAGCGCTTACCAGGCCCCTGGGCAGGGCAGAGGCGGCAGGCAGCCCTGCAGTGTGCCGGCTGCCCGGCTGACCCCAGCGTGGTGTGGTGCCGGTTCTCACGTGCAGAGGTGATGAACAAAGGTTACTGCCTTTTAGAGAGGTGTGATGGGAAAACTCTAAAATCCCCCCCTCCGTGTACTGCAGTTTTACCTGGTTCCCCTGCTTAGGAGCTTTCAGACATCTTTGGCCACTGAAAGTTTCCGTGTATAGCCCAGTGGACTGCTGCTGTATGGCCACAAAATTCCTATTTGTGTGCAACTGTTACAGAGAATGTCAATTAAACAGACTGTTCACATGCATTTTCATGTGCTGCATGCTTATATATCAGTGCACCTAACAGGAGAACACAACAAAGCATATGCTCGGTGACAAATTGAAATGCAAGGGAATAAATCAGCATTTTTCTTTAAAAAGGAAAAAAAAAAAAAGAAAGGAAAAAAGCTTGCTTTATTAACATGTGTTTTGTTCAAAACTGAATGGAGAAATCCAGGCATTCGTGTAAAATGTAAGCAATTGAATTGGCTTCAATATTCCTTGATAGCGATTGAGAAACTTGGTATTGTTTTCAATGTATTTCACAACTGGCTGCCTTGAAAAACTGCTTACTGGTATATACTGTTTACCATTAACTGCGAAAATGATCTGCTGCCTGAATAGGGAATTATCGAAAGGGTGTTTATTGTCTTCTCGCTGTCTTCCCTACAATTTAGAAAGGCATAAACGGGCTGAGTAATGGCCTGTTAAAGTGCTGTTTTAATTTTCAGCCACTAGTGAGTGCTCTTGAATAGTGTTTCACAGCAGAGAGACCTTGAACCCCTCTGAGCTGCAGTCTGAACCTCTGGGTGAATTTGTTGGAAGTTGGAGAAAGAGTAAGGTTTATGAAAGGGGGGATATACAGTGCCACCGACGTGGAAACAACTTCCCCAAGCAGGGCCGCGGCAGCGGAAAGAGCGGCAGCGACTTGGCATTTTTAAGTGGGTTTAAAATAAAATTACAGCACTGACAATCTGCAGCTCACAGCCACTTGTATTTCTGTCCACTGGTAATCCTCCTTTAAAATTCTCTACAACTTTGTTCGAAGTTTCTCTTTCGGGCTACTGTTACTTGTTTTGTGTTGTATGCATGTGCCAGCTAGCTGGCAGATTTAGCTGCTTATGCATATTGAATCAACAGCAAATGCTGGGTGGTAGCCTGGGCTGAAGCCTGAGCCCTGTGCAAATAAACATATAGTTGGCTGAAAAGGTAATGGTTTATTTAGATTTGGAAGAAACAAGTTGCAAATAACAGAGACACACACAGCTTAAGTTTTTGATTAGCAGTTTCACCAAGGGAATAGTTTTTAATGTTGAATGAGGCATGACGTTGTCCTAATAACAAAATGAAGACTGTATTTACATGCTTGCACAGAGTCTGAGATATTAATTAATTGAAGAAAGACAATGGAAATCTCTAGCAGTATGTAATAATGTTGGTGCATCCAGCAATGGCAGATGCATAAACCAGCTCCTTCTCTTATGGGACAAAAAAAGGGTCTATAAAGCTAAATGGTTCAGATATCCAAGTTACTTTAAAAATTCTGCTTAAAAGAAAGAAGCTCTATTGCTTTTGACCCTTAGACATCAGCAGTTAACTCCAACACTGATTTTTTCCCCCACCCCCTCACCCTGTACAATTCATACTCATTGTAATTAATTTTATGGCCTTTTTAGCAAAGGGAGACCTCTACATTTTATGCTACATTGCACAAGCAATTGAAAGTTGCAGATGAAAAAAACCTAAGCACCAAATGTTTAGCAGGTTTTTATTCTATTTTAAATGAGCAACCTATTTAAATCAATTATCAGCTTAAAATGAGCAGCCTGATCTAATTAGTGTTAGCCCCTGGTGGGTTAACGAATGAAAGGGAGGTCCTGGGCAGATGTGCTTTCCCCCAGGATATTCTTCTACTGACCACATTGACACAGAATCCTTCCAGGTGGGAGAATTTTGTCACACTGAATTGCTGAAAACAAGAATTATAAAATGTAGGATTATTCATTCTCTTAGCAGAACAATGTGAGATGTGGCTGGGGTGTGTGTGTGTGTGTGTCTTTGCTTTAGCTGCGTGTGGTTTTGCCAGACTTTTTAAGACAGGTTTTGTTAATGTCGGATAAATAATTACAAATCCCCCCCCCCCCCCGAAACTACTTTTAGAATTAGCATGTGAATTCCCTTCTGTAAGACACAAGAATTAAGCATACTGTGGAAAATGCCAACTAAAATATTTTTCTTTAAAAAAACCCCAAGCTTGGTCAGCGTGCGTAGATCAGCTCATACCCATCCTTTCCATTCCTTGCTCTCAGTTCCCCAGTTGCTTTAACATCCTTTGAGCTTTATTATGTAGCCAATTAATAAGCTTAATATAGTACCTGCAAGTGTAAAATATATTAAGTGTCATTAAATGTGGCAAGGGGTGAAAATGGTGCTGTTAATGAATGGTCTTCTTTTCTTATCCCTTTGATACATTGATACATTCAGTGACTAGTCCACTGTGAGCGCACAGATGTTTGAGTTTTTGGAAGATGGCATTTCTGGAAACAAATGTCATGTTGCTGGCAAATATTACAATTTATTTCTGTGCAGGACTTCCAGGTTTCTTTTTCTGGATATGACTTTTAAAGTGGGTCCTGCTGCTTTTCCCTCTTTCCTGATGTCTTCTTCTGCCCATGTGGGTCTGTAAAGAGGAATGGATCACACCATGAACTGTAAGGTACCCCCAGGAGCCTATTTCCTTCTCTCTCCACTAGGAGTTGTATCTCCCCCTTCATGAAAACTGAGTGGTGGGTTGCCTTTCACTTTTACAGATGAGATACTGGGTTTCTAGATTCCCACCAGTCTGTTCAGAAAAACATTTATGTAGGCATGAGAGACTATAAAGTTTACAAATATTCTCAAATGACAACCAAAATATATTGACATTGTGCTCTACTTGTCTGTTTGTGTGCTACTTGTGTACTTACTTGCTACTCCTGGATCCTCAGCCTCTGCTGGATGAATAATCAAGGCTTCCTAAATTTCCCTCTTTAACTGAGACAAATAAACAGATGTTGGTGAATTCTAATGCTGTGGACCAAACTCTGTAGTGTTTGATGGTAGAAAGTATACATTAAGTGCAGAATATTTTGCAACAGTCCACATATCATATGAAGTTAAATGGTCTGACAGTCATGAGCTGCTGAGGCTCCAGCAAAAATAGCTAGTTTGCTAGAGAACTTTTTCATTGTGCTGCTCACATGTCTGTCAGAGGTCAAAATGATTTTTAAAAGATGGGTGTGAGGATGTCCTTTCAAAATCTCTGAATAAGTACATCAGATGTATTAAAAAGCAAGTGCTCAAGAAGCGACTGCTGACCCACAAGCTCTGCTTGAGTTTTCTGTATTGCAGACTCTTTCCTGAAATCTCAAGTCTTATGTCTTTGTAATTAGAAGGTGAGTGTTTTCAGTAGTGCAGAAGAGCTTACAGGCGGCCTGAATACACATCATTACACAATATTTGTCTGGGTGTTTTAATATGGAAGGTTTTAAAACATTTTCTAAGTGACATTGGCATGCTTTGAAAGGGCTAAATGTAACACAGCGTGTGTCATTTGAAAAGTACATGAGAAGTATGTTTTGGGAGTTTTTAAATCAAATGCTGGCTTCAGCCTTTTTTATTTTTTTTTTTTAGGAGAATATCTACTGCCTTTTAGGGAGAGAAACCAAGAAAAATAACTTCTGAGGGTTGGGTTTTTTTTTTTTTCTCCTTTTGAAAGTTAAATTAGAACCCAGTAGATAATCATAGTTTCACCATGAGTTATTACAATGATTTATTCAATTAACCTCATGAATATAAGCCCTATCATTAAATAAACGAAATTTCAGAGCAACAATTACAACTTTTGCTAACTGGAAGCAGTGTCAAGTATTAAGTGTTTAAATATACCAATATTGGAGCATGATAATTTTTAAACATAATTACCCCTTTTATTATATTTTGATTAGATTAAAATTAATGCATTATTAAGCCATGAGATGTTCTACCATCTAGACCTCTGTATAGACAAAGATAGGAGTTTCCCCCCCGCACACACCCTTTTTCTCAGGTCTAAATTAATTAAATTCCTTTTAATTATAATTTACTAAAAAAGCTCCACTTTTACCACTATTATGTCTTTTGAACTTTGAAATTCAAGAAGAGGGGGGGAAAAAAAAAAAAAGGTTAAAAAAAAAAAAAGGGAAGGAAAAAAAAAAAAAAGAAACCAAACCCTTAAAATGGTCTTTTGCAGGAGAACTGAACTGTCAGCGAATTCAGGCGAAATTAATTATTTCAGCTTGATAAACCTTTTCATCTATTTGACTCCTTATACAGAAAAGCCAATTAATAATGTCAAACATGCTTTGCCTCCAGGGACCAGTGGGTTGTAATGAGTGTGTTTACTGCGGAGTGGCTATAGCGGAGAGCGCCGTGTGTAGCGGGGGGCTCTAATCGCGCCACACCTGTCAGGCTGAGTCTCATTATCTGTGTACCAAGGGCAAACCTCATTTTGTCAGGAGTGGTTTTCGAAGAACTAACAACTGCCTGGGGAAGCATACAGGACTGTCGGCCAGTAGACGAGTCACTTAATTACCAATCAGAGCAGCAGAAGTGAATTCCTAATGTTCTTTAGTACCGACCCAGCTAATCACCAGGATGTGCCTCTCACCTTATCAGGGTGCCCGGACCATCCATTCATTGCCAACATGAAGCTAATTCTCCTCTTTCCTCTATGCTCTAATAAGCTACGATGGATGGTGTTGCTCAGTACACAGCTATTCATCAAATGAATGTTATCCTGCCAGTGTAACTGATCTGATTGCCTCTTCCTCTTCCGATTAGTGGTTGGTAAGGGGGTGGCTCTTGGCAAAGGGATGGTCACCTCTGAGGTGCCCTCAGGACTCTCTCTGAAACCTGCTTGCATACATGCAAACACAGCTTCATAAGACAAACTAAGGGCTGACCTTGGAGTGGATTATATTTCAAAAGCCATGTATACACATTACCTAAGCCCTCCGAACTTCCCCATGGGATAAATAGTATTATCCTTACTTTGCATATTGGGAATGGAGACAAACTTCTGGCCTGTGACAAACAGATTGAACTCTCCACAGAGCGGTGGAGGAGGGCAGTGTCCTTGTGAGAACTCCTGAAGGGCTCTGTGCTGCTGTGGTGTCTTCTCTCGTTCTGGAATCCGTGAGCATCTCTTCAGCACTACTGTTTGTAGCTAAAGCAAGTGGGAATCAAGAAAGGCAAAAAGCCTACTGCATTTTTTCTCCTCGAGAGCTGAGGGTGCTGGGCTTTCCCTGAGCACACTTGGAGCAGCATGAGTTCAAATGCACAATGCCCTGGGGTGCAAGAAGGTGTCAGGTCCCTGTTCAGCTTTCACCGGGTTTCTCAGATAACCAAAGGCTTCAGGAAGGGACTGTGGGACACAGCCAAGATTACCAGACCATACTTCATTTCCTTATTGCCATGTATTTATAGCAATGCTGCTCTCTATACAGAACATACTGCTGGTTTTTGAAAGTTCATTCTTTCTTACTCTATTTGCAGATGACAAATGATGGGGGGGGTGGGAGGGGAGGGGTAAGTGCGGGAAAAGGCAATGCAGGGAAGTTTTGTTTAGCATATGCTAAACTAACTGGTGTGAGGCTATTCTGAAATCCTGGAGTGCTAACAGATAGCAGAAATCCAAAGTGACTGCCTGCCAAGACAGATTTTGCACTTCATTTAGTGCAGAATACCTGCAGAAGTCAAAAGGTCAGTTTACAGGCTATGTGAAAAAAAGAAGAAAAAAAAACCCCAACCAAACCACAAACAACCAAAAAACTCCATAAACATTGAACGATAAAATAAGTAGAAGAACTAGTGCCCTCCACCCCCAGAAGGGCATGACCAAAAGATTGATAGAACACATTTAGGAGAGAGTTCTGCTACATGACATCTCCACTCCTATGCTGTGTGGTTTTGGAGGGGGGTGGGGTGGGGTATTTTGATTTTTTAGTTTAATTTTTGTATTGTGTGAACAGATTATTGTGTTCAAAATAGGAGCTGCGCTCATCTGCCACCAGTATTAAGTTGCATGTTTTGTGTAATTAAGCAAAGTGAGCTCTTTAATTCTAGCCAAACTAATGCAAAGTTACAAAATAAGGAGATGAGAGGGCTAAAAGGAAAGATGGAGAGAACCCAAACTACTCCAACATCTGTGTCTTGCAGCGAGGTGGCCATATACAAGAAAAGCTCAGTTCCCTTGTGCCACAGCTTATCCACCGGGGAGGAGATTACGGCAATCAAATGAAAATGAATACAGACATTTGCAGCATAAAAAGTGTCCCCAGAGCAGGCTGTGAGCAAAAGGAACTTGGAATGGGTAAGCAAAACTATATCCATGTGGATTCCTGTTCTTCACTGAACTTTCATAGTTTCAGCAATCTAACACAGCACTGCGTGGAAGACTCCCTGCCTGGCCAGGAGAGCTGTACAGCCAGCACATGGCTCCTCAAGGAATTTGGCTCTGGGAGCACATGTCACATTGGGTGGATGTTTATTGGAGAAGCTACTGTGGAATGGTGGATCCAGGGGGTACAGATTGGTGTTACTCCTGTCTTGCCCTGTACTTCCTCTCTTAGGGTGCAGTCTTACAAAGCAGTTAAACATACTGAAGCCGAACTTAGTACTCATCTGTCTATGCAGAGAAAGATCTGGCTAATATTTCATCTTAATTTAAAGCAACCTTTGCTGATTTGCTGATAGGGCTTTTCAAAGCCAAAATTGGTGGAAAACAGTAGAAGGAATAAAAGCAACGATCTGGGATAAAAAGAGAACCTGAGATTGGCTGTAAAATAGAAATGAACCTTGCAGTAGAGGTGGGGGGGGAAACAGATGCTTTGTATTGATTGTTCATCTTCAGTCTTCTCATCATGACTTTCAAGCTGTCATGCTACTTTAGCTTTATTGGTTCTGATTTTGTCTCCCAAATTTCAATGCAGATGAAAGTCTATACTGTCCTGATTGCTCTATTCTTAGGCCAAGGACAACCTGACCTCTCCCTTTAATGCAGCAAGTGGCATTCGTCTTCCCCTTATGCAGGCAAAGGGTGAAGAAGAGGTCAGCAGCCCTAATAATTGCCTCTTGGACTTCTTTGCCGGTATGGTTATATGATCTTTTGTTTTCTGTTTTATGACTGACAAGTCCTCAAAAACCTCCTGACAACACTCAGCTTTTGCAAAATTGATAATTTTAGCTGGGGGGAAATGTTCAGTATGGCAAATCTTTTAAATTTTTGAGGGGTGGGGGAAAAATCTTTTAAAATGTATCCTTTCAAATCCAACTGACCCACACCTAAACTCTAAATGCATTGAATTGAAATATTGAGTTGGAAGGAGGCAGATGTGGTTTGGATGCTTCATGCCCCTGTGCTCTTTATAGGCCATTAGTATCAGTATTTTTTTCTTGTGACCTAACATGTGACAGACATTGTGGGGTCTCTTGGGAATGTGACTTACTGAGGAGAGAGGCGGGAGTGACACCAAGCTTAGGAGGCAATGGGCAGGTCTGGCTTGGCTCATATTGCTTGCTTTGTTACAAAACCATGATCCCCAACCCCTTTTTTTGATTTTCTTATTTCCTCTCCTTCCACCAAGAAAGAAACATTTCACAAGTTACAGTATCACAGTATAGCCAAGGCTGGAAGAGACCCCAAGGATCATCAAGTCCAACCTGTCTCCACAGACCTCACAACTAGACCATGGCACCAAGTGCCACGTCCAATCTCCTCTTGAACACCTCCAGGGACGGTGACTCCATCACCTCCCTGGGCAGCCCAAAGTTTCAGAGGAAAAAAAAACAACACTTTTTAAACTTTTTTTTTTTTTGTCTTTATTGGAGGTAAACTTTTTGCCTCCATAAGGGCAGCTGAATGTGGAGATGGTGGTTGAAGTTTCCAAGCTGAGCTCAGCCTCTGTTTCAATGCTATTGGTTATTAATGCTTCTTTTGACTTTTGAAAGATTTGTGAATTGAGATATAGGGAATTTCTAAACCCTGCACCTCAAATTCTCTTGCAGTTTGTGATCCGTGTGATTGCCATACTGAAAGTGCTTAGCACAAGTTGATGAGTCCCAAACAAAGGACAGAGAATAGCATAGAATAGCATAGAATAGCATAGCATAGCATAGCGTAGCATAGCATAGCATAGAATAGAATAGACCAGACCAGACCAGACCAGGTTGGAAGAGACCTTCGAGATCATTGTGTCCAACCCATCATCCAACACCATCTAATCAATTAAACCATGGTACCAAGCACCCCATCAAGTCTTCTCCTAAACATCTCCAGTGATGGTGACTCCACCAGCTTCCCAGGCAGCACATTCCAATGGGCAATCACTCTCTCTGTGAAGAATTTCTTCCTAACATCCAGTCTAAACCTCCCCTGGCACAGCTGGAGACTGTGTCCTCTTGTTCTGGTGCTGGTTGCCTGGGAGAAGAGACCATCCCCTGCCTGGCTACAACCTCCCTTCAGGTAGTTATAGACAGCAATAAGGTCTCCCCTGAGCCTCCTCTTCTCCAGTCTAAGCAAACCCAGCTCACTCAGCCTTTCCTGATAGGGCTTGCTCCAAACCCCTCACCAGAGGTGCAGTAAGAAAACAGGTAAGTTTTCACCAAACTTTCTTAAAGTTCCAACACTTGGATTTACTTTTCTCATCCTCTCAAGGCTTTGAGGAAAGGACTTCTTGAGGTTTAACAGAAAGAAATGGCTGATCATTCTCTCCGTAGCTCCGTAGCTGCTGTCTTTGTAATGCAGCCCAGAATTGTGTTTTATTTCCTTTTTGGTTTCTGTGTTTCTCTCAAGCACACACTTAATCTGATGTACATTATCACTGCCTGATCTTATTACCTCTTCCCTGAACTAGTATGTTGCTCAGCCTGGCTTAGAGGAAAGAATGGCATTAAAGGAATCAGGAATTCAATTCCAGAAATAACTTGATGTATTTGTCCAGGTTTTCTGAATGTCCTTAAGAGAGGTTAGGCAGTCCTGACTTCATGTTATCTATTGAGAATGACTTGCACTGGGATTTTTGTTTGTTGGTTTGTTTGTTTTCATAAGTGATCATTCAAATATAGAATTGAAGCCAAGGACTGTGTAAGGAGTGGTGGCTCAGTGATAACAGGACAGAGCTTTCAGGAAAGACAAGACTTCCCAGCAGTGTTGCTGTGTCTGTGCACAGTAAAACTGAAACTTCTTGGAAACCTCAGGCTTTGCACGTTCTGCCTGTTTGCTTTTATATGGGCAACTGGCCTGATCCTTCCCCAAAATCCTGTTTTAACCCTGCCTAAACTGCCAAACTGTGGTTGTGCTATACCATGTTTACAAAGTAGGGATGCTGAGGAGTATATGGCTTTACTCTGACACGGCTGCTTTTAAATACACTTTCAAATATGAAGAAAAGTAAAGTATTTTTTAAAAATGCTCTGGTCTGTAATGCTAAATATAGTCAGAATCATAACAGAGAGGAGGTTCTACAGGTTCTGAGAAGCTTGCTAGCTTAAATTATTCTCTCATTTTATACTTAATGATTGCCAGGCATGTTTCACAACATAAGAAATAATTTTGAAGAGGAGTCTTTTACTTTATTTACTTTCTTTTTTAATCCAGAAATCATCAGAATATCAAAACATCCACAATGCCTTATTCTTTCAAATGTGTAATGCAGTCTTACCTTCTTCAATTTTAAAGGTGGTGTTGTGACATCCACACACACTGTAGCTCAAAGGAAAATAAAAGTCCTTGTGAAGTGATGGAATTAAGGACAGCTGCTAATTTGTAATAACTCAAAAAGAAAAGAAAAAAAAGCTGAGCTCCTGGAACAAATACAATTTTAATGTAAGAGGCAGGAGGGCAGATGTTAGACCTATAAACATACACTAACCAATCTGTATCCCTCTTACTTGAAAACAGGTCAACCTATTAAATGCATATGAAGAAAAGGGAAGTTGGCTCCTAGGCACAGCAGTGCACATGCCAAGTTCCAATGTGAACTGCATTTTCATTATGAAGTTGTTCATTAAATGATGCCAAACCTGGAGGTTTATCTAATGGAAACAGTATTGGACTGGGATAAATTCAGGAGTGGGTGCCTTCATAACAGAAAGCCAGGTTTTTACTGTAGCTCTTTATGTGCAGAGCATAAATCACTCCTCTTAAGGACCATGTGTCCTTTTGACTCACAGAAAAGTGTAGGATGCTCTGTGAAAAATGGCTCGCTTGCTCCTGAGGCAGCATGGTTAAAGCATCTTGCTAGTGTTCCAGAGATGTGTGCTTCAGCCTTGAGACAGCCCCTGGCACAGGGCCAGCGCTCCTTGTAAATGGGTCTCTGTCCAGTGTCAGGAGTCAGCGGCAGGGAAACGCTTATGCGAGACACAATACCCTCTTGTGTGCCACTGGCTACAGAAGCTACTGTACTTCAACCACCCTTTGGGCCTGCTAGCCCTCCATCAACCACACTTATGCTCTCCATTAAAGAACAAAAGTTTGTGAAGTCTCTCAATAGCGTATGATTTCCAGAAGCACAAAGAATACCCACAAGGCATTTCCAGAGATCCTTGTGTGGTTGTAACTCCAGATGGCTCCTCCTGTGGAACCCAAATCTGATGGAATCGGAGTGCTTTTTATGTAGAAGAGTGGTTGAAATGAGCTTTCTTTGGTCTTGCATAGTCTCTTTCTGCCGGTCCGGAAACAGTTGTTCTGTGAGCCACCTACTCCACACTCAGTTTAATTCACATTCACTTAGTAACCTTGCAGTATGAGCTGCACACGTCCTACAAGACAAAGAGCTACATCACTGTTTCTTTAGACTAAAACCCCCATCACTTAAACCTACAAGTTGAATCCTACTTCTCCTCTTTTGAAGAAGACTCAATAGCTTGATTATATATGAGAAATTTTACCTTCAGAAACAGATATCACTTTGTTTCAGGTGCATTTCCATTGCCTCTTTTAGAAGCAGAAGTCCAAGTGCCTTAAAGCCTACCTAAATGTATCTGTCCAGCACAGGGAGGGAGAGATGCCCAAAATCCAGGGTGCAGCAGGGATGAACTGTGTGCTGTGAGAAAGATTAAATGATTGTGAACGATGAAGATTGTTTCTGTTTACTATGTGTTCCATCATAAAGCTTTATGGAAAACATTCCAGGAGAGGAAAAAGGTGAACAAGATATTCCTAACATAAGCACTTCAGGTTCAAAAGTTCAGCTTTAATATGAACACTGCAGATTCTTTTTCACACACAAAGAGCGAACAGATACTTCTTTCTTATTGCATACAAAATGTGCTCAGCAGCCTGTGTGCGTGGGTTCTTGGTCTGTCCTTACTTCTGCTCAGAGGACAAATGTCTGCTAAGCCCCAGACATAAGAAAAGCACTGAAATATAAATGCACAGGTCTCCTCTGCACAGGTAAGAAAGAAGGAAGGAGAGTGAAGCTCATAGCCCACATATATATATAAAAAACCCAAACCCTTTATTTTGAGATTGGAAACACTTGATCTGTGTCTACTAACTTTATGGAGCCGCAGGAATAAAATGGCAGGGGAAAAGAAGAATCTCCCATCAATTCCTCTTTTGGATGAATGCAAATGTGGGGCAGCACCAGTCTGAAAAGACATTTGAGCCCCTAATGAAATTAGGTTCTCTGTCTTAGACAGTGTATTAAATCCCCATGATCACATATCTTTATCTCCAAAAGGTACCATTTCTTCATTAACCTGGCCCCAAGCACTAACCAGTGCAATGATCTCAAAAAACAGTGCTTCTGATGTTCCATATTGGGTTTATATCTAGTTTATCTAGAGACATTTTCCACTTACTTGATAAATGTGTCTGTACAAGGACGGACTCAGGATTCATAAATATATGTTTTCAAGGTGGCTAGAAAATTTTGTGTACTTCCACTTCTTCCAGCCTACCCTGAGACTCTGAGAAGCTGGATATTTTGAGGGAGTGAGAGCATTCTATTTTTACCCTCTGTTGGTGAAAGCCTAAGGATGGCAGCAGGAATCACAAGTTATTCATAGAAAAGTGAAGTCAAATAGCAGCCACCTGCTCCAGTGTAATCTTCCCTGTGCTGAAGTCTTTCTGGAGCTGCATATGAGCAAGATGAGAGAGGAGTGAAAACATATTTTGGTTTTGTTGCTGCCCCTTTGGGAACGCAGGTAAAAATCTGGTTTCAAGTTACAGGGGGAAAAACAGTTGACACCTATAAACAAATTCTTCAAATATGAGCAAATCCACAAAGTAGACAAAAATGCCTTATACTGCCCAGAAATATGAGAGAAAGGGAGCACTTAATGAATGACCGGGAACTGCACTTTCAAGTATCTTTTGCGTGTTTCCTATTATGCAAGAAACATATGGGAACAAGACTGAAATTTCTTATGAATCTGGCCCATAAAATCTAATCCTGGTGATCATTTATCAAGAGACATTTTTTATGGAACATCATTGCGGACCTGGATGAACTGTCCTTCCACTGCTTCATGCTCTGTGCTTTCATGTTAACAAAGAAAAGGATTACGTTACAAAATAAACATGTCTCCTAATGAATACAAACTATTCTCAACTGTGCTGATAACAAATAGGCCAAGGTGAAAGAGCTAAATAAAGCATGTTGCCCTGAAATTCAGTAGTGACAATTGTGACTTATCATGATACTTTAAACAGAGCTACTCTTTTCTCTTTGGGGAATTTGGCAAAGAGATCAGTTTTGCACTCTCTGAGCCGTACCACTGCAACAGTCCCTCCTGTTCTCACTGGCATGATGAATTAGCTCTTGTAGGCAAGGGATCATTTTTGGCATTCATTAAATCACTATTACAGATCCACTCCTGCTTTTTGTTCTGGGATCTGCCACCCACTTTTTTTCTGCTGAAGAAGTCCAAAGAATACGGTGCAATAGTTTTCCTGAAGAGTAATAGCAAAGAGGCACGCAGGAACAAAACATTGTATTGCTAGAGTGTCTTCAAGGTTGTAGTTATTTAAT
This sequence comes from Dryobates pubescens, assembly GCF_014839835.1. Classification (NCBI taxonomy): domain Eukaryota; kingdom Metazoa; phylum Chordata; class Aves; order Piciformes; family Picidae; genus Dryobates; species Dryobates pubescens. The sequence continues at coordinate 46,467,218 of NC_071613.1, read as the reverse complement.
GTATACTTTGAGGGGACGGTAGTCTTGAGGGACAGAGCCTTGTGTGTATATATGTATGTACAGAATGTTTGCATGATGCTTTAAACCCCATTATTTTATAGTGAAAATAGTATAATGAGTGGTTGGTCCCACTGAGGACAGTTCTGTTCAGGAACCTTTCAGAGCAAAAGGTCTTGCATTCTGAGGGTGTTTGCTACTGACTTTACTGGGACTTTGAGCAGGAAGAAAAAATGTAGAGAGAGACAAACCACTCCTGAAATATTTGAGAAGAACTGAAGGAGCAATAATAATAATAATGTTATTGCAGTCACAAGCGGTGTATTCTTCTTAGCGTTAGTCTCTGAGATATGTGTATGGTCTTCTATAGCAGTAATATTTGTTGATAAGAATACAGAATTAACCAGGTTGGAAAAGACTTTTGAGATCATCAAGTCCAACCTATCACCCAACATCATCTAATCAACTAAACCATGGCACTATGTGCCTCATCCAGTCTCTTTTTAAACACCTGCAGTGATAGGGACTCCACCACCTCCCTGGGCAGCCCATTCCAATGGCCAATCTCTCTTTCTGAGAAGAATTTCTTCCTAACATCCAACCTAAACCTCCACTGGTGCAGCTTGAGCCTGTGTCCTCTTGTTCTGTTGGTGGTTGCCTGGGAGAAGAGACCAACCCCCACCTGGCTACAACCTCCCTTCAGGGAGTTGTAGATGGCAATAAGGTCTCCTCTGAGCCTCTTCTTCTCCAGGCTAAACAATCCCAGCTCACTCAGCTTCTCCTAATAAGGCTTGTGTTCCAAACCTCAGAAGAGCTGGATTATACAAACAGGAGATTTTTGCTTTTGCCTGTGGTTCCATTCAGTACTTTGGGTTTGGAGGATGGACTGTTTTCTCAGATCTGCACAATTTCACTCTGTAGGGTGGTCAGAGATGTCTGTTACCACATGGCATCACCATGTGTGACACAGCTCCACGTGGCACACAAGGGAGCCAAAATACTCCCTAATCTCCCTCCAGTGATGAACAGGAGCCTGACTGCACATAATCTGTAGGTGCTTCAAATCCTTATCTTGTGACTACATATGATAATTTTCTTCCTTTCCTACTCTCTGGCTGTCATGTCTGTTTAGAGTGGCAATTCCTTAAGCAGGTTGTGTCCCTTGAGGTATGTGTATCTCATATAGTTATCCCTCAGATTAGCAAGGGTCTCCAGATTAGCAAGGGTCTCAGATTAGCAAATTGTCTACAACTACCTGAAGGGGGGTTGTAGTCAGGCAGGGGTTGGTCTCTTCTCCCAGGCAACCAGTACCAGAACAAGAGGACACAGTCTCAGGCTGCACCAGGGGAGGTTTAGGCTGGAGGTTAGGAGGAAGTTTTACACAGAGAGAGTGATTGCCCATTGGAATGGGCTGCCCGGGGAGGTGGTGGGGTCGCCATTGCTGGGGGTGTTTAGGAGGAGACTTGACAGGATGCTTGGTTCCATGGTTTAGTTGATTAGGTGGTGTTGGATGATAGGTTGGACACGATGATCTTGAAGGTCTCTTCCAACCTGGTCTATTCTATTCTATTCTATTCTATTCTATGGGTGTTTAGGTGCTTTTAAAAGAAGATGACAGTACATTTCTCTCTTCCTATCAATATGTCCTATACATACAGGGTCTGAGGTAATCAAACATTAATGGTAGAAAGCCCTGTCCTGACTATTTTGTGTTCATTTCCTTTACTCTGTTCCATGGGTTATTCCTCATTCTGGTCAGCAGACATGGAACTAAATAGCTGGCTTCAGCAAGACGACTCTTTCCTGTTTCTGTCATCATGGACTGAGGGTATGCTTCCCTATGCTACTTTTTAATTTACAAAGTGGTCTAGGACACATCAGAAAAAAATATGCCATAGAAAGGGATATCATAATGATGGTGATACAATTATGAACATTTGGGTCTGTTAATTGTTGTTGGCAAATTACAGGGCAAAAGGGAAATTACTTTGAAATTACATGAAATTTGGGACAAGAAATTTTAGTTCTACTAGGAAACTATATTGTCCTGTGGTAGACTCCATTCAATGAAGTTTTGAAGGAAGAAAAGTCATACTCACCCATTTCAGTTTCTGGATGTAGTATATCACTTTAGATTAATACTTTTAACATTTCAAGGTGCCATTCTGGGATACAATGATCTATGGTATTCATCAATTTCAACCTCTTTCATTATAAATTAAGAATAGTACCCCCAAAAGCTCTCAAATCAAATTTGTCATTTGAAATAATAAAAGTAAAGTGTGTCATTCTGACTGGCCATATTTTATGTCACCTTTTCTGTTTCTCTCAGCTGTGGTACTGCTGTCATTGTTATTAAGAGAGAGAAAATGAAACAAAAACACAAATAGAGAGGTTGTAAGGGGGTGTACAACAATAAAACAACTCGAGTATTTTCTGCCTTGTCTGGAGGATTCACCTGTAAAAAGTAATCAAGATCAGCACAGTGTAATGCAAACATTTTCCAGATTTCTTGTGCCATTTGGTAGCTTCAGGTATCTCAGAATCTGACAGCACAGGCTGCATGCCCAGGTCTTCCTTCCTGTTGACTCTAGTCAGAGGGTTGCCCTCTGTGCTGCGCTTAACTCTGTTTAGCAAAACTTTTGCTCTGCTCCAGCATTTGCCAGCAGTGTGCTCAGGTGGCCAAGAAGACCAATGGCACCCTGGCCTGCATCAGAAATAGTGTAGCCAGCAGGAGCAGGGAAGCACTGGTTAGGCTACACCTTGAGTAATATGTCCAGTTGTGGGCTTCTCAGAGGGACACTGAGATACTTGAATGTGTCCAGAGAAGGGCAATGAGGCTGGTGAGGGGTTTGGAGCACAAGCCCTGTGAGGAGAGGCTGAGGGAGCTGGGGTTGTTTAGCCTGGAGAAGAGGAGGCTCAGGGGAGACCTTCTTGCTCTCTACAACTACCTGAAGGGAGGTTGTAGACAGGTGGGGGTTGGTCTCTTCTCCCAGGCAACCAGTGGCAGGACACAGTCTCAAGTTGTGCCAGGGGAAGTTTAGGCTCAAGGTGAGGAGAAGTTCTTCACAGAAAGAGTTATTGGCCATTGGAATGTGATGCCCAGGGAGGTGGGGGAGTAACTGTCCTTGGAGGTGTTCAAAAAAGGATTTGACATAGCACTTGAAGCCATGGTTTAGTTGTCATGAGGTGTTAGGTATTAGGTAATAGGTTGGACTTGATGATCTCTGAGGTCTTTTCCAACCTGGTTGATTCTGTGATTCTGTAAGCTCTCTGTGACCAATTTCTATTATGTATTTCGATAGCCTTTCAGAGACATTTTCCTTTGAACTATTAAGCAGGTGCAAGGAGTATCTTTCCATTGTGTTGGAGGCACCTGCCCTCAATGTGTCTTGACCCTTGAGTGGTATTTCTGCTACTTCTGACAATTTCAGTTTTCAGTTGTGGGTACTGATCCTAGTGTGACGCCACTTTTTCTATAATGCTCTTCTGCATTAGGATGTTACCCCCAGTGTTTGCTCACTGCTCACAAAGAGGATACTCCAACTCACGCCAACATATGAACGAACCTGGCTTGCCTTCTCTGCTTCCAGATGGATAACATAGCCTTTGGTAGTAAAGCATAGTAAAGTACTAAAGAATGTAATCTTTGGTAGAAGATGCCTGACCCTCTCCATTTGCTATTCCATGTTCAGGAATGTGTTTGAAGCCTTTCAGAAAACAGATGGAGAATCACTTTCTACAAGGGTCACAGCATTTAACACCAGGACACTGAAGTCCAAGCTCAGCCTCCATGCAGGAGAGCGATCTTCCCTTTTGTTTCACAGATTGTGCCACACCAGGAACACAGATCTCCTTTTAACTTTCTGGAAAAGCTCTAGTTGTGACATCATTTCTGTGGTTCCCTGAAAAACCCATTGACTGCTTGAAATTGTTATAATCTGCCTTCATTCTGTGTCCTCTGTGATGTTTGGATGATTGGAACTGAACCCTGAGAGATACATTTCATATTAGCCCTCTCATTCTAACAGAGTGCTGAGGCAGAACAGTAGCATGAGACAACTTCTAACCCTGTAATTTAGAGAAGGTTGTGTTTTTTTCTACCATCTGATTTTCTTCACAGTGGTTGTCACAAAGTTGGATTAATGCTTTGCTGCTTCTGTTCCCATTTTGTACGTGAATGAAGAGTCACAATTTCACTGCCTTGTGTATTGTGTTCCCACATCTGTAGAAAGATTTGCATATTGTAGACACCTCAGAAAAGAAGTAAAGACACAGGCATGGAATTCAAGGTTTCTTATACTCCATCAACTTTCTGAAATCTGTTCAGATGAAATTGTTGCCTCTGGCTTTTTACTCAAATTCATGTAATACAATCCAAAAACTAGAGCTCATTTGCAAAGAACTTGCTCAGCATTCTTTATTGTCAAGTTTAAATAAATAATTTAGTGTGATTACTGGTAGGAAAAAAAAATCCAGCTCAATGTAGTTATCATTGTTTTAAATGAGACCAACACATTACACTTTTATGCCTTGATTTTTCAGTAGAGATATTTAAGCATGCCTGTGGCTCTCATCAGCATCATATGGAAGTACCTCCAAAGTACTTAATAGAAATTACAACAACAACCTCTTCTTCAGTGATGAGCTGAAGCTCTGCAAATCATACTCTTTCCCTAGGTTGTTCTACAGGAAGGTCAGCAACCTTCATTTCCTTCTTATGCCTCTCTTCACCTGCCCTTGGGAGTAGCCATCTCCTTTTTGGCTTTCATTACTCTAGCCAAGGTAAATAATAGAGAGACCTTGTTATTAATGTTCTCATTTAAAAATCTATTATAGTATTTAGAATGATGAGGTCTGACTTTAAGTCAAGGGAAGATTAATTATGTGACACTAGTGAAAACGGGATGTGACAGTCTTTGGACTGATATGACTAACCGTCCCAATAAATCTGAGCTTGCACAATTGCCACAGTAAAGTGTGTGCCATGTGCCAGCATTCAGAATCTCCCTCTGAACTCATAAGCAGTTTCCAGAATGTCACTTAATTATCTCTTTAAGGCAGGCACTATAGCAAGAGGAAAAGCATTTCTTAATATTCCTTCCCAGGGAGAGGGATGCAAGGAACATCTCCATGAAAAATAAAAGATACTGCTGCCACAACCTTCTGTAGTTTTCATGGGAATGATACTGGCTTGCAATCTTAACTGGCAAGATATGCTGCTTACTAGATAGGTACTGCCCTTACTGTGATATCTTCTTGTCTTCTAGCACCTGTTTCTCTATAAGCTCTCTCCTAAGGCTTTGTGGTTTTCTTGCCCTGGTTTTGGGCTTTGGAAACCTATATGGCCTAGAATCTGCCTTTGGAAAAAGTTGCCACTTCCTCTGCAAGCAGTCATTGATGGCCTGGTTTAAGCCTACTGAAGCATAAATGTATTTATTTAGCTATAAATAAACTACTTCTTTATGCAGCCTGTGAAGAGCCCTCATCTGGGTCAGCATATAGCAGTGTGTGGAACAGCAACAGCAAATATAATGTAACTAATGCCAGGGGACTTTATCCCCCAAACTCCACCAGCGTTTGTCTAAAAATGCCCTGTAAAATTGCCCCACCAAAGCTTTTTGCCCTTATTTAGTTGCCAGAGAAGGGCAATGAGGCTGATGAGAGGTCTGGAGCACAAGCCCTGAGAGGAGTGGCTGACGGAGCTGGGGTCATTTAGCCTAGAGAAGAGGAGGCTCAGGGGAGACCTTATTGCTGTCTACAACTACCTGAAGGGAGGTTGTAGACAGGTGGCGGTTGGTCTGTTCTCCCAAGCAACCAGCAACAGAATGAAGGAACACAGTCTCAAGTTGTGCCAGGGGAGGTTTAGGCTGGATATTAGGAAGAAATTCTTCACAGAAAGAGTGATTTGCCATTGGAATGGGCTGCCCAGGGAGGTGGTGGAGTCACTGTCCTTGGAGATCTTCAAGAAAAGACTGTATGGGGCACTTAGTGCCATGGTTTAGTTGATTGGATAGGACTGGGTGATAGGTTGGGCTTGATGATTTTGGAGGTCTCTTCCAACCTGGTTGATTCTATGATCCTATGAAAATAAGAATTCACTGAGTGAACTAGGATCTTAATCCTTTTGTTTTTGTCTAAAAGTATTCTGTGTTTATAAATAGTATATTCACAAAATTAAAGCCAAAGCAGAAATGTCAACTGCATGAGAAAATCTGCCTTTGAATGACAGGAGATTCCCTTCAGGTTCCTCCTTTGAAGAACTGCCCATAGCTTTTTGCCCAACTTGGACATTATGAGAACAGAAGGATATCAGCATCCAGAGGAAGAGAGGGAGGGAGATGCTTGCCCTGCACACTTCTAAAATTCATGTATTAGGTATCAATTTTCTTGATTTATTGAGGTGCACAGATTCAAAAGCTTCACAGCGGAACCTTCTGGTCATCACCAATGAATTAAGTGAGCATGGTATTTCTCAGTGGTAATCAATACAGAACTTGGGTATTTCTTGATAAAATTAGTTTGAAATTTTTGTATTAACAGCCCCACCCTCTGCCTCCACCCCTCTTTGCTTTGTTTTGTTGTTGTTCTATTTTCCTTATTAAAACCAAAAAGGTTCTCTTGGGTTTTTGGGTTTTTTTGGTTGGTTGGTTTTTTTCAGGTCTTTCTTGGACCCTGGTTTTCAAGCAAATCCCAAATAAATCAGAGGTGATTAGGCCATAGACTTTGAGGGTGCCTGAATACTGCAAGGCTCCATGATTGTAAATGTCCTCCCCCTTGGCCCCATGCCTTCCTTCCTCCTCCCAGGTTTGTCTGCATTTAGTCTCTCTTTGTATATCCAGTTCCTTGCTCTCAGTAGATGTCTGGACAGGTGGTGGGAGAGGACTACAGCAGTCAAGAGAAGGGTGAAGATCCAGGGAGCCTTTCAGGATGTGCAGTGACCTATGACTTCCTGTCAGAGCTGATGCTTCAGTGCGATTCAGTATCGAGACAAAATTTGGCAGTGTAATTAGGGCTAGATTTCAGGTTCAGCTTCAATGGCATCTGAGCAGCACTCACATCTTGGCACATAAATAACAAGGCAGAAGGGAGCATTCTCTCTTCTGGTGACCCCTCAAAAACCTGCGAGCGTGCCTGTATTCTCGAGCTCCATCTACTGGCACTTTGCACACACTAGCCTTTGTGGACGTACAGCTAGAAGTACTCCTCTACGAAAAGCAACAAATAGCTTCCTCCACATTGCCCATCTGGTAGATATGATTATCTTCCTTTTCAACAATAAGTAATAACAATTATTATTATTTTTGTAATCTCAGCAGGGTGGGGTCTGTCATTTCTCGGAGGATAAGACTACACTGGAAGTGCTACCGGACTACAAATGGATGATTGTGTGTGTGTGGCAACAAGCAGTTATCGTTCCATGCAAGTATAATTGAAGCATCATTTCAAACAAAAAAAAAAAAAAAAAAAGCCAAAATGTAATTAAGTCTTTAGCAATACCCAGGGGATCCAAGTTGTTTCTGTTCCCATTTCAAAAATGAATGAACAAAAATCTGACCAAAGAATCCTGGCTCCTATTTGCTTCCTCTGTTCGTTACACCTCTTTCTTCTTTTTTTTTGTGCTCGTTAAAAGGGTCCATTGCATTACCCTTTCCTGTGGTAGATTTGGGAACTGTACTGGAGGTGACTTTCTCCTTTCTCTGCGTTTCCACTGCTATAATATTAAATTTCCTCAAAGTCTTTGCATGGGGGGATAAAAAAGGACTAATACTAATAAATTTTGTGAGTAGGTAAAAGCATAAGAAGATGCCTAAAGCCTAGATTATTTTTTTTTTTAATAAATAAATTTTAAACATGGCAAAATATGTATTTCATGCTTGAAGCATTTTAAGATGTTCTTCTCAAGTGTGCATTTTTCAAAGGCTAGCATTCGAAAAGAATGTTGCTTTGCATTCATCAATTACAGCGATTGCAGTTTTACATCCAGGCTCCTATGGAGATTTCTTTTTTTCTTTATCTGCTTCTGCCAGCTTTCATTTTTCATACTACTCATATATCACTATTTGGTACAACACAAAAACTTTGAATGCACAACGCTTAGTTTTAAGATAAATAAATGAAACAGCCAAACCAAACTGGACTTTGCCCTGTTCAGATCATTATTTGGGAATATGCTCATGTCTATACATATAGAATAGAATAGAATAGAATAGAATAGAATAGAATAGAATAGAATAGAATAGAATAGAATAGACCAGATTGGAAGAGACCTTCAAGATCATCACATCATCTACCACCTAATCAACTAAATCATGCAACCAAGCACCCTATCAAGTCTCCTCCTAAACACCTCCAATGATGGTGACTCCACCACCTCCCCAGGCAGCACATTCCAATAGGCAATCACTCTCTCTCTGTAGAATTTCTTCCAAACATCCAGTCTGAACCTCCCCTGGCACAGCTGGAGACTGTGTCCTCTTGTTCTGGTGCTGGTTACCTGGGAGAAGAGACCAGCCCCCACCTGGCTACAACCTCCTTTCAGGTAGTTGTAGAGAGCAATAAGGTCTCCCCTGAGCCTCCTCTTCTCCAGGCTAAGCAACTCCAGCTCCCTCAGCCTCTTCTCATAGGGCTTGTGTTCCAAATCCCTCACCAACTTTGTTGCCCTTCTCTGGACATATTCCAGCAAGTCAACATCCTTCCTAAACTGAGGGGCTGAGAACTGGTCACAGTACTCAAGGTGTAGCCTAAGCAGTGCAGTGTACAGGGGCAGAGTGCTGTGTACAGGGGCACAGGACTTTAACAATCATTACCCCTTTTAAAATGTTAATGGGAAAGGAACCAAAACATAGCATCATAAACAATCTCTTACTGTGGAGTGACCACAAGACACTGAGTTCTGGCATAACTTCCCATAATCATTTTCTGATGACTGCAGTTTATTTATTCCGGTTTAAATTAAGGAGTTTAGCATTTCTCAAATAAGCCCAAAGTACATAGGAAATATTTGCAGGATAAGAAGTAAAAAAGATTTGAAAGTGTTCCACACGTTTTCAGCTAACATGATTTATACATGTTTCTGGTTTTAATGTTGAGGGGAGTTGGATTCAATAAGCCATTTGTTTTCCATAGGGAAATCCTGGTTACAGCAGTGCCTCAGTAATCCTAGTTTCTGCACTATCAATGCACAGCTTGCCTGTAGCAAGTTGAACAGAATGGGAGTCTGACCTAAGCAAAGTCAATGACAAAACACTCACTGACTTCACTGGGATCTTCATTTTAGGTGGAATTGTCAATATTTTAACTCATTTCCAAAGCACACTGGCCTTGGGAGTCTGTAAGAGACTGATCCAAACCCCAGTGGAGAGCATCATACAGCTCTCATTGATTTCAGTAGGTTTTGGTCACAGCCTAATTGGAAGTCAGCTAACACACAGCATCAACATTGGGAAGGAAAAAATATTCATCTCTGATGGGAAAAAACAAAGTGGTAGTGGCAGGCATATGGAATAAGGAAGCTGGAATAGATCTGTTAGTCTGGACAGATAGTCACAGAGGCTGCAAGGAGCACCGGTGGAGACAAGGTGAGCTTGAAGAAGGAAATCATCAACATCTGAAGGGCAAAAGGGCTGGTGAGTGAAGCATAAGTAGGTGAAAATAACTGTTTACATGTCTTTCCATTTGAGTCAATTTTACTAATTAGTGGGTGGTGGGTGGTTTTTTTCCTTGCAGAGGAGCCAATACTGTGAGAGTGTATTAATATGGTAATAGCATTCTGTACGCACTGGAGCTGGCTGTGACTTTGGGGGAAGGGAGGCTGAAATGGCAATTCAAGCTTGAATGTGAATGTTGCAAATTTACAACTTTGAACAAGATACCTCCAATAAACAGCAAGCAAAGGGGCTTCTTCCCCTGTCAGTCGATTTTGCACATCATCTGGCCAAAGATATGCTACAATAAGAAGGTAAAATCCCTCATTTGTGGAATTAGGCAATAAAGGTCACATTGCTTCGAATGTGTCCTGCTAGCCTAGAGCAGCCAGGCAGGCTAGTGAAGCCCTTTGTCAGCCATGTGGGGACTTGGAGATGACAATCTCAAACAGAAAGGAGCTTTTCTCAGGATTGGTAGTTATTTTATTTAAATGCTGCAGGGAAATGAGAATTGCATGTGTAGCATGAGCTCTCTGCTAACTAATTCCAAGTCCAAACTGACCTTTTTACAGCTTTCCTTTACCATTTATCCAATGTTCTTTCTCTTAAGTCTTCTGAGTACTAGGATAACTGACACCTGCCAGGGAAGATACACTGACAAAAGGGCACATGGTATCCACCGGTTTCTGCCCATCAAGATCTGCTTCAAGTCACCTGTGCAAGCCTGTGACAGGAGCATAAGATGACACACTGTTTTCTTCTTGCTCAAGGACAACCATTCCTCCCTGAGATTACCAGCCCCCAGCCCAGTACAATCAATATCAGGAAATACGCTGTAAGCTCCCCATGAATACAAGCACCCTGTGGGATATGAGCTGGTCAATGCAGTTTGATGTATTCCTAGAAGAGCAAAAGGTTTAGAACCAGAGTGCATTGTCTGGTTCCCAGCTCACAGGCAATTTCTGACATTTAAGGGGCATTTTATACACACTACTCTACTTGACTCTTTGATCTGTGGAAAAGTTGAAAGCTAGGCAAGTTTTAAAGAGATTTTAGTGATTTGAGACCCAAGAACCGAATAGATTAGCTAAATCTAGAAAAGTCAGTGAATTTTAATAGGATAGTCGTGTCCTTGCTGGGAAGATCTGGTTTTTTCTTTAACTGAATGCAATACTTGCTATCACTTTTCATTTTAGTTCCCAAAGTTAGCCAAAAATACAGCTAGAATTGTCTCATTTGTCTCCTCTAGCATTATATGAGGTGTAGAAGCAACTTCTCTGCATGCCGTAGAACAAAACCTAGGTTTACAACGTCGTCCTAGAGGCGGCAGCAGAGTACATAAGAAACACAAAAGCTAACACACAAATGGGCAAAGTTGTGTTTGGTTAGTATTTATCTATAGAAAATCTCACTAGAAGGCTTTTCTGGAACACTGTGCTAACACAAAACCCAAGAGGCAATACTGGCATAGCTCTAAAACAGGTAACAGGGTGGAAATAGTACTAACGTTATTGCATGTTCTGGATCCAAATGGATTTGTTGGAGAGCGCTCACTGAAGCAAACTGTTTGCTAGACCACAGCTTTAGAGCAAACCTAAACCGCTTTCCTAGAGCTAAAGGGTCAGTTGAGTCAGCAAACTTTGAAACAACTGCGATGCTCTGTGACACATTAATTGAAATGTACTTTCCAGTGCAACCATTTAGCAATTTATATAAATATCAAAGCTTTGGGGTTTACTGTCAGTCTTTGTTTCTGAATGAGAAATTTATAAAAAACATCTGTTTCTAACTGCCACTGAAGTGTGTGTGTGTGTGTGTGTGTGTTCAGAAGGTTGTGGCCACTGAACTGTATCAAACTTCCCTCAGCGCAATTATGCGATGAACTCACTAAGATTCTTCTGTTAATAACGTGCCTTTTCAGTAATAACCAGAAGTTGTTAGTGTAGTTGGCAAAAGTGCTATTGTATTGAGGCATGAGGAACAAAGGCTCGAAGCATGGTCCCATTGAAGTCATGGACGATTTGTCATTGGCTTCAGTGGGACCAGGATTTTGTCAAAAATATCAAATGCTTTCTGAAGTCTTTCCATTGTCTGCAAGTAAAAAATAAATCATCTTGTATAAGTAAATTGTGTACAGAACCCTCACTGCCATAAACTTCAGATCTGACTCCACATTCTCCAGCTTCTGGGACTGCTTAGCTACAGGATTTTGGTTTGTTTTCTTCCCCCCACCCCAAATGCCTAGCTGAACTGTTAACATGGCAAAATTATCATGTCACTTCCACTTTATATTCAAAGCCTGGGTATGAGGCTCAATTTATCTGGTTATTTGTATTGCAGCAACTCTCTAGCTACAGTGAGAGCATCCTTACTAAAATGGTACATTCTCTTACTTTGCTCTGCTTGAATATAAGGACCCCAAAGCTCAGCTGATCACCCTTATGCCTACCTATGGTGTAGCTGCTGACAGAATGGGCTCAGGTGTTAGAGGTCTGTGTTTGCAGGCTGGTGACTCAAAGCTGCACTGGAGACCAAGTCCATACATTGTGTCCCAGCCTGTCCCCAGTAACAGCTGTAGACACCACTGCAGCACCTTCAATGCACGATTGCCCACAGGGGCTGGCTCCAAGGGTTTATCAGGTAAGCAAACAGCTGCACAAAAGTCTGAGAGGAAGGAGAGGCTTGGGATGACTCAGGCCCTTCTGAGTCCATGGTCTTGGCTGCATGAAGGGTGTCAGGCAATTACTATTTTTAGTAGCAGAGGGGGCAGTTAAGCCTTTTTCATCCAGTACAAAAGGTTTAGGAAACCTTGTTGGACTACTGTTCTGTATGTCTGGAAATTTCTGTTGCTTATAAAATGATCTGTGATGAAGCTCTGCACACTCAGATGGTCTTATTAAGATGCCTTGGTTTCTCCTACCATTGATGTGGAAGGGAGAACCTAGCTGCATCACTAAATCCTGCAGGCTTGATATTTGCTGGAGCTTTGCCTTGATAAAACACAAGGGTAGAGTCAGCTGATTCTCATGCAGTCTTCTGCTATTCTCTGTGCTATGGAAAAGCAATATTCCTGTACATTCACCTAGACTGGCATAGGGGATAGCAATGGCTGCTTGTAAAGCCCGAAATACAAGCTGTTTCTGCAAAGTATACCAGTAATGGTCCTTCCTCATGAAGAGACATGCCTGTGAATTTCTAAACATGTACTCATATGTGTGTTTTCTGAATACAGATTTCACTTAGGATAATAATGTCTATGAACAACTTAACAAGTCCAACCTGTCACCACAGACACATGACTAAACCATGGCACCAAGTGCCACATCCAAGCCCCTCTTGAACACCTCCAGGGATGGTGACTCCACCACCTCCATGGGCAGCCCATTCCAATGGTGAATGACTCTCTCAGTGAAGAACTTTCTCCTCACCTCGAGCCTAAACTTCCCCAGGCGCAGCTTGAAACTATGTTCTCTTGTTCTGGTGCTGGTTGCTTGAGAGAAGAGACCAACCCCCTCCTGGCTACAATCACCCTTCAGGTAGTTGCAGACAGCAATAAGGTCCCCCCTGAGCCTCCTCTTCTTCAGGCTAAACGATCCCAGCTCCCACAGCCTCTCATCTTTGAGGTCTCTTCCAACCTTGGTGATTCTGTGATTCTGTGAAAAGCATAGTTTATATTCATTTAACACCTAATCTTTACCCACAGACCCCTGGCAAGCAAGCCTCTGCAATACACACAAGAAAACCCTTTCTAATAATTCACATGGGCTTTTTTTCCATGTTTTCAAGATGGCTTAGCTAACCTGTGCAAAAATATTTTCAGTCCTCCTTCTCCAGAAATCCCCAGCTGATGAGCCAAGCTCTCAATATTTCATTCCTGTGTAGATAGTTTGCTAATTTTTTTTCCCAAGGCTTTATCGTTTTCAACAATATATCTTTCATCACAGTATTGCCAAAAAGAAGTGGCTGCCTTGAAGCCTCCCTTAGGATTTGGACTGGATAGCAAGGATTAGTTTATAACTGGTAACTTATGAACTGCATAGTGTTCTACCAACAACTTATTTTTCTTACTGTAATGGTGAAACTATGAAACCCCATCATGAGAACTTATTTCTGCAATGATGTTTGAATGAAGCTGTAAGCAATACTTTGCATTCCTATCTCAAAATTGGTACTTTTTGAAGGAGCGAATTTTTTTGCATCATAGAATGTGCATCATTTGACCGCGAATCTTGAAAATACACATTTCCAGCTGAATTTGTATGTATTTGGGTTGGATTTGGGGAGTTTGGGGTTTTTTTTTAAGATTTTTGAATCTCCAAGAATGTCTGAGTTTCGAGTTTGGCTTGTGTGCAGCTGGGATCTGACAATGCAGCACAAGAAAGCCATTATTTACAGGGATGGAATCACAGCAGGCATTGGCAGAATATAGCGATGGGAAACTTCTGAGGAATATTCCTTGCTTTTACCTGTATTGGTGCAAGTCATCTGTGTTGGTAATAAGGGCAAGGGGGAAAAAAAAAAATAACAAGTAAGCACAGATTTTTTTATTTGAGCACATCTGTTTTATTTCAGTTCAGTGTGATGGCTGGAGGGAGAAAGGGATTTCTTCAGAAGGCTTGTGTTTAGTTCCAATTCTTGGTAAACTTAAAACAGAAAAGAACCTCTAATTTTTTTTAATGTATTTCCTCCAAGTTGGTTATAACAGAAATATATCAAATTTTTTTTTTGTACTGCCCATGGTGCTCTCAGACCTGTAGAAATACTTCTAGATGGAAGGTTTTCATATAATTGCTTTATGTAGACTATACCCAGACTAATCTTCCCTTTGTTTGCATTACAATTGCAAATGGAAAGTCCATTCAAGATCAGTGACCACACTGGGAAGCCTTGCAGGAGCTATAATGGAAAGCCAGTCACCACCCCAAAGTCCTTACAGATATCTAGATGAAACTGGGAAAGAGGGAAAGAGAAATGGATTTGCTAAGAAGAAAAGTGATTTGCCTAAGGATGTATTTTAAGCTAGTGGTACTGCAGGATAGAGTTGGAGTATATTACCTTCTCAATATTTTCAAAGGGCATATATGGAAATCCGTAATTCTTTACCAGATTGTGTATTTAGTCATGTTATGAAAAACTTGATTTTTCACAGAATCACAGAATCACCAAGGTTGGAAGAGACCTCAAAGGTCATCAAGTCCAACCTCTTTATACAGAAGATTGCATTTTTGGCATTAGACTTATTTGTTAACTTTTTCTTTAACATTATTTGTCTTTTTAGCTAACATTATATGTTAAGTTTTATTAAGATATTGTATTCATTTAGTAAATAACATATTGTTAAAAGTTCAGAGGAAGGAGCTGTGGAAGGAACACTCTCAACATGTTTCCTTGATATGCTTGAGTCTAAACTTCCTTAGGCAGACAAAGCCAGAAGCAGAATGGCTGTCAAGGTGGAGCCTCACTCCTGTCCCAGTTTGACATCATCCTAGCAGACTCAATCAAGACTGAGGCTTTGTTAGACCAAACACTTTATAATCCCTGTGTAGGAGTGTATCTCCACGCTGAAGAATTTCAGTTTTAAAGGGCCTGAGGGATAAGGATTAATACAACTTAATGGTAGGAAATAAGGAAGGAAACAAAGGGTGTTTTTTTCTGTGACACTTAGATCTGACCTATCTCTCTTCCTATTAATGTAAATTTATGTTTTCATTTAATTGTTAGGAAGCAGAATAAGGCCAAACTTGAGTGCTCTTGAAAATCACTCCCTTAGCAACTTGATGAAGGTCAGAGGTGGGTGTTTGTGGCAGAGATGGGAGTGAATACTAGTCTGTTGTCTTCACCACAAGACCATGCTTCCTCTCCTAATCCCACATTGGTTTTAGAGGGCTGTAGCTCATGAGAAAAAGTACAGATTTTAAAATATTAAATTTGGCACTGATGTTAAAGAAGTTATTTAGAGCCAACCAAGGAAAGGCACAACCGCACTGACAGGGACAGTCTTCAGAGTAGAACCAGGTTTTAACCTAAACAGATTTTATTGCAGCTCTCCTGATGCTTCCATTTGACTACATTTTGCATGTTTTGTGGGGTTTTGTTATTTTGGTTTGGTTTGGTTTTGGTTTTATTTGTTTGTTTATTTGTTTTGTCTTTGCAGGCACCACAGAAATCAGTGGAAGTTTGATTTGAGTCATATACAGCCATGAAGAGAATTTCAAGAGATAAAAGTGTGGAACCAAACATTCAAAACCAGGTGTTGTTTTTTTTTTAATACATGTCACTGACTTTTCTTGTGACTTGTGAATGCAATCTGATTTCCCAAAGTGAAATTACTTTACAGGGAAGGCATGAAATGTAAACTACATAAGCTAATGCTCAGAAGACAACAGTGAACTTGCTTGGGAACGTGAGTGTGAGCTGGGCCATGTGAAGGAGTTTGGTTTCAGATCTCACCTCTGCCTGGATTTCTCCCCATTCACAGGAGCAAACACAGTAGGAGACAAGAAAGCAACCAGGTTGGGCTGCTGATCCACCACTACCTCTACAAGGTAGTTTGAGAACACAACTGACCAAAGGAAAACAGTGATTCAGCAGTTTGGCTGAGTGATCTGAGTGCAAGCTTTTATTGCTGTGTTTGTCTCAGCATGAGGGCTTCAGGCTAAGGACAAAGAAACCAACTAACTGCCTTGTCTTTCATTCCTGTTCCATCCTGTTCCAAGAAGAAAACTTCATGAGGTTTGACTGAATTGACTCTCTAAGTAGAGGGTTACAGTGGCTCTGAATAATCAATGAAGTGTCTCTGAAGACTTAAAGGTACATACATAGTGTTGAGCAGATCCTGTACTGTATGTGAGTCTGGAGTAAAGCCCTTTAGTCAGAAAACCTGCAAAAAAGGAGTCATCAGTAGCTTAAGATTTTTCTTTTGGACTCATAACAGGTTCACGCATCTGTTTCTGATCCCAGAATTCCTGGCTTGTAAACACTTCTGTCTTTGGATGTTATGTTTGTAAACAGTGTCCAGGATGATCATTCTGCTGTAGGTATGACAAAAAAGTCCTACTGTGAGGTTAAAACACTCCAGGCACTGTAATCTTGTGGTCACTCTGGTTCTTGGTGACATCCTCTGACTTTTCTCCAGCATGAAAATAAATGAGGCAGGAGGGAGTATTTTATAATCCAGTTCTGTGGTGCAACAGCTGCACAGCAGCTCCCTGGAAAACTCAATCCAATGACAAACATAGCAACCTCCAGGTCATATGCCTGGAAGGAACTCAGGTTACATCTCCTCTATTATCTGGAAATAGTTTCCTACATCTCTCAGATGTCAGAGCACTGAGTGGATGACAGGTAACGAAAGAAGATTGTCTACACATTAGCTTTTATGGATTCATCTCACTGTCTGAGTTCATAGAGTGGCAGAAATAAAACCTTTCAAAGTATTCTCAGTGCTGTGGATCATAAGAGCAGTCTTATTGGCTAAAACTATATCAGTATGTCCATAAACAGGATTCTGTTGTCTTTTTCCAGATGCTTCCACCTTATTCCCCTGCCCACCCTAACTGAATCTTCAATGTGAGTTCTTTCTGCCTGAATTGACAGTTCTAAAAATCCTAAAGACGCTTCTCAGGTGTCATCTTTAGGTCTTAACCTAGATCTTGGTGGACTCAAGCCTGTGTTTCCACTGACATCAGTGGAATTCCCTGCACTGATGGAGAATGTGGGTGAACAGAAAAGCTGGCAGGAAACCCTTTAACATAATTCAAAAACAACTTTGTTGCTGTTATTGTGGAGAAGTTTTGCCACAAATATTCCTTCTTTTCTCTTTCAAATGCAAGAACAGAATGCTTTCAAAGAGATGCTGAATCTCTACTGTCTTTAGCATATTTTGGTGCAGAAATATATTGGATTTTTTTTATATATATATAAATAATCTAATTCCAACCTACTTTGAAGATGTGAACTTAAATGTTGGATAAGGTTGATAGCAAAAGAACTCCAAATTTGTGGTTTAATAATTACCAGCTGCTACAAAAATCAAATGTCCATAGAGAACCATGCAGAACTCCTTCTCCCAAATACAGAGGGGAATGTATGCCCCTGGGATAAGTTTAAACTTGACTCTGTCCAGGGATATTCAGAGGTGTTGCATAGGTAGTTATTATGAGAAGGTTCTGGGCTGTGGCAATAATCGTGTTTAAACATTTTCTGAATCTTAATCCTGTACCAAAGTCAGAAGCTTTTCAGATACTTTTTTTTTGTTCCCCAGCATAATATTCCCTTTACTCTGAAATAATAAAATCTTAATAGTTGAAGTGTTGTGTTGGTTTTTTTCCCCCCTTTATCCTAAGCAGATGTTTTCTCTTGCTCTTCCTTACTCTGTTGTTTCCTCATTGGAAGGAATGATGGGTGTGTGCCAAAAGAAAATTGAACACCATGTGAAAAACATGGAAAAATTATTTTCTTAGGGAAAAATAAGTTAATAAAAAACCCCAAACAAACCCTCTGCTTTGCAGCTATTGGACCAACTATATTTTCCAATTTTATTTAAAAGTGTGATGGATTCTGACCAGTTACAGTAGCTTCTGCCCATTTTTGTGTGATTATTTGATGAAATAGGAATTCAAAATAGTTAGAAGGACATGTCTTAACACTGAGAAGGCAGGTCACTTCCACAGCTGCCTCCAGGTCTTGATTTTCACTTCTGGAGATGAAGGCTTTTCTCATGACAGAGGCACTGTACACAGTAAGGAGGAACCCTGGATGCAGGTAGGTAGTCCTCCATGACCACATGGATATTTTTTTGTGAAGTAATACTTTAGTTGCATTCCTTGCTGAATGATGGTTTCCTTAAATTGTTAGCTCCAAATGTGTGGTTTCTACCTATCTCATATTCTTTCTGAACTCTTCCCTCAGCAAACAGAACCACTGCTTCTAAGGGGGCTGCAGGATTTGACCCTATGATTTGAGCAGAGCCTTAATGAATAGTAGTGAAAGGAAAGCAGCACCCAATCAATAATCTGGGGTGTGCAAACATTTATCAGGAGGAACCCAGAATGGTTTGCATTTATTCTTCCACTTACTGCCTCTAACAGTTGCATCTGCATCCATCCATTTTCTTCAGTCTGAGAATCATTAGACATGTAGAACATTCTTTATGTAAAAAGAAAACCTCTACAGCTACCCAGCTTGAGCTGAGCATTGTTTTAAATGATTTATCATGATTTGTCCTGGTTCTAGATTAACACTTTTCCTTTCCTCCTTTTCCACAAGTTGATTAGGTCTACCTTTCAAGCTGGTATGTACCTGCTCTTATTAAGTACCATATCACATTTGCTTTTGTTAAGTATCTGTGTGTGAATATCTTCATAAAACATAGAGAGACCACTAGCTGCTTAGACCTCTGGGACAAAAATCAAGACAACATCTGAGAAAAGATTTTGTTTATTATTATTTTTGTTGGGTTTTGTTTGTGTTGTGTTTTGGGGTTGGTTTGTTTGTTTGTTGGGTTTGTTTTTTTCCATACAGAGCCTGCCTTTGTTGCTATCTCAGCTGTTCATTAAAGTTATATTGCTTCCTTTATCTCTTGTGTTCATGGAATACAAGCACCTCCATAATGAGCTTAAATTACCACGAGCTAAGAATAGAAAACTCGATTTCAGTTCTTGGGAGGCTGAAGCTGTGGTGGTGCATGGGTAATCAAGCAATATTAGCTGTATAATGGTGCTAGGATCCCAGGACAGGGTTGCTGGAATGTTTATAGCAAGGCAGCAGAGTAAATATCTGTTTTCTGGGCTTCCTGTTTTCTTTTCCCCGCCTCACAACTCCTGCCTGCTTATACATTTTGAAATAAACACTGCTGCTCACTCTGTATTAATATCCTATATATGTGGTTGGCCAGCCATGTCTGTCTTTGGAGAGTAGAGCCCTCTGTGTTCTCATTTTCTCATTTATGCAGCTAAGCTATGGAGAAGTCTCAGCCACCTGACTTATCAGTACCAGAAAAGCACAGGCTAAACTCATTGAAAATGGCAGAACTTAGACTGAATAGGCTGTGTGCAAGAAAACCTCTGTTTCCAAGTGGTTTGGATGCTGCAGATTTCATTCAATTAAATATCAAGTGGGTCTAAAACTCTTCTTTGCACACTCAATCATTAGCAAAGCACAAGTGGGGGTACCTTGTCCAGGGGGATTAAACTTACTCTCTTCTTAATTTAAGTTTAACAGACATTTTTAGCCACTTCTGCTCCAGGATGTCTGTCCCCTTGGACACACAAAACCCAGGAGGCTGATGCTGCCAAAAGTAGGCACAGGGAATGGTGATGTATCCACATCTCCCCAGGTATTTACAAATTGTCATTGATTTTAGCTTACTGCAATGACCACACTGTGGACAGCGTTAGCTCAGGGCTCTGCCTGATGGACTCCGCTGAATTTAGCTGTCATAGCTCCAGAGCTGGAAAACTCCCTGCTCAAAGAGCATCCACAAGGACAGGTTAAATCTACCAGAGACATAATGACCCAGGAGCCAAAAAGCAGGATATTTAAGAGGCATTCTGAAACCCACCTGGCCTGGAAAGAAACCCACTTTATCATGGCTGCATCACAGAGCCTTTGGGTATTTTTCCTATTTGACTGCAATAGATTGGCTATCCCCCAACTTTCCACTCACTTTCAATCTCTTTCTATAAATTCTCTTTCTAGTGATTAAAAAGCTCAGTCACCATAGCTTGTAAGGTTTCCCTTTAGCATGCTAAATGCTAACCAAAAAAACGCTCTACCAGAACAATTCTTCACGATCTTACAGGTTCTGGATTTCCTCCACTATATATTTTGACTCTGAGATTCATTACTGATGGTATCTCATGTTCAGAAAATAACATATACATCTTTTTGCAAGATATTGTGCTCAGTTGGAGAATCTAAGCTGATGTAAAGAGGGGAATCTCAACCTGTCTCACAGGACACTTGTGATAAAGCACAGACCCAGCTGAGACTTCTGATGCCCTGGGTTGATCAGGGGATCATCTTTTCCTTTTAGAGGAAGGCACTTCAAAGCACCACAGGTGGGAAACACAGTTTAACCCATAGGTGCCATCTCTGTCACTTTCTTATCTTCTGTAAGTTGTCCTACCAATACCAGGCAGAGCAAATACACTGACGCTCTACCTAAGGGCAGTAAAGTTAGTGGACTTTAGCCTTTAATGAGCAGAAGGTGCAGTTCAATTGCAGTTCATTAGTAGATATCATTAGCTTGTATCTCCAGGGGTCATTGGCAGATAGCATTAGCAGGGGGTCATTAGCATGTTTAGTCGATATTGGGAGAGCTCAAGCCACTTCTGCAGTGTGAAGAAGGTGAAAGCAGATGATGCTTTATTAGTGGCTAATTCAGATGAGGCTGGGTCTCTGCCAGGGGCTGTCAGAGTTGAGTCCTGGTGATCCAGGAGGGAGGCTGGTATCTCTGATGATGAAAGATCTGGGTAAATAAGAGAAGGCCTCTGTACTTTTAGCACTTCACTCACATAACTATAAAATGTGATTATGTGACCAGCTTGAGAATACTAAGGCAGCTATCAGTCTGACTGGTGGATGGATGAGTCTAGCACCATAATGACCTGCATATAAAGTGAGGATTTACTTGGGTGGTGGCATCTGACGTAAGCTACTAGACTTGTATTTATGATTTGTGACCTTTTCTTGCCCATGGCTGCTGGTAATTCTTCAGCCCTTGCTGCACAGCTCTGGTCAGAGAGGTAGTGATGCAGCAAGGGCCACAGCATCAAGCTGGTGGGACCCATACAGGAGCTTTAGGGTAAAAAGAATGATTAGATGGTGTTGGATGATGGGTTGGATGCAATGATCTTGAAGGTCTCTTCCAACCTGGTCTATTCCATTCCATTCCATTCCATTCCATTCCATAATGATGTGGATTGTATATCCCTTGAAGAGCATATGCTCCCTAGGGTTTGGGGCATCATGATATCTATAGGATGGCTTCAATGTGGGAAAAAACACCAACTTTTTCTAAGTAGCCTCCATCTTCCAAGGAACTGCCAAATAGCCAGTGTATCTGGGTAGTCTCCTGGCAACCTTGAAGTAACTTACCTGGGTTTTTTTAGCTTTGCCTGGATCTGTCTACTCCCAACATCCCCTGGGGCTGATGTATGCATGGAAGGGATGCATTCTGCTCTTGTCATGTCTCATTGTGTCTCACTCCCATCCTCCTGTAAATCCTTAGCAATTGCATTAGGTCATTGGCAGTTTTCCTTTGGAAATTAGAAACTTGTGCCCGTGGCAATGAGGATCAGTTTGGTCCATTCTGAAACACATCTGTTTCGTGCAAGCTGGTTTTCCATTGGAAGTTGTTGATTTGGCAGAGGTTAAATTAATCTGTGGCGTCAGGACCTAAAGTTAAAAAAGAAACACTGAAAGCCAGCGTTTGACTATGGTTAAGCATTTTTGCAACACAAGTGCTCTGCTTTATTAAAATAGCTGGTTTCACTTTGATATTTAATCACTAGTAAGAGCAAAATGCTAAAAGAAAACTGCTTAACCTAAAAGAGCTATGTACATATGATGTAATTTACTTTTGAAATTTGACATTTATTCTGGTTCTCTTCTTGTTTGGTTTGTTGGTGGGTTTTTTTTTTTTCTCCCTGCCACCTCAAAGCAGGAGAAATATCAAATTCACACTCAAAATGAAAAATGTAGTATGTCATCTTCTTTCATGTAGCAGCTTATGGAAGTGTTTAAATGGTCAGTGGTGGTGATTAAACAGCTCCGAAGCCGTAGCTTGTAAATCTGATAGCAAAGGCTTGATAGATTTGCCTCTGCTTAAGTACAGCTAGGAGATCTGTTAACGCTTGTCAGGGAGATTTACATAAGTGCAATAAGAAGTTCACACATCCAGTAATATTTCCTGAACTTTTGGAAGGAAGATTGGCAATTTTATAGTTATCATGGCTCACTAAAGATTTAAGAATCACTCAAAGCATAAAGGGAAGATGATGTAAGTTAACACATCATATCTAAGTAAATACCTGTTACATAGTATTAATCCACACACAAATCTGGGATATTTCTAGTTAAGCACGAGAATGCTTCCCACTTCTAAGGCATGTGGGTGTTTTACCTGTATTTTCAGAAGAAGATGAATGATTTACACGCTGCCTCTCCCTCCTCACCAAAACAAGCAACTTTGTTGACTGAAACACTGATGTGATGATAAAATTTTGCTTATGAAAAGTCTCCAAAGGAAAACACTGAAAAATCCAAAGAAACACTCTTTCAGGATTTATGTTTGTAGCTTGGAAGGAAAGAAATTGAAAGAGCATTTTGAAAATGGAGAATTCTGAAGTCAGACCTGTACCTGCAAAGAAAGTGAAACATTCCTTCTTCTCCCAAAATGGAGATATTCTTCACAAACTTTGCTCTTCAGCTAGCTCCAGTATTTAACATACTGCAATTTAACGTACTGCAATTAAAGCTGGTTACAGGTAGTGTTTGGGCAGCATTACTACTTTTCTTTCCAGAGAATTTGCCCAAGTTTATACGCAGTATTTGCATCACTGAATTCTCCCAAATCAGTTGTGCACTTTTCTATCTTTCTATAAAAAAAACCAAACACAAAAAAACCTAGAAGTTGAGACAGTCAACTAACCAGAAGAATGAACACCCTTCTGAGTCAGCTTTTTTAGCTCAGTTCCTGCAGACCACGCAGAAGGGGAGATCAGCTGTCTTCCAGCATCATTTTTTCTGTTGCCTCCAAAGGGTATTTAGATAAAGTGCCCACATTTTAGGTTATTACAGGGTAAATGAGATGAATAATTAATTAGAAGTGAAAAGCAGTCATCTCAGACTGAGCCTGCCAACTGATTTCTAAAGATAAGAAAACTACACATGAAGGTTACCCAGGTCTCCTAGCCTCTGGACCATTCCTTGTTTCCCAAAGTTTCCTCAGTCAGTGCTTCACTCACAATGAAAACCATTAAAAACCGTAATTCTGTATCTTTTGGATCCAACAGCTGCTTAAATCAATATGATCCTCGAGGTCTCTTCCAACCTTAGTTATACTGTGATACTGTGATAATTTAAATTGCTTCCTTCTACTTTGAAATGTTTTTTATATGTTGATCAAATAATTACATGGAGTTAGGGACTACACAGAGTTCATTGGTTTCTACTTCCTTCATTTAGAGATCTTCATAGGGGTGCAGAGAGATACAAATGTGGCAGACCTTTTCAAATTACTTCTAAATTAGATGCAGTAAATTCCTCTGTAATATGACTCATAAGACCTGAAGATCAAAGCCTCACAAGAGATTTATCAAAACCAAATAGAATATATGGTAACATCAGGTAATGCCATGTTATTGTTCCACTTACCATGTGAAAGTGATGAAGGGTGGTGCTACTTGATTTTCTGGATCCTTCACTAGCTTAAAAGGAAAAGATGGCATCAGGATTCAATTTGGTCTTCTTTTTTTTTTTTTCCCTCCTTACAGTTTCAGTGCTGTTTTTCCTAAGAGCCCCATCTGGCTGGCTATTCCCCTCTTAGGAGCATGGACCTACTTCTGTTCTGCCTGCTGAATTCCAAGCCCTCTGCAGCATAAATCTGGGATAGCTCAGTGAAGTGTGAATTTGATCACTCTGATTAGTGCTGATTAGTTGCAAGCTGGAGTGTGAATGAGCAGTCTGACATGCACAGCATTTTGTTATATGGGGCTAAAGAAATTGCATTTGCATGGTGAAGTATTTATGGTCGTCCTCGGGACTTGCTTCATTCACATCTGGTCCATGGTTGCCTTCTGGGAATGTTCAGAGAGAGCAGGAGGGAAATGTGAAATGGTTCAGCAGAAACCAAAGAACAAAGACAAGACATTTCCTTCCCATGCAAATTGTAAGCTAGATAAGAGAGAATTTGTGGCCACTGGGGATTCGAGACTATAGTGGCAAACATAAATACACTGCAAGAGAGTTTACACTTCAGTTTATTCTTTTCTGTGTCTCTTCTTCCACAAAGCCATCAATAACAACAATCAGGTCTTGGGGATCTCAAGGAGAGGATGAGTGGCTGGGAAGATTAAATTTATTTATTTGCTTATTTATTTTGATTTCTTTCTGTAACCTCAATGGTGATCATGAAAAGAACAGGGAAAAGGATGAGATATAACCACTAAAACCGATTACGTGATTAAATCAACTCTGAAAGTCTTGCCAGGTGTACAGAATGAGTCATGCAACTTCAGAAATGTTTCACTTTCTAGGACAAATTGTCATCTCAGAGCCAAGTCTGAGCTGATCAGGACCTGAGGGCAAGCATTAGCATTACTCACTCTTCTGTTTGTAACATTTTCATATGAAATGATGGGAGTGGGGGGCAGGCAGGAGGTTTTCTTGTCTTTTGCTAGGAAATGCGCTTCTTGCAACTGAACTTTTCTGCAGAAAGCTTCTAAGGTCATGAAAGACATTTTTTTCATCATCCCTCATTTCCACTCTGAAATAATTGGTGGCCAACTGGTTCAGATGAGACATAGCTGTGTCTGCCTCAGGTGTCTGTTCCAAATAGGGCAAGGCCTGGGCTTAAACTCTGGGTTATACAAGCATGCAAAGCCCACTTGGGCTAATTAATATTGACTCATGTGTGCAAAAGATAACTCCTACTAGATATGTCTTTATACATTCTAAACTGTTCTAGCTGACTTTGGGAAATCTCATCACTTTCAGAGAAATCTCATCACTTTCAGAGTTTGCAGCAATCTTCTTTCTACTCTCTATCGGCACACAGTGCAGATGTGCACTTCAGAAATTCACTGCTGCTGGAAAAGATTTCCCTCAGGGGTTCAGCTCAGGTTCAGTAGTAAAGGTGAGCTCCTAGGGGCATCTTTCGTAAAAGTTACTTCTAGCTATTCAATGTAGGTGTTGTCATTAGAGACTCTTTATGATATTCACTATGTTCTTCTTTCTTGTACTGATATCTCAACCTTGCCAAATCCAGCTTCTAGATCACATGACATGAACTATCAGATTACATCACCCATTAAACGATGTCTTATCTTTCCCATTGTTCTTAGTACACATCTTAATTCATATACTCTGTGTTGTCTGCGTGGCTTGAAAGGCTTCCATTAGTTAAAGAAGTCAGATGAAATATACTTGTATCTGTCCATTTTCTGACAATAAGGTCAAGATCTGTTTCTTTTCCTGGTGTAAATTGATTGGCCTTCAGGAAAACACTAGAACTTTCTGATGACTTTTTACAAAGATTAAAGTCCATGAACAACAACAACATTCTCCTGCTGTTACCACAGAAAATAGTTGTCATTTTCAGCTTTTTCCAGTCTCACAACATAAGCAAAACTGTCTCTCATCTCAGTATATGTACTTGTGAATATTGTTTCTTGCCAATATCTGTGGATGAGATTCTTAGAGGGAAACCTTTACATTGCTTTTTCAGTAATTGCACTTTGCTGTTTGAATAGCTTCTAAATGAGGGGCAGTGACCTTGTTAGGGTGCATAGGCTATTTCTGCTCTTTCTGCAGTATAAGGTACGTTGTGTGAAAGGTTGGCACAAAATGTCTTTGAATTCTACTCTATTCTCAGAGTCTACTTAGCAATTTATTTATTATTTTCATATAGGCAGTTCATCTTTAGACCTGGTTTAAAAAAAAACCCCAAAACTGATAAATACTGCTACTTCAATGACCTCTACTCTCATTTCAGATCCTAATGAAAGTATAAACAGTGTAATGTTTAAATAGTTGAAAGTAAGATATTGTTTCTGAATTTTCATTTTTTATATATATATATATATATATATATATATATATATATATAAAATAGAAATTTTACCTCAATTTGCTTTTTTCAAAGGAGATAGTCCTGGGGGTCAACTGCAACCTTGTGCAGCACAGTAAACATTTTGTGAGGACACTCTGGTGGGCTCGTGCTGCAAATCTGCCTCTTGCTCCTGAGGTATCCTAATGAAAGTATAAGCAGTGAAATGTTTAAATAGTTGAAAGTAAGATATTGTTTCTGAAATTTAATTTTATATATATATCTCAAATAGAAATTTTACCTCAATCTGTCTTTTTTTAGAAGAGGTAGTCCTGGGGATCAACTGCAACCTTGTGCAGCACAGTAAACATTTTGTGAGGACACTCTGGTGGGCTCGTGCTGCAAAGCTGCCTCTTGCTCCTGAGGTATCCTAATGAAAGTATAAGCAGTGAAATGTTTAAATAGTTGAAAGTAAGATATTGTTTCTGAAATTTAATTTTATATATATATATCTCAAATAGAAATTTTACCTCAATCTGTCTTTTTTTAGAAGAGAGAGTTCTGGGGGTCAACTGCAACCTTGTGCAGCACAGTAAACATTTTGTGAGGACACTCTGGTGGGCTCGTGCTGCAAAGCTGGCTCTTGCTCCTGAGGTATCCTAATGAAAGTATAAGCAGTGAAATGTTTAAATAGTTCAAAGTAAGACATTGTTTCTGAAATTTAATTTTATATATATATCTCAAATAGAAATTTTACCTCAACCTGTCTTTTTTTCAGAAGAGATAGTCCTGGGGGTCAACTGCAACCTTGTGCAGCACAGTAAACATTTTGTGAGGACACTCTGGTGGGCTCGTGCTGCAAATCTGGCTCTTGCTCCTGAGGTATCTTAATGAATATCCACTAGGAATTAATGTAGCCTGGCCTGGACATGGTTGCAATGCTGTATTACTGTCTGTGTCTCCCTGTGAGCTTTTGTGTGGCCTGAAACCCCATGCATACAGAGGAAAAGAAGTTTGTAATGCAGTTCTCCTCTAAAGTATTTTTTTTTTTAATCTGAAAATTTAATTGAATCAGCATGTTCATCATTTAGTACTTGCTCTGTAGCTGTTTTTTCAACCTGTTTTAATAACTATTTAAAATATAAACCATGGTGTGGTGTGTGTCCCCCCCCCAAAAAAAAAAAATATTAAAAAATGGTTGAACAAATGATTCATTATAACATTAAAATGCAGACACTGAGGTGAAGCCAATAAATGTAAAACTGATTAATTAAGTTAAGAAAAAAAATCAATAATAAAAATACAAAGTACCTGCATGAAAACCATAGCAATGCTGTGTTCCTCCAAAAAGGCATAGTCAAGGGAATGTGGTTTGCTTTATCATTGTTCCAGCATATATGAAACTGTTCACCAAGGATGAATGAATTCTTTTGTTTGGTCTTTGAAAGACAGTGTCTTAAAAATCTGTATGGGTTAATTTCTCCAAAGTTTATAAAGAAATTGCAAGTTATTGAAACCCTGGTATTATCTGAAACAATGGGAGGCAGCAGAACTCTCACATGCAACCTACACAGCAAGGCACACATAATTAAACTGAGCAATCTGCGTTACCACAGACACCAAACCAACCAACCAGTTACAACTTGAATGCAGCTTTTGGTTAAGCAGCACACACATCGAGACTTGTGGCTTCTTAGTCTGAAAGCTTCTAGGTAATTTACCATGCTTTTCTCTACTGTAGCTCCTAAAACAGCTTGTGGTCAATTGATAGGGTCTGATCAGCTCTTGAATACAGTGGCACTAGAAGGGAGACATGAAAGGAAAAAAATTATTAACTGAAGTGAGAATAGGAAGTTACAGAGCCCTGCAAGAGAGGAGAGGTTGTCTAAAGATAATAAGTATGCTTCTGTTCTGTAATACATCTCTTGAGCAAGTAGGCTCTCTCTCTGGAAATCACTTGCCTCAGCAAAAGATGGGCCTAAAACTTGTTGTCTTTGCCCGTTACAGAAGGTGAAATATAGATTACTGTTCTGAACCCACTTTTGTGCATTGGGACTGTATCCAGGGCCATAAACACATGCAACAACTGACCTTTCTACTGCCTTTATGGAGATTGTTGCTGGTGGACTCCTGCCACAAGAAAATAAAGAAGTGGGTTGTAAAAGAGCTTGCTTAGACTTGACAAGTTTGCTGAGCGTTTCTTCCTCAAATTAGAATGAAAGGAGTCGAAGGTAGACTTCAGCTTTCTCAGCTGACACATCTTTGGCTTCAGAGTTGAAAATGTTTCAACATCTCCGTGAGTTTCAGCAGATATCTGGGTTCACTTTTAATGTGCCTGATGTCAGCACGGTGTAGCTGAAAGCCAAGACTCCCTGCCAAGAAAGAAATGTGTCCAATATCAATCATCATGTACTTAGCAGCCTGAGTCCTGTCTGGACCAATGACTTTACTAACTTTATTCTTGTATCTGGGTTACTTCTTTTTGATCCCATAAATAGGATGATTGCAAGACATAACCTAAAATATCTAAAATGGTCAAAAATAGAACTACATGGAAACTATCCTTTTTGATGGGTGTATTTTTCCTTGGCTTTACAAGAATGTGCATATTTCTCCATAGTAAAATTCCAACCTGGAACAAATTATGAAGGGACAACTCTCAATGGGCATAAATCAGCATAGCAATGTCAATTTACAGGGATTTGAACTCTTGGGTGTTTTGTTTGGGTTTTGTTAGGGTTTTTTTTCACCCCACCTGAAAACCTACCACTTTCAGAGAAAAATATCCCTCTTATGAGGAACTATTTTCATACTTGCTGTGATCAAGAGGTTGGGATTTGGGTGGGGTTTTTTTCCCCTCTCCTTTCATTGTTACCACCAAAAAAAAAATACCCCTGATCTTGTAAATAAGTTTATGTAGCTCTAACAAAGAATGACCTGATCTCTGTAAGGATACACGTGAGGCTTTCTTATTCCATAGTTTCCACTGAGCATGACATGTCTGGAATGCTTTATGATGACTGCATCATCAAAGTACTAAGGGGCAAAAAAAACCAACAACTTGGAGAAGTCTCTAAGCCTGCGTATTGACTTGCTTTACCATTTTATTGGATTAGTCATCATTATAAATCAAATTCTAACTCTCATAGTTTGATGATGCTGTTAAATTGCCTAGGTGCCACCTCTGAGTAGTGCCAGTGCTGCATGTCTTGGGTGCTTTGTAATAAAGTGAGTGGGACGCTTTGTTTCTAAAGCAAATTTGGCCCTGGAACAAGAAAAGGATTTCCTGAGGTTTTGCAGCTGTATCTCACAATTCAGCCTCATACTTGCATCTCTGTGCTGCCTCCTTCAAGCCCTGTGCTTCTCCTTCCTCATCTTCACATGTTGTAGTATCCTGTCAGGGAAGAAGGAAGAAGTTTATCTGCCAATGATTAGCACAAAACTGCTAGGCTACCATTACAAAAGCAAGGCTGCTTTCCTCTGAGTATTGTAAATTAAAGCCTTCTCTATTTTAAGGGAGGTGAAAATGCTGCAAAGGCTCCCATACTGGCAGTAAACTATTGGACACAGCCAGAGCTGTTCATTTATGTATCATGAAGTCTGTGTTGCCTAAAGGAAAATCTCCTTCAGTTTAAATTATTGATAAGCTATACTTTTGGAGTAGGTACTTATGAATACTTTGCAGATAATCACAGATGCATTACAGCATAGGAACAGTGCTTTTCCCAGAAAAGGTATGTTTTTGTAGGCACAATATGGTCAACAATGCATGCAAATCAGCATATACTGCTGTACTTTATCAGTCTCTAAGTTTGTCTGCCTAGACTGCAGAAAACTCACTAGTGTCCCTTAATTCTTCCAGCCTGAATGAGATGTGGGGAAATACATGAGCTTTCTCTTGATGCTGAATCTTTTATAGCTCATTACCTAGCACTGAACTTAGTCCTTTGTCATAACACTGTGCTTGATACCATAAAAGATGCCAGCCAGGTGAGACTTGGCTTAAGTTCAGAGCAAATCTGCTCATGACAAACAAGCTTCAGAGATTGTCCCAGTTAAAAGATTTCCATGGTTGATGAATGTTTCAGTGTAAGTGTTAGAAGAAAGGCAACATCCTTCCTACACCCAAGTGAAAGGTTACACACAGGGGAGAAGCTGCTGGCACTGTCATGGCAGTTATGACCTGCTTGCAGTGAAACAGGGCAATCTCTGTGATCTTGGAGATGAAGTTCAGCAAAGGGAAGGTTATATTGGAGGTGTCAAACACTTTCTTTAAAGCAGAAGCAGCCACTGAAGTTTTTTGACCTAAAAACCTCCCCTGCAGACAATGCCAAGGCTTAGTGCAGATGCAGAGTTCAGGAAAGGGGAAGGTCCTTTTTTATTTTTCATTCAAGCAGACTTGGCTTTTATGCTGTCTGGAAAAGAAGAAAAGGACCATGATTACTGTGGACTGCTAATGAATTTTTGAATTAGAATTTCCAGTGCTCATTATTGTTCTCATAAATCTTACCTATAAGAAATATTGCTTGGAGCCAAATTGTTTCAAAATTTCTACTTCACTCTTTTTATTAGGAGAAGCCTAGACTTTTGGTCAGGTCCCATGTAAGCGTGATTCAGTGTAGCTCCATTCAAGCTGAAGGGATTGTATGAATTCATACACGCTGGGAAACCAGCCTACAGTTTAGAAGTTATGAAGCAACTTCTCTGTCAGCATTTCTAGAAACACATTTCCCTCTTCCATCTCTGCAAGACGGTGTCTGCAGGTGTGTGGGGTCAGGAAAACAGAAATTTCTGTTGATTCGAAGAGTGCATCTTCTATTTTTAGACCTCCAAAGGCGCATGCTTTGTGAGCAGAGATTTTTGTTGGGTGTAATTAAATTAATTTTCAAGGAAGTTACTAATTTCATTGAAAGCTAGAGATCCTCCCAATGCATGATTCATCAGAACTCCACCTCAGCCCTGGCCCGCAGGGGTAACTAACTCCTTTGGTGAGAAGATAATTTTATTTTAATTCTCATGCAATCATTGGACAGCTTCAAGACAAGTGCCAGCTATCAATCTTTATGAGTGAAATATTGTTCTCACTATTAAGGTGTGGCGGAGTAAAGGATGTCATGCTTTAGTACCTATAAAGCTTTTTGAATATGATTTTGTGTGTAAGCCATAATAAACATAAAAATTATACTTTATGACTTACATGAAAAAATACATTAAGACAACCAAAATTAAAGACTTTGAACAGCATGGGAGATTTCTCCTTTTTTTTTTTTTTTTTTTTTGATAAAAGATGCAAGATTTATTTTCCCCAGCAATTCTATTCAAATTAATAACAGGTTTCAGGGGCTTTTTCTGTAAGTATTGTTGTGCATTAGCAAAAGTATTATTTTTGGTCCCTCCATTCCTAAATGCCTAGAAGCAATCATGAAAAGAAAAAGGGGAAGAAAAAGAACAGGTTTTGGTTTTTTGCAACTAGTGTTGTATCAGAGATATCTGAGCTCCACAGAGACTGGAAAATTCAAGGAGAATGTTGACTGTGAAAGAAATGAAGGACCAGACTTTAATGAGCACTTCAGACTAACCACACATTGCATTGTGAAGTGCCCATGTTACTGTCAGCATACTTGGTGGATTTTGCTAGCGTGTAAAATGTACTAGACGCTCCTAATAATGATAATTATAGTTCTAATCTTGCCAGTGATTTACCTAGGCAGACATGTACACTCATATGGAGCTCCATAAATTTTAATAGTACTCCATGTCAGTTTGGAGGAAGAAGTGGTATTTAGCATAGACAACTGTTGTGTGACCCTCACCCTGAATGGAATGTAGGTGCTCAAGTCTGTACCACTGAGTGCATTGGGTGCATGTAGGCAAGCCTGCCTCCAGAGTGCATTGCTCTGAACAGTGTTATTACATTTGGTAACAAATATCTGAGGATAAATTTATTCTGTCAAAATACCATTTGGTTGTGGTTTAGTTTCTCACTTTGCATCTTCAAAAACAGAGGGGAAGAGGCAGCGCACTTAGCTTGGGTAATTATTATAACTGAGATGCTGGTCTTTCGTATTTGACTTCCAATTATTTTTAATTTAGGCTGGGTTTTTTGAAGTCTGGCAAGAATGTCTTTTCTGGAGACTGCATTTCTGTCTTTTAACAAAGTATTTGGAATGAGAAATATTTTCTCAGCCCGTCGGTTCTGGATTCCCAGAATTAGGTCTTGCTCATGTAAATGGTAGTGCAGAACTCAGACCACATATTGTTATAAGGATTGTTCTAGCAAATAACTCATCTAATTCTTTCTGAGTTTTTGGTTTTCTGTCAGAATTCCAAAGTTCTACTGATTTTGTTTCTGAACTGTAGTTTTGGACTATGACATTTCTGCTTTTCAGTGCAGAGAATCATTGGGTGTGTGGTGGGTTGAAATTTCCCCCCCAGCATTAAATTTGCCAGACCAGCTCAGCTGGAAGCAAATGAAAGCTGTATTTACAAGCAAAACTACAATCTACAATGGAATGCAATGAATATGTACAAAATATACAGTATTTACAATATTTACAGATATTTACAATTAACTAACAGCACAAGGGCCCTCCTGGTCAAAGACCAGGGGAAGCTAATAGCTTCTCTCTCCCTGCCCCTCCTAACCCCCTCTTCATAAAAGGGACAAGAAAAAGGAGCAGAGAGACATTAGACTTACCCAAAACAATGGAGCCAAGGTCAAGCAGAAGCAAGTTATTATCTCTCCCAGAGAGAAGAAACAAGAAGAGAGAGATATTGTTTACATTACCAGCTTAAGTCCATTATCTTTCCAATGGGATTGAAGGAACTATCATTATTTTCCTTTTTACACCCAATAGTACTACTTTCTGTTTAAGATCTGTGAAAAAAATTCGAAGGCATGGCCTAAAACTATCACTGGGGGTGATCTTTGAGGATCTTCTCCGTTGTTAACTGTTGGAAACCAATGAAAAAAAGTATATTGATTTCTTGATTCATGTTGACCATTAATTTATTAAAAACTATTGGTGAGCTATTGCTGAATTGCATAAATAGTGCAACAAATGACACAAAAACATCTGAAAAAATTCTAAGTATGTGCTTTGGTTGTGTTCTGAATCACTACATATGAATAAGAGAACTTAGGTATTAGTAGAAAACCATATAAAAGTATATTTTATTGAAAATTTAATCATAGAATCAATAAGGTTGGAAAAGACCTCAAAGATCATCAAGTCCAACCTGTCACCCAACACCTCATGACTACTAAACCATGGCACCAAGTGCCACGTCCAGTCCCCTCTTGAACACCTCCAGGGATGGTGACTCCACTACCTCCCTGGGCAGCCCATTCCAATGGGTAACGACTCTCTCCGTGAAGAACTTTCTCCTCACCTTGAGCCTAAACTTCCCCTGGTGCAGCTTGAGACTGTGTCCTCTTGTTCTGGTGCTGGTTGCCTGGGAGAAGAGACCAACCCCCTCCTGGCTACAACCTCCCTTCAGATAGTTGTGGACAGCAAGAAGGTCTCCCCTGAGCCTCTTCTTCTCCAGGTTAGACAATCCCAGCTCCCTTACCCTCTCCTCGTAGGGCTTGCGCTCAAGGCCTCTCCCCAGCCTCGCTGCCCTTCTCTGGACACATTCAAGAGTCTCAATGTCCTTCTTAAATTGGGGAGCCCAGAACTGGATATAGTACTCAAAGTGTGGTCTAACCAGTGCTGAGTACAGGGGCAGAATGACTTGATTTTCTTTGGAAGCAGATGACTGATTTTCTCTTGAAGCAGATTAACAATAGTAAGTGTGAACTGATACTGAAATTTGCTTCAATATTAATAATATCTGGAAGTCTGCTATCTTGGAAACATAGTGTTGCCTGCTTTTGCTACATTATATTGGTTGAAAATGCCATAATCCTCTTGTAATTAGTGCTAGAGTAAATCAAAGAGAAATGAGGAAGCCCCAGCTGGAGTTAAGTTCCTTTGACAACTATATGTAAAGGTATTTTTCTGTCAACTTGTTTTTGAATAATTTCTCAAGATAACTACATGTCTAGATCTAGCATGGAGGTAGTGCTGGGCATTTCGTGATTTTCAGCTTGTTAAAGCATGGAGACTCTGCAGAGAGTTACCAACTTCCTTGTCCAGTGGACTCTCCTGACACTAGTGCAGCTTGACCAATTTATTTTCGATCTCTTTTAACAAAGAGGAAATGGGTCAAAGGGATTCAAGTCATTTACCTCAACGCTTAAGGACTACAAACTAAATATTTCCCAAAAGAGCAGTCTTATACTTAATTTCCCATTCTCATTGTAAATGTGCTGAAGTAGTCAGCATCAGGCAAGAGGATGGTTTTGTGATTTAAATTCGATGATTGGGAGGCATTACTGCCTTTTGATCTGGTCGAAGGATTCAGGCCATGAAACTTGTGGCTTTAAGCCCTGTTTGTTAGCTTGCTCCTCCTTTGCTAACTCTTACAATAGCGATGTTTTGAAGGCCAGATTTCAGCATTCAGGAGTACTAGGATTTGCTGTAAGCAATTGCAAAGGCTTTTAGGGATGTCAGGTAGCTAAAAGCTGCCCTGAAATTATTTTGGTTCTCTCTGCAATCTGTTTCATTCAGAAGAATTAACAATATTCTTTCTGTTTCCCCAAATTACCTTTTTTTAATTAAATATTCCATAGTACATAAATACTTTTCTCCAAACACATCTTTGAAACAGGATCCTTTGAGTCTGACCATTATCCTTTACCTAGAAAATTAACAGACACTTCGAAACAGATGAATTTTGTTGGTGCCTGTAATGAATGTGCTTTAGCTGTCATTTTGATCCACATCTTTATACTATGTACTACTGAATATGTAGATGTGTTGATGGCCAGGAAGTCATAGTATCTCAGCAAACAAAAGGGACATTTTTATGAGCTTCTGAAATAACGAATCTTGCTTACCTATGAATTTATGGTTGCCAGCTCAGTTTCGATTTTTTCCTCACAATTCAGTCATTTCAGAGGTCTCTCCCCACTGTGAACTCTCAGAAAGTCTTGATTCAACTTTTCCATGAGTTGGGTAAGGCAGGCATCTCAGCCTTCTAAGGAGTGATTCATTGTAGTTAAATTTGTAGGAACCTTATTAGGAAGTTTGGGATTATTGTGCATTCATTAAATGCATTCTGCAGTAGCCACTGGACTGAAAATTACAAGGCGTAAAGGCGGATAGATGGTTTGGTCACATAGACCTAACTTCCTAAGGAAATCAAGCTAAAAATATCCAAGGCAATAGGAAAAAAAAAAATGCTGTGTGAGCATTTTGATAATTTTATTTGCAATAAAGTGTATTTTCTTCCATTCTTGATCCCTCTGATTTCGGAAGGGCTCCGCGCTGGCGCTCTGAGCACGCCTATCTGTTGGAAAGCAGCCCCCCAAGAACACACACACATTGACTTTAGTTTCCAGACTGTCGTTTCATTGCTTTCCATTTTAGCTTAATGAAGAAAATGTTTCGAGAAAATGGAACCACAAAGGTAGGGACAGCTACTGTGAACACACCCCAAATAAATAAATAAATAATGAGGCAGATGGCAACTGTGTGCAGCTAAGCGCTCCTCATACTTCTTGTGAAACACTCCACAATTTTTTAAGGAAAGAAAAGCAATATCTCAGAAGTCCTAAGCGTTGTGCTTAAACCACAGATTCTGTAAAAAATGAACTGCATAAGCTATTAGCAACTGTATGCGTCATAAACACCTTAGGCGAGAAAATCAGCTCCTAATGCCAAATGCAGCTCAGCTCCATCAGTCTACATGGAGCTACACTTCTGCAATTTTATAAGATAAATGTCTGTGCTGTTTTTATATGATGAAACTACAGCTTGGGTGAATCCTCTTATTTTTCACCAGTGATTTAATAAAGGCAAGTTCAATATAAATATTGAAAGGCAGCTGGTATTGAAAGTACTCTTTTCCCCTGTAGCTGAAATATGTGAGAGCTTTGTCTTTTCATATTGATCGTTCCCCCCCCCCCCCCCCCCCCCAAAAAAAAAGAGTATAAAATGTTAAGATTTGTCTATACAAGAAGTGGGTATATTTACTAACTATGGGGCTCTAAACGTGTTCTGTAACATACCATACTTTATATCACATTTGCAGAGAAAGCTTTGTTGAGCTATGCCTTATCCTGGCTACTGTGAACTTCAAAACCTTTTTTTATCTCATCTGAAACAGCTAGTGAATGCTTGCCTGCTGCCACTTGGTAGAGATTACAGAGTTAAAGAGGAGAAATGTTGCAAACTGTATTCCCCTGCACCCATTTCTTCGACACACATCACTGTGGTAACACAACAAAAGAGCTGCATTTAATTCTTTTTTTTTTTTCTGCAGAACTCCTCAGTTTAAAAGAGATGGGGTATTTATGAGCCCCATTTGTGCTCTTTAATCCACAAGGTACCGAAAGATACAGAGCATTAAATAGTGTCTATTGGAAGTGACTGTGCCTCTGAACGTGTTTGCCTTGTTCTGCATCCCTCTCCAAATAAAATATCAAGCATTAATTTAATCATTAAAAGAACAAAGAAAATAAGAAGTGATGAAAATGTAATCAAGACAGACAATTCACAGTCACAGAAGTGTCATTTTAAAAACAGTTTAAACTATCTCCTGCGCTGCTCTGCTGTGTTCATGGAATAAACCTACTTTAATTATTTCCTGTTCAGGCTTTCCTCTGTTTCCTTGGTTTTAGGAGGAGTTTACCTAGCAAAAACCAATGCTGCTCATTTCCTCAGTGGATTAACTGGGCAATGATGAAACAGAAGCTTCTGTCTGCTTCATTCTTTACACAACCTGGTGTTAAAGAGTGACCTTTCACCCTCAGAGATTTTAAGGATTAAGGATGCTTTTAAGTCTCGGTCTGGTTACTAATCCACCACTTTCACTTGATGTTAAATAAGCACTTCCTGATTTACCCTTTAAATCCTGTAAACATAATAAAACAGAGTTTAACCTTTACCTTAGGATTTTACCACTATCTTATGCTCTCTCAAATAAACCTTTATAAGAAGCAGGGAAGAGAAAACTAATAAGCCATAGCCTGATTTTTTATTTTATTTTATTTTATTTTTTTTCTTACCTTGGGATATGTAACAAAACATTACAATATTTTTAATATATTCAGGTCAAACAGTTGTTAGGGTGTATGGGGGTCCTTACACTGTGCAAATAATGGCATTTTTAAAGAGCATTTATAAGCTGTTTGAGATAATGAAATAGATGTTTCTCCTGCATTCAGACTGCTGTGCACAAACGATGCTGGTAGGAGCTGAAATGGAAATATATTGAAAGAGATTTCATAATCCAAGGCTTTGCAGCATTCAAGAATATCATTTAGCCTCCAGCCATTGCTTTGCAAAGTCAGGCTCCCATCTGGTGTAAATTGCATGTAAACTCCACTTGCCCAGGCACTATCTTGATTTACACCAGCTATGGATCTGACCCCACAGAACTGTTTATTTACAGTGTTTTTCTCTTTAGGAAAATGGCATCTGTGATGAGGAAATACTCATTCATAGCTATTTCCAGTGGCTGTATTTAATAGTGCAAAGTTATCACAAAGTTATTCTGTGATGGCGTGATGTGCTGAGTAGATGAGGGGAGAGAAGTAGATGTTGTCTACCTCAATGTCAGCAAGGCTTTTCCCACTGTCTCCCTTAACATCCTTACAGGTAAGCTTAGGAAGGATGTTAGACAAGTAGCTGGTGAAGACCGAGAACTGGCTGAAGGACAGAGCACAAAAGATTGTGATCAAAGGGGCAGGATCTCGTTGGGAAGCCTGTGGCTAGTGGTGTTCCCTAGGGGTCAGTACTGCGTCCAGTCTTGCTCAACACATTCATCAACGACCTGGATGAGGGAAGAGAGAGCACTGTCAGCAAGTGTGCTAATGACACAAAACTGGGAGGAGTAGCTGACACACCTGATAGCTGTGCTGCCATTCAGCAAGATCTGGACAGGCTGGAGAGTTGGGTAGAGAGTAACCTTATGAAGGTTACAAGGGCAAAGGTAGTGTGCTGCAACTGGGGAGGAACAACCCCATGTCTCAGTACAAGTCGGGGGCTGACCTGCTGGAAAGCAGCTCTGTGGAAAAAGACCTGTGAATCTTGGTGGACAACAGGATGACTGGGAGCCAGAAATGTGCCCCCATGGCCAAGAAGGCAAATGGTATTCGGGGATGCATTAAGAAAATTGTGGCCAGCGGGTCACTCTCCTCTGCTCTGGTGAGGCCTCATCTGGACTGCTGTGTCCAGTTCTGGGCTCCCCAACTCAAGAGAGTCAGGCAACTGCTGAAGAAAGTCCAATGACAAGCCACAAGGATGTCTAGGGGGCTGAAGCATGTCTCTTATGAGAAGAGGCTGGGAGGCATGGGGCTCTTTAGCCTGGAAAAATGACCAAGCAGAGATCTTACCAATGTATATAAATATCTAAAAGGTGGGTGTCAAGAGGATAAAGCTGGGCAGTGATAGAACAGAAGACAGTGGCTGCAAACTAGAACACAGGAGGTTTCATTTGAACTTAAGGAAAATCGTATTTTTTACTTTGAGGGTGACAGAGCAGTGGAACAGGCTGCCCAGAGAGGCTGTAGAATCTCTTTCTCTGGAGATATTCAAAATCTGCCCAGACATGTTCCTGTCCAGCCTGATCTAGGCAAACCTGCCATAGCAAAAAGTTGGACTAGATAATCTCCAGATTACCAAGAGGTCCCTTCCAACCCCTAACATTCTGTGTTTCTATGGTTTTATGATCACTACACCTGAATATTTCTGTCTACATCACAGCTCCAAAGGGTGTTGCCTTATAATTCATTTATATAAATAACTTTCTGTGTACGTAAGTAACTTCAGCACAGTGCTCCCAGTCTGGAGCCTGGTCTTAGGACCAAGGATTGTGGTGACAGGTTGGATGTGGTGACAGGTTGGACTCTTTGAGGTCTCTTCCAACCTTAGTGATACGGTGATACTGTGATACTGTGATTTGGTGTGACCAGCTGGGAGCCTCTGCCTGCACAACAGCTCCAAGGGCTGAAAATTGTGGACAAAAGTACCTAAGAAAAACCCGCTGGAAAGGCCATCTTCAAATTATTACAGCCACCACCTGCTGAGTATTTTTTATAAGGTTTGTTTGCAGCAAACATCCAAAATACCTCTTTTCCAAAATTCTGAATTTTGTCACCTTAGAGAGTTTCTCACAGTTGATAGCATTAAGTAGAAAAAATTATCTTGTGATAAGAAGTTAATTCCCTTTTCTGAGGCCCTAAATCATGGGCCTTATTAACAAAGGAATACAGTTATCTATCTGAATGGGAACCTTGCTTGACTTTTGATATCTTTTTGGGAATATTTATTTTAATTAAATTGACTATCTGCCTTGTATCTTGCAAATATCTGATTGTCTCTGCATCAGCCATTGCCTAAGAGGAAATATAGACAAAGTAATCATTTATACATGCATGATTTTCTTACTGTGATCAACAATCCCTTTGTCTTCTGCCTACTAATGCAAAATATCCTGTTTCCTCCATCTTTGCTAATGCTGCTCATCATGGTGCAAATTATTCAAATGCAACTGCTCAACACATTTGAGAGACCCATTACCTGAGCTGGACAGGAGCTCTTGTCAAAACAAAGTCTGATGCCTTAAAGGCTCTGAGTGACATCAGGGTGTAATGCTGGGGCAGCCAACTTCCCTAGTGCCTGCTGGGGATAAGTAAATGATAACTGGAGTTCACAAATGTTTTGTATTCATGGAGTGAAAACTATTTGCAACCACTTTGGGAAATTATTGAGTTCACATGGTAGAGCTGCTTTTGAGGGTTCTATGGTTCCCAGCATGGCCTGCTGTCTGAAGAGACATTTATAATATTGGACCTTTTTCTACAGTCTGTTGAAGATAAAATTCCTGTTAAAGGTGATAGGAACTGTGTCAGTGTGTGCAAACAAAAAAAAAAAGAACAAAGAATAAAGTTTTAAACAAAGGAGATTTTATTTTCATTAAAATTTGGGAAAGAAGGTGAACAGGAGAAAATGCTTTTGTTTTGCAGGTTTTCTACAAACACTGGCAGTGCCTTGTTCATGAGTCTTGTGCCAAAGTAGTCTTGTGAGGGGTTGACAGTGAGAATAAAACCAGTGTGAAAATAAGACTGAGAACATCTTTGAAACAGAGCAACCTTCCCTTTGCAATAGTCTCCTGCAGACACTGAGCACCTGAGTAGTTCACAGCCATGTGAATAATATTCCCTCCCTCCCTCTCAGCCTGACTGCTCTCCAGCCACTCTGACCCCAGCTTGTAGCTCTGCATGGGGTTGTTGTGGCCAATGTGCAGAACCCGGCACTTGGATGTGTTAAATCTCATGCCGTTGGATTCTGCCCATCTGTCCAGCCTGTCGAGGTCCCTCTGCAGAGCCTCTCTACCCTCCAGCAGATCAACTTCTGCCCCCAGCTTGGTGTCGTCAGCAAATTCCAAGTCCTTCATCTGATCTCAAAATAGCTTAGTTTAGAACATTCATAAGCTTTGTGTAACCCAGGCTAGTGGCATATACTCTGGAATGTCTTCAAGTGAAAGAAACCCATAGCAGGTAAAAAGGTGGAAGTGATTTAGGGTGTTGAACTGGAGAGGTGGCTTTTTTCCTTCTTTGTTCTGTTAATACAGCTTCCTTGTACTATTGCTTTTGCACTCCTTAATGTCTTGAAAATGGCTTTTATGTGACTCAGTAATGCATGACTTTAGTATGTTTCATTATTATCATTGCTTGCTTAACTCTTCTGAAAAAAATTGTTTTAGAACAGGTGGGTTTTTTCCCCCCTAGATTCTGGAATAATAAAGGAGAGCTCCCACCTCTATCTGTGCTGCATTATTTGCTAAAGCCTTTAAAGTTCCCTACATCTTGGTTTCCCACTGTAATTAATAATATCTAGAGCTTTTTCTTGTAACTTTTAGTCAGTCAAGAAGTTGAATCAATTCCTGCCTTCATGTTGGGACACTGGACTGCTGGAAGGTAAGGTGATTTGCCTGAAGTCAGTCAGTAGACCGCTGTTGAATAGGTGAAACACTGACCCTTTTGCCCAGTTCTCTATCTGTCAAGACACATTGTCTTGGTTAACTGACATTAGTCAAATCTGATTCCTCTGTTCAACTGATGAACTGCTGCTATAGCATCTACAATCCCTGTTTTGTTGCTGAGGTTGCCTGCAGGAGAAAGCAACCAAAGAAGGGTCTGGGAAACAAGATTTGAAGGGTTTTCCAAAGGAGCCACTGAAGGCAAGACTAACAAATACTAGAGGAGAATGGGGAAGAGCAGTCAGAGCTGATTTAGCCTGATGGCTGTGGCCACCTCCTGAACCTAACCTAAGCAGCTAACAGGGAAAACATGAAGGATGGAGGAATAAGGTCTTGCTTCTGAAGTTGCGGGATACCACAAAGCTCATTTAAGGCCAAGTAGTCTGGGTTCATCTGGAAGAGAGCAGCTTCCACAGAAGTGCAGTGCCCAAGCAA
This sequence comes from Dryobates pubescens, assembly GCF_014839835.1. Taxonomy (NCBI): domain Eukaryota; kingdom Metazoa; phylum Chordata; class Aves; order Piciformes; family Picidae; genus Dryobates; species Dryobates pubescens. The sequence goes on along the minus strand of NC_071613.1, from coordinate 46,425,278 downwards.
TGACCTGCTCTGTGCTACTCACATCAGCAATTTTCAGCACATTTAGTGAGTTTATAAATTAAAGGAAGACAAAATGATGGCCGAAAAAGCACATTTTGCTTTTCTCTGCAACTCTGCAGTAATGGGGGCCCAAAAATGTTTGCAGTGTCTGTATGCAAAGCGTGTGACTGTGCCAGATATAGGCCAGAAAAGATCTTAATCAAAGGAGTTACACAGATTTCACATGGTTACCATTTTTCCCATGTTCCAACAGGGTACACTGTATTGTCACTAAAATCAACAAAAGACCAAATGGTCCTCTCACACCACAAATTCCACAGTTATGCTCAATTTACATCCAAATAAACTGTAGAGAAAGCTCAGAGTTTGGAGAAAATCAAGGAAAGGTTTTACTTTCAAATGGAATTGATCTCCTTAGCCAACAAAAATAGAAAGAAAGAAGTGAATATATATATACATACTGCATTTAAAGTTTGTAATATATTGGCCTGACATATGTAATACTGTGCTACATTACTTAGCATCTCTTAAACAAAACAAAATCTTTTACTGAGCAGTTACCATTCCAACAGGTTATGGCATTTGTAGAGTAATTAGCAACTGTAAAATATGACTAACCAAATCATTATTTTTAACTTAAAAACTAGGCGCCTACATTCTTATGTATAAAACAGTTTTTATAAGCTGTACATGACCAGGGAATATTTTACAACAGAGCTTAAGAAAGAGAAAATACTAATCAGGGGTTTAAATGTCTGTAGTTATAGTCCTGTAAATGTTCTTGAAAATGAAATGAATAGCTTCCAGAGAGGTCTATAACCAGAGAGGTGATGCAATGGTGCCAGGGGGAAGGAATGGGCTAATGGGAGAGCTACTGGGAGGCCTCAGGTGCTGTGAGAGTCAGCCAAAGTGTAGGAGAGAGACTGGCCCATTACTGAGTCCCTCTTTGGCCTGGGTCAATGGCTACAAGGGCTACAAAAAAAGGGAAGTGACATTCAACTTTACACTAATGTAAAATGAGTGCCAGTTAAATAAGACTAAGACTTTTTAATAGAATTAAAGGATCCTTCTTCATGAGAGTGCACTACTGATTTTGCTAGCACCTCACCAACTTTGAGAGTGCAGGAGTTTCAGTATCTAGGAGGAGGTTTTTCCCAAGGAGCACTCACTGCACTTCTTAAAGCACTCTGGATTGCTCACCTGGCTTCCCATTAAATTTGCACATCTTAAAAATGACTTCAGTGCCAACCCACTGGAGTTGATCAAGGTTCCCTCAAGTCTCATGGAACTTAGCTCATGTTCATCAAGAGCTTCTCTGAGTTGCAAGTCAGTGAGGTGTGAAATGCTAGTGGTTTGATGATTCACAGAACTCTCACCATGAGCTTTAATTAATCAATCTTTGCGAGGAATTGGAAATCCTTAGATGAAAGGCTGTGTAACTGCAAAACACTATTATTACGATGGCCGCCACTTGTGCTCATGGGGACCTCACTTTTACCATTATGACTTTTTGTACCATAGCAGTAGCTTCCCTTTTATGTCAAAAGGGGGAGAACTGTGTAAACAAGTTACCAACAAACATTTCTCATGCTGGGGGTTTAAAAGAAGCTACAGTTGAAAAGCAACACAACTTTCCTGACTTGAAAAGCAACACAACTTCCCTTACAACCGTATCTCCCCAAGCTGTGATCCTGTCAGGCTGTAGATGTAAACCAATACTGAGCAGAGTCAGCCTGAAGGTGGGATAACAGGCAATGATGTTAATGATTTAAAATATATAATAAAGCATCAAAATCTAGATTTCTCCATTGTGGTGCCCTAATGGAGTACCAGGAGCCCATGAACTGTCTTCATGTACTACCGCAGCGTCAATTAAAGCAATAAGCTCTGCTCACTCTCAGTGAACAATCTCAATTTTTCACACAGTAAAGTTTCTAATTTAGCATACCATTCCAATTCTAATTTAGCTTCATTGGAGGCAAAGAAATCTACCCCAAAGAGTACAATCTGCATCCTAAGCATGGGTGTGGCTGAATAACAGAAGGAAAGGGAGGGGTATGAAGGACGATGTTAGAGTTATGTTATGTTTGTGTCAGATGTGGTTTGCATTTTCCCACACACAAAGTTCTTTCATTGGCTCGTGTGTTCAGAGCTCTCAATTTCACAAATAAATCCATTTCTCATGCTACTTGGACCAAAGTTGGAGCTATCATCATGTGCACTTCTATTTGAGAGGGAATAGTTTAATCAAAATAATTCACACAAGTCTTAGAATCTTGCACTGGAATTGGAGTCTCTAGGTTTGTCTTTGTGGGATTATTATTTTTTTTTTAATAGAAATTTTATATTCATGTTACAGATTGGATATTGAAGGAAAGAGATCAAGAGAAAAATGACTCATAGAATCATAGAATTGGTAGGGTTGGAAGGGACCGCAAGGCTCACCCAGTTCCAACCCACCTGCCAAGGGCAGGGATGCCTCACACTAGATCAGGTTGCTCAGAGCCACATCCAGCCTGGCCTTAAAAACCTCCAGGGATGGGGCTTCCACCACCTCCCTGGGCAACCTGTTTCAGTGTCTCACCACCCTCATGGTGAGGAACTTCTTCCTGACAATCTGAATCTACCCATTTCTATTTTTGTTCCATTCCCCCTAGTCCACCAACTAGATTGTGATATCTAGTACATAAAGTCTCAAGTGGAAAAACTTTCCTTACTCTGGTTGCAGAACTGGGTAGGACAATTATGTGTGGAATATGAAGTTGGTATTGCATTTTAAATTGTGTTTTCTGCCCAGATAGCCAGTGTGCAAAGATAGTGACAGAACAGCATATAGATGTTGTTGAGATGCTGAATGCCCAAACCAACAGGATTTAAGGTTGATTTTGCAGTGGATGCTGCAGCCCAGGATATAAGGCTTGTCCTTTACAATCTGCACTTAAAAGTGGCCAGTGAATGTAATGAGAAATTGCAGGAGATCTGGATCCTGTAGGTGACAAATGGAAACTACCAATAAAAAGAAATGAAAAAAAAAGCAGACTTTAAAGGCCATGTGAAAGGACAGAAGGATTGTGTTTTTGCAATTCTCTATGCATCAACTGATGTACTAGTTCAAGGACATGCTATTGCACTCCACATTCAAAACCAATATTCCAAAATCCTTTGCAAAATGCCACAAAGAAATGTCACTATATAGATCTCACAGTAGGTGTGAAACTCTGTCTTCAGCGGCATACCCATGTAAAGGAAGCCTTGTCTATACAACACTTGAACATAATGATCTTACTTTTTCAAAGATGTTATCTTCTGATCTTTTCCAACTTGGCTTCTTTCCCATCTAGGTTTATCATTCACTTCTGATGATGTCTAGAATGTATATGCAAACATAATTTTTTGCGTATCTCATGTGATCTGAGATCAGCTTAGTTTAGCTGAAGTTATAGTTTGAAATTTAGGATACCTGTGTAACTGGTTGTACAAAAACTGCTCATCCAACCTCAGACACAATAGGAGAAATGCTTTTTCTCTGATCCTAGCTCTTGGGATAGAGCAGAAGGAGGACCACCCATGTAACATCCATATTGAGGCAGTGAAGCGCTTGGAAAGTCCCAAACCACAGTTGCTCCAATTTCAATGTTCTTTACCTAAGCTTTAAATGATCAGGTCATGCCTTAACTCCTTGAAATCTCATACTTGTATCCCACTATCAGAGAAGAAAAATGGAGGAAAAAATCAATTTGTACTTAAGGAACTCCACCATAAGAAAAATATTGTCCATTATTTCTATACCTGTAAGCTCTTTTCATTGGCTTAAAGATCCTCAGTGCCTTAGAGAAAAGAAGAAAACAAAACTTTGCCTATGAGGCAGCATTCAATATCAAGCTGGTTTGAGGAGGAACAAGCCTGAGCATGGAACTGCGGCATCCTCGCCTCTGCTGGGCTGCCAAATCCAACAACCCCTAACTGGTCATACCTTGACTTCCAGACTTAAGCTTTTTAGAAGAAAGGAATAGCATTCTATTTTTTAAGATATGAATTGGTCACATCCACAGAGTTGCCTGGAGTTTCTTGGTAGTGCAAGATAAAAGTAGATGGGAACTTCGGGACAGAAAAGTTTTGAAAGAACTTTCAAAATTAAAGAAAAAAAATATATTTGAAGCATCATAGAATCAGTCAGGGTTGGAAGGGACCACAAGGATGATCTAGCTCCAACCCCCCTGCCATGGGCAGAGACACCTCACACTAGATCAGGCTGGTCAGAGCCTCATCCAGCCTGGTCTTAAACGTCTCCAGTGTACGCCTCCAGTGTAAACACCATCCAGTGGACAAATTCATGTAGCCTAACTAAAAAAACCTTTTTATTTCCTTTAAAACTATTTGATTCTGATCATTAACCAGCTGTAAGGCCACTATCAGTCACTTGCACAAATCCAAAATTTCTTGTTATTATATCCATAAAATTATTTTCGGTCTTTGTGTGTTTCTTGTGTATTCAGCCTCCATTCTGAGTTGGTTGCATTTTTATTGACCAGTTACTTTGGACTGCACTATTTATTCTGCCATTTGATATTTGTTTTCTAAACATAGTTTTATACAGAATTCCAATGACATTGCAATGCCTGAACAGGGCAATTGCTAAGATTTTCTAGATGTGACAGAAGATGCATCGGGTTTTGTGTCTCTCATAACTTTTACTTCCATCCGGCACATTTGTGAACTGTTATTTTAGTTTCTTAAAGTTCAGTAAAAAGTTAAAAGTGATTAATTTAATTAAACAACATTGTGCCAAGGCCAAGTAGCTCAGATGTTCATTTTTTTATTAAACAGTACTTTCATTCACACTTTCAAATTGCACTTTGTTCAAAGGTCTCAGGAAAAGAATTTTCTCTGTTCTTTTTTTTTCCCCCTGTCCTTCTAGAATAAATGTTGAGAGGATTCAGCCTGCAAAGAGCTCATAGAATTTTAGATAGAAATAATCCAACAGGATTTCCATGGTGATAGGAATAGGGCTGAGGCCACATTTTAAGGAAATAGCATAAAAGCAAATGTTAGAGAAGTTATGTTAATAAGTAATCATTTTCACTGACAATAAAATCAAGTGGAATAGGCTACACATGAGTGGCATGCATAAGTCACTGCTTTACAAAGGGACTGAGACAAGCAACATTTAGTCAGGTGTGCACAGGATCCACACCTCAATAAAAAAATCAAGTTAATTATTGTGTGGAAAGGAAACTGAGTGTATTACTGTGTTTGGAAATGGAGGCTTACAGCAAAAGAAATTGGACAGATGTATATGGCTAAGAGGTGCAAAGAAGGATCCTGCAAGACAACAAAGCTCCTACGATGAAAGAAAAATAGCAGGTTGTGTTTACTGATACTCAGGTTTTTTTCATTGCATGAATTAAGTGACACAAATATTTTTATGACTGCATTTATTCTCCATAACAATATGAATGAGCCACTGAATAATAACAAAGTCCCTCGTGGTTGCACAAGAAGGGTGATTAAATTATAATCACATTGGATTAATTAATCTATAATATTTGTTCTTTATATGAAAGGGGAAAATCAGCCTTCAACATAAAGGTTATGTACTCATGAGGTCTGTGTCTTAATAAAGAAAAGGCTTTGGGAAAAAGCTTGACAAGCCCCCCAGATATGATATGTTGTAAATGTAGACAGAAGGTTATTACTGATATAAAATACATTCAATGTAATTATCAGCCACAACAAATAATCAGAGAGATGATAATGAATAATTAACGTTTTTATTTTTCTGTAGTAATGTGTCTAATAGATAAGTGCACAACATTGAATTAATTTATTATGCTATAGCATTTTAGTAATGAAAACTGTATCATCAAAATATCTCTTCAGTGGTCGTGCCAGATATCAGCTTAAATAACTGATAAGGCTTATTCTTTTGTTTTCCCCACCCAATGGAACTGAAGATGCCCTGAAAGCAAGCAACTAGTAAAAGGAGGCATAATCATCTTGAAATAAAAGCATCATAAAAATATAAAACTAATGACCTGATCTTCTAGTCCCAGCAAATGAAAAAAAAAAAAAAAGTGCAGGTTATTTGTAAAGAGAATGCTTAATGTGCTACACTACATTTGTACATATTTTATTTATTGGTGGTTTTCACCAACACATTCTGCCTTCCATCTTTCCCAAATAAAATACCAGTTGCATCAATCAATTTAGTATGGCAAAATCGTCTGTGTTCTGAATGAGACAGAAAATTTGTGCCCAAAAGGTAATGCACATGTAGATTTTCATTTCTTAAACCCAACCATTCCATATTTTGGAAGGATATACATAAAGGCAGACCATAAAACTCACCTTATGCAGAGTGTTTCATGCATATTACTTTTAAATGATAATAAATACTGTTTATTTTTAAATGGATTTTTTTTCCTCCTTTTTTAACCTGGGCATGAAAAAAATATATTAAAAAAAAAAAATATATATATATGTATTGTGTAGGAAAAAGTAACCTGTAGATGTGTCATTTCTAAAATGCTGGAGCTTTGAGCAGGCACAGCCTGCACTTTTGAAGCCCAAAGTCTGATTATTTGGGGGTTTTAACTTCCTAACAAAGCCTGAAATGTATTCAGACACCTAACAGCCCTTGGACCTCAGCTTAGTTCAGTCTCATAGTCTGCAGTTTAGGCTTGCCTCTAGCTAATACTGGTGATTAATTATACTGTGTTTTACAGACCCTTGCTTGTGCTGATAATATTGTACTAAGTAAAGCTTTGTTTGTGTTTCAAGACATTATCTTTTCCTTCTGCAGTACTTGGGGACCACAGGTTGAGACAGGTCGTCTGTCGCCGTCATTGGAGGTTTTCAGGAGAAGACTTGATGGGGTGCTCGGTGCCATGGGTTAGTTGTTTAGGTGGGTTGGATTGGTTGAGGGATTGGATGCGATGATCTTGAAGGTCTCCTCCAACCTGGTTTATTCTATGTACCTCATGAGTGTGACACAGAGATCACAAGTAAAATTTCAGGGTTTAAAAATTAGTGTTTGGGCTTCTACCATCTAATCAGCAAGAAGCCACAAACCTGGCATAAAATACTTTCTGTGACAGGCACCAACTTGGGGTGGTGACTGAAGTGAAAGAGGGGCAAAAAAATTGATCAGTGCTGTCTTGTCCACCAGCAGCCAGCCAAGATCCTGGGTAGGGAAAGCAACAGTTGCGCCGTGTTGGTATGTCAAATCTGAATAGTGTGGCCAGCAGGAGCAGGGAGGTCATTGTGCCCCTGTACTCTGCATTGGTTAGGTCACATCTTGAGTGCTGTGTCCAGTTCTGGGTCCCTCAGTTTAAGAAGGACATTGAGACTCTTGAACGTGTCCAGAGAAGGGCAACAAGGCTGGGGAGAGGCCTTGAGCACAAGCCCTGTGAGGAGAGGCTGAGGGAGATGGGATTGTTTAGCCTGGAGAAGAGAAGGATCAGGGGTGACCTCATTGCCCTCTACAACTACCTGAAAGGTGGTTGTAGCCAGGAAGGGGTTGGTCTCTTCTCCCAGGCAACCAGCACCAGAGCAAGGGGACACAGTCTCAAGCTGTGCCAGGGGAAGTTTAGGCTCGAAGTGAGGAGAAAGTTCTTCACTGAGCGAGTCGTTCGCCATTGGAATGGGCTGCCCAGGGAGGTGGTGGAGTCACCATCCCTGGAGGTGTTCAAGAGGAGATTGGACGTGGCACTTGTTGCCATGGTCTAGTCATGAGGTTTGTGGTGACAGGTTGGACTCAATGATCCTCGAGGTCTCTTCCAACCTTGGTGATACTGGGATACTGTGATACTGTGAAGTGTCTATCAAACACCATTATATGTCTTGTTTTCAGGTGATTCCTCTTTAACCTGCTGCAATGAAGTCCTGAGGATGTCTGGAAGGATGAAAGAAGGCTGCAGGAAGGGATAAGGTAATGGAGATGCATATTTCAGGCAAAACCAGAGGAAGATGAGGATTGTATTTGGTGATTCAAAAGCCTTGTTTTTATAAGGTTTGTAGTCTTGGAGATGCAAGAGCCTGACTAGTTCTATGTGCTATAGATAACAGTAATAGTTCTCACCAAGACCAGCAGGTTCACCTTTTCAGGATACCACAGAGTCAAAAATGTATTGCAAACTCCCTGCTGTAGTCAGTGTAACCAAAATATGGACCTGTTTCTGGGATTGTTGAGGGCATGCTGGTTTAGATGTGTCTGAAGACCAACACCTTAGTGGTCATGTTCTTGCTCAAAGAAGCCATTCACAGTAGAGAAAAATCCAGAAAGATTTTCTATCCATATATGTAAGCAAGAGTTTCTGCTGGAGATGAATGCTAGCTGCAATTCTGAATTCTTCACTGGGACATCAGAATGATTTTAGGGATTCATGACCCAAGAATTTGCTTTTAGTCCACACCATTAGGTAAACTGTCAATGGTGAGGTCAACTTTGAGAAAAGTGGCACAGGCCAAGGAGTCTGTGGGTTGCAATAATACTGGCCTTAAGCAAATTTAAGGACCTCTCTTTTGAAGCTGCTTGGGGAGTCTAGTCTGTGGCAATCATAGCAATAAGCAGTGTGAGCAATCTGGTAATATAAGCTTAGAGCTTGACATAGTGGTAGGCCATGCTTAGCGTAAGTGTAGAAGGAACTAGCAGTTTAGCAAAATAGTGCTGTGCTAGCAATGTGTAACTAAAGCAAGGTATTGGAAGCTATAAACACAGAGAGATATCTTGGAATAACAGGATGCATACGTCGATCAACAGTCTCCTGTGATATTAGTAGTTTAACCAATAATGTATGACAGTAGGATTTGTGGACAGTTGTGGGGAACCAATGAAGCTACGTCAACTATGCTCTGTGAGTCTACAAAAGCTGTAGAGGTTCCTTAATTAAAAGAACAATACTTAGATCATACTGGCTGTCCGTATTGATTATGAACTCCGTCATCAACAGTAGCCAGAAGCTCCATTGTCTTCAGTCCATATCATTCCTCAGAGCTCCCAGGCTATTTTCTTGTATTATTATTATTATTTTTTTATGAGCAGCTCCATCACTTTTCCTTTCTGAGCAATATTTTACCATTTCTCTTTCTTCTCTTTTTTCTTATTCTCCAAGGTCTGCTTATTAAATTATTATGCAACAGTGATACTAAATCTTATCTTTTGACTACAATGCACAGAAGATGCAGATAAGACTTGAGGGGAGGGATGAAACATTTGTCTAGGAGTAGACTATAAGGAGCAAGAGAAAGTGAAAAGAGGAAGATGATGCCTTTGATTAATATTTGTAGCTGAGCAAGGCAGTGCACTAAATGTTGGGGTTTTTTTTCCTTCTTCAGTATGGGAGTGTACTTGTATTTCTAAAGCAAAAGGCTTTTACAAGACTCTAAATCAAATGTGAAGTTTAAAAAAATACAAAAATGAAAAGAGATTTATAACCTGCCTCCAGCAACTTAGTATTCCCTGCTAGCCAGATTTCATCTCCTGTTTACTTTATTGAGTAAGGTATAGTCCTCAGTTCAGAAAATGTTTGGTCATCTTATTAGGCCATATCAGCAGCAATAGCCTGAGGCAGTTTGCAGGAAGTTATTTTTTTGGGGGTCTGCCTTCCACCCTGCCTGTATTTGAGAGAGGAAGTTATAAAGCAGTGCCCCAGGCACAAAGAGGGTAAAAATAGACACCAGAGATTTAAAACAAACAAACTTACTTTAAAAAAAATTTACTTTTAAATGGGAAATCAATTAAATTGATTAAATCAATAAACTTCTGATCTTACTTTTAATACCACTTCAGCAGTGGGTAGTGTTTTTCCTGGTATAATAGAGATGATACCCTAAATGGTTTGGTCCTTGAAAAGGCTAATGACCACCCTACATTGAAAAGCAAAGCAATTCAGAAGGCCACAGGATGGAGTGGTTCCATTTGGGCAAACCGAGTCCTCATTTCCATTCCTGTGGGCATAAAAATGCCCTGTGCTGAGATGTCCTCAGTTCTTACAGCAGGTGCAAGTCCTCTGTGTGTTGAAAGTGTCCCCTCTCGGGGACACAAAGGGAAATTTAATTTTTGTTCTTACTGGCAATGTCATTTTTTTCTTTCTGTAAGGTAGAACAAGTTTTCAAAACAAAAGTTGGCATTTATTTCTTGTTAAAAGGGTGGTTCAGCCAGTTTGATGTTGAGAAATAACTCAATTCTCTGCTTAAAAAAAGTCTTTTAAAAAGTATGTAGATTTATGCTTTGGAAAATCTTTGCTATCTTTCCATCTTCTCTCAAAGGCAAATTTAAACCAACCTAAACTGCTCCTGTCATCAGGCTAATGTCATAGCATCTCATGCCCCCTCTAAATCTAGTTATTATTGATCAGCTAATACAATATTTAATTATACTTGCAGGGGAGAGAGAGTTCTTCATTCTGTGATTCATTATCCTTTATGAATGAAAACTTCTCAATCTTGGTGGATAACAAATAAACAAATGTTATTGATTGTTCTCCAACACCAAATAAGGAAAAGAAGTAGCATAATTTAGGGCTTGAATGTCACATTCAAGAGAAGCTTCATAACAAATCATTAATGAGTTTCTAATCTTTGACCCTCTTGCTAATGCCAGCTGTGTCTCTTCTTGATCATAACAACTACCCTGTCATCACAAAACTACTCTGCCTTGGATTTTCTACATTGATACAGCTGTTAGCAGAGCTCTCTTCTTCATTCTCAAAGCCAAGCTCGTTTGATTGTTTGGTTTACACCAGTCTAAGAAGTCAGGTGTTAAAAACAGCTGTCGATACTCCAAAGATCAGTTTATCTCTCTGCCTGTGTCTGAATATACCTGAGCCCTGTTCAAATCAATCCAAATTTTGTTTTTGAAAATTTTCTTACTTTCTTGGCAGTTTAACTTCAGATTTAGTGGCTGGGACAGCAAAGTTGGTTTGAAACCTCTCAGGTAGAAGAGATAATTTCCTCTCTCATATCTCACTTCCTGGACAAAGGCTTAGCATCTTCTCTGCATGCTCTTAGAGGTCTGTGCTCCCCTTTGACATACTTGATCCTTTAAGGCCAGTCTCTCCCTATGCAAAAGGATATTTGATACCTATTTGATACAAAGTCCTGGGTAGATGAACGCTGATGGAGATACCTAAAAGCAGATTTTCAGAGCCTGATCTCTTGACACTGAAGTCTTCTATAATGTCTGTTGCTTTTCAGTAGCCTAGCACTTACCTGTCTATAGAAGACATATAAAATCAAGGTGCTCAGCTTAAAACAAGAAAAGAGTAGTAAAGGTGTTATCTACTGATCTGTGAGTCCACTTGTACACAGAACAAGATATTTGGACACATGCTTGGAAATTGTATGCTCACAGTCAAGATCCATCACCTTGATTTTAGACTCAATCTGTTCAATTTGCTTTACAAAAAAAAATAAATAGGATGTATTGCAGCTAGCAGGCCAGGGTTCAAAATAAAAACAGATGACCTCTCCAAAATGAAACTTGTCATTAGTTGAATTCCTCCAATTCCCCCCAGCCCAAAGCAGTCCAAAACCCTTTCCAAAATGGCTTTCACCAAACTGTCTTCATCATGTTTTCATTCTGAGAATGAATAGATTTGTCTGCAGCATGCTCCCTTGGATGACTGATGGTCTTTCTGGCTCAAGTTTTCTAGCCCAAGCACTGAATCCAGTTACCTTCAGTGAACTCTATGTGCTGTACTGTCATTAAAAGTTTGCAGCAAATAGTTTGTGTAGATTTACACCCTCGTCCCTGTCTTGGGACTCTGCTGAAGTGTTTGTGGAGTTAAATCCTAAGCAGGCTTTTTTCTCAGTGTCATAGAAGACTGCTCCACTATCTGGCACAAATGGTAGATAATGCCTGGGGGATGCCCAGAGTAACAGAGCAGGAGGAAAACAGGGCTACTGCATGGTTTCCAGGCATCAGTGGTTCATCATTTGCCTAGAACAAATCCATGCCACTTTAAGTTCACAGAAAAGTACAAGAATTAAACTGTCCTTTTCCACCCATAACTCTTCCTTGATTACATCTTCCTTTTGTATCTGTACTGTTTCAATCTGTATTTCACTCTGTGCCCATCATTATGGTATATGAGCTTTCAGTCTCTTGTCACATATCCAAGTGAGCCTAAGGCTGAACTGAGCAGTGGCAATGTCATTCATATAATTTCTTACACCTCTCTCAGCCACAGCACATAGAAAGGAACCACTGATAGACTCTTTCACATTAAAAGAGCAAATAGAATGTGAAAAGCTATTAGAGAGAGAACAGAGAGCAAAACAAAAAACATCTTCATACTCCTGAGTAGATCTGTGCTTCCACATCTTGAATGCTGTATTTCAGAGACTCTAAAACAGAAACTGGGAAAGGTCAGAGAAGGAAGATGAGGAACACAGAGGACAAGGAATGCAATACGTGGACTAGGGAACATCTGGCTCCCCTTCAGAAAAGACCAAACCATATATCAGGACATTAAGTTAGTGATTTTATGCCACCAAATGTTGAAGTGTAAAGCCTGGTCTGTGAGACACTGAACAGAGCCTTACACAAATGTAGGCTACATGGTGCCCTGCTATAAATCTATTCTCTACAGAAGTTACATTAGGCAAACATTTCATTCATTCTGATATCCTTGACCATAAAGCACTGGCATTAAAAACGTGTTCTTTTCAGTGGTGAGATGATTCTCTCATTTGACTGTACCTGGGTATTGGAAGGACCCAGTGAGATCAAGGACTCACCACCTGGGTGCTATACAAACATTCATTTATTTATTTTACTTGTAAGTATTAGCCACGATCGCTCATTGGGCCACTGAATTAAAGTACCAAAAATAAGTTCTTCTGTATTATGTGCTTTCTGACCTTTTCCAAATCTTAACAAATATTCCTATGGATTAATGTCACCACAGTTTTTAAAGAGCTTTTTGCCTTGAGGCTTCATGAGTGCGAAAATGAAAACAGACACTGCAGTAAGAGACAGCAAGTGGATACAGTCAAAAAAAGGAGTGAGAAGTTGCAATGAAACACTTGTATGAATGATCAAGCAGTCTGACCACTGTAGTTTTTATTACTTTTTTTTTCCCCAGCAAAAATATCCAGTAGACACAGGCATTTCATAGTATTTTTTCCCCAGCAGCACTAATTCAAGAATTCATACCAAAAATAAATGTCAGATGAGACCCAAGATTATGGCTAGAAATCATTTCAGAATATAGTTGTATATCATTGGTGGGAGGCAGTCCTGACCCTCAGATAAACAGGATCAGATTATTGCCAATCTTTTCATGCTCAACCATAGATAGAGCCTGGCAGCTCCTCAGGCTATTTCTTGCTAAAATAAACTCAAACAGGTTCAGGTGAAAAACATGAGTCCAGTGAAATAAATGGGAATTTTGTCACTAAATGTATCAAAGGGCTTAAATAAAGTCTTTGATACAAATTATAGGAGTTTCTTTCCCTACATCATGTAAGCATAAGACAACTTGTCTGTTTATGGATGCTCAGAAAAATATAAGGCAAGTAAAGAAAACTTATGATGTCAATGTGTGTAGGTTAAAGTGCTTAATCTGATAGGAAGCCTTCATCTGATCTAAAGCCCCTTTAGCTGAAAGCGTTTACATGGGGATTTGACATGCTTTAATTTATGTTGTATTGACTTCACACCATTAATGGATTTACTTTATCTTTCCCAAGTGCCTCAACTAGACAAGCCATTGGTTATAATTGACAGGATGGTGTAGTTACACTCATGGATGTCGGCAACTAGATGCTATGTTGATCTGAATTATACGAATCTCTTGAGTTTACAGATACCGCTAGATTCATTTAAACATCTCTTGCATTTGGAGTTTGATCAGTATATTAAGGAATCAGCTCTGTAACCTAAAATAACCCAGTCATCAGTATGGGTAGTTTTATTTTTTAAATTGATGACTTGTTGCATCCACAAAGTTTAATTCAGTTTTATTTCTATCTAGTGAGGTAGCGTGTCGATCTGTGATAAGATTTTTTCCCTCTCACTCCTTATTAGTTTGCTGAAAGAGCATGCTTACGACACACTGAAGGGTAGGATCCTTGTTACAGCATCTTCATTTATAGTCATTGATTTAATCATGAGGAAAGATGATCTTAAATGTTGGACCAAGTGTCAAGACACATAGCTTCATTCTGAAACTATAAGATAAATTTGCCATTTGGGATAAAAGGCCAGGGCCAAGACATTCATGCTCTTGTGCATACGAGAGAGAGAGAGAGAGAGAGAGAGAGAGAGGGAGAGAGAGAGAGGAAAAATAAGTTTTTCAGCTGTCATGGTTTCAGAGAACTTTGCCAAGGAAAGCTGACCACATTCCAATACACATTCGGGTGTGTTTTCCACATTGGACACACACGTCACATGATTAGCAGTGGGGCCACAAGCACTGCTAGATAATACCCATAGGCAGTTGTGAGAAGAGGGGAAAGAGGAGGAGCTACTGGAGCTGATGGCTCTTGTACCCAGATGGTATCCAGCCAGACTCCAGCTACAATGGTGGAAGTCTCACTCGTGAACTTGGTTGTTAGAAGAGACAAACAAACAAACAAACAAAACCACAAAGCAAAAAAAGTAACAGGAAGGTGATGACAGTGTTGCACGCACAAGACACTTAGCAAGAGTTGAGGGAGACAAAACATGCACTTTCACTCTGTTCATGATGAGTATCCCACCATTCACTGCATGGTTACTATGTTCATTTGGACTGGTGAACTGTGGGCTATAGCAATTCCACTGGTGAAGAGTCTGGCAAAAAAAAAATTAAGATACCAAATATCACCTGTGTCTTTCCAATCCCACTTTCAACCACTTAGCAAAAAAACCCCGAAAAGTCTCTAGATGGTGTATATGTCTCTTTCCACACAGTTATGGTCTCATTCAGTGACTTGACAAGCTGGTGCAATGCTGGACAGAGGTGGGTCTTTATCTTGGCTTTATTACAGAAAGTAAAATCAGTCATAACTAGCGGCACTTCTTTCCCACAACATCCTGAAAACAGTTGACTAAGGCAGTTTGAGAAAAAGGGATGAGGCCAGAAGTCCCATGCCCTTTTCAAAAAGTGGGGAGTTTTAATTACTGTGTCCACACAACTTGTGCAACAATGACAGTCTGGGTTCTACTAACAACACCCTAAGGAATAGCTGCCTTGGGTGTACTGCCAAACAGAACTTGTCCTCGGTGGTGCCAGTTCTTTTCAGAAAGAATGAATAAGGCACACAAGCCCTGGCTCATACCATCTTAGATGTTAATAAAACAGTAATAATTGTCTCATTTTTTAGAGGTATTTGGATAATACTTTCTCAGTTACAGTTAAATGTCAGCATTTGTTAGGAGCTGCTGCTATTAAACTGAGTATTTCTTATACAAAGACTATATAAATTTTTGTGTGTTTTGGAGACTCTTACTCAAGTTTAGATGGCAATAACTATACAGTAAGCAGACAGAAACAGGATTAACAATTTTCCCCCCCATTTTATCTTAAAATGCTGGACTTCAAGATATTAATATGTTACATTATAATAATGTTTTGAAAATGGATGCATTCTTTTAATGCTTAAGGAATTTAGCATTTCAATCTTTAGCTTTTTAACCTTTAGGAAATCAGATCATTTTTGTGATACTGAATTTGCTATATTTTTATGTAAAGATATATATATATATATATATATATATATATATATATATATGCATACCTAGAAGAGACAGAGAGACACAATGTAAGAGAGGGATATATATGTAATTTCATATGCACTTTTCAATGCAATATTAATAGTATTATATCATCTCCACTTTCCTCTCCTTTGTTTTATAAAGTATATAGAGTTCTTGAAAATTAAAGCAACAGACTGAATTTTTTTCTTTTTATGAAGGCCTTCCTAAACTAATAAAAAATCCGTTACAATTAACCAAAGAAAACCCCAAACCCCACACTGGGGCATATCCTTAGCCACTGAAATATGGAGACTCATAAGTTTTTACCTGTTTAAAAAAAAAAAAAAAAAAGTGGTCTTGTTTCCACTTTGCAAAGCAAACTGAAGTTTCTAAGTTCATTTGTCTGACTTTCACTTTCTGTTCCACCACTTTTCCTCCCCCATCCTGCCTTTCATTTGCCAGAATGCCCTGTCTAGCCTATTTACATGTGAAAAAACTTGGAGCATCATGTGGTGAGGTTCCAGGGCAACACTGAATCCCATTCAATTCTCATTTCCTCCCTGACAGTCACCATTGAATCAATCATGTTTTCCATGCCCTCTTTGTGACCACCTAGGAGATTCCAAATCACTTTTCATCTGCTATGTCAATCACACTCAGACCATGTCCACTTTTCATTACTAACACACTGTCACGTGACCAGCTAATCTGTCACTTTCTGACAGCGGTTAGTGTGCCAATTGATTTAATTAGCAATCAATTAGCTTGTTACTATTGGAAGTAATTACCTTTTATAGAGAAAAGAGTGCAGCTGGCCATAGCAATAAAACTGCACTAATAAAACTGCATTTACCTCCCCTTCTCAACATTCAAAGTCACTAGCACTCAAGGGTTAGCAGAATTATTGGTGACATACGCACGCTTGAAGAGTCCTAGGGGGTTTCTTTGCTCTCCTGATTATGCTGCCAGACTCTTTCATTAGTATAGTGTATACATCCTAGGAAATAGGTCTGATTGAGGTTAATGCTAACATTTACATTGTTTACTTCGTCAAAAGTTTCAGTACCAAGTGGCTGCTAAGGTAGCATTCTTCGAGATGACTATATATTGATGCTTTTGCATTTGCAGTGCAAAACTTATTGTTTACAAACAAACGAGAAAAACCCTGCCAACTAAACACAAGACAAACCCACAAATAAAAATCAAATGGGAAAAAAACCCCAAACAACCAGCCCCAAAGCCAAAACAAACAAACAAAGCCCCAAACAAAACCACCCCACTGTACACCTTTTAAAAAGCATGTCTGTTGTGCTTGCTGTGATAGTAATGTCCCCTGCTATTTTTGTCCACTTTGTAGCACATGCACAGATATTTAGCTTGTGGGGAAATTAAGTGGAAATTCTGCAGTTCAAAACAAGAGAGGTACTTTCTAGCATTTTTCTGTTTAAAAAATTGCTGTGAAGTTATTTTCTGTTTCAGATGTGAGCTACGCAACATGCATATATTTCTCATCTACAACCGTGCCATTTCAAACACCAGGATTGAAGTACATATCACAAATTTGTGCCATTAAATTCAACCTGCAAAATACTCCCAAGGCAGACAATGACTCGCTACATTAGCTCTGTGGTGAACAGAAGAGTCAGTAATGAAATGAGTAAGTAGACTTGTACTCCATTCATCATCCTGTTTGCTTCAATATAAGTGTTCTTTTATCAGCAGTATTGGTACTGATGTCATCACACTAGGCATAAATCACAGCACAAGTGACAGTGTCCTATTAAGGGTCATGGTCTAAAATCATTATTGACAAATTAAAGACCATAGTTAGCCCTTTTCCCTGTACACCCTCATTTGTGATGTAGTTTAAACCTTTTTTTTGCTGGCTGCAGGATAAATAGTCATTTATAGTTCTGAAGAGCTGTGTATGTTAAGTCACCAACCACACTACATGCAAAAGAACATGGCAAGAAGCCCAGCAAAGACAAGGATGTTAAATCTTAGGCTAATCCTTGTCATCAGCTCACATTTTATGGGACTTTGTTGCGACGATTAGAGAGAAGACACCATCACACACCAATCTGTAATAAACACTGCTTAGCAATGTCTACAGCTGATAGGACAAATTCATCACGGATTTAATTAGGTAGAGCTTCTGCTACAGTCGATGAAAAGCATTACAGGGCAGCACCAGGGCTGCTGCTTCCAGAGACTACTTCTCACATAGATCAGGGTGGGAGAAACTCAGACACCCCTGTGCTCAACCCATTTAAAAGCAGCTCTCCCAGCATGTTTTTCCGGTTGGTTTTTTTTTCAGAGAAAGTAACATTTCTTTTGAATATTGCCCAGAGTAGTCCCTGTATAGAGATTCTGAACAGGAAGGCATCAACCCAGAAGAAGTAAATTACTCTCCTTTTTTTCAGGAAAGGGTAGTGAGAACTCCAGATTCCCAAAAGCCTTCTTGCTTCAGCTTTTCAGTAAGATGATAACTGTAGATTCTTCTGTCTGAGGAAACTATTTATGCTACTATTTATGCAGTCATTATAAGTAATGACTTATACTGGAACACACTGGTGTTTACAGCTTGTTGGTTTCTTGCGGTACTCTTGTGCCATTGTTGTCTTGCAATTCAGACAGCCCTCCCTCATGTCATATTATGAAGGCCACTGGAACAGTCAATGGATGAACCAAATAAATTCACTGAGCATCAGACTGAATCTACACAGGTAGCAGCAGGTGTTGGGAGACTGCATTAAATTCAACATTCACTTCCAGCTGCTGTTGGTACAGTTACAGGGGAATGGCTTCCATATCTTCCTACAGCAAAATCTATGTGAAGGACTGATTGTCAGATTGCAAAGCCCTAATAACCTTGGATGGGTTCTAGCAATTGAGCCTTTAACCCCTCACAAGGTTGCAAACAATAAAGTAAAAGCCAAGCTGACTCCTGAAGGTTCAAACAGTGATAAATCCCATCTTGCTTCTCTCTTTTTATCTGTACACCTAAGCTTAAAAAAAAAAAAGGAAAATGTTCTTTACTGTCAAATGACCTTAAAAAATCCTGTATTTGGACATTTTCAGGAATGGTTCTGAGGAACCCTTCCAGTGGCACTTCTTTCCAGAAGGGATATCTCAGTGTAGTATGTGATTCTACCCCCTCCAATACACTGATTCTATCCCCTCCAATATACTGAAATATCAAGGACAACATCTTGCTTTAAATAAGGTTTAACCAATATTTTAACAAAGAGTTACACTCTGCTAAGTGTGGATCTTGCCCTCCTTCTTACAGCTATGAGGATGGAGGCTTGTGAAGAGGGAGCAGGCACTGCCCTGGTACGGGCTGGGCTGTCCGGCTATGACAGCGGCGCTCACCCTGTTGGGTGCGGCAGGAAAGGGAGGTGAGGGTTAATGACAGGGTCTGTGTTATTTGCTCTATTAGGCCAGTCTTGGCTTCCAAATCCATTCAGCTCTATAATATCACTCATTATACAGTATGACTCTTTACAATGCTTAAAATGTTGCCAAGTACAGTGTTATAGCAGAGACAGAACGAACGTTGTTATTAACATACACGAATTTAAGCAAAGCTTACTCACATGGCTCCTATTACTGTAGTATCTGAGCACCTCATTATCTTTAATGTATTTGTCCTCACGACATCCCTCTGAGCTACTGCAGTGCTAT
Source organism: Dryobates pubescens (assembly GCF_014839835.1). NCBI lineage: Eukaryota > Metazoa > Chordata > Aves > Piciformes > Picidae > Dryobates > Dryobates pubescens. The sequence goes on along the minus strand of NC_071613.1, from coordinate 46,405,906 downwards.
TATCTCCATTTTACAGATGGGCAGAGCAGCAATAAGGGTATGTCTAGGAGCATAGTCAGGGATTTCGGCAGGACGGGCTCCTGTAGGAAAAAAAACACACCTTTGGTGCAATGTTGTGGTCGGAGCAGGTGGGTGACCCATGCAACAGTGATGGTCAGACCTGACCAAAATTATTAGTGGGCTTCAGCTCCCAGTCTGAGGGTGACTCTAAGTAACTCCGAACTAGCTTTATTCAGCATTTGTGGTCTGGTTTGGTCTTCTAATTTAAAAGTGCCTGTTCTACCTATCTAGCCTGTAAGACTGGCTGCTTCTTTTTCAAGTGATAACAAAGCAGTTAAATAAACTGGATTTTCAGACTCACTGATATTTCTTTTTGACTGGCTTTCAACCTTCCTAAATATCTAAAAGGTTTATTAATGGTGTTTAGGCAGTGTTGGGGAATAGATAGAGGTTTTGTCCTATATATAAAGGGATTAAACCCACTCCAAGTGTATCAAAAGCCACATATTCTGTTACTCAATGCTAAAGGTGCACTAATATAAGTTGTAAACATGTTTTTGAATCCCAGATCCAGTCTTGTTGTTATATCTCATCCTCAAACATTGCTGTGCTTGGAAGATCACCTAATATCAGGGGACTCCCACTGGTCCAGGACAAACAGGGAGATTCTCTTCATAGGGCATCGCACTGCATCAGCAAAACAATTATTGACTTCTGCTTCAGACTTCAGCCCTGAACATTAGCAACATGAGATCTGGGAACCTTGGTTCTACATTCTTTAAAAAATGTAAAATTGAGATGTTTCAGGACAAAGCTACAGTTTTGTCTCATTTCCTAAATATGTGTCAGGCTTTTGGTGTTCTGAATTTGAATTCTTTACCTCAAAAATCACTGCAGATGTCAAGCACAAATCCCCTTCTGCAGTGTCACAAACAGCCTCATGTGGCCCCAGACTCTGTCTTGATTTAAGAATGTGACATTCCTAATGCAGAAATACTTTAGATAAAAACTTTTGATTTAAAGTCAGTCCTAAGAAGAAGATTGTTAACTCATATTCCAGGCCTTTTTAGTGCATCTATTTATGCCAACAGCTGATAGGGACTTTTTTGGTTGTTTTTAACTACAAATTATATGGGATTTGGCTGAAAAATGCCATTTATTGTAATTACAACTTATATGGGGTTGTAGCAGTTTAAATAACATTTTTATAAGGTGCATCATGTCCAAGAAAGCATCTCAGGTCAAAAATAATAGCACATAAGACATTATCCAAGAGCAGCTTATGGCTTAGGACTTTTACAAGAAGTGCTTAAACCCAGGTTCAAGCACCTGAGCTGTCTGCTTCATGTCTTACATGAGTTTCTTAACTGTAAAAATGTAGAATTTCCAGTTCCAAGCAGATCTTCAAAGAGAGACAAGCAAGAAAGCCAAATAGCTAAATTTCATAACTGGCTTGCGGAAAACTTGGGCCAATGGTAGAATTTTGCCCTGACACGAAACAGAGAACTTTGTAAAAGCAGTGATAATTTTCACAAGTTGGAGATATTGTTTGCTGCGTGCCCCGCTTACTATCATACATCTATACTTACTCTTTCACATTTCTATTGCACTCTGTCAGACTTTATTCAAATGTGGGCTGCTCTGAACTTTTAGCAATTTGTCAGGCTCTCTGATTTTGAAGTTAGGGATGTAGTGTTTGAATTGGAGGTGCTTTAAAAAGAAGTCTTTTATTTGTTTAATACTTTCTACGGATCATTTTGAAAACATTTTAAAGGACTACGTATTACAGTAATCAAGAGTTTGACACTAAAAGTAATTGGTAGAGAACGCAGAAGAAGAAGTATACAGGGTTACTAATATACACCAGGGCTTAAGCTGACACGAATTTTTATCTTAATTATCGGACAAATTTGTACTCCCACTATTTAATTCAATTTGCATGCATCGGTAGACACTTATTAAAGGTAATATTACATCTGTCATTTTAAGACTGGTGAGAATTTTATCATAGGAGCTGCATGAAACAGCCACTCTATTATGGAAAGAACCCTTTTGTAAAGCTTAAAATAACCAGTACTGCATCCCAATTAACTATTTGGAGGAAAAAGTCCCCTTTTTTTGTGTGTGGTACAATTATACATAGCACATAATAATATGTAGGTCTTGTCCTGTCAGAGGCTGCATATGGACTTAACGAGTTCTTTTAAACGTGTCCTGTCTTTGATATCAAACCAAGAACAAAACCAAAAAAGGCAATTGTAAGCTGATTTCAAGTCAAGTTGTTGAAGAAGGACCTGTGAGCCACGGCAGATTTTGCAGACCTTTTTGTATGTGGACTGCACTTGCTGAGTTGAAAAAAACAAACCCATAGCTGTCAAGTCAGCACATGCTAACAACTCCTGATTTGTTGTTTTTCCTTGGGACAGGGCTCTGGTATAGTGTAGAAAGCAGGGAAGCAGATAGTTATCCTCACTATGGAAAGTCAGCTGTTCAATTAAAAATACCGACATGGTAGTTACCATGGCACCAGCCCTATTATGCTGCCTATCAGTACAAAGCCTTAAATACTTCATACAAACAAATATCTTTCTTTTATTTTCTTTTCTTTCATTTTTTTTTAATCTGAAAACATTTGAAGGATGTCTCTTTCTAGCTCTAATAAATACAACATCAGGCAATTTTATTTGATAGGCAGTGTGATGCGTGGAATTTCCCTGGGAAATTTTCACTTGAAAAGGAGCTGTGGAAAAAGAATTTTAAAATTATCCCAGTAGGAACAGAAATACTAAGAACAGGAGCAGCTGAACTGTGCACTACTTCTCTCCTGGACCTCTGCTTTTCCAATGTTTTAGACTAAAATAACATTGTCTCACTAACTCGATTACTTTAGTTGTGACTTGCAGCCATTGACCTTCTGATCAGTTATCATTAAAAAGTCTGCTTTCCCAGCCAATGTTTGCTGTGGGATGCCCTAACAAGATAATACAAGCAATGGCTTTTAATGGAAAGTGTAATTTCTCAACTGTGAAGAATGAAGGTTTCCCAAAGTATTCACAAATCAAGACATATTGTCAGAGATAAACTAGTATAATTGCCTTGGATTTTTAAAGACTGCAGAATTGGCTTAATGGAATTCGAGATATTTTTAGTATTAGATTATTTTCTATTGCAGAATTAATCAGAGCATTACTTATTACTCTGGGAACTGAACAAAGAGATGATCTCAGCCTCAAAAATGTACTTGAGAGCAGAGCTGAGCCTTGTACTTTCCTAAGTGCACCACTGCTGTGGGTGACACTGGGAAGACAGAGCTCATCAGCTGGTACATTTGGTCTCTGCCTTGTATCTTCAACTTTGCTATGTTTTCACTAATAGGGCTCTCAGGACACAGCCATGACGAGATACAGCTATTGATGCATATCCTAGGGTGGATTTTTAAAAATCAGGTTGAGCAGCCTGATATTAAGAAATATTGTTACCTTCTTTGGCTTTTTGATGGGAATTTTACAACGCGTTACCTCACATTTCGCACCAATTGTTTTCTACGAGGCCAGCATTTGATACCAGGTGTTGTTTTGCCAGCAGCTGAGTACTCATGCTGCTCCAGCTGAAGTTATGTTTTATTTTGCTGGAGAAAGAGAGGAAAGGACCGAGTAATTTGTCTCCACTAACACAAAGTTCTCCACGACTTTCTTTTGTTGCTATTGCTGAACGCACCCCAACGGTGAGGAATAATCTGGGAACTGAAATTGTCGCTGGGTGCTGTGTCAAAGAACAGCCCATCAATCTCGAAGGAAATTTTAAGGGAACAGGTTTTTCATGCCTGTGCGCTGGTAGGAAGCCAAGTGCGTGTTGCCATTTGATGGTAAAATCAGTGTACACCTGTTCCAACCAGCTGGTGACATAACCCATGTCACAGGGATATGTCACTGCCTCACCAGCCCAAACTGCTGGCGGTGGCTGCCTGACAGTCACGGAAGACAGAAAAAGGAACTTGGGGACCAAAAGAGGAGGAGTTTACAGTGCCATTTCAGGGACACAGATGTGTGAAGAGTGTGATAAAAGAAGGAAACATCGGAGGGAATAAGCTCAAACAAAAAAGCAAATGTCATTTGCATGATGTAATTATGGACAACCATTGACTGCTTTGTAATAACACTCAGTAGGGCAATGTTAAACCTACTGTGAGTGCTAAAAAGGCCTCAGCTTGAAAAAAGGTCAGCGTGAATTAGTATATATTTGCAGATTAATTCTGAATGTTATATCATAAATTTTATAGCCTAGATGTTACTGGTGTAGAGTGAAGATGACACTAATTCAATTCAGACAGGATTAACTCCGAAAGGACTAACATCCAGCTTGTCACTTTAATTTGTGGGGGATAAAGAAAATGGAGATATGTTAATATATGTGTATATTGTGTGTCTGGAGCATGTGCATGTGTGTGTTAGACATGATTGTTATACCTGTGTAGCATCAAATTCCCAATCAAAAATCACGAGCTACTTTAAAAGCAGAAACGTTGTGAAGCCTGCTGTTTTTAAACTAACCGGATTATGACTTCAGCTGCAGTTTATTTCTTGGAAAACAAAACAAATCCTGATAACCCTTCACTGGTGTAAATGGTTATGCCAGCATACATCAGCCGAAGATAGTGTTGCTTAATATATTGAATATATGTGTTATAGTCTTTCTGCTTTCCTTATACCTTTATATATATAAACTAATGAAGTCTGGACACCATATCTCAAATTTTTAGACTCAAAGCTGAATACTGATGTTACATCTGCTGCATGTTCCCAGTAAGGGAAGAAGGAGGCAGTACGGGATCATGAGAGCAGAGATGAGATGGCTGTGTTTAGTTGCAAACTCTGCTATGGACTCTCAGAACACCTGTGAGATTATCACTAAGGACCACCATGTTTTTCTTTGCAGGGGCTGTCAGAAAATCTGGTCTAGATTCTTGATGTGGCATTTAGGTGCAATCCAGAAGATACATGGAGACAGAACACTGAAATAGGCTGCTCAGCAGTTGTGGAGCCTCCTTTTTGAGAGAAATTCAAAATCTTCCTGGATGTGTTCCTGTGTGACTTACTCTAGGTGATCCTGCTCTGGCAGGGATTTTGGACTAGATGATCTTTTGATGTTTCTCTGATAGACTTGTAAACCTGAAAACCCTTTCACACCTTCACTTAGCCCTGTAGGCATTCAGTTGCAATCAGTACTTTATTCTGATCTGAGTGTCTGCAGTCATGGACATGCTGAAGAGCTGGGCTCATGACAGTCATCTCTTTCAATACGGTGTCATTTGACAGTGGACAAAACCAAGCCCAGGTTTCTTCTTTCTTAGGCTGAAGTCCAGCCAACACCCTTGAGTATAGGGAGGTGAGGGGCTTCAGCCATCTGGACATTTTTAACCCCCTCTCAAATTTTAGCACAACAGGCAGGCTTCTATGTTCAGTAAAAAATCTGTTTGAAACCAAGGGGACAAAGCTCCTCCAGCAATTTGGAGTGGGGTGTTGCATACAAGACAGCTGCTCAGTGTGCTATATGTTCTTTGGTTCTTCAAAAAGTCAGAATTTCAATGCACAGAATTGTTTGTCTCTGCTGTAAAGAGCCACATTTTTCTCTGAATATTTCTCAGGGAGTCAAGCTGCTTTTTTCCTACATCTGAAATTTTAACACCTAGGTTCATCTTTTATTAAATAGAGCCTTGGTCTAATCCCCAGATCCCACTTGGTAAAGTGGACAAATTATATACAACTTCATAAATATAAACACCTAAAGTACAATCACATAAAAATGTAGTTTCTTCTTTCTTACTTACTGGATCTGGGAATGACTCACTATAAAAAATTATAGTACCTAGCCCAATATGCATTGAATGCCATAGAAGTAAATTATTCATAATTTCTTGTGCATATTTTCCCTTTATAACTTTGTTAGAGGGAAACAAGTTCTGAAATACAGATTTCTAAAGTAATAAGAGAGACTTCTTTAAGGATTTTTCTAGTAATGAATGTATGCTTCCTTCTGTCTTCAGCAGGCTGGGGAAGGTCTGAGATATCACCTACACAGCAAAGATGCCTAGTCTGTATTGTTACAGGGGGCAAAAAACCACCCTGTTAATATTCCTGGGACTATTGGAAGAGTTATGTTCTTCATTCAAATGGATTTTTCTGTAATTGTGCTATTGTGTTTTTCATTCTTCTTATTTTCCTGAAATTAGATGAGAAATTATCACAAAACACCAGCAAATCATAGTGTTGGGCTCTGAGAAATGAGAGCCCATGCGCTGATTTCTGGCAGACCAGGGATGCTAACAAACTGAAATGGCCTCAGTGTCAGATCACAGTGTGGACTGGTTTAGAAGACACTGTTGCTAATATTCTGTGGTTCACTCTCTAAAAGGAAAACAGCATGAGGTACCTCAGTCAGTTTGTGCACCAACAGCAACAGAAGAAACTTGGACGTGAGCTGCATCTCTTCTGGGCAGTGCATCAGTACTGTGGCAAATAAGTGTCCATTTTGGATGGCTAGAGATAACAGAAATTTATACCTCATGCTGGGATAGAGCAGAGGAAATTAATTGCTGGCTTATCTAAACTGCAGTTGCTGTTGAGCCTACAGAAAATATACAGAAAGTGACTCTCTTAAGCAGTGGAAACCTGTTTGAGGTTCTACGCTCTGGAGACACAATAATGCATCTTACAAAGTGAGTATCTATAAAAAAATCATTAAGAGTTCTGTGAGAAAACTTAAGCCTGCTCTCAGGCTGGCTGCCTGAAGGACCTCAGTGATTCAGACACGAGCAGGGTGAGCCTTGACTCCTGCTTTCAACGTTAGCTGGATTCTAACTGAAGGTGTTTGAGGTTTCTGTTTTTTGGGTTTTTTTCTAGAAAACCATAATGCTTTGTAACCTGGGAATCCCTGAGCTGCTTATATAAATGAATACAAGATGTTAGCTCATACAGCTCTGCTCTTAATGTGTGTGAAAGGGTTTGGATTTAACCTCCGAGAGTCATGTGTCTGCATGTTGCCAGAGGACAGCATTTATATTTTCTTAGAGTTGAAATATGTTTATGCCTTCCTAGGGCTATATCAGCAGCTACCTCATTGTTCTGTGCTTTTCACATTTCTACTTTCTGCAATCATATGAAATTTTTTCTCAGATGTAAGGAAGAAGAACTCTTTTTTCCCCCCCTTCTTCCAGGACAGACGATAATTCTCTGATGCTCACTTATCTGCCTGTTACTTTCCCACCTGGATGGTGTAGTCAACACCATCATTTGTCTCTTAAAGGTGCAAATCACCTGCTTTGGCTTAAATTTTGCACTGTTTATCACACAGACAGCAGGATTTTCTGAGAAATCATGGGAAAACTCCAAAGACATGAAAAGAAACTAAAAACACTGCTTTGAGAGAACAAAAATAAAACCCAGAGCTTCTACATATATCAGGTATCATAATGGTGTCTGATATTGTCCAGAACCAGTGAGGAAACTGGAGCACTCTAAATATGAAATATTTAAAAATAGTTTCATGACTACATAAATACCTTTGGAGTCAGAATTTAATTGAAACTTAAATTCTTTGAGAGTTATTAGTCATTAAAAAGAATGACCCTCTATTTAATTTTTAGATTTTAATCTCATATTCTTTTCTCTTCCATTAGCTCAGAAACCAGCTTGTTATTGCCCCTTAAGGCTTTCTATATAATTAAATATTCCTGAAACTCCAAATGCCAGCTCTACTGGATGAACCTGAATCAGAGTAAAGCAAGGTTATTTACCAAACTATTCAGAGGTTGGCACTTGAGTTTGGTTTTACTCATGGCAAGAGGAGGACATACTTTTCTTGCACGGAACAGTAGGACATGCTTTTCTTGCACACTTCAATGTGTTCATGTGTCTGTGAAAAGCTCTCTTTGCTTAGGAAGATGAGGAAACTCTTAACAGCCAAGAGGTAAAACTCTCTAGGTGTGTAAGGAAGGGACCAGAACTTACACTTGGTAAAATGTGTGGCCATGTGCGTGGGTATTCTTTTATGAGTAATGTAATATTTATTAAGTCCTTAACTATAAAAATCCTTACTTTTAAGTTCCTTTCTAAAAAATTTTGTAAATGAGGTGTTAGATAAGTAGACCATGTGGTGGATGTAGAGTAAGCATTTAATAACCAAGGGATATGGGGTATAATTTAGCCAACAGTGCATGTGATTGACGGTGCAGCATCGTTCCAGCATATATATCCATTTTACATTTTTATATGTCTAGTTGTTGGGGGAAAAAGCAGCCTGAGAACAACACAATGACTATATAAATAAATGCAAGACCTAGGTCCACTTTCAGGGCCCAGGGCAAGATTATACTGCTTTTTCTTTTGGCAGAACTGAGTACTCAAAAGGTCTGTGAGAAATTAGACATTGAAAAGGAGACTCTGGAGAGAAAACAAAGATGTGAGAAAGCTGTGAGAAAGCAATTCATAGTCAGACCAGGTGGAAGAGGCTCAAATTCTCCATGCTGGTCTGAAGCTACTTTTGTGGCTTCTGGGGAAATCAGAACCAATAGATGGCTGTCTAAACTTGACCGTATAATTGCTGCAGGACAGGATTATATCTGCAAAGCTGGGGTTGTTCCAGCCAGGCAGTCCCTGCCTGGACATCATACACTGTTCCACATGAAGGGGAATGGGAGCTGATTGCTCTGCTGTATGCGCAGATTAAGATGGCCTTAGGGTGCAATCAGCCTGTGATGTGCTCTGCTGAAATATGGAGTCCCTATGCACATGTGGAGAACCTCAGTGGAACCACAGGGCTTGGGTAGATGCAAACCCTACAACAGAATGTTTCTAACTCACTCAAATTCTTGTGCAAACTGTCTTCAAGAATAAGCAGGCTTGAAGCACTAATTAGGTCCTGGGTTTAGGTATAGAAATAAACAAGAGACTTGGAGAAGACTTGGAGAAGACTTGGAGAAGGACTGATTCTAGATGGAAGGTAAGAAAGAATGAGGAACTACTGCTAGCAATTGGTTCGAATGGAATGAGGTCTGCTCTGAGTGACTGCCATATAAATTGCGCATGAGGAAGGTAAAAGATAATACCTGGGAAAGGTAGCAGGAATGGAGGTCAGTTCCTAGCTCTGGCAGAAGCTTTCTAGCCTAGTCTCTTGGATAAACTGAATTTAATTCAGTGGGGCTGAGGCCTGTGTTTGAAACCACTGCATGCCATGGTGAAGCAGTCAGGATAACATACCTGCTTCTCATGGTGGCATGGGGTTTGGGCTTTTGTATGCCATCACTCACCACTTTCCATGTCTCTCGGTTTTACTTTGTCACAAAAGTCAAGCAAAAGGATTATTTAGGAAAATGTGGGTTGCAGTAACCACCAACTTTATCCCAGGTAGATGGAGTTTTTCTGTTTGCATTTTCTGGAAAAATCTGAAGAGTTTGTTTGCTTTGAGGTCGAATTTACTGACTATAGAAAGAGTCAACCAAGAAAAAAAGTTATGAAAATATTTGATTTCTCAATATGAAGCCCATGATTTGTCTGGTAGCACTAAGTTAAAAATAATATATCTTCAGAGGTTCGTTCACTTGCTGCTGCTGCAGAAGTTTAATAAAGCATTTTGGTACCTGCCAATATACAGAGTGAAAAAAAACAGACTAATGAGATAGATTTAAGTGAAGGGATTCTCTTGAAAGGTTTGAGCAATCAGAACCATGTTGACTGTATTATCATGCTTGTATTAAAATATAACTTCTCAGCTGCATAAGTTCTAGGGGGGAAAAAAGAGAGATTTGGATGAAGAGTAACTGGCTCAGGCAGTTCTGAGGACATCACTGATGCTATTAGCCAGAAAAGGAGAACACTGGGACAAAATGATCCCTTTTCTACGGCAATTCCTTGGTAGTCAAGCTGTTGTTCAATATTTCTGGACTTCCAAAACCAGCTGTGGTCCAAATTGTGTTTCTACTTAAAATTTACTGGCATAGTGCATCTGTTTCTGTCAAACGAGCTCAGCAATACAAGTTTTGTCACCTCTGTCTGAATGAAAATAAGCCCCTAATTGTCAATGTATGTCTGCGTTCTTTTATTAACTGCATCTTTAATTCAATATTAATTCAATATTACAGAAAACTTCTTAGCCATGAGGAGAACAAAGTAATATTCTTGCTCATACAAGAAATACTATATTATGGTGGGAATACATTTTAATATTTATAGAAAGAAAAAATATTTACTATGCAGACTGGTATACTCAATGACCCAGAAGATTTTCTCTGACACTTAAAATGTCCATATTCTAATTTCTGATGTGACTGCATACTTCTGCTGTCTTTTCTTTCATCCTCTCTCTTTCCCACATCAGTGACATTTATCTGATTCTCATTATTATATCATCAGGGCTCCTCAAATTGCCTTATATTTGTTCTGGCAACATCCATGTGAAGTAGTTAAGTGCTGGTCCTGTCACTTTACAGACTGGGAATGAAAGAGAAGGAATTCAAAGTGTCATACCCAAGAAGACTTGAAGAAAGAGTGGCCAGGCAGAAACTCAGAAATAAGTAGGACACCCTTGCCTCTTCATGTAGTACTATGTTGCTGGGCTGCTTTTAGCTCTTTTTTATGACCCTGGAGGCAGGGAATCTATGTTAGAGTTCCTCTATCTCAGTGCCAAGAACATCTAAGTAAATGTCTAAATATAAGTATTAAGTAGGTTCTAGGTATGGGATTTTCTCATCTAACTCACAGAAATTTGTGCTGTAGGTGACTACACCTGCCCCTTGAGTCCATAAAAGAAAAAGGATGTTTAAAAGGCAGTTTTATCTAAAATGGGGAAGGTAAATCATGCTGTTGAAATACTCCATTCACCCCGTATCTGGATGCCTAGTTGCCTGCATAAATTAGGTAGGAGGAGCCCCATATAACTGATTATTGTTTCAAAGTCAGCATATTTGCTTTCTCTGACATTTCTTACCCATCTTTATGCACACTTTAAGCACTCTCAAACTCTTTAAAAGGACAAAGATGCTACTGGAAGCACATGCAAGCCATGACTGAATGATCATGTAACGTGGGGTAGACTGCTCATACTCTAATCATTGATCAGTTCTCTAACCATTTACACAGTATGGTTTTAGCACAGAATAACAGGATGTGGGAGAGCAGAGTTCATAGCAGATGAACAAATGAGCATAATTTACCTTTTATTCAACTTCTGTAGTTCATTTTGCCACATCTTACAGCTTAACAAAAAAAAAGTCCACATCCCAAATAGTACTGTCACAGGGATTGTCACTCACAAACAATAACAACTGAGATAAACCTTGAATGTGGTACTTTAATTTCCCTCCATCTTGTTTTCTTCTTTGTAGCACATGATCACTTGGGTTTGGGGAAGGAGTGTCTTACACTTTCTTCTAATTCATCATAAGCTAAGTAGTTCTACTGATCACTGACTAAGGAAGGTTAATCTAATGAATTAAACATCGCCTTGAGAGCATGGCTTTCAAGAGGACTTTCTATGTAGGGTTGCCATGCTGCTGTCCATGATTTCCCAGGCAGAAATATGCATGAATGCATTATGGAGATGGATTCCCAGTGTGCAGTAAGCCAGGCATGGCAGGTTTATTGTGCATGTGTCGACATTTTTTGGCACATTCATGAACACATCCAACTCATTTTGCTTACACTATGCAATCCTCTGTTCAGGACTTGTTGATGTCCGCAGACCAAAAAAAAGATACTGTTACTATTGTCAAGCTACCAGATATGGCTACTGTCCCCAAATCCCATAAAAACAAGATTTTTGGCAGGAGAAAGAGGATATGTTTGATTTGCTAGGTGAGTTGTTACCCTTATTCCATAATCTTAGATAAACTATTTCACCTGACTGCTTTACATCCATGTTTAAAGTGAGACAACTGCAATGCTAAGTGACTCTAAATGGTATTATGAGATGAAACAATGTTGGTAAAGAGCTAAAATGTTTCTAGATGTAAATTTCCAGGATCTGTAATCCATGAAAATACATCTCAAATCATTGCAGCCCTCTCTAAATTTCAATAAAAGTTGATGGGCTCTGAGACATCCCCAAAGGAGATCCACAAGACATACTTTCCACTCGTTACAGACAACCAGTTATTTCCATCTCATATTGCACTAAAGACTACTCAAGCTTTTGTTACTTCCCCTTCAAAAATCCAAAGAGCATTCCCAATATAGTGCTGTGATAGGAGTAGCTCTAATTGGTAGAAAAGGGATTAGAGCAGCTGATTCAGAAAAATAGTGTTGACCACAGAGGCAGAAGGTGGTCTTCTCACAGACACTTCTTCAAATCTCTGTTCTGATTTCCTGTCTGTTCTTACACCTCTTTGTTTAATGTCAGGCTGGGGGCATAGCTTTCTGCCTGGTAGAGGGCACCTCCTCACCTTCTCAACCTCCAGTTATTCTTTCCTGACAAAAACACTTGAGCATGAAGAGGAGAAAGTCTTTGCCCTTGAAAATGTTTACTGCTGGGCTGCCTTTGCCCCTCCACTGCCTCGTGAAAGCCTGACTTCATTTGAAGCTCCAGTTATATTTATAATTACATGAAGGGATGTGACACTAAAGGAAAATTGTGTGGGTTTTGTTTTATGTGATTTGTTTATAACTTAACATGGCACTCAATAAGAAAGCTGTATAAATCAGCTGATACAAACAATCACTCCTTTATCAGGAAATTACATGCGCAAAGTATTGGTTAGCGGAATGAGCCTTAATGAAATGCGGTCAGAAGCTGCAGATCTGAGACTGAACAAGGGCCTCTTAATAGAAGAAGGTTCTATTTTTCCTGTAAGGTTCAGAGATTCAGACAATAAAATAGTGATTTAATAGACTCTAAGTCAATCAAGATGATACAATAGTGTTAATTAGCCTTTTGTGCCTAATTCACAACTAATTCTGTTGTCTGCTTATTTATGTTCTAAAGTGGCCTTGATGAAATTTTTAATATTTCACCTAAGCTGGAGATTCATTTTTATGCTGGCTTGTAATTTTCTCATATATAGCTTGAAATTGTACTCTAGATAATTTTGCATAGCAGTATATCTACGTGTCAGCACCATTGGCTGCTGCGTGGAACGGCTCTTCAGAGCTGACAACTGGATAATAGCTTTACTTTCAGCCAGCAGAGGAAGTCAAGAGCAAAAGTGTAGAGATAATGTGAATATAATTCATTATTCAAATATGCAAGTGATGAACTGAAAACAAAGAAGGAAGAGTAATAATGGTGTCATTATTTTTATTACTCTTGTTTTGCAAACGTAGCGTGAAACATTAAAGTAGGTCTTTGAGAGATTCTCGACTGTGGAGTGACAAATTTACTTTCTTGACAGTATTGATAAAGGGAAAGTAAAGCAGACAGGTTTCTGCAGAAGGTAGGCTGTGCTGTTAGTTGTGCTATTAGATATTTTCTTGTTGCCTTTTGCTCCTTAAAATACGCATTATTAGTTACTCTTTAGAAGCCTGATCAGTGAATGGAAGAAAGTGCGTTGTTGTTCTTGTGGCTCTTTTTAGTTAAGACAATCTTCAGAGCTTTAAATCTTTGTAGCATGACTAACAAAGGCCAAATAGGCAGGTTATGTAAAGCTTTCTTTGGAAAGTGAGGAATTTGCATGTGATAGCAAAACATCCTCCGTGACAGCAGTACAGACACAGCTTTTAATGGAATAAGGACTTAAAGAGCATCCGTATGGTAACTGAAGTGTTTTCCCTTTACTCTGCTCTTTAACACTCTACTTTTCATATCATCTGTTTTACTTCATCAATGGTCAGGTGAAGATTTATTAAAATAAATCTTCCCTGCTTTTTATTTTAAAGTGTATGTACAGTAATATGCAGAGACTTTTGGAAATAAAGGTGAGCAACGTTTTCTTCTAAACTTACATCAAAGGTAGTGAAAGTCCCCTGCAATTATTACATCGTTTTTTGGGGGGGCAGGGTGGCAAACACCCTTTTCTCCAGGTAACCAATGCGCCACAAAAACAAAAATGAAGCAAGGAGGGTTCATCGAGGTCTCCGTGAGTATCAGAGCAGCACATCTGGAAGGGCCCAGGTACAAGCTACAACATTCCCTATCTTACTTTAAAATCTCTTTGTAGCTGCGTAGGGAGGCTTTATGGATTATCTTTATGTTAGCTGCAATATGTGCATTAGTTGTTTGTCATACTGCAAGAGATGTTTGGCATGCTCTTATGAAAACTGTCCAGAATTTACTGGCAGATTTGACATGCAACTGTTGTGAGGTTACAGCTCTGCGTAGAGCTCTGTGGGAGAGTTTGAATAGTTCTATTCTGCAAGGAGTTAATTTGAGATAAAGAAGAAGGGGATTGTGGCAGTTAAAATCAGCAATACCTTTGCATTTCTCAAAGTCCAAGTAAGCAAGGCAGGCCTGGGAATAAGAGAGGATTGTTTTCCTGAATGTACTAATGGGAGACAAAGGGAGTTAAGGATATTGTCCAAGGTCAAAGAAGCAGCTTATGGGAGACCTTTCCCAGTTTTTATTTCATTCTGGTTTACCCAAGGCTGTCTTTCTCTGCTTCATAAGGAATATTCTGCCTCCTAAGCCAATGATATATTGAGAACTGATAGAGATTTAGTATTCAACTCTGAACATTTTATTATTTTCATGCTAAATTAATGAAAGTATAAAATGCTAAAATGACTAAAAGTACCACAAAGATTTGCATGATATTGTAAGTGGTGATAGATCTGATTCTATTTTGATTAACATTATAAACACAGGTAAATCCCATTGTTTTCTTATTTACGGTAGTTTAAACTGCAGGACACTTGAAAATTAATGACATTAATTGTTATTTGTGGGTTTCTCACTTAACTGAGTTTATATCTGCAGCTTGTACACAAGCTTGAAGCAGCCTTTTTATCCACACAACTGACACAGAGATTTGGATGCCAATCTCCGGTTGGAGAGCCTAAGAAGTTAACACAGCTCTACTGAACTACAGTTTCAGAAATGGACCAAGGTAGCCAAGTTAAATGAGAGTTTCAAGGGCAGCTTGTTCTACTGCTTTTATGACCCTGAAAGTCACTTAAATCTTGAGACAGAAAACTCTTTAAGCGCATGCTCAGGTTCAGTGGGACAGAAGCCTGTGCTTGCAGGAGCATGTGTTTAAGTACTGTCTTGAAAAAAATATGGTTTCCTGTATCAGGGCTTTTAATCTCTCCATTCTCCAGCTCTCCATCTGTTAAAAAGAATTAACAGGTGGCAGAAAGGAAATGTTATCTGTCTTCTGTTAGCTCTTTAAAGCCTCTCTCTTTGAGTGTGTGGAGTCACTATCTCAGTGAGCCCTCAAGCCCTTCTTGAAGCATCCCTGTCATACTACAATGAAAAAGAATCATTCATGCAGTCACTTAACAAGTATATTATGCAACACTGAGCTTCCCAGAAGAAAGGTTCCGAGGAATGGGGAGGGACTGCTGAATTTCCTAGAAGCTGTAACTCTGCAGAGAACTCCATGCATTGCACTTCACAACCAGAAATTCAATGGCTTCACTGTTCTCTCGGACTCGGAGCAGACAGGTATTGGTGATGTAGAGATCAGACAAATTTTTTCTTGGACAGCCTCAGAAAGCAGAGGAAAGGTCCTCCTAGAGATAGAGGCTAATGGCGCAATGCATTCCCATCAGCAAATACCAAAGAGGTTTAACCTACAGAGAATACTTGCTTTGAGGTGATGATTTTAGCTCTGAGAAAGGTGGTCTAGAGTGTGAGGAAGCTAGCCAGGCACAGTAGGAGATGAAATAACCATGATTACAAAGTCCCAGGCTCTATTCCTCTATCAAAGCCAAGCCTAGAAACAGTTACACTTGGATGCTACAAGCTGGGTTCTTTGTCTTGGAGAGTTCCTCATTAATAATTATTAGTAGTATTTATTTGCACTGTATTATGAAGAGCCCGTATACAATACAGAGTGGAATCTCATTCCTGTTGTAAATAGTTGTAATCTAAATAGAGGAGACAATTAAGAATGAGGAAAAGATATAAAGCAGTGAACAAAAGGATAATTAACCAACATTATGATAGCTCAAATATTTTTCCTTTTGTTTGGTTCTTGGAAGCTTCCTCATTGCTTATGTTTTAAATAATTTCTTTTTAAATTAGCAAAACAATTTCATTTTTCTCTTTGGCTCTGTGTAAACTGGAGAAAGAGCTTCTCATTAGAAATGTGTTAATTAACATGATAATAAGCATGGTTCTTCCTCATGGAAAAAGGCAACCTTTTCCTATTAAAGGCATAAGAAGGACATTATACACTAGCTGCTTCAGATGCTAAATAACAGCATAACTGATCAAAGCCAGACCCAGTCTGTTATTGGGACACACTGGGCAGTTGCCCACATTACCAAAACCAGAGGGCTAGTTTTTCTTCCAGTGGTATTCCTTCCTGCTCAGTTAGCAGCTGTGTAATGCTAGTGGGTACGTTTATTTTGCCCAAGATGTGAGGCCAGCCAGAGCAGGGCAGCAGAGAGCTCAGTGCTGCCCATTCAGGAGGAGCTTGCGTCCTGCGCTGAGCCCTGAGCTGCAGCAGCTGCTTCTCTTCCCATCTGCAAACCAGGCAATTAAAGTGAGCCTGGGTATGACTGCAAGAGCCGAGGTCAAAACTTTGACTTAAGGTTCACATATTTAGCCTAGCCTGTGCTTAACACTGTGTTATTTATTCCCATAGCTTTCACGGTCAGTTTGATTGTTTATCTGCTTGTTTTGCTCACTGTATTCCTGGGAAATTTCTGTTCCTCTGAGGGTCAAGGCAGGGGGGTAGGGGGTCTGACAAGGGCCACAGCACAGGTGTGGTTTGTGCCACTTCCCTCTGCTGTATTATCATGTGCTGTTGCACTCGAGACCATCTTCCCCTGAGATGAAGGGCAAAAACAATGAAGCACAGGCAGAAAGGAAGAGGCTGGCCTTTCGCTGCCAGCATTTCCATGAGCCTGATAGAGTTGCTGTAGGGCTGTTTGCTAAATGGTCGCTCTGTCTCCTGGATCCTTGTCCAGCTCCAATGCTTTTGCACCAGCTCCAGAGACAGGAGTAGTAAGATGCACAGAGATGGGGAGAGTGTGATATGTGAGTTATTTTCACAAGTTAGAGATGACCCCATAACTCACAAGTGGTGGAGCAGAGCCTACAGAAAAGTGTTTCTGTCCACCACTGACTGTGCTCCCTTAATTTATTGCTTAGCATGTACCTCTCGTCATCAGCAACAAGAAAGCTAGTTTTCTGTGTGAAGCTAATGCTTTTGCTTTCTTGATCCTGGGGTAGAGACTGTCTCCTTCCCTCTCATCCCCATGGCTGCAAGGCATTTCTTTGGATACCACATTTTCAGGTGGATTCTGAGTGTGCCGAGTTGTCGGCTCCATGCAACACAACGGACAAACTTTTTGGTGGTAAAACAAATTGACAAGTATGTGTGTGACATGGCATCTGACTATCAGATGTTAGAGGAATGCAAAAGGCATACCATCACGAAGCATATAATTCAGTGTGCATCTGTGTGTGCGTCTGCTGATATAGAACCAACAATTTATATTCTTATCATCACAAAGCAATCATACTGTGAGTGCATTTTTGTTATTAGTACTCACTCTTTGATGCATAAACAATCCCATTTGAAATTCCTGGTACCAACTATGCTAATCTTGCACTGGAAGAAAAATTATTTGCAGAGGAGGAAGAATGAAGGGGGTAGGTAAGCTAAATGTATTTAATCTGCTTGGGGAAAAAAAAACAACCCAACCCAAAACCTGCAAAACTATCAGCATTAACGGCAAAAAAAAAAATATTTAATGAGTGTTGCACTAGCCAGCATCAAAAGTAGTGAGATACAGAATTGCATTTGTTCTGTCACAGACATGACTGACATTTAATTATTGTCTATTTTTGCGCTGATAATCTCACTCTTATCATTCGTTGTTAAATCCTTTAGAACCCCAAGAAAAATGAGATCGAGTGACAAAAATACGATAATGAAATCACATGAAATAGAATAAAATTATATCTTGTGGGTAAGAGGTGGTGCAGGAGACCAGGTTATTTTATAGGATTGTATAAGCTCAATAAGTGATTGTGAATTAAATGTGTTGAGCTCACAAAAAAAAAAAAAAGCTTTGGGAAAGAATGGCTGGTTGCAAGCTAAGCTGCCTCCTTGGTTGCTGTTGTGCAGTGCATGCCATATGCAATGATATAGGATCACTGTAAACCTCCAAAAATGGTGAATTTAAGTCATGTTGGGGGAAAATATATATCTTTAAAGCTCACTTCCCTTTGGCTGGTTTGTTCCCTCTGTGCTGTTGTGAAGCTTTTGGAAGCTGTTTTGTCACAGTGGCTGTAAAATCAGGATCTATTTTTATCATTCTTAGCTTTCAGCCAGGAAAAAGAAAAAAAGTTTCTCAGTCTTTTGCCAAAAACTATATTGACTACACAGCCCTATCCAAGCTTTTGAGTCACTGTATGTGTCTGTTTGCAATATGTAACAGGAAAGCACTTCTAGCTGAAGTTCTAAATGAGGTAGGAAATCTGCTGCAAAAAAATTAGATGAACAATGAGTTCTGCTAAGGAAAAGTCAAAGGCATACTCACCATTTATTAGTCTTTTCCAAGATAACCTGTTAACTCCATTGAAAAATGACTTTGCAAGTTGTATGGCGGTGAAAACACAGTGGGTTTAATTTTATTTCCTGCTAACCTCTGAAAGATGTAGTGGAAATCTGGTCTATGTGAGCAAAGGAAAAGTGCTGACAAACAAAAGTAGATAACTCGTGAATGTGCTAATTTACTGAACAGGAATATTACTTATCTGAGCACATTAGGTAGTGACCACTTCTGTGTTTGTATTTCTGCCAGCTTTTGTGTAAGTGGGCTTTGTAACTATTTGATGACAAAAAGGGTAGCTGGTACAGAAGCACAGGAAAATCTTTTCTCCTCCTTTCACGGGGTTATCTGCGACCTTCTGAAACAACCCTAGGTCAGGAGATGTGGCTTATTCTCAGTTCTGCTATTGACTGCTTGTACAACTATGGCTACATGTCTTGGATAATCTGTCTTCATGGAGTTTTTCTTTCTTTTTTTGGTTTTGGGGTTTTTTTGTTTTGTTTTTTTTCCTGTGTGTCATGATGATGAAGTGTTTTGGAGTCCCAGGATGAACAGCAGTATGTGAATTCAAAAAGCTCTTGCCAAAGCCTAAGCTTTGATTTTGGGACAAAAGCAGTGAAGGGGGCCTATTGGCTCATTTCAGATGCTGAAGATGCAATATTTGAGGTGTTTTCACTGTCTCATGCTCTGGCTCAAGCTGCGCCAGGGGAGGTTTAGACTCGAGGTGAGGAGAAAGTTCTTCACTGAGCGAGTCGTTGGTCATTGGAATGGGCTGCCCGGGGAGGTGGTGGAGTCACCGGCCCTGGAGGTGTTCAAGAGGAGATTGGACGTGGCACTTGGTGCCATGGTCTAGTCGTGAGGTCTGTCGAGACAGGTTGGACTTGTTGATCCTTGGGGTCTCTTCCAACCTTAGTGATACTGTGATACTGTGATTCAGACAACCTTCTTTACAAGGCGGGTGCATAGGGGAATTCCTACTGTTAACAGTGGGGCTCCATGCTGCTTGTTCACCATGGAAATTCAAAATGGAAACCTGTCAGAGTGCTTCCTGCAGGTGATCGGTCACTAGGGAAAAGGTGATCATTCCTCCACAGGATTATGAAGAGCTCCTAAATGAGATGCTTAAAGTAGGCACTATGAGTATCGCTGTCTCTAAACCCACACGTCATTTTGAGGGTGGCTGACTGTCACATACTGAAGCTCAGGCCAAACCTAAAATCATAATGTTTAGATTCTCATATTCTAGAAGCCTCAAAACACAAGAGGGCTTTGGTTCACCCATTAGGAGAACAGCTTTTGCAACCAGCTTCTACAGCTATTTCTCCCTTATGTTCATACCTTCCATTTCCATCTTAACAGCCTGGCCTACAATGCTCAGGTATAGCCTGTAATGAGTAACTGCAATGAATGCAGAGAAACTACAGAATTTATAGGAGTCTTTCTATTGTTCAATCTCTCAAGAGAAAGCAAGAGTCAGAAGTAGCACTGTGATGAGGACAAAGCTTTTATAGGCCCCAGTTCCATTCATACTATTGACAAGAACAAGTAATTCCTTGGCTTCCTTCAGGGAGAGCAGAAATCTTCAAAAATCCACAACTGAACTTCACTAATATTCCCAAATTTTGCTGCTTTACCAAGTAAATCTGTTAAAGATTTACATTTATTAGACTTGTTTGATATCAACAGACATTTTTATTTAATAGAATCTACACTAATTTTTATTCTT
The DNA here is from genome assembly GCF_014839835.1 of Dryobates pubescens. Taxonomy (NCBI): domain Eukaryota; kingdom Metazoa; phylum Chordata; class Aves; order Piciformes; family Picidae; genus Dryobates; species Dryobates pubescens. The sequence continues at coordinate 46,385,530 of NC_071613.1, read as the reverse complement.
ATTTGTTCCTAAAACAAAAGTTTAGACTTAGTGTAAGCTCAAGTATAAACTTCTCATAGAATCATAGAATCAATAAGGTTGGAAAAGACCTCAAGGATCATCAAGTCCAACCTGTCGCCCAACACCTCATGACTACTAGACCATGGCACCAAGTGCCACATCCAATCCCCTCTTGAACACCTCCAGGGTGTCTCAACCACCTCCCTGGGCAGCACATTCCAATAGCTAACAACTCCCTCTGTGAAGAACTTTCTCCTCACCTCGAGGAGGAGGTGCCTAAACTTCCCCTGGTGAAGTTTGAGAATGTGTCCTCTTTTTCTGGTGCTGATTTTCTGGGAGAACAGATGAACCCCCACTTGGCTACAACCTCCCTTCAGGTAGTTGTAGACAGCAAGAAGGTCTCCCCTGAGCCTCCTCTTCTCCAGGCTAAACAACGCTAGCTCTCTCAGCCTCTCCTCATAGGGTTTGTGCTTGAGGCCTCTCCCCATCCTCGTTGCCCTTCTCTGGACACATTCAAGAGTCTCAATGTCCTTTTTAAATTGAAGGGCCCAGAACAGGACACAGTATTCAAGGTGTGGCTGAACCAGTGCTGAGTACAAGGGCACAATGACTTCCCTGCTCCTGCTGGCCACACTCAGTTTAGCTAGACATAGGCTAATGAACCAGCAGAACAGCTGGCTGCATAGATGTGCATATAATCCTTCCTTGAATCATTCAGAGAGCTAGCAAACTAGTTTTTCCCTTGAGTTTTGTTTTGAGTTGGCTTTGCTCCACTGAGCTCCTTCACAGTGGCATTGAACGTCTGGAACAATCCAAGGAACAAAGAATGTGGTTTAATGGCCATGGTGGTGCTAGACTGACCATTGTACTTAAGTATCTTAGAGGTCTTTTCCAATTAAAACAAGTCTACGAAATGTTCTTCTTTACTAGCTAGTTGCTGGCTCCTCCTTGTCTTGCCCAGTTGTCTCAGCTCAGCACTCAGGCTCTGGAGACCTCAGTGGAGCTGCACTTTTGGGATTTGGATGAAAAATTACACTCTTCCGTGTGCCTCTCCTATTCTTTGTACACACAACAGGGACAGCAGACACACCATAACAATTTCAGTAAAGTACTTGTAAAGGTTTAGTGCCTTGAAGCAGTCAACAAGCTCTGCAAATCCCAAGTAAGGACAGCACTGTTTGAAGAGGTCTTCCACACTGGTGTTGGTTTTGTCCTACTCTGGACAAACTTTGTAAGCAAGGTAAAACTGACTTTGTACAGAATTTATTGCAGAAAAACATGCACAGTATCATATGTATATATATATGTGTGTATATATATATATATATATGTATATATTTACTTTGGCCTAGTATGGTTACTATGGTAGTATGCTACTAACACACTACCTTCAGGCCGAATTGAGTAATGTGATTTGGTAACCTCTTGGCATTTACATGCCTATAGGTGCTAAGCACCTACATCAGCAGTACTTTTTTGACAGAGGCACCCTCTGCTCTCCCAATTTCATACATAAAGACCTAAATCTCATTAAAGGATTTCTAACTTTCTGTATTGGAAAATAACACAAAAATATCTTTTAAACAGTGGCTTGGTTTTACATGTCTTTGAGTTGAGTTTCCTTATAGTCATTCCATAAGTCTCACTGTTGGTGATATTATTATATCTCCTGCCTTGCTGCCTGGCAAATCTGAATAAATAGGTGTAGCCGGGCCTGTCTGAATCTTTTGCTACACTGGTATTTATGCATTATACCAGCATATTACTCATGGTAAAAGAGAGAGGGAAAGCAAGCCTGTTAGCTTGTTTACACTCGCTAGCTGGAGATATTCCTGAATAATAGAGTTCATGAGGTTTAAAATAATTCATGCATTTCCAACTACAGTGTTTTTACTAACCTTAGTTGTCAACCTGGACTGAATTAATCATGTCCTTTTCAAAATGCAAAGTAAACAGAGGCTGAAAAACTTTCTAACTGTTTTGGGGGAATATCTGGCTACAAACTTGACAGTCACAGGCAGGATTTTGAAGGCACAAGCACTGCTGGGTGAAAAAAAAAACAGAGAGATGTCCCTCTTTTACAAAGTGGCAAGTGTGTAATGCACAAACTCTATCAACCTACATCCATATGCATAAAAGTTTGTGCTAATTTAGATCACAAATCTGATTGAGAATCTATTAATCTCATGTGATGCCCATAGGAATCTTTCACACACAATCACAGAATGGTATGAGTTGGAAAGGACCTCTGGAGAGCATTTAGCCCAATCTCCCTACTAGAGCAGGACCACCTAAAGTAAACCACACAGGAACAAGTGCTGGCAGATTTTGAATGCCTCCAGAGATGGAGACTCAACAACCTCCTTGGACTGTCAGTTCCAGTGCTCTGCCACCCTTAAAGTTGGGTGGGAGAGGGAATAATAATTCCTTCTATTTATGTGGAACCTCCTGTGTTCCAATTCCTATCCTTTGCTCCTTGTTCTGTCACTGGACATCACTGATCAGAGTCTAGCTCTGTCCTCCTGACATTCAGCCTTTAGATATTTGGAAGAATTCATGAGATCCCCCCAGTCTCCTCTTCTCCAGGCTACACAGATTCAGGTCTCTCAGTCTTTCCTCTTAAGGTAGATGTTCCAGTCCCCTAATCATCTTAGTGGATTTCTGAATGATTTTCCCTTGATACTTGTGCACTTTGAAACAGTTATTTGACCAGTGTCAAAGCATGCATATTATAATATTTATAGTTGATGGCCAGATATGAATTTTAGTCCATAAAGTCAGGTAATATATAAACCTATAGTCTATCCTACTTCACAGTTGCAGTCAAAAGAATTTACTAAGGATGAAATGCTCATTTTGAAAAGCAGTCTATCACACACAGATGAAGTGTCATGAAGACAGATTTAGTGGTTTGGTAGTTTTTCCCAGGGAGATCCTTCTGCACTGAAAACAGTAACATGAGAAAAAATGCTAAGATAATTACTGAAAGACTGACAAAATTATCATTTGCATCACTATCAGAGAGGTGGGAGAAGCAGATGTTTTGGAGTAGGCGAGGTGATGACTAAACTGTGAAAAACTTGGACAGTGAAGAGGGCATTTTGCTGAGCAGTCATCAGAGCCCGGGAGACTAGGTTTGCTTCATTAGACTTTGGTGCAAAAAAACAAATGAGCTACAGCAATGGGTTACAGCTTTCTCTTCTCAGAACCCTTTATACAAACAGTTCCCTACAACAAGCAGATTCTGTTTGCTGTAACACAGAAGTGGGGAAAGATTAATGTAAATGAGCAGTACAAATCGTTCCCAAGGCCTAGATAAAGGCTGCAAACGCAACTCTCTGCCATGTCTTTATGCATATTCAGTCCCACAGATGAGACTGGCAGGGGCATGACAGGTAATACTCAGGCTGCAGTTCACCAGCAGACATGCTGAAAAATGTTCATCACCTGGGCTCAAAGCTGGTCCTAAGGTCCAGTTACAGTGACGGGTAGCTAGCTACATATCCCGCAGGCAATTCTTTTCAACTGATGGGCTTCTGTTCTTTGTACTCCTTGCTGCCTGCAGCTGGTAACTCGGTGATGCTGCTTTTCTCAGCTTGCCTGGAATATTCCTGAATTATTATTTTCAGTTGAGTATCACTGTCTGCTAAGTAATAACAGGTGGCCTGACCTGAAAACAGGGCAAGTCATGACTCAGGGGAGAGCCATGGCAAGGGGAAAATGAAAAGGAAAAAGGAGTATCTTACAAGATGTTATATGGCTGCCTTTTTAAAAATAGACTTCCCATGGTTTTATTTCTCCTATGTTTTGTTAGCATACTTTGGTTTTGAGGTTACCATGAAGAAAGAGTCTCTGGAGTTTGGGTAGATGAGTAATTAAACAAAAACAAATATTCAATGCATGCTATTTGCTACTTACTTTTACACTAGCTATTGCAAAAACAGAATCTATGTAGCTTTGCACTGCCAGACAGCTAAAGTCAGCCTCAGTGGGGGGAGCAGCAAGAGCATTGGAATGCAGGTGGAAATCTGTTTGGTAGAACAGTTACTAGTCAGCAAGATGTTTCTTCTGAGGAATACAATATTACTACTTATATTAGGTATTAAGGAAAAAGTTTTGAAGCTGGAGGTTCTAAAGCATTAATGTCTTAGATTGTAGCCCAAAGAGCATTTAATCTGAACTAAGAAATGTTGAAGGGAGTCTTCTGGAGTAGGCATAGAATGACCCCTGAAGACAGGTATGGTCTGATACAGGTACAGGGAGGTCAGCACTACCTTCACTGAAGCGGTGACCTAAACTGAAATCAGACCTTTTGGGTCAGCCCAGGAACACCCATAATGATATTTTAGTGTGTGTTTGGGAAAGTAGGAAAGGGGAATAAATGCACAAGGAAGTTCAAAGATTGAATTACTTTCCTATCTATCCTTATAACTAAGGGGCAGATTTTTTTCATTCAGTCAGGGCTTATAAGAATATCACCCACACTAAAGAGACAGGAGTATTATTTCACTCTTGATTGTTCCATATTCCACTGAATATGCAAAATGAAAAACAGGTGATTGCAGTGCATGTGTGTGCTTTTTTTCCTTTCTTTCTTTCTTTTTTTTTTTTTCCTTTTGGGGTGCAAAGGAACTTTTGATCTCTCCAGTCTGTACAGAAGCATCCCAGCTTTAAAAAAAAAAAAAAAAGAACACTGTCAGATTTATTATAGCACTGAAAAGTACAGATATTATGCTTACCATTGCTCAGTGACCTCTTTAGTTTTGCCATCCTGGTACAAGATTTATTGCCTTCTGTGTTTAAAATGCAAAAGGATATGTCCTGTTAATATTTCTGGGTTTGCTGTGAAGCAATGACTTCCTGTTAGCTAGTACCACAGGTAAAGAAGACACAAACCACAAGTGCCAACACTATGTAATTTTTTTTTTGGTTCTGAGTCCCTAATTTCTCAGTCATCCAATGTGTTCTGTCAAAATGCAGCCTGAAAGTCTAGACCAAGAGATATCTACGATAGAAAGTGTACATCAGTATTTCAAGTCCTCTAAATTTATTCTAGCCATTTGACAGTTGCTTGGAGATACAATCTCAATTTTTTTGCGGTAGCCCCTTCAAGTGGATATTTATGGCAGATACAACTGTAATTATTTACCTGTAACAAAGTCCAGGTCTGCCTGCTCCAGGTGATACAGACAACAGAAGGACACAGAGAAAATATTAATCTTCTTTCTGTCTAGATTTTGACCTTTTGCACCCAGCTTCCTCGCTCATTATGGAAATGGGGCTGTGTTTATTTTTTGTTTACAATTTTTCTTTCTTTACTCTGTGATTCTTACCAGTTATCAGTATCAGTGACTAAATGATAGTTGAAGGTTCTGAGTGTGCTTCCCTGGCTTACATTTTCTGCTCCTACTTACTTGCATTAAAAATGCTCAAGTTAGATGGGACGACTAATGTATGTTAAGGTGAGTGAGTGAGTGAGACACTTGTGCATTTTGGGACATGGAGTTTTTATTAATACAACTCCCAATTTTCAGAGGCATGGTTCATTTGATTAAAAAGAAATGAAATAAAAGAAGGATAGAGAAAATAAGTCACCCACAAAAAAAATGGGAACCAGTATCTCATCCTGGTAAAGGTATTACTCCTGTGCCTGCTTTTAAGAGCTGTTGATTCAGTTGAGAGTATTGATGCCATCAGCAATGTACTGAAGAAGCTAAGCAATTCAGAGCCACAGCCACTAACAGTATTTATTTCTATTTTAAATGCAACAGCAACAAAAGACAATACTTTGTCCACTGCAATGTGGAGCAAAGAAAGGGAATAATAGAAGCAACACATTCTCATTTGCTTTTATTCCTTCAGCAGAAACACAGTGTGTTTGAATTGGCCATGTTCCCATCATGTTTGTCTTGCTTGGTACACTTAAAAGCCTTAGCTGGGCTTGGTGCCATTTTGAAGTGCCTCTATTTGGCTTGGTAGAACCAATGTCTTAACACTGTTCTCAAAAATACACTTCCCATGGTTTCTAGGACTGCTTGTTGAAAGCACCACACCAAATTTCTTCAATAAATATTTCAGAATATGAAAACTATAGAAAATGGTTCTTTTACTTGCAAAAGCATTACTAAGAGGGTTTAATTATATACACTGTTTTTACTTAATGCATGTCAACTGATAACGTATTTCTCTCTGCTAGTGGTTTGGTTTGGTTTAGGTTTAGTCCTTTACATGAAATTATTTCATCATTGGCTTGCATACTGTTCATTTAAATTTTAATGTACTTTTCCACATTATCTGTAATTTGATCAACCCCTTTACACAACTTCTAACAATTACTTTCTCATATTTTGGTATAAAAGCTCACAGATATTCAGAATCAAAGTAAACAATATGAGAGCAAATGTCACTGGAACAAGCACATTATCACTAGCAGCACTTAAGTCAGTAATCCAAGTACTCTTGAATGCTCAAGTTACATCTGAAATGTGAAAATACTGATGTAGGCCGTAACTAATACTCCTGATCTAAATCACTGTTCAGCTTCATCTTTGGTTTTCTCTCTGTGTAGCTACTACAGATTCACAGATTGGAAGGGACCTCAAAGGTCATCTTGTCTAATCCCCCTGTAGTGAGCAGGGACACCTTCAACTAGATCAGGCTTCCCAGGACCGTATCAAGTCTGATCTTGAATGTCTCCAGGGATGGGGTCCTGAATCACATCCCTGGGCAACCCGTTCCAGTATTTCACCACTCTCATTGTAAAGACCTCCCTTCTTATGTCTAGCCTATATCTACCCTGCTCTAGTTTAGAATCATTGCCCCTCATCCTATCACTGCAAGCCTTTCTAAACAGTCCTTCCCCAGCCTTGTTTTGGTTGTGTTTTTCAGGTATATTCCGCCTTCATGGACCTTCTTACATATGGCTGGGTTTTGCAGCAAGAAAGCAAACCAAATTCTGTGTTGTTCCAACGAAGGCAACACTGTTACACAATGGATGAATTGAATCCATACACCACATCCTTTCAAAGTGATCTCCACTAATTTATTTATAGCAGATTTTTTCAAAGTTGTTGAAAAACTATCCAATTTATTAAATGTTTGCTAGTGTGCAAGATTACCAAGATTCCTCTGCTTCTTGGTTCACTGAAGCTGTCATTTAAACTAAAAAGTAGTTGTAGTAGTCCCAATGATAAGGAATAGTTCCCAGAAAGCATACAGGCATTTTTATTTTCCCATGAAAGATCCTACTCCCTAAAGCTCCAATAACCTGTTCCTGACTGTAGAGGAGGAAGATTTTTGCAGCAGGGTGGGCATGGAATTTACAGGAATTAATGACACCGTCTTGCAATCATGTCACAAAATGGAGCTGCTTTGCAAGTCATCTTAATCTGCACAGAGAGCTTTGGGAACCTCACAGTCTTTCCCACCATTCTCAGAAGCAACTAGTCTGCATCCCTCCCACATCCTTGGGCTTGATCTAGAATCTTCAGTGCACCTCTAGAATAAACATACTCCAATTTGGTTTGAGTGTCTTGGATATCAAAAACCATCCCCCTCCCAAGCATGGAGGATCTCAATCCAGTGCAGGCAGTGTTTCCACACTCTCATCATCCCTGCATTACTAGTTGCAAAGTAATATGGAATTTAATTCCATTTCCTGTATGCAGCTTCAATTCCTGAAAGCTATGATGAGATGCTCATCTTTACTGGGCTCATTTCACCAATGTGTCCACTGCTTTGAACAATTTGACACAGAGAGATGCTTTTTACGTGTTGATTTCTGTTGCTTTCTTTTTGTTGACATGATTCACTTGTCAGGCTATGTACTTGGGTTTTCATCACCTCTTCCCAAGTGGAGATTGCATATCTTCATTTTGTCAGCTTCTGGATTCCATCTCAAATTTTAACTACTGTACTTTGTTGCCTTCAGTGGTGGAATCTCTAGAGATAACTTTTTATTGCTTCTTTGGAGCGGGGTGAGGTTAGTGATTTGGCAACAGCCTCCCAGCTGTGACCCAAAACTTCCTATTTCGCTCTTTATTTTTCACAATAGTGTGTATTATAGTATCCAGAGACCCAGTTTTCAGCCCTAAGTCATGATGACAGCAGATACAATTAAAAGCAGCACTTTGAAAATTACACATACTAAAATTTGACAGGATCAAGTTTGTTTGGAAACTTACATAAAGCTTGTGGAAATTGCCTGAAATAAGAATTGGGGGGGGGAAAAATTAGCCACTTTAAACAAAAAAGTTCAGATGGTTCAGATCTAAGTCTACAGGCTTTGGATGTCATTGGGAAATCAGAAAAACTTAATGACTCCTTTGAGCTCACATCTTTTAAATTGGTGCACAAGAAATATGTGAATGTAGCTTAAAGGCAAAGCAACAACAGAGTTTGAGTGTATTTTCATGATCCTGATTTATATGAATATTCATGGAGTTCTGGGCAGGAGTGCCATTAAATGATCTGGTTTATTCTCCTGAGTATCACATTCAGCTGAATTCCGTCCAGTTACTCTTCCACTGAGACCAATCACTTGAGTCTGATGAAAGCTTTCAATTTCGGGAGGGGCAAAATGTCATATTTAGGATGGAATGTAGTTTTACTTTGTAGACTCCAAGAAATGAAGGATCCCTCAGTTCTCATGGCTTTCACTGCCAAGAATTTTTTTCAGTTTAGGGGGGGGTTTATTAATTATTGCTAGTTTTGTCTGATGTAGTTTTAAAATCAGTAGTGTTTCATATTCCTTTTCATGGTAAATTAAAAATTCTGAGTTTCCCAACTAGAGATTTTAGGAATTATGATCAATGATTAAGACCAGGCTGGATGAGGCTCTGGCCAGCCTGATCTAGTGTGAGGTGTCCCAGCCCATGGCAGGGGGGTTGGAGCTAGATCATCCTTGTGGTCCCTTCCAACCCTGACTGATTCTATGATAATTTAACAAATCTATACATCAAGTCTGTTATTCTCAGCATTTTCTCTAGGCTTTGACTAGGTCTTGACACTCTTCTTTCTATAATCAGTGTATTATTTAATACCTTTGTAAAAATACATACACCAGACCTGAAGGCTCTAATGATACAAGGCATGTAGGTGATAAGAGTAATATCTTTCTAGTAAAAGGAATTTACAGCTGGGTTTAGAAGCCTGATCACTGTAAAGCACACCCTTCTCCTCATTGTATTTATCCTGAGCTGGGAGCTCAGGCTCTTTTGCTCATGTTTTGTTACCCAAGAGACTTCTTGGAATCATCACATTCCATGACCACGGTCCTTATTTCTGAAAGCCTGGCCTCCATTTCTGGTCCCTAAATGTCTGCTTTGTATTTGGATCTTCTGATGTGTGCTTTGTTTGGAGTTACCTAGTTTAACAGATTCTTCTTAGTGGCTCTGCTTATTAGTATTTATTATTCCACCAACCTTTACCTAATCTATGCACTTTATCAGAAAATAACATTTTTATCTTTACAACCTCAATGAAAAGGGAATATAATTCTTGGTAGAACTGTTTCCTGTGAAACCTGTATAAAATACTCTGGTTTGATGGTGGCTATTATTCCTTATTATGTCTGAGCAAACTGGATGATCTAGCAAGCAAACTTGATGATCTATCAGCCTCTAACAAATCCAGCTGATGGTGCTGAGATGTCCATCTAAGTGACGTAAGCCAACCTAATATAAAAGCATACAACATTCTCTTGCTAGAGGATTGAGTCCATCATCGGTAAGTTTGCAGATGACACCAAGTTGGGGGCAGGTGTTGATCTGTTAAAGGGTAGAAGGGCTCTGCAGAGGGACCTTGACAGGCTGGACAGATGGGCAGAGGCCAAGGGCAGGAGATTTAACACATCCAAGTGCCGAGTTCTACACATTGGCCACAACAACCCCATGCAGTGATACAGGCTGGGGTCAGAGTGGCTGGAGAGCGGCCAGGCAGAAAGGAACCTGGGGGTACTGGTTGATAGTAGGCTGAACATGAGACAGCAGTGTGCCCAGGTGGCCAAGAAGGCCAATGCTATCCTGGCTTGTATCAGGAATTGTGTGGGCAGCAGGAGCAGGGAAATCATTGTGCCCCTGTACTCAGCACTGGTTAGGCCACACCTTGAGTACTCTGTCCAGTTCTGGGTCCCTCAGTTTAAGAAGGACATTGAGACTCTTGATTGTGTCCAGAGAAGGGCAATAAGACTGGTGAGAGGCTTCAAGCACAAGCCTTATGAGGAGAGGCTGAGGGAGCTGGGGTTGCTTAGCCTGGAGAAGAGCAGGCTCAGGGGAGACCTTATTGCTGTCTACAACTACCTGAAGGGAGGTTGTAGACAGGCATAGGTTGGTCTCTTCTCCCACACAGCCAGAACCTGAACAAGAGGACACAGTCTCAAGGTGCACCAGGGGAGGTTTAGGCTGGATGTTAGGAAGAAGTTCTTCACAGAAAGTATGACTGGCCATTGGAATGGGTTGCCTAGGGAGGTGGTTGAGTCACCATCACTGCAGGTGTTTAGGAAGAAACTGGATGGGGCGCTTGGTGCCATGGTTTAGTTGACTAGATAGTGTTGGATGATAGGCTGGACTTGATGATCTCAAAGGTCTTTTCCAACCTGGTTCATTCTATTCCATTCTAAATGCTTATTCCTTGATTTCAGACCAATTCAGTAATTCCTACCAGCAGTGAGTTCACTGGAACGATTATGCCAGAAACTATTTCCTTGCATGAGTCATACATTTGTTCTAGACTGAATGAACATGCAAAGCTCTGGTCTTCAGAGGATAGGCAAATCTTACAGCTGTAGAAGGAATCTGGGTTTAGAACTCCGACTTGGTGTAATGAACTTCCTTTTTCATTATATCCTGGTGGTCTGTATCACGTATAATGAGCTTACAGAAGCAGCTACTCCAAAAAAAATATTCTGTTTTCTATGTCAGTCAGCTGCTTTTGTGATTAAGGTAATTTCTGCAAGATGTTATGATGGGGTTTTTTTAATTAGAGAAGGTATCTCTACCAAATAAATCACAGCACCAACCCTTACAGGCATGGCACATGCATGTTGTGGTCTGGAAAGTGTCAGGCAGGATGCCAAGCTGCAGATTCCCATTCAGGAGTTTCCCACCATCCTCGACAAATTTTGGAATGCTATGGGTCCATAGGTTTGGTGCAGATCTACCTCTAATGTTAATCTTACAGTGAGGGTCAATTACCTGTATATTGCAAGGGCTTTGTAATAGCTCCTATCAGGGCAATGTGTGTTCAACTTCTGTTTAAAATCCATAGCATCAAAAAGTCTCATGACATCTCAGTACTTTAGAAATCAACTTACTGTAAGACATTATTTGATTGTGATTATTATTACTATGCTGGTTTGGGAATTTTTTTCTTTGGAGCTTTACTCTTATGAAGAGTGACTGAAGGAGCTGGGGATATTTTTAGCTTGGAAAAGAGGTGGCTGAGGGGAGACCTCATTGGTCTGAGGATGTTGCAGAGAGGCTGGTGCTGGTTTCTTCTCACAGGTAATTAGTGACAGAAAAAGAGGGAATGGCCTCAAGCTGTGACTGGGTAGGTTTAGACTGGACATTAGGAAACATTTTTCCATGGAAAGAGTGGTCAGGCATTGGAATGTGCTTCCCAGGGAGGTGGTTGAGTCACCAACCCTGGATGTGTTTAAGGGTTGTTTGGATGCAGTTTAGGGGTGAACCTTGTAGATCAGGGTTATCAGTTGGACTTGGTGATCCTGAATGTTTCTGTGATTCTGATTCTATGATTCTTTGGGGGTATTATGGGGGGGATCATTTCCTTCAAATCCTTTGTGGGCAGTGAAGCAGAGTAATAATAATAATAATAATAATAATAATAATAATAATAATAATAATAATAATAATAATAATAATAATAATAATATTTAAAACAACCAGGTTGGAAGAAACCTTCAAGATCATTGTGTCCAACCCCTCAACCAATCCAACCCACCTAAACAACTAAGCCATGGCACCAAGCACCCCATCAAGTCTTGAAATGTGGACTACAGAAGCTCAGCCTGCTGAAATAATGACAGTGTCTTCAGAGAAGATCATCTTCTTCAAAGTAGAAGAAGTTCATATTGATGGAACCAGAAGAAGAATTCAAATGAAAAAGTTTTATCTTGAAAAAGTTATATCTCAAGTCCTGGAGTTATGATGAAGCAGGCTTGCTACAGCTTGGGGTTAGCATTCCTGGGTTGCTGGATTTTTTTTCTCTAAAACATTCCCAAGTATTTTATCCAAACAGCTGATTTTTAGCTGGCTGTAAAACAGTATCACATGAAGCACTTATGCCAGATAGTTGTGTAAAGTGGCGAGTCACAGGCATAAAATATAAGTGGGTAGCAACAAGTAATATTTACTTCTTACAGTCTTGTCTTCTGGAAAGGCATACAGCTCAGCCTGAAATAAAACAACCCTGTCTGGTCTCTGTTTCAGTAGCTACAGATTATTAATAACCAAAAAGTGAGGCAAATGGGTGCCTTAGGCAAATGAGCAAATGGGGAGAGAGTTCATTATCATAAGAGAAGCCCTGTCTTCTCCATGGGATGTTTAACCACATAAAATGCTGCAGAGAGGGCTTCAGGCTTTTTCATGTTTGAACTGTAAGATAACAAAGTAGTTGAGCCTAGTTTGCTTATATATTGACACTTTTTTAATACTCATGGTGTACACATTTTCAGAGGCACATGACATTTCTCTGGTGAAAATGAGCTGCTACCCACAACTATACTGTGATGTGCAGCTTTGCATTCAACATCAGCATTAGGCCTGAAATTACTCTTAGAAAAATACTAAAATAGGTGAGTCAGACTTAGGATGGTTTAGTTGGTTTTCGTTCCCATGAATATCTTTTCTTCTTTGTTATGTGAATAATCCAAAAGAGTCTGAGGTTGGTCTTTTATAGATGTTTAATTACTTAGGCTAGTAAAAAGCAAAATCATCTCAAGGTCCATACTTCAGTCTAGATTTCAAGGTTTAAATCTGGTTCTAAAGAATGTTTAAGACCTTTGGCTAAGAGCCCCTGGCTGAAAAAATACTGGAATCAGACATGTTTCCTTCAGGAAGACCGAGGGGCTCAACATCTTTTCTGCGTTTTAAGTCTTTCAAGAGCTGAGTACTTTCCAACAAGACACATAAGTATGCAGTTCAATTGGAGTTTAGAAATAGCAGCGATACCACAAGTGTATTTCATATCATATAGCCCCTTCAAAGAAGAGGAAAAACAATCTTCAAATAAAAGGGGGGAAAATTGCTCACATGCTGATAATTAAATGTGTTCTTGATGGTGTTTGCTAGACCCAGATTCAATGCCACCTTTTTGCAGAAGTGACAGAAAAATTGGGCCCACTATATTACTGTGTTTTTGGCAAGCACCTTCTTTGTATTTTCTCCTCTTTTTTTCTGACTCAGTGAGGAACCATTCTTGAAGGTAAATATGGTCCTAGTTTTAGTTTAGATCTACATTGAACATTTATTACATGTAAACCAACAGGTAGATGATCCTTGGGGTCTCTTCCAACCTTAGTTACTGTGATACTGTGATACTGTGATACTTTCTGCTGAGAAAACTGGGGGGGTTTTTTGACTATAAATAACTAGAGGGGAAAACAGGAAAAAAAGGCAGCATAATTGTCCCAGAATTTTCAACAAATTGACCAAAAATAATATATCAACATACTATATTGTTAGATATCTAAGGGAGCAATGGAATTGTTTTTCCATTAACAGTTAGGAAATAGGTTTGAGCACACTTGTGTGCTCAAAAGTCACTCCATGAAGAATGGCATTGTAGGATGGTCCTTGGACTTCAGATCAAGTTTGCTCATTTTGATGGTGAAAAGATTATTTCCCTAGTTAGCAACACAGCCAACTAATACTGCACAGGACAGATGAGCTGTGCTCTGCCTGACTCACACTTCATCACCTGTAGGAAGGACTGGGTGGCTGGAGCAGGCTTTCCTTGATGATGGAAAAGAGTTTCATTCCCTTTCTGTTAGCTGGGCTGTGTTATGTGAAGTACTGTAGTAAAATGTACTTTTATCAGGAAATTTGGTAGATATAGCAACATTTAAATGAGTCTCCACATTGAATGGATCTGTTGAGACAGTATTTTACTAACTACAGCTGAAATTTCATGCAAGGGAAAAGTGCAATGCCAGCACTGGATTTAACTAAATGAATGAACCTAAAGGGTCTCAGCAACAGCTCACTTAATAAGCTCTGATAAACAGATGGAAAATGGCAGTAAAAGCAGTGGGAACCACCCTGCATTTTCATTCATGAATCAGAACTGTGGTAACATCCAATCACCTCCTGAAATCAATGAAGTTCAGAATTAATTTCCACTGGAAAGGGTCCCACTGAGCTCACTCAGCCTGGATCACATCCAAAGTCGAGGCAATAGTTGTTCTGACTGCAGGTCAGCTTTGCAGCTATGCAACACTTCCCTTGCGCACTACATTTCAGGTTCTCCAGTGTGAATGATCCCAGGACTGCATTTCATTCAGGACCAAGCACGTGTCTTTCATCACTTAGGTACAAGACCCCTTTCAGCAGCACTTGGGCACAAATTATAGAGTGATAGAATCCTGACCATCAAGAGACAGAATAAGCTACCCAGTGCCTGGACTGATGATGCCAAAACTAGATGTACACAATAGATGCATGTTTGAGTTAAAGAAAATGAAGTTGAACGTAATGAAAAAAGCTCTGAAGCAGGCTTCAAGTTGCAGCTGGTTAGCAGGGGAAGTGAATGTGTCCAAGGGTTTCACTTGTAGGCATGGATAAGGATCACAAAAGGGATGACAAATGGATAACTATTCTTTAATATAAACCTGTAATGGTTAGACTGACTTCAGTTCAGAGTGTTTTATAGTTTAAAGAAAGACCCTGTGGAGTAATTATGGGCTTCAACTTTTGTTTGATTTGTTCTCAAATACATATTTTGTGTGGCCTTTTTCTAAATATTCCCAAGCATCAAAACAAACAAAACAAAACAAAACAAAACAAAACAAAAAGCCCACCCACAACCAAAACCCAACCCACAAACCACCACTAAACCTAGAAATGGGTGCTTTGTATTTTTAATCAAAAGATCACTCCATTTTGTATCATTTTACAGTGACACATATGGACACTAGCCACAGGTGGACACATCTTCTGCTAGAAGCTGTGCAAATTTCCTGCAGGCTCTAGGTCTTAACTGACTTCCTAAATTTCTGTGAGAATCCCACTGACTTTTAACAAATTCCACAAGTGGATGTTCGGAAGAAGTTCTTCGTAGAAAGAGTGATTGGCCATTCACACGAGTAGGCCTTTACAAGTGCAAGAGTGACATCATTTATATGTGGGCAGTTGCAGAGGATTTCAGAGTTTGCAGGATGAGATCTTCAGTATAAAAAGGTAAAACAAATGAGAAAACAAAGTGAGGTGGAAGAAGACTGCACACATCTTACTTGCTATTATGAGTTCTGATCCATCCTTCTGTTGTGGCTCTAGGGAATTTTCCCACTGAAGGAAGAGGGCAGTGGTTTGCTGAGTCTACTTCAGGAACATATTTAATAGATGCCTCATTTAAGTATGAGTTCATCCTAATGGCTTTTCTTGCTGTTTATTTGAGCATCCTCCTGTGCCAGCATTTGGAAGAACTAGTCTCTCTATGGGCTAGACACTGCATCACATTTTAGGTAACCTTGTTGAAAAGTACATGCTTTTTACACCACCATTGTAGTTTGTACTACTTAATGTGTTCTTAAAAGCCTAGGCTGTGGAATTTTTCTTTTCAAAATGGTGGATGAGATTTTTATCTAAACTGTCTCCCTTATAATCAAGGCCCTTGATTAGAGGTTTTCTTCATGAAAGACCAGTAACTGCTGCAATTAAATATATAATACTTCTGCTCCTGTTACATTTTTGGCTTTTTTTTTTTCTTTCCTTAGGAGACATCCTTATCTGATATGGCATTTGAAGGACAGCAACTTATCTCTCTTCTTCCCTCCCACATATCCTTGACAAAACATTTCCTCCATCACACTGCCCATTCATTGAAGGAATTTTGATAATACTTTATACCAGTCACTGGTCAACTATTTGGGGGGGGGGGAGGGGGGGAATGCTGAAACATGTTAGTTCTTGTTTTACAATTGAAGGCACAAAAAGATAATGATCGAGAGGAAATGTCAAAGAATCCCTGACTTTGAACTACCATGTGAAAAATATGACCCAGGATGGTTTGGGGAGTAAAGTGAGCCCTTTCAGCATGGCTCAGTGGACAGGTGACATTGTATGAATCAACATTATCTGTACAAGTGTATCTCACTACACATAGGATTAGTCCTTATAGATGAGACTGAATTGAAGTTGTATATGAAAGCTCTGCAAACTTCCAGATACTTCCAGGTATTACACACTCAGAAACACCCCTAAGAGCAGCTGCCTGAGGTTGGATGTGAGTTGGTTGGGATGGAAACTGAACCTATCTGCACTGATCCCTGCAGCAGCTTGCTAACAGGAAAGCCATATCTGTTTGAGAATCTGGCAGCAAAGCACGAAGCTTAGCTACAGTTACATCAGATGTCCAGTTTAAGTTCATTCCTACTTGAAATGATGAACAAACATTTCTTTAACTTGACTTATTTGTGTGAGACATGGAGAACACACAATCCCGGCATTTTTGAGTGAGTTAAAGATGTCTACTGCAACAGAATTGATTTTGGGGGGGAGTGGATGGGGGAAGGGGGCTGGGGGGGGTGGGGGTGGGCAATGGAAGAAAAAAATATTGTCTTTTTTCTGAAGTTAATTGGATTAGTTGTATAGCAGAAAATGGGGCAATAAAAGCTGGCCATTATCCCAGCAGGGGAGAGCACATCTTCATTGATGTCTGAACTATTGACATAAGGGAGGAGAAAAGGTGACTCATTTGATTATTTTACTTATTTAGAAAGTAACAATCACTATAAAGTGATTGGAAAAATATGGGATGTCTTTTTATCCCCTTGAAATACTCACATCTGTCTGTTGGAGCCTCACATTCTCGAACTTACAGGTAACCCAAATTACAGCCCACATTGCAATTCCAGATGGAAAACATCTACTCTGTAGAGAGCACATCCTTTAAAAAAGAGAAAAAGAAGTGTAACTTGGATTGAGAGTATAAGAATTGAAAGAGAGAGAAAAAGAGAATGAAAGAAGGAGGAGAGGAAAGGGTCAGAGAGGGTTGGAGAGGAAAGGAGAGGGTTGGAGAGGAGAGGGTTGAAGAGGAGAGGGTTGGAGAGGAGAGGAGAGGGTCGGAGAGGAGAGGAGAGGAGAGGAGAGGAGAGGAGAGGAGAGGGCAACAGACTTTTCATATAACAGATTTGGCTTTCATTTTGTTACACATGTTGGTTGATATCAGTTGATAATGAGACTAATATTCTTGTTATCCTGTCATGGTTTGCAGTCATAAATTCTTTGACTTCTCAAGATTATGCTGGAATTTGGAGCACAATTTCTGAATCCTCAGTTGTCATTGCAACTGTAGGCAGCTTTGTGAAATACAGATGATTTTATTTAGTCAGAGATGGTTACAGATGCACATGTGTATACATATTTGTGTGTGTGTGTGTATATATATATATACTGTATATATATATGTGTGTGTAAAGATGGACAAACTAGATTCCACTGGAAAGTTGTTTCAGCAGACTTAGTGATACAGGTGCACAGATGCCTCTAGTGCAGACAAGTCTGTCCTTGTCTTTGCCTTTGGGGATACTCAGAGGTTTCAATTTTAATCTGTAAAATTTAGCTCTTGGGTGTCAGAGAATTCATTTCTGATTTTGCCCCACAGTGATCTGAGCTGGTGAGGCACTTGGAGCTGATGGTGCCTCGTTTTTTTTATAACTGACAAATTCTGAATTCACCTTGCCAATAAATCCCTTTAGTGCTACATTTTGCTTTTCCATTTCTCTCAGTGAGTTTTCCTGTGAGCATCTCACCCTGCTGCAAAGGTGGTAGCAGGTGAGGCACTCAGACACAATGGTAATAGTAAAGTTCATAACACTGCAAAGCAAAGCAAAGCTGAATTATGAGTGGACCTGGACTGATAGAAGAGATGGCCTCACAGATTCACTAAATTCAACAGTCACATTTTCACTGACTCTAAGGAGCCACAATTACACTGCAATATCAGGTTGGTCCTTCCATTATGTTGATTGCCTTAAACCAAATTTTGACTTGCACACAGATCCCTGCAGCCAAAGACTTTTGTCCACAGTGAGACAGCACAGGAGTCTGCCTGTGCAGTGTTCACAGCAGGACTTGGACATAAATTTCTGTGCATAGGCTTAATGCAAGGAAACAAGCCTGAGGCCCCCTCACCACGAATGGGCCATGGGATGGGTCTGCATGGCCACTACTACCATTAGTGCAACTGTCAGGCACCAGTGGGAGGAAAAGAACAGTGCTCCTGCCCAGGCAGGTGGAGCTGCCCTTGCTGCTGTCACATGGCTGAGGAGTGAGGGTTCAAAACTTGCATCGAATTTCAGGCATGATAATTGTTCCCATCACTCTGATTTAAAATAGCAGCGATAATTTCCACCCAGAACAAGAAAGGAATATGTCTGTATTTATGAAATGGGAGTCAGAGCCTGAAACCTAGATTTGCCTATGAGAGAGAGGAAATGACAGCAGATACAAAAGAAAATCTGTTTTGATTATCACCCTTGATAAGCCTCATTGGTTCATCATGTCCAGCATCTGCACTGCTAAAACCTAATGATCATGAGTGAAACCTTTCTCCCTGACCCATAATAAATTGCACTTGAAAGGTGATGAATTACTTTCTGTCTTCTACATTTTGGACAAAAGGATTGTATCACCCTTATTTGCTGAATTTCTATAAAGGAACTAGTCTAGTTTGGATTTGTTGGTGTTGGTGGTGGTTTTAATAAAAGAGAAATCTATATGACCTACGTGTTTCGTGTTCTCTTGGGAAAAAATCAGTACATGAAATTCTGCCAGTTAAAGTGAGGGGGATATTTAAGGGAGATCCATCACTAAACTGAGTCTCCATTTCATCAGTTGTCTTGTATATATTTTGCAAAACATGACCTCCAGTTTCAACATTGTTGTGCCAGTGGCTTTTCAATGGTCATTCTGGGTTCACGCTTCCTCACACAAGTAACTCACTACTCACAGGAGCAGTTTCACTGGTGCCATACAAGTGCCTGCCTGTCACGGCGGTTTGGGACACACGACCAGACCCAGGACAGGAAGAAGTCCGTCTGAGAACAAATGAGGGAATTTAGCAAAGTGTATCAGTCCTTCCCATGCTACCTACTGAAACAAGCAGATCTATAGTCAATTTATTGAGCATAAATTACTGCCAACCTTCGCTAGAATAATTTATACTCCTGAGCCACTTCAGACAGGAAGGCAATAGGGAACTGTCAGGATACATGAGATTTTATATAGAGATGAACGAATAGCTCATTATTCAAAGTCAAATGATATTCATATTTAGGGGTCAGAGAATTTGGGAAATGTTTAGACCCTCACCTGAGACTACAGCATGAAACCTCTTTCCCCATAAGGTCTTCTCAAAATAAGTGCTGGCTTTTCCAATCCTGCTGCTTAACCAGAATAGTTAACCCAGGCAACAGTTGGGTGGGGAAAATTAATAACAGGAAAGGAGCAGGAAAATGAACAGAGGGACTCGGTGGGCACAGGATTAAGGAAATTAATGAAAAGATAGGGAAAGAAGAATGAGAATCATAGGATCATCATAGGATCATAGGATTTTAAGGGTTGGAAGGGACCTTCTAAGATCATCAAGTCCAACACCCCTGACAGAGCAGGACCATAGAATCTAGCACAGGTCACATGGGAATGCATCCAGATGGGTCCTGAAAGTCTCCAGAGAAGGAGACTCCACAGCCTCTTTGGACAGCCTGCTCCAGTGCTCTGTGACCCTCACTGTGAAGAAGTTCCTCCTCACGTTGAAATGGAACCTCCTGTGCTGTAGTTTATATCCATTGCCCCTTGTCCTACCACAGGGTGCAACTGAGCAGAGTCTGTCCCCTCCCTCCTGACACCCAGCCCTCAGATATTTATAAACATTTATTAAATCCCCTCTCAGTCTTCTCCTCTCTAGACTAAAAAGTCTCAGGACTCTCAGCCCCTCCTCATAGGGCATAGTCTCCAGTCCCTTCATCATCCTGGTCTTGTCTTCTGGTATCCAGAGAAAAAATTCACTCTTGCAGAACTTTTGTTGTTGTTGCTGTTGTTAAAACTTGTTATCTTGATCTGAAAAGCACAGATTTTCCCACCAAGGAAAATGATAATTATGGATAGATTTCATTGTAATAACCATCCTTGTGCTTTATTATATAAAGTATTGATGAGTTTGCTCTTTTTGCATGAAGACAAAGCAAACCATGAGCTGCAGTTGTGCATTATGAGAGATTTATGGAAAATAAAGTTATTTTTAAATCCCCTTCTTTCACCACCACCTCCCCTTTCCCACCATATCTGCCACTTTTCCACCCCACCCCTATTTTCCCCCTTTTTCCCCTCAAATCCCCTCAAAGCACCTGGGCTCTGTTGGAGTCTCCTCCTACCCCAGGTGAGGCCACTTTGCCCTCCCCACCCACTCCTCTATTTCATCCACTCCAGGAAAGACGGAAGCCCCAAGCTGAGCCCATCTGGGCTGGAGGATCCTCCTCTCATCACTGGTGAGTGCTCATGGTGCACACAGGGTGATGGTGGTGGTGACAACAAAGGCCGGGGGGCCTGGTGGCCCCCCGGTTAGGTAGGAACAAAATTGATATTATGTTCAATATAATGAATGGGTGCTGGCTGTGCCTTCTTATTCACACTGAGCTCCTCTGTGTGGTGTCTTGGGTGGCTGAGGGTCTTGGCTCTGGGATGGCTGCAAAAATGGTGGTGGTGAAGCTGGAGCTGCCTAAGCAGGATGGAGGATGGTGGAGAGGGAGCAGAAGCTGCTTTGGGAAGATGAAGGCTCGGGGCAGGGGGGAGGCAGGGGCATTAAACTAGATGACTAGAGAAGATATGGTGATGAGGCTTTAAGAGTGGTGGAAAGAAAGAGGGTAAACAGCCACTCAAAGATAAAATTATAGCACAGTGCAAGTTCTGAGAAAGACATTGTCCATTTTCTAGTTGCCTTTAATTATTGGCAAATCTTTCAGCAATGCAGTACAAAAGACAGAATATTTTCCTCTGAACTGCTTTGTGTATTAGCCTAGGAAGCTCAGACTTTATGAGGTTGAATGGCATTTTTGCCATCTCCTCTTTGGTTTATCTTAAAATCATAAAGATTAGAATCTCATTCAGCTACCAATCAACTTCCTTTTTAACTATGTTTCAATTTCTGGTTTTCCAGGCTGCCATGGATTTTTTTGTTGAGCATTGTTTACCCTGTGACAGCCCTCCTCTAAGGCAAACTGAATTTTAATAGAGAAAGAAAGAGCCTTGCTCTCTTTTTTGGCCCTTTCTCACCCCCACTTCACCACAGTTGCATATGGGTCACTATACAAGTGCTCAGATACCACAGCTGATCACCCAAAGCCAGAAGGAAGCAAGAGGAAGGAGATTCACATGTGATGCAAAAAAAAAAAAACCACACTCAAAACCCTGCAAAATGCAAAAGATGATTTTCTCCACAGTATCTCCGTTAATTTTAAGGAAATATGTTCAGTGAACTCAAGTGGCATAGTCACAGAGAAAGTTCAGAGTATGTTTCTCTCCAAATTTCCCCAGTGTTGCTAATTCCCCAATCAGCCATTATGTTAGTTTACTAAGTCATCTGTACTCACCTGCAGATCCTTCACTTCATTACTCCCCAGCCAAAATCTCTTCCGAAGTCTCCTCTGACAGATTTATATTCTGAGCATCAGACAGGAATGTGGTTCTCTGTTTTTCCTTTACCTATACCACATAAACATGCCCGGGTTACTGGTCGTAGGGCTTGTCTGTAACACCTAACACAGAGGCTCTCAGGCTGAGCAATACAGCTACCTACAGAAATATGCCTGAGCTCCCTGTGACTATTACAGAATTAACCAGGCTGAAAAAGAACTTTGAGATCATCAAGTCCAACCTATTGCCCAACACCATCTAATCAACTAAATCACATCACTAAGTGTCCCATCCAGTGTCTTCCTAAACATCTCCAGTGATGGTGACTCAACCATCTCCCTGGGCAGCACATTCCAATGGCCAATCACTCTTTCTGTGAAGAACTTCTTCTTAACATCCAGCCTAAACCTCCCCTGGTGCAGCTTGAGACTGTGTCCTCTTGTTCTGGTGCTGATTGCCTGGGAAAAGAGACCAACTCCCACCTGGCTACAACCTCCCTTCAGGTAGTTGTAGAGAGCAAAAAGGTCTCCCCTGAGTCTCCTCTTCTCCAGGCTAAGCAACCCCAGCTCCCTCAGCCTCTCCTTATAAGGCTTGTGTTCCAAACCCCTCACCACCTTTGTTGCCCTTCTCTGGACACGTTCCAGCAAGTCAACATCCTTCCTAAACTGAGGGGCCCAGAACTGGACACAGCACTCAAGTTGTGGCCTAACCAGTGCTGAGTACAGGGGCAGAATGACCTCCCTGCTCCTGCTGCCCACACTATTCCTGATACAGGCCAGGATGCCTTTCCAGCAGATCTGACTTATCTAGCTTTCTATTCAAGTCTTTCTTCCATTTCTTGTCTGCAAGTAGTCAAAGGAAGCTATGACAGGGAAACAATACATTGTGATGTTATGGCAAATATGACTAAAAGTTTACTACAATGAAGCATCAATCCAACCAGCTGGAGTTTCTACAGCTGTTTGGGTAACTTCATTTTTTCTCTACAAATCAATGGGAATTTTATGGGTACACATTTTACAAGCTGGTTTCTTATTTCACAAAGGAATAATTGTACAAAACAACCTTCTAACTACGTTCTGTCAATAGTGCCTTTTCACAGACTACCTCTTACCCCTTTTCCCCCAAGATAGAGCATACAAAAGTATTGCTAAGGATAAGAGCTTTTTCCTTTCATAGAACAGTCCTCCTGTCTCTTGAGAACTTCAGCCAGGAGAATTTATATTAAATGAAACTAATTAGCTAAAGGTTGCATCAAAACTCTCACAAAGACCCACTGAGATCAGATTCCTTTCCTGCTAGTTATCTTCCCTGCAGATCCCCAAACAACAGAAGGCATTGTAGAGACAATTGTACAGATGCAGGTATGAGACCTGCTCCAGCAATGAGGGCTGTTCCAGTGGTAAAAGTATTAGAAGAAAAGGAAGGGGAAAAAGGCATTCTCCTCAGCCATTTTCTGAAAATACCTCCAAAATCCCTTTACAAAACTCTATTTATAAGACATGTAGGCTCCAGCAACGGGCTGGAAATGAAGAAGTGGTCACCCAAAGGTTTAGCCAGTCACATTGCTCTAACTTTTCCCCAGAAGCATGATTTTGACCCAAAAGTTCTGTAAATAGATGTAAAATATCAGGCAGCTTCAAACAGTCTCACCTGATGATTTTATCCTTCCAATTACTCCCATGGGAGGGACACAAGCACCACTTTACAAACATATTGCCCTTGATCTTCTGCATGGAGGAAAATGGGGTACCCACAAATGCGCACTTC
This sequence comes from Dryobates pubescens, assembly GCF_014839835.1. Lineage (NCBI taxonomy): Eukaryota > Metazoa > Chordata > Aves > Piciformes > Picidae > Dryobates > Dryobates pubescens. The sequence continues at coordinate 46,361,894 of NC_071613.1, read as the reverse complement.
CAGGACAGGTGCCAAGCCTGTTGGCCAAGCTGTGGTTTGGAAAGGAAAGACTGGGAAAAACTGTACAAAATGTTGCCTGTCTGGCACACTGAAACCTGGTCAGAGCCTGTTCAAAGGAGAGAGCAAAATGCAAGCTGTGTCTGACTAAAGGCAGTCTAGGAGACCCTGGATATAACTCTGGCTAATTGCTAGTGAATTGACATTGTTGAACTTTGTACTGGTCATTAAAAAGCCACAAGATCGAAACAAACCAAGTTTCATTGCATTTATAAAGAGGCAAAATGCTATCAAAAGTGTCAGTTTCTGCCTGCTGAATTCAACCCATCTCAAGCTAGGTAACCAGGCTGTGAATCAGTGAATGAGGAATGATACTGTGTTACCCACAACCCATCTCTGTGATAGACGTAGATCACGCTGGTAGGCTCCTGAAGTATTTAGTCAGGAAAATGAACCTGTAATACACACACAGAGACCTGAAAAATTCTTGTCTCAGCTATTCCAATACAATATTTTTTTCTTGTATCATTTACATTCTCTCAAGGAGTGAAGCTCCTTAGAAATACTTTCGTTATGCACAGGTTGATGCCAAAAGCAATAAACTGAAGACCATAGCATACTCTAGAGAAAAAATTTCATTTTCTGAGCCCAAAGGCAGAGGAATTTTTTTGTGGCCATTCCTTTAAAAAAATATAGAAATAAAATTAGGGAACATTAGAATTAAAAAGGGACAGGGAAAGGGGAGAATTTCTGTGTGTTGAGCATTACAACTGGGTTTGTTAGCTTGCTGTTTTGAAGAAATATAGGTAAGCAAAGCAAGATAAATCACAGCAATTTGAGCTGTCGTTTTGCTCTCCTATAGCGTTTGAATTTCTTCCATATTACAATAGATCTTCTCTCCTTGTGCCAGCTAAATTGAATTCCTCTTTTTGGGCTGTTTCTTTGAAGAGCTTTGGATAAAATGTCTCATGCAGTTCAGTTTGGAACCTTCCCAAATCAAAAACCCAAACTCTACATTTTGTTTCAGTTGTGGGGAATGGGAATTTAGATTGTTTTTTACCTGTTCTTAAGACATCTGCTTTCACTATTTGGCATAGCGTGGGGCTTGGGTTAGTGGGGGGAAGGAGGGCTGATTAACCTCAGAGGATTTATTACATTTGATGCATTGAATGTCTGATTTTCCCTCCCTTGTTCTCATTTATTCACAGCCTGTACATCGAGATACACTGCACATTCATTTTTTTTTTAAAGCCCTTTAGATTTAATTTTCATCTCTTATTTAGCATTGAAATATCAAGAATAAGTCATTGCTATCTGTTGTTTTTGGAAGTTTTGCCCAGACTAAACTTCTGGACTCAGTGATGGAAGCCACAGAATGGGAAGCTGATTTACAAACTGCCTTTAAAGCCACTGACATAGGCTAAAGTGCACTGAATATTCACAAGCTCTCTATTAGCAGCCCCTGCTATTTTGTGCTACTCATGGCTCCAGCTCAGCTGAGGAACACCCAGAGTGTTCCCAGATTTCAACATCCAGCTGATGCTCAACAGAGCAAATTTCAAATTAAACCAGAATGCTTTTGCGTGCCTCCTCCATGCAGTTAGCACTTTGCCTCCATATGCCAACATGTGTGCTGGTTTTGGTGTGATGTTTCATGCACATTTTTGTGAGAAGCAAATCACTGGTAGAACATGATGTTGGAAAGATTTTTAAGAAATGGATATCTGAAGATTATCCCTTTTTTTGTGGGGACAAAGAAACTCGAAACACAGTCAAAGACTGTCAGATTTGGAGTTTGACTGCGAGAAAGGCTGGTCAGAAACCTTCTGATGAGGCAAATTTTTTTGCCAGAAATGGTGAAATTTAATGGAAGTGGTGAAGCACGCAGTGCTTATTAGATCCAAAGAATATTGCCCAAGCCAAGGCAGAATTTCACTCAGAACCCATGCCCTGGTCACCACAAAAAAGAAGTAGGTTCTCACACTGTCTTTATTTGGATGTGCTGACAGCCGTGCCTAGGAAACAGCTTATCTTTAGTATGGATTTTATGTTGATGATAGTAAGATGCTTTTTCTGCTCCAGAGAAATCATTAATTTCTCATTAAAGCTAGAGGAATTAAAACTCTCTGGAAAAAAAAATAATAATAATTGTGGTTTGCCAATGTTTTTTCAGTCTCAAAAAAAAAAGTGTTTTGCACTGAACAAATCCTTCCAGATTTAAGTTTTATTATAGCAGCTTTAATTTTTTTTTTAAGTTATCAAAGGAAATTTCAAAGAAAAAAGTCATTCATATTTCAAGCATTTTGGTTTTTAAAATTATGAAATAAAACATTACAACATTTTCAGCGTTATGGTTTTTGTTCCAGGCAATTTGGCAAAGCCACAATGAATTTGGAAAGCGCTTAAGTATTGTTAAATCTGCACTTTCAAAGACAACAAAAAGTGGTCAGAGTTGATGTGAACCCTTTGTTAGGAGCTAAAAGAATCTGTGTTGTGTTTTGAGCAAGCTCACTTTTACCATATTAATCTGGGTAGAGATTGAGCTTCATTTCAAAACACCTAACACAATACAGTTTTGTAAGCAAAACTTGTTTGCATGCTCATTAGCATTTTAGGCTCTAGGGGTTCAAGCCAGTGTGACCTAAAAACCTTCTTTCTCACGACTCAAAAAAAAAGGTATAATGAATCAAATTCCTTGCAGAACAATATGGCAATAATTTCACATGTTTTCATGTATTTGACTGAGACAGAGTTTGCCTTTCACTGCTTTAGGTGCTAATGGTTGATGTCATCCAATGTTGAAACCATCAGGCCTTCAGTCAGATTTTGTTTTCAACAATGTGCCTCTGATAAACAGACTTCCAGACTGAACATCCCAGTCTAACATGGGCTGTAATTTCTGATGTGATGAAGTGGCAAAGATATTTGATTCAGGGAAATGAAACTATATAATAGCAAAGGACTGTGGTGGGTTTTTTTCCTATCAAAGAATAAAAATACATGTTAGTTTCCAGATTGCCTTTACATATATCTACGCAGTACTTCGTGGTTGCATACAATCTCCCTTTAGAGGTACCTCAAAACACTTTGTATATATTGAGTCATCTTTTTAATCATTCTTTAGGTAAGACTTCCTATCTTTTCCTTTTTTGCTCTGTGAGGATCTTGGATCATAGTTTTTGTATTTCCTTCTCTGGCTTCAGAATTATCAACCTTGTAATATACATATATCCCACACACACACATTTGCGCTGGGCTTTTTCCTTCACCTGAAACCAGGCACTCTCTTGTGCTAACTGCTGTGATGTCATCAAATGGTAGGAAAAGAAATTGCTGTCCCAGAAAGATTAAAAATTGAAGTAATATTCTCTAACCAGCAGTCTCAAAATTGTGGGGACAAATTTGAAAGCTGTTTTATTAAAATATTCCCAGCAAAAGCAGAGTCTGCTGTGTTCAAAAAAGATTATATAATTAGTCCTTTCCCCAGATCCTAGTACAGAGGCTGTTGTCCCTTCCTCCGCACCTAGGAAAGCACATAGGGAAGAGCAAGGAACAATTCTTCCTCCCTTAGGGAATGGTTTCATGAGACAGATCAATGGGCACGTGTTGCAAAGCTCAATGAAATCTCAATCAAGTCAGCATGTTGAATTTCCTACAGTTTGCTCATCCTGTCATTTTTCCACACACGCAACTTCAACTGCAGTCAGTGCGTGGGTGGGTTGTATGAACTAAAAACAAACAACAACTAAAAAAAAACACAAACAAACAAAGTGAGCCTTAAAGAATTGAACAGCTTAGCTCACAGAAAAAAATTGTTTGCCCTGTGTGTTATCTTCAGCTTTCTCCTCCCTGACAAGAAAAACTCAAGTGCTATGTTTTGCTTTCTGCTGAACCTCAGTGTATTTTCTAGATGCTCCTGGGGAGTAGCAGCTTCCTTTTTCCTCATTTCTGGGCCATATGTACAATGTATTAAGTGCTTCTCAGCAGCACGCTTAAAACAGTTTGAAATCTCCCATTCGAGAAAGGCAAGAGGAAAAAGTAGCTCAGAGGGTCTGACTGCAAAAATGTAGAAATAACTTGCTTGAATGATGGGTTTGCAGAGTAGAAATGAAATTGCTGATTATGGTTACAACAGTGCCCCAATCCTACAACCAAATTTCTTCGGGCAAATATTTACACATTTACAAATATTTACACTTTAATGGGAACCGGGACTGAGAGGTCTTGTGTAGTGCCAGGACAGTATCAGATGTCCCTGGAGGCTGATGTGGTTCTACTGGATATGGGGGCAATAGCTGTGCACATGTACCCTTGATTTTGGAGAACTCTTTGCAAACCTCTCCAGGCCTCCAGCAGAGCAAAACTTTTGGAGGATTTCCTCCCATCCACACACTTTGAGGCTGTTTACTGCATATTGACATTTCCTTCCCACAGCAGTCAAGGTGAGTTTGGCCACAGGCTTTTCACAGCCAGCAGGGTTAAACACAAACCTGCCTTGGACTGCCAGGAAGGGGGGAAAAACCCTCACCATTTTGATGCCTGTTTGTAACAGATATTCTCCCATTTTCCTCCACACCGCTGAGTGACAGCAGCTGGAATTTATGAAGCATGCTTATGCTTTGCAAGTTCCCTGTTTTTACATTCAGGAGAGAGAGAAAATGTCTTCGCTTTGTTCAGTTTGTCAGGCTGCTTCCTTTTTTGAGCACACATATGCAGCGAGCCTTACAAGAAGTCCTTTCTTAAATTACATCCCAAAAGCTGAACTAGGTGTGTGCAAAAGCAATTTCTCCTTCAAATAATATGCCACACCTACATGGGATATGTGACTTTCTGATGGAGAAAAATGACCAAAGGTGCCTGTGCAATTCCCACCTGAGTTCCTGCACTCAGGAATTTAAGGTGGCTGGTTATTGCACATGTATGGGCTGAACTTTTTTTTGTGCTGGGATTGACAGAAGATTTCATTTTGATGGCTATTGCAGCGGGCAATATGACTGAAACCGGACACAAAGTCAGTAAAAGCCATAAATATTGTATTTTCATTACATATATCTCTGAAGCCATAGGGAATGTATCTAACACTCATGTTCCCCTCCTTCAGCATCATTCCTTATTTCGAAGCACATGCTCACATGCACACACGTGCGCGCACACACGCACGAATACTTCTACAACTGCAAGTGACTGAAAGCCATCAGGCTTTCATGATGGGAAGGGAGAAGGGAATCTATAGCTCAGCAGTATTATTTCCCCTACTTCCTTACAAAACCTCTCTCACTGGAGTTTCATAGGCTCTCTCTTCCAAATTATTTATGGGAGAGGGGCAACCCACCAGACGCTGTATGTGCCATTATCCCCAGCTATTATCCAACAAGTAGTTAATGTTGTTTGAAGCAAGCATGATTCCTTCTGAGCTCCTCTGTGGCTGCTACTGCATGCCTAGGGCCTGGTTGTACTCCCTTAAAGTCGATGCTAAAACTTCCCAGCCTCACAAGGTGGTTGCGAGGATAAGTTCATTAACGTTTGCAAGGCCCCCAGATATCATAGTGCTGGGAGTAATATAAGTATCTAGATAGCTAGTTCTCAAAGACAGCATCTCTGAGGGTCAGATTCTGCACTAGAAATTCCCTTATGCCCGTCAATTAACATTTGCTCTTGAATATGTATGTAACATGATGTTTTCCTATTATACATGTTTAATTATGACTTATTCTCCAACAGCTATATAGGCTATAGAAAGAAACATCACAGAAGCTAGAGTTTTGCTGTCTCCCTCAAGAAATAATAGGTTCTGGAAAATCTGGAAGAGTCTCAGGGTTTTATTTTTGTCTGAATAGCTTCATCCAAGTCGCCATTTCTCCAAAACAAAGTGTAGGTCATCCCCATTGTGACTGTGAATGTTTAAATATCCCTTATTCCCTCATGGTTTCCATTATTGTTTTATTTCTGTTGCAAGCAGAAAGATGTCTGGGTCATCCTTTCAGCCAGAATAAAACATTCAAAACAGGACAAAGAAAATGAAAAGTAGTATTCAAGAGAAATTTGCTTTGGGGACAAACATTGGGCAATCTTTTGACTCCTCTGGAAAGTCTTGAATCTTCTTGAATTCTTAAAAGCTTTTCTCACCTCTTCTCAACACAGTGGGTCAAATTCATTGCTGATGAAACTCCATTGGCTCTGTTGTCAGTACTGAGATCATAGCATGTTACTGCGCTTAAGCATCTCCTTGTTATGAAACAGAAATGGAAGTCAATAGAAGCAATTGTCTGCATAAAATTAAATACACACTTCAATATATCTCATTGGATTGATGTTTTAATCTGATTTTATGACTTTAGTAGCTAAACAGAATCATTTTGCTAAATTAAAATTAAATAGAATTGTTAAGAGTGCAAATTGTTGCCAGATACAATATCTGTAACTGGCATGAGGAACACACATACAATGCAGTTGACTGTAAAGACTCAACTTCTTAATTAATTTTCCTGAGGCTTAGCCTTTCATTTAAATTACAGCTGTTCCAGTTCCAGGGGAAAAAAATAAAAACCACCCTTGGAGACATGGTCCAAACGTAACCAGATCAGCAGAGTTTGCAGAGAGCCTGAAACCACATCCATGACACATGAATTTCTCTACCAAGCTCTGTGTATCCCAAAGCCAATAAGAAGCATGCTGTTTCAAACAGAGACATAGCTGACTAATTTGTCATTCATTACAGCATGCAAGACATGCAGTCGTATTTTGAAGATCTCTGTATTTTCAATAGACTATGTGAGGCATCTGCTGGATGGCAGTGAATGAAGGGTAGAACCAAAGATGATAGGTGAAACCAAGTTGAATATGTTAAGCAGCTCATTATTTCTTCTTAGGTAGCTGAAACTTCTTGCTTTATGTCTTGTACTCGGGCTCTAAATTCTTTCTGAGCAGGACTTTTTGTTCTGTGCTTGTACAACACATGGCAAAATACCCCTTACTGCGCTGAGAGGGCCCAAATCTAATACAAACAAATAAAAGTAAAGAAGCTGTTTTCCCTAGGGAGTGGGTTTAGCTTTCAAAAGCTCAGAAACCACCCTGTTTCAGCAAATGATAAATCTCTATTGTAAAAACATTATGCCCATTTATATTTTTTAAGATTAATTCATTCCATTTGATCACTTTCCTTTTAAATAGTTTGGCTGCTAATTGGATGCAGGCAGGACACACAGAATACTCAAACTTCCCTGTTAGCTCTGCATTTCCATGTGGATGTTTTGAGCGACAGACATTGTCTGTTAAATGGGAGCTGGGAAACACAACTACACTGGTCAGTTTTTAAACTTTGCAGTTGCCTTAGGTAACTAGATAATGTTCCCTCCGTTTTTCACTATATTCCCCAGGTATTTGCTGCACTGTATGCCAGGGAAGAAAGCCCTGGAGGGAATATTAAGGTCAGGACAAGATGGAGCTAACAATATACAGAATATTTCTGCCGCGCGCAGCCATCATCACAGTGTTTGCCTTCAACTTCCCTGGTGTGCCTTAGTTACCATTGCTTCAGAATTCCCTGGGTATCTCTTGAGTTATGAAAATGTGAGGCGGGCAAGAGCAGAATAGGAAAATAGAATAACAATGGGAGGAGGGGAACAAAAAGTAGACAGTTACTCATGAAACTGGCCTCATAAATCAGGAGAACAGTTCTCTGAGCCACACTGTGTAGCGTGTATTCTTTAGTGATCACACTGCCTATACAACCAGAAGATCCCCAGCACTCACCCGAGACATAGTTTTGTGTTGTTGCAGGACTGACCCAGAAAGATTCATTTTTTAAAGTGGATTTTTTTGTGCCAGCAGCTACGTAGTGTGAGCTGTCCCATCTTTGCAAAACGACCTGCAGCCACTGCTGTGCTAGCTGATCAGGTTGTCATTAGGTGGACTTTGTGCGGCTCATCATTTAAATGTGCTCTTCGTTTAATGCCTTATAGCTTTCATATGGTGTAAATGTTTTTGCATCAGTTGAAGAGAACTGTAAATGCTATTGTCAGTTTGGTACAAAGGTTTGCATTTTCTTGACTGTAGTGAGTCTGCTTCTTATTTCAATAACCCAGCACAGTAGGGACAACACTCTGCCATTACACAATAAAAAGCTTTTCCAAGCAGGGCTGACACACTCTGAAAAGCAGAACGGACACTGCAGTCTCATCCTGATGAAATTAGCAGGGGAGAAATATGAAATTTCCACCTTCCATTACGTATGTTCATGGACATTTGGCATCTGATACAAGTACAAACCTGAATTTTTATTTTTTTCTCTCCCTTCATCCTAAGGTATGGATATTTACTATATAAAACACATTTTTTTCTAAGACAAAACAAGTGTTGTATTAGGAAGCTAAGAATGCAATAAGTATTTTACTCTCAGTCCAATAATCATACAAGGGGAAAAAAAAAAAAAACAACCTTGATGAAGTGCCTTCTAACTCCTCTTTTTATATGTCAGCAGGAATAAAAACTGCTTCACTTTTTACCTCAGCTTCAGTATTTTAACCCAAGCTGATGGCAAGAAGCCTAGAGAATATTGCAAGCAGCCTGTTCTCCTATGACACCCACCCTTCATCTGGATGTAATATCTCAATATTGCTCCAGAAGATTGGATTTTATTTAGTCTTATGGCATGATATGAAAAAGTGAACCGAATTCCTAGATGGCAGGGGCTTTGTCAATTAAAGCAGTCTAGTTTACTGGGAGCCAGCTAGCAGCTGACTTTATCATATGCTGTAGATTAATGAATGCTACTGCTAGTCAAGAGAAACAAGAGGTCATCCAAAGACTACTTTATTTGCTCTTTTGGTACTTTTGAAAAATGTTTCTCCAAACACTTCTAACACAGATCTGTTCAGTGCTATAAAGATCACACTTGCCAGTTAATCAGTGATACACACCAGCATCGAGGATCTCTCTTAGATTTCAGGTTTACACCTAAAGAAACTTCCGTGACATCCTAGTTGGCTAGGGCTGTAATTTTTTTGACACACTCCTGTTAGGAGAGGAGAGAAAGAGAGATGTTTTCTGCTCCCTTCCACTTACCTCCTGTTATGAGACACCCAACAGTTTTGTGGTTTGGCATCTGCCTTGATACAGAAGAAACTTCATATGAAGTCTTTAGAGCAAGGTTTTGAATGAGGGTCATTTACTGTACCTAAGTAGTGTGGAAACCATCTGTTTGATTTTTCCTATACTGAAAATTTCTAAATGTCTCAGATTCATTCTTCATTGCAGTGAAAACAAGAGCTGGGTCTTCAAATATTTCACCAAATTAGAAATACATTCCTTTTTTTTCTGGGAAGCCTTCAGCTTGAGGAACTATCATACTGTGTTTGCCCAGTGTGCACCACCCAGTGATCCCACACTGACAGTAGAACAGCAGATCACTGGGATCTGAGAGCAAGTTGAACTTCCCAGAATGAGCTCTTTAGAAAGCTTCAAGTACCTTAATTCTCTTTTCCCTCCTTTGGGAACAGTGTTGCTTTTTAAACTTTGTTCTCCTGCTCAGTGGAGGGCAAATTCCTGCTACTCTCAGGGCAGGAGGACCTTCTCCCCACTTTGTGGCTGAAATCCAGAGCTACTGTGAAGGCATCTTTGCAGCCACGAGACAGTGAAGAGAAAAGCATAAAACAGTAGTTCTGCACCTCTGGCTGAGGCAATGCAGAGAGGATCCCATATTTGCTCATCTCTGAAAGTCACTGGGGTCTTTTCAGATATTTTTCTTTATTTCCTTCCTGCTCAAGGGAGCAGAATCCCATAGGCTTGACTCCCTCAGGTTTACCCTCCTCTCCCGTCCCATCTCCACATTAAAAGAATAAAAGAATTTAACTCTCTGTAGCTCAAATTAATTCAGAATTCTCTAGCATTCTCACAGGCAGCAGTAGAAGTTTAGCTTAAAAGATACTGACTATAAAGATGCAAGGGTTTCCTTTAATTCTCCAAATACAAGAATAAGCCCTGGCTGCAGTGGAACTTTTATTTTCCCATCTGGATGCAAGAGAAGTAAGAGACAAGTTCCTTTGCACTTCCAAATGAGAATTTACCTCTTAGCCAGCCAGATGCTTATGGAAACAGCCTGTAGAAGGAGAGGACAGCATGCTCACTTTGCTCCATTCTCGCTATTACTAAAGGAATAGCTAAAAAAATAAATCTATGGTTTATCATTATTTTTACCTCCCAGTGTACATCTCTAAAAGGATTTATATGCAGTCCTCTTAATTGGCACAGCCCCTGCTGGAAATAGAAACATGTTGATGAATTGCTCATTCAGATTAGGCTCCCAGGAATATATTGTGCTGAGAGACACTCACTTTTATTTCCTGAATTGCTTTAACGATGAGCACTGAGCAACACTTCTCCTCTCCTTGCCTCCCAAGTACCCTAAGCTGCAAGACAAGGCAGCAGTCAGAAGCCAACAGCGGACGCTTACAGCAAGAAATATCTGCACGTAAATACCGAAGCACACCTGTGAACACCTGTGAGCAGACCTTCAGAGATCAAGTTTGCCAGCTAAACACATAATTCTCAATTAAGTGAGAAATTACCCATTATTGTTTAGCCCTTGAAATGCATCATGCTGAATCTATTCCCTGGCAACAATCCCAGTGAAAAAGCAAGTCATCTATTCAGGGTACAGATTTATAGTCTCTGATAGTAGGGTCACTAAAATCACTTTGAAACAGGTTTCACAGATAAACTCCAAATGTTTCAGAAAGCTTTGAGCATCTTCAGCTCCCACTGTAAAGAGTGCATGCTCCCCAAAATCATGGGGTTTCTTTTCTTCTAGCTACCTACTCGTTCAACAGAGTGCTTCTACAAGTAATAGGGGCTACTTATTGCTATTGTGAAGATTGGGAGATGAGAGTATAAAATTTAGCAGGTCTAAATTCTAGAACAGGGTGAAAATAAAAAAGGCTCAGTGTCTCTAAGAAACAACCTCCTGAATAGTTACAGTGAAATGAGCATTATAGCCAAGGACACTGGGACAGGTTCCTCTTGCAAGAGTATTTATTCAATAGACTTTAATTGCAGGGCAGTAAAAGCCATCTTTTTCTTAATGTAGTCATGGAGATTTTTGTTGAAGATTAAAGATTCTTAATTGATAACCCTAGACAAAGACTTTCTGCTTTCAGGAAATGATTTATTTTTTATTTCAGCTGAAAACCAGAAGCTTGGTGTCAGACATGGCTAAGTTCAGTACAACTGGTAGAAAGGCTTGAGGCGATTCTTTCTTGTGCTTTGTGGACACATCCTCAAATACTGAGGAGATGAAGAAGAACTTGAATCCATTGTAAACCCCAATTTACTACCAAAAATACCTTTGACAGAAGATTTCTAAGAAATCCTAGCTGCAGTGCAGATCTGTGAGTGTTTACATCCAGACCACAGCTGTTTATACATGGGATAGAGGAAAGGTTGATTTCAATCTAATGGTATTTTAACCTGTAGTTTCTGGAAACCAGAATATTTGAGTTGGGAGGTTGCTTGTTCACCTCTTATAATAAATTGAATTTCTTAGATAGCTTTTCATCCCTTTAGTCCTGTAGAAGAGGGGAGGAGGCAGACCTCTGTGTGCAGGTGTACTGAGCACAATGAGGCTAATTAAGCTTTGGGAATTCTTTGAGACAGGATTGGGAAACAGTCACATTCCAAAACCTGGAAAGAGATGGATTAGGGAAGTATTTCAAGCTTTGCTCAAAGTTAACTTACACTTTCTGTTAGGTTGTATTCAGCTCTATCCTCAACAGCATCCAACTTGGGCAATACTAATCTGATGCCACAGTGATGGATTGCACATAGGACCAATTGGAGCCCTACTAGCTTGAAAATTGATAGTACATAGACCAACGGCAGTGGTGCAGTTTTTCATTAAATGAAATGGAAAAGTGATTTAATAATTCCTTCTGTCTTAAATTGCTTAAAAGAATTTTAGACAGTTAAAAATTGCATGGATTTTAAACCATATGTGTGAGAGTGGAAAAAAAAATAAGGGTTTTGTTTTTCCTATTTTTAATATGAGCCAGATGAAACAAAAAGATTGTTTCCTTGCAAACTATAGGTCAAGTACCTATGGAGGCTTTGAGATGGCTCTGTAAGTTATCATGTTATCTTTCTTTCTTGACAGTATACCATTATGTGGTGTATCATTTCAGCGTTTACTATCTTTCATGTCCTTTTATCTTCACACTAGGATTTCTTTCTAAATTCCAGGCTGTGCATTTGGTTTCATTATATAACGCTGGCTTTTACAAAACATTGCCTCTTCATATTCTTTGGTTTCATATTTGTCGGCATCAGGCTGAAATAGTAAACCCGCTACGTCTATTTTATCTTGTTAAAGATAAAAACAGTACGGCAAATGAACTATTTGGGGAACATTGCTTTCAAATTAATGGAGAGGAAAAAGTATTAAGTGTCACCACCGAGTTGAACTATATAGAAATCTTGAACTGAAGGGATTTTTACTTTCTTTTTTTCCCCCCACTTTTTTAATTGAATAAAAAGGTGACCCAAAATGTTACAACTGTCATGCAGGACTGTGTTATCTTAAATTATTTATTTAACATCTGGTAAATATTATCCAAGCTATAGCACAGATAAATTGAATAAAAGAATACCAATGCCAGGGGAAAAGAAGAATTGCTTAATACTGTAAGTATATAGAACTGTTCCACAAAGCACTTCATTCTCTCTCTGCAAGGGGAGACGAGAAGCATGGTACTGGGGTAAAATGCATCTGCTTCGTTTCACCCTAAGTATGAAGCTATCAAAGCAGTTTTAGAGATTTAATTTAATCTCAAACACAAATTCTATGAAAACAGTCTGACAGCGACATGAAATTTTACATAACTTCTTTTACCCCTCCCCTTTTATAATGCAGCTTCCCAGCTGATTCATTTTATTTTATCCTATGTGTATTGGGGATCAGATTGAATTTTCTTTGAGAAAAGAAAATAATTAAGCCATCTATAAAGCTTTGGCTGGGCATGAACATAGCAGCACAGGATAGAGTTACTTGGAGGGGGGAATGAGGTCAAAGAAAAGTACTGCAGGGAAAAAAATGCATCAAGTTCTTCGACTTGGGGGGAAGAGAAAAAAGGAACACGAGAGAAAAAAGAAAGAGGATGAAGTCTGAGAAGGGGGAAGGGACCTAGATTCCTTGTCAGTTTGTGGGTTACAAATGGAACAAAAGGCTTATCTTAAATATATGCAGGTTTAGAGATATTTTTTTTCTGGAAGCTATTGAGAGCTAATTAAATTATGGTTGAGTACTGAGCATTTCTCCCGTGCTTCCATGGTCAGTTTCTGCTGAGCTCTTCTTAGTTACTTGATACTGCTTATGAAATAAAGAAGATTGATTCCTAAATATTTGTTCCTACTCCCTCTTTGTGGATTACATTATACCACTTTTCATTCTTACAGCCTTTGCTTAAGCTGCACTATATAAAAGCCCTATACCGACTGCCAACTATAGCATCCAAGATTAAGAGCTTGCTATCACACCTAAGTTCAAGAGGGTAATGAGCAATTCAGACCACCTAGTATCTACAGCTGCCAGATCTTCGATCCTGCTCTCTCAATTGTGAGGAGGAGTCATGACAGCCCAACTGTACATGCATAACTTAAGCTCTCTCACTGTATTAAGAAACAAAATTTGGCAGCCTGAGCATCAGGCATTTGGGCATGTTTAGCCCTGCCTTCCTCTGCAGTTAGACAGGATAGCTGACATAGCCCAAAGGGCCTCAGATCCTGCTCCAAAGGACTAAAGTCAAAGGGCAAACTGATTAACAGTAAGGCTGTGAGGATCAGGTTATTATCTAGAAGAGACTTCCAGTTTCATGATGGTTTTTAACCTTAGTTCTTACATAACCAAACTTTACATAATAACACCTACCCATCTGTTAGTCAGCCCCCTACTTCACCCCCTGGCCCTGCTAGCCAGCCTCCTCCTTCTCTGACATGGGCTGAGGGGACTTAAAAATATTATCTACCCATGAGCTGAAGGAGAAGTGATGGATAGACAGGAGAGAGCTCTCCCAGATGAACATCTTGTGGTATGAACACACTGGCATTATTAGACACCAGAGAAGGCACAAGGGAGAAGCCAGGAGAAACCCGGCTCCATAAACTCTGCTGTTTGCAGGACTACTGAGTATAATTGAAGCTGTACTCTGGTCCTCATCTCTAGTCAGACCATATATACTCAGCCCTCCAGACTGGGGTTTAGATGTGTCTTGCCACAGCCTACAGCCTCTTCCTGATGGTCTCTGTGCTTAACACATTGTTTGGGCTGTCTGACCGTATGGTGGTTTGAACACATGAAACACATGACACCTTCCCTTCACTCATGTTGCATCCATATTCCTTCATAAGTGAGTAATTATCACAGGTCTGGTTTGGACTTGATGATGTCTTGGCCTCTTTATGTACAATACAACTTTCTGCTGCTGTTACATTTACCTTTGGGAAGGGCAGGATTCAGCAAATTTAATTCATCTGTAAACTGCAGATGCAAGGCTGCATTCTATCTCCCTAAAGATTCTGTTAACACCAGTTGCTCTATCTTCCAATCCACAGGACTTTTAACCCTTGCTCCAAAGTCAGTGGTAGGAACAGTTGCCTAGGCACCCGGTAGCCACTCAGGGTAGCAACTTTTGTTTAAGTACCCCAGGCTGTGGACAACAAATTGGTTTCCCTAAGCCTGCTCTCCTGGGGTCTGTTGCCATCAGTCAACATCCATCATTCTGTGCTGGCCAAAACACAAGCCATTAGAAGTTCATCTAGTCAGTTCATGGGCAGTCTGGACAGCTTAAACACACTCACTGTTTATGCAAATGGATGAGCATGAGGATTAAGTGAAATGCCACTGAAATCTGTAATTCACAGAGCCAAAAGTCTTTCTCTGTAGTTGTTCCAAGGTAAAGCATTGCTTGTAAGTAATAATTTTCTAATGTACCTGGATTTTTCTTGCGAACATAGTTAGTAGCAAACCTGAATCTGTCAGCACAGTAGTATAATTTAAATAGTACAATTCACAGCTGACAGGGGATTTCCACTGACTTTATTTGGAAAATATGTCATTTGCTAACTCTGTTAACAAGTAGTAAGGAATCTGTTGCTTGAACCACCAAGAGACCTTACTAAGGAGAAAGGGAAGAGAGAGAGGTTGACAGCATCGAGCTGGATGCAGAAATAAAGCTTATAAGCTTGTGTAAAACTCAGATAAAAGGCCTGTTAGTATATTAATGACATGATGGTTTATCTGAACTAACTATTATGATGTCTGTATAGGAGGTTCTTATTCCAAATGCTGGCCAAGTAAAAACCAGAAGATCTTGAGATTACTCTTACACTCAGCTGACTCATGTTAGAAGTGAAGTCTTCAAAAATCTTCTCATAAAACTGAACCTGGGCAAGCAGAGTCAATGCCTCCTTGAAGGGGAGGGACAGCAAGATGGTTTGGCATCTAAAGCACTATACCAAAGCTCTTAGCTGGGTTCATAGTATGTACCATAATCTCATGCCCTCTTAGAGGGGCACATGCTGCCTCTGCTGTTCTCAGATAAACTTTCCACGACCTAACATTGGTGCAACCAAATAGTGGGATTCCTTCCTCCTTTATAGTCTTGATTACAAAATGATGGCTTGACAGATAGTGGATGGCAAGCTCTCTGCAACATCTTCCCCCTAGTGAATTGCTACTGAAATGAATAAGCAAGATTTTTCCCTTGCAAAAAATTGTCCTTGTTTCATGCACTTCCCTTTATCTACAGGGATAGTATCAAAATCCTGTCAGAAGAAAGGCATTTGCCTTTTTGTAAACCTGCCCTTCTGGTGAATTCAATGTCCAAAGGTCCCTGCCTCCCTTCTCCTTCCCCAGACAATCCTGCACCTACTTCTCTTGCTGACTATTCCTCACTCTCTTTCCCCCACATGCTCAGATAATTGCAGTTAAAAAGAATGAATTCACCAGTCTCCTCATCAGTCTCTGAGAATTTTCTTCAGGGGATTAGCTATGTGTCTTTATCATGCAACCCAACACCATAAGTTTCGTTTGAACTATCAATATGTAGCTGCTCCTTCAGCCGGGTTTGAAAGAGGAGTGTTTCTCATGATTTTTCAGTAAACCTGTAATTGTTAATAGATCAAAGTCACTTTTGATAACAGCTATAAATATCTTTCAGTATAAGACTGTTAGTATACTGGCATTTGGGACTTTATTTTCCAGGGGAATTAGACCAAATTTTCCACAAATCTAGTAACAACTTTTTCACTTTAGTACAGGATCTTATGATAAGCTTTTGCAGCAATGCCTTTTAGAGGAGTGTCCAAACTCCTGCAACAACTTTAATGACAAACAAGAATCCTTACTAACTTTCATAGACCTTGCCATAACCTGACAGATCTAGAAGAGCATTGTTTTGCTGGTTATCACCACTAGCTGCACCCCATCTTTCACCATCAACTGTAAATGGGATCAGTCTATCTTTATGGTGATGAGTACTGATACTGTGAATGTCCACTTACTATGTACCATGTACTGTGAAGATCTATATACAACTGACAAGGAATATGGGAGTGCATCCAAAAAAAAAAAAAAAAAAAGAAGAAAAAAGTAAATAGATTTCAGAGAACTCATCTGAAATTATTTGGGTTTTTTCCATTATTGACAGTTTTTCTTTGATGTTGTTCAATCATACTGCGCAAAAGCACACCGCAAGCTGTGGTTTGTAAGGCTTAGAAATGTGGTTTAGAATTAAGAACACTTTTCAGTGTATCCAAGCTGAGTATCTTTCAGATCCAAGCTGAGCACCCTTCTTTATGAACACAACATTGGTAAAAAGCAGATATGAATTCAAAAGAGGGAATAGGGGTCCCTATTTGGTACTTCTCTCAAAAATCAAAGGAAATTATTAGTAAAATCCCTTCTGGTCTTAAAGTTTCTGCAAAAAAAAAGATAATGAGTCTTTGTGTTTGGGGGAATGCTGCAATATCTGCAAGGTAGGATTTTGTGAGTGGTCTACGTGAATTAAGATACACACAAAATAGGTTTTACGGTCACATAGGTGAATTTTCAGTTCGAGGTTTGTGGGGGTTTTACTTTTATTTCTTTTTAATTTTAATTAAATAAATATAGAAAAGTAGCAGCTAGACTCTTATAACTGATTATACTTAACCTCAATGTTGTGGAAACTGTGATAGACACCATATAAAGATATTTTCTCCCAATATTTGATCAAGAATAGTTGAGAATATTAGGGACTCTTAAATGTTGCTCATAATTCTTTAAAGCCAAACCCCCATAGATGTAACTTGTTCCAACTTCACTCACAGGAGCCACAGTTTTCTTCCAAAATCAAGATTATTAAGAAATTACAGGTCTCCATAAATGTTTATGAAGTTCATCAAACTGCTATTACATTGTAGGCCAGTTGTGTCGTGTAAATTGTATAGGTCAGTTTGACAGGACAACTGTTACAATTCATAAGACAAAATAAAACCCAAGTATATTAAATTCTCCAAGGTTAATCAAGGTTATTGATAGGTGATTATGGAATGAAAAATCAAATTTTCCCCAAAGAAACATTCCTATTGGCATGGCCTATACCTTACTGAAGCTGTTAGACATCATTTGCTAGTGCTTAATGTTTTGCTAGAGAGCTTTGACTCCTTGAATATATTCACAAGTTTCTTATCTTTATTTGTGTTCTGGCAAAGTATTTAATCTGCTTACTCATCTTATTAAAGGACATACTTGCTTTAGAGGAGGATGCCATGACATTTAAATCATAGATTATGTTATTATTAGGTAATCTTAAAAGAAAGTTGGGGAAGTGAAAAGAAAGACCTTATAAGTCTGCAAAGCATATCTGAGTCTGAATTCCTGCTCCCCCAATTACATCCTCAGGTGGATTATCATCAGAAGTCATTACAAAAAGCTTATATAAGAACATAGTCTGGAAAGATATTTTTTTTAACAACTTTATAAGACAAAATACACAAATAAATTATGAAATGTCATGAAAAATGTTTGGATTCTGAATATTAACAAATAAATATTCACCTAACTCCCAATGAGGCCCAAAAAAGCCTAGTATGGCAAAGGCCGAGATGCTACAGCTTGAATGGAAGACTGAACAGGGGTAGACTCTTCATATTTCTGTTGTGAATAATCTGTTCTCCATGTCTACTATGAACAAGACAACCACTAATGGACTTATATTTTAGTTCTATAGTTAGATGTCAGCAAAAACTATGAAACAGTAAGAATAATAAGAAGATTGGATTTACCCCATGGTGTCTAACACCAGCCTGGACAAACATTAAGAATTTCAAAAGGGGCACTGGTCTTGTTTTGGGGTGAGGAAGGGTTCAGAAAACTTCTCAGTGTCCTTTCTGTCCTATGACAAAACAATGTTCTTTCGTAGAGCAAAATCTCTTGCACACTGGGACACACAGGGCAGGCTCTTCCCCCGCTTTCTGTTCAGATGACCTCTGACATTTGCCTGCCAATTAATCAATTATGGTCTGAAAAGTGAGCTTATTACCAGAAAAGGACTCCTGGGGATGTGGCACTAAGTATCTGAAATACACACTCAGACACACATGCAAGATGCAAGGCAGAGCTATATACAGGTACTCCCTTTTGAAGTCTCTGCAGAGTTTTGTCCACAATCCCAAGTAGCAGCAATAAAGGTTCCTGTAGAATTTCTCGCTGTTACCACGCTTAAAGGCTCAGCAAATAATCCTGCATCTGCAGCCTGACCATTCCGTATACCTGGGTGGACCGTAGCTAATACGGACTGCACAGTCCATGTGTGAAACACATGTTCTGCCCCAAGACTATGGGAGCTGCATAAATTACACATGTGAAATATGTCAAGCACATGTAGACATGCCCTGAATCTTCACACATTTTTGGGTACAAAATAACTCCGAGAGCGTTTATTTCAACTGTTTATTTATGAGGGGGGACTGCAGGGGGATCTGTGTAATATTTAATTTGCAGAAAACAGAAGATATTATTTATCACTGTGCTGTCCAAGTTGTAAAGCTGGATGCCAGCATTTCCTTCCCTTCTGTGAATTTTACTCCTGCACATTTATTACAGTGTAGAATTGGAAACTCTTGCTGCAAAATGTAAATTAAGACACCACAGTGGGAGCTTCTGGAGATAATGCAACCCTTTAGTCATCTGAATGTTGCTTTAGGCTGTATCTCTACTTATCAGCACTATTTACTAGCAGACGTTTAAAGCAAATGGGAAGTGAAGTGTCTTTAATCTTTCTTGCAAAGTATCCATTCAATTTCTTCAACATATCAGTAGAGAAGAAAAAATTAGAAGAGCCAGGGCTGAATTAGTACACTAAATCCAAGCCCTAGTCTGCAGAGTCAACATCCAAAGACACCACTTAGACCTAATGAAGTAGGACACTGAATACAAACTCTGAAAAGATAAGTTTCACATTTGATACCAGACTTGGAAGTCCCTGAAAAAAATTGTCACTAGAACAGGCACAAATTTTGAATTAACAGCTTTTTCTATGCATTGCCCTCTTAATGGGAAGCAGGATTTGCTGGCTTCTCTTCAAGTTGGTGCTTCCTCTTGTTGGGTACTTACCCTATGGCAGCATAATTAATTTTCTTTCCCACTTTTATTTTCTTTCTTTTTACACTACCTTGCTCAGATTTCCCCCCAGCTCTGACCAATAACATAACATAACATTAGCCAGAATGAACCAGGAATTTGAGATTTTGGTCTTTTTAAAGTGAATTTTATTATAACCCTCTGATGCAATGCAGGATATCTGGAATGTCCTTGCAGGGTAGAAGGAAATCAACTGAGACGTGGAGCCTGCATAATTCCCAAAAGCAAAGAGGCAGCTCTGCTCCATGAGTTCCTCAAATGCATTAAAAATGGCTGCTCTTACAGAAAGACTTACAAGCACAGCACTTTGTTTCTCTCTGAGACTTCTTTTTATTCCTTATTCCTTTCACTTAAAATAAAAGTTATACATTCTGTGTTGACCTTGTAGCGCAGGACTTCCAGTGTCCCCTTGCAGGGTTTGGACTAATATAAAGAACAGCTGGTACCACTAATACTAATGGATTTCCTGGTTTTAGTTCAAATACAGTAAACTTTTAGTTTCATTCACACTAAATCTAAAGATAGGTTTTTCATATTTGTTTCTCTCCAGTGAGAAACCTGGGATTTAAATGTACTTTTAGAAATGAAAATGGAAAGGAAAAAGAGAGAGGGAGAAGGAAAGTACTTTTTAATATGTTGGCAAAAAATTCATACCATTTTCTTTCCTCCCTGTATTTTAGTCCTCTCCCATGAAAGATTCTAATCAGGTTCCCTGAAACAACTGGATGATTTGTGAGACCCTGGTGAAAACATGTTCTGCAATGAAAGAATTTAAAACTTAATTATATGCATTCAAGAAAATGCCTGTCAAAACTGCTTCGAACTTTTAATTAGCTGTATACGGAGTGTGAAGGGGTCAAATCAGCATTAGTGCAGCACTGCATAAAGTTTCATTTCCCTTTAAGAGTGATTGTGTAAGAACACACATCCATGCTGCTCTCTAGTGAGTGTGCTCCCAAGAGCTGGCTGGCAGTACCCCAGTGCTACAGGCTGGGGTCAGAGTGGCTGGAGAGCAGCCAGGCAGAGAAGGACCTGGGGGTACTGGTGGACAGTAGGCTGAACATGAGCTGTGTCCAGGTCTGGAGCCCTCAATTTAGGAAGGGCATGGATATAATGGAGCAGGTCCAGAGGAGGGCCACAAAAATGATCAGGATGTTGGAGCGCCTCTGCTACAAAGACAGGCTGAGGGAGCTAAGGTTGTTCAGCCTGGAAAAAGAGGACGCTCTGGGGAGACCTAATAGTGACCTTCCAGTATCTGAAGGGGGCCTATAAGAAGGCTGGGAAAGGACTGTTTCCAAAGGCCTATAGCAACAGGACGAGGGGCAATGACTTCAAACTAGAGAACAGATTTAGACTGTATGTTAGGAGCAGGTTCTTTACTATGAGGGTGGTGGAACACTGAAACAGGTTGCCCAGGGAGGTGGTTGGGGCCCCATCCCTGGAGATATTTAAAGTGAGGCTTAACAGGGCTCTGAGCAGCCTGGTCTATTTGGGGATGCCTCTGCTTACTGCAGAGGGGGTTGGACTAGATGACCTTTGGAGGTCCCTTCCAACCCAGACCATTCTGTGATTCTATGATCTGATCATTGCATCAGGGCTCCGTAATGTATTGCACCAAGCTCAAAATTTGCATGAATACACAATTACTGGTTTAGCAAATCTAAGGCCCTAATGTTATGTATTTATTTTTCATGCATAATGTTCTTTTGAAACTCACTGGCTTCTACAGATTTTTTACCCTGCCTTTACATGTTTTTGTGATGGCACCATATAAATCTGTAGACTGTGATCTCCCTCCCAAACACAGTGGCGTTCATCTCTGGCCAAAGGCACACATGCTGACATCATGAAAATTAATTTCCAGGCTAGAAGAAAGAACTACCTGAAAGGAAAGTCCATAAAAACAAATATGATCTCAATGGATTCTCTATGGATCTGAAACTGTTGAGGGAAAATTTAGGACCTGGGAAGCTATTCTTAATGGAGTCAATAAACTGAGTGTAAGAAAGCTATAGTGGTCTCAAAGCATAAGGTTGGTCACAATAAGCGTGCTCCAGGTAATTTCTACTAAGGGAACATTTTTAACAGAGCATCGCTGAAACTGAACCAAATGATCCCCCTTCCATATGAACATTGTACTCCTGCCATGAGGCCCTTATGGATAACAGTCCTTCAACAGCATAAAGGAATTTGTTTACTTAATGTGAATCATTCACATTGGAACAAATCTGATTATCATTTCGCAGGCTCGCTATCTGGGAGTGGAATGTGATTTGGGATAAGATATAAAACTTTTTGCATTCCTTCTGTGTAGAAGATCCTCACAGTAGTAGACAGCAAAGCAGTTCTTAAGGTGGTTTTGCCTCTGCTTTAGTAGAAGCAAGAACAACATAGTGGATCTGGTGGGATTTTCTCACAGCAAATTCCATTTCTACAGGATTTGAATCTTTGTCCCAATATGAACAGATTGTCTTCTACCTGATCTCCCAGAGAAGACCTCTCTTCAAAGTTTGCTTTGACTATTTCTTCTGGTTTTCCTTCTCACTCTGCTCTTTAGCATCAATGAGAGAGAGACAAGATGATAAACATCTGCCTAACATGAACTTGAACTGTAGCCAGCTTTGATTCTTGTCAACATTGATTTTAGTGCTCTGATTATAGCCCAAATCCACTGCTTTCTTTTGATCTTCTTTCTCGATATTTCTCTACCTTGATACACTGATGATGAGACAGTGTTTGTCTTAATCACCAGCAAATGCTTCATTTGGGTTTCTGGCATCAGATGTCCTGTTGACATGCATCAAAGGTATCAAATGTCTCTGCTTCCCAATTGTCAGTTCACATTTTGGTGTTTATTTATAGAGTCTGGTCAATGTGTTTTTCAATTATCAGTCAGTCACATTTTGGTATCAGAACACTGTCTGGACTGAATGTTTATTACTTCCTGTTGTTCTTCTCCACAAATACAAGAAGGCATGGTGCATAATTAAAACCTAACTGATGCAGTTCTAAAAAAAAAGGATACATGAATATATGTGCTAGACCAAACTATCTAATAGTGCCTGCATATGAAATATTCTTGTTCTGAAGATAGATTAATAGACCTTTAATCTATTTACTGCCAGTGCACTCTCATATTTTACTACATCTTTTAATAAGTAGCTATTAAACTTATATCTGTGCACATGTTGACTATTTAAGTAGCTGATCCTTGAAAATGTCATAACTCTTGTTTATACACAGTCATATCACTTTTCCTCTTCTTTGTAGGCATGAACACACTGTAAATATCAAATTTGTATGCATTATCTTTGATCTGTATTGTTGCTGTTTAATATTAGCCAGGAATTAGGAAACGTTCCAACTTGTGTGAATGCCGTGCTATGATTGTACTACAAGGGACTTATTTATAGTTCATTTATTGCTAAAAAGTAGAATCTGCTAAGTTGAAGCAGAGAAATGTGATGTTCTACTCTTTCCCCCAAGACACTTAGCACAGAAACGAGCTACGGTCACTCTGTAGTGTCTTTGGAAAATGCTGACTCTTCCAATAACAGCAGTTGCATCTGTGTCATGTTAGTGTACACACACACAAAATTTGGTGGGTTTGGGTTTTTTTTAAGTTTAATGATCTTTAAGATCTCTTTGGGGGAAAAAAGAATTATTAGGAAATTAGGCATTTTGAATATTCTGTCTCTAAGTTTTGCAACACAGCAGCCTTTTAAATCCAGAATGCTGTCTTCATCAAATCACCTTCTGGAACTGAAGTAACTGGAGGTTTTGCAGAGAGAGAAGAGGGATTCAGAGCATGTGTATTCAAGACATGGCTGCAAACTGTGTTTTCATTACCTTTATGATTTTTGGTCTTCAAAACACCATCTTTCAGTTTGTCACCATTATTTAGGAGTCCCTAAGTGTCCAACTATTTGGGAGATACAATATCAGGAAGCAGAGGAGGAATCGGATTGGAACGGAGCTGCGGAGCTGTTCTCGAAACCTGGCTCCATCCCAGAGGATGAAAACTGATGTGATGGTGCATTTATTTGAGTGTTTCAAGGAAAGATGAACATGGATTCTCCATACAGCTGGACAGAATCACTTGTAAGCTTCAGAGATTTACCCAGCAGTGCTTTAGGAGGTTAACCTTTAGGAGGTTAATGCACTGGGTTTTTTATGGGCTTTCTGCACTGGAGCAGATTTCTCTTATGGAAGTATCCCCAGAAGAGAAAACACAATAACGTTAGCTCCTCAGCTTCCATAACTGCCTGCCATCAGCAACAAGTGAGAGGAACTGCAGGATGCAGTGATGATGGAGTAGTGAATTAGAAACATGTCAGACCTTGCATGGGAATTCTCTGTACTTCTCACTACCTGCGGTCTGGACAAACTTCACATTTTAGAATACTCTTCCTACTATTCCTACTGTTTCAGGATATTTCTGTTGTTGGGGGTGGGTGGGCAGGGGTTTGTTACTTTCCATGCATTTCAATGTTTCAGGACAAACTGCACATTTTAGAATACTCTTCCTACTATTCCTACTGTTTCAGGATATTTTTGTTGTTGGGGGGAGGGCAGGGGTTTGTTACTTTCCATGCATTTCAATGTTTCAGCAGTGGTAACTGCTTAAAAGACCAAAGCTCAGCTTTAGAATCTCATAACTCCAAATAGTAACTAAGAAAAAAAAAAAACACAACATAATTTTAATCTGCAACTTCAGGGCCATGTCCATTTCAGTCTTTTCCTCCATCTATACTTTGCAGTTATTATAGATGTGGGAATTTAAATATATATATATTTAGTGGCATCTTTTATTTCAATTCTTCCTTAGTTTTTTTTTAACTTCAAGGAAGTGACTTTAAATTTTTTCCCAGGTGTTGAAGCATTTGTTTATGTACCTCATGTGTGTTCTTAAGGCTCTGAATCTGGCCCTCTATCCTGCTTGTTCACAAACTTTGCCTGGCAAACTGACTGCGCAACAAAGCTGCATAGATAATATGCCTTGAGTGTGCTTCTGAAAAGAAATGCATAATTCTTTATGTCTGTGGTGAGAAACATGACTTCAAAAATAATCTAAAGCCAAAGGGAATTCCAAACAGGCACACTTTAAAAAGTAATTATTTTCTTTTTAATTCATTTTTAAAGTGATCACATAGGATTCAAAACTGAAAATGTAGTCCAACTTAAGTGAACAGAGACTAAGAAATGCCAGAATTATAAATGAAGCATGCTTTTAAAAACATAACTGCAAAAATATTAAATTGACAGAAATATGCAGAAACTAAGTCTGCAGAAGAGATTCAAACTAGCCAAAGTACTTATAAAATATGAGATCATCACCAACATTGCTTTCAGGTCATATGAGTAAAGTAAGTTAACTGGATCTCTTTGTCAACAGAGGGCAAACAAGTGAGAATTTGTATAGTGAGTTTGACTATGTCAAAACATATAGGTTTAGGATTTGATAGGTGAGATCATCCTTATGCACCAATTTTTATTGTCTTTCATAGAATCATAGAATGGTTTGGGCTGGAAGGGATCCTAAAGATCATTCAGTTCCAACCTCCCTGCCATGGGCAGAGACACCTTCCACTAGTCCAAGTTGCTCAAGTCCTCACCCAGCCTTGAACACCGCCAGGGAGGAGGCATCCACAACCTCCATGGGTGACCTGTTCCACTGTCTCACCACCCTCACTATAAAAAAATCTCTTCCTAATACCCAGTCTAAATCCACACTCTTCCAGCTTAAAACCATTCCCTCTTGTCCTATCACTGCAAGTCCTTCTGAAAACACCCTCCCCAGCTTTCTTGTAGGCCCCCTTCAGGTACTGGAAGGCCACTATAAAGAGCTGCTCAAAATTGTAAAGCATTTATTTTAGTTCAGAGTATCAGGCCTTTCAAAGCCCTTTGAAATAACTGATGTGCAAGATTACTCCTGGAGAGAGAGCACAACATCCTGGAAGAGGTACATTTACAGCCATGGTCTACCAGTGTGGGACTTAACAGAAAGGAGCAAGACATTTTCCAAGCTTGTGCTTCTTAGAATCAGTAAGACCTTAGGTCTGCATGCGTGTCTTTGGATTTTACTATTTTGAGCAAATAGCTGACAACCACACCCAGAATACTATTGGGGTAATACTAGTAGTTGATCTCTAAATTTTGATCCAGTTCTACATGAAGAACTTCAAAAGAACCCCTCCAATTACATGAAGAACTCCAACGGAACCCCTCCAAACTTGCCTTTTCAAGTCAGCATTTTAATTAAGACCTTAAAGCTGTCACAATTTGGAGGTTCAATTAAACCATTTCTATTTTATATATGTATTTATCTATAACTTAAATTAAGATATATGCTTTTTTAATTAAATCTTTTCCAGAAAATTGCATTAATATTTATTGCAATGAATAATGACACCTTTTAGTGCAGTACCTAAACATCTGCACAAGAATAGGACTGCACTGTGCCAGGCTCTGTACAAACACGCAGTAATAAGCAATCACTCACAACCCAAACAGACAATAGAGTGGAAAGAGGAGCACAGAGTGACCAGAACAAGCACCATAAACATCTTTTTCAAACAAAATACTTTTAGAGGCCTGGAAGGAAGAAGGTAGTTATATGGAGCTGGTTTGCTGGCTGACTTCCAAAGAAAGAAATAGAATATATGGGGAAGATGAAATGAAAATCAAATGTAGACAGAGTGCTTAATCTTTTCTTTTCTAGGAAAGATCAAAACTCTTTTCTTCCTAGCAACAGCTGAAATTACACAAATACACTCCTAATATCAGTGGCACAATACTTACAGTACTTATAAGGAATTACTGCTTTGTCACAGGGGTAATATATTTTGTTGTTGCTTTATTTTACTCATAAAAGTAGTGTCTAAAGAACCCAACTAACAGTTTCCTCAGTATTTGGGTTGTTTATAAACAGGCTGAACCAACTTATTCTGTGCAGACAAAAGGGAAGAAATAAGTAAATTCAGAAACTCAAATAATTATAGTAGGCACTTACTGTTTTGTTGTGTTATTGTGTTATCATGCTTATTTTCTACCAAAATGAACTACTTAGTGAAGAAAACATTTTGTACATAAGTATCTGCATGGAGCACAGGGCTGGAAGTTCATTTTAGGGTGGACAGTGCAGGTGTAACGAAACAAATCTTCTTGTGTATTGCATCAATAAAAAGAAGGGTGGTAAATGCATAAGGACTTTAGGATACTGAGTGGTTAGCTGATATAAATCAGTGGATTATATTAGTTGTAAAAAAGTGTGAAGTGAATTATGATTGGAAAAATAAACCTGTCTGCATAAGACCACTGATGGACTCTCACTGATCATTATTAGTCTGGGTCCAAGCAATGATGAACAGTTCTATGCAAACATCAGCTCACCACTCAGTGGCCAAAAAGCAAACCAAATGATAGGAAAAGACCATGAAGTGTGTGTCATCATTATGCCTCTGTGTATCCACTATGCTACCACATCTTATATAGTTTATGTAGCTCTGGCCACTCCCTTCATTTAAAGAAAGCTTGTCCTAGAACTGGGGAAGGTTCAGAGGGCATTAACAACCATCAGAATTAGAGAATGACTAGAGAAAAGATAGTCAGTCTGAAAGAAAGATGACTGAGGAAGTCTGTAAACTTATGGGTAGGATAAATAGAAGGCAGTTGCACACAATCTTTTCCAAAGCACCTTAGGAAGCCAGCAAGTAGCAGCTTCAAAACAAACAGAAGGAAATGGTTCTTCATAAAATGCACAAGGAAGCTGTGGGAACTCCTCGCCTCACTTAAAACCAGATGCTGAAACTTTGGTTACAGTTTGAACTAGTGCAGTCATTCTTGTGTTCTCATCTGCCAGCACTATTTTACAGTGTTGGTAGGTGCACACATGTTGTTCCTGTCACCAAGGATAGGATAAGGAATGGGAAAGCAAACTTTCATAAATCCTGAAATAAATATTGAATTTAAAATGAAAAATCAAGAGCTATTTAATTGAAAACCCCATCTCTGCTGAGATCAGAGCCTGTGACAGCTATAGCTCTAGAAACTTCTTTTGCATTTTGTGGTGCATTATGACTACATTATATATCACTTATGCTCAACAGGCATCAACTAGAGAGAGAAGAGTGAACAGGCTTTAGTGCATTTCATCACTGTGTCCCATGCCTGTGTATCACTAAAGGTACATCCAGGACTTAGAACCTAATTCAGAACATTCCTAACTCTTGAGTAGTGTCTAATGGACCAGCTGCTTGTTCACTACAGCTGGAATCAGAAAGGAATCCTCCAGAAGAAGGCCTGAAGGCAGTAGTATTTAAAACAAAGGCTTGAGAGCTTAACTGATTGCACATTCTGTGTGAACACTCTCAAAAAGAGTAGCAGCCGTGAAAACAATGCTATTGAATGTCTGTGAAGTGTTGAGGAAGGAAGGAGCAGTCAGTGAAAATCTCACTTATAAGAATATTATTAACTGAAGTCAATAAAACTGGCTTGAATGTGTAACCATGACTCAAATGAGTAACCTGAATCTACAGTTTAGAACATCGCTGCTGGAAGTCAGACTCCTAAATTAATATAATAATTTATAAACTATTAGGATAATTTATAAACTTCCTTAGCCACTCCAGCATGTACTTACATTCTAATGTGGACCCTACTGTCCAGCTACTGACTATCAAAAGGAGGCTACACTCCACTACTGCTTCTTACTTCTCCACAACTAAAAGGAGGCATGGTTAGTCTCGTTGTAAAATGCAGGAGATTTTTATGGATGATATGCTTATCACACTATGATCTGGATAAGCCAACAAATCATGAAGCTATCTAAAATCCCCATAAATTAAAAACATGTAAAAGAATGCCTGTACTGGGTCCATCATAGCCTGGTGTCTTGCCTCTCTGAGTTGTGTCCTCCACCCAGCCCTTGTCCCTTCCAAATGAGAGTCCTGCTTGCCTGAGAGGTTTCACCTTGAGAACTTGATATTTTAGAAATGGGAAAATTCCTCTGGGGTAAAACAGCTTCCATGACATCCTGGTCAAAACCAGAGCACTGTAATTAGATAAATAGGCAGACAGACTACACCAAGGAAGGGACAATCTCAAAACATAGAGGAGGAGGAGGAGGAGAAGAAGATTATAAAGCATAGGATTTGACATGCTTGCTGTCTTTCAGGTTTTCAGGTATATACAAGTCACTTTTTGTAGTGACAAATGGTTGCTTGTTAAATTCAAGATCTAAAGCAAGATAAAAGTACCTTAATCATCTTGGGATTTCCACGTGTTCTGAATATTGCCATGTAGCTATATCTGCAAGAAGAAAATTCTACATAGAACCAAAACTTCACAATTAACTTTCCATATTGTACTCATCTCAAGCAAGCACCTACCAGTCATTCATGACGCTCACAGTTAGCTGCAGATACAATACTGGGGCAATGAGGTGATTTCCCAAAACTATGGGCAACTGTAAGCATCAAGGAAGAATTCATTTGCTTTGGTTTATTTCCTGCTGGAGACAAGAAAATGCAACATGAGAACTCCTTCTCAGTAAGTACAGAGTATTTTTCTTGTCATGGATTAAGTCAAATATTCTGTAGACAGGTTCAGAGACTAATTCTAATTCACTCTAATATGACTCTTACAGTTTTTAGGTAACTTGTCATACAAGCCAATTACTTCAGGCTGTCTATATTCTTAAAACTGTCCCTCAGGGAACACTTGAAAATGTTTCTTTTTCCGCTTTCCTGTGCTGCAGCCATTTTTTTGTTCAAATTTCTGTGTGGAAACAAGCCTAAAGCGGATGTAATTTTGACCTGGATATCTGTTTGGGGAATTCTAAACTATAAACTTTGAGGAGGAAAACACTGGGGTTTTTTTAAAAATTGACTGCTAGCTTGTGGTGGTGAGTGCTGATGAAACTTTGTCATGGACAGCTTCATAGGATCCAAAATGGGATTTCTACATTTATTGTAGAAAACCAGATCTCTCTGGAGGACTTAATGAAATAGCAGAGTCTCGGGTTCAAGATTCCTCCTCAACTAATTTAAAGGAGTACATGTGTGGGATAAATGAGAAACACCTTAAAATCATTAAATAGTACTTCAACAGCTGAATAGTACTTAAAGGCATAGTTTTAGATATTAGAATGACAGAGCAGGATTTCTGGTCTGCCCTTTCCTCCTGCAAGTGGTCTAGGTACAATAGTGTCTCCTCTTCTCAGACAGGGAGTACTTAGTTATGCAGTCTAATAGTAACAGAGAAAGTTCTCCTGCTTTTGGTCCCATGATATTAGGAAACTGGAAGTGTAATCTCATGTGGCTTTATAGAGGGGGAAAGTCACATCTTGCTCAGATCTAGTATTTTAGCTTTGGAGACCAGGAGCCCATGAGAAACATGTTCTGAGAATGGGAATACTTCTAGATTATTTTATTTTTAAGTTGAAGCAAGGTGATTCCAGAGGAAGTTTAGGCTCAAGGTGAGGAGAAAGTTCTTCACTGAGAGAGTTGTTAGGCACTGCAATGTGCTGCCCAGGGAAGTGGTGGAGTCACCATCCCTGAAGGTGTTCAAGAGGGGATTGGACGTAGCACTGGGTGCCATGGTTTAGTCATGAGGTCTGTGGTGACAGGTTGGACTTGATGATCTTTGAGATCTCTTCCAACCTTGGTGATTCTGTGATTCAGTGAAGTTAAGAATGACTATAGCTTCTTTGTACAATACAAGGGTTCTGTGGAAAGGATAGCTACAAAAGAGAGAAGAAATAATTCTTGATTCAGTTACTTGCTGGTAAATGTATTATTCTCAGTCACACTCTTCTGAAAAGTTTTCTATCAAATTTTTGGAGATAAATTTTTCACCATTCCTGAAGGAAGTCTTGAAGTAGCTAAGAGGCGATGATAGTGCAAAACACATTCTGTGAACTGATTTTGCTGAAATATGAACATTTTAAGCCTTTTCCCATGCTGGGTAGTGAGAGAGATCTCTTTATACTTATTCGGACTTCACAGATATCACATGATAGGAATACATTCCAAAAGCTAAGATACAAGATTGCTCCTTAACCAGAGAACAAACCAACAGGAATTTTAATCAAGACAATATCCAATAATGACTGAATGTCTTTGGAGGGGATCCAGGGTACACACTTGGGAATTTTAATCTTGACTGCCTTTGAATTTTGTAAAAAATATTTTAAAGTTTGGGGAATATGCCACTCCAGCTGATTCCAGAAATGAGCCATCTAAGGTATTAAAGTGTTTCATCTGTTCGGGCTTTGAATATTGCAAATCTGTTTCGGTAATTCATACCAGATAAGTTCACAACGAATGAGCCCAAGTGAAGAAACTCCTTTCCTTTAAAGTAGGACATCAAGACAGAAATGGAAGAAAGGATAACTAAGCCAGATATTTTTTTTTTTCTAATCTTCCTCATATTTCAGAAAATATTGTGGTGGGTTGGAAATTCTGCTCCCCCCACCCCCAACATTAAGGCAGCTGCTTTTCCTGACTTCTCATCAGTTAATTTAAAACTGTTGAAGCTCCACTGTTTGCAGCTCTGTGAGAAACCGAAATGTCTTGCACTCTGACCGTGGTTCCACGTGGATATGGACGGACCTGCGGGCCTGCGTATTTATTACGATTGAAGCGTTCAGAAAATTTCAATCCCTCTTTTATGGAAAGATCATGTTATCTTCAAAAAAAAAAAAAAGAGTATGTGTTAGTGCATCATGACTTTGTGCTCCAACCCACACATGTATTTTATTTTATATTTTTTTACTGAAAGCAGATTACAGAAGGCTTTGCTGAGTTCTCCAAAATGCTGCTGTATGACTGGAATTTCGACGGTACTAGCCTACATATATTATCATAAAAGTCTTGGTTTATCTGTCCTCCAGCTTCCACTCAGAGTAGTTTTATATGCAGCCAATTTAAGACAGTTTAAGAAAATGAAACAATGGGAATTGCTCATTTTAGGCTAGTGCGAAGTCTCAGCTGAAACCCCAATATAAATGAGAGATGAGATTTTTAGGCAGAAGGAGATTTAGGCTTATTAAGATGAAAAAGAATGGACATTTTAGGGAAATGCTAATCTTCCCTATCTAGGACCAACCAGTTTCAGAAATTTTAGGCCCCAGTTATGACAGTGACTGATATTTTAGTAGAGAAGTGGCAAAAGTCTACAAAGTGGGAAAGGTATTCATACTTTCATTTCTTTTTTGTATTGATATAAATTCCTGTTCCTTTGTTTTCTTTCTGTAGCCAGTCACACGACTTAATCTCCTCTGTGCAGTGAAAGTTTAAATGCCTAATTCTGTGAGCTATAAAACAAACTAAGCACAGAAAGGAATTTACAGTATGTTAAAAGAATAGGAGAAGAGGCTAATAGAGTTGTATACATTTCAAGAATAGATATAATCAAGTGTGTACAATATAAAGCAGAAGGTTCATAATGATTGAAAAAGGAGAAGGGGGGGAAAAAAAGCTATTTTGTAGTAGCTGCATGAACTCTGGCTGAACCTTGCTATTTGGCAGCCTCCAGTAAGGACAGCCTAAGATGAGGCATTAGGGTTTGAATCTGAGAAGCTGACATCAAGCAGACAGCAAGGCATGATATCTTATTTTCCTGAGCTATGCTGACACAAATTGAACTCCACTTATTATTTTCTTATGCCAGTAAAGTTGCATTTGGCATTTAAGCATTTTGCTTGCAGATGTTGAAATGCTGGTTGTCTTAATTTAAATAATTTGCAGATTGTTTGGTAGTATTAAAAGATAGAAACTCATTCTTCATATGAGTCCAATTTTATAAGCTTTATTTTTTTTTTCTGACCTTCTGCAAGGTAAGAATTTGATATTAAATCCAAGTAGCCCAAGGGTACAAAGTCAGTTTTCTATGTTATTCAAAACTAGGAGTGCAGGAGCCCCGCCTTTGAGCTGTTTAACTGCTTCAAATAAGAAGAAAAGATGAAGATTCCTCACAGTTGTTTGATCTGTGGAAAATGAAAGTGCTATTTATTTAATCAGGCAATGTAAATCATAGCGATAATACAAATCATTACCAATAGCAAGTAGTTAATACTTCTAGCATACTCCTTACACTTTTAGGGGAGTTGTACATCAATAATAACTCCTAGATATCCCTTTTCATACCACTAAATAGATTGATGGACAGACATCATTAATCCTGTACATACAACGCTTGAACTTTTTCAATCACTGCCAGAGGAATGTTACAGTTATCATTCTCCTGAAAAAAAAGAAGCCTTTCTCTTGTATGTGTCATTGCTTTTATTTGCTTGTTTGTATTCCTTGACAAAATGTTCTAGGAGAACACTAGTGATTTTTATTATTTTTTTTTTGAGAAGAGAATAAGATGTCAGTTTACATTACAACCCCCCAGGGTAAACAGAGAGAATTCATAAAGGATTCTTTAAAAAAAAAATAAATGTAGTGCTTTATAATGAAATGTATTTCATGTAATTTATGGCTACACAGCTAGACTGTAGTCTTTCTTTTCCATTTTTCCCGTGCTGTCTATAAATCCTTAATCATTGTCTAGGGGAAAAATATGTTTATCTCTTATTAAGAAACAATGTAACTTGTTTCATTTCACCAAACAAGTTATCTTTGAGAAGTACAGGGCCACGTTGTCAAACTGTGCTTAAGGATCTAACGAAGTGTGGCTGGCCACGAGATCAGATGAAACCACAAGTCTACCACCAGTATCAACCAGGCAACGTGGAAGTAATGCCAGGGTCTTCTGCATGTCACTCATTTTCTAACTGGAAATAATAATTTCTATCCATATTCATAAAAAGCTTTGAAAACTATTAGGGATTACTAATAGTGGGACTATCCAGAGGCATTTGAGGCAAGAGACAAGTGGGCCTGCTCCTCTTTCAGATGAAGTTAAATGTCACATACAGCCTGTCTATGCAAAATGATTTACCTACCGTGCAGCGAGTTACTTATGAAAAATGTGAAAACACATGTCAAATCATAATGTGTATCTTACCTAAAGCAATATTCTAGTGGGATATGATAGATTGCTCAGAAAGTCACTGAAAATTTTTGTGTATCTGTTGGACTACCAGGGATTAATGGGAGCAATTAAGGGATATACAGACATTGCAGAAAAATTGAATTATTGCTTTGCCTTGGTCTTCACCGCAGAGAATGCTGGGTGACATATCTTCTCTTTTCTGGAAATAAAGATGAGGCACTGTCAGAGGCTGCAATATCAACGGAGGACATAGAGGAACAGAAGGAAAAAATTAGAGAACCACTTCCAAGGGTTCCAAAGGAGCTTGAGAATGAAATGGCTAAACTGCTAAAAACCCTAAAATTCAGACTCATTAAAATCAACTACTGTGCTTGATCACCAGTGACTATCTTTAATAAGAGAGCTACAGATGATCCTGGGAATTGAACACCAATTTCTTTTCTTAATATCAAGGGTACTGTGAAACAAAAATAAATAAATGAGTATCATAATAGAATAAAGATAGTGTCTACCTAGCAAAGAAAAACATACCTTCCTAATCTATTAGAGCTTTTCAGGCACATAGCTCAGAAAGAAAGAAAGAAAGAAAAAATAATTTAAAACATCTTTGACAGCGTTCAGGAAAAGAGGACTATTGAGAGGTGACCAAAGAAAAGAGGCAAAATTATTTCAAAGATTGTACACTAGTGGCTCAAGATCTGCAAGCACTGCACTGTGTGTTACTTCTTAACTCATTTTGTGCTTGCTCCTAATGAACATAATAAAATTTGTCAATGTATTAATTGATGTTTGAACAATGCAGACCTGAATGGAGAAGGGAGGAGTCAATCGATGGTTTCTAGAAGCCTGGAGAAGTTATGGTAAGAAAAGGTCTTTCTAATTAGGTACTAATTAATTCTTTGCATTTAGGGCACAAATATTAATTTAAAAGCAGACTAAGAAAGCAGAGATTTGTACAGTTCAGATCTCCCCAGATTGGAAGCAACATAAACTCTCCTGAAGCATATCATGGCTTTTATGGATTTCTTCTTCCAGCAGGACTTTCTCCGTACTACTAATAGTTGAAAGGATGTTACAGCTAAACCCAAAATAGAGACAGAAAAAAGCAGCTATGTTTTCTGCAGCAGAGAGAAGTTTAACTGAAAACAAGCACACTAGGCAGAGTCAGGTTATCTGGACAATATATAAGAAAAGTAAATTTGGTATTAAATACATTTCTTACAGAAAACCACGGTGCATTGTCAGTGCTAGAATATTGCTGTTCCGTTTCTTCATCTTGCATTAGTTAAAGTCATGCCAAAGTAAACCAAGCTGCAAACCTATTATTAAATACAAGGCAAATTAGCTATGGGCTTTCTTAAACTTTATTCTGCCTTTTTTCCCTTTTTTTTTTTTTTTTAGCCTACATATGGCATACTTTGCAGTCATCTCTGGTCAGGCTTTCATATATAGCATGGAGCTAATTAATTACTTCTGTATTCAGTCATTTAGACTTCATGAATCAGTCATCTCCTCCTGAAAACTGCTCTGGTCTGGATCTTTAACTAGT
The DNA here is from genome assembly GCF_014839835.1 of Dryobates pubescens. Lineage (NCBI taxonomy): Eukaryota > Metazoa > Chordata > Aves > Piciformes > Picidae > Dryobates > Dryobates pubescens. The sequence continues at coordinate 46,326,678 of NC_071613.1, read as the reverse complement.
GTAAATTAGCCCTGTGCCAAGAAAAAACTGAGGTGATACAATACTGTACAAAATTCAAGGACCCGGCACTGTGTTTCTGCGGCACTATGACTGTAATGTCTTTTGTGAGTGCTGCAGGTCTTGAGGGTTATATAAAGTAGATCACCTACAAAAAGAAATTTAACATTTTCATCTTATTTGTGAAGGTTTTCTGCTTTGTTGAAAAAAAAATATCTCTATTAACCTAAGACAGTGCAGTTAATTAGTGCAGTGTAGGTAATGCTAATTTCTTTTGAGTGATTTGCGTTTGTACATTAGGAAATAATAGGGGAATGTAGAAACTGAAACATCCTTTTTATTTGCTAAAATAATCTGTGTTTCTATAACTTTACAACCAACCCTTTTTTCTCTTTTTCCAATAGCCAAACTCTACTTTAAGTCACAGGCTTTTATTCCTTAGAAGCCTTTTTTGGTAGTTTGCAGCCCCCCCAAGCAGTGAAGTTGGGCTGCATCTTTGTTGTACCTCTCAGGTGTAACATGCCAAGCACAGAAACATGACAATGTTAGTAGAGCTAGCCAAGAAAGGCATAAACACAGAGGGAAGGAACCAAAAAGAGAGCCCCTGTGTATCCTCTCCTTTCCTTTAAATAAGAATACTGCAAGATGCTCCGATATATCAGCAACGCTGTGTGTGGAAACTGATGTAGGGCTGTGTTCAAGTCCAGTCTCTATTTACTTACAAATCTAAATATCATTTGAAAAAAATCAAAGAGATTTCATTGATGGAGTGTCTAAGAAAGTGGTTACACATTACTGTTTCCCTGGTAGTAAAGCCAAGTTGCTGTCCTCTGAAAGCCCCTGCTTTCCCCCCATGCCCAGGAGGCTGCTGCAGGCAGGAGGACCACAGTCCTCTCCTCTCTCCCCATCCCCAGGACATGCTGCTCTTCCCACTGCCTGTTACAGCTCACATGTAATCCAAGACTGAAAATAACCTCTGACATTTTGTTGTACTTTCCTTGACAGTCATCATCTCCAAAACCAATATTATTAGAGAATCTATTTTCCCTGCATGTTAGTGGTGATCTGCTGCAGCTTCAGAGTTAACCTGAATGCCAGACATCTTTGTGGTAGGAGGGAATGTGAAGGTGGGATACAAAAAGGGACAGACCTTTGCCAGAGAGGTGTCTGTTTGTAGAATGAGGGAAACTGAACAGTGAGATCACATTCCTCCTAAGGAACCTCTACAAGCATCTAATAAGCTGCAGGGAATATTAATGTTCACTAAAAGACCACTGCTTCAGGGAGAGAAATGGAATTTTTAATAGCTATTGGTCCAAATTCTCTCTCACTGGACTCCACAGGCATTACTAAACTTAATCCAGGGAGGAATTTGGTCCACTGAGTTCAATTTAGTATGTAATATGATGCAGTGGTGGTGGTGGTGGTGAAAGCACATTTATTTGGTGAATGTATTCTTGGGATGTCTCATGAGTTCAGAGAGTTTGAAGTCCATTTTAGCTCAGCATTAATGTGAACAATTAGCTAGAACATAATGGTCTGGTTTTGTCCCAACAATAAGAAAAAATGCAGGATGGAGCTCAAGAATAAAAAGGAATACAAGCAGATAATGTGAGAGCTGAGAATCCATCCTGTACAGAGAACCTCAGAGAATTTGGGAATTAAATCCATATCATCTAGAGCAGAGGTGGTAAAGAGGGGACACACCCATGCTCTATGAACACATGTGTTGTGCTGATGCTAAACTTAAACAAATTAGACTGCCTAAGGACACCACAGTAAGGAATTAGAGAACAGCTAAAACTTTATTTTTAGGGCAAAACTTTAGGGAGGGAAAAAACTTTATGGAGATTAAGTTCCAGAGGCCTCAGTTACAGCGAGAGTCTCTTGGTACTGGAGCCAGAACAAAGTAAAGGTGAATCTGATGGACACTGTTATGCACAGTGCAGTACTTTCAAGTGAAATTTAGCAGGTGTTTCTTTTTTCCCCTACTCTACTACATTACACCAACCCTATTCAGTCAAATAATCTTCCTCAAATCAGTGGGACAACCTTTGTGAAAAGGCAGAACTATTTATTCTGCTGGTGGCACAGACCTTTCCTTCTAATGGCAAAGAAACAGAGGATTTATGGCTGTAATATCATCTGACTTCTGTATCCAAAATTTAAAACATGAAGGGTAAAATATGCTTTCTCTGTTGGAGAAAAAAGGCAGAGGAATTACATTCTTGGCATATACGTTAGAAATGGCAGCACTGATGAGATTATATCTGTTATCTTCAAAATTACCTTAAACCAGAAGCTTGGGTAACAAAGGACAGAAGTTACTTTCATATTAGCATATATGTCATGTTTAATCAATCAAAAGAGAACTGTAATTACTTTACTCTCTTCTTAGCTAACTTTAAAGAAAGGAAGTCATGAACCTATAAAGTAAATGTCATCCTGTTTAGATAGTTATAGTTTTATAGGTAATTTGTTGCAGATTTTATGCAGATAATTTATAATTATTTCCTTTCATGCTCATCTTTCAGCCTGAAGTCCAGTTTTAACACAAACATAAGGACTGCAGATGCAAGGAAAGTATCAGTGAAACTAGTTAATTTTTTTCCTAAATTTGGTGCACACATTTACAAGTTCATCAACCACTGTGCAGCTACTGAACTTGGCAGTAGTTTGACCTGCATGGGCAATATCAAAGTGAAAAATTAAGTAGTGGCAATAATTAATAGGCTTGGTTAGATGACCTATAACTTTTGGGAGGTATCTGCATGAGGAGGAATTAGTTTCTTCACTTTCCTTTGGATACCCTGCCATAGGTGGTTTCCAGCACTTCGTGCTGCTGCTGTGAAGGAAACAAATTGCATAGTCGGTTGAGCAGGGAACTTTAAATTGTCAAATGTGTTGAACTGCACATACAGCAGCAAGATGACTGTGCTTGAAAATAGTCTCAGATTGCCACAGCTGCTTGCCTTTAGCATGTTTCCCACCACAAAATAGTCTGCATTTTCTGCTGCATGGGTAAAATCTCTGTGCTGAAAAAACTCTGAAGAAGTCCCAGAAAACAAAACAGAAAGAGTGTATTTATGCAAGATGAGATTTGTTACAATTGTTTGCTAACCTTATAAGAGAATTTAGCTTTCTGTTGCTCTTCAGAAGTGTGTTTAGAGCTGAAAGGCAGAAAAGTAGTATTCCTAAATATTTTTTAAATGTTAAGCCAAAATGTGGATTTAATTTGTTACGAGTATTGGCTGTCTGACTGTTAAACATCCTTCCTCTTCCAACCTACAAAAATATATTATTGCACCACTTACCAAACTGGACTGATTAAAATATGCACCAGGAAAACACTTTGTAGCCATGAGAGATGATGATTAGACTCAAAAGTATTATGTGTATTCTATGTTGCTAAGGCATCCAACTTACACAAGTTAAGCAATCCCATGGAAGTCTGTCTAATGATATTACCAAATCAAAGAATGATAGAGATTGGAAGTGACCTCTGGAGATGATCTAGTCCAAACCCCCCTGCCAGAGCAGGTTCACCTAGAGCAAGTTGCACAGGATGGCATCCATAGAAGGCTTTGGATGACTCCATTGCCTCTCTGGGCAGATCCTTCATAGCTGATTTCTTCAGAGTTGGTTTCCTCTTTTTAGTTAAGGGCCAAGCATCAACACAAACCTATCAGGCTGTAAGTCATTTTTCTGTCAAAAGTCACCCACAAGCAGCAATATATCTCACACTGTCCACCTGCCTCTGGCTTCCTGGTCTGAAGTACTACATAGCCATTTATATCTGGGTTGATTAGGGAAACACGAATCTGGAATGAAGCATCAACTTCTGTTTCTGGATCCACAGGGAAAAATGCTTAACCAGCTTTAACCTCTCTGCAACAGCTCCCTTCAGGCTGTTATGAAACATGAATTCATCTGACCTCTTCAAGGTCTATTTATATCTTCCTGTCTGGAAGAGCCAGTCATTCCTTCCTTCAGCCTGCTGCAGACAAATGAATATCTCATGCTACTGTCATATAAAAAGCTACTTAAAACATTTCAAAGACAAAAGGATTGCTAGTTTATATTCTTTGAAAAATCAACACAATGTCTAAAGTGCTCCATAATACACAAGACTTCTGCTGCTTGGTTTTATTTCTTTCCAGCTCTGAGGTGTAGTGGTTTGTGATGGGTTGGTTTTGTTTCTTTCTTTTTGACCAATATGTTATCTCAGTTAACAGTATTTTTTATCTCTATGGTAGTAAGCATTAACTTGTCCAGCCAGAAGATGCTTGAGCTGCATGTCCAATTCATTGTGTTACAGGACTCATTTGTGAAACACGTTAAGCATCCTAAAGTCCAAGAGCAGCACACAATACCTGGGAGTCCAACATACACGTGCCATAGGTCTGGTGATCAAACACAAGAAACCAGCATTGGCAGCACAGAAAAAGATCATGGCCCTATCCACCAGGGCCATGCCAAACAACAGACTACTGCACTGTGAACAAAACTATTGCCTTTTGCCACTATTGCGCTTTGACCTTGACAGTAGGAACCAGGAGAGCTGAATCCTGTGCCTGACCCTGTTACTGGCCATTTTTTGTTGCTCCACTCCAGTCTTCTTCATCACCTGGACATCAAGCCCAAGCTGCAAGTAGTCAGCAGTTCTGCAAGCTGGGCATAAGCTCTTTTGCTAGATAGAGGTAATTAAAGGTGATGTTAATCTGTGTATTAATGTGCTGGGTGAGAAGCATGACAGATGCTTTAACATGGTAATAGCAGAACAGGAGTAAAAGGGGTATGATAAAGATAAATTTAGGAGTAAAAGTTGCTTCTCTTACAGCAAGATGAGAATGATGAATGTGAGGGGAGGTCCTTCCTTTCCTACCTTTAAGAATAAATCTATCATTCAGTGGTGGCAAGTGACAAGAAAAGAGGTAATGGGCATGAAATTCAACATAGGAAGTTCCATCTAAACATGAGGAGGAACTTTGCTTTGAGAATGGTGGAGCACTGGAATGGGCTGCCCAGTGGCATGGTAGACTCTTCATCTCTGGAGTCATTGAAACCCATATGACTGTCCTCCTGTGCAACCTGTTCTCCTTGAACCTGCTCTGATAGGGGGGGCTGGACTAAATTATCTCCTGAGGCCCCTCCCAACCCCTATCATTTTATGAATCTTTACCAGCTTGGGCTGGTCCAGTCCAGGCTGAGTTACTGAAGAATACTAACAAAAATAACTTACAAATTGATAGGAAGGTGTAATGAATACTTCCATGCACTGGTGAGAAGACAGGATTGTTGAATGAAATAGTCCAAATCCCAAGTCTAAGAAGGCTGTAAGAAAGAGTGAAGCTGAGAGAGAGTTGCCATAGTGTGAGGCACTGGGACCAGTTATGGAGAAGACAGAAGGTGAGAGACAAAAACAGGACAGACAGAAAAAAGGATAGAGTTAAGAAGGATCAAAGGAAGTAAAGAAAGTTGTCAAAAAAAACCTTAGAGGCAGAGGGGAGAAGGAGAGTGAGATTTCTAGATGATGAGATAGGAAGAGGTACTAGTAAAACAACAAATTCCTGATAGAGCCAACCCCTCAGGCCTCCTAACTACTCCCAGACCTCTCAGCCACCCTGACTGCAGGTGGTCTAGAGAACTCTGTTTTTTCCTCCCCATCCTGTCAATAGTGTATCACTGGTGCTAAAGAGCATTCAGCAGCTATTAAAAAATAAATAAATAAATAAAAAGAAATACAAGACAAATCAAAGTTTGAGGAGAAATAAGAGTTAAAAAGAGCTAACAAAACTAGTATCCAAAAAATACTAAATAATTAGTATCCAAAAAATACTAAATAATTAGTATAAAAAAAATACTAAGTAATCAAGGAGCCTGAAGTCATACAAATACTTAAGGGCCAAGAATGCAAATAAAACCCATATCAATTAATTATAGATGCAGTTTTTACCTCACATATACATTTAATTCAGATACAGTGACATCATTTTCTCCTTGAAACTGATTTTTACGTAGCATCAATGTCTTGCTAAAATTTATGTTGTGCTTTAAAACAAGGCCATTGAGTCTAATTAGTGGATTATTAAATATGTGTAGTGTAGGTCTTAGCAATAAAAGAAGCATTATTTGACCATAGGAAGTACTTCCAATATTTATTCTTTTTAATGTATTTCTTTCTCTTTAATCTTTTTGTTTGTTTATTTCAGGTTGTGCTATTTTGACTAGGGTAGCTGATGGAATCATTCTCAAATTTTGCCTCTTTCCCCCCTATAAATCTATACATTTTTATATTTTCTATAATATCTTTGGGGGCTGTTTCCTTTGTAACATATGAGAATATTTTAATTTGGTTTTCTCTCCATTCCAATCATTTGGGGTTAAATTTTCTCTAATAGCCTAATCCCAGTCCAAATATGTTTAATGAGAAAACTCCAATGTGATAAAATGGATCTACACTTTCCCTCCTAAGCCTGCACAGCAGACTTTTCTGGCATAATTGTGTCATTCAAGGGTAGAATGAGGTGTGATCTGTGACTGGCATAGGCAAAAGCTCTCAATGTTGTTGCAAGTAAACTGGCAAAACTACCCTTTTCCCATTTACACTCCCCTTTATTTGGCAAACTTTTCTCAAAGTTACAGTTGCAGGAGTAGAGTTTTGGTCTTATAAGCTGCTTTTCCAGTAAAATAGGAGAATATTTCTCTTCCAACAAGGCTTTCCAAGCATGGGCCTGAACTGAATTACATCCGTGTAAATTGAAACTAATTCTACTGTAGTCATGCCGCAAAGGTCATGTTCACTCTTGGTGTATGCCAGTTAGCTGAACTGTTGGCTGCTGCCCTCTGAGTGAAAATAAGTCTTCTGCCCTTCAGCCAGGCTGCTGTAGCTCTCACTTGAGAAGATGCAGTGCTCAGCAGGTAGCTGTGTTCCCAAAACCTACAGCCAAGGCACTCTAAGTGACAAACTCATACAGGCATACCCATCTCACATGCTTTCTGTTATGCCTCTTTTCTTTGATCTCTTCTGCATGCAACAGAGAAGGAGATCAAAGAAAAGCTGAGCTCTACCTCTTATCTCTGTGCTTCTGTGTCTTTTCTTTCTTTTTTTTTTTCCTCTTCCTTTCTGACAATTGTAGGGGAAGTAAGACACAGAGGGAGCTCCTCTGGACCAACCCCAGCCTCCTCTGACCCCAGCCCAGAGCACTGCCAGGATGCTCTTGCACTATTGCTTGAAATTGTTGACCACTGAAAAATTCTAGAGGTGGTAAAAGCTAAATTTCATGTTTTGATGGTTTAGCTTCACAGGAGCAGGGTCTCAATTCTTTTGAAGAACACAAGGGTCCAAGAAAGCATTTAATAATGTTGTAGGCAGTTCTTTCTGAAGAGGACACTGTAGCCTTAAAACATCTCCATGATGTGCAACCAGTGCTTTTCTAGAATAACAACTTCTGAGCTAATAGTATGGCACTTACCTAAAAAAAAAAAGGCAGAAAATACAGTCAGGCTGAATAACAGCTGCTCTGGGACAGCTGGAGAAGACCTAACCAAAGCCAAATTATTTCAGATTCATCAATGTCAGCAGTGTCTTGCCCTTAACTCTTATGCTTTGCACATCTTTTCATATTTTTTTCCTCATTGCCCTCATGGAATGAACATTATTATAATGTTCTTATCGATACGATCTTGATCTTTCCAGTTGTCCATTATCCATCATTTCCAAGTGAAAGAAACAAATCTGGAACTTAAAGGGAAAACCCAAAAGCTTGTAAAGTTTGTTTTGTGTTTTATGGTTCTGTATGCTCACAAGACTGTTCCTCACTTCAGTTTTCCTGGGACTGTGGCTATTTAAACTTTATGTATTTTCCCTAAAGCCCACTGACTTAAACAGAGTGTATTTGGACTTCCCTCCACGTGAGTCTATGCTAACATCTTAGTTCTGGTCTGGAACATGTTTTGGAAGCAAATCTGGTTGCCGTTACCTACTGTATTTCAGTCATAGCATGGAGAAGTCCCAGGGATGCAAATTGGATTTCAGCAGGAGATAAGCTGGAGGATGTGATCCAGGAGACTGAGCACACTCCAACCACAAACTGCTGTGTCATCCAAGTGCTGGTGGATGTTCAATTCACAGAAATGATACAAAACAAAACCTCTCAGACAATTGTGTGGACCAACCATATCTCTCTACATATCAGCTCCTATTGCACTACAATGCTTGCAATGACAGCCGAGAGCCCCTGTACACTTTGTTTGAGAGGCTTAGTTGCTCCTCAGTGCCAGAGCACCATTTCTGAGTATGTCAACTTCTCTCTGAATACGCTGGACTCTGCATTTTTATATTAATGACTGGCCCTACTCTGAGCTTATTTAATGCTTCTGGGATCATTAGGTCGAATTCCAGATCAAGAGCTGCATCAAGATACACCTTTCTGAGTAATAAATTAACCAGCACACTAATAAGAAAAAATAAAAATTAAGGGGAAAAAAAAGAAGCCACAAACAAACCACATTATGTTAAAGTAGTGAAGGATCCAAAATAGAACTTCGCCACCTTTCCAACCACATGAACAAGCTTGTGTAAGAAGTCTGCTTGTTGGAGAGCTGGGATACCCATATTAACAGAGCTTCTCTCTCCAGTGTACTGCTTTCATATTTTCAGTAGCAAATGAACTGAGACTCAAAATGAATGAGCTGTTTAAGAGTAATATGTCTCCCCTTGCACCTGCATACCTTGACAGTTATCAGTGGAGTTCCTTAGCCAGAGTTTCAGTAGCACTGATTCTTGTACCATGATTATTTTCATTAGTATTGCATTTTAAAAGCACTAACAATCTACCAAGGCTGCCACTCAGTAGAGCAATTCATGCAAAGCCTGAGGGATCCTTGTTTATCTACCTCACTGTTCTTCAGAGCAAACAAGCATCATGTGTAATTCTACCAGCCTTATTTATCTTGATTTATGTGATTATGCAAATGGTGCTAATTCTTGCCTTCAGCTGTGTTTGTTCAAATTACAAACCCTTCCTTTAAAAATGCAATTGTACTTTTGGAGATTGATCTTTTTCATTTCATGTTTACATCCATTTTCATGCTGCTCAGTTGACTTCCTTTTCATATTTCTAGAGCAGGAGCCCTTGCTATCATAGGCGTGAGGCATATGCACATGCCTCGAATCTATCTTTCTATCACTGTCTGTCTTTTAATATTCTTCCTGAATTTTTTAATCTGAAATATGAATAACAATTTAATGCCTTCTGGAGGGGGAGAAGGGCTTCCATAAAAAATATCATATATAATACGAGTTGCGTGGCAAAAGGATTTGTGATTTGAATTATTACTGAACCTCACTGACTATCCTTTCACAATCATTTGCATTTATAGTGCTACAGGAATAGGGTCTTTGCAGAGCAGCTACGGCGACAGAGCCCTGTGGTTTTGGCTGTGGGCTTCTACAGCAGAGCTGTTTGTGGAAGTCAAAATGCTGAACTAGTTCAGCCTGAAAACATTAAGGATTGGTTCCTCAAAAGTATGCTGACAGCCTTCATCAGTTTTTGTTTGTTTGTTTGTTGGTTGGTTGGTTGGTTGGTTGGTTGGTTGGTTTGAAGACAAACACATGTTTCTTCTTCATATCTGCCAGCAGTTTGATAACCAGTACATGTAAACGCTGGTCCTAGCTGGTTGAATCCTTCAGCCAGTTTTGTTTCTCTGTCTAAGCTTATGCACAACTAGGACAGATGCATGTGTTATACTTGAGTTTCAGTCTCTCAGGTAATGAAGTATTTGTGGTCTAATTGCAAGAGCAGCTGGGACAATGAGTCCTCTGCTGCTTTTCTAACTTCTCCTTGGCCCTATGTGTTCACCCTGTAGTTAATTCAGCTCCTGAGGGGTTCAGTGACAAAACTCTTGGAGCTCATGAAGGTAGACATCCACAATAACCTCATTGTTTCCAGTGGAGGAAGGTCCTCAGACGATTGCCTTATGGAATAATTCCAACTCCACATCTCTTCATCCTCCCTCTCCCCATCCAATAACCATGCTGACATCTTAGCTACGGGTCTGCAATTTTTGACATAGCCTGTGCATACAGTCTGTGTGATTGTTGTTGAAAGGTCTGTCATTTAAATAATCTAGCTCAGCCCCCTATAGCACAAAAATTCTTGTATTCTCTGTCATGAAGCAGACATCTGGCCATTTCCTAATGAACACATCAGGAAAGATCTCCAAGTTCCTTGCCTGGGAGGATGCTGGTATGCAACTTGGCAATATTGGGCAGTAGACCAACAGAAAAAAAGGACAATCAGGGCAGGAATAATAAGTTTTTAATTTTTCATTTGAACCAGAAGTTAGATTTATTTTTTTTTTTTCATATATATATATATAAAAGTAAAAACTGAGAATTTTGGACTCAGAAGGGTTCAGATTAGGGTTAGGTTTTGGGTTAGAGTTAGAGGGGAAATTTAATAAAATGCATCAAAGACAGTTGCAGGGTCTTGCATCTGGGAAAGAATAACCCCATGAATGAGTACAGGCTGGGAACTGACCTGTTGGAGAGCAGCATAGAGGAAAGGGACCTGGGGGTCCTGGTGGACAGAAGGATGACTATGAGCCAGCAATGTGCCCTTGTGGCCAAGATATCAATGTCATCCCAGGTGGTATTAGAAGGGATGTGGTTAGTAGGTTGAGAGAAGCTCTCCTTCTCCACTCTGCCCTGGAGAGGCTGCATCTGGTATATTGTGTCCAGTTCTGGGTCTCTCAGTTCAAAAAAGCCCCCAGGGAACCGGTTGAAAGAGTCAAGCACAGAGCCACATAGATGATTAAGAGAGTGGAACATCTCCTTTATGAGGAAAGGCTGAGGGATCTAGGTCTGTTTAGCTTGGAGAAGAGGAGACTGAGGGGTGACCTCATCAATCTTTATAAATATGAACAATGGAGCCAGGCTCTTCTCAGAGATGCCCAATGATAGGGCAAGGGGCAACAGGTGCAAGCCAGAGCATAGGAGGTTCCACATAAACATAAGGAAACACTTTTTCTCTGTGAGTGTGATAGAATATTGGAACAGGCTGCCCAGAGAGATTGTGGAGTCTCCTCTGGAAACATTCAAAACCCTCACGGATGTGTTCCATTGTGACCTACTCTATGTGATCCTGCACTGGCAAGGGGGTAAGACTAGATGATCTTTTGAACTCCCTTCCAACTCCTAACATCTGTTTGATTCTCCCTGTGTGATTCTCTGTTCTTCCAAACAGGTTTTTTTATTACCTAGGGGAAATTCAAGTTTTTTAATGCAAATGAGCTAAACTGGAAAGTTTTTAGAAATAATAGTATTGCTTAAGAAAAGGCTTTTTCAGTCTCAGCAGAAGCATGCCCAGAACATATTAATTCTGCTTGCTTTAGAGTCTGCCTATTGACTGATCTTTAGTGTCTCTCACAGTATCACAGTATCGCCAAGGTTGGAAGAGACCTCGAGGATCATCAAGTCCAACCTGACACCACAAACCCCATGACTAGACCATGCACCAAGTGCCATGTCCAATCCCCTCTTGAACACCTCCAGGGATGGTGACTCCACCACCTCCCCGGGCAGCCCATTCCAATGACTAATGACTCTCTTGGTGAAGAACTTTCTCCTCACCTCAAGCCTAAACTTCCCCTGGCACATCTTGAGACTGTGTCCCCTTGTTCTGGTGCTGGTTGCCTGGGAGAAGAGACCAACCCCTTCCTGGCTACAACCACCTTTCAGGTAGCTGTAGAGGGCAATGAAGTCACCCCTGAGCCTCCTCTTCTCCAGGCTAAACAATCCCAGCTCCCTCAGCCTCTCCTCATAGGGCTTGTACTCAAGGCCTCTCACCAGCCTTGTTGCCCTTCTCTGGACACGTTCAGGAGTCTCAATGTCCTTCTTTAATATGGGCATCTTGCTACAGGCTGTACAAGTGGACTGCTTTTTTTAAATTAGAATGTAAGAGAGACTACATCAATTCAGTCATAGTGAAAGAGATCTTCCTTTCATTTTAACATTTCTTGTGCTGTCTCAGGGATCCATCGTTCTAGATGCTGCACAATTACAGGAACGTGCATTTTTTTTTGTAAGCCTTGGATCTAGTTTCACTCTTGGGGCCAAAGTCAGAAGATGTCTGTATTCTAGGAGATGTATCTCTTATACTGGTATGGCAGAAAGAAGAGCTATTAGTTTGTTGGGGTTTATGGAAGGGATAGAATATTTTTTTTCTGCCTTTTTTCCCACCAACCTAATTGCAGGGCAAATCTCCCTCCAGGAAACAACAAAAGGGCTCTGTGCTGTGAGCACCATGTTTGCATCTTTACTCTTATGGGTAGCTCAGCTGAAGCCAATGCAGGCAGAACTTAAAACATGCCTAAGTGTTCACAGGATTGAGCAGGATAAAGACAAAAAGCAGACAAAGCAAAGGGGAGCAAGTTAGATGTACAAGCACAGTGGTCAGGGTGATGATAGGCACACATGTTGTTAGTTCCTTTCCCCCTCCCTCCTGACAACCACTAAAACAAGCAACATATGATAGGAGGAGGAGAGGGGTGAAAACCTGAATCTGTTCTTGGAAAAAAACCACTCATCTGTAATAGATTCATAGTTCATAAGTCTTGTTTGGGCTTCATTTACACTCTCGGAATGAATTTCTCTTTGTTATGGAGCCCTGTGGCCACTCTTGCTCCATTTCAGTGCAGTGGAGGGAAGTGGCAATAATCTGAACTGCAGTGCAGTCTCCTCACTTAGAGATGGAGAAATATTTCTTTTGGCAAGCAGACATGTGCCTGTGCTCCAAAGCCTTCAGCGTGCTTAGTGAGGATGGGAAATAATGATGCCTAAGTTTGAATTTCATGAGATACTTCAACTTTCTGGTAAGTGCTTCTCAGATTTGGAGCAAAAGCAAATATGTTTTCAATTTCCAGTGATAATGAATTCTGAAAAGGATCAGGTTTAGTCAGTTTTAATTTCAAAAATTTGATACAACAATTTCACTTTACTTCCTACATCATCTGTAAAGCTTTCCAGAAGGATGCTGCTGACATGCTACATCTGATATAATATCACTGACATCTTCCATTTTTAATATCTTAGTTATTCCTAAAGGATTTTCTTATTCACATCTCCATCTCTTTTCCTAGATCAAACTCTCTCTTGTTTTGTAACAAGACGGTATAAGAACCTGTACTAGAGCTCACAAAGGAGTGAAGTTTCCCTTTACACTTTACAGAGTACAGATTTAGTATACAATTTCATGGAGTGAGAGAACACTGAAATTTTAAAAGCTTTATTCTGAAACAAGGCTTCAAGCACAGATGTAAATAATTCAAAACTCAAAGGCCTCCAATACGCCACCATAGGTTCTTGTGTGCCTCAAATTTGTATGGGTAGACATGAAAGCAGATACAGAGTGGCTCTACCCATGAAAGCAGATACGGAGGGGCTCTACCCATGAAAGCAGATATGGAGGGGCTCTACCCACAGCGGCATTACCGTGAGGCTAAATGGTTGTAGGTGAGGCATGGAAATTCCCTACCTCCTTGTCTGTAAAATGGGGCTAAGCTGTTCATTTCCCTGGAATGTTGTGATCCTCAAATAACAGATGACGTGAACATCTCTGTTGAAATACTGCATCATTAATTTTCCATTTCTCTTTTGCCAGCGTTTGAAGACATTTAGATCTATGATGTTTGAGTCTTTAAAGCTACTAGGAGTACTGCAATAACTGGTTTCAATTTCTAAAAATCTCTGCTCTCCTACCTCCTTTCAAAACATTTGCAACATAAGCCTCAAATTTATCCTTGCAAAAATAATTGATTATGTTTCCTGCGCTTTGCTTCTCCAAACAGCATCATACAGCATTCAATAGTTAATTCAAACTCAAGGGGACTACTCTGTCCCCTCTGTGTTTTGGAAGCAGGTTCCTGGATGTTGCTGAAATGTAGCATGTTGGCCTTGAGTGTCTACTACTAAGTAACCCACATTTGATCCCCTTGAGAAAAAAAAAAGAGGCAGAATTCAGAACTGGAAGCCTTTCACAATAATTTTATACTAATGTTAGGGAGTATACAGTGAACACAGATCTGAAACTGCTGAGTTTCTGCAGTCTTTGCTCCAGATTTGCTCCATTGATAAGAGCTCCTTTGAATCTGAAATGGTGTTAAGAGGAATTGTGAGAGAGTTGGTGGACTTCTTCTAAACTTTTTCCTCCTATCAAGCAAAATTCAACAGATTGATCACAAAAATAGAGGTATACCTATTTTAAATGGATAGGTTAAAGCATCCACAGTTTATCTGCTTTCCCAAGAGATAACACTCTGATAAGCTGTAAGGTTTCCTCTGAGCAAAGCTCTTCACACACACTATCCATGGGCAAACATTAATGAAACACATCATCGGAGGAGTGCCCATATAATGGCTTTTGTTTAAAAAGCTGTCCACAGCAATGAACTCAACATAACCTTCTGCCCCTCAGATTTCTACAGAGAGATCCACCTGGCAAAGAGTTAAGTGCGGACCACAGTTACACAATGCAGCCTGTACATGTCAGCATCTTTCCTTTGCAAACCTTGTGTGTGTGCGCGTCTGAGCGCATGTTTTAAAGACCTTGCCTAATCACACCTCACTTATTTTTAAGCAGAACATGTGGTTTAACTTTGCACCCACTTTTCTACTAGAAGACTAAATGTTAACACCCAGGGGCACCTGTCTTAGATTAGTGACTATTTTACTACGAATGATGGAACCAAACTGATGGGATTATCGTTGGTTCAGAAACAGAGGATTGAGTCAAATCTGCTTTTGCCTGATATTTATTTATTTATTTCAAAGCATAGAAGATGACACTGGGAAAAAAAAAAAAAAGAGAGAGAGAGAGAGAGAGAGAAAATGTGTCTATAATGCTGTAGTTAAAAAACATCTGACAAGTTTTGCTGACATGCTTTCTGTGTGGAAGGACCTGAAAATCTCATGTCCACTTGACGAGAGCATTTTTGTCATTCCACAGTGGCAAAACAAGTGCAAAATGTGAAGCGGTCTGCACATATGGCCTTAGAGGGCACCGAGGTTTGGTGAGGGTCAACTTTTTTTGGATCTGGGTAAATTTCATGGTCCCAGCTGTCCAGATGATTTGCAGAGGACACCAATATACTGAAGCAACCTGCTGTGAATCTTCATCCCAACAGGTTAATGCATGGCAGGCACCCTGTATGGTTCTCAACAACTTCACAAAACTGAAACAAACTTTCACCGATGCTAGCCACCTTGAGATTTCCTCTTCTGGTCTTCTCATTGACTGGACACAAAGTAAAATATTATCTTGTGCTAATTTAAAATCTCCTCCTTCCCTAGCTAACTATTAAGTCTCAATGGTATTAACAAGGAAATAACTATATTTTTATGACTAGTGTATTCTTTGGATGCTGAACTAGCAATCCAAGTACTGAAATATGACCATGATTACATTTGGTTTCTTTTACAAACATAGGATTAGAGGCAACAATAGATTTCTTTTTTGCTGCTTTCAACAACTGCCCAAATACACACACATATGTCTGTATAGTTGTATGTATGCATCCATAGTAGTTCACACATGGGCACACACATATGGGTGTTATTACTTTACACTTGGACTGTTCATTCCCTTTTATCTCTCTCTGTGTATCATGAGGTTGTTTTTTTTACTTATCTGCCATCTACCTCTGCTTATCAATGCCCCTTTTTGTTTGATTAGTGTTGCATACTGCTTTGAAGTAAATATATGGAAGGGAAGAAATAAAAACTAAGTGAAATTAATGCAGGTCAGTTGGTTGCTTGATTCCTTCACACTGCCTGTTGCTCTGCCCATTTTCCCAGATTGGTTTTGTGGTGTCAAAAACCGCAGCTAGATTTTGTTGTTGTTTTGAAATGTGCAGCACATTATGGCTGTAATATTGTTGCTGTCATGTTTTCAAACTTCCATTTTGGATATCTTTGCTAACACAAATTGAAGTAATTTAGAAGGCCTCTTACAAATAACTGATTTTCTGTGTTCTGTTATTATTGCACACTTGCAGACTTGCAGACATGAATGGAACAGCAGCATCACACTCTTGTCCTTATTAACCTTCTAGTCACAAGTGACTTGCAGTATTTCACACTAAGAAATAAAATGGTATCATTCGCTTTCACATTCAATTATCCAAGCACAGGCTCTCTTTCTGGCATAGGAAAGCTCAATATTTGATTGCAGGGACACAGAAAAGATGCAAAGTATCAGCACAAAATTTGGCATTTTTAACCACAGTACTGCACCTTATGCAGTGTAGAATAATGTAGTAATCCTAGGAGATATTCAAATATTCTGCCCTGTTTCTCAGCACAGAAAATCATGGGGCTCTTGGTGATGAGCTGGCAGACACGACCTCCCTGGTGAATGGGAAGGGATAGAGGTTTCTACCAACTAAATCCCTGACACCCACCTTTCCCTACCACTCCTCTAGCTGTCTCACCCCTTCTTCACGTTGCAGCAAAACCTCCACAACACCAGCAAAGAAGTGGCCTTTTATCCTAATTCTTCATGCTGTTTCACCACACCCCTCTGCTCATCACTGCAGTGCCTGACTCAGGAAGAAGTCGGTGCGAAACCATTCCTTGCACACGCTTCAGCCTTTTTTGCACTGATGAAACATACTGCATTAGGCTGCTTAAGCAACACACTAGTCACATTTTGCATGTCCAGACATGACCCTTCTCAAGAGCATATGACTTTATTGATTGCAGGTTGCAGGGGGCGGGGGGGAGGGCAGGGAAGTAAAAATAAAAGTCACAAATAGAGTATGACTGTCCATAAATACACTATGGGAATTGTGAATTATTAGGGACAGCAGGTTTCTAGCAGATGTTTTTGTCCCATAACAGAAGATAATTTAACAAGTCTGCTTACAGCTGGCTTTGGAGCCCCACAAAGCTGAGTCAGCAAGCCAAGTTTTGTGGGGCTGAATCTTCTCTTATCCTTCACCATCAGCCATACAAGTAAACTCTAATGATTTGAGAGACAGCCTGAATTTGTGCTTAGCACCCTAACAGAAAGTATGTGGTGGTATGATGCAGGAGATGCTGAGGAGCATGATTGTGTTGGTAACTGTAAGATGCTGATTTCTCCCTTCTGGGGACAGGCTCCTATTTCTTTATGAAAACAATTCGTGTGTTGAACTGAGCAGGAGTTGCATTTGCAATAAGGTGCCTGCCCTGCAGCTGTGAAACCTGCAGGTGCATAAATCTCTAGCATTTATGATAAAATCAGTGTCATGGATGTTTTCTTATCACAGTGGATCAGGGAGAGAAGAAGGAGAAAAGTCTGAGGAAAGGCTGCTGACAGGTTTGAGCTGCTTGGGAACACTGGCCACTATTTAAAGAAGGGATCCGAGACCTGCTCTCCCTGGAGCTGGTAATAATTGTGCCTTTTGCTTCCATGGGAATATGCACAGGCCTTTGGCTGGCAAGTGTTTGCATATAGTCCAAATCAAGTCATTATTTGCCATGTGTCCAACCTGTATTTTAAGACCCTCCAGCTGAAAAGTCCATTTGCATATTTATCCCAGTCAGGAACATGGTAATTAAGTCTGTGGTGTTGTACACAACCCCGAGGAAAGTCTGCAATTCAATAGTTCAGAAAGACTCCTGCTGATTTCAATGGGGCTTGGAACAGTCACAAACTCAGAGGGTGTTTACTGGATTTCAGACAACCTCAGTATCTGCAATAATGATTAAATTAACACTTCAAATTATCAACGCCTCCATGATGTGAAAATACCAGCTCCACCTTTTAGATCAGAGAAAAAGCATTACAAAAGAGATGAAGTTTACTCTTTGACATGGTCTGCTCCCTATCGCTATATAACGTATGAGGACATCCAGCATTTGTGCTTGTCTCGACTCCCAGCAATGCAGATCATCCCTGTCCACAGAGGAGTGGGAGAGCAATGAGATAGGCTTGGATTTGAATAATGTACAAGGCTGTCAGCACAGCAGGTAGGGAAAAATGATTATGCAGGAGTTAAACACAAAGGCTTTAGGTTGCCATTAAAAGACAATCTTGTTAAAAACAAACAAACAGCTATAGCAGCAGGATACTTGAAAGGTAGATAAGAATTCCATGTGGGGGGAAAAACAGCAGAAGTGAAAATCCTTTACTATGTTTTATGGAGGCAGGCCAAAAGCAGTTCCTGCATCTGGAGTTTGACTTTGTTAAACAATATATTAAAATCTTCTGTGTAATTCATTTTAAAAAGAAAGAAAGAAAGAAAGAAAGAAAAATGAGATGAAGTTTTTACTGCACCCATGATTATAATTGGGATTTCTTTCTGCAATAGGCTGAATCATCTTTAATTAGTTAGATAGATAGAGAGTTATGTTTGCATTTTCAGAGCCAAATACTTATCCACTATGAATGCCCAGGGTCCTTTCATTTCAGCAGAGGTGTATGTTGTCTAAGGCTGTCCACTTCCACAGATTGCTTGTGAAATTCCCGTCCTTCAGAAGCAGCTTCAACTTGTCTGCTTTAACCCCAGCATGCTCTATGCAGTTGATCAGTGTTTAATTTGCACATAAATGGAACGAAATGAAGACATGTTACCAAATCTGATCACCTTTTTAGAAGTAAATAGAAAACATCAAGACTTTTGAAAGATGGTTCCACTTTCAGCCAAAGTTGAGGTGGTCCTACCTTCAGAAAAAGTCCATGCACAGCTATGCCCCCACATTCACCCAGCTTCTCTTGCTCCCTGGCTTAGGGTGGCTATGCAGAGGAGCGGAGGTTTCGTGGTATGTTCCATTGCTGAATGAAGAAGAGGAGGGAAAAAGAGACCTTGCAGAAAGAAAAGAAAAACTGACCTAGGGGCAGCTAAGGATGCCTGTAAGAGACAAAGACCTTGGGCCTGATTCAAGACGCATTGAAGTCGGAGGAAAAATTCCAATGGGCCTTGGATCAGACCTCTGCAGTGAAATGAAATGGAGAAATAATGAATAGTTTTGGAGACACACAAATGGGAAAATGGTGGAGGTAGATGGCACAGCTGTATAGAAAGAAGTGGTCTGGCAGGAAGAAGGCAGCCTGTGAAGTTAAAAACACAGATAGGGGTTGGCAGCTAGCAGTGCTGGAGCTTGGCAAATGACCTGAAAATACTGAGAGAGATTTGTTTGCTTGTTTTTGTATCATGTGGTAGCAAACAAGGCCCAGAAATGCTAAAGAGAAAAGAGCAGTTGGCTGGCTGACTAGAAAGCTGAGTTAATGATTCCAGGCAACAAGAACTACCCCAGGGGATTCTCTTTCCCCTGTCCACATCTTGCTGGTTTTAGTCGGGAGTTCAGTTTTGGTCTGCAAATAACTTTCCCTAAAAATTATACACCCCATGCAGATCCTCATGTAGCAAACTTTGAATGTGACCTAATAAATTCTCAGCTGTTGAGCAAAATGTCTAGAATCTAAAGCAATTTTTTTTTTCCCAACAAAATGAAATTACATAATGATTTGTCCTGTAACTGTTAAATCCAGATTGAATTCCAGAGATAAACCAAACCAGCCTCAGATCGTACTTCCTTATCCCGGTAGAAAATCCTTTACCTGAGGTTTCTGGGAAATGAGAACATATAGAAAAAATACCCACAACAAACAGAAGTATGAATTTAATTACCAATACTATGCTCCAACCTCAAAGGGGACTGAGAAAGATAATTGCTTAGGGTCTCTGGGTGGAATCCTGTCCCCATGGCCAAGACAACAACCAGTCTAGCCAGCATCTCAATGACAGGAGAGCAATGTGCAGCATGTTTTCTAGTGTCAGTGATTCTGCGTAGAGTCATAACAGGTAAGTGAATGGTAATTAAAAATGGATGGAAGCACTGTCCGGAGGTGAGAACAGGTGGCATGGGGGGGGGGGGGGGGGGGGGGGGGGGGGGGGGGGGGTGAAGGGAGGAGGGGCTGCATTTTGTTGGGCATAAAATGGCAAACTAAAAAAAATGCAGCAGCAATAACAGCAATGTCCTCATGGGGAATTTTTACAGAAAGCTCCAGATAGAGAAATAAGAATCTGAAAGGCAAAGGTGGAGGTTTTGGGGTTTTTTCCTTTCCCCCAGGCTGCATGAAAAAGCCCAGACAATCGAGGAAATGCAAACAGGTTGTTACAATAAAGCAAAATATCCCATGGGGAAAGAGATTTGAAGTGGCAAATGTGGTTGTGAGGGATAAGTGTGAGCTTTCTGAGAAGAAAGCTCAGCAACAAAGACTGGAGGGTATGGTGCTTTCTGATAGAGGAGGGTTGCCAGGGATTCCTGATGCCAGGAGCCTGTCTGTACCACTGCTGCCGACAGCCATGCCAGGACAATATGGAGCCATTGTCAGTGACAGCCGTGGGGGCATCCCACTTGCTGCCAGTGTGATGGGTTGTAAAGCTCAGAGACGTGAGTGGTGAAAAAAGAAAACAACTGTCTGTGGCTCACAGACCTCTCTAATGGTAGAGGCTAGAGGAACCGGTTTTTTCAGAAACTGTGGGGGAAAGAGCTTGAGCATGATCTTAGCTGCAAAGAGAAAAATAACCTGGACAGAAAAGTCTTAGAGAGAGAGAAGAGCCTCTTTGCTCTTGTGCTTGTTTGCTTTTGATAGAAGGGCAACAGTATCTATGAAATATTTCATTGATGTTATAGAAGGCTATCTTGACAGAAGCACATCATTCCTTTAGCTTGGAAAGCCAGGGTTGGGTTGGGCTTGAAATGTGGATTTACTTTTTCTTTGTTAAGAAAAACGGACAGAAATCATCTTGCCTAGTTCAGAAAGCAGAGACTTGAAGTGCTAATCCATCAGAAAGTATTTCTCTTCGACTGGGGGAGGAGAGACTTCTCCTGAGGTTACAATTCCTTGCTGCCAACCTGCGAGTGCTCTTCCCTTCATGCAAACAGAACGACACAGAGCTACACCTAAGGACTCTGATCCTGAACTCTTTAAGCTATCCATCTCTCCGAGGTGTGCTTGATTTGGTGGCTTTGCCTCATTTCCTAATAAAGTTTGAGCTTTCTATCTTACTTCATTCAGATAAAATTATCAAGGGCTACTGAATATTTCTCTGCCCCGTAAAATGTCATCTAGCAGAAGAATATTTCGTCGTGCTCAGATCTTTTGAACCTGATCACTGATTATTTCTGCAACGGTTTGTGACTTAGCGTTGCTATGCTTGCTTGTTGCTGCCAAATTACTCTGTAAGTCAAGGACACGTGAACTGAAAATATGTTATTTTAGTTTAATTGTATTAAAAATGCAAGCAATCAAGAGGCAGAAATCTGTAGGAATCATTCCTCTCACAAATCATTGTCAGATTAGTTTCAACTGTAAGGCACCAGGGGAGAAAAATGTCTCCCTGTATGTTTGCAAAATACCTACTTCAGTGCAAACCGCCTTTTGACAGAAGTCTTTGATCTCTATCAGAGTGCAAATGACTAAAAATTAAACATGAGGAAGAGCATAGGGGGAAAATATTCAGCATAAGCTAGACAAGAGGGATCTTTTTTCCTTCTGCATTTGAAATGTCATTTTAAATTCTCCCTTGTAGACTGATGTTAGGAGACGCCACGATGGTCCTGATCCTGCTTTGTCCCTCTCCTCCTCAGTCATCTGCAAGAGAAGACAGGGAGTAGAGATTAGATTAAATGATGTCAAGTGGGGCTAAATCCTCCAACTCTTGGGCATCCACCCACCCATGCACAGTATGAAGGGGGTCATCTGCGTGGGGCTGTGCTTGATCCTAAGGCCCTTGCTTTACAGGCAGGAATCAGCATCCACGAAGGGCTTCAGCAGCTCATGAATGTTTAAATAAAGGAGATTACAGGCATTACAGGGAAAAGTAAGAAAGGACCTTTGATATCTAGGAAATAAATTGGGCTTAATCCACAACAGATTTAACACTTGGTGATCATAAACTGTCCTTTGCTATAACTCTAGAAGCATTGCAGCTTATCATGTGTAAATCCTCCTTTTGATAGTGAGCTAATGAAAATACTGGTTGAATATTTTAATAACCCATTCCTCCCTGCTCATGAGAAGGCTCTAGTGAGAATAAAACCAGTGTTATATAGATGAAAGATGGCAGGTGAACAGTTTGTTCCATGCCAATGCCAGCATCTAGCCCAGATTTCAAATGTACGGTAATGCCCTAATGTCCTGATTTACATATAAATCTTTCAGACATTTTTATAGATTTTCAACTTGGAACAGGGCAAATGATTCAAACTTAGCTTGTTTGTGTGTTTTGACAGACTTGCAGTGTTAAATAGCAATTTTAAATGGTTGAATTAACATGTTTCTCCATTTTCTGTTCTAAAAATTACGAACAAATGAGCAGTCCCCTGAAGAACAGAAGCCTGTGTTTATTCAGAGAGCTTTCAGCTTCTAAACCTGTTTTATGGGCCAGTTAAAATGGCACTATTTAACACATACAAATTTAGTGAGATCCTCATATTTAATAGTAAGCATGCACTTAATTTCTTAACTGGATATAGCCTCTCATTTCCTTGCCTCCTGGGGGTCTTGGAGATCATGCTTTTGGCCTCCTCCATGTGTGAGGCCACACAGGGAAAGCAGAAAGTCAAGACAGTCCCATTAGCACAGGCTGCAGCAGAACAGGACTCTGTCTTGGCAGAGAGCTCCACAGATACACAGCAGCTAACCCCACACATCAGCTTGCACTGGGTGTCTCTGAATGTCCACGCATGGGGGCACGGAAGCAGTCTCTTAGCCTCACATGCCATATTCCTTCAAATTAATAGCACTGGTCACAGTATTTTTGCAAATGTTGTATAAAACTGAAATATAGTTTCAAAATACCTATAAAATAACTTGTTGGGATGCTATTTATCTCTTCATTACTATAGCTTTGCCTTTGTAGATTCAGGAGTTTCAGTGGTTTTATTTTGAAGGGAATAATAAAGAATAATAATAGCTTTTAGGTGTAAAAAGCTGTTACTCTGGCTCACAAAGAGAGCTTTGCAGGAGGATTTGTTCAGTTCTTCTTCCATTTGCTCCAACATTTCATATCGCGCAGCAGATTCAAAGCGAATAGAAGTAACGGGGGGCTAATGGGAGAATTCAGACCTCTTGGTCTCGGTAGGAAATAGCCGTAGCAAGGGGCTGGTTTGTGCCCTACATTCTGGTGCTGTTGTTCCCAACCACACTGCAATGGTTAAACTTTCCGTCGCACGAGAGCGCAGGTAGCAGCGCACAAAGCACAGGGTGTAAAGCGAACTCTCTTGCTGATAGCCATCTGGAGATCACAGACTTCAGCTCACTCCGACTTATTTTTAGGCACCAAGCTTCATAGTCTTTAAGGGCAAAGAGAGGGGAGTAAAAATAGGCCAATTAGTATAATTTCTAAAAAAAAAAAAAAAAATCCTTAAAGATCTTGAGCAATTGCAAGGGCGACTTTAAAATTTAAGAGGAATGAAAAACAAATGGGCTTGGTAGGATATTTGGGGCCTCTAAGAAGATCACTTAGCCAATAAATTGCCTTTTTTATTTGAGTATCTTTGAAGTAGCCTCCCTGGAGGGACTATCTTAAAGCTAGCTTTAGTTAGTAGCATTGGGCTGTTAATGGCTTCCGAATGTACCTTCCCTGCTTCCTAATCTTACTGTAGCCTCCTACCTTCTCTACTTGTTTTGTTATATTTTCACTCTTTCTTTGAAGGGCAAGCTGAAAGCTGTAAAAAAAGGTGGGTGTTTCTTTTGTGCAGTCAGAAGGTGATATGTGACATGGTTTCAGACTTGCCAGGATCTGTTCCCACTTTGCGACACAGCCTCACGTTAGTTTGTCCGCGGCGATATGAATTTTAGGAAGAGATTTCAGGCCTGCTTGGAAATCTATGTGTCATCAACTCGTTGGACATCTGGTTTCAATTTGCAATGTATCTGCCTGAGGGTACAAAGCACCCCCAGAGTAAATAACAATAATAATAATGTTGATAATAATAACAATATCTATAATATAGTAATAATAGATGTAAATGAAGTACACGTTCTTGCATTTCCGATGCGGGAGAAAACAAATTAGAAAATGAATTGCCTGGAGGTTTACATTTACATTGCACAGATGATTTATATTTTAAGCAACATGAAAACAGGCTGCCTTGAAGGAAGACCATGTATACTTTGGGAAGATTTATTCTAAACCAAAAATTTGGGAAGATGTTAATACCAGATGAACTCTGTGCGCAATAAAAGTGCTAGATCAAGTAATTTGGCTCAGCACCAACTGTGGGTCTAATATCATGAGTAAAATCTATATTTAAATCAAGGATGAGCAAATGCAATCCAATGATAAAGCAAAATGTTTTGTGAAGTTGAGTGCTCACATTTACTAACAGAGGTTAAACTAATATTGCTGGATGGAGTTGCATGTTAGTGGAAATTTTTTGGCTGTCTGTTATTCCCTCTTGAGTCTGTTTTGTAGAAAGCAAAATCTTTCCTGGAAAATTATTCATTTGAATAAAGTTTGAGTGAGAGAGTGAGAGAGAGAGAGATTAGTGAAGGCACCAGTGATCATTAATTTGCTCATATTTTATACTAATGAATCTTTTATTCCAAGGATAAGAAGCAGGGGCAGCTCTACTACAGCCTCCATGAGAGTCTGTTGACTGCAGCTTTCACCCAGCTGTCAGAAGCGCAGGTTCAAGCTGCTCCTCCAAAGCAGATGCAATTGCATCTTGAACCTCTGGGTCTCATCTCCTGGGCCCTGACTACACGGCTGTTAAATATTCAGGCATGTTTTCCATCCTTTTGTTTTTCACAGAGAACTTCAATAGGTCTCAAGGTCCCCTTCATGCAGAACATGACGTAGAAATCACACAGGGAAAATTCCCAATTCACAGCAAGACAGAGAGCAGCAGCTGAAACTGCAATAGCAGCTCTTCTGTCACTACAGGTCATTGGGAGTCACTAGTGGGTGGACAACACAAAGGTTAGTAAAATCCAAATGCCTTTGGATGTCCCCTCTTAGGGTTGTTGAGCATTGCCTTGGAAGATGGTCAGGAAAAGTAGTTACTGAGTGGCAGAATGCACTGCTTCTCAGAACAGCTCCTCTTCTGTGGGACACAGGTTAGTTCATGAAGTGAGACCCTAGGTAGCACTGTGATCATAGTATGAATAAGCATGAACTGGGATTTATGCAGTTTATAGCTAGATGCGTACACATGCCAAAGGAAAGGGGGGAAAAAAATAACAAACCACATTTAAAGTGTTTATTTCCGTAGAAATATACTAAAGGGAAAAATTAGGAAAGGAAATAAACTCAGAATATGTTTAAGGATATGTTGACAGAACCATGGATAGTGTTCACATTTCACTGCCAAGTAAAATTACAGAGCAGAAAAGCTATCAGGGAAGAAACAGTCAAACATCTAAGTTGCAAAAATCTGTTCAAGCTAAAGGAAATATAACATGAAAATTAAACTCACCCTAGTGAGGCCAAAAAGGAAAAGATTCCAGAAGGTGGGAATATAGGGTGTCATCTGGGAGAACTGCAAAAAGATGGGGGAAAAAAAGTAACCAGATCCTGAAATAAATTATCTGCATATTTCAGAATAGAAGAACACTTTCAAAAGAGAAAGCGTGAATAAATACAGAAGAGGCATGAGAACCAGAGCAGCATTTGTAGATATTTTCCATCAGACTGAAAGATTAATATCTACATTGCAGTGTTCCTTGAGACATCATGAAGTTTAAACATAGCCAGAGACAAAATACCTGAAAGCAGAGTACATGAGCAAACAATGCAAGTAGGAAGTGTCTTTGATTCAGTCAAACATTTAGCTGGCTTTGGGAAATTGAGATCAAGCATTAATTCTCTAAGAAATGATGCAAATGTTTTCTGGAAATGAAACGTGAAGCAGATGTGCTCTAAGTGAATGCAGTACTTTGATAGCTAATTGTAATGGGTAGTTTAAACATACCCCAAAAAAACCCCATAAAAACTATTAAGATAATGTTGGGCATCCTGAGTTTATTTTCAAGAAAACCATAGGAGGAAATAAATGCAAATAAGTGTGCTTGAACCCCTCTGTGAGAATATAGAGGTGTCACTGCTAAAAATGTATTGAATTATTGCACTTTGCTTAAAGTTTTTGCAAAGACTTAAACAAGAGGAGATGCGGGAAGACTTGTGGATGTGTTTTAAACAGCCTTTAAAAATATTGTGGACACAATTCATAACAGGACCCTACGAAAGACGCCTATAATTCTAGATTACAGCTTTGTGTGTAACTGGGAACTGTGGAAGGAAAAGGACAACAGAGAGCATTTAAATGTCCCTGTCTCACCATGGCAAGGTTCTGGAATAGGACCATAGCTGTGGAGAAGGGCTGGCATTATTTATGTGATGAAAATAGAAATTAGGCAGACAGCCCTGGCAGGGAGGTGTATGAGTGCTTCTGAGTAGATCTCAGATTCCATCAGATGAAATTCTATCTATTTACAAATTCATTTGGTCTAGAAGGTACAAATTAAGCTATATATCCACTCTTCTCTAATCTGTATTTCTTGTGAGTTTCAGAGGGAAATGATTTAGGCATCACTGTGGACAGCTCAGTAAAGACATCTGCTTGGATTCAGTATGTAGCAGCAGTCAAAATTGTAAATTAGATGTTAGGCTGCATTAAGGATTGAATGGCTATAATATGGAAAATATGGTACCATTTATAAATCTGTGAAGCAGACCTGGAGACTGAGAGCTTTCGGTTTGTCCTCTTGATCTCAGTGAAAGAAAAGGAAAGAAAGAAAACCCTGAAGTCTCAGGTGGCAACAGGGGATCATAAGAGTTGCAATGAGGAAACACTTAAGATTGTAGTCTTTGGAAAAGAGGCTTTCATTTATAAAGAGGAAAAAACAAGCATGCAGGTAAAGACAGAAACATATGCCGTAAGGGAAGCGCAAATGAAAATCAGATATCCTCATCTTGCTCTCTTCTGCAGAAGCATTTCCACCATATTTGGAAGCAAGGCATTGCTAGTCAACAAAGTCAAGCCTTAATAAATTCAACTTTATATTAGAGGTTGGCTAGAGCTGCTGGTATTTCAATTATTTTTGGTCATTCAGTGTTTATGAAGGGAGGTGATGTTTCAGGAAAAACTTTGATTCTTCTGACTTTTAACGCTTTTCACGTTTCTAGGGACATTCGCGAAAGGCTGATTTGTATAAGTTCAAAAACTCTCTTTAATTAAAAAGCCATCTTTGTGAATGCAAATGAATACATCAAAAACTCTCAGAAGTCCACACAACTAATAATTAATCTGGATTTCAAGGACTCTCTAACACTATTACATCATGAATACCTCCCTCATTCAAGAATGGGCATCCTTCTAGCAATTAAAAGAAAAATTTAGAAGATAATTAGACACAATTCTCATCACAATATTTTACACAGGTACATGATTTTGAAATTAGGTCAAGGGAGGGAGGGAAAATGGTGATTCATTACAGAGGCTCCAAGAAGCAGAATTACCTCACCATAACTTCGAAGTAATCTGTTTGTCTAAGTTGTCATTGTAACTAATCACCATTGCTAGGAAGCCAGGCAACACCTTGCAGTGTGTGGATAAACAGGGTGCAGTCTGACGCCTCTCTTTATCAAAAAGGTACCAATAAAATGGCTAAAAAGTAGTTCATACATTACAAAGTATGTAGACTATATGCTGTTTTGATGGGCCACATAGAAAAAAAGTGCTGATTGCTCCTTACTTGTCTCATTTGCACAACGGCAGTTACAGAATAAACCTCGGATACCAAAACGACTATGCCAAAATATGCCCAAGTCCTTGCACTCCCTGAAGTAATAGGGGAAGGGAAAGAAGTAATTTATTTTAATGGACTGGCAGAGGTGATAAAGAATTGCATAATGGCATTCTTCACAGATTTAGATCTTTATGATAAGGTTTTTATGAAATGGAGTATATAACCCAAATAAAGTGAAACCAGATTTAATGGAATTGCCTGTCAAACAGCACTTTCACAAGTTTGGGGCTTTTCCTTCAGTGAAGGTTTATTTGTTTTTAAAACTGCTTATTGAAGTTCACACTAGCTTATAGTGGTGGTAATAACAGCCACTACAGCTTGATCCTTCTTTCTCTGAGTGATCAAAAGTTATTTTCTATAACTGGTAG
Source organism: Dryobates pubescens (assembly GCF_014839835.1). NCBI lineage: Eukaryota > Metazoa > Chordata > Aves > Piciformes > Picidae > Dryobates > Dryobates pubescens. The sequence continues at coordinate 46,298,507 of NC_071613.1, read as the reverse complement.
TATGGTCTGGTGGAAGATAATATCCCACAGTCCAGGAAGGTTTCAGGAGTACTGGTATCACCATTCTGCTGCTGATTTTGTTACTGATTTGCTGTTTGACCTTGGACGTGGCAAAGGAGCTAGTATTAAATAGGAGTAAGTAGTATCAAGAACACCAAGCTCCTCAGAGCTTTAATTAACACCTATGGAGAGCTTGCACAAAACCTTCACGAAGCCTGCTAGGCTTTCTAGAAGTCCAAAGTATTTTTCATTAATTAGTCTGAAGTTTTGACCAATGTCCAAGCAAAGGTGAACACACAGAGATAACAAAATTTCATTTGTGTTCAGGATATGTTTTCATTTGAAGTTTGAAGTTTAAGTTTTAGTTTAAGTTATAGTTTAAGCTTAAGGTTTAAGTTGAATATTCAGAAATTTTAAATACAGTGTTTCTAAGGTAACTAATTTTTAGGTTCCACGATACACATTTTACTGTGTGTCTAAACACATATATACCATATATCTACTGTTTTGTCTTCTATTTTATCGATGATCGATTCATCTGTTCATTTCCTGCCCTGAAGAAACCGTTTCCAAACTGTTCTCTGTATTCTATGTCATGGTCATCCTGCTGAGCATTTAAGAGATTTCAGCAGTAACTTGATAAGGTGCTTTTTGTTGGAGCAGCTCAAAGTTCTGTAGGGCAGCCTAGCACGTGACAAGATGAATATTAAATCTGTTAGTGCCGAGTGTCTCATTTCCTAGGGCTGAAAGCAAAACTATTTCTGATGCTTTCCTAAAAAAACCTTTGTAAGTATGTTGTGATTTGGTCTCAATCACACTGAGGACAATGGGAGGATTCCCAAGTGACTTACTAGGGCTGACTTTTTGTTAGTGGAAAGTTATAACCTCCAAAGCCACAAGGAGACCTGAAAAGTCATTCTCCCTGTGTTTACCTTCAGAGCTGTGTTTGCTGGCATGCCATTGCATCTGTTAACCTGGAATTCTGCTACAAAACCCAAGTACATAGGTGGGATGCTTTTAAGAAACATTGCAAAACCAAAGACATATTTTGAGGTAAATGATTTCTGAAGAAATTTGTCCAGGCCACACTGCCATTAATAACTAACCAATTTTGTGCAGAGAGAGTCACAATACAGCAATCTCTGTCTTGGGTCCTGCTCACAGAGCCACCAACACTCCTGTGTCCCACACCAGACCAAAAGACTGTGTGTGAAGGCATAGCAGACACCAGCAGTGATCCACAGTAGGAGCCACACAGGATATGCAAGGTCACTGCAAGAGCTTGTGTTGGAGTAGTTACCACATGCAGAAGAGCAGACCATGACACCTGTCACCATGTCTCCCTACGCTAATGGGATGCAAAGGGATTCTTTCACTGCTGCAGATTACCTCAACACACAGACACCAATGGTGGCAGTGTCTCCTTGACTCTCCTGTCTCTCAAATCACACCCCCCACACCCTTCCCAGGGAGAATGCTTGTAGAGCACACCTCACCTTATATATTTCCAAACACTTAGCAAAGACTGGCTAATTAACCTTCACAAACCCTTGTAAGCAGAGTAAGCATCATTCCTTTCTTTTAAGAACTGGTGCTGATCCTGAAGAAAGAGTTTGCAGAGTTGGAGTTCTAGTACTCTTTTCCTACTTCTCTTCTTTCCTTCATCTCTGCTGTACCCTCTAACAGCCCCCTATCAAGGCAGAGACAAAAAACTAAGCCAGCCTCTGTTCCCAAACTTCTAGTCCTGACAGGAAAGTACACATAGGTAAGGCATCTTACAGAGGTAACAAAGATCAAGCTAGATTGTCCAAACATTTGATTTCTGATGAGTACTTCTTTTGCCTACTTTTGGTTTAGAGATTCTCTGTTGAAGACCACTAATGTTAAAACGAATAACTTTAGAAAAAGCACTAGGTGTCACCCACAGCAGATTGATGAAACCTCTGGCTCAAGACCGAGAAGGCATCCAAGCTGTTAGTCTGTATGAGCAGAGAAATTGAAACAAATACAGTAATACAGTAATAATGGTCCTATACTTAAAACAGTTAATATAAGTAAGCAGCAAAGCTCCTTTATGGAACCAAGCAGCTGAAACAACAGTGATATCCATCCCAATCACAGTCAAGTTTTATGGCCCAAAAGCAAGCTTTGGAGGGGATTTCACTGAAACTGTTCATGAGCACATTTGTTTCTGTATGAGATGAAGGAAATACCAGAGCAGCTTGAGAAGAGGAAAACAGCAGCCTCAGAAGTATGTTAGTATCCAGAGAAAAAGCCAACAGAGAAAGGGTTTAGGACCAGCACTGGTTCAATGAGGTGATGAAGAAGTTGTTGCCTATACAAAATGTTATTGAAGCCCAAGGTGTAACAGCTGTCCTACATTTTGTTAGCCTGAAGAAGCAGTTGCAGTCATTTATGAAACTATAGCAGACTCCAAATCAAACCAAAGAAACATGTCATCACCCAAAAAGCAAAGGCAAGTGCCTGGCTGTTCAGGAAGGTGAATTGTGCAGATAGAAAGGCTTGGTAGGGTGAGGAGATGGAAGTAGAGGATATACAGAGATGAGAAGTCATCAAGCACAAACTTCAGAAAGAAGGAGAGAGGTTATTTGGCAACATTTAAAGTATGGGTTAAGAAAATGCATTATAATACTTTATTTCTTTGTTTTCAGGGATGTTAGACTTCATCATCCCTCCAAAATATACAGATTCATATGGACAATTCTCCAAATACACTCAGGTTTTCCTCCTCTGTAGAACAACCTGGGGTTTATCCAGTTGCTTAGAAGGAGGAACCATGTGCATTATTCAGAAAAAAAAGTGGCTATGTGCTCATCTTTTCTCTTGATCTTAGCATGGAACCACTATATTACGTTGAACACAGGGAACAAAGAAATATGAATCAGTGAATCCTATGAATCCTTCCCTGGGATATTATAGAAGAACCACAGAGATCCACAATAAACTTAAGAGACCCACAAACAGTTATTTTACATCTTCAAGTTCTTCCCTCTACTTGAGAAACACAAATCTGAGGAATCTGTAGAAAGATTCCAGTGAAGGCAGTTGTTCATTAACAGGAGCAAGCATTATACTCCAAAAGAAAACAAAGCCCAAAAAGTCCACTGATGAGATTATCTTCCTGCAGGTACATAGAATAGAATACAGAGATAGAGGAAAGATCTACAGATGTGGGGATTAGAATCTCAGCTCCCTGTTGCTCCCAGGTGCTCCTCTTCAGCATCTCAACCAGTGGCATAAAAGACTTCATGATCAAAAGCTTTAGATGTTTTCCATTCTTTTCTCCTAGGAATTGGACAGTAACATTGCTGAGAAACTTCATATGGAATTCTGTGGGAATGGCTGAGGGAAAGGTCTTGGCGGTTTCAGTGTATGAGCACTAGGATGGTAGTCAGAACAGCCAGGAAATGAAATGGGGTAATGATGCACCTAATAACTTACTGAAAATTCAGCAATAGGGAATAGAGCCAAAATCTCAGTAGAGATGTGAGTCTTTATTTCAAAACAGAGCAAGAAGCCTCCTGGCACCCTTCCCAAATGCAAGGTGTGCAGCTGAAAGCATTATTTCCAAACAATTCCATCCCAGAAGTACAGATTGAATGGAGATTATCACAGCTACCCCCAGGGCATGACTAACCAGGACTGGTGAGGTAGATCAAGCTGGTGAATTGCTCTAAAGACTGACATTTCAATAGCATACTGTGTGATAAGGACCAGATCCTTAGCTGGTGTTGGCAAGGGCAGCTCCAGGGACATCGGTAGAGTTGTATCACTTAAATCCAGGGGAGAATCCGGCCCATGGTATGCATGCAGAGATGATTCATAGTTTTATACCAGGTAACACAAGGCACTGTCAGAAAGATTTTAAACTAATATACTGTGATAATCTAATCTTGTTGTCTCAAATACAAGCCACTTCATCAACCCCAGATTAAGTCAGTATGGGCTAGATCTTCCCAGGCCTTTAAAAGGAAAAATGCAGTAATTTACCATCTGGTTATAATGTGAGGGTCATATGGAAAGAACAAAAGTCTCTCAATATAAATAATTTCTCCTATTCTAAAAGTTTTGGGAAATGACTGTACTGTCTAGAACTATTTGTGAGAAAGGTATAATGAAGGTATATGAAGAAATAGTCATTACTCTCCATTCAGGAAGCTTACACAGTTCACAAAATAGGGTAAAAGTTTTGCTGGATCGTTACTGTTGTTCATCCTCTGACACATTGCCATTTCTAGTGTTGCTCCCTTCACTTTTTCGTTTTACATCTTTTGTACAAGCTTAGAAATCAATGCTCCAAGTCAGACTCTAGCTATTCAGGTTAAGCAAACCAGAATCCTGGGATATTGGGCCTTTTCCCTTTTTTAGCAAGGTTAGATTGCACGAGAATCCCTGTCCTCCCAACTTCAGTAACTAAAATTTGGGGGTAACTTTTCACATCTCAATAGCTTTCACAGATTATAGTCAGACATTGGGATGTTATTTTTCCTGGGAGAATGTTTTATTTTTGCAAGCCTCAGCACTGGCTTGCACTGGCTCAGTTGTTGCTGAAGAGATTTTTTGTTTGAAGACATACTGTTGCAATATATTATTTTCAACTCTTTCTGATAAGCTCCTAAATGGGCTAGGAAACAGTCATAAAGTTAATAGGAGATGGGAGAAGGAGTAAAATAAGCCCTTCTTCAGGTGCCTAACACAAAGTAATAGGGTTTCAGAGGAACGTAGGCTGTGCTTAGACAGTAGGGAAAATTGTCCTAATAGTTATCTAAGTTTAACATAATCTACAAAATATACCTCAGTTACCTTGGGCTTCTCTAGAACCAAATTTGTAAAACTTCAAAGCAGCCATGTATGACAATGGCTGTTCATAAGACTTTCAAGCAGATGCCATATTCCAACAAAGCTAACGAGTGCCCTTTGCTTGATCTCATTTGGCTTTGGAATGCTCCACTTACCTTTTAATCAAAATCTTGTAGTGATAATTGAGATGTCTTGGTATTGGAAGCATTAAAGGTGTGTCAAGACACTCTCTTACTAATCCAGGAAGGGACAGTCTTTTCTGAATACCAGAGACATTTAATGGTTTATGGGACATGACTTTACTCTAGGTGTCATCTTTTAAATAGCAAGTGAAATTAAGGTCTGGCCATTTGTGATTATAAAAGATCATTAATTTCATTAAGAATTGAGGTGCTCAATTCCCTTGCATCTAATTGAATTGTGCTTAAGTTACATTTCTTTGTTTTTCTATTATTTCATGCAAAAGAACACGAAAGAGTGATACTTAACCTGGAGATTAAACAATGAGGCATAGGCTCTCTAAAACAGACAGGTTTAGATCCATGCACACAGCCTGAACAGCACTTGATTTCTAAGTGTTTCTTTCAAATCCCTTATTTGTTCCTCTGTGATTATACTAGCTTAATCATAAAGCACATGATATAGGATATATTGTATGTATGTACATACATCCCTGCATAGGATACATCCCATACATCCCTATATAATTCATCATATGGTCATTGTTCTGGAAGAATAAGACAAGATGTCCTGAACATACTGAACATCTGAACTGAAAGAGAGAAATGCTAAGTTAAGGGACAACAAGCTATCAAAATATTTATCAGCAAATCTCTAACTAAGAAATATAATCCTTCATAAAAGACTAAGAACGAATTTTAATACACTATTTCAGGCACAACAATAATAGCAACAAAAACAACCCCCCCCTTTATTTTAGTTAAAGGAGAAGAGTGTTGAGAAATATTTTTTAAAATAATAGACTGCTTCTAGGGAGGAGAATTTGCACAAGTCTGTTCAGTTTTTGAACTTGTAACTTTTACAGCACTAAATGCAACGATATATAACCAACCGATCCAGCAGCCTACCTGATGCGAGTCAAAGGGACTCCGTACATGAGTCAAGACTGATTGTTCAGGTCCTTGGTGCCTCAATTTAGTAGCCTGAGGAGAATGTCCTTTATATTCCAACTAGGAAAAGGTAGGGTATGTGCAAGTATGCTCTTACAAGATGGAAAAAAAAACAGTAAATAATTCTGACAAGGTGAAGCCAGAGCTAAAATTGTGAGTTCTCTTCTCATTCATGCAGTCATTAGATATCTTAATTTTACCATGGAAAGAGTTGAATATGTTAGTATGAGACAGTTTTAATTGCAGATGAACTGGTTGTACTGTCTTTGACTTTGGAAGACAAATGTATGCAGTCATCTGAAGAATTAGTAAAAAGATTTAGATTTGATGTTGAATTGTGGCTTATGTGTTAAGATTTTTACTTTCTTTGATTACTAAGAACTTTTCTGCATTTAAATTGGCTAAATCACTCATAATCAATTTGTCAGCCAAATTTTAAACTACTTCCTCAGTGCAGATTCTAAGGAATCAAGATGACTTGTGATTTAATAACTGGATAATAGCAGTGTACATAGGATTTGTCATAGGATTTGCTCCTGTTTGAAGAAATAACTCTGAAAACAACTTTTAATGCATCTAATATGCAGACACATCTGATTCCATGTAAATCAATGTGAAATATGCCAATTTACTTTTGTAGAGTAAAATTGCATTTATTAGCAGAAAGTTGAGCAGGAGATAATCAACTTCCCACTGGGACAGGTTTTTTTAAGTGCATTTGTAACAGTACCCTCTTCCACTCAGGGAGAAGCTTGTTTCCTTCATTTATTTCCATACAAGGACTCTACTACACCACATGTCAAGAAGACAGTTTGGGATGTGGCAGCTGGCGTGGTGCTCATAGTAAGTTTGGCACATAATACTGCTGAGATCATCACTGTGAGTAAATCTCTCCATTGCAACTGGAAGCTGGAGAAGCTTCTGGACAAGTGCCACATGCTGAGTAAGGAACAAGAAAGGCTCACTCATGGGAAGGTGAGCTGGGTACACCCAGCATAATTTGGGTGACACCACTTCCATAATCCCACGGCACATCTTGCTCACTTATTTCTCCTCAAAGAGCTATTGATTACCAGTGACATCCCCAAAAGTTTTAGTCAAATAAAGGAAAAAGAGGGGTTTATGCTTGATTTTATAAATATACATTGGTTTTATTTCAAATAGGTGATACCAAGACTGGAGGAGGTTATTATCTAAAAAAAGAAGAAAAAAAAAAAATAGATCTTAGAGTGGACTACAAAATGACTGCTTATAATAAATAGTTCTGATTCCACATTGCTCATTTTCCTAGGTTATATCATGAACAGCTTAACCACCTGTGATGACAAGTTGCTCAGAAGCTCCCTGCCTGATTTCAACAAGTCTAATGCTTGATGTGGTTCACTCTATTAGCCCATACTGTTTAGGCAAAAGTTTCTGCAGTGTATGACTTGGCTGCCATGAGCCTGCACTATGTCTCAGAACCATTTCACTTTTCTCAGAACAATTAATAATGTATACCCAGGTATCTCGCTACTTGCACTCTTGTAAGGTTTACAAGATCAGAATCTTGTTAGACTTCACAGGAGTCTTCATATTCTTCAGATATTCCACTCCCATGCCTGTTTGGATTGTGTCAGTACTCTGGCAGTATTCATAAGCAAATATGATTGTAATTTAGGCTTCCTTTTGTCATTGATGCATGAGAGATTTAGTGGCATTAATAGGAGTTAAGATGTAAATCCCTTGCTCAACAATAGCAGAGAATAGTCCCCTTCATATAGATTCTGATGACCTATGAACCAAGGGTCAAGTGGGCTGTCCTACAAATTATCTGACAGTAACAGATGCCAAAGTCTTGGGAGGTTAAAAAAATACCAAAAAGCTCAGGACTATGAAATGCTCAACAGCAGCTATTCTTGTAACTTCATGCATCAGCCAGTGGCACAGTCACAAATTAAAAAGAACCAAAACAAAGATTCCTTCTTGCCTGGCAACAAACTTCCTTCTTCCACCAAAAAATATACAAAAGCAGCTCCAATTTAAATAGTCATCATATTAATTGCCTACCCAAACTGAGGGCTGCACCATAAATCTTTAAAGTTTTCAAGTGTGTTTTCAGTCTAAGGGAACATTTGGAGAGTCAAGCAGCAGAAACCACAAAGTATGTCAATTCTGCAAATAAATTATGTTTTCATAACTCTGAGATAATCAGATTAGTTCTCCACTCCTTTGCCTCAAGTTTTATACCTGTCTAACTCCATTGATTTCAACAGGGGCTTAATCTACACCACATCAGGTCTGTATCAGTCCTACATCAGTTGTAAATTGATCTACACCAGTTGTAAGTTAGAGAAGGATCACACCCTGTGTAATAGTTCACAGGCCTTATGGTCTGTTTCTACATCTGCCTTCGTATTTTATTTTGAAATCTCATGTTATTACTTTTGGCTGTTGTAGGTTTTCTTCTGTTGCCCCACAGGCATGCGGGGAGGAGGTACAGGTCTGAACTGTGGGGCTGCAGACCACTTCGGCTTTTCCTTTTTAACCTTATTAGAAACGTTTCCACTTCTTTTTTTGAACACTGGTTTTGCCCAGAAACTGATGAAAGTCCCAAATCCTGAAAAGATTTCACACTCAGAGGCACAGGATCATTAATGTCGGAAAAGACCTTTGGGATGATCAAGTCCAACCCTCAGGCGCACACTACCATAACCACCTGTGAAATGTTGCTGATGAGCACAACACTTTACATAAAAGGAAGCCCAAGGAAAAGTCCTGGTGGAACTTGGGCTGTGTTAGGGCAAGGGTGAGAAGGAAGAGAAGAGAAATGTAGGCATAATTTCCCAAACAGATATTTTATGTGTAAGGACACTGCATGTTGTCCAGGAAGGTGGTAGAAGCCTCATCTCTGGAGGTTTTTAAGGCCAGGCTGGATGTGGCTCTGAGCAACTTGATCTAGTGTGAGGTGTCCCTGCCCACAGGAGGAGGAGTGTAACTAGATGATCCCTGAGGTCCCTTCCAACCCTAACAATTCTATGATTCTACCTGGAGTAAAAAAATCTTGTCAGAATCTGCATTTTATTCAACAGAACAAGAGCCATTTCAAATTTTAAGATGGTGAAATGACTCTGATAAGATGATTGGACCGAACCAATCATTGCAGATTCAGTAATTCCCAATAATCATGCCTCAAAACACAGCATAAGGAACTGCAGCATTTGTATCTATTCCATAATTTGGTGAAAAATGGAATATTAATGAAGAGAAGGGCAGTGTGGTATGACATTGGAAAGATGGAAGGTGTCATTTCCTCTCATTTATTTGAGGATGATTCATTTGGCTGAAACTTTCTGTGAAATTGAAGGTGGCAAAGCAGGATCTAGTTCCTGAGCCACCAGCTGAGCAGTGAAACTTGGTAGCATTTGTTATTGGTGTCTAAACACTTTTCTTTGTGCTTGTAAGCCCCTGTGCAGGGAGTCTGAACAATATGACCCCACCAGATGTTCCTTCCACTCAAACTCCACTTCTGCAGTTCTATTAACTCAGGTTTGGGTTTGAGACTGTTTTGTCAGCCTCAAAACAAACACCTCTGTTTCAGGCTATGTTAAATGCAAAGTTAATTAAAAGATCATAATCATTGATCCCCTTTTCCCATGGAACTCTTAGAAAATAACAGGTGATCCGTGCCTGCCCTTTGTGTTATTTATGCAGGTAACTGGGGGGATACCTATCTTGCCTGGGTATTGCTTAGAATCACAGTTCCTCAGTTCAGATCAGGAGCATGGCAGAGATATCAGTCAGGGATGGGAAAGAGGTATAAAGAGATGGGCAGAATGCACTGTAGGGAATAAGAGAGGGGAAAAGCAGTAAGAATACAGGAGTAAACAGTGCATGATGGAAAAACCTTCATGAGGTTTTAAAGAGAAAATCTGTTTGCAGACATCTATACAACAATGGAAGATGTCATCTTCCATTTAATTTTAGCCTTTTTGTTCTTGAGGCTGCCATCAGCCTCGTTTTCCCTGCAGACTCTCTTGCAAAGAAGATGGCAGGTCTCCAGGGGCTTCCTAGTTTAGAACAAAATTTACAAACAAATGAAGGACTGTAAAATATTTCACTGGAAGGGAGGGTGGTCAGACACTGGAACAGGTTGCGCAGGGAGGTGGTGGAAGGGAAATGAATAAATAACAGAGGTTCTGACCTGATACTGGTTTTTGTTTGCATTTGTTTAGAGACTAGTGACAGGGGAGGCTGGAAATTATTCTGTGCAGCCATTATATTTCATGCACAATAACATGCACTTAAAATTATGCCATCATCTTTCTTGTACTAATGTGGGGTTAATTGAAAAGCCCTTTTTCTCTTCCATTTTTCAAGGGGATTTATAAATATCTTCACTGGGTTAATGGTGTTGCTGGAAAGTTGAATGGCAGATGTCACTTTTCAGAGTCCATAAGTGCTGCATTGCCCTGAAAAACGTGCTGGTAGGCTACGTCATATGTGAATCAACAGCAGACTTTTATATGGCAGTAGAAGTGGAAGTGTCTTTACAAAGGTGTTTCATATGTTGTGCGTATTTACAGTTACTGTGGAGAGCACAGCAGGAGTAGCCAGTGAATCCCCATCAGTTTTGTGTGCAATAACATGGATGTCCAAAAACTGCTGGCCTTGTCCACTTAGCCAATTCCAGTACAACCTGAAACAATATTGCTTCCACACATTTTGGCAGAAACAGCTACCTGGTTGTGCAGACATAATGTGTTTGACTCTTCCAGGGGTTTATGGAAGGAAGAGTGTGAGCATGACTTTGGTTCTTTCTTTATTTTCCAGGAAGGAAATAAACTGTATAGAAGTCTTTCTCCAAAGCAAACCCATTGGTATTTGCAGTGATCAGTAAAAACACCCCTGATCTGAATAACTGAAAGAGTTCCAGGCATTACATGTGTGTCTCAACTGTGGAATAACATCCACTGACTGCAGAGTTTGAACCAAAACTTATGTTAGGTGCAATGTAAATAGCAGGAGCAGCATCAAACATCAGGACTTTGTGCATTTTCAGTGACCTATGAAATTTATATTGGCAGTGGAGAGTAAAACATTAATACAAGTCTATACCAGTCAGTACCAGCTCATTGGAGTACTGGTTAGAAACAAGTCAGCCTGGAGTAATGTCTGTACATATGCATGAGTATAATATGTATGAATGTATATTTATTTATTGACTACATAAACACATATACAAATGCATGTAAATAAATACATAAGCATGTCCTTGTGTGAAAGCAGATGCATGCCTGGAAACAAAATATATTGAAAGGGAAATCAAATTAACCTCTGCAATATTTGGACATAAGGAGAATATAGGGGAAAATAATCTGGTATGTCCAAAGAAGAAATTAAAAGAACAGAAGAAATGGCTCCAACAGAAGAAAAAAAAAAAAATCACATAAATTTATTACAAAAACAAAATAGAGTGTTTGAAGTGGAAGCCATGCCAAATTCAATTAATTTGGTCCTTTCATTGAAATCCAGAGCAACTCCCTTAAGTTTGGCTAGGAGTAAAATTGAGTGCTTTAATAGTAGTTCAATCCAGGAATGAAAACAACCTGTTTGAAAAAGTGTGAGTGTGTGTGTGTGTGTGTGTGTGTGTGTGTGTGTGTGTGTGTGTGTGTGTATATAAATGAAGCAAAATTACTAGAATGTCAAGTCACATATTGGAATGAATCTGTAAGAGATTTGGTTCCCATTAGCCCTGAAAACCAAAGAGGCAGAGTAGACTTGCTGACTTATAATTAGTCCTTTTCTGGCCAAAAGTCCTTCATTGTGAAGGGCAGAGTGTGTGCCAAGGTCAAGAGCCAACAATACTCTCCTTTGCAAGGACATGTAAGATGTAGAGCACATTGAACTGAGCAAGACGCTGTTGTTGCCTAATGCAGAGCTGTTTTCTTTCTCTGCAGAAGAGCCAAATGGTGCTGGAAAGCAGGACAGAGAAGACAACCCACTTCAGCAGGCTGACTTGGCTGTGTGCAGCACTGACAATCAGGTGTTGCCTTAAAGGTGTGCTGGTCTAGCTTCTTGTGTTCCTTAACACAACCGTGCATGAGTGAAGTGCTATAGCAGATGAGCATTCAGCATATGCACTCCCATGATTTACAAACACTGTCAGCATAGGCTGGGACTGTTTTCTATCCCGTGCACAAAGATGAATGTCAGCTGTGACTTGGTAAGCAAATGCTAACATCTTAGGGCTTAGCAAACTAAAGATCTGATATAGAAACATAGAGTCAATAAGGTTGGAAAAGACCTCAAAGATCATCAAGTCCAACCTGTCACCCAAGAATATGGTTCTTTCATCTGAGAGTAAGAGCTTGATTTAGCACTCATTTAGAAGTGTTAAATTTAGCACTTTTAAACATTGTCTTTTTTAAAGTCTTATGCATATCACCTGAAGAAAAGCAAACCTCAAATGGAGATCCTTTTTCCATCAATTACAAATAAATTTAAGAAGCATTTTGAAGGTTGACAATGTATTTTAAATCATCTCCCAGCCACCCCATTGTCCCATTATAAGATGTACATCGATACCTAGAATAGAATAGAATAGAATAGAATAGAATAGAATAGAATAGAATAGAATAGAATAGAATAGAACAGAAGAGAACAGAACAGGTTGGAAGAGACCTTCAAGATCACCACTTCCAACCTATTATCCAACCCACCTAATCAACTAAACCATGCAACCAAGCACCCTATCAAGTCTCCTCCTGAACACCTCCAATGATGGTGACTCCACCACCTCCTCGGGCAGCCCATTCCAGTGGGCAATCACTCTCTCTGTGTAGAACTTCTTCCTAACCTCTAGCCTAAACCTCCGCTGGCACAGCTTGAGACTACTTCACCTACCTACAGGTGTGAGACTCACTTGCAGCACTTCAAGCAATGATTGATTTTGTTCACATTTGGAACATTTCTCTTTGCAACTTTGACATTTTGTAGGATTAAGTGGAAGGTGTTTATTGTTTAGCGAGCCTTGTTAAATACATTAAAATGTGAAGTAAAGGCTTAAGTCTTTTCATGTAGTATAGATTCAGTTATGACTGTTCAAGATCCTGTACACTTTAATCTGCTATACATACAGAAAAAATACATATGTTTACAGAGAAGCAAAACTTTCTGTCAGTGAAAGGCTGCCAGAAACAAGTCAGTTCAGGCAACGATACATGTGCATACTTTGCCTAGGAGAAATATTCTTGTCACATAAAAATCCCACCATTAATCAAAAATCACATTATAGCTTCTGGAATGAAGTTTCCTTTACTACTCTTCCATAATAAGCCTAAGATAAGATAAAATTGGTAATTGTACCTTCTCTTCTGATGGAAGATAATACTAAAGCGATATAGAAATTTGAGTTACAAGAATATATTCACCCTGCTAATAGGCTTCCATTATGTAGTCTTTACTGATTTATTCATTACACATTTCTCCACATATAGAAAAATTTAATTGGAAGTTACTTACTACACTGTTACAAAATGTTAACCAGAAAGTTTTCTTTAATCAAATTACCATTAATGCCAGGAGAGCTAGTTTATTTCAATAGTGCATTTATCAGGAGCAAGAATAACACAGGCATTACTAAACAATAGTTTTACAGCACTGTTTATTATGTGAACACTTCCAGGGACTAAGCAGAGGCTGCTGTAGATTGATAGGGTAATGTAAACTTTATTGGCATTTATTACCTCTCTTGATCAAAGTTTTAATGACATATGAAACGTAGGCAAGGTATATAATACAATAACTTGTCAAAGGAAAGGCATTACTGAGGATGGTAAGAGTTTGTAAAGTCATATTCTGCCATGCACATGTCCCACAGAAGCAGGTGGAAGACAAGTGTTCACACAGCTTCTGGCAGAAAAGCAGCTTGGCATCAGATTCTCCGCAAAGAAACCAAGAGAGGGGAAAGTATACTCAAAGCTGTATCTGTGTCTAACTCACTTTTGCATTCCCTGACTGTGAGGATTTATACCTCTCTAGTATTATTCTATCCCCTAGCAATAACATCACCCATACACTTGGGAGAACTGGGGGCTCTCCTTCTGACTGGACCAATATCCCATTTTTCAAACAAATGGAAAACAAAATGAAATCTTTTGCCCTGAAGATGTATAGGGCAAGGCACAAGAGATACTCACCGGTGGACAGGCTGAAGCGAAGAAAATCTCCAGGCAGTTTTAAGTGCCCATGGCAGAGATTTCAATGCTGTCACATGAAACACTTTTTAAAAATTAATTTTAGCTTCTAACTGGGTACCAAACTTATTAAAAATTGTGCAGGATAGTCCCTTTGTACACCAAATATGATCCTCCTGATGGCTCCAAATGCTGCCATTGAACATCTAAAAAGGGTAAATATAGATCTGCAGTACTATGGACTGGACTGGCAGAAACACTTTCTCTGTAGGGTAGATCCAGGTATCTGCCTTGAGCTTCCTTGAGATATGTTTGCAAACATTTCCTGTGCAAAACAATAACCATAACTACACTGCAAACATCTCTGTTATTTCTTAGGGCACACTGCTCAAGAGCTGCTCAAGAAATGTTCCAACTGCAGAAAACTGAGTCATTAGGTACATTTATAAACTCTGTGGCAGGCAGAACCTAAATCTGATTCAGACTCAAAGAACCATGGAGTATTTGGGAACAGCTCCTGAAAGAAGGTTGGAGAAATACCTGGCCAGTTAAGGCACACAAATAAATGAGAAAAATACTCACTGTAAGTTCAGAGACATTGACCTACACATTAATCTAAAATAAAGGTAGCACTCATGCCTTTTGTTACTTCATATCAACCTCAAGATGATGACACTGCTGCCCTTTAGTCTGTATGAACCATTCTGGGACCATAAAAAGTCATAATTAGGTGTAATTATATGGACATGTGCATAGAATTTCCAAGCAATTTGCCATGGCCTATGAAACAGTCTCCCTGGGTCACTTCTAGTTCGAAGTGTAGTTGAGCGGATGTTCAGTGATGGTACAAAGGTCCCACATAAACTGACACGTGAGCACAGTGATACCCAGGAGCCTTTCATCACTTCAGCATGATGCCATCCCCAGCACCAGCTGCAGCCATATGGAGCCACTGTCTAACAATCACAGTCTTTGCCTCCCATTTCACAGTGTTTTATAACACCTCCTACACTCTCTGAGGTGAGCAGACCAGTCTGATGGCCACAGAGAAACACAATGTAGAAGACTTCAATGCAATGCAGGATTCAGTAACCACACTGATCTGTCCCTCTTCCTAAACCCATGGATATGTGAGTGATCTTGAGAGGGGCTTATATAACCTATGATAATGCAGATTGGTTACTTGCCTTCCTTAACGTGATGGTTTTCATTTTGGGCTCCTTGCCTTAAATCTGAATGGTGGTTATTTCTGAAGCCGCTCACACTCTGTGTGACTTGGCCTTTAGCCTGGAGCTCTGCTTTGCAACCAGCCCAAGGAATTACATAAGAAAACCACACATGCTCCCACTGTCTGTGGAGGGTTATAATCTTTTAGAGGAGCCAAATTCAGAATTGATGAGTAAGCATCACTTAGGAGGCAAAGCCTTGCTCTGAGTCACACCCATCTGAAGCCAGCGAGGCGAGCTGCTTGCAAGTTGTGTTTATAATGGTTCCCCTTCAGAGCAGAAGTTAGCCCAGGGAGGCTAAGATAGAATAATTTAGAACTCTTTCCAACCCCTTAAAGCCAAATTCTTCCTTACCTTAGACCTCTGCTGATGTCAATAGGCATGCTGAGACTGTAAATCAGGCCAGAAGTTGGCCCTTGTTTGGTCCAATTACCCCATAATAAACTCCCTGAGGACTACTGTACTGATGTGTAATTTGCATCCTTTCTCCTCTGAAATGGTATATTTATGTTTATAGATTGAGTTAGCAGTTCTAAGGGAGGAGAATGGCTGCCTGAATCATTTACAAATGGGAAAATCCATATATTTGAAACTTGGTATGAAATATTTGCTTTTGGGCTGTAACTTGGTGTACTAAGCCACTGTCTATAGTAAATATTTACAGCCAAGTTACAACAAGTTCTTAGAATATGTGATTTTCTGCATGAAAACGCTCACACATAAGGGTGCGACTTTCCCCCAGTAAAACACCGAGTTAATTGCAGGCTTTGTAAACATTATCAAGTATAATCTTGACATTAACTTTTAAATGTTCAGTAATGATTTTTAACCATGTATCAAGCAGCTGTGTTTTTCTCCCAAGTTCTCAGAGAGACAACTGTTTTCCTTTTAGTGGCTTTGTCAGGCTTAACTTGGGATTAATTTGACTGCAGGTGTCAGATAAGCACAGTATTTTAGCAGCACTACCGAGAACCATGTGGACAAAATGCAGAAGCATGAAGGCATGTTGGTCAAAACTCTGAAAGATTGATGGAAGTGAGTTATGCTGCTTAAATATCTTTGTCTGTCTAGAAAAGCTAAACTTGCAAGCGGGGAGCAAGGTATGCTACAGCCATTATTTTGCCATGTTCTCTGTTAACGTAGGTAACTGGTCAGGCTTTTTTTGATCATAATTTCTCTGTCAACATAAAATCTAGCAAGCAAGCTTCATAAATCATGCAGTGACAGCCAGTGTGGTTGGCCAGTGCTAAACACAACTGGACTCTTCTTTTCAAGCCTTTGCTTCTTAGGTCTGCCTGCGTCAGCAGTGCTCTTCAACAAACATCTGTAGTTCATCTTATCGTTTGAAGAAATATATGAGTTTCTCCATTGGTGTGTTTTTTTTAGCTTCAGCTTCTTGATTTGTTTGAACACCATCTGCTACATATAAAATTCAGAGAATTTGTGAAATGTGCATGCAGCGAGAAAATTTTAATTGTATTAACCTTGCTCTTTTGTGTGTGTGTGTGTCTCTGTGTGTGTGTCTATATGTGTGTGTGTGTGCGCCTGTGTGTGTGCATTCAAGACAATTTTTGGTGCTCATCATCTACTGATAAGTAAAAGCAAATAGACATGTCTAATAGTACTGCCCAGTTATTTGCTTTACAGTCTTCTACCTATATAATACTTTATCCATTCAGGTACAAAACCAGAGTCTGTTCCTTGCAGCATTTAAGAATTAATTGAGTTGTGCATCCACAAACAAATCTCTTTTACCGAAGATTTTCTCTCATCTTATCACTCTGCACCTATGTGGGTAATACATACATCCAAAAAAAAAAAAAAAAAGTAAAGTAAAATAAAATAATTAATTATTCCTAGGATCAATCAGCATAAGACATGTAACTTCGGAAGCAACTGGAGCCGGCTGGCAGGAGCCCGAGCTGAGCGACCGCGTGTCATGACGTGGGATTGCCACAGGGTGGTAGGAGAAGTGCGGTTCCACCGCCACACCGGCACCGAGAGAGCAGAGCAGAAGAGGCAGAAACTTCTGAAAGGACGGACGGTGACTCACTTTCCACTTAGTCTAAAGAGAGGTATCAAAAATAAGGTTTAGCTCATGGTAAATCCAGATGGTTAAACATTTGACCCATATCTAATCCCTCTGCCAAGCGTGCACCACCACCATCACTGCTGTCATAACAACACATGCACGTAAAATCACTCCGGTTCCAAGAAGCAGCACACATTCTGGGGAAAATTAGATTTTAAAGCATGTTGCAGAAATAGAAAACACAGTCTTTACAACATGTTATGACTCCAGCTTTGAGAAGGGTTATGTTATATATACTAAAAGAATTCCTTGGGACTGCGGCTTGCTGCCGTTCTGTGCGTTTTGTTATGATAACATCATACAAAACATTGAACAGCTCTTTGATCTTAAAAGAGTATTTAGCTGAGACCCATTTATTGTATTTAATCATTTAATAAAAGGGTGGAGGCTTTGTTCACAAGAGAAGAAACAAATCAGAAACAGAAATTCTACCTCTCTTGCAAATCCTATGCATAGTACGGACAAGTCCTATAGCTTTGGTTTGATTATTGGTGGTCACATATAAAGGGAATGCAAGTGACACATATGCAAACTAAATCCTTGATTTGGCAATTGCATTAATACCACTGATGTTCAGATTTACCTTTGAGGTCGTCTTGAAACACAGAGGACTGCTCCTATATGTTAGAGAGAATAACACCTTAATTTAAAACCAAAATAAATGTAAAATACTAACCTAGGAAACATAGGATGTGCTTTATACAAATACAAAACATAACTTCCAAATATCTTCATGTTTTATGCTAGGATGAATGCAGTTTTGTCCAGCTAACAGTGGAGGATGTGATAGGCATATCAGGCTCGAGACCTTCAGGATATAGAGAAAACTATATATTCAGAAATGGGCAAGGTTTATGTAGTATAGTATCATGTTTTAAACAGTTCATAAAAGAAGGCAAGTGACAACAGAACAGTGTGGATGATATAAAATAATGTAAACCTTCCTTCAAATATCAAGCAATTTTTTTTCTGCCTCAACTCACTTTCCACAATAGAGTGAGTGAAAAATCCATAGAGAATAAAACCAGTGATCCCTTTGAGCAAGGATACAAATTTACCTAGATATGTCAACCACACAGATTTATGGGACAAGGAGTTTTTCACCCTGAAGAAAGAATCTTTCTTGTCAGTCATCTATTAAAAAAAGCTGAAAATAAAGCTCTCAGAGTTATTTTTTTTTATGTTTTAAGAATCAGGGGGGGTGGGGGAGGTGGGGAAATCTGTTCAGGGTTGTTGGATTTTTTTTGTGGGCTTTTTTTCTTTAAGCTTTCCCATAGCCATGGAAGAGTTCTCTTCATGGATGTATAAGAAACACTTGTGTTGTGCTGCTATTAATGGTATGATTTGTTAGTGTACTTTTATGTATGGAGTGTCTGCATCTGGTAAGGTCTACAACTGTACCTCCTTGACAGTGCCAGATGTTGTGAAGATAAAATACCTCCTGTGTGAGGAACTGCTGGAATCAGGCTCCATCATAGGTGTTCTTAATACAGTTTAAAAAGGCATCTGTCTTAAAATAATTTCAACATCTTACTTTTCTATTTATTGTTTCGTCAGGTCTTTCTTGCTACCAGGGAAATATTTTAGTGCCCCTACTAACCTGATGTTAAAGTTGCAGTTTCAGTTTCTCCCCTCTTCTCCCCATCCCCCACCTCCCCCCCCTTTGTTTTTTCTAATTCTGAAGCCACTGCTCAAATAAAGAGGGAGAAATAAGAGAAAAAGCTTATTGTAGAACTCAGCTGATTGGCCCAACCAAGAAAAAATGAAATTGGTCAGCAGGTATTTTTAAATCAGGTTAACCACTAAACAGCATGCAAAATAATGAGACCAGATTTAGACAACTTCTTTGAAAACTTTGCAGTGGGGAGACAAGAGGGCTGATAGAAGGCAGTGGAAGAGCTCTGCTTCACTATCATACCCCATAACTCACTGTATTGTCAGCCTCTTAAAATAGTAATGATACTTGACCCTTATTAGTATTTCTGGGCAATATATGAGCTTGAGTTTCCTTGGGTGAAAGCTAATGCCTTAGACCACCCTTTAGACCACCATTCCATCTAGTTATAGTACATATTAATGTTATTCTTGGGTCATTTAACTTAGTCTCAGTGAAGAGTGGAAAATGGTGCTAAGCTGTAAATCAGCACTGTCCTGCAGATTTGTGCCATAACAGATCATCTCGAAAATTCCAGCCTTGCCTGACCATGGTAAAGAGATTATAGTATGCAAAAATTCTGCTAAACATAGCTTGTTTCATTTTTGTGCTTCTCTGATAGTCTATCTGGCAAGGAAAAGTTAAGACTTGTTATGGTGGACAGTGCATTGAAGAGGAATATCGCTATAATAAAAGCCCCAGGCTAAAACTTTTACCATATGTGGTTAAACTCTCCATCCTTTCTAAAGGTGAGCTGCAGCAGGGAGGAAATTATTAAACAAGGCCACTGATACTGAGCACAAAAATTATTTTTTTAATCCTGAGGGGGGAAAAAATTAGTTCATAAATGTATTGTGCTTAAAAGGTATCCTCTGAGTGCCAACGTTCACACCCCAAATGACAATCTGAAACGTTCAGTGGCATTAGTCCATTTAACTAAATCCTGATTACTTGAGATGAATTCATTTAAAAAGCAAATGTAATACTTCCTCAGCAAATGTTCCACTAACTCTTTCTCCAAATCATGATTTACTATTATTTTTTTTTTCCCTCTCTTTCCACACTGTTCTGGCAAACAAATAATATTTACCTTTAGCTTCCTAGAAAAGATTTACAGATAAGTCTGTTTTGCAGATGTGCCTTGGTGAATTTAACAGTAATATATACTGTCATCACGGTTGTCTTCAAATCTTCGAAATCACTTATGCCTTTTACAATACATATTTAATTGAATGTCTAGCTAGTAGATATGTATATGTAGCTCACAGTTGTGGGTGGGCACGTGTGTGCCTAATACATATATTTAGCACTTAAACATGGTCCGATGAGTGATAGAGAAATGCCTAAGAGAGAGATATTTTATACACACACACACAGAGTTTGGAAATGCATAATCTCCTGAAACAGCCAGAGAAAGAGAGAAAAGTGGAGAGACATCTGCAAATTAACAAATCATCTATCTTATAGGGTCATTCACAAATTAGTTTTGCAGAATAAGATAGAACAAAAACGTAATTCTGACGAGCATTTGTTCTGGCTATTTATCACATCAAATTGTGTAACAATATTAGACACAGGAATTTTTGCTCAGCTTATTCCTTATAGTGTTACCATTATTTCACAACTTGGTGCAGATGTTTCATGCTGAATAATGCCCTTTCGTTGACATTCGTGCTCTCACTGTCAAACTTTTAAGTAGCTGTGATGCTTATATTCCATAAGAGTGCTAGAGGGGGGACGAGGGGAAAGTAAATTAAAAGGGGGGAGGTGGGGGGAAGGAATAAAAAAGGGAAACTTCAGAATTCTGTTCTCCCTCATGCTTAAGTGGAGGATTCTCGACATTTCATTTGCCTTTTTTTTTTTTTTTAATAGCTACTTGTAATTTAAATTATTGCTCAGTGACACAGGCTTTTGAGGCAACCTGAATCTTCTTGGGACTCAGCCTTTGAAGTGCAAGCGTTCGCCTGCTGCAGTGAGGACGACTCGTCCCTCTGTCGAGATACGTACTAAAATCTATCTCACGTTGTACTTTTATTGTCAGTTTTATTGCTTGAACGGAGCAAGTGCTTGCATTTATGCCTCAAAAGGCTATTGTTGTTCAATTAATTGAACTGTTTCAAAGTTCCTTTTCCTCTGTTAATTATTTTTGGAGGGGGGGGAAAAAACCCAACAAAACAACAAAATCGAAAGCCTTAAAAAAGAGCAATTTGCCTATGAATTAAGGGCTGGAGACGATTTTCTCTTAAGTAAAAACCACAAATTAATCTGCCACCACAGAATGAATCTTATTCCAAAAAAAACGGAGAGCAAAATTGTACAATCAGGATATTGATTCCCTCAACGCATATTTTTCATTTATTGGTATTATAAGATCATGCTTGAGCCTGCAGCAAGGAAAAAGAAGGGGAGGGGAAAAAAAAGATAGAGAAAAATTGAATCTGTGCACAAGTACAGATCCTTAGCTTAGTCTTATCCTGGCAAAATAGTTTTTTTTCAACTGTGCCTTCATTTGGAATTCTGGATTTTTAATTCATTTCCTTTCACGCTTGAAGCAGTGTTACGTTCTGATTTACATTGTCTTTAGACAATTGACGAAGAATCTTCAAGAATTTGTACCAAATTCTTTATAGGATGTATGAAAAGATGTCTTTTGAAAGCAGAGGGTGCAAGCCTTTTAATCAAATTAAATCACTTTTCAGTTGTAAAGCATGCTAGGTGCTTGCGAACGCATTTCAGCATGAAACTTCGGTCGGTTCTGAACAAGTTTGTTAAGGATCAAATTCCCTGTGGCCTAACTCTGTTTCAGTAGAGAATTTGATTCTTCATTACTGTGACCGTTTTTCAAATGTGCAATAACTTTATGTATGCTCTTCCTTTCCTTATGTATACATATGTATACAAACTGGCATTTAATTCTACTGGGGGAAAAAACAAAGAAAAAGCTAAAAATCTTATTTCTTCTGTTTCCTGAGATTTGGGGTCCACTTCACATAAAACAGAATCCCCAAGAGGTTCAGTGCATATTCACTCTTAGGCCAGTACATCCAATACACCCTTTAGTCTTAGATTAAGGAATTAAAGCACTGCGATTGAATTTAATATACAAAATCATTCAATTCGTCCCTTTTGTCTTCTAGGATCCTAAGCATATGGGACCATACTAAGTATAGCAAAAATAGCTGCTGCTATAATCATAATTAGTACCTATTAGCCCTTCCTAGGTGCAAAACCCCAGTGATAAAAGCACAGCACAAGAACCTAGATAGAAGAGGATTTGAAATCTCTGTAGTACAGGATTGTTATTGCTGCCCTTGCAGGTTCACCAAATGCACAGGAAGTAAGAGGGAATTGCTAGTCTTGGGAACCAGATCCTACGTGCCTTTCCCATACACACAAAGATGTACAGACTGAGATCTTTTTTACCTCCTTTCTGAAGCTTTTCTGCTTATCTGAATATGTTTTATGCTCATATATCCCAAAATAATTTTAAAGGTTACCCTTATTAAATTTTAATAGCTTAGGTATTAAAACCTATACATAAGGATAATGGAGAGATTCTCTTTTTTTTTCCCTCATTGTACAGCAGATAGCAGTTGTTTTGCATAGGCTAGGGCAGCTATTCAGTGACCAATTTAATGCCTGGAGATTTTTGCTAAATTATTTCGGTGGGCTGATCTTTGGTATACATAAAGCGTAGCTTTAAATCTCAGCATCCTTTCCATAATGCATTTGAGTCTTAAGCAGTTACAGATCTAAAGGACATCGTCAATTACCAGAAAAAGGGAAAAAAAAAAAAAAAAAGGTAAAAAATCTGACATGCATCTTTCCTGCCCAACAGTCTTTTGGAAAATATCTGCTTTCAGATCTAGAGCGAAAAAATATGGATGTTTACATTAGCGAGCCACAAGTCACATTGTTCAAAGGGAACTATTCTAAATGGTGCGTGAAAAATCAGCACGGACCTCTACTGCTGCGTGGAAAACTGTGCCTCTTGATGCAGGCAGCTTATCCTGAGTGTGACTCAGTCCGGCAGCACGTGGGCCGCCTGAGGAACTGCAGTAGACGCTTCTTTAGGTGGGACAGTTTGCATCAGCCGGCACTGAGCAATAGAAGTGACAGAGACCAGCCTAACGGGGCCGAGCAGCCCCGCAATACAGCACAATCCCTGAGCACAGTCACCCCAACCCAGAACCAAAGGCATCAGAACCCTCCATATGTGGGGGCATGAGGACCCTGTCCCCACACAAGTTGCACAGCAAAACATGGGAGAGTGACGACAACCAGCAGGGACCTTCCAGCTCCCCCCTCCACCCGGCTGGGTCACAGCCATTGTGCCTCAATGAAAAATCACCTCTCCCTGTCCAGGCTCAAACATTTGACCACTGTAAGTAGTTCTCAAAAATCTGAGGCTGTTCACTTTGTTTAGGGCTTCGTGTTGTCCCTTTTGACTTCAAGCATAAAATCAGGTGAGAGCCAGAGCCAACTCATAAAAATGAAGTCACATGTGATAGGAGTATAGATATCATAACCTGTGTGTGAAGGCAAAGGGAACAACGTTATGATCATTGTCTGAGGAGATCTGTTCAAACAATGTAATAGAAAGATGCCCCCTTTATATAAACATTAAACTTTTGGTAGAGGGTTACGATTTGCAGTTCCTGCATGCTCTTCCGAGGATGTGTGAATACATTTAATATGAAGATGTCTATAGAGCTTCCCATATGCAAGGCATGTTTTGCACCACAAGCTCTGTAACTACTCTTTTTTTCTTCTTTCTTTTTAATCAATAGCTCATAAGTATTCATTGGAAGATATGTTGATATTCTACCCTCAAAACTTACAGGAGAATCGCCGCAGCCATATTAAAATCAACATTTACCTTTGATCCTTTCCTTGAAAATGACAAAATAATGGGAGCTTAAAAAGAATTATTAATTTATGATGAGAAGAGTTTGGCTATATGCTAAATAAGCTGCTACCAAATTTTCTACATAATTAACCCAGTGGAATCTGTTAAGAAAGCAAAGCAAAAGTGTGATTCAACAGCCAGGTCCATCACGTGCATATGCAAAGGAGACATGGGCAACTTTACTTCGGAGTCCTCCCTTTGCAAAGAGCTGCCTAACCCTGATCCTCACCCACACCCTTCTTGACCTGCAGCCAGCCCCTGCCCCTGCTGCTTTTTCCATCAGTTATCCAAGGATGCAGGTGAGCTGGTCACCTAATCTTAAGAGAAACCTATTTTTTTAAAGGTGCAAGCCGTGCCTTCTGCTTGTGGAAACGTTTTGATTACCATTAGAGAAATGACTACTCAAAGCCTAGATATAATTAAAAGATTGGGTGTATTTTTAGATGCACTGACTGGTCTACAGACCTGAATATGAAAACATGTCATCTTCATTGGGATTTATTTTGCGCTTAAAATAATGCGTAACGTTTTCTCCAGAGTCACCTCTGTTTAATTTATTGCCTGCAAAATGGACTAATTTCATTTCCAACTTTTAATAATATATTGCAAAAGCCAAAAAAAAAAAAAAAAAAAAGAAAAAAAAGGGGGGGGGGGGGGGGAAGAAAATTAGATACTGAAAAATAACTGACATGTTGCACACAGAACTGAATACCAAGTTCTGAAAGCACAGACAGACTTAGTCGATCATGCTATATTAAACTCCGCCATTCACAATTCATGCCTATCTCTCAAGATACAAAAGTTAATACAGTGCCTAGTTTTTAATAAAAAGAGATGATGGTAAATGGAGATGGAAGGCCAAAATTGTTAAAGGAATTATGGGACTTGGCTGATCCTTCCCTGGCAGTGTCAGCTGAAGAAGTGTTATCCACCCAGAGTGAAATCCTCAAGCCTAATGTCACACTACTAGGGGACTGGGATTTTCCCCCATTGATAAACATTGGCTCAGTAGCCCATAGAAAACAAGGCTCATCAACAAGATGAGAGTTCCATCTTAGACTAACCCGTCCACAGTGAAGTCTGCATAAGATCCCTGTTCTGTTCAGCCTTCCACATCCAGAGATGTTTAATTACTTATGTAAAACAGATGTCAGCAGGAGAAGCCCTGTCCCAGGCCTTGGGCTCAGAATCTCCCACGGGAGCAAAGCCCAGAGGTCCATGTTTCCTCAGGGAGAGGAAGGAACAGAGATTTCCCTTCCCTGGCTCTACATTTGAACTGCTGAGTAAAAAGACCAAACTTGTCAAGATGTCACTTGCTTGCTTTCATTTTTTCCTTCTTTTTTCCCTCTCTCACTCAAAAAATCTCCAACCAGACAATTCAAATTAATTCAGTCTTAATTCTGAAGCCATTGCAGAATAATCAAAATGCATTTTTTGGCTAATGTCCTCCTTTCAAAACCAGTTTGCTCTGATCTACTCACGGCTGCCTAGCACATGTTACTGGGCAGCTCTTCTAGCATTGAACAAAATAATTAGGAGGTAGTTTTCAGCATTGCCCCACACTTTCGCAAGCAGCTCCTCCTCTCAGGCACTAAGTTTTCCACTGCCCAACTCAATTTAGCTGGTGTGATGGATTTTTTTTCCCCACTGCTTCAGAGTACTGTTACTACGAAAAGAGACAACTGTGTCCCTTGTAACTTCCCATATCAGAAGTGATCTCTGAAGGTGATTTATGCCAACAAGTGTGTTCTAGAGAGGCACTCACTTGGCAGCACTGTATCACCAATTGGATCAGAGCATTGTGCTTGAGTTTCATACTGTTTTCCGTATCACTTTGTGTGCAGCTCATTGCAAAGGAGTATCTTCATGCACTGGGTACTCTGCATGTAGCTGTATTGTCCAAATGATTTGTTACCTGAATGATGTATTCCCCCAGTGGAATAAGGAAAAAATATGTGGCACCACAGTAATTGACATAGTCCAGGATTTTTCTGCATTGTCATGTATTATAACTGTATATTTCTGTTCTGCCCATGGAACTTATTCTAACATTAAGGTTTCAAAAAAGGAAGGAAAACAGGACTAGAGGAAAAAAATCATGTGAATTAATATTTTTCCTGCTTCATCCTCTTGCCCTCTAGACCATAGAGCCTCATTACCATGGTGTCCACCCAGACTAGGTCACTGTGTAGTACGAAGCAGGGGTTTAGAGACTTCAGGAGGTGGCTATGAGCTGTGCTGGTCTAACCACATGGCATATTTTGGCTCAGTGTACCTGGTGACTGCCATCTACTTTAACTACATCGCAAGAATTTGGTTTAACTGAAGAAAACAAAACCCTGATATGCATTGTGGGTTCTGCATTTGGTTTACTTGTTTCTTTGCAGTCTGAACTTAAATTTGTGGGATGTGATTATGTTTTGATAAATTTTTGGGGTAGAACTTGGAGGGATTTGCAGAAATCTTTTAAGTGTGAATGTGATGTTGGCCACAAAATTCAGGCATGGTTCTGGATCATATTTTCCCAAAAGATGGGAGCCGGGCTATTAGTTTGGATCTGGATCTCATTCAAGCTGAGCGTGATGCAAACTCCTTGTAACAGATGACTCCTGAATTTCAGAAGCAGCTTCACATCTACCCTGGGTCTCCTGAACAAAATTCAACTTGAATCATGATTTAGTAATTACAAATGTCCTCCAGCAGCTTAGGTGTGGCTATCACATGCAATTGTGTATTTGCACAACACTAGCACTGAAGATCTGACTTCATGACCAATATATTGACCCAACATGCTCTTCTGCCAACTTGAGCAAGGTCTTCTGTTTTCTACACAACCTGTGAGACTACATTTTGTATATACCAGAGCTGCCTAAAATGCAATGATCATCTACAAAGTGATTGGAGTATTTCCTTCCTTTTATTCATTTCTACCTCTTCTTTAAAAACAAAATCTCTGGAATATTTTGTTTCAAAATGAAAAAGCTCTTAAATCTGCACAAACAGAGTTCTCTACTCCTGACCACTTATTGTAAGTAGGCACCAACATGATTTGTATCCTTTCGATAGTTTAACAAGTTGCTTAGAAATCACCAGGTTATAGGAAGTGTAAAGACTGATGTTTACTCGCAAACACATTTGCCAGGAGTACACAGCATTGCAAAACTCCCTTTAGAGCACACAAAGGAACCACCGCCAGGAGTGTGCCATCCCCAACCCCGCTGATCACTTTGTGTTTTGTTTTTTACCTTGCATGCTAAAATCTGGACCCCACATGGGCCACAGAAGACTCATGGCAGGGAAACAGCACCTTGTGCCTGGCACAGGCTCAGACCAGAAGCACAGAAGCAAACCTGTCCATTAGCACGCTAACTGCCCTGTGAGTCAGGTAGTCCAGCAGGCTGCCTCTTCCCATAATTGTTTGCCCTCTGTAATTAATTAAAGAAGACCTGACAAATAAACCCCACACTCCCAAGTTTTCAGTGCATTCAGCATCCAGAGATGGCAACTCTTCTCCAACAGCTCCCTAATAAATCCCATCCATAGAAGTTTTGTGCGTAATTTCTGTGCAGGCCCAGCCTGGGCTGTGCTGGCAATCCAGTTTCCAGCTGTTCAGCTCCAATTTGTGTGAGGAGCAAAAACTATTTATGAAGCTTCAACAGCAATTTATAAATAGTCACATGATAAACAGTGGGTTGTGCTGTGTGCAAGAAAATGCAGCAGAGATGTTGCCACAGATTATATTATTCTTTATTAGGAGCTAAAAGGGGCCTCAGAAACGTTTCCCAGCATGGCATCTTTCTGCAAAATAGTATCCCCCTGTGCAGGCAAGACCATGGTGGATATCCCCACTGGGCTTCCCAGAGCTTGGGGTGGTACCAGGGTTACCTGCTATGGGATGAGGTGTGAGGAGAAAAACCTGTATCTTATGACCATGGGTTGGTTACAAGTTGCCACGGCCACACAGGAAGCCCCAGCAGAAAATGCAGAGCATGCCCAGATCCCTGCCACTCAATCCATCCTCTGGACCTGGAAAGGATACCTCCATCCTGGTCCACTTGATGAGCACACAGCTTGTCCCACACTAAGCTCATCCTGAGGTTTCCTTCCTCTCCAGCACCAGCTGTGCAAGGGACACTGAATTTAAACCCCGAAATATTTTTATTTTTACCTTTTTTTTTTTATCTTTTTTTTTCTTTTCTTTTTTCTTTTTTTTTTTCTTTTTTTTTTTTGCATAGGCGTGCAAACAACCATCATCTGGGAACAATGAGAGCTGTCAGGACGGGGGAAGGGAGCCGGCCAAACTGCAAGCATGGGCTCGAGAGCCAGTGGAAAGAAAGGAAACACTCCTCGGGAAAATTTTGCCCTGAAAGGAAAACAAACTTCGTTAGCTAAAAATGAATGCTCACTCTATTGAGATGTGCCCTGTGCCCAGAGAGCAGCATAGCAGGGACAGGTGACCTATTTTCCCTGGAGAGGAGGGAGAGGTTGCTCTCTATCGATCCCACCCTTCCTCTATCAGTTTATATATTAGCTTCTACAGCCTGTGGAGGAAGCAGCCAGTAATGGAGTGAATCATTCACAATGAATAAATCATCTGACTAATTTAGCTTGGTTTTCTGCCCGTGGCTTTTCTGTGAGCACACCATCATATCCCCAAAATTATTCATTATTTAGATATATCTTGCAGTTTGGAGGTCTGGGTCTGGTTTCAGTGGGTTTGGATTTTTTTTCTATATATGTTTTCACTTCTGCAAAAAAAAGCTATTATCTCAGTTATGACCCGACAGATGTGTTGCATGAGGCTGTTCCTAGCAGCAGAATAGATGAGCTCATCATGGCTATTGCAGGCATTTGCATCAATAAGCAGAAAGAAAAATCAAATTCTGTAAACTGCTAAAGCCAACAGAGACCAAAATTCCATTTCTACAGATGCCTGTGTCCTTCAGGTTAAAGCTTCCCAACATCACTGCAGCACAAACACCCACAGTGCCAGCACAACTGAAACATAAACATAAGATTGTTAAGATTAGTGTAGGCATTTTTTGCTGAGTGTGGATTATAAAGCCAGAAGGAAGCATTAGATTATCTGGTCCTACCTCCAACACAGGTCAGGCTGTAACATTCCAACCAGTCTTCCCTGTACTGAGCCTGCTGATATGTATTTACCCAAAGCATATCTAAATCAATCTATATCATATTCTGACTAACAGCCATCTCAATGAGCAGCATATGTGATGTGATGTCGCCTCTAGTATTGTTTGGCTTTAGTTCCCACTAAAATGATGACAAAAACCATGGAGAAAGCTGTGGTGCTGGATTTTAATGAAATCTGTAGGATTCAGACCCCATGGTCATCATTAGGCTGCTGTGTGCTGAGGCAGCTGCCACTTGGGATGGATGGAGGGTACAGAAGTCAATAGATCCACAGTGCTGAGGGTTGTGGTGGGACTGGAGCGGTCGTCTTCTCTCCCTGGAGATGCCTCTTCCCTCAGCAGAGCAAACCATCAGAGCAAAACCCTGGTAGCTTCAGGCCTCAGTATATGCCCATATTTCTTTCAACTTGTGTATATATGTTTATGTTTCTTTTACTTGCTCTACTTGAGCATGCTGCACCCTTTCATAAAGGTTTGACATACACAGAAGAACAAACCAGGAAATAAACAGGCGGCAAACACCACCCAAACTAAAGCACCACCTGCAGCACAAAAATACCAGGCAACTCCTACACACATCTTCCCCCACCCACCACATCAATGGGGAGGCTCAGTGGCAGAGCATGATGCCCAGTCTGTTAGCAAGTC
This sequence comes from Dryobates pubescens, assembly GCF_014839835.1. Taxonomy (NCBI): domain Eukaryota; kingdom Metazoa; phylum Chordata; class Aves; order Piciformes; family Picidae; genus Dryobates; species Dryobates pubescens. Next base: position 46,268,697 of record NC_071613.1, on the reverse strand, counting down.
CCAACACCCAGACGTCTGGCAGAGAAAATTCCCGACTCCATAAAAAATAGGGAAAAGCTCCCATCCTTGCACCACAGGAGCTCCGGCTCAAGCACTTCCCAAGCAGTCTCTGCAAAAGAAACAGTACCCTGCTTGCCAGATCTCTAGCTAAGCACTATTGATGAGTCAAATTTTACAGGCAAGCTAATTGCAAGCTCTTGCAAGCTGCAACTGAGTAGTGCAAAGCTTCTCTGCATGAAAAGCTGCCCAAGATGTGTGCTCTCCTCCTGCACAGCCCTCTCTGGCTTGAACAAGTGAAGTCCCTCCTGAAAGTTCTCTATTTCCTTGCCAGTCTGGCCTCAAAATGTAATCACCGTGAGAAGTGGCTGCAAGGTTCAAACTGGGCTGCAAGATTCAGAATCTGGGCTTCTCCTGCCAAGTTCTGAGAAACTGGCTTATGGCCAGGTAATACTCAAAAGTAGACACAATGCTTCCTCCTCTCTCCTCAAACTACAGACAAATGAAGTTTGTAGAAATTAAGTGTACTCTCTTGACCAAGAGGTTTAATAGTTACAGCAAGGCCATTCAGTCTTCTGAGGACTACCTATCTTCCAAGCCTTCGTCCTACTCAAGAATCTAATATAGGAAGACAACTACTGACATTTCCTATCTGTGTGTAAATCAGTGGGTGTAGCTCAAGAGAAAGACAGAAGAGGCTGAAAGCAATCCTAATTCACAGTACTAACTGCAGCAGCACCTTAGCCAAGGTAATAGAAACTACATGTAGCTGTGCCACCTATGGTGTGACCAGCCAGTGCTGCCCCAAATGCAGAACAAATTTACTTCTGTGCACCTGAGGATGCAAATGGAGATATTTTGGAATAGTAGCAGGCCATTTGTCCTGGGCTGAAATGAAAGGGCTTTTCCACCAGGTTATGACCTATCCTGAATTAAAACAAAAAGAGATTTCTTATTCCATAAAGGGATTGTATGTATATATATATACTTTTATTTGAGGTTCAAGCCATATGTTTTATGTATACACATATATATGTACAGGTATCTGGTTAGACCAATTCTTATTTTTCAGTTGTCTTGTGTAGACAAGCCCTGAGAGTAAATCAAACAAATTCCAGAGGTCAAGATCCATTCTCCACAGAATCTTCTTGGTTACACGTGAAAACTGCCCTGCACATCTAAGCTGCTTGTAATAATAAATAATACATATGCAGAGAGGTATTCAACACAGTAAGATTGCCTACAGGTCAGAGGCAGAGATTTCTTCTTTCTTATGCTGCTTCCAGAAATTAAGGTTGTGAATTCAGGTTGGACTCGATGATCCTCGAGGTCTCTTCCAACCTTAGTGATACTGTGATACTGTGATACTCAGTCTCTTTTTACATCATTTGACCAACCTGTTCACTTGATTGCTCCTCTGCTCCTCCAGTATCAATCAATCTCTTTCACTGTGCTATTTAACCATTCTTTATTTGTTCTTATTTAAATGTTGTAAAATTGGGGGGTGCTCCTAACAAATTCATGTACTTGTTAACTTGTCCTCCCTATTCCAGTTTAGCATTTTCCTCTATGGCTTCTGCGAATCATCATGTTATAGGAGGATAAAGGACAAACATAGTCCTATGTGTAGCTCAGGACTACACATAGGCCTTCAGCACTAAGGGGATGGATGAGCACATGAACAAGCCACCAGTGCAGCACAGCAGCAAGCCACAGGAATAGCCCAGCTACAGGCTTTTACTCCTCAGGTTGCTGAGAGCATCTTAGCCTAAGATGAGAAGAGTAGATTTAAGCTGACTACAGGATCCGCATGAGTTATGATTTGCTTCTCTGTTTGCTTTCTCAGAGCACTGACAAAAAGCAAAAGGGGTAGGGGGAGAAATCTTGGAGATTCTGAAGATTTTTTTTTAAGGTTTTCTTCATCACACTTGAATTTTTAATCTTTTCTTTTGGAGGAAGCAGCTAAAAAATGCTATGCAGCTGTTTGGCCATGTCTAATTTGGTGGTACATTAGATGGACTTTCAGCCTAATACTCTTGAGTCTATTGTAAATACTCAAATATTCCCATCAACCAGACTGATAAAAACAATTTAATGGGGCCATTGGCAAGAGTGAGCTCAGATTTGTTAGAAGTCATGTCTATGCTCATGCATGCAAAGCAGCACATCTTTACTTACCAGTCTGAATGACTGGTAAAAAAAATATCTTAATGCAAAATAAAGCTGCTGACATACACCAAGAGTGTGAGACTGTTCTTGGCTGGGTCTTCCAAGTGGCATAGAGCATCTAAAAAGTCTGAAGACATTTTTGAAATGCTCTCAGAAATTTTTCTTATGACAAAATTGGGGAAAAAAAAATAAATAAAAAGGCCAGCCATGGCTACAAATTTAACTGTTCAAAGCATCTTTGTCAGGTTTTTAAGACATAAATGAGCTCAGAGTTTAGGGTGTTTATGGTGGAAATAAAGTGCTGCTTTATTTGGGGTATGCTGGAAAAATACCTGAGATCACAGCAGCTTTATTTAAAGTTATAGTGAAATATTTACCGTCAGATTTGTTGCCAGATCTGAAACATTTGGGGGCAGGGAGGCCTGTTGACCTTTTCTCTCATTCATTTATACTACTTTCTATGATTTTTTTTCCCTTTGTGTAGCCTTTTGGTGGCGGAGAGAGAACTGTTCTGCGTTATACAAATGGAAGTGATGTTTCCGGTAATGTTTCTGTTGGTGTAGTTGGAGCAAAAGATCATGAATTAGTCTTTGAGCTTTAGGTAAATACAATTTTCAGAAAAGAATTGAAATAAAGACTAATATGTAAGCATTTCTCCCAAGACAAGCTGCCTGTGTGTTCAGTTGAAATATAAGCCATGGGCTTATTTACAACACACCATTCTTGCAGAAACTCCTCATTACTAACGCAGGTCTGGCATTCATTTCTTTACCAAACTTAGGGCCATGCAGTGTCCAGCTCATTATCCCTGGAAGCCATTCCTACCACAGATTTAATTAGATGTATTTGGAGCAAATCTAACTGATACTGACCTGGACACTGCTGTTGGAAGGGAGCAATTGCCTTCTAGGTTTCTAACTTCAGCACTAGTGTGAAAACTTTATCAACATGGCCAGAGTTACACACCTACAGAAGAAAATTAAATTATCTGGTTTGCCATTAACATGAATTTAGGATGTCCTGCATATTCAGTATTCTATACCAACTAGATATCTATCTCAAAGCTGGCTGTAATACAATATGTCAGAGAACTGCTTTCTGAGTTCAGAGAGAGGACAAATTTCACTACAGAGATTCAGCTTCTGGTTTTGCAACGTGACTAACTCAGATAAATTAAAGGATTGAAATATAGTGTACACTAGTGGATATAAGCTGTCTGGAAACAAACTCTGAGTGTGGTCAATTATACTATGAAATCTTCCTGGTGAACAAAGTCATCCAAAGGCTTGGGTCACCTCCACCCTCAGTTTCAATAGCAGACATTTCACAAGCTATTAATCTGTTCATTTGCATCTGTAAACCTCATCATGATGGTGACTGATGGCGTGAAAAAGTCATAGCTATGTACTAAGTGTTAGTTTGTTGATACCTGGTCTTGCTATGTGGGACAAAGATGGTGCTGTGCTTGTGAAAAAAATTTGAAGTTTTTGCATTTATTTCAATCTTTCCATCTTAAATTGATTTTGTTCGAGCCCAAATAAACATTGTTCTTACCAATACAAATGCTGCTAAATAGTAAATAACATTGATGTATTGGCTCCCTACTCTTCCAGATGTGATGCAGGAAACAATTTATGCATTACAGAAATTATCACATGCATCTCTTGCTTATCTTGCCCTGTGCTTGTCTTTATGTGTGCCATTGAAAGTTTTCAGCTAATGTGACTCGAGTTCCATACTTCTTTGGCCTTTCCAAATCAGATGGTCAGTACCAGCTGGATTCCCATGAAGGCTTATGAGAGCTTGACACTTTTTTCACCCAAGTCAGCAAACATTCATGAAGATCTCCTGCACCCTCTGCTAGTGACTATGGCAGTCTGGATGTGACTGAAGGAGATTATACCTCACCTGATTCTTCTGCATTGCCGTGTCCTACTCAATGTGAACCATATGCCGCAGCAGCCCAAGAACCCCTTGGCCAGATATTACTCACATTAAATACAGGATGACCACTTCAGTCATTAGTGGAAAGTCCAGGTGGGAACAGTCATTACTGAGAGTCCTGAAGGAAACAAGTGCACCATCAGCCAGCAATGTGCCTTTGTGGCCAAGAAGGCCAAAGGTAATCTGGGATGCATTAAGGAAAGTGGGGCCAGCAGGTCAAGGGAGGTTCTTCACCCCCCTGGGGAGGCTACACGTGGAGTATTCTGTCTAGTTCTGGGCTCCATATTTCAAGGAACTCCTGGAGAGAGTCCAACAAAAGGCCATGAAAATAATGAGACTGGAGCATCTCTCTTATGAGGACAAGCTGAGACATGGGTCTCTTTAGCCTGGAAAAGAGCAAACTTAGAGGGGATCCTGTCAATGCATATAAATATGTAAAGAGTGGAAGTCAAGAGGACATGAATGGAGGATATTAATCTTTTCGGTGGTGCCCACTGATAGGACAAAGGGCATCCAATACAAACTAGAACACAGAAGGTTTCACTTGACATTAAAGGAAAACTTCTTTACTGTGAATTTGCTGGAGCAGTGGAACAGGCTGCCCAGAGAGGTTGTGGAGTCTTCTTCTCTGAAGACTTTCAAAACCCACCTGGACATGTTCCTGATGTTTGCCTGATCTAGGCAAACAGGTGTTAGTATGGGGTTTGGACTTGATCTCCAGAGGTCTTTTCCAACCCCTACCAGCCTGTGATTCTGTGATTACCTTTTTATGAGACCATGTAAGATCAGTTAATGTGCCTAAGATTTTCTTTAGGAGAGCTCTTTCTAATGCTGAGACTTCTACTTATTCTGAGTATTTTTTACTTCATCATAATTTCTTGGTAGTTTAATATTTGATATGGCTACTACTTCTGCAAAGGTCAGGATGATATTCCCAGCTGATTCTAGCCAGAACAGTTCAATAGTAGATAGGAAGCATTTATCTGTCTTTCACTTTGCCTCCAGTCATACTGCTTTTTGGTGGTTTGACTGCAACTCCAGAGATGCCAGTATAGGTTGGTATAGTCTCCAAAACAGTGAAAACGTTTGCTCATTTTGCCGTGACATGTTTTCTTTCAGTAAAACTCTGGTTTTACTATTAGTTCTGAGTCTGTCAGGAGGTTCAGTTCTGAGAACAGGCTTTCTCCATGCTCACCTTACTCTTCATCCTTTATAATTATGTTTTGCTGTCTGTGTATTTTGAAGACCCAATGTATTATTTTTTTTTTCAGTTGGCAGGGGTATTTTCTTACGCCTTTCTCTACTAATTGTCTTATAGAATCATACAACCTATTCTAGTATCTACTTAGATATCTCTCAAGAAATTGTCTGTCAATGAAATTAGTGTCCTTAATTAGGCCATCTCATTTGGCAGGCATTAGTGACATTGGAACAGGGTGTTTCTGACTGATTACATTAGATCGATTTAGAAAGCCAAAGCAGTGCGAAAACAAATTCTGTGCTGGTGGGAGGGAAACAAGGAGTGGGAGAGCATCTACATTTGCCTGACAACATTTCCATTGTTGAGCATGCTGACACACTCTGCTGCATGTATCTCACACCAGCAGTGGCTCTGCCTTGTAAAGAAACAGCTGTGATGCTTTTAGAGATGCTTAATTGATAAAGCACTACGTGGAATTTATCATGACATGGGAAGAGTCTGGTTATAGCTCTTCCTTCAACTTGTTATCTGCAAATGATCTAGTTGTTTCTTCTTGCTCTTCACTGCCATTACAGGATCAGATACACTGTGCTGGAGCTGTCACCTTCCCCAGGGTATTATTTTGGATTTCTCAATAGCATTGTAATGTTTTTTGGTGCTTCTGATCCTGACGTTGTTCTGCTAGATACACAGATTCCTCTCTTCATCTTATGACATGCACACCCTCTCTTTCTGTATTTGTATTGTGTCTCTGTGTGTTTTCATGTAAAAGAAAGTCAGCACACTAAATTCAGTAATGCCATGGTCTCTAGATCATCTCTTTAAATATGCTTCAGCCACGGTCTTCTGTTTTTCCTGATTTTAATAAACATTAACTACTTGGTTCCAAAACAGCTCAGCTTCCTGATTTGTAAATTGTTCTTTGTTGTCAAATTTGTCCAAACAGCTAGTTCCATATTATTCCACTCTTAGAATAGCATAGAATAAACCAGGTTGGAAGAGACCTTCAAGATCATCGTGTCCAACCTATCGTTCAACACCACCTAATCAACTAAACCATGCAACCAAGCACCCTATCAAGTCTCCTCCTGAACACCTCCAGTGATGGTGACTCCACCACCTCCCCCAGCAGCCCGTTCCAACAGGCAATCACTCTCTCTCTGTAGAACTTCCTCCTAACCTCCAGCCTAAACCTCCCCTGGCACAGCCTGAGACTGTGTCCTCTTGTTCTGGCGCTGCTTGCCTGGGAGAAGACACCAACCTCTGCCTATCTACAATCTCCCTTAAGGTAGTTGTAGAGAGAAATAAGGTCACCCCTGAGTCTCCTCTTCTCCAGGCTAAGCAACCCCAGCTCCCTCAGTCTCTCCTCATAGGGCTTGTGTTCCAAGTCCCTCACCAACTTTGTTGCCCTTCTCTGGACACTCTCCAGCAAGTCAACATCCTTCCTAAACTGAGGGGCCCAGAACTGGGCACAGTACTTGAGGTGTGGCCTAACCAGTGCAGTGTACAGGGGCAGAATGACCTCCCTGCTCCTGCTGGCCATACTGTTCCTGATGCTTACTATATACTCTTTCAGCCAACACATCTTTGGTAATTTTGGCAGTACACCCAGTGCACACCTCCACAATGAACTGCTCACAATGCAGCCATCCCCTAACTCACACTCCACCCAACCCTACATGGGAAGTGATGGAGCTATACAGGCATCACCTCCTGCTGGCCTCAAGGGGTGTTTCACCAGGAGGAGGCAGAGGGACCCTCTTCTCCATGTCATCAATGCATACATAGGTGAATGTCCTCATACATCCCAAGGATATGAGAACATAGGGCCAATCTTAGCAGTCCTTGCCTTCCCATCTGGGAGGTTCATCTTCCCCACCTACCTGTCTCCTCACTCACACCACCTGCAGCTGGACAAGCTCAGCAGTAGCACAGCTGGTTGTCACTTCAGTCACTTGCAGTGATAGGAGCGACAGCATGTCTGGAGCATGATGCCCAAACCACCAGGAGGATCTGGGGAGCAGAAGGCAAGGTATCCTGCACCCTTGTGCCGCTTTCCTATGCCAAATGCAACGAGCTGGCACAGCCTTGGTGACAAAACATCTGCTGTGATTCATTCATGTAAATCAGGCTAAAAACACATTTGCAGATCCCTCAATAGCCAGGAAAGTAAGAAAAGAAATTCAGGCACCTTTTTTACTGTAAATATGCCTAGAAGATAAACCTCGGGCATCAGCTGTTTAAAGAGGGCAAAAGCAATACTCTCTGCATTATTGTACCAGGGAGGCTCACAAGTGGTTATAAATTCTCAAAAAAAACCTGGCATGGTTTATTTTGAAGACTGAGAGCTCTGCTATCCAGAGATTACTCTTATTCCTTCTCTAAGAGGATTTCTTTAAAAAAAAAACAATCAAAACAAAACAAAACAAAAAAACCTTGACGAAAGCAGCTGTCGGCTAATGTAACAGCACCACTGTAAGAATGGATCCATGAGCCCTGGCAAAACCACAGTTCTTGTCAGTACCCATGAATGAAACTGTCCTGGAGAATCTGCAGAGCAGGCTGCATATTTAGGAAGCTCAAAAGAGAGTCAAAACAAAACCGAGTGGAGCAGGAAAAGCAACGCAGACATGTCAAAGGGCTGCCCACATGGCTCAACCAGCGGCCGACCTAAAGCCACCGCCACACAATTGCTTGTGAAGCTCACAAAGGAGCCAGATGCTCCTGTCAAAATTGTACCTTCCACAAATCAACATGGGAAACCTGCTACCATCCTGCCTAGAATGAGAAGAATTGATACCATTTTCTTGACTAAAATAATATCTTTTCAGTGAATTAGCTAAAGAAAGAACGAGAGCTGTTTGCTTTGGACAAGTATATTTCCAAGCACGTCATTCCCACAAAAGATCTTTCTTCTGCTCTACTTTCATGCGACCCTGAAAGCAAATATCTGATGGATATGATCAGGCTGGCTCCACATCTCCAAACAAGGCAAGGGAACTGGTGGCAAGTGGGATTCTTCCGTTGCTCTGAGCTAATAGATATTAGGAAGAAAAATGCAGTTCTTGTCTTAGCTGGCTTTGAAATGTACTTAACTTTTCATTCACAACATGCCTCTTATATCCACAGAGCTCAACAAGGCGGTGAATATCATTGGCTTGTTTCAGAGACAGGAGGAAAACGCATTGCCTGAGGTCTCACCACACATCACAGCAACAGGGGTACGGACGGTGAACCTGCACCTCAGCCACCAAGCCGCATCGCCCCAGTCCTTTCCAGTCCTTTCCATGGTGTTTTAAACGTTGATCAAAATTTAAGTTAGTAGAGGGCGTGCCTGAATCAGCTCATAGTCTCACAGCTTGTCCCGGTTCTCAGATTAATTGTTCTAATTAGCTACTCCACAGGCAACTGTATATTGACTCTTTCTTCATCTCAGACTTGGGGCCAAATATGACTCAGAAAAATAATCAGCCTGTGACTTCCACCCAAAATTTGCCACCCATCTACATCGTAAACATTGTGGCTCAACTCCCGGTTCATGACACGGGTAAGCAAATTCATTCAGTGCTGCCCAGTGGATTTCCTCTCCTTTATTTATTTTTTTTTTTTTTGCCTTTTATTTCAGAAGATGGCCATTTTAATAGAGCAAATAAAATCCCATATGTTACAGCACGCAGAATGACATTTCTGCAGCCATGTCGAGTCTGTTCAAATCTCACTACAAGAACAGGAGGAGACCTCGCCATCTTCTCGGAAACAGGAAAGTCAAATAAGCTCAAAACTGGCCTAGGAAATTTTGGTGGGACAGAAGATTTAAAATAAAAAAATTCAGTCTTGCACATCCTAATTGCAACATGGGAGCACATTAGGTACAACAATCTGTGCACGGCACAGGAAAAGGGATTTTTGGCGCAGCCTCGTCTTAGCTCTTCTTTAAATTTGTAATGATTTTTCAGTGTGAAAATATTTAGTGTGGGAAAACTTCGGCATTAAGTATCATGTACCCCATACAGTGAGTGCTCTGCATATGTACTTACTACAGATTAGACTGCATGGGCAGTGCACCTACCTTATCTCAGTTAATAAAGAGCATATACTTTAACAGATAACTAATGACAGAGTAATTTTCCTGGCCTTGCTATGTGCTGTAACAACTCCTGTCACTCAGTCGTGTTTATACCCTCCTGTGCTGCTACCCAGGCACACCTTGCCTTCCAGTGGTTTTTTGCACTTGCCAGAACCTCCTTTCATTTTCTAAATGTGGATGGGGCATTAAACTGCCCATTGAGAAAAATAAGTACATGGAGCATTAATTGTCTCTCTTGATAAATATAAACCTTTGATGAAGAAACAAGGGCAGTTCTATGACAAACACAGAAGATGTAAAGATTTACCATAAAAAAAAAGTAAAAGCACAAACTAAACCATAAAGATCTAATTCACCATTCCTACAGCTCACATTAGGCTTTTTTTCCCCCTTCTTTTTCTTTTTTTTTTTTTCCTTTTTGGATGGCTCACTTGTACTCATGCTATAATGTTTTCTTGAGGTCACAGGAGAGTATCCAATATTTTAGAAGCTAAATAAATACCAAAATTTGAACTTGAGTGGAAACATATTTGAGCTGTCAAATGTGACCTCAAATGGTCATTATGTTGTGAATTATGAGCACCTGAAAAATATTAACTCCTAAATTTAGATTGAAATTTAGAGGGGAAATCTCTTGCATCTTTCCATTCCATATCTCTGAACTGGTAACCTTTTAATATTTTCAAAGGCTATAGCTGGAGCTCTTATGGACTGAAATTGCCCACCCTCACCTGATAATTTAATTTTTTTAAGCTGGGGGGTTTGTTTGGGGGATTTTTTGCTTGTTTGTTTTTGGGGAGGGGGTTGTTGCTGTTTTGGTTTGGTTTGCTGTTTTGGTTTGGGGTTTTTTGGTTGGTGTTTGGGTTGGGTTGGGTTTTTGAGAGAGAGAGCAGTGAAGAAATAGACTTGCAAAGGTATTGTGCAGTGAAAACAGCGTATGGGTATTTGTAAGAACAAAAAGATTTCCGTTAAGCTTCATATGTGTTGGGAAGGATCTCTGTTAATTAAAAACAAATCCAGAAAATTACAGGAGAGTCTTGCACATGCTTTTCATTTCAGAATCTGTTGATAATTACAACATGACTGCAATTCAGTTAATCTTGTAAGGGAAGGACAGACAAACAATATGACTGTTGGATAGCGAATAGATAGCTAGATAAACACCTAAAAATGACAAAGTTATTCCCAGAAGAGGTAAACGGGAGCCGATTAGAACCGAAATATTTCATCAGGAGCTAAGCATGTTTCTGCCAAATACATTTTTCTAACATTAACTCTGTACTGCCCAAACAGTCCCTCAAATCCTACACAATTTATTCTCTGGAATAACGTCTTCAAAACATCACGTACAAGATAGATGTAAAGGTATCTGGGCAAAAGTGTATTGCCATATTAGTTTAACTTCTAGCCCTAGCTCCCATCTCTGCTGTTTCTGTCTGATTTAGTAGTTGAAAATTATTTCTACAGAAAAATCACGTCACTATTTGCTGAGCCCACAGAATGCAAAAACAGGAGGTTATACATAGTTTGTATTTTCCTGCTTGGTCCTTTTGTTTTTTAACCTGTGTAGCAGTGTCTGTGTGCCTGTGCCCATGGCAATGAATATGCAATGTAAGAAGCTGCAAGTCCAGGTGGGAAAGGACATGACGACAGGAACACCCCCTGTCCTATTACCCACTTTCCCAAGTGTGGCACTGCTCTCTTCTGCTCCAGTAGATGTTATTTACCTACCTCCCACAAAGTAATACAAGTTTATGCACCCTCATAGACTCCTTTGCGCTTTCTCTGTTAACTTAGCATTTTATTGATCATTTGGGAGCAGAATGAATGCTAATCATTAAGTTTTATATCAGTGTTCCTATTATGTGAAGCCTTAGAGCACACGTGCTGAGTTAAGGGATGTTGCCTATGTAAATGAAAGATAATTCCACATTAAAAAGACATTTTCTGAAGCATCTTTACTCAGTTACATTTCAGCTGATCTAAAGGGTTCCTATCAGCACTAACACAGAGGGGTAAGGCTTAGGAATGTAAGTGTAGATTTGCTAGACCAGGATACTGTTTCTCTGACATGGATTTCAAAAAGACTTACTGTACATACTGGTCCTGGCATTTGAAACTTCAGGCTTAGTCAGGGTACGGGGAGAGACAGAGCGGGGAAAATAATAGTATGGACACAACATTTTCTTTGTGAAAAGCAGATTCTGTTTTGTTTCCCAGTGCCATACGCTCAGAATTCTTTGAGTCTTTACTGATGCTCCCACACAAGCAAAGTGACTCTCAAAAACACACCATTACAACTTAATATATCCAGTATGTAATTTGTACTTAACGGAAAGGTATTTAGGACTATTTGCCTCAGCCATAAGACTTTCAGCTACACAGTGGGAGGTAGTGCTTCAATGAAACCTTTGTTTTTAATCTTCTGATACAGTGTCTAAGGCAGTTGGCTGGCTTTAAAATTACATTAGTCTTGTTTCTAATCTAGAGTTTGCAAGCAGTAGTTAGTTCAGGGCACCCAAAGGCAGAACTACACCCTTTTTTGCCTCAGTTCTCTAGGATGCACAGAATTTGGTGTCTAAATAAGAAGGAAAATGAAGCAGAAAGTTGCCCAGCCAGCACGCCTGCTCCCGCAAACACCATTCCATCCAGCATGTACAGTGCAGCACAGTTCAGTCACGTTCACTTTGTTTCCCCCTCTTCCTCAAATTAGATTACAATTCCCTGAGTGAGCACAATGATGCCAAAGCCGGACAAGCCCGGGTCTGAATCACTTCAAAGCAGCTCCCTGTTTTCACCGAACGTCACCCGTCTGCCTCAGCCCTGCAGAAAGCACATTGCTCTGCATAGCAAGTTGGGTGGCAGCGGGTCCATAATATAAAACTGTTGCCTAGTGTTCCTCTAAGCTCTGCTCTCCTCTGAAAAAAAAAAAAAAAAAAGAAAAAAAAAATCCCTCATAATTCAGGCAACAGCTGGAAAGCTTAGCTTAATGGTCTGTGCTTAAATGTGGAAGGTCACAGGGTGCTGATCTAAGGAGCGGAGAAGTCTTGCTCAGCCGACTGTTGACACTTAGTAAACGGAGGAGGAGGGGACTGTGTGTGCATCTGAGAAAGCCATACCCCGGCCGGCGAAGAATAGGAAGCAACTTCTATTCAAGGTTTGCAGGGGTCCTGGACCCAGTAGGGAAAAGCAACAAGGCCCTTCACTGCCTCTAAGTTACCTTGTATTATAACAGGATTAAAGTACATTTAGCTTCTCTATTAGCATACTTTAGCCCTATTTAGGCTTACTTGATGTTTCCGATGGCCTTTGATCAGCCTTGCATGGTGCTGGTCAGCTTCAGGACACAGCAGTCAAAAAGCGAGACTGTGAAATTATCCTGATGTTGAATCTCACAGGAGATATTTCTGGCTGTTTTCATTCACTCATCCCCAATATTCGAGTTTCTTTCTCTTTCTCTCTCTCTCTCTCCCCCTCGCTCAAGAAAATAATTTACCCATTGTTAAAAAAGGGGGAGAGGGGGGAGAGAGAAAGAGAGAGATATTAAAAGAAAAAGGTAGCTTAGTGACCAGCAATAATTAGCTCCTTGTTTGAAATCAGTGCTGGCTTGTGTGCCGGTGCTAAAGCATCTATGAAAAATGCTATAATTTCTACAGTGTCTGGCTTTTTATTGCTTACATTTGCATATAAATTAAATCCATATTGTAGCTTTAAGGCAAGCTAGGCTTAGAACGCCGAACAGCTCAGGGTCCTATTGTTTTACATCTACTTTCTATACTGTGGTTAAATGAAAAGGGAGGAGAAAGTAAAGGAGGGAGAAAGTCAGCTTTGTAGCATTTTTAATTGCTTCTCTGCCAATTATGGCCAAATTAATATTTAAACTTTGTAGTGCTTTGAGAAATTGTTTACAAAATCCACTTCCTGGTGTTTGGTGCTCCCTGTGCCTACAGCAATATCTATATTGGAATCTTTGTTGAAGAAAATGAAAAATAATTAAAGATAAATTCTCTTTTAAAATATTTTATGGAAACAAACGCTGTTAATTGAACCGTAAATATTTCAAATGTAGGCATGATCCTTATTCCCAATAGCAGCCTGAAAAACCGTCACTAGCCAACATCTTTTCACCTGACGCTGTTTAAGTACATGAAAAGACCTTGCAGGTTTCACTTAAAAGAGCTTGTATCTTTTAGTTCATTCAATCATATTTTTGTCTTCGTCCTTTCCTTTACGCTGCTATCTCTGCTCAACTGACTTAGGTTGGCCTTTCTGAATTCCTGTTTCAGCATGGCTCAGGAATCCACAGGCTGCCAACGCTAACACATCAGAACAGAGCCTGGGAAGACAAGAGACATTTGCAAAGATGAGTAACAAGAAGCAAATGGCGCCTCAAAGTCTCCCTTTAAAAATTCTTTAATGAGATACAGTGCTTTTTTTTTTCATTCTTTTCTTGGGCTAATGCCTAGTATGTACCAACCACTGGGCCACATTTTTAGGAAACATCTAAATCAAAAGTCAGAAGATTACACAGGGACATAAGAAAATCTTAAGATGGCAGGAGGCCAGGAAGCCCAGCTAGGCCTACCCTCTTCTCCAGTTAACAGTTGTTCTCCATAATATACTGTATTTCTCCCCCTCTCTCTCCATATGCTTCTTGCTCTATTTGAAATCTGGTCAGATCGGTCGCTTCTAGAGCAGCATCTGGTAGCTTATAATATATACCCTCTGGAAAAAAAAAATGTATTACATTTGTACAGTGCAAGACCTCGCTGGAGCCGTGTCCCTTGTCCTTATATTTGACATTAGCTCTAATAACTGCAGCACTGCTCCCTGCGGTTCCCCCCAGAGCCCTCCGCAGCTCAGCGAGGTCCCCTCTTAATCTTTTCTCTTTGCGAGGGATACAGACCTAGTTTCACTAACCATTTTGGAGTCTCCAATCTCAAAGTCATTATGGGACTTTGATGTACTATTTCCATTTCTGCAATATTCTTCCTGTAATTAGGTAATCAAGACTGTGCATCTTTCCCATGTGGCCTTCTGAGGTCGATTTTATTTATCAGCTTATTTATCCCTTATTACACATTTTAGCAGTTCTGATTGCAACACCATCAGCTGGGCGCATTGCTCGGCTTCGCAGCTGTCTGCTTGCTATCGTAATTTCCTTTTTCCTCTTGCCCATCACCCATTTGCTTGTTCTGCCTGAATTTTGCAGCTGTTCATATTAACAGAGGATGTTACAAGTGCTTGTACACATGGTGAATTTTATGAATAGTCTCCTACAGACACCAACAGGAGCACGGCGTGAACTGACGTGTGGGTAAAGTTGATGATGAGACTGGTTTAACGTGAGTTCTTTTGGGCAGAGAGAGGCTCTGGTTATGGGAATTAGATAATACCTCATCTGGAGAAGTCCTGCTCCTGTTTGTGTGTCAGAGCTACCGGGCTGGAGATCACACACACTGCTGCATAGCTAATTTCACATACATGGCTTGCCAAGTCTGTGTTAGCAGTATAAATATTCTTCCCAAGGCAATTGACTATTGCCTGGACTCTACCACGACAGTAAAAGTCTCACTTCTTATTTCCACCACAATAAAATAATTGTCTTCAACTTGTAGGTATTTATCTGCATGTTCAGGACTTTCTTATCAGCTATAAAACAACACTCTTAAATCCTTTCCTTTGTTAATCTTTGGAGCAATATAGCTGATGGCTGAGATAAACCTCCAGTTGTTTCCTCACCTCTCATAATCTTGTACCTGTCTTCAGGTTTTATTTTTCTTTAGCCTCTGCCCATTGCTGAGTGATCCTCTCCTTTAATTCAGAGCACCTGGGGTCAAGCCCAGACTCTAGTTTGACAGCAAACTTCCTCACTAGGTCTCTGCTTTCCACATCTCAGGGCTGTCACCATAAAAAGCACCACATTCTCATTTCAGAGATGACTGAATGGTTCCTGGTAACACCTGTTGCAATGACATTTTAGGACCAGATAATTCTGTGCCACCCCTTAGCGTTCATGACACCCACCTGGTTGTGGCAGGTAGCCTTAGGATAAATGAAAATTTGAACTCTAGTCTAGTAGAGCCCTTCTCCTGGAGACCCTCATGCATTTCACTGATGACTCACAGAAGCCTGAAGATCAGTAAGGAAATAGACACAGTGGCATTTCACAGATGGGCGACAGCAAAAGAGCCCTCCTCCCTCACATGATCTCTGTCCCCAAGGGCACAGGGAACAGAGGACAGACCTACAACTCCATGGATACTGGATACTTGGGGAACAGGCCCCAACATGTTCCATTTAGCCTAAGAGCAACAAGCCTGGCTTTCTGAAGAGGAAAAAATGTCCCCAGATTCAGGCTATTTGAGCACTTCAGTTTTCCAGACCAGATCTGCAAAAAGGGTCTTTCTTTGCCACCCAAGGTCACCTATAATAGGGTTAATAATCCAGCCTGTATGTTGTACTAATGAATCTTCTAAGACAGTACCAAGCTGTAAGACTGTACAGGTACTTACTTAAGAGATTTAATCTGTCTCTTTTCCAATATCAACCTATTAATTATTTGGTTATTCCTAATCTTATACTGGATGTGATGCTCATCCTATCAATACAAAGGTGGCAGTGAAAATAGTGTTTAACGAGCTCTGTGTGTGTGTGTGTGTGTGTGTGTGTGTGTTGATGTCCTTTTAAAATTTTATGCCTTTTTTTTTTTAATATTATCATTTTAAGCCTTTCTCTCCCTGTTTCCAAAAAGGGACACTGAATAAGAGAACAAGGAATCTTAGTAGCACTGAACAAGTCTCCAACCATAACGAAACATGGCTTATTTTGAGGCTTGTAAAAGTTTGGTTCTTTCTTTGGTTTTGTCTTTCCTTCTATGCTGTTTCATGCTGCTGTTCATGGTGGGGTGAATCAGGGCACAGGAGCCCTATATTTTGCAATACACCCGAGGGATGATCCGCTCTTGTGAAATGCTTAAGTCTCCACCTGTTCACCAGCAAGATGCACTTCTAGGGGTAAAATAAACTGAATCAAAACTTCACAGCTTTTTATAGTCCCCTAAGAGTGGCTTCAGTGTTTGCTAGTCCTTCAAATTTTGGCTTTGCATGTCATGAACCCCATCTTCTGGCAGTTTACCATGTATCTCCAGTATTGGTTTCAAACCAGACATTAAATACTGCTCCTGCACCTTGTAGCTGCAGTCATTTCCAAATGTATTGAACTTCTCTGCTCTTCAGCCGTCAAAGATTATACACTGAGAATAAATTACTCAGCTGGATGCATTGTTTGTAGGCAAACCCAGTCAGTGACAGTATCAGCAGTCTCTGTGTTTAAAAGCATGTAAAACACTTTCTCTTTTTCACTGCTTTACATTGCAATCCTGGGAACAGCAGCTCAGCTACATCCTCTGCACAAACGAGGATGCTGGCAAAGATGTCCCAAGGTATCACAGCTGTCAGCCCAGTCCCTCACCCCTAGTGCTATTGCTGACCT
Source organism: Dryobates pubescens (assembly GCF_014839835.1). Taxonomy (NCBI): domain Eukaryota; kingdom Metazoa; phylum Chordata; class Aves; order Piciformes; family Picidae; genus Dryobates; species Dryobates pubescens. The sequence goes on along the minus strand of NC_071613.1, from coordinate 46,251,805 downwards.
CCCCTGGATTGGAGGCCACAGCCCTGGGAGAGTGGGGTGCACCAGGGGACAAGCGTGGTTCCTGGCCAACACCCCAGGCAGAGGAACCACCCCATTTCCTTCCTCTGTTGGGCTTTGTGCACTCTCCAGTTTTAATCTTGATCCTCACAAAAAATAATCCACAAAATTTCCAGTGGTCTCCTTTCACCTGTCACTACAGATTGGATTCTCTTGCTCTTTTTTTCCCCCCAAATGAAAAATACTGTGTTTGCTGAATATCAGTCTCCAGCACCAGACAGCTTTTGCAGGTGCCCCTTAATTTTCCTTTTCCCTTTTGTAATTTCTTATCACATTGTTCATTGCATCAGTGTATCATGCTGCTGCTGCCCTTCAATGACATCATATTTCCTTTGAATTTCTGAATTATGCAAGACTACATTCACAAACCCAGCACCAAACTTGAGACCAGGCAAGGAGCTGTTTTATTGATTATCCTTCCATTCCACAACCCACACTTCCTAGAATGTTTTTGTACAAATGCTCACAAATATTCAATCTTGTCCTAAAGTTGAAAACCATTTAGTCAACAGTTGAAATTTATCTAGGACAGAGCAGCAGCAGTTCATAAATACTGCAGCAGTCAGTTGAGGACCAAAAATGGCATATGAGTTAACATAACCAGCAACAAAATATCTCGGATATCTTTAACTGTCTAAATTTTGGTCTGCAAGGGTTTTTCCATAGGGAACAGAAAGAGATAGGTACAACCAGAGGGAATTTACTCCTTCTGCATCCTCACAGGATGAAGTACCTTTCTGAGACATCAATTTCTCTCCCTTCAATAACAGAAGGAGTGCAGAAGACAAATTTAGGTATACTCCTAACTTTTAGCTAGCTACAGCAAATATCTTGCTGTGGAAGACTGACAAATAATCCATAATTCAAATATGTTTACAGAAACAATTTGTCTAACCATTTTGACAGAACAGATTTGAAGGAGGGGGGGAGCAGAAATCTGCTTGCAGGCAAACTGCAAGCATAAAAGATGACTAAATTCCTTTAATTAAAAAATCAGTGTAAAAAGTGTTCTTGTTGATAGTAAGTATGTGTGTGAAGCAGAAATAGCTTGAATCAAACCTTACATATAATAAATACAGGCTTCTCACTCTGCATTTGATGCCTTCATCATCACTAAATCGAAATCTGATCATAGGGATTGGAGACCTTTTAAATATATATATATATATATATATATATATATATATATACACACACACATATATATATACACACATAGAGTTACAGTCAAGAAATGGGCTTTTTATTCTTCTCTTTTGTTTTACTTTCTGGATATTTCATGAGTCCTGTGGTTATTCTGGGTTCTACCTGACACACAAGACAATTTTCCAGGTTAAAAGAGGGAGATGTTGCATGAACATTTACTCTTGTCCTTTCATCTTAATAGCTGTAAGCCCCTGTTGCTTTATCATCTGCAGCAGGTCAGAAGAAAACTGCCTGACATGATGTGCTGCACCTTGCCCAATAGATCAGGCATCACAATAAGAAAAACTCCATGTCTTCTGAGAAAGTTTATTATCTGTGGGTGTTCTCTAAATTTCTTGAGAACACAAACTCTTATTCCAGATCTTTCAGGTCAGCGTTACTCAGTTAACTCAGCTTCTTGGGAAAGGGTCAGAACATATGCAAGGAAAGAAATGCAAATATCCAGGGATAATTTGCCCTTTTCTAGTCCTTGTCTTTGCAGCTGAGCCTAAGAAGATATCCAGTATTCCACCAGTGTCATGCAAATGCCTGCACTTATCTCAAATTTAAAGCAAAGGGACCCATTAAAGGTTTGTGGCTTTGGCACTTGGTATCAGTTTGTTCTGTTTAATACCAATATTGGAGATGCAAGGAGAGAAATCCCTTGAAATAAAGACAGTCGTGAAGAGAGAGTCTCCCAAGAGACATTTCAAAAATAGATGCTGCCATTTTTATTAGAAAAGTACAGAAGCAATAGGGGGAAATACAAGTTTAGAAAAATCACTCAACTTATCAAATACTATTGAGAAGTCTGTTAAAGGAGTCCTAAGCTGAAGTTACAGAACAGAGTTTAAGATATTTTGAAATCTTACATGGCAGAACAAATTCTCTTTCCCACACTAATGGCTGTCTCTCTCTGTCTGTCAGCTCAGAGTTCAATCACGTATTCAAAATAAAGTATGGGTCAAGTCCTAGAATGTCTGTGTCTTATAGCCTTATTCTTGGCTGACAAGTGCTACATCTAAATCAGTGTATGGCATTAAGTTATAGCCTGAAAGCAGGCTAGAGTGGTAAGACCAGTTCAGATGATGAATGCTTCTTGTTCCCCCCCCCAGCCCTCAACCTCTCCCAAGCCACTGTTGCTCAAAGACACAACTTCCAGCATCATTTATCTAATTGTAATTCTAGGAAGAGAAAACATAGCTCAGTAGTAATACTGCATGGGAATTGTTTGAGCAAGTTCCTATCATCTGGCTTGAGTCAAAAGATTACACATCAGTAACAGAAATTTATTCAGAGCAAAGATATCCTGGCATAATAAGACCATCTTGCTTCATGTAATTATAATTCATGCATCCAGAGACAGCTGTCCATCAGATATATTGTATTAGCTGGCTTTGATTCCTATAATGAGTTTTATTAGTATATTTATGAGGAAGAACAGTGGCATATGAAGAAGTAATGAATAAGTTATTATGTGTGCAGAACCAACATTTGAGATCCTCTAAATCTTGCAGAGAAGCCAAAGTCTGGATAGACACAGATGCTGGAATGCTCCCCAAAACATGATCCTCAAAGACCTATTTTGTACCACAGCAACAGCACTACTCATTGCTTTGTTTCACAGCCATGAAATAATGTAATTTATGTAAACCAGAAATCTAAATGGTGTCTGAAAAATACAAAACAATGAGCAAGAATGTCGAGGTTTAATATATCTTTAATATGAGACTGATGTGGTATAAAAGCATTCTTCTTCAAATACAAGGACTGGTACTCTTTGTCATTGTTTCCCACATCCAAACTGTCTTAGATGAGATAGGTTGAATTACGAGAGTTTTGAGAGAGGATGGTTGATTCCTCCAGCAGAAATGCTAGAAAGTGATGGAAATGTGGAACCAACATAAAGTGAAAGCTACTGAAATAAGTATTTATGAAGACAAAGGAAAAATAACAGGCCGCGATGCAGTTGATTCATAGAATCATAGAATCAATAAGGTTGGAAACGACCTCAGAGATCATCAAGTCCAACCTATCACCCAGCACCTCATGACAACTAAACCATGGCTTCAAGTGCCATGTCCAATCAGTTTTTGAACACCTCCAGGGACAGTGACTCCACCACCTCCCTGGGCAGCCCATTCCAATGCCCAGGAACTCTTTCTGTGAAGAATTTTCTCCTCACCTTGAGTCTAAACTTCCCCTGGTGCAGCTTGAGACTGTGTCCTCTTGTTCTGCTGCTGGGTGCCTGAGGGAAGAGACCAACCCCCAGCTGTCTACAACTTCCCTTCAAGTAGTTGTAGAGAGCAATAAGGTCTCCCCTGAGCCTCCTCTTCTCCAGGCTAAACAACCCCAGCTCCCTCAGCCTCTCCTCATAGGGCTTGTGCTTTTGATATGGATTGAATTGATATGGAGCAGAGCAAAGCAAAAAGGAGCAAGCACTAAATCTCTGCAGCACAAAAGACACATACCATTGAGAACAATTTTCTATAAGCCAAATAAATGAGTGTGAAAGTCATTAGAAAGTCTATTAGATAAATAACTACAGTTAAGGATTATGAGGAATGAGACAGCTGACTTTGAAAAAGTTTCTGCTTTAACAGGATGGCCTCAGGGCCATAACCACTGATACCTGTAACCCTGTGTACTTCTCCTCAAATGTTTCAAAAGGTTGCCTACTGCAAAGATAAACTGTCTTCTCCCCTACCTCCCAGGTCCTCATGCCATGCCCAGATTGTCCCTGCCTCACTGGTGGATTGGGAGACTTTAGATTACCAAAGGCAGTTGTTGCAAGATCCAGGGGAAAATTAATTCCCATGCCAACATTTCCTGGTGAAGAGTGTCCTGTTGCCCAATTGTAGCTCATTAAAGCAGCTTGACCAAATACTTCAGGTTTCCTCAGCTACCAGACAAAAGACCAGATCTCTTGTGTAGCCAATGTCTGGACCACACACCACCATCCTTCAGCTTTTTAAACTGCACCCCAATGGCTGGTGCAGTACTTTCTGTTAGAGGTAGATCAGCACATCACACACTCTTCACAAACCCTGGATAGTTAAAAGAGTGGTCCTGATATAAAATGTCTGGATTTCGGGGGAAAAATGCATGAGTAATCACAGCAAGGTCTGATTAATGACAGGGTCCATAAGCAAAGGAAGGGATGCTTGCCTTGCACAAATAAGAACAGCTGGATACAGCAAAATCACAAAACCTCCTCAATGCCCCCCTAGCAATCCCATTTAAGCAAGAAAAGAGGCCAGGTAAAAGTTTCAGTTGATCTGCAAAACTAACCAACCTCTCTTGGGTCTACCCAGTTCTAAGTCCATCCTCTAATGCCTCTGTCTACATATCCAACATCATGCTTTGCTGCCACTAGCTTATATATTAGCTGTAGCAATAGCTGAGGGTAGAGTGTCCAGTTTCATGATTAGATCTCAGAACAGACTTCTGCTCTGCTGGCCAAAAATGTGACATTCACAGAAGAAGAGTTCAACACATAAGAGCAGCTTGGTGTCAACACTCAAATTCATCTACTGTCTAGCTAACAGGTTAACCTGTCAGTGTCAGTAAGAAACTGAGCAGAGTCAAAAGTAATCCAATTATTTTGTTACCATCTTCTTAAAATCCTTCCTTAAAGCTGAGAGTTTCCAAGAAGGCAAGAAGAGGTGGTCAGAAAGTCTTTAACAACTACTTCTTTGAAAGAAGATATGTTGCTGTCAAGTATCCGCACAGGCCTCCGTTGGAGCACAGCCTCAATGTCCCAACAGCAAGAGCTTCAGCAAGAGGTCGTTGAAAATGATAGTAAATATTGTATTTGACTATCAAGAACTTATTCCACCTCCAGAAAGTGAAAACCAGTGTGGTGCTGAATGTTTTTATCGGGACACTAAGTGGAAAAATCTCTGCAGTAAAAAAATGCTCAACTGTCACCATGTGCAAAGAGCCTTGATTAGCCAGGTTGTTTACTGCTCACCACCACTGAGCTATTCAGGACTTTGCTGGCACTATGGTGAAGGGAACAGCAGCCATTCTTGGCCTCCTTCCTAAGCACAAGCATATTGTTTCCAGAGCCTTTTGTGCGACCATCATTCCAATTAGGAACTAGAGTGCCTTCACCAGTGTTCTGTCCTCCCACTTCGTCAGAAAGAGATGGTCTGAATGCCACAGAAACCTTTGAGAAGGGGAAAATCACAGAAGAGGGCATTTAGGGATCATAATGACAATGGGTGGCAAGAACAGATGATTACAGAACTTCATAAATTTTAATCAAAATATCAAAAGAATGTACTGTCAGTGCAAAGATATCCTTCCTCCTAATGGGAGGACAAACTGAAGCAGTAGCATTATAACATCCTTTGATGCCCCAGGATAGCAGGACCCCCAGAGCCGACTGTTCTATCCCACAATAGTTCATTAGTATTGAAATTCGTAATTCCCTTTATTGGATCTGAGTTTTGGCTTCCAAGATCTGACCCCTGAAGAGCCAGAAACTCCAGAGTGCTTTTTTACTACACACTTCCTCGTTTTTGGCATTTAACTCCATGCTTTTAGAATAACGTATGCCTTCGCCACGGTGAAGGGAAAGGAATAACCCTGTTATCTCTTCACAAAATACTGTTAGCATCACTCAGGAAAAGAGCTCTACAACCAAATCATCCTTCACATAGCCGTTCTCTTGTAACTGTGGGGAAAATATGTCTATATTAGAGATGAAGATTAAAGACAAGAGGCTGGAGGTTATGTCGTCTGCTTCTGGCCATGCGTTTTATTCAAAATGGAATTTTGTGACTCATTGTCTTTTAGCTGGGACCCTTGAACAGATAAGCATTTCCTACAAGTGGATCTGAGGGGAGCATCCATTGAGTTAGAGATGATTGGCAACTCCACTGTCTTATGTAGTAGGATTAAAACAAAAATATATATAAAAGTCAATTAATGCTCTGAGTACAGAAACCTGTCAAGCACCCTATCTAGAAATAAGTATCTGCAAGAGCCCACCAGTCCACTCAGTCCTTTCATTTTGCTTACATTTGCCTGACATTTCTCTCTCCACTGTCCCACAGAAACATGCATAGAAACCCACTGACTTCAAAATATTTGAGAAAGGTATTAATTTTCCTTCATTTTTTTTTCCATACAGGCTCTCTGTCCCCAGACAATGAGGGAGTGAGAAGCCTGAGTCATCTGCCTTAAAACCAGGACAAAGTAATGCACTTACAAGAGAAGATGGGAAAAGGAAGAGTTAACCAGTTTTATAATTGTTTCCAGAGTGCAATTATTCAGTCCCTAAAAATGCTGGTAGAACAAAATGGAAAATGATCATGGTCCCAGCAGACAAATTATTAATATTTAGGGAAGGACTGCAGCAGATTTTGATCCAAAAGAAAGGGGAAAGAGCATTTTAACGAGATTGAGAGTCAGACTGTACAAACTCATTAGATTTGGGGTTTACCATCTCATTTAAAAGACTAAGGACATTTGCCAGTTCTATACCCACTTCTTTTGAAGACAAGGCTTTATGTTTGCATTCCCTTTACCGGCTTCTGTGTTTGTGAGGAGGTGCACTCTGCAGCATTGTGAGCCCTGGCAGCCTTGTGATACCAAAGCGAAAGCATAACCTGGAGCAAAAGCCAGGCAAATAACTGACAACAGAACGTGCCGTTGATTAACAACACCAGAGAATTTTTATGGAGAACGCTGTTTTCCTTTAATTTTCCTTTCCCTCTGCAGCTTTCCTCAGAGCAATATCTGCGAATAATCCCTGCTCTCCAGCTGATTGGGGTGCAGGTCCCTGCATACAGCTAATATTGGCACGGTGACATTTTAGCTGGTTTCAGTGGACACGAGCAGGTGTGAGACGTGGCCCACGGGAGCAGTGCTGCCCGTCCCTCTGAGGAGGATGCGGATGTGCCGGAGAGGAGGTCTGGCACTGCTGCCTGCCTTCAGCCAGGCTGATAGCTCCTGCCTGTGCCTTCCACATCAGCTTTCATGTTTAATAAAGTTGTGGCCTCTTGGCTTTCACCACAACAGTTTCCAGTTTTATTTCCCAGGGGTTCGTAGCAACAGTAACACACAGTAGTTATAATGTGTCATAAAATAAATATTAGCAAAAGCACGCACAAATCTCCGCCGATTTGGAATTTGCTTGGCATCACACATCCCCAAATGCACGTCTCCAAAAGCAGAAGTTGTCTGCTGATGAAAGAGGTTGGTTTGTTTGCCTTAGTTTTGTTTCTTCCTCAGTTGGCTGGGCTTACACCACTGCCACAGCTCATAAAGGTAAGTACCGGTACAACACCACCTTGCACATTGCGCTAATCACATTGCTCTGGAAATTAAGTCTGTCAGCACTTCAGCTGTAAACTCATATTGCAAGAGCTTAATAACCCCGCTGTGAACAAAACAAAATTGCTTCTAGACTTAAATCTGGTGTGCAAGACTCCTGCCTATGGGGCCACATTTTATTCGGTGCAGGGAATATAGAGAGCATGCCCAAATTGGTTAAATAGATCAAACACATGAACAAGAAATGTGGTGTATGTGGGCATGTAAACAAGCACTGCATATATGTGCACACACATATAGGTAACCTCTTAGCAGAGGAAGGAAATAAATTCATCAGGAGTCTCCAACTTAATCCCATCAATCTCCTCAGGTTTTAGACAAATCTCAGCCTCTACTTCTTTGTGTGTGTGTGTTTTGTTTTTCTCAAGAATAACAAGTTTATACTTACCCGCCTCAAATTATGCTGACCTGAAGCTGAGACAGCCAAGGTAAAACTCTGTCCTAGAGCAGTAGTAGCTGTTTTACTGAGCGGAACATCCCATCTTTGAAGAGGAGTCTTAATAATGTCTTTCAGGAAAGCCCCAGGGCAGAGACATTCTCTGCCACAGACTTCTCATGTGACTTTGGGCAAGTCATTTAATTCTGTGTTCCTGGTCTCTACCATTGAAAAATGGGATTAATTAAATTTCTCTACTTCATCAAACAACTGTAATGATAAATACGCTACAAAATGCTCTGAAATGTCTGTGATGAAGATTACCTGCTGGATGGAGAGATGCAGAAGTAGAAAGGGAAGTCTTGTTACCACTTTAAATTCCTGGCATTTTTAAGTCCAGGAGTTCTGTTCTAAACCACTTTTAAAGTCTATTTTCTTAAAAAGACAGTGATCAAACAGATTTTTACATAGAAAGACCTTTTTTTGTTTGTTTTTCTATTAAATTATAATGTATGCTACATGTGTGGTTTGTGCCATCACAGTTTGAGTTGGCCATGATGGAGCCGATGGGACTTACATGGCAGATATGCATAGCATTAGTGAAGTTGTTTTGCTCTGTCAGGTTGAGGTTAGCCTTTCTTAAGACCTGCACTCCTGACTCAGATGCCAAGTCACACAAAATTTGATCACCCACTCACAAGAAGGGGCAAAAAATTACTATGCCTCATGCTCACAGCACCCCAGCACTAGCACCTTTATCCTCACCAAGAGGGGTCTGGTCCAACAGCAGGATGCTCTGGAACACAGGCCCAGGTCATCGTCCTATCACTTAGATGGCTTGTGCACCGAGAGATGATCCCTTCAATGACCATAACTCTGGGAATGAAGCTGGAGCTTTATGAGAGCTTTGGAAAAGTGGGTGCTGCCAGAGTCAGAGGATTTCTCTGCAGAAAGGGCAGGTGAAGCTGGGTAACACTCCAGATGATGACATGGAAAAAGGGAAGGAAAATGATCAGTGTTAGATTAAAAAAAACTAAGCCCAACATTAACACATAGCATAGTTATGCTCATGGGAGTGAACAGTACAAAGGGGTGAGTTGGCCTTGCAAAAGCTGGCCCAGTTTTCCACCATCAAACCCTCCATCCTCTCACTTTCTCTTTGTCTCCCCTCCTTTCTTGTGAGGTCTCCACCCAAATTCTGAGTCTGAGGAAAGCTCACAGCATGTATTTCCCACAACTCTGTACGAGCCCTACCTCCCTTCATCATTGGCTCCCTTTGGGACTCCATGCAATAACCAGTAACATTGGGACCAACAAAAAAGGATTCCCACAGCTGCCCTGGCTCTGTTTTGGCCAGCAATGGCCACAGCAAAGCAGCACAGTCAGACTGACATGCCTGTATTTGCCATGCTGGCCATGTACAGGGCACCAGCTGCGAAAGCCTGGGGTGCCAGTGCAGGGTCTCCTGGGTGCTGGCTCCTATAAGTCCTCCACCCATCAATCTTAGAGCAGTATGCCGTCATGGATAAATAGCAGCTGTTGCAGTAAGCTCATCAGATAACAGCCACATATATTAAAGTACCTTTAGCACAGTTACTAAAACATATATTTAGCCAGGGAAAATAATCTTGCCCTGCCTATAAAAGTCAAAGTTTTCCTTTATAAATAACTCCAGGAAGCCTGCACGCGTCTCAGCAAATGGCGGCCTCCTTCCCCCAAAAGAACTGTGAATAAAATATAAACATGCTGAAATATAAAGAACAGTTTGGTGAAGATAATGAAATCTAGTGAAGCCAGTAATTTACTCTGTAAATCATAAGCTACTTCTTTCTTGCAGTTGCCTGCCCTGATTTACATCACGAACCTTAGTTCCAAACCTCTCCCTGCCTTACTGCAAGCAACAGGATCAGTGACTACAGCTTCTCCCTGTCTTTGTGGCTGGTAAAAAACACATGTTTATATCTGTGAAATGTCCCACTCTGAACATGCCACATTAGCTTGATACACTTGTTCTTTTTTCCAATCTTCTCTCAGGTCTTCCTGAGAAGGGAAGAAAAGGCAGGCATCCCAAAATGCCTGTTTTAGCACCTATTCTTGTTGTCAAGGTAGTTGGGAATAAGAGCAGTCCGAGTGCTATATAATATTTGCTCCAGGGCGCTTCACATGGCACTCCCAGTCTCTCCAGTGACTCTCCAGTCTGCAGCATCACAAGCCCCTTTCCCATTTTATTCCTGGCATCAGACCTCTTCCCCATTAGCATGCAGAGACTTCAAACTTTTGAGCATTTCCCACATTGCACAGAATACCTGAAGAAGGGGATGGAAATAATTTGGTGCCATCGCCTCAACAATGGCGCTGTCTACACTTGAGCATATGGAAATCCGAAGTAGCACTGAACACTCAGGGGCAAGCGGCGAGCCCTGCGTGCCACGGAGCTGCTGCACAGGGCTTAGCCCAGCCTCATTTCTTATTCATGTCTCTCCTTGAAGTCTAACCACTCCGAGGTGAGGCTATATCTCTATGAGTTCGAGTGGATTTGTCTCCTGGTGTATGCATGTACATTAGGCAGGAGTATTAGCACTTCGCCTGGGTCTGCACAGGAATAGAGACTGCAGGGGAAAAATTACATCAAGATGAGTCTTTATGATGTGTGTTCCTTCAGTATTAAGATCTCTTCAGGCTTTGTATATCCACTAATATTGCTCTCATTTTAAATTCTTCTAGTAATAATTTTAAGAGAAAATTCTTTGTGACAACTGCTGTTGATTTAAAACTAATGTTTAGCCAGTAATGGGTAATTGTATTAGGCTAAAAAAAGCTGCTGTAAAGTCGACCTCAGTCTGGTTTTTAATTTACTGCATCATCAGCTACTTTTATGATACTATTTAATCTGCTGAAATAAAACTATTGCTCTATTAATATCTCTAACACTCGAGAAAGATTGTTTTCAGCTGTTCTGCTCTTGGGGCTGAGGAGTTGCTAATTATTATATGAATAATTCCTGTGAATACATTTATTTATATTTGTTTTAATTGTCACAACGCTGAGAAGTAATGAGCTCTATTTCTCTATGAACCCACTTTTAACCCTTAAACATGGAAAGAGAAAATGCCCGTCACTACTTTGCACCTGTATTGAGTTCATAGAATGCATTCTGAATTTCCATGGGGCGGGGCGGGGGGAAGGGAAGAAAAAGAGAGAGAGAAAAAATATCAAAACAATTCCCATTTATTTTTTTCCTATAAGATTCTCATAAGGACCTGCACCTCACTCAGCCAGGATGGTCGTGCTCGCAGCGACATGCAGCACAGCAACTACAAAGCTGTGAGAACAACCAGAGCGGCTCCTTCCAGGAGCCTGGTTTGCATTTCCAGGACTCTTTACAATTGTCTAGCAGCACAGGGGCCTGATCCTCCTCTCTCCTCCCTGGAGCTGTGCTCCTGATGAATGCAGCCACAGAGCAGTGGTAGGTTTACCTCCTCAAGTATTAAGAAATCAGCCCCACAGGGCTTGTTTCAACCTGCCTCCCCCAGCATCAATGGAAGGGCCTCCACTGAGTTGAGTGGGCTTTGGGTGGCTCCCCATACTGTGTGGGTATATTCATGCAAAGAAAAGAGGTTTGTGAGCTACTTTTACAGAAATCATTTTAAAAAAACAATGTTACAAACAGGCATTTTTATGGTTTTGTTGCTCATTATCCTCCCATAGAATTAGCATGCATCAAGGTCATGCAAAATAGCCCTCTGCCTCTGTCTGTACCTAGCCTCAGTGACCTTCTCAAAACAATACACCACTAGATTAAAACAGCATCAAAAACATTGGGCTGCTCATCTCGGATGAAAAAGAAATACTTGTTAGAAAAAAAGAAATCTATTGCAACAAACAACCTGCACCCACCACATAAAAATTGAAAAAAAAAAAATATATATATATAAAAGGGTTTTATTTGTCACTCCTTTTAATAAACAGCAGGCTCTCATAAAGATTACCTGGGAGATAAATGGATCTGCTGAGGGGAAAAAAAAATTCAGGGTGTGACCAAAAAATTGTATACACATGGCAGGTGAGTTGATGATTTTTAATGTTCCAAATATATTTATCATTTAGCTTTAGGTTTATTTACCCTGTTACATATTTGATCATCTGCCTGCAACAACTAGGGGAAGAGGCTGTTGTCAGATCTATTATAATATAATAAAGTAATGGCTACAAGATAAAGTAAGGTAAAACAAATAATTCTTATTGCTGTGCAACCACCTATTTTTTTATCCAAACAACTTCTGGTTTTGTTATCTCCTTATGGTCAAGCACCTATTCCCTAGAAAGAGAGAAGAAGTCTCTTTTTACCTCAGTAATTAGCTTGTTTGAACGCTCCCACAAATTCTTCCTATCATAAATTTTGCATTGCTCTATGCACAATAATGCACATAAAATTAAATAAACAATTTAATTAATTTAATTAAAATTAAATATTAAACATATTGTGTATAAGAAGCCTATGTCTTTGATTTAATTGGGCAGGAGTACCCAAAGCAGTTTGGGTAACAGTGAAAAATAATTAAAAACAACAAGTACAGTAGCCTCTGGGTACGAAGAGTAGTTGGGAGCTTTCTCCTGAGAAAGGTTTATTTAATTAAAACTAAACTAATCTTTGGAAAACACTTGATAAGCATTTCATAATACAAATCATAATCCAAAAATGAAGCTTATATTTCGTCTACACGATACTGGAAAATAATATTAAATAATTCAATTCTGCCACGAGCGACTTTCCCAGCATGCACAGAATAATTCATCAGATGGTATGTCTGCCACCTTTAAATCTTCTGTAACATTTAGTTTATCTAGATAAATATTTGTAAATTATATGAAGGCAGAATGGATCCATAAGTGATAAGGCTGAGAATTAACATTTTATTTAGATTTTCTTTTTTTATTGCTCCTTGTAAATCTAATACCAGACAAGGAAAGCACAGCTCACTTATTTACAGGGCAAGCAAGCTGTGCCCGCCTTGGCAGGTGAGCCATTTGGCTCTAGTCATAATTTCTAACCTATTCTTTGACACCTTTCATTCATAATAGAGAATATTATTTCCAGGATCTCATACCACTGGAAGAGGAATAGGTTATTTGTAGGGTCGTGTCTCTATCAGCACTTCATGTTGCTAAACGCTAGTATTTCTATACCATCCGGTGATAATTTCAGCTCCCCGAAAAACTTGGATCCTGCCCAAGGTGGCAAACTATCTGCCTGGACATCAAACAGCCTGCCTTGCACAGCCGCTCACAAGCTGGATTGCAAATGCTGACAGGCTTTATAGGTCATTTCAAAAACAAATGCTTCATTTTAACACCTTAGACTGCAGCAGCTCCTACAACAAGCTGCTGATGCCAACTGGCTTTTTCAAAAGTGAATGTATCCAAAGAGATCCTAATTGACACTTTCAGGCAAGTGCCCAGCATAACTGAATATCACTCAGGTTTTTGGAGAGCAGTTTTAAAGTGACCATATAATTTAAGTGACCTTTGAATATGATTTAAAATGCTACAGTAGAGCCTGGTTCCTCTCCCACTGAATGGGCTTCATCAATGGGGAAACTCCCATTGATGTTAATGAGGGCAGGAGCAGGCACTTCCCCATTGGCTCCCATTGAATTATCCAGGTTGGGGTTTTTTGTGTGTGGAATCTTTTTTTTTTGTTCGTTTTTTTGCCTTTTTTTTTTTCTTTTTTTCCCTTTTTTTTGATACATTCCTGGGAAGATCCTGTTAACTGACTTGGAGGTACTTTGGTTCATATCATACCCACACCTTTATAGCAGAGGACCCAGTGCTTCAGCACAGATTTCTGTCGAACAGAGGTACAATAGGGCCCTTTACAGGGTGTGGGAATTTCCCGCATGTTGATTAACCTTGTACTGTAAAAGACCCATAGGCCAAATCCTTTAGTCCTCACGCAGACAAAAGTCCACATTGACTTACCCAAAATCTCTCTGCAAATGCTCATTAAAGTCAAAGGCATTTTGCCTCGGTAAGGGCTGGGGATTTGGCCCGGTGGTTGTCTTTGCGATTGGGCATCACCAGGAGAAGGGGATTACCACGACATCGGGCCTGCAGTGGGGACTGGCTTGTCCCCAGCCTCGGGCACTATTTCACCTCCAGCACCAAACTCCACAGCAAAATCACACTGTCGATGCCAGCCCCATGCTCCAGCATGTGATGCTGAGTGATGCCCAGCACCAACTTTGGGCCCCCATCCCAATGCCCATACAGTGTCACCCCAGAGGGTCCTGCCACCGAGGGGAGAACAGAAAGTATGCAAGATACTAGCCACCAACCCATGAGGTCCCTATCCTCCCCACCATAGCTGCTAGTGAAAAAAAGTCTTGCTTGCATCCCCTCCAGGACAAGATAGCAAGTAATTCAGAATCATCTTAGAGGAGGTAAAATAATAAAAATATAACAAACAACAACAACAACCCAAAAAAAAAAGTGCACTGGTTTCTATTTGTTTTTTTCTAGCTATATCATAGCTCAGACCTTCCTTGCCATTGTGGTTCAATATCTACTGATCGAAAATATAGACTAGCTGTGAGTCACAACATTTGCCAGAAAGAACCATTATCATCAGAAAGAAATGGACATTAAAAGAATAGCTCTTCCATTTCCAGAATATAAAACAGACATTCAGAAGAACAAACAGAGCAGAGAAGAAATGATGGTCATTTGCAAGTAAAATACTACTAAACAATATAACTTTGGATTATCTGTTTCATGTATTTATTGTGAAAGAATATATAGATCTTTACATGAGGAACTATGAGTACAAGCAAGAAACAATGCAGCCTTTTAAACAGCTTGCTTTTAACTTTAGTGCTGCTGCACGTATAGTACACAAGCTTGCACCCGCCAAAGCCTCTGCAGCAGCTCCTATTCAGTTCAAAGGGCTCAGGATCAGGCCCTGAGGTTTTGAACTTTTCTACTGTAACATCTCTTTTATTATTATTGCAACACCCCTGGTCCCAGTACCATCACTGTTCCTGGGACATGTTTATGGCCAAGACCATGCAATATGGTAAAGAGGGACCATAAGATGCAATTCTGGGAGGACTGATCCTGAAAACTCTGCCGTGTCTTTTTCTTCCTACACCCATTTTAAAAGAAAAGGAGGGAACAGAGGGACAGCATAAAGAAAAAAACACAAGCACATATTGAGTCCAGTCCTGCGTTCGCGTGAAGCAAACAACTGAGCACAGTAGCAAGGTCTGACTGGACTGGACAAAACCTGACTCAGTTTATTGTCTTTTGTTGTGGTGTGCCAGGAATGCAGGAGCTGAAGTTATTCTGAACTAGGGCTGGCTCTGGGGATGGGTTTGCACTCCCAGGACCTGTGGATTTCTGAAAATTGTTGTAGCTCTGATCTCTGGGTTTAGAGATTTTTTTCTTCCTTCTAGGGCTATTTAAAATGGTCATGAAAAAAAATTTCAATAACTCTGTGGCAAAAAAAGTAAAAATTACATTAATTTGTAATTATTGTTACTATTACATAAAATGAAGTTGGATTCATTATATATTCTCTTACCCAAAATATACCTCCAAAGAAGTATTTCTGACACATTTGATACACAAGTCTGTTCTAATACTTGTCTTGATTTACTCAGAAATCGTTCTAAAACATTTGCCATTCAGTGACAAAAATTAGTACCAAGCTAATTCTATCATTTAACTAAATAGTAAAGACTTATTGGGGTATAATAATAATAATAATAATAATAATAATAATAATAATAATAATAATAACTTATTTATTTATTTAACTGACCAGAAACCCATTTAACACATAAGCATTTTCCTGGGTCTTATTCCAAATGAAAGTATCTTTGCAGAAACTGAAGCTTAAAAGAATTGCAGCGGTACAGCTGATCACTGCTTTCCTGGCAAACACAGTAACTGCCTATTGAGATAATTAAAGCACCAGTAGAGATGCATAAGATAAGAGTGGAGAAGTTTAGAGCTGAATTAGTGCAACCTTTGCTCTGTGCGATGCAAAGGGTTGGGCCAGATGATTCAAGAAGTTGTCTCCAAGTGCATCTTCTTTCATCCTTTCATCATATTTATTTTTAGCTCTTGAGCTCTCCCTGCAAATACAACTCTCTAAGACTCTTTCAAATTGGCTGGAAGCAGATCCTGGAGTCATGATTTTCTTTAAGCTTCATACACACAACTTTCCTAGTGATTTCAAGGATTACTTTGCCAGACATAAAAAAAATGGTAAGTTCCATTCTCAGAACTGTTACTGCTGTAAGAGTGGATTTAGGAAGAACACGAAATAAAGGAGTCCTTAAAAAAACCCACAAGCAGGATTTAGTCCCTAATATGTAGTAATAACAATAATTATGTCATTCATGTTCAGTCATGTACATGTTTTCATAAATCATTTTTAATAATTTATTGGATATAAAGAAGAGCTTGAAGTGTGACAAGCTTCTGTAATTTGAAATAAAGCTTTCAAGTTACTTTTCAAGCTCAGAGCAGTGAAACCTACTGACTGAGTAATGCGTATCTAAGTACAAAAATCCATGGCAGAGGTATAAGCATTCTTGAAAGACAGAAGCATGGGCTGGATGCTGTGTTCTCCTTTTTCACTCAGCATCACAACTGCAAAGACCTATCTGGAGCTGGTATAAATCAGGCTACAAGGGAGCTCACGCTCTCTGCATCCACCTTGTCACACAGCAGTGAAACCAGCAGAGTTGAACCACTTTAAACCAGCTCTCTGTTTAGGATACTGACTTCTAAACCAATTCTATGATGGATTTGCAGTAAGGAAAACACCCAGGAATCTCAGGTAGTGGACAAGAATTAGTGGATTAAAGGAGGTCTGCAGGATCCTGAAGATTTCTATAGCACCCTAGGTTTCACTCTTTCAGGGAAAAATCTTTCGTCTTTGCTAGTAAACTCCCTGGGAAGTTAAAGCATGTTCCTCACCTGCAACCAACTGCACTGCACTTCAGCCATCTTAGAGGGGCTCAGCATTCCCACCAGGCTCAGTGCTCAGGAATGACCTCAAGTGGGAAGACTGGGTGCCTGGCACTAGGAACTGTAATTATACCTTCACCTGGATGCTCAGAAAGGTACAATAAGCAAGGCACAGAGGAATGCTCCACTTTCTGCTGGCACTGCTACACGCCTGTTATTTTTGTCAAGATTCATCCTGTCTGCCGCAACATTCAGGCCACTAATCTATTGTAGCTCAGACTAAGCTGATGCTCATTTTCAAATTAAACCTCAGGTGAAAGCTGGCAATCTGCGTGTGTGTGTGTGGCTTGTCTCTGCTTGCAATCTTGCGTGTATGCACCTTCACACAGTGCAACTCCTCTGACCTCTGGCTGGTGGGGTTTTATTCCTGACAGGCTAGATGTGAATAAAATCATATGGAGCTATGTTTTTACAGTTCAGCCTTCCGAGTCCTACCCTGTTGCCATTGAAATCAATGGCAAAACTCCCAACTTCACTAGTCATATCAGATTAGCTTTGTTCCATGGACTGAAACAATCTAATAGATACCAGGTGTCCTTGACAGAGCTTGTGTGGTCTACAAGTAAGTGGAACATATTTTAGAAAGTCAAATATGAAACAGCTACATCACAGAACCTGTAATAACCCCAAACTGATATTATTATCTATAGAGGGCATGATCAGTATCTAAAATGCAACTCAATATATATTTATATGATGCATCATATAACAGACACGTTCTGGGGTAAACTCAGCTGCATGTTAAACCACTGCAGAAGCAGATCCATATTTATGCTCATTTCCACAAGAGAACATGGCTCTCGTGTGTTTCTACTTAAGGGAGAGAGCCCCAAACAACCTTAAATTAATCCAGAAATCCACTTTAAATATACGACCCTGCATGTAAAAAGACTTACAGAAGTTAAAGGCTGCATGTGAAACCTCTGGGCTCTGACATCTAGTTCCCTTCTTGCTCCAAGCTGTGAATCTCCACCGTGAAATTCCTGACCTGCTTTTCCACAGCCATGGAGCTACACCAGCTCCTCCAGTAGCATGAACTGGAGGAGATGACACAGTGCTATAAATGTTCAGACCTGAGCTGCACCAAGACATCAATCACCACACAATGGGTGTAGCTGGAAAATGTGCAAGGAATTTCCTTGTGCTGTCTCCTGGTGTGTAGGTGGCCCAGGAGCTTTGCCTGGCTCAGAAGAAACTCTTGAGTGCCCTGCTCTGCACTGACATGAACAGAAGTCACTCTGCCCACTGCAGGGCCTGATCCTGGCTCACAGCGTCTGCATATAGGGTACTCAATGAAGCTCCTGCTTGTTTTGCCTGAGGGAGGGTCAGAGTGTCCAGCCCAAGACCCATCCCACAGGTACAGCCAGGTCAGTAACACAGAAATGGGGAGATCCCAAGTTAAAAATCAGCCTCTTCTGGAGAACAACAGTTTTAAAAAAATATATATTGATGACTTTTGCAATGCAATTAAAGGTCCTCAAATGTGGTAAGACATATTCTGGTTTCTAACCAGAAGGATACTTCCTGGGGCCAGCTCTTAAGGCTGTTGTACTCAAGTCTCATGCTCTGTTCTTGGATTGCAATTCCATGTCTTGGGAACAGTTTCCATGGTTGTCCCTGACTGAAACGCCCAGGGCTCTTAGGGGCAGCACTACCATCTGATGTGGAGAGCTGGAGTCAGGAGGCTTCAAAACTCTTTTCCTGCATTTTCTGCTAAGGAACCAAGAGCAAGCCTCATGTTAAGCCTCTCTTTTCCAGCCAAAGCACTCTGACTGATGTCTCCCAGGGATCTGATGAGCAGCATGTTCTTGTCCCAAATCTGGCCTTATGTGAAGCACCTTCTCAGCTGGGGTTCAGTTGCTGCTGTGGCAACCCCACAGGAAAGCACTGCAGTATCCAAGGTGTAACACTTAACACAGGCAGTATTTTAGAAAGGGCCACACTGATAGTCCTCTGTACCAAAATTACTGGTGGACTCAGTGGCCAGTGTGTACAGTGTGTACAGTAATTTTTGTTTTAAAAAAAAGCAGCAAAAACAACTGTACCAAGGTATCAGGAAAACACCAAGCCCCGTTTAAAAGCCATGATCCAATTAGGATTTTGTTTGGTACCTGCAAATCTAGTGCTATCTCTAGTCTTGTCTTTTAGCAGCTACCTTCCTTCACTGTGGATTCGTCTCCTTAAGAAGCTTAAATACTTGTACTTTTCCAATAAAGATCTTGCAAAGTACATTCAAGGGTAGCTTATTTTAACATTCATCATATTTAACAAGACTTTTACCGGAGCAGAGAGAACGCGTAACTAATTGTTGGAAGATCTGGTCAAGTTTATTGTAACGGGTAACTGTCGGGCAATTATGATTTATTTATTCAGAGGGAGATAAGGCACACATTGTTCTCTGGAAGGGGGGTGGGGGGTAGGGGGGAACACACAGGGCTGATCTTAAAGTTATTATTTCCCATGCCTTCTTCAGTCTTTTCATAACTGAGGGGACCCACCAGAGCACAATCCTTATTGGCTCCCTTCCTCCCTTTGCTTCAAATTTTTGGGTTTAAGCTCAACCTCTCCCCAGCCTGGGTCCTAGGTCTGGCGAGGCCATGCAGGGGTCTGTCCTCCTCCAGCTCTTTCTTAAGAGGTCTGTAGTCATGAGGGGACACCTGAGAGTGCCGGTACACCCCGCAGGGTCCTTGAGCCCCACTCCTTGCCGGTGGGGGGACCTTGTGTCCACCTGGTACTGAGAGGTAGGGTAAGAAGAGGGGTGATTTTTGAATCTGGCAATCAAAGAAGGAGAGAGGGAGAGATAAAAGTACCCCGTTACTGCCACCGTTTGCCGTTCCCTGCACTGCTTTCTCTGGGGGGCAGGGTCCCCTCGCAGGGGCAGGGAACGGGTGGGAAGCGCGTCCGTCAGCACCGGGTGTGGAGGGAGGCTCGGCATGGCCCGGCACGACCCCACTGAAAGCATACCACTTTACTGCGTTCCACCCGCGCAAACAAATCCCGGGCTGAGCAGCCGCTGCACCACGGGTGGGAGGTGGCCGTGACCTACCGATGACAGGGGGTGTCCAGAGTTTGTCATCCCTGGGATGCTTCCTGCCTCCTTCTTCGTCCGTCCCTGTCCATCCCGCCCCCTTGCCAGGTGCTGTGCCCGGGTGACCTCTACCAGGCGGGTCTGCCTGACCTCTGGGTCTGGGGCTTTGCTGGGGAGCGGGAAGGGTTCTCCCCGCCTAGCAGGGGGTTGCTCGGATGCGGTCGCCAAGAGGGAGCAGCCCCCGCGCTACCCCAGTGTCGGGATTGCCTTTACTTCTGGCGTGACCCCCCTGTTCCCTGAGCCCAACGGCCCCGAGCAGCCCATCCGAGAATCGGAAAGGGAAGAAAACCAAACCAAACCAAACCAAAACCCAACACGATCAGATGTTCCCCAGCCCGACGGTGCCTGCGCTCCCGCATCGCCCTGCGCGGCAGCTACCGCCCGTGCCCCAGAAGAGCCTCGCGGCAACACCTTAGGGCAGAGAGGGGCTGCGCCTAGTGTCCCCACCACGGGCTCCACGGAGCTCCCCACGACCGATCAGCCTGCATCGGCATCGCCTCGGCCACGGGCCTCGGCGGGCTCGGTTTGGAACGCCCGTGCCCCTTAACCTCCCCCTCCCGCTGACGGCTCTGCTCCTGTCGCAGCTCACAAAGTTTTTATTCGCATCCTCCTTATCTCCAAACTGACAAAGTGACTAAGAACGAACAAACAAACTCTTCTTAGTGTAAGGGTTGCTCACCTGGTGCAGTAACGATCAGATCTCAGAGCAAAGGGCTTCTACTTCCACCAAAGTCTGGCTCCCCGACTTACTCAACCGGAAGAAGGAGCTCCATTAGCTGTTTTACATACACTCCTTTAAATCTCTTTCAAAGGCATTTGATGTAAAGCATAAAGATGCACCTTGCGCGCTGCTGTCAACAGCCAGCCCCAGGCTGCGGCTCAGGCGCTAAGTGTCCCCAACAGAGGGAAACTTACGGATTTCTTTATTGCTTTAAAAAACTTTAAATTTACTACTTTTTTCCTCCAAATTCCAGCCCTTCTCCATTCGGCAAAGCTTTTTCCAAACAGTTTTAGATTTAAACGGAAACCGTTTGGGCTGTGTTTGGATTCAACCACCGCTCCACGTTTATTTGATGTGAGACAAAATAAAAGTTAAATCGAACCGTTTTTACCGACGATTAGGGGGTGCTCCGTGCCGTGCCCTCGTTGCTGGGACCCTCCCGGGGCGCGGCGGCAAGGAGTGAGCTCGCCACCGGGACCGCCCCTCCCCACCATCTCCCCCCTCCCGGGACACCGCCGGTGGCTTCGGGGGTGGGGAAGGCGGCCCGGCCAAGCCTGGTCCCTACAGCCGCGATCTGCTCCGGGCAGCGCCTGTTTGGCGAGCAGAGATCCCACCTCCGCTTAGTCACTTGTTAGTGCTGGCTCGGACCTTACCCGATGGGAAGGGAGAGGTGCGGTGCTTGGTAATATTCACTGTAAACCACCGGGACAGTCACTCGCTTAATTCCGTCGTGGCCTCGAGCACCGCTGTGGGGGGGACGGAGAGAGCCCGGGACCGAGCCCTCTAACCCTCCCCCACCGGTGCAGCTACCGACTCCCTTCGGGAGACGGGCGCCGGCGCTCAGTGTCTGGGGGCAGCATACCTCCTTTCTGCCGGAGGCCGGGAGAGAGCCCCCCGCACCCAAGGCACTCCAAGCAGAGGGGAGGGGAGCGGAACCCTCTTGTGTAAAGCTCCCGGCTGTCGGAGCCCGCAAGATAAACATCATTAGAAATCATTGTAATTGGGATTGTGAAATCTGACCTCTGACCCGCCGGGCTACGTGTCACAACCGTGTCTGCTTTGATTCCTCGAAAAGCGGCACAAAGGAACAAGCTCCGTGACGGGAGGCAGAGGGATCCGCGCCCCGGCCCGAGGGGACCGACAGGGGGGACCACGCGTGGCCTTCCCCTCCCCCTCCTCCCCCTCGGCCTCATTTGCATATGCAAAGCAGCGGGCTGCCCAGCCGGGGCTGGTCTTCAGTCTGGGGCCGATGTCCTGGAAGCGGATGTGCCGGGCTCTCAAGGTGCTTTGTGGGCAGAAATTAGAGTCGGTGCGTCCTTCCACCAGTGCAGGGGGGGAAAGGGGCGGGGGGATTCTGGTGTTGGCTGAAATTCACACCCCATAAACGCACTGCTGCCTCCCGAAGATCGGGGTGTGGGGGAGCCAAACCCCATTGAAGGGAGGGAGGGGGGGCTACCGCTTTTCCTCCAGGCATTTACTGCCTGGTCTTGTGAGTGCCCACTCCCTGGGCTTGGACTCCCCAGTCCATCTGCCCCGTTCAGTCCCCAGGTCCCCAGCCGGGGGCCCCGACGTCCTTCGCCTCCCCCAGCCGCTTCGCTCACGTCTGTTCCGTCTCTGACGGAGAGAATGTCACTGCTCCTGTTCTTACCTCTCGGCTCCTAGCAGCCCACCCGCGCGGCTGGTGCTGAACCCCGGGAGGAGCCTCCCCCAACGACTGCCGGCTGGAGACCATCGCCAGCAGGGCTGGCACCCACGGTGGAGCCAGGGAGGGCAGACCTGGCCCACAACGGCCAGTGCCAGTCCCCTCATATGCCCCTCTGCTCTCGACGAGAAATCCTAAAAACATAATTACATTTAAAAGCCTGACTTGTTTAAATAATCCTCTTTAGGGTGCCCTTAATCTGCCCTCTATTTTTTCCGTCGTCTTTATTCCTGACTTGTTCAGCTTATCTGAGCTTGGCCGGACAACCCGCTGCTGAGGAAACCCTTCTTCAACGTCCTCCTCCGGCTGATCCCCTCTCTCAAGAGCCTGTCTCCGGCTGCAGGTAGACAGCGGCTCCGGAGCTCTATCGGTGTGGCGTGGGGTGACGAGGGTGGTCCCCGACAACCCCGCTCGGCCCAGCTCAGAAAGCCAGCCTTAGCATCACCCGTGTCCCGCGGGCGGGGAAATCAAAAAGGGTGTGTGCCTTGTCTCCTTGGTGGGGCAGTGCCAGAATCGGCTGAGGAACGCTCTGGGGGAGGGTCATTACCCTATTTTTAAGAAGAAATTGTATTTTTTTCGCCTCTACAGCTATAGGGCATTCCAAGGCAGCAGGTATACGAGAAAGGTACAGAACTGAACTGATATTAGAGTGGAAGGATAAACCCCCGTTCTAACCCCGGAGAGCAGCAAGTAAAGGGGAACTGGGAGGGGTGTGTCTGAACGCACCCCCTGAAACTTGCAAGTTGCCCCCGTCTGGCCGAGCTCTCGGTCACCGCTTTGAAGAACTGTTTATTTTCCTCCGTGCCGCAAATTTAGGCTTCAGTCCCATCGAAAAGAGGGGAGGGAGAAAGAAACGCAGAACTTTAGATGGCGCTGTACAACATTTATTGAAGCCCTCCAAGCTCCTAGGCCTGCTGACAGGAGCAGAGCCTTCGGCGGGCAGAAGACTGCTGGGCTGAGCGAGGATGGATGGGATGGGGTAAAGGAGGGGGTCCTGGCAGGCCGCAGTGAGTGCGGAGGACAGGGGCCTCTCGCCGAGCAGGGAAGCCCCGGCCTGTGCCTTCATTCCCAGTCGGTGATAGCTAACTGCAGCGCAAAGCAGAAATAGTTAAAAAGCAAACAAAAATGGCAGAGGCCACCTTCAGCGGGCCTTTTACTCCCCTTCTCCTCGAATAGACGGAACCCCCCCTAATGTCTCTGACAAGGCGTGGGGGGAGGGCGGAGCAGGGGGCTACAGACTTGACAGGAGCTGCAGGCTGAGCTGGCCGGGTGTGCTGCTGCTCGCCCACCTCCGCGCCCCAGCCCTTCAAGCTTCCGCGGGGGATGCAGGAGAGGCTCTCGGGTCTCACCCCGGCTCCAGCTCTGCCCCCCTCTCCCCTCCGCCGGCTGTGAGCCTCAGAGACGGATTCAGAGGAGCAGAGAGAAAGGAGAGGAAAAGCCGGCAGACATCCCTGTCGGGGGGCCTAGAGGCTCTCCGCCCGCCCCGACGCTCGGTTTCTGCAGAGGCCGTGAGCAACGGCCCCCCTGCATCCGCCCTCTGCTCCGCGGGGCCCCACGTAAGGCCTGCGTGGGCTTCAGTCCCTGGCACAGCGGCCCTCAGTGGCCCTCGGCAGCCCTCGACGGCCGTCAGACAAAGCCAGGGGTACGGGCCGCCCCAGCTCGCCGGTGTTCCCGGTGAAGAGAGCCATCCTCGGGAGAGGGCACAGCCAAATTTAACCGGGATGGGTGAAAAAAGGAGCGATGTCCACCTATGGGAGTCCATCCACCACCCCACGCTTTCCACACACACGGGCAAACATGATCCCGAGCTCTGCGAGGGGGAGCGGAGAGCGGTGGCAGGGTGTGGGGAGCGCCGCCAGGAAACGGCGGTGCAGCGCCTGGTGCCGAGCGGTGATCGCCCCGGTACTCTCCTCGCCGCGCTTCTGCCCTGCCTTGGCAGCTCTCGCTCCTCGCTGGAAACTCAGGATGGGAGCAGACCCACTGGGAGGGAGGCAAGGAGCTGTCAAGCAAATCCCCTTTCAACACATCCCGGAGCTCTAAGCGTCCAGACGTTTTCAGGGATTTTTTTTTTTTCCTGCAGGAGCTGGCAATACATTATTACTATTATTCCTTGGTGCTTTTTATTTCTCGTTAAAAAGGGAGGTACGGGAGGTGAGGCACAACCATAACAGCCAAAGAGAATATCTTTTTTTTTTTTTTTTAAGAGGGTAGAAAAATAAAAATTGAAAAATCAAAGGTCTCAGACAAGGTTTTAAACAAGGTATGAGCTGTTTAAAAATTGCTGCACTGATCCATCGGAAACAAAGTCTAAATAAGCCAGCAAAATGGCACTATATACACAGCATACTCTGTATGTATATATATATTTATTTTTTAAAATAGTTTTATATATATATATATATATATACAAACATCCATACACTAAAATAAATAATTACAGCCAGCCTGGATCCTGAACACAGTCTACACTTTATTTCAGACTACAGATTTCTGAACATAATAAAATCTTTGGCTTGTAGCGGCGGGTTCAGCCTCGCAGTCTGTGGATCAGAATTTTTATTATTTTCTTTTTTTCCTCGGGAAAAAAAAAAAAATCAAAAGAGACATAACACACAGTAGGGGGAGGGGGAAAGATTAAACAAAAGATCAGAAATGTCGGACATTTACTGTAAAACAAGAGCAACGAACGTCGAGAAAATGGAAAATAATTAAAAAAGAAATAAAACCAAGGCAAACAAAACAAACAAACGAACAAAAGATAGGGGGAGAGAGAAGAGGAGAAACTGTCCAGCAAATAGAGAGCGCTACACATATTTCTTACCTGAAATTAAATATATACAAGGTCATATGCTGTTTGGCTATATAGAGATTTTTTTTTTTAAGTGTTCATATTTTTTTTTTCCTTAATCAGAGTCCTTATACTATGGATAGACAATAGATCTGTTTTTAAATAGCACCTGTCCACTCCCCGGCCGGTGCCGCGGTGCAGAGCCAGGATCCTCACCGCTCTCCTCACTCGCTCTCCTCTTTGTCCTGCACGGTGGTGGTGGAGTGGTTGTAGAGTCCCTGGGCCATGAGGTGCAGCGCCAGCCCGTTCTTGATGCCCGTCGCCTTCTTGATCTTGGCTCGTTTATTCTGGAACCAGATCTTGATCTGGGACTCGTTGAGGCTGAGCTCCTGGGCCAGGCTCTGCCGCCGCTGCTCCGTGATGTACCGGTTCGCCTGGAACTCCGCCTTCAGCCGCTGCAGCTGCTCGGCCGTGAACGCCGTCCTTGGCCGCTTGTCCTCCTTCTCTGTCTTCTTCTTCTTCAGCTTCCTGGTGCGGGGGCCTGCGGGCAGGGCACACACACGCCGCTGGGCAGGGCCGCGCCACCGACCGACGGACAGACCGACCGACAGTCCAACGCCGCCCCCGCCCCGCTAGTCCCCGGAAAAATGGCCGACAGGAGAATTTGTGCCTGTCCCCTGTCATCCCCCCACCTCCGTCTACCCCACAACCCTGCCACCACCACCCCAGCACAGCGGAGGGAAGGATCGGAGAGGCCGTGGCCGAACGTGCCGCGCAGCCCAAGCATTCCCCGCAGCCTCGCCACGGCCCCAGCTCCGCCGAGGGGCGCAGAGCCACGCTGCTCTCCCCCCGCCACGACACACGTCGGGGCTCCTCTTCGCGTGCCCGCTAGGATGAGCCGTGCACCCTTTACACGTCCCGGGGGCAGGGCCCGCCGGCCAGCAGCGGCTCTGCCGGGCAGTCTGTGGGTCGAGGATGTCCGCGGCCGGTCACTACGAGCCGCAGCCTCTCTTGGGGTTGTCTTGGTTTCTTTTAGCGGGGGCAACAAGCCCCTCCACAAAGCTGACCTATCCCCGTGGGGCCTTTTTCCACCACCACCTCGGAGCTCCACTGCCACCCGGGTCCTCCGGGCTTTCTGGCAGCCGATCCTAGCCAGGAATCTCCGGCCCTGCCTGTAGCTCCTTTCAGGAACGCCAGCAGAAAGCAGTGCCCACCCTCCACCACTCCATTCGCAGGCAGGGATGGGGCCAGGTGAAGTGCCACAGAGCTCGCCGGGGAAGGAGCCCAGCCTTGGGGCACATCGCTGGGGCAGCACCTAGCCGGGAAGCTACCCCCGGGTCCTCTGCACACCGGTCTGGCCCAGCTCTGAGGGGAGCGGAAAGAGGTGAGCGCCTTGGAGAAAGTGATCTGTGAAAATCCCCCCGACAGCTGCCAGGCTCGGTGGGCGGCCTCGGGCCCTCAGACCCCCGTCAACAGCAGCCGCAGCTGAAGCCGGCGAGGCCTCCCCGTCTCCGAGTAGGCCGAAAGCTCTTCTCCCGGCAGAGCCTTTCCGCAGAGCGGGGGATCTCCCCACGGCTCGGCGGCGTCTGCCAGAGAAGAGAAGGACAGGGCTAGGCAAGATGCTTCGGGCTTGGCCGGCGCAGGGGCCGAGGGCGCGAGGAGTTAATGGCTTTGCCCCGGCACCTTGCAGCAGGATGCCGGCGCCTCCGAATGCCGCAGCCGGCTTGTCCCTCTCTGGAGCCGACAGAAGCGGCCGGGGCCCGTGAGCAGCTTCAAGCAAAACAAAGGCGGCCGTGCCGAACCAGCCTCCCATCGCCCTTTTTCTCTCCGGGCTGGGGCGAGCAGCGAGCTGCAGGGAGGACATGCAGAAATAATCCTCTTCCCGAAGAAAAGGGGAGGAAAGGAAATAAAGGCGCAAGTGCAAAACGCCTGGCACACGGCGGCCCTGGGAATTGGTAGCGAAACACCCGTGGCCGAGCTGGCCGGGAGCAGGGGCCGCGCCGTCTGACAGCTCTATCACTCCATCAATCACTCGAGTCAATCAAAGTGGCTTTTCGGAGTTTCAAGTCGCTGGACGTGTCAATAACGCGGGGATGGAGATGGCTCAGCCGGTATTGACCGCCAGCAGGGAGCAGCCAGGCCTGAGAGCGCGGAGCGGGGCCGGGTAGCACGGCCTTCTCCGAGTCACGGAGCGGTCCCCGGGCAGCCGACCTCAAGACCCCTGGTTCCCAACAGGGGAGGCCGCCCCGGCCCCGGCCCCGGCCCCGGCCCGCTCTGCCGGATCCCTGGCTGCTGGAGGATCACAGGGGAGCCCTATCTCCTCGGCTCCCGCTTCGTTAAAAAAAAAAAAAAAAAAAAAGATAAATACAAATGGAAACTAACGGTGATAAAGTAAGGGGCTGCCAGGGGCACCGGGGTAGTGTAAAGAGCGAGGAAAGGGAAGACAGAAGGGGGATGTGGGTCGGGAAGGCCAAGCAGGCAGCTCCCACCGCGGCGGCCCGGGCTGAAGCACGTCTCCTCGCCGAGAGCCGGGCCCCAAACCACGGCTGGCAGCACCGGTTCCCGCGACAATGCGCGGCCTAAGAGCCTGCCTGCCTGCCTCTGCCTTGCTGCAGAGGCCCCCACAAACAACCCCTCCGCCGCTTTCCTAAAAAATCCCTTTCCTTCGCCTTCCAAGAAAGCATCCCCCCAACAGGCACCTCCAGCAGCCGCTCAATATGTGGCTCAGGTTTCCCCACCTCCGACACCCACGAAAGGCCACCAGCACACCGGGGAAAAAAATAAAGTAAGAAAAAAAGCCCCAGACGAAGGGAGAAGCGGAACCTTCTGCCTTCCTCCGCAACGCTCCCAGCCCAGGCAGCCGCGCTGCGGAACATCCAGGGCTGCGGCAAGCCAGGGCGGGCAGGGGGCACGAGAAGGGGGTCGCTCCCCGCCGTCTCTCAGCATCGACACGCGGCCGAATCGGGGCCCGGCGTCACATTCAAATTTGGGAGATTCGGAGGAAAGGGGAATAAGGCGGGGGGGGACGCGTTTCCTCTTGCCCCGGGTGACCCAGGACACCCCCCACCCCCCGCGCTTCCCCACGCGAGGTCCTCAGCAGGCCGGGAGCCAAAGCAAAGGAGGGAAGAGGGGAAAGGAAAGGCGGGGGGGAAGGGGGGGGGGGGGGGGGGGGGAGAGAACCTTGTCACGATTTTAACAGCTCCCAGATGCGCCGCGGTTCCTTACCCGAGGACGGTCTGTCTGAATACCTAGTGCAGTAGACCCAGGCAGGCCACACCAGCGGCTGTTGCGAGTCGGGCTTTATAACAGGTCCTCCATTATTAGAGCCCATGAGGAGGATGGCGGGGCTGCCGTGCTCCCCGTACTTCGCCGGGTGAGTCTCGCCCCCGTCGGCGGGGGACTTGGCCGCCCCCGACGCCGCCGCTACCGCCGCGGCGGGGCTGCCTTTGGCGGCGGCGGCGGCGACGGGCGGCGGCGGCGGCGCGGAGCCGTCGGGACGGCAGTTCGAGTCCGGGCAGAGGAGGGAGGGCGGATTGGGCGGCCGGGCCAGCAGCGGGTTGACGTTTTCTCTACCTGAGCTCTGCCCCCGGTCTCCGTCCCGCTCCCGGCTGCCTCCTCCGCCGCCGCCGGCCGGCGCGGGTGGCTCCTTCTTGCAGCCGAAGTCCG
Organism: Dryobates pubescens; assembly: GCF_014839835.1. Taxonomy (NCBI): domain Eukaryota; kingdom Metazoa; phylum Chordata; class Aves; order Piciformes; family Picidae; genus Dryobates; species Dryobates pubescens. The sequence goes on along the minus strand of NC_071613.1, from coordinate 46,222,841 downwards.
GCCTCAGGATGTTGTCGATGAAAAAGTTGGTGGTGCGGTGGGGTGGCGGCGGCGGGGGCGGCGGCGGGGGCGGCGGGTGGCGGCGGCGGGGCAGGGGCAGGGGGCAGGGCGCAGCGGGGGAGGCGGGCGCGGGGCTGGGGGACACGGGGACGCTCTCGCCATCGCTGCCGCTGCCGCTGCTCGCCGGGCCGGGCGCCGCGTCTCGGTGGCCGTGCCCCTCCGGCGGCTCTTCCATGCTCAGCCCCCGCCACGGAGATCGCTGCCGCTTTTCCCCCCCACCCACCCACTTTACGTCCACCCCACTTTGCCGGTGGGTGGCGGGGTGGAAAAGGGGGAGGAAAAAATTTTAAAAAAAAGAAAAGTAAAAAACCCTAAAAAGAAAAAAAAATAAAATCCACTTGTTGGGCTGGAGCTGAGATTTTTTTTTCTCCCCCTCGCACAGATGGATCCAAAACCGGGGAGACACTCTAGGGCTCCTTTGCCTCTTCTCCCGTTCAGCTTATATTTCCACCACACACAAAAAAAAAAAAAAAAGAAAGAAAAAAAAAAAAGTCCAAACCCAAAAAGGTGCGCGGCAGCACCGCGGTCCCCCCCCCCCCCCCAAAAAAAAAACCCGCCCCCCTGAAAACTCGTCAAAATCTGCCCATCTCCCGCCGCTGCCACTGCCGCCGCCGCCGCGGCGGCTCCGCGTTGCCCCGCTGTCACGCTGCGCTCTGCCCACGCCGCGGGCTGACGGAGCCCGTCCCCGCCAGCCTGGTGCTGCACGCCGCCCGGGCCCCTTTAGTATGATTATTTTTTTAATTCTTTTTTTTTTTTTTTCCCCTCTCTCTCTTTTTTTTTTCCTTTTTTTTTTTTATCTTAAAAAAAAAAAAATTCCACACCAAACCCAAAAGGAGGAGGGAGAAAGAAGAAGGAAAAAAAAAAAAAAAAAAAAAAAAAAAGGCCAAATCGGTGACAGCTCCGGTCCGTGCAACAAACTCTCCCTAAAAAATCCCTCAGCCACACTTTTTTCACTCGCACCGGAAGCACGTGAGGCGGCTCCGCGCCTGGGGGCGGCCAATGGCGCGCCGCCGCCGCCACTGACGCCCCGCGCCGCGCCCAATGGGCGCCTGCCGGGCCGCCGCCATAAATACCGCGTGGGGACGGGACGGCACCGGACGGGACGGGGCGGGCGGCGGGAGTACCGTGACGGGGCGGGGGCAGCGGCCACTCCCGCACGGACATTCGTGTGCCAGGCCCTCCCACCTCTACCCCCTCCCTCCTCCCCCCCCCCTCCGCCCCCTCCTCTTGACCAGCCCCGTAAACAACTTCTTGCAGCCGCTCCGCATTCTGCGTGGGCCGTCTTGGGTGGTGGGCATCTGGTCAGTGGCTGCTTTCCTATTGCACTCCCACCAATAATAAATCCCCTCTCTGAAAAATACATGGGTGCTCTTTTCCCTCTTTTTTTTTTTTTTTTTTTAAATTCTTCTTCGTATTCTCTCTTCGATAAGCATCGGGGGGAGGTGGAAAGCGAGATACAGGTTGCCCGGAATCGAAACTTTCTTTCTTTTAAGGAATTAAAAAATGAAAATAACATTAAGAACAATAATAAATAATACTACAGGCAGGAGCCACCACCGGGGTAAACTGGGCTCATGGCTGAAGCATTTTAGCTTGTTTTGTTCCTTTAGTCTATTCCTTTATTGAGGATTTTTTTTCGTCGTATAAAGCAGATCAGCCGCCAGCTCACAGCTGAAGTAGTATCGTGTTTTCTCGTCTGCTTTTGGATGGTTGTGTTTTTTTGTTTGTTTGTTTGTTTTAATTCAGTTTGTTCCTTGGTTATTTCTTGGTGGTGATGGTGGGTGGGTGGGTTGGTTGGTTGGTTTGTTTGTGTTTTTTTCCGGCAAAGCCTGAGCACCTCTGGTCGTGTGTGGAGGCAGAAGGAAAATTTAAGATTTTTAAGGGTTAGGGTGAAAAAGCCACTTTTCCAGGAGTGATGCATCTTTCTAGAAATTAAATTACCGGGGGGGGGAAGGGAGGGAAAAAGCCCCGGGTTTGGGGATGCTTGACTACAGGGGCTGCAGCCCAGCTCCAGGGGAATCTGGCTTTGCCGCTGCCAGTGTCTTCTCCCCGCGGCCACGGCTGCTGCCCAGAGCGGAGGCCGAGTCGCTCCGGGAACGTGTCAGTGCTCACGCGAAGAAACATAGGGAAGTGGGTGTTCCACGCCACCTCACGTTTCGCACGACTGTGGGGTCCCCGGGAGTGGGTGCCCGGAGCAGTGGTCGCTCCCTGGCCGGCCGCAAGCACCTGTTCCGGGCTGTGGTCGCCGTTCCCCGGGGCTGCGTGAAGAGCGATTCCCGTCTTTTTCTCTTCCAGACGCAACATAACCCCCCATATTGCTTCCCCCAAAACGATGACTGGCCGGGTATCGGTGGGCCCGGGGAGGCCGCGGAGCCCCACGCATCTCTCCGAGGCTGGGCCGCGTCACGTGCCGCAGCTTATATATCCTATACGTGCATGGGTGCGTGCTCAAAGTACACCTATAGCTATGTCTGAGTCTGTATCTCGTCGTTTCCGTGCGGGCTGAACAGCTAACGGCGGGACTCCCCCGTCTTCCTGGCTCTGGGTGCCTTTCCCTCCGAGGGAGCGACCCGGGGCAAGCGGCCCGGCCTCGGGCTCCTCTGTCGGGAGGTGACCAGCACCGGGAATTGAAGGAAACAGGTCTGGGTGTCCGGCAAGTAGATCCCCGAGTTCTCGGGCGGCATGTGTGTGCTCACACCTCCCAGTCACACTCGGTTATTTTCCATACAGGGAAACATTACCAAATTGTTACCTCCAGCCACACAATAATCCCCTAAAATAATAGCTGACAGAACACAATCAGCCCTGGAATCAAGAGCTTCACCCGCAATTAAATGAATGTTAACACCCCCCCCCAACCCCCTCCCCCCCACACCCCGCATTCACAATATCATATCATTTACTCGCAACGAAATTGGGTTTATTTATATTTAAGTTAGCAAAATTGAAATCTTTATCCCAAAAGCGAGCGTGGGTACTTAATTAAATTCTAATTAGGACACTATCAATATCCCATTTAGCCACGTAGCCTTTGTGAGCCGCGGTCCCTTTCAGAGCTGTAAATGGGGGCTCGCTGCCTTATCTCTCCTGCAAGAGACGCCTTGAGAAGGGCTGCAAAAGATAATTTATAGGTTTTAATTACTCTTCATTCCGCCTGATCAGCTTGGCGTTCATCACAGGACGGCGAATAAAACCTGGTCAAAAGCACTGTCACTATTCCCTGGCAAGACGCTTAATCAAAGTAAGCAGGGCCATATTACACGCTGCGAGCTTCTTCACGTAATTTCCCAGCTGCTGATAAAGCTAGTTGAATAATGCTGCAGTCCTTCGGAGACACCATTTACAGAAATGACTTTATTGACGGCTTAACGTCGGTAATTCATTTTACCTTTCATGTATTGGGAGCCCGGATTTGTTACAGTAATAGGATGATAAATGTCCTGGCGGCCCTATAGCTTTTATTATTGAATACAATACACACACCCATCCTTAAATGTTCCAAAATTGGGTAACAAAAGGGAGAGAGAGAGAAATCGAAGCCTTTAACTATTTAATTTGCCTTCCCGAGCGCGAAGGGGGGTTGGGGGATTGGGGGGCTGGGGGAGGGAAGCGAAGTCTGTGTATGTGCGTGCGTGTGTATGTGCGTGTGTGTGCCCGTACGTATGTGTGTACGGTGTGTGTGTGTGTGTGTAGGGGGGATTATTTCATCTGCAGTCCTCCCTTCTTCTAGAAACTGTTCTGGGTTTTAAAGGCTTCTCTATAAATTGAGTAGGTTTTGTGTACGGAGCAGGTGGGGGATCGGCTGGATGAATGAGGAGGGGTTAAAGGAAAAGACGATGTATATTTCCAGGGTTGATATTTTTTCCACCGCGACCCTTCCTATCTAAATAGATAAATATTACTCTCCAGCTAGCAGATAGTTACAGTAATCGGGGTAATATGTCTACACCGTGTCCTAAGGACCGAAGCTTAAAAAAAATAATAATGCCTTCTTAGGAAAAAAAATTCTCTGTAACTTGTGGGTGCCGCTGGATTTCGGGGAGCCCGGGGGTTGGGGGGAGCTCCGTTTTGCTGAGTCCCACGCCCGCTGCCGTCGGGGAATCCAGTCCCGCGGCTCCTCCGGTATGTCCAGAGGGGCCGGGGCTCCCAATGCTCCCTCGAAACGGCTGCGGTGGCCGGGGCCGGACCGCGGCTCTTCCTGCTCCTTGGAAGTGCCCCGGTGCGGTCTGAGGCTCTTGCAGGATGATGTCCTCACCGGCACTGGGGCTTGGGTCATCCATCCTGACGTTGGGAGGGAGAAAGTCAAATCCGGGAGCAGAGAGTAGCCGAGGGGTGGTGGAGCTGGGGCACCAGGCTGGGACCCCCGGTGCCAACCGTCGAGCTGAGGGGACGTCGCTCCCGCCGCACGCATCAGGCTGCAGCTCCTGCAATCTCCTCGGAAATCGGGAAAAGTAATTTTTTTCCAATTCGTTGTGTTTCTTTTTCTTGTTTTCTTTTTCTTTGTTTTCTTTCTGTCTTTTTTTTTTTCTTCTACTCTTTTTGCTTCTTCTTGAGGAAGTCCACCAAAGAGAGGGGCGTTTAATATTGAAAATTGAAAATAAAATTAAAATCGGATCAGAAATATTTTTTTTTCCCCTCAATACCCTTATAGGAAGGAGGAAGTATAGGAACGTGGTTAATATACGCTGTGGTAATCCTATTTCTAGGTCTAGATCAGATCTCATTGGGGCCTTTGCTGAAGGACATAAATGAGTTGTTCTAATACAATAGATTTCATCCTTCCTACAGGGACTGGCTGACCAGAGGTTTTGTTAAAAGTGAATGAGAATAGATTTCTGCAACAAGTGCAGCATTATTATTATGAGCTGTAAGGTCAGACTATACATTCCGGGTCCCCAAAGCCTATAGACCCTGGGAAATGCGCGGGATATACCACGTCATTGTACCTGACAGTCTCTTCAATAGACTAATTCAATTATCGCTAGGGGATTCAGTCTTCATTGAAAGCAATAATAGCGGTGTAATTCGTTGGTAAATAGGTATTTAGAAGCAACCCCGCTCGAAACTTTTTTCGGGGCACAGGTTTGTATCTCCGGGATTCAGAATCCCTCCTGGTACAAGCGCGGGGAGCAGGGAGAGAGGAGGGAGAGTTTTTTACCAAAAAAAGAGGGCCGGGTTGGGGGAAATCGCGGCGGTGCCTGCCGGAGCAGCAGCCCCACATCCCGGCCTCTCAGGAAGAAGGGCCGCCCGCTCCCCCGAGTTGCTCCCGGGGTGCCGGGGATTTTGTGCCGCGGTGTCTTGGTGCACGGTTATGAATCAATTACCCAGGGCCACTTTCACCCAGCAATGCAGCCCGGCTCTCGAGTCACAGGGAAATGCATGGAAAAGGAAAGATTTAATTTTATTTTTGTTACCGTCTGTCCCTGCTTCCCAAGGGGGACAGAAACGAAAACATCCCACAGAAGTTTCTGGGAAGAAAACTGTCTTCCTTATTCTTAGAGGTATTGTTGGTGTGTTTGTTTTCCTACAAGAAAAATTATACATAAAAGAGAAAGAGAGAGAACAAAAAAAGAAATAGAAAGGTAAAGATAAAATGGACAATAAAAAGGAAAAAGGCAAGGGAAAAGGAAAAAAAACAGAAAGGAAAATAAAAAGGATGAAAGGCGAGAGAGGAGATAAAGGAAAAGAAAGGGGGGGGGAGAGAAGAGGAAATAAAACATATTTTAAAAGAGAGAGAGAAAAAAAGATGAAAAGGGAAAGGATGGAAACCCAGAAAAGAAAGAAAAAGTAAGAAGCAGCATAGAAAATGGGAAAATAAAAATGAGAAAAAAGAAGAAGAGAGAATCAGGAGGGAAAAGGGAACAGAAGGGAAGAAAAGTAAAGAAGGAAAAAGAAAAATAATAAAAGAAAGGGAAAGGAAAGGAAAGGAAAGGAAAGGAAAGGAAAGGAAAGGAAAGGAAAGGAAAGGAAAGGAAAGGAAAGGAAAGGAAAGGAAAGGAAAGGAAAGGAAAGGAAAGGAAAGGAAAGGAAAGGAAAGGAGAAAAGAAAAGAAAGAAAAGCAAAGAAAAGAGAAAAGCAAAGAAAAGAGAAGAAAAGAAAAAAGAAATGAAAAGAAAAGAAAAAAAGAAATAAAGAAAAGAAAAGAAAAGAAAAGAAAAGAAAAGAAAAGAAAAGAAAAGAAAAGAAAAGAGAAAAAAGAAAAGAAAAGAGAACTGAGAAAAAAAATAAAAAGAAAAAAAATAGGAAGAGAAAGAGAAGGAAAGAAGAAAGGAGAGAGAAGAGCTCGCTGCTTTCTAGTGGCCTGGCTTCAAACCACTTTCCATCTGCTTCACGAATGCCCTCACGCCTCCCACCCACATCTGCAGCCCTCCCTACCTCGCTGCGAGCAGCATAAGTCACCTGGATCGGCTGCCTTAAAACGCCCCAGTTCCCGGGATGGCTTTCGCTCGCTGGCCGGGGCAGGAGCACGTCCGAGGAGGGCAGCGGCATCTTCTCGGCATCGAGCAGTCCGAGCGGCTTCCTGCAGCCCCTCTGTTTGCCCGCAATCTGGTTTCAGTTACGGTGGATCTTTCTGAGAGCTGCTTTACCCCACTTCGGGGCAGATGCTCCTGCCCTTTGCTCGATGCGTTACGATCAGGGACTGAAAGTTTTGTGGCAGGGCTTGGTTCCGCACCCGTCTCTGCTCCGCCGGGCTGGTCCCGGCGTGCGCCTCCTTTCCCCCCTCACTCGGGGTCGGGCTGGCTCCAACCCATTTACATTTTTAAATATGGTTTCAATTTCCTCCGTCTTTCCCTACCTATGTCTCGCCTTGCTTCTGTCTCTGCTAGGGCAGCCCAAGGAAGGGTCGGGGATACTCTCGCCGCCCGGCCCCGCGGGGTTGTCGGCGGGGCAGGGAACGGGAACGGGGCCGCTCCGTGGAGCTCCGGCGGGAGGGAAAAGGGGGGTCACTGCTCGGGCAGGGTGCCCGGGCTCTGCGTTGGGAACGGCCTCCCAGAGAAAGACTTTTTCCACCTCGAGTGGAATCAGGGTTCTCCGTGGCAGCAAAGCCTTGCCTTTCCCCGGTTTCTGGATTTTTGGGTGACAAAGGGGCGCATAAGGCTTAGTGTAGGCGTAGGGAAGGTGCGTGTCCAGCTCCACGCAGACCCACCGTGTCTCACAACCTACGTGTGCAGCGCTTCTGTACTCTCTGCAGGGTTATTTGTGTGCACTTCTGTCCCTGAACGTGGGTACAGCGACGTGTAGGGGAATATACACGAGTGTGCAAATAGATGTAGCTGTCAGAGGGTGCACAATGACATGACCCCTCCCTACCCCCCCTCCCTACCCCCCCCCCCCCCGTCTCCAGGTTACCCATCAGCCCAAGTAGCGCCCCGAGGGGCTCCTTCGGCAAACCCCACGCCTGTACCCTGTCTGTGAACAGTCGCCGTGGGAAGTTTTCTCAACTCTTATCATGGAAGGATGCTCCCCGGGGTGCTCTGCCCGGCTGTCAGGTGCACGCCTTTCACAGCCTGCTGAAAGTGCCTTACGGGATGGCTGGGGCTTTCCAGCAACGACTTCTGCAGGTCCAAACTCTAATTTTTTTACCCCGGGGTTTAACCAACAGCACCGGTGTCGGGGGACATGGATGCCGTCATTTCTCCCCTTCCAGTCTTCAGGCGGCTCAAGGCTTTATCCCTACCAGTGCTTTGGAGGAGAGTTGATCTCCGTGCCCCTCACCACAGCGAGTCCTTTCTGTCATTTCAGACACCCCCATCGCTGGGCTGTGGCTCCGGGACGAGCCACGGGTCCGAGGGGTGATGTCGGGGAGTGGAGTGGGTTCCTGGCCTACCCTGAGTCAGGGATCAGGCACCGGGGAAGTTTGAGGAAGAAAGGAGGCGAGAGGGGGTGGGGGGGAGGGGGGGAAGAGAAATCCTTTGTGTTTTTGTCCTCCTTTGTTCTGGAATTAACTTGACCAGTGGGGCAGGAACGCAACACGATTTGGATTTGAAAAAGCGGGGGAGAAGGGGACTCTTTTGATCCAGTTCGGGGAAAAGGATGCTCAGAGGGGTAGCTGGAGGAGCTGGCAGCGGCGCTGGGGTTTCTCCGCCGCGGCTCCCAGGAAAATTTCGTTGAAGGCACTGCTTCTGCTTTGTCTCGGAACTTTCGGCGTTAATTAGCCGTGTTGCTCCTACGAGCCGGGCTTGCTCCTCTCTGCTCATCCGTTCCCAGGGAGAGAAAACTCTGTGTGTAGGGCTAAAACGCAGCAAGACAAAATAATCAGCTTTAAAAATACGTGTTGGTTTCGCGGGGGGGGGGGGGGAGACACAGGGTGGGGAGGAGGGAGCTGGAAGGAGGGGGAAGGGAAAAGGGCAGAGAGTAAAGCTAAATAAGCCTATTGCCTGGAGAAATGATGCAATGTTACTGCTGCCCAGTGGCAGTAACCGGAATTGGGTCATTTTAGGGACAAACGCCGGCAAAATTCAAGTCACGTCCACTTTTGATATAAGGATGTGTTCTCTTTAAAAATTGTTATGCAAAAGACTCTCGTGCGTGATTTTCTTGTGATAAAAAGCAGAAAGCCAAATATTGGAGCCCGAGTCAATAATGTATGAACAGATTAAGCAACCTTTCTCCCAGGCAATTATTTCAGCAATTGAAAACCTCGCTCTCTCCAAAATTTCGAAAATAATAATAACGATAATAGCAAAAGTAAATAAAGCCCAGCGCAAGTGCTTTGGTCTCTTGCTCTTTGCCCCTTGCTCTGGAAGGGTTGGGAGAGTTTGAGTTTTATTTTCAGGCCGGGGAGAGTAGCTGAGAAGGTGTTTAACACAGCAGCAGCTTGAAAATCACAACAATTCATAATAATCTATGGATCGCGGGAGTAAACAGGCATATCGTGGGGACACCGGCCTGCCTGTATTTATTTGTCTTTAAAGCTCCGGGTAAATTAAGTTTCCGGCTGTGTAATTCTAACAAAAGGTGATAGAAAACGTACTGGGGGAGTAATAGATGATGGCACCAGGGATCAGAGGGGGGAATAGATTTAATGCTGATTTATGTGCCTGGGGCCGGGGCACGCCGCCTCCGCAAGAGTAACGCAAGCAGTTCCGCGGGTGCGGAGGCTCCGAGGGAGTTCCGCGGGAGGAGTGGGGGCATGGCCCGGAGCAGCCAGTTGTGGAGGAGCCGCTGCCGTGAGGTGCCTTGTCCCTGTGCTCCGTGCCAGGGAGTGGCCCGCGTCCCTTCCCGGCTGAGACCACCTGGACATCATCGGGCAAAAATAAATATTGACTGCAGGAGTAGGGGAGCGAGGGTGGGCAGGGGTCTGGCAGCAGGGATCCAAGTGCCTTTGACTTCCCAGCAAGGAGCAGGAGGCAGAGAGCTGGGACAGCTTTCCCTGAAGCATCCTTGTGCCTGAAGTTGTTGCAAAGTTTTGAGAAAGAAACCCCTTTGTCCCTCACTGCAGGCTACTCTTTCTCCTCCCATTTTCACTTTGTGCACCTTGTCCTGTGGCTGCTGGGCACTACTTACCATGCAGTGGGCAGGGTTTCCTTTGCATCTCTAGACCGACAGTAAAAAATTTTGCCCTTCTTCACTTTCTGATCTTGGTCTTGAATTTGGTTGAAGGTGCAGTGATAATAGTCAGCCCTTCATTTCTGTTGCAAAAGTGGAGAGAAGATCCAAAGGGCAAAAATGAGCTTTCTGGAGACATGATGGCAGGTCTGCACCCTCCAGGAGAAACTGAGACCAGCTTTGAAGCCAGGGATGGAATTTTGGTCCCATTTTGTGGCTATGTGAGAGGAAGATGAAAAATTATTTGGGAACAACAATTCCTCCTGATACATACAATTGAAGAGGTCTTAAAAGAGCACAGAGATGTAGGAGCATCCAGCCCCACTGACCTGCTAGAGATGAGAGCCTTTTCCAAATCATGCCAGAGCACAATAGAATACTCACTAGCATGGCACTTCACCTGCACACCCAGCCCTGAAGCCAAATCCCACATCCCTCTCCAGACAGCAGCCTTACATTCCTGAGCTAGACAAATGATGAAAAAGTTCCAGTTACTGTCTAATGAAAGGCCTCCATCTCCCTTCCCCCAGAGGTTTCCGATGCACATATAATTAGCTCTCAATATTTCATGAATATGGGGTTTTACTAATTCCTTTTCACTCAAGAGATTTCACATTCACCGTTTTACCCTCTCTGTCATTTTGCACAATGCTGTGGCTCTGGGAAGGATGGTTATGAGTTGGGGTGGGTTCTTCTAGCTGGATGCACAACATCCCTCAGCCGCCTGAGGCCTCAGTCCAGACATCCTGAGAGACACAGATCCCAAATGAAGGACCATAGCTATTATTTCAAGCAGAAAATTAAATGTGCTGTGAGATTTTCATCCTTTGGGGCAAACATTACTTCGGGTGGGTTACTATTTAGGAAGTGGTCTGCTTATGAGTTACAGCACATTTGAAGGGAGATTGGTACTTTCAGACCAAAAAGAGTACTCATCTCAGACAAACCAGGAGGTAAAAGTCAAGCCAAATGTTATCAAGAAATGTCCCACTAGATCTTGGTGAACAGCTCCAAATTGTCAGATTACTTCACAATCGTATTAGTAAGAACTACTCAAGCTCTCCATCTGTGTAACAAAGGGAAGAGCCACCCTGGAATTACTTTCATTCTCTCTCTTTTTTTTTTTTCTTTCCATGTAGTTCACTTGAAAGCAGTGAGGTAAAAGCTTCAGTGTTCAGAATCTGCATGTTAAAAAAAATAAACAGGGAGTCTTACCTTCTGTCCCCAGCAACAGATCTGCAACTGCTGGGAAGGTCAAGATGCAGATTCTGAGGACGCCCTTTGTGTGCAGGCCTGAAGTGTAGGCTGTTGGGTCTGACTCAAAGCCACCCTTTCCATTGTAGTTACCCCTGATAGAGCTGCCCGGGTGTTGCAGAGAGTCACCTACCTGTCACTGTGGCATCCAGCATCCTCTTGCCTCAGTCTGCAAATAGTTGCAGTAGACAGAAATCTGCTGGCCTCTGGGGGAAAAGAAAGTCTTTAAACTTGAACTTGAGAGGCCGAGAAGGACCTTTAGCTGCTGTAGAGCAGACTTTGCTGGGCTGGTTCTGCAGCAATGGCCATCCTTCCTCTAATCATGCCATAAATATTGACCATAGCTTTATTTTAATTTTTTTTCTTTTTCCCCCACCCTTGTCCTCCTCCATCTGAATGTATGTGCCTCAAGTAGTGATGTAATGATACAATGACAGCTGAGTCCTGGTGGACTTTTCCTAGACACACTGCAAGAACAAAATTTGGCCCTTCGCTTCAAGCGTTTAGACTAATGGGCTTTTCACCACATTGCCTTAGTGCTGAACACTGTCATTTGCAATGTGGTACTTGAGTTTCTGTGAAGGCAACCCCCTAGATAGAAACAGCTTGTTAAAAATCCCATTATGCTCATAACTTGCTTGCTATTACTATTTTAAATGACAGTCTTATGATTCGTATGACAGAAAACAAATCCTAAAACAAATGCTACTTGGAATCACTGAGCTTGGTGGGCAATGGATTTTGTTTGCCACACATTTTTAGTTGAATGCTGAAGAGATTTTCCACTTTACAGTAACTGCTGCTCTCTATGTGGTCCTTTGAAGGACAGCTTTGTTTTCTCCCATTAAACTTTGTGAGTCTCTAGTTACTGTGCTTTGCCCATTCCTTAATAACAACATTACACTAGTGTGGACTTTTTCCACACTACAATTCTCTAGTTGTTTACCAGGAAGTCAAGAGAAGCTGGTGAAAAGGAGTTCCTTGAGTGACTGACAGATGCAGGATCAGGACCTGCAGGTATTCTTCTGATCATTGAGTTACATTCCCCGTGCCAGGGACAGACAGTTTCTGTACAGTTTCCAGTAGTGAAACCCCGCAGAAGCTGGCATGTTTGGAGGTTTTAAACCCGGGCCTGTGCTGCCTACAGGGAGTATCTCAGAAGCTAAAAACATCTCCGTTAGGTCTCTCAGAAGTGATCTGCAGCAGAAGCAGGACTCTAAGAAAGAAAGGGATTATTCTTTACCACTCTGGGCTGAGACAGCCAGCACAGACCCCAACCAGCTGCAAGCACTGTGCCCTGCAGTGCCCACAGAATCCAAGGGATTCAAAGCACTGCAGACACTGCTCTGGTGTGCAGGGAACATGTGGCAGAACAGCTCCCAGAGAGAGGACTATTCCTGTTTTCACTGTTTCCTGCTTCACTGTGAATATTCTTTAATCTGGTTTTTAATGCGTGCTCTTTGCTGTTTGTCCTGCAACTTCAGAAGTCAATATATTTTTTTAATACAACAGTGCTTTACTGATGCACAGTTCTTATCTGTTCAGTGAGGAAAAGCCATGGGTGCGACCTCATGGGCCAAATTCTCACCTGGAGTAAATGGTAGTGGAGAGGGAGCTTCAGCGGGAGCGGCTGTCCTAACTCCGGGTTGCACCAAGCACAGGCTCACCGGCGAGCACATCTCCGGGGCTCAGCGCTCATTGCCGATGGAAACAGCTCGGCCCCTTTCCCGCGGTTATTTAAGCTTATTTTGTCCAAATGCTGGTTTCCAGAGACATCTTGTGGCTCTCGCAAGGTATCACAGCTGAGCCGCGCCACATCGCAGCACACTGTTTCTCCCGCAGTGCTGGGTAGCCAAGGTGCTGTCTGCATCCTGATGGATTTGTTTGTTTGTTTGTTTAAACCCAAACCAACCAAACAAAACCCCACCAAAGATTTAAAAAGAAAATCCACAAAAAAAGGAAAAGCAAAACCAACCCTCAATGTGTGTTTTTGGCTTTGTGGGACTCTCCTCAGGCATTGGTCTCACAGGAGAGAAGACCTCTGTGGAAGTGTCCCTCGTGTGAGAACTCTCCCAGGCTGGTGTCACCACAGTGACACCCGATGCAGCTCCCGGTGCTGCTGCTCCAGCAGCTAATGCAGCACAGGGTTGATTTCATAGCTCCTTTGATGCTACTGTTACAAAGGCAGAGGAAGATTAATGCAAAAGTGCTTTTGCAAGAAGCAGAGGAAGGGCAGTGTTGGCCAATGGACAGAAATGGCAGGCTGACCATACATCCCTGCTTGCTACAAACAGGAGGGCCATCTCCAGCCCTTGCAGCAAAGACTTCCAGAAGCAATTCATAGATGAAGGGTGAGGGATAAACCCCATTGGTATGTGAAAGATGACTGCTTTTTGGAAAGGGCATGGTAGGAAGCAAACAGTGGAGATCAGACCACATGACCATGAATTTCTCATGCATTCACCCCTGTGCTGGCTGCACAGGTGGTGGTGGTAGTGCAAAAGCAAAGTGCTGCCAGTCTGCAAAGAACAAGATAATCTTGGGCTTTTAGATCTTTTCAGAAGTGATATATTAGCAACAGTTATTCAGCAGATAAAGAACGGACATTTGAACCACTTAATATCAACAGATCTCTTCTTGTAAACCTCTTGTTTAGACAGCAAGCCCATGATTATGTCTACCACCGTGGCTTGTACCAGCAAGCAGGGGTAGTCCTGCACCCTTGAGCACACACAGTGCTGCCAGCAGCTCCTTGCACCCAGCCACATGGTGCAGGAGGGAGCTGCTGGGTTAAGGCAGGGAAATGAAGCTTGTTCCTCAAGCCTTAGGCACCCTAAGGATCACCGCAGGGCCGTGCTTTGCAGGATCTGTCTGTCCAACATCCAGTTAATCCTCCTAACTTTGGATGGCTACGGTGTCTGAGCCAGCAGATTGCTTGTCTCCATCCAGCCAGGGATTCCCTTCCAATTGCACAAAGGAAGCTTCATAGATGAGGGGTGATTTTTAATGTGTATCCCATAGCCACACAAACTCTTGCTGGGTTCAAGCCATCTATGCAATCTACACTTTCCCACTGGTGTACAATTTTCTTGGCACTTTCCATGCAACAGGTGGGCTGCACTGTAAGGAAACGTAATGTGACTGCTTTACTCTTGACTAAAAGAGAGATTTACTGCAGAAGACACACTGCTTACAGTTTTATGGTTATTTCTTATCTAAAGCCATGTAACACCCTATGGCGGGGGTCCACAACCTCGAGAAAGTCTCAGAACATCCAAACAAATGTTTTCAAGTAGGAAAGGAGCCAAGTTACCACACCATCAGGACACTGGGCTGGGAACTGTAGCTGAGATCACATTGCGCTATAACCCCTTTTGGCCTGTCTGGGGTCCAAGGAACCTTACGTAATTCATCCAGCCCTGGAGGAGAGAAGATATCATGGATGAAAAATTACTTTCCAGGTGCCCTGGACGATGCATTGGCTGTGCTGACTCAAATAGCTTTCTGTGCTCTGTCCTCGAGATAACTAGTATCTCCATGCAAGAGGTGGCCAACCCCATAACATGGCCTTGGCAAAGGAACCTACAGACCTGATCAGAGAGGTGGGTGAAGAGATCTGTCTCCTAGCCTCTTGTGGATGTGAGGCACCACACAAAGGATAAGCATACCAGTAGAGACACAGATGGCTTGGTGTTCCTGTGTTATTAATTGGTTTTCCTGCAAGGGGTTGTAGTTTGGTACAAAATCTGTGGTGAGAACCAGCTCCTCATGACAGGCACTGATGCAACAGCAGCACTGCAAAGCACCCAGCACATTGTGAGTTACGACCACTAAACAGCAAGGCAACAATAATAAATCTTAATCTGAAGGCTGATAAACTGTAAAACACAACATAAAATATGATGCATGGGTTGGTGTTGAGACTGTGAGTCTCTGATCTGTTCCCATGGGGGGAAAATTCTGGCTGAGTTTTACTGACGGAGCTCAAAGTGGGCCAGCTGCAGTCACCCAGGCTAAAGCTGGCCTCATGGCTCTTATCTAAATAATTCCTAGTTATTAATAACTTTTATGGTCTATACGTGGGACTGAATGGTGTGTGCTTTTTCAGTGAGGATAAACCATTCAATCACGTAGAGCCTTGCCTAAGAGATGTTGTGAGATGAATCATTTAGGTTGATTGAGGGCTGTGTAAGTGATATATTAAAGATGTGCCAAGCAACATTCCTTGATGGGGAAAATTATGTGTTTTCTGGCAGATTCATAAGCTAAGGAATTCATCTGTGGGTTGTTAAGGAGATTATTGTCTGGTATGTATGTACATACATGGGGATGGGAATACCAGTCAGTCCAGTTCAATGGATATCAAACAAAATCTGGTTTTGCTGAATGAAACTGCCAGCCTGAGCTGATGCTGGGTAAACCTTTGACTCATCGGATCAAACTGATTCTTTCTGTAAGTCCTATGCCAAGGAAGAATTTGCACCTTGGGCTTCAAGGCAGAAGCATAGTGGGGCATGACTAGTAGAGTTGACTCTGTGAATATAGTTCCCCTTTATGTTAAGAATATTGCATGCTAGGACCATGGCTAGGTATTTTCATAACTCTAGCTAAGTTTAGGATTGAGTGAAAAGTGCAAGAGTTATTCCTCTATTTTTTTGAAATCCATACATTAAAATTTACCAGCAACAACTCTCTTTCATTCAAGGTGGTCCAAACTGAAAATTAAAATCACCTAATTCTAAGGAGGACAAAATTAATTTTAATGCCACAAGAAACTTTCGGTGCCTGTGATGCCATCCCAGGTCAAGACCAAATGCCTCCAGCTTCTCTACCACTGTTGCAGGAATGTGTACATCCAGACTAGCAGGGGTGAGGACAGTGTCCAGCTGCTGGTGATGTCACAGTGCCAACAAAACAACAGCTTTCCAAAGGAAGCAAAAGACACCTGAAGTGGTGGCAGTTTGGCATCCACCAAAGCTCATGTCGAGGTCAGCTAAAAGGAGAAAAAGCATAATCAGAGAGTATATTTTGCAAGATACACATATTTTTAAATACACAGAGCTGATTTATTGTATTGTGATCTGTTCTGTAGAATGTCATGGTTTATTGTTTGTATTTTTCCATGTCTTCATATCA
The DNA here is from genome assembly GCF_014839835.1 of Dryobates pubescens. Lineage (NCBI taxonomy): Eukaryota > Metazoa > Chordata > Aves > Piciformes > Picidae > Dryobates > Dryobates pubescens. The sequence goes on along the minus strand of NC_071613.1, from coordinate 46,206,842 downwards.
TATGGTAATTTTATCATCCTCCAGTGAGGGATTTGTGTGTTTTCTGTCCTGTATCCTCTATCCAAGGACACAGGGCACTCGTGTGCAAGCCTCTTCTTGCCAGTTGCAGAGGGAGAGGAAACTTCATCTTGGCATGTTTCTCCCTAATATTTAATCTCCTTGTTTTACTCTGCTTCTACCCACTGTGCCCAGGCTGCAGCCAATGACCAGCAGAGTTCTCCTCTGCTCTTGCTCAGAGAGCACTGTTCTCATTGGAGAAGAGAGAGGTAATAATTAATGTTATTACCTGTGTCTCATGGACAAACCCAGCTTAGGAAGAGCTTGGAGAGCTTCCTCACACATGAAGCACTTATGGTCACATCAATCAGCTGAATAAGCAAATGAGAGAAGCAGGCTCTTATGCCCATTTACTCAGTGGCTCAGTACTCTCCAGTACTCAAGTACTTTGACCGTCTCTCTGTGTGTTTTATAAGCTTATTGTGGCCATTATACATCTCACCTTCACATTACCCATTATGGCTTTGAGAGATGTTTAAAGTGAACTTCAAAGAAAGTTTAGAGTTGCTTAATGCTGCAGAAGGATTTAACCTTCAGAGAAGCAGACTGCATTTGGGTATGACTCCCAGACCAGGCTGCAGACCTCTTGCCTTATGCTGCAGGGATTGGCATGGTTTAATATTTCTCCAACAGGAAAACAAATCCTGGTATGGATGCTGCTGTGGCCACTGAAGGGATGTTTTTCTGGCTTATACCATGAAGAGGCTTCAAGGTGCAGATAACAAGGTTACATCTGTCTGCACAGAGGACTCTGTTAGCTGGAGGTAGACCAGCCTTGTGTGATAGTTGTTCCTTTATGGTGATGTAAGTATAAATGTACTGATGAAAGGCTTTATGTTTGAAAGGTTGTAACTAACTGAATGGCCTCCCCAAAAATACTTAATGTTTTTCCAGCACTACAAGGGTGATGATGTTGAAAATTTCTCCCCCCAGAAGAACATAGCCCAAAGGGTAACCATACTGAATCAAACATATCAAGCAGCCCAGCATTTGCCTGGGCATAGAAACTAGTTGTATGCTTTCAGACAGTCTCCAAAAAGCTTCTGCTGATCTAAAGAGACTGAAGTCCTCAGCTGGCTGAACCAAATAATATCTTTCAGCTACTTGTTGGGAGCACACATTCCTTGGGAAAGCTATGATAAACCTGGCACTTAACAAGGCTCGCAAACCAACTAAACAGCTGTGGGAGACATTTGGTGTGTTTGACAGTAAAGAGAGGAATGCTTTGAAGGCTGAGCTTGTAAGGCAAAGCTCTGTCAACTAGCTCCGGAGCAACCCAGTGAGCGTCCAAGGCGTATGGAGCAAGCTCAGCCTTTATGACTCCACAGCCCTGTGACTCCCCTCCAGGCCGGCGTGCCCGTGATTTATCCACTCCACATCCTGGGCTGCTTTGCTGTTCTTGCTCTTGCATTTTCCAAGGCTCTGTTTCGCATTAACTCATCAGCAGGTTGCAAAGTCGGCATGCCCAAGGAGAAGCTTTTAAAGAAAGACCCTGTAGATCATCATCTCTGCCACAGACGGAAATGGGAGGGAGGAGGTCATCCCCTGATCTGTCTAGCCAACAGCTTCTCCATTAAGTGGATCTGCATTAAGTGGAAGAAACATAAGAGGGCTAGTCAAAGTCACTGACGGCTTTATGTTTATATAAATCCTTTCAGTTATTTGAAGACTGCTGATGAGCATGGGAGAAAATGCAGCCCTGCAGTACCAGGCATCCCCCTGGATTTGTTATAGTCACTATGTGCAGAAATATACTATTTCTAATGATTTTTTTTTTTCACAAGATGCAATATTTTGCCACCTTCCCCAGAAGAACAAGGACTGAAACTGTTTCATCTTAATGTAAGGCGGCAAGATGCAGGGTTCCCACCCACATTTCCACCTTGCTGTGTTTCCCTCTTTGCTGCCAGGAGGTGCCGAGCATTTTCCTATGCCCATCGTCACAGGGCACGTGCTGGGGAGTGCACAACATTTGACCTGGAAGAGAAGGGGCCAGGCTTAAGTTGTCCTCCTGCTGATGCTCTCAGAGACTGAAGAACAGCCAAGTCTTTGAAAAAAAAATATCTTCTTTACTCTGAATTGTTCCTTCTAAAAGGAGAACTTACACTGTCACCTCATTGCAGGTAATGGATTATTTCACAGACCCCACTGGTAATCAGTGGGCTTCAGAAATACTTGGGTTTTTTTCAGAAGCCCAGTGACTCCTCACAGCATTAACTGAGGAACCACAAAGAACTATGTCTTTTTTCTTACAAAATACACTCCCAGTATAGTTCCCAGATCACCTCTGAGACTTTTCCATGCACAAGCAGTAAAGGAGAAGTTCTGTAACACCTCTGAGAAATCTCTAGTGGTGTTTTGAATTTTTATGTTACATATTTAGGTATCAGAACCACAAGCTTCATCTTTCCAGAATGAAAGATGTAAGCAACATTATATAGAATAATGAACAAACAACACAGCTTCCTTCACATATCCAGGACTTTTTCCATACCTTTTAGTGCCTGTCTAGAAGAGGCAGAGCATATGCTTATGTGTGTGTGTGCAATGAATGTATAGTCGGGGCTTGAATTGGGCTCACATTGAAGCCTCGTGGCCAGGAGTCCTCAGAGGACGCAGGGCTGGCAGCTCCAGGCGCTCCAGCGCCGCACCACAAGGTGGGGATGCTACAATGCTGAACGGCTTGGCAGTGTGGCGCTAATTCATCTCTGCATTCATCTCCGTAGGACAGAAGCTTCTAACAGCAAAATTCAAACCATCACTTCGTCATTCGTCCCTGTGTAGCTTGCCCCATGCTGCAGAAACTTATTCCCCATCTCATCTCCTGCATCATTACAGGATTAAAGGCTTTAGAAAATGTTGGTGCAAGTGCAATTTGGTCCTGGGGGCTTCAGAGCTTTATCTACCATTTGGAGAGCCAGCACCGAGGCTGCTCCTGGGGCTGGGCTAAGCTGGCAAGACACAGACATGCTCAAGGAAGAGAGGGGTAATCAGATGTACCTCTTTTTCATTTTTTTCTTTTTCATGCAAGAGCAAGGTGACACCACTGTCATAGGAGGGTGATGGATTTCAAGCAATTAAGGGAGCCTCTTCCTCTGGAGGCTCAGCTGGGCTGGAAAACTCAGCTCTTTGTGCTCCTGCACAGTTTCACTTGGTTTCCAAAGAGGCAGATGCCACAGAAAGAGCTCCTTAAAAACTGTAAGAAAAGTTGTTGAGTTCTGCCTTGCAGGGCAGCACAAGACATGCAGGTATTTCCCTCATGTATATTTGACCATCGCCTGTTTCAAAACATTTGCTGCTGGGAGGTGACAGCAAAAGTGCAGCAGGCTCAGGGCTGTGCCTGTGATTTCCCCTAGTAGTGATATGATGGGCATACTCCTCTGCCTCTGCCCTCCTCCAGGCACCATGGGTTCCCAAACATTTGGGGCTGGGTGAGTGTGATACTTCCCATCAGATGGGAATGGGACATCTGACATAATGAATGTGAGCAAACAATAGCTGTGATACTTCTTGGATTTAACAAAGTATTTGACAGCAGGAGCAGGCTTGAGGTTTATGTCAAGGTTTCTCTGCATGGGCCTTCTTTTTGTTGGACTAGGAGCGCACAAGGGAAAGCACTGAGTCTTGATCTTGTCTTACTGAGGCCATTGGGACTTTGGTTTTGCTCTGAAAGATCACAGGATGGGGCATGGCCTTTCCCAAGCCTCAATTCAGCAGTGACCTTGGCCATCCCAGTAAAGGTGTGTGGATGAACAGGATCCCATAGCTCTGTTTAACCAACTCATTTCAGCCCAGTATTAAAGCAGAGTCGGGAACACTGAAAATATGCTTGCTCTCACTATGACATGAAATTAAAATATTCCATAAGTCACATCAGCTGCTTTATGGAGCAGCTGGGCACCCCAGGATCATGGGGAGAACATCATCCAGGGCCAGCTGGGCTGGCATTGTTTGACTGAAGGAATTAGATGTCAAATGCTGGCACAATTCAAACAGTGACAGCATGAATTCGTTAGAAAAACAAATACATCAAGAAAGAAGCACATACCTAGGAGTAACAACCAGCCAGATCAGGAAATCCATGAGCTGAGAATGACTAGAGGCTCAGAGGATGGTTTGGAAACATCATAAATGTATATCCCTTTCTCCTACTCTTACTCCTTACTCCACTTTTGGCAGCCCTCAGGCAGGGTAATGGGCTACGTAAGGCTTCAGTCCATCTGAGGGAAGGTGTCCACTCATAACCTTCTGTCAAGGCCAGGGCTGAGCAGAGCTGGATAGGGCTCAACAAATGACAGGATTTATTTCCCTAAGCGAGTGGGTTCTCGTCCCACAGCCTGCAGTGGGAAGTGAATGTTTCAGCCTTCTGACAACACATTATCTTAGTTTAGTTGCCTTTTAGAGACACTGGAACATTGTCCACAGAGTCCCAGGACGAGGCCTGAAAGAAAAGATAGTGTATGGACTCTGAAATAAGTTACTACTGTCTCTGGCCATTTCTAATCCAGCTGAAAAGACAGCAACTGATATTTGACAGAGGCAGCTCAGAAGAGGAAGGCAGTGCTCAGCCAAGGGGAAGTGAGCCTAGTCACAAGAAGCACGAGTGAATCAGGTGGGGATGATGAGGAGAGCTTGAAGCACAAGAAATAACATGGAGGATGTTGCAGAAATGTCATGAAGAGTTTCAAGCTGATAACATATCCAACTTTTGGGGTTTCATCTTTGTGATGTAACAGAAAAGTTGCATTCAAACAGCAAGGAAGAAAGTCAGTTCTACCTGCAATTTCATCTACACACAGCTGAGGAGTTGAAGGTGTTCCCCTGTCACTGCCTTACCTTGGGGTCTGTCTATCCCCCAGATGAAAGATCATGTACAGCAGTTTATTCTTTATCTCTCTCTATTATTTCTTTATCTCTTGTGGTATGAAACCCTAACGTCATGACTGGAATTGTGGTATGAAACACTAAGGTCATGGCCATTGGCAGGAGCTGGAATTTCTTCACCATACTGTAATAAAGCTATCCCAGAAAATTTATATAGATCAGAAAACTAAAGGCACTTTTTCAATAGAGGCATCTGCTAAAGAAGTGATCCTGTGAGCTCACGTAAAGGAAGAGGATCTCTCAGCCCCGCTGCTGTTCAGGTTGGGGAGCACTGGCAGACCTATCTCCAACTGCCTGAGATGATCCTTATCCCTAGAAAGTCCTGTTCCACCCAAAGCTAGGCATTGTCGTGAGGGACCATAGGGCTGCAGCTTACCACCTGCAGAAGCCTGGGCCTTGTGTAGACCCCAGATAGCATATTTCCCCCCCCCACCGCCTTGGAGTGATCCCACTGTGAGAAAATCTCTGGGGAAATCCGTTAAGAGAAGCAGGACTTTTCTTCTGGCTCCTCTTAGCCAGCTGAGAGAAAAGGACAGTGAGGGCAGAATGAACTTTTCTGTGCAGTGCCTGTTGCAGGGGTCTTCTCATTATTACAAAATTATTGCTTCCTTGTTTAGAGCTTCCATGTGGATGTTTTGTTGTTAAACGCACAGGAAATCAGTAAGGGAAATATGCCAGCACTGCCCACTCACACAAAGCAGAACATCACTTGATGTGACTTCCTTACAGCTGGGCTGGCCAAGAAACCAGAAACAACACGGTGGGTTTGCTGAGCTTCCTCACACTGGCTGGCTATGGCCAGGCAGCACAAGAGGGTGGCTGTGCATAACCACCACTGTGTCAGAAGCAAAAGTCATTTCCCCTAAAATGTCCATGTGTCAAACATGGCTAGGTCCACTATGGCTCTGTGGCTTCACGTGGGGAAAATCCAAGCCCACGGAAAACTGCTGGGACATTTCTAGCCTCTGTGTTGTGGTCTCCTACACTGGGCTGGTTATGTATTAAGAGAAAGCCACAGCTTCAGGCCAGAAACCAGGGGCAAATCGCAGTGTGGCAGCTGTATGTACATGAGCAGGCTGAGCGTTTGACAGAGAGATAAGCAGCTGTTGAAAAACAACAAGTTCAGTCCTCCTTAATCTCAGGCTAAGTTTGCCACTGTGGGACAGAGATAAATCACAGTTAGAGACTGTGCTGTGTCCAGTGCTTTGAAAAGTGTCTGGGTGTAATGCTTGCTTACACCCAGAGTTTGGCTTAAAAGATATAAAATGGTGAGTCTGAAGACTTCATTACCAAGGTGAACATTTGTAAATGAGCCTGTCACCTCTGGCTGAAAGTTGCTGTTGGTATTTAGAATGTCATTTGTAGAGGACTGAATCTAGGCAGTTTTTCAGGATCTCCAGAGAAGGAGACTGCACAACCTCTCTGGCCAGTCTGTTCCAGTGCTCTGTCATCCTAAAAGTAAAGATGTTTTTCCTTATGTTCAGACAGAAGTAAGAGAACTTCAAGCAGACAAAAAATAATTCTTCAATAGTCCTACCAATTCATTTTCAATTCTTACCATCGTAGCACTGCAAATTTCTGGTAAGGAGCTCACCATGCACCTGCAGATTTTGAAACCTCTGTGATGGACCTTCTGAGGGAAACAACATGCCAGAGCAGCTGCTGCACTGGTGGAAGCCTGGCAGAGGCCTCCTGTGCTCCCAGCTCATGCCTTAGGCACTCACTGAAACTTCAGAAAACATTCATCCCTGGCACTGATGGATGTGAAGGAGCACAGAAGGAAGACTAAACTTAATTGCTCCAAACAAGCAAAGTGTTGCAGAGCAGCTTGGAGAAGCCACTTACCTGGGGGCAGCACAACCAGGTGCCACTTCCATTCTATGTCCTGAACAGAGAACTGCTACTGGGAAAGAAAATGTTTTCTCTTTTTTCTTTTTCTCTTCTTATTTCTCACTTTCTCTTTTGTTTCCTGACAAAACAAAACCAAAATGAAACAAAACCAAATGCCCCCCCAACCAACCAAACCATCAAGTGACTCATCTACAACAACTCATCTCAGCTCTTTGGTTTTTTTCTCTATTGCAGGGGCACTCAGGACAGTGATCACAGCTGATTTCTTCCTCTATCAAAACTCTCAGCAGATGAACAGGAAGAGATGGGCAAAATGGAAATTTTACTTATTTCTTTGCATCCTAAGTCCTTCTCCTTTCTGTAGCTCCAGTAGAAATGTTTTTCTTCTGTTGCCTTAGTGATTATCCCTGGAGGACTGAGGGATACACAAACCTGAGCCACTCTCACCCAGTCAGCATCAGACTCTTGCTGTCCAGTGATGGACAGGAATGACCACTGGACAGACCTTAGTGTTAGACATTCAATAGGACTTGCTTTTTCTTTGCTGAAAATTGGATTATAAACTATATCATAGAATCATAGAATCAACAAGGTTGGAAAAGACCTCAAAGATCATCAAGTCCAACCTGTCACCTAAGACCTCATGACTACTAGACCATGGCACCAAGTGCCACGTCCAATCCCCTCTTGAACACCTCCAGGGACAGTGACTCCATTACCTCCCTGGGCAACACATTGCAATGGCTAGCAACTCTCTCTGTGAAGAACTTTCTCCTCACCTCAAGCCTAAACTTCCCCTGGTGCAGCTTGAGACTGTGTCCTCTTGTTCTGGTGCTGGTTGCCTGGGAGAAGAGACCAACCCCCACCTGGCTACCACCTCCCTTCAGGTAGTTGTAGAGAGCAATAAGGTCTCCCTGAGCCTTCTCTTCTCCAGGCTAAACAATCCCAGCTCCCTCAGCCTCTCCTCGTAGGGCTTCCTTCATATCCAGATTTTTCAAGGTGTGCCTATAAAGGTGCATCTTCACCCATTAGCCTCTTTCTGCCCTCTGCACCTAACTAAAACATATTCCAAGGAGGTTTCCTAGTCTCAAGTTATTTTAAAGCAAGAAGGGTCTTGGTGGGGCAGGCAGCATTAAAAACCAATAAGAGTGTATTACTGAAGAGTGGGAGGGAAGGTCATTTGCCTGTTATTTGTAGCACAATACCTGATAAGAGGTCGTTAGTCATTCACAGCCACTGAATGACTTTAATTAAAATTTGAGCTTTGAGAGCTGGGTACAGTCTGCTGACCAGATTTCCAGGGCAAAAAGAGAAAGAAAGAAAGAAAGAGAGGGAAGAAGAGTGAGAGATAACCAAAATGACAATGAGTTTAATTAAAGCCAGGAGGAACACTGGCAAACCCTCATTGTGACCCCATGGCCAAGATGGCCAATGGTATTTTGGGGTGCATTAAGAAGAGTGTGGTTAGCAGGTGAAGAGACATTCTCCTCCCACTCTGCCTTAGTGAGGCCACGCCTGGGATACTGTGTTCAGTTCTGGACTGACTCCCCAGTTCAAGAGAAATAGGGAACTACTGGAGAGAGTCCAACAGAGCACTACAATGATGATAAAGGGACTGGAGCATCTCTCTTACGAGGACAGGCTGAGGGATCTGGGGCCTGGAAAAGAGAAGACTGAGTGGGGATCTTAGCAGTGCTTATTAATATCTAGAAGGGTGGAAGTCAAGAGGATGGGGCTGGACTATTTTCAATGGTGCCCAACAATAGGACAAGGAGCAAAGGATATGAACTAGAGTACAGGAGGTTTCACTTCAGGTTAAAGGGAAAAATTCTTTACTTACCAGGTGCTGGAGCACAGGCTGTCCAGAGATGTTGTGGAGTCTCCTTCTCTGGAGACAGTGAAAACCAGCATGGATGTGTTCCTGTTCAACCTGATCTAGGTGTACTTGTGTTAGCAGAGGTGTTGAAAGAGATGATCTCCAGAGGTCCCTGCCAATCCCTACCATCCTGTGATTCTGTGACTCTTTGATTCCATGATTTCTGGACTTCTTGGCTGGGTTTTTACCCTAGTTCACCAGAATTGCATCTTGCCTGGGTTCACCTGGCACAGTGACCCTGGCTCTGGGTACCCAGGCTTCGGGGGGACATGCCTGGGCTCTTCCCCATGGGTCTGCACAATTTATCAGTCTGTGCAAAACCCATGTATTTTTTTCAGAATATTCCATATTTTTTAAAGTAATTTTATTTTTAAAAAGAATTTTGCATTTGGAGATTTTCTACTCTGTGCCCAGGCCAGGACAGAACTGGGAGATACAACTGAGCCTTTCACTAGGGAAAATTAAGACAACAGAGTGTGGATGGGATGCTCAAGGTCAGACTTCCCAGAGCTGTTGAAGTTTCATGGCAGTTTCCTGTGGCAACACAGCAACCAGTCCTCCCTGCACTGGGTCCAGGATGGTGACAGGGAAGAACTTGTATGGAGGCAAAAGGGCAGCTGGTGCTGTAAGGGGAAAAACCTTGCAAAGAACTAACCAAATTTGCACCCAAAGAGAAGGAAATCAGCTTGTGAGGGGAAGAAGACAGTTCTGCACTGTTAAAGAGTAAAATTAGGACTTCTCTGTCACAGCTTCTCTCTCCAGGGTTACATCTCCAGCACCTCTGCACTTGCACTGGGATGTTGAGAGGAGTTGATATATGTGCCCTGAACAGCTGCAAAGCAGACGCAGCCTGTGTCTCACACTGTGAGAATAAAGGAGGAGGTTTGTCCCCTGCTATTTGGTATATGCAACAGATCATAATTAAGTAATGTGAGCTTGCTGCCAGGCTGGGGCACCACCACAGGACTGGGATGTGTTTATTTCCTGGGACAGGAGATATTTCTAACTTTTTGGGGAAAGCATTTCTCCAATTATTTTATTGTACTTGAAAAAAATAATTTATTTCTGTGTGTGTAACAAATGAACCTCACAGGCACTTATGAATGCATTGAAAACCTGAACCCTGGGTGTAAGCTACACAATGTACCCACTGTAAGCTGCCAACTGTTGTCCCCTTCCCATGCTGGAGTCATTGGTGTGCTGGAGACCTTTCTAGGATTTTCTTTGTGTACCACAAGCACTAGGACTTATCGTTGCTGAGGGCTTTAGTTATGCCAAATCAGGCAACAGACTCCATCTCCTGCCCCACTAACCCTGTTGGTACCAGGAGATGGAGTTGAAAACCAGGTACAGTGTGGGTCCTCCCTCCTCTTGCCACCAGCTGCTTAGGCTCATGTCCAGCTAGGGGCTGCCCACAGACCACCAAGGAAGAGGTTGTTGGCATAATATATCCTCTCCTGGTAAGGCCATGCCACTGGAGACATCACATGAGACTTTCACATGTACCAGCTTAGGAACTTTCTTGCTATCATCTTTACTAACGATGTTGCTAGGCTGACAAAACACTATCTGAAACAAAAGTTTTCTTGACTGCTTTTCATCAGGAGGTGTGATGGTTTTTTGCTCTCCAGCCAACATATCTCCACAAGAAACACATTGCAGTATATACCAAGCCCTACTGCTTGTGCAAAAGGCAGCCAGCTCAGACCAGTGCCTAGCTTTCCATCTGCTTGCCATTAGTCTGGATCTTCACACATTCAAGCTGGAGAATGAAATCTATGACCTCGATCCACTTTCTTTTCATTTTGCTTTGGGATTTTGCTATTCTTCTGGATGGTCTGGGGAAAAGTTTTGGGACAAATTCTCACAGGTCAGTCCTAATCCAGAGCTTCAGGTTGTCTGTGTAGGGAAAGCAGGGAACAGTTAAAGAAAACTGGACACCCAAGTCTCTGTGCGGAGCCTCCCTGCATCTTAGTCATCATATCTTTGGCGCTTGACTGGTTGAGGGAATGAACTCTGAAGGTTAGATGACATTCAGAAACTTCAGCTCATTTCTGCTTTGATCATTTTTTTTCCTTAATGATGTGAGCTACCGGAGTGTCCCTCTCCATAAAATACCTTTCTTTAACTTGTGCCTATGGACTAACATATGATGCATTTATTTCTGGGACACACATTTATTGGCATGTTGACATCTTTTTAAATATTATTTCCACCTCAGGCCACTCCATCAATCCACAGTCCTTAAGAAGAGACTTTTCAATGCGCCACAAAAGAGAAGTCAGGTTAATGCTTTTTCATTACCTAAAGCAGGGCTGTTTCCCAGGTTTCCTCAGATGTATACAAAGGTTCATGCCAAGCCAATCTGAATTCTCTTTCAAAACTCAAACTGTGTTTAATGGGAAAGGTATGATTTCATAAGCAGATCTGTACAAGACTGATGTTGTGCAGACAAATCCTATAATTATTAACATGTGGCACCTTGGTACAGTTCCCTCAGCTCTGCACTTGCATTGCAGTGAAAGCTGCTCACCAGCTGACTCACTTGATGCAACTTAATTAAAGTAATTAGGGCAGCCAGAAACCCACTGTAGTTGCCACACATTTTATTGTAACTGGGATCTCTGATTTTTAATGTATTTCTGGTATTTTTGGCAAGGAGAGAGTCTCAAAACCTCATCCTGAGGTCTCTACAAATCCCTTTCAGATGTGGCTGGGAAGGGAGCAGGAGCCAGGCAGCTTGGTTTGGCCTTTCACAAGCTGGGCTGACCTTCCTTATCAACCCTCACCCAGCCCAGTGCTGGCAAATATGCTGAGACCCACACGTGCACCAGGCCCCTTGATTTCAGCACTGAGATATGGGTGCAGGTTCAGCCAGAGCTTCTGCCAGAGCCTCACCAAGAAGAAAGAGCTATCTGAGGCACACGTCATGTCCTTTGGTGGCCCCAACCCTGTTGAGAAGATGTCTTTAAGGAGGACCCAGGAAGGCTTTGAGGATCCTCACAGCTCCAAGGGTCTCCTAGCCAGCATCCTCCAGCTGTCATGCCCCACCGCCTGCAATGGTAGGCACAGAAATGCCCCGCTTTGCACAATAACTACAGCTCCTTTTGTGACTTGCCCCGGTCCCCCGTGACTGGGAGCCTGCTGACACATCCCAAAATCTGCCATTTCACACCAAGACCCTTTCAGTGAGGCCCTAAATCTGCACATGTCTTGGGAAAGTTAAACGACCTCCTGGGTGAACATTTTCACCAGCTCAGCTCATTTGAACACTATGATGAATGTAAATCAGAGGCTTCCATGTAGAATTTCTCAATGCCATCATGAGTGCTGTATTTAATTACAGATATCTGACTCATTAATAAAAGCAAATAATGACAAGCTGATCTTGCTATTTTACTGGGCTAGAGTTAAATATTTGACCAATAATGAAAACCTATTTCCAGCAGATTTCTCCCTTTCCTCCTCAGTTTGTTTCTTTTAAAGTGCATACACATGTTTGGTTTCAGTGTTTGTTGTTGCTTAAATTGTGCCTTCTGCCAGGTTTCCTGGTGGCTAGAACAGAAGGAATTTATTGAGAACCATTCTTCTTTCATTTCAGTGATTCCTATCTCTTGAATGATCCTTCCATGGCACTTGGCTGTACTTTGCTCTACCACTACAACCACCAACACTGTCACACAAACCTATCTTCCTAGACAACATGTGGAGGACACTCAGAGGCAGTCATATCCAAAGCCCTTTTGAACAGATTTCTGTCAAATATCTGCTCAAATACTCACAGGCATGTGAGAGAAACATTACTCCTGAAGGAACAGCGTTGAAGGCTCCAGCTGCTCAGCTCAAGCCTTTTGGGTCTTCTGTGCAAATGTGAACATCCTAGAACCCCACTGACTCCAGTTGCTTTTGAAAAACAAAACAACAAGCAAACCACCAAAACAAATAAACAAATGAACCAACCCCCTAAAACCCCCAGTTTAATGAGAAAGGTTGGAATTAGGCAAGGGTCAGAGCTCTGGGGCAAATTCTAGTTTTATTCATCAAAGTGTTTCTGCTCTGCCTGATCTGTCATTGCTGGTATAGCAGGAGAAAGGGAATTCCCAGGTAGTTCCCACAAGAAGCTGTGTGCTGATTATGGAAAGAGGCACAAAAATCATCAGGTCAGTGCAGATTTTTTTCTCTGGAAAGATTTTTCCCACACCTCAGGCAAGATAGTCACAGGCAATGGCTGAGTATTCTGTAATTCTCCAGGCAATTGAACACTTGCACTCGGCTTCTTAGAAAGAAACAATGCACCTGAAAGCAACCAAAGGAAAAGTCATTTGCTTTGCTCTTTTGATACCAGCATTAGTCCATTTTGCAAAATGCTCAGAGGAAAACGTTGAACCAGGGCTCTGATGTTGTTTCTGAATGGGAAAGAAGAACAGTAGCAAATGTTAACTGTGAAGAACACCAGCCTGCAGCTGGCAGGTGAGAAGGCAAGTCCAAATTTTTCACAAACGCTTCAAACACACCACACACGGTGCAGATGGCCCCAGACACTTAGATCTGTTCTCAGCATTGCAGGAATTACATGCTAAGCTAGAAGCACCCCCTGCACCTATTCTGAAGCTGATAGAATAGAATAGAATAAACCAGGTTGGAAGAGACCTTCAAGATCATCGTGTCCAACCTATCATCCAACACTACCCAATCAACTAAACCATGGAACCAAGCATCCTGTCAAGCCTCGCCCTGAACACCCCCAGCAACGGCGACCCCACCACCTCCTCGGGCAGCACATTCCAGTGGGCAATCACTCTCTCTGTGTAAAACTTCCTCCTAACCTCCAGCCTAAACCTCCCCTGACGCAGCCTGAGACTGTGTCCTCTTGTTCTGGTACTGGTTGCCTGGGAGAAGAGACCAACCTCCGCCTCACTACAACCTCCCTTCAGGTAATTGTAGAGAGCAATAAGGTCACCCCTGAGTCTCCTCCTCTCCAGGCTAAGCAACCCCAGCTCCCTCAATCTCTCCTCTCTTCTTCCATCCCCTTGCTGCTTTCGTAACAGTCTCTTCTCTGCCCCAACAGATGCATGGACTCACTCTTGCCGTCCCTCACCAGATTCTTGTTGTCTTTCTCCAGGGTAATGGGTTGCATCTAAAGAAGCGTTGTTATCAGATTGAAGGAGATGATTCTGGCCCTCTACTCTTCCCTGCTGAGGCCCCACATGGAGCACTGTGTCCAGCTCTGGAATCCTCAGCACAAGAAAGACATGGACCTGTTGGAGCAGGTCCACAAGAGGTCCACAAAATTGATCAGGGGCTGGAACATCTACCCCATGAAGAAAGGCTGGGAGAACTGGGATTGTTCAGCCTAGGGAAAGAAGGCTTTTTCAGTACTTGATGTAGTCCAATAAGAAAGATGGAGATAGTCTTCTAAGCAGGGCCTGTTGTGACAGAACAAGGTTTAGTAACTCTGCAATAAGAGGGTAGATTCAGAATAATGATAAGGAAGAATAAGTGTGGTGAGGCACTGGCACAGGTTGCCCAGAGAAGTGGTAAATGGGATGCCTGGAAACCTTCAAGGTCAGGCTGGATGGGGCCCTGAGCAACCTGCTCTAGTTGAAGATTGCTGCAGGGGGGTTGGACTAGACAACCTTTAAAGGTCCCTTCTAACCCAAAATATTCTATGATATTTCCTGAGGCAAACATCTTCATGCTGAGAAATAGCAGAGAGTAAAATGAATTCTAAATCTGTTATCATTGCCAAAGATCACAATGGAGAAGCAGCAATCAGTTGTTGTCCCTAATTAAGGCAAAACAACTAATACTGATGTAAAGGTGAGACCTGTGGGTAGCAGTGCAGTGATTGCAACTGGCTGTGATTTCTTGCAGATTCCTTAGAAGATGGCAATAAAGCTCCCAGTAAAGGTGTCTTTTCCTTTCTGTCACTTTTCCTCCCATGTGTAAGATGCTGAGAGTTTCACACTCGAGCTTATCATTTCCTAGCAGGAGATTGAGCAAGCTCAGCCCTGTGTGGCTGTCACTGGCAGGCAGGAAAGTCACCAAAAGGGAATGAAGGTTTTTTGCAGATCTGCACCAAGCAGACGGGAGCAGCACGCTCATGTCAGCACCCAGAGCTGCACAGTAGGACAGCAAAGGGATGTGAGAAAAGAGGGCAAGTGATGAAGGAAGGAAATTCAAGGGGAAGAGCCATGACTTGGCGTCTCTGAAACACCATGTGTCACCACAGCAATTATGGGAGATGATTTGAGCAGCAGGGCTGGTTGTTGCTCTCTAGGGACAGCAGCAAACAGAGAAGCAGGGGAGTCTGGACTGTTTTGGGGGGCCTGAGCATTAATGCCTAGCACTGCACACATGTTTTACAGGACAGTTGCTTTGAGTTAATTCTGTATGGACTGCTGTCAGTGAGGGTTTCAAGTCTGTGTATATAGCTGCTCACACACATGTTTGCTCTCTGCATTCATTGAATAAGGGGCATGGGTTGGTTACAGGTTAATGGATTTTCAAGCTGAAGTGTTTGCCAGTAGCGTTCAGGACATGGAAATTTGGGCCAGAAACCTTATCAGAGGCAAACCATTCTGTGGTGTACTTCAATGGAAGCCCAAGTATTAACTCCTTAATTTGTTTACCCTGAGATAAATCCAGAGTAATGCATTGATGTGCAGGCAATTAATTGGGATATGCCCCATTTCAAGGACAATACTCAATAATAAACCTCTTTAGAAGTGTCCTTCTGAATGATCTGCTGACTACCTGTCTATCTTAATAGCTAAAATTAAAGTGACCCTGAACCTCACATAATCCCAGAGGTTTTCCTGGGGGCGGGGGGGGGGGAACAAACAAACAAACAAACAAAAAATAAAACCCCAAAACCAACCCTGAGGGTGGGTTAAGAAACTCCTTGGCTGGCTGAGTTGGTTGTGGGGCACACACCTGGGCAGAGGGGAGCACAGCAACACTTGCAGCATTATGTGATGTGGCTGACACCTGCTTTGCAAATCTCAAATTACTCTGGGATTTTAAAAGCCCAAGGGATGGAGGAAAGTAGGAGTGTGGCTACAGAGCGAGCTGTGTGTGGAGAAGTCTTTTTTGGCCTTATTGAACGCATGGGATGAATCAAAGGATCCCAGCAAAGAGGAGGGTTAGGGAACAGCCGATCTCTTTTCTACTGCACTGAGCTGCTAGGTGCAGAGCAAGCCCTGGGAGATGCCTCACTCCAGCTCCAATTGTGCTGTTTATATTAACAGATCTCACTCACTCTTTGGCTGTTTTTTCCACATCTCATCATCCCTCCTTTTTGTAAGCCCCTCCAATCTCTGGGATCATCTCACACCTGAATAGGAGACAACTGTCTGCAAATGAGGAGCAAGACACTCTATGGGAACCTTGCAAACAGAATTGCCCATCAGGAGCAGCTGCTTTGCAGAACATATTTTTTTCAGCTTTGAGGGTGGCCTGCTTAGCCAAGCCATGCTGCAGAGGCTGTCCTGGTATTAATTCACCTCAAAGAGCAGGTTGAAGTCATTAAAATATTTTGCAGGTGGTTCCTTGAATTCATGGTGCAGCTGGATCCAGCCTGGGGGTGGGGGGGAAGAGAAAAGGAGGAGAAGAGGCAAGTTCTGATGAAACACAAATTAACATAACTCATAGAAGGGAAAGAAAATCTGGTTTTAATCTCTACAACAAAGCCAAGCAACACATCAAGCTAGAAAGGAGAAATGTCAGCCAGGCAGTGCTGGGGATTTTATTGCTTTAGCAAAAGTTCTGCTCTATGGTCCCAGGGGTATCCAGGTGCTACTGCAGCAGCTGGACCCCTGAGCATGACTTCAGGCATGCATGGACACAGAGGGCTTCACAACAAGGCTTAAACTTAAACTTTGCTTTAATGCCCTGGTGCAAATCACCATTGTGTGTTGGCCTCAATATCTTTTCTGTGTGGAAACAGATCTAGGACCTCTGTGAGCTGCCAGTGGGCAGATCACCCACTACTTGCTTTGTCATCCCCTAATCCAGCAGTTCTTCCCAATGCCATGGACATCAAAGTCCTTGGTCTTTCCTTGGGGAGAACAAATCATTTTAACAAACATTGCCATACTGGAAAGCTATACTGGGTCTGACTGGGATGGAGGCAATGTTCTCCCCAGCAGCCCAACACGGTAGGGTGTTGTGCTTTGGATTTGTGGCTGAAAGTGTTGATTACACACTGATTGCTTGGCTATCGATGAGCAGTGCTTGTACAGCTGTGAAGAGACTGGGGGTGGGCAAGTGGCTGGGAGGGTTCACAGCAAGGGCAGGTGACCCAAACAGACCACAGACCCCTTACAACATTGAGCTTGGCAATAAAAACTCAGGGAAAGAAGAAGATATATTTGTGGTTAGTTCCTTTGTCAGCCCAAATAACAATCATGCATGCTGAGGCCCTACTTCCCAGGAAATGGTTGCCTGATGATGGGAAGTAGAGAATCAATTCCTCTTTCTGCTTTGCTTACAAGTGCAACTTTTGCTTTCCCTATTAAACTGTCATTATATTGACCCAGGAGTCTTCTCACCTCCCTTCTCTTCTCTTCTCATTTTGTGGGAAAGAGAGCTGAGTGAGCAGGTGGGTTGTGGGTGGTTGGCTGATGCCCAGGGTCGATCCATCACAGAAGATGACTGGTATGTCACAATTCACCAACCTTGTTCATTTTAAAAAAGAGAACAGAAAAATAGGTAAAGTAGAAAAAAAATTAAAAACAACAAAATCCCAACACCCCAAGCTAGTTTTCAGACAAATCTACCACAGCAGAGGCAATTGTACAGCTCTGGTCACTGATGGATTTGCAGTGTGCATCTGTGGGCTGTGTCCCAGGTCAAACCAGAAACCTCCTTGTTTCTGTGGGAGGGCAGTGTGGTCTGTGGGTGGGATTGGGGTTTGGGGTTTTGAAGCCCTTCTACAGAAACATGAGTGCAGGTGTTTGCATAAGGGGTAGAGATCTAGATCAAGCATTATCTTCTCTGAGCTCAGATAGCTTCTCACTTGGGGAAAAAAATAAATTAAGAGAGTCACAAATTCAGTTCTTTCAGGATGAATGTTTATCCTGAGGAGGCAAATATCTATCCAGGCTCCCTGGCAGTATCGTTGCTGGGAACCACTGTGTTTAGCTAGTGCCAGGTCAGAGTTTCATCTTACATGTCTTTGATCTGCCATGAGCTCTTAGTGGTGCTGTACACCTGAAGATGACAACAATGGTGAAGGAGATAAGAAAGGTGTCAGGGATAGCCAGGGACCAAACATTTCTTTTCCCTCCACCAGAAGTTGCCCCAAGGCCCATGACTTTGAGTCTGTTTATAAAACTTGGTTCAGATGTGGTGCACTGTTGTAATGAGAGCATGAGGAGCAACTGCTGCCTGACACAAGCTACTGAAATCAGAGCACAGGAAGGGAAGACTTGAGCCACAGGAATTTGGGCTCTTCCCTAAGATACTGGCAGAGCATTTCATGGGAGGTAGGATGAGCAGCAGGAGGGAGAGGGACCAGGACCTCCCAACAGAGAGCATGGAGGGTGAGGCTGATGGCCCAGCAGACATGCCCCATAATGTACTGTAAACTGCTATTCTATTAATAATCCCATTGTTTCAGCAAACCTTCAACCTAAGGAGACTGCACTGAATCAGCAGTTTCTTTTCTTTTTTTCTTTTCTGATTTAGTAACCCTGATTGCACAATCAGGGTCAATTCATTGCTGTAGACAGTGAGTGGTGCAGTGAGAAACGAAAGCAGGGTGGGGGTGGCAGCAGCAAACACACACTAATGTTGAGTGAGCATGTTGGTGCATGATCTCTGACACCCACAACGTGGCCAAGACCCCTGGCACCACAAGCACAGGAAAATCTGTCACCTCTTTGCAGAGACCATCATACAAGTGGAAATACACCACCATGCTTCACTTCTAGAGAGCCAGATGCTCACCTGACAGGTGGGAATGTGGCAGCACACAGAGCTGCATGGGGCTAGAGATTAGGGGAGAATGAAGTTTGAGCAGCTGGGTAGGCAACCATAGCAAAGCTGGGTGGGATCATGACTTTTCTGTCAACCTGCCCAAAGTAGCTAAGTGAACAATTGGATTTTACACCCTGAAGCAATGCAGATCAGGACTATTAAAATCAAGGCTCTCTACCACTGCTTTTGCACCCCTGTCACTTGGGATATTGAAAATAGCACAACCACAGCATGTTCATAAGAGGTGGGAAAACATACCTCTGAACTTCTTTCTCAGGGAAGGAGGGCACAAAGATCTCATTGCATTTTTTGCCCTTTAGAAGGCCTCTTGAAAACTACAGCTGCCAGCTTCTCTTCAATAGTCTTGAAGTAACATGGATTTGCCTTGAAGTGTTGTTAAAAGCCTCTCTATTGTAAACCTGTTCTCTGAGTTCACCTGAATTGCATCCATCCCCATAAACATTCTATTGGTAATACAAACACTGTCATGTCCAACTCATCACCTGGCCCAGCAGGAGCAGATGGCTTCAGGATTGAGCAGGGTGGTCACCTGAACCACACAAACCATCAGAAATAGATTGGATATGAGGCTTTACCCCAGTAAGGACGCAATGCCATAAAGAGAAGGGATGCACAGGTAGTTCCTATGGCTCAGCTGATGGGTGGGAACCTTCCAAATCATCATAATTCACAACAAAGCAAATGATCAATTCTTAACCAGTGTGTAGCAGCACATATGATAACAGGGGATTCCTCTCCCTGATGGTGCTAAACCATGTCACAGCTGCACAAGCACATTTGAAAGGAGAACACAGAAGTGCATTTCAAAATCCACATCTATATTTGGTTAAGCCTTTAAGAGAT
The DNA here is from genome assembly GCF_014839835.1 of Dryobates pubescens. Classification (NCBI taxonomy): domain Eukaryota; kingdom Metazoa; phylum Chordata; class Aves; order Piciformes; family Picidae; genus Dryobates; species Dryobates pubescens. The sequence goes on along the minus strand of NC_071613.1, from coordinate 46,187,329 downwards.
CTGTACATCAGGTGCAGAAGAGAGGGCTTCATTCTGCACTGGGCTGTCACAGTGAGGATTTCCAGCTCATGTCTACCTGAAGCTTACACCACACTTTCTTCTGTGGCCATGCAAAGTGGGGAGGCCCCAGCAGCACTGCAGATGAGCAGGGACTCACAGCCCAGGGGAAGACTGTCTGATGGGGACTGCTCTGCATCTCATAGAGGGCAGCATGAGGTGGTGGCAACATGGGTGCAAAGGACTTTGCCTGGTGCCTACCAATGGCTGTTGCCCTTGGGCTTGGATGAGTCACTTCACTTTGCAAAATCAAAATCAACCCCAGCACGAATGGAGATGCCAAAGTGCTTAATGCTACACTGAGGTGTGCAGGCATGATGTGAGCAAAGAAGCGACGAGGTGGTAGGAACTGTGTCCGTGTGTGTGGAAAACAGGACAGAGAGGAAGCAAGTGCTTGGAGAGACCCTTAGCAAAAGAGGCTGCAAGAGTTTCTTCTCCATTACACCCCAAATCCATTGGTACTTCGTCATCCTCTATCCTACCATCATTTGCTCATCTTTACAGCTTCTCCTGATTGTTTCCTTTCTTGCACTTCAGTCATGCAGCATCACTAAGTTGTCATCTTGGTGCAAGTTAATGTTTTTCACTACCACACAGTGCTTCACTCCCCTCACAGAGGATAGATCTCCAAGATGATGTTGAACCCAGGATCTTCTCAACTACATGAAAAGGTTTGCTTGTGTTAGGAGCAAAATGGCCACCTCATGACCAAGCCCACTAATGTGCAGAGGTTAAGCCTCCTGCAGGATCCTTCCTGAGGCTCTGTGGACACGGTGTCCCCAAGAGAACACACAAGAGAAGCTGAACATCTTAGCTGTGGGATTTTTTGAGGAACTGTTCAAATTACCACATCAGAGTTCTCACAAGTCTATAAAAACTGAGCAGATAGGGAAAACATATCAGAAAGCATATCAAATCAGAAGGCAGATAGGAAGTCCCTTCAGATCGTTACTGTCCATAATCTGACAAGACTTTAGATTAGCCACAAAAAATTTGTCATGAAAATCAAAGACAGATACATGGAAGATGGAAATGTGAGTGATATGAACTCTTGCAATATTTCAGACAAGCCTGGGCTTTCCTCAGCTGCTACCACAACCTTTCAGATCAGTGGTAAGATTTCTTTTTATTAACTAGATTGAGAGGGATTTTATCTGGTCCGTGAAGAAAGCAGCATGTAAAAATGAAATACTGTATTTATACTGCATATTAATTGCTTTTTACAGTGATTAACTGTCATTAAAAAGAAAAAAAGAAGCATGTGAAAAATGTCCTTTCTAGCCAAAAGCTGCTGCTGAGCGTTACAAAGAAAAAAATGTATTTTTTTTTTCCCTGCTTTAGAAAATGTTTAATTTCAGTGAGTAAAACTTTCTTTTCTTAAGATACTGAAGTCACAGATCCAATTAAAAACAAACAAAAAAGTAAGTTTATGAATTTTTAGCTGAATATAAATAGTTCATCGCTGACCAGACCATTCTATTGTAAAACTAATTAGATCATTGTACCCTTCCAAAACCAAGGCTTCAAACTCCTGATCACATTACTTGGAAAAAAGCCACCTCAGTTAAGAGTAACTTACTGAATGTTTGAAATAGTTATTAATGTTTCTCAAATACTTGTTTTTTTTCTCTCCCTAAAGGCTAAAATTTGGCAAAGCAGTTAATTTATTTTGCATTTAGTGGTGATGATTTGTAGCCATTGGAATGGGCTGCCCAGGGAGGTGGTGGAGTCCCCCTGCCTGGAGGTGTTCAAGAGGGGATTGGATGTGGCACTTGGTGTCATGGTTTAGTCATGGGGTCTGTGGTGACAGGTTGGACTTGGTGATCCTTGAGGTCTCTTCCAACCTTGGTGATTCTGTGACTTCTTTCATTTGTTCTGCAGCTCAGTTTATTACTGTTTTCATTCCTTTTGATGCATACATGCATCCTTGTTGGAATTCTGTGTCCAGTTCTGGGCCCCTCAGTTTAAGGACATTGAGACACTTGAGCGTGTCCAGAGAAGGGCAACAAGGCTGGTGAGAGGCCTTGAGCATAAGCCCTATGAGGAGAGGCTGAGGGAGCTGGGATTGTTTAGCCTGGAGAAGAGAAGGATCAGGGGTGACCTCATTGCCCTCTACAACTACCTGAAAGGTAATTGTAGACAGGAGGGGGTTGGTCTCTTCTCCCAGGCAACCAGCACCAGAACAAGGGGACACAGTCTCAAGCTGTGCCAGGGGAGGTTTAGACTCGAAGTGAGGAGAAAGTTCTTCACTGAGCGAGTCGTTCGCCATTGGAATGGGCTGCCCAGGGAGGTGGTGGAGTCGCTGTCCCTGGAGGTGTTCAAGAGGAGATTGGACGTGGCACTTGGTGCCATGGTCTAGTCATGAGGTCTGTCGAGACAGGTTGGACTTGATGATCCTTGGGGTCTCTTCCAACCTTAGCTATACTGTGATACTGTGATACTGTAATTGTGTGTATGCAGAGCTCTGGATGGGAAGGACATGTGCTGTGAGGAATCCTCAGTGGAATGGCAGCCTGGGACAGCTAAAAGGGATGGAAACAGGAAGTTTATTGATTCAGAAAGTGAATTACTACATTCATACTGTTATAGGCTGGAATAAGTCTTGATGGAAGTAATTTGGTCTAAGTGGCTAAGGAGAAAATTGCCAAGTGAGCTGCAATGCAAAGCCTGGGTGAGCGGAAGGCAGCCTGCCTTCCTTGCAGCGTCTGCCCATATTGCAGAGGGACCTTTCTGCTCCTCATTGATGGAGAACACTGCTGATGTGCTATGGTCAAGACTGAAATGGCTGGAAGTGAGTACAGCTTGCAGCGAGAGAGATGTGAGAGGATGTCTGCCCTACTTCTGTTCATTTTTAGAGCCTCGAAGCCAAAGAAAGCCATCCGCACGCTGTCCTCTGGCAGCCCTTGGAGTCTACCTGCTGCTGCTGACGGCTGCCCAGGGGCTGCTGATGTACAAAGGTAATGCTGCAGCCTTACTGCAGGCTTCACATCACAAGGCAGCTTTGCTGGGTGCTCTTGAGGGGTGCAGAAGAGCAGGGATGAGCACACACATAGGAAACTTCTGAGGAGTACAGACCTCCTCCGTGCACCGCAAGTCAAAGCGACTGCTGCAGGAAACCATTCCCTGCCCCCATATATGTGCTTTGTGTTTGCAGAAGCACTCTCAGCTGCAGTCCTAGCTGCAGCAAGGACTAGCCCATGAAAACCACCTCCTCAGAGCACAGAGAGGGGGTATTCAATCCTTGGCATCCTCTGTGGGTGCTGAGTTGATGCTCTGTCCAAGAGGCATTTCCCAGCTGGGTTGGGCAGGGAATATTCACTACATGGGCCTTTTGCTTCCTCAGTGATCAAAATGCAGAGAGAGATATTGCAACTTCAAGAGCAAAACACCACCTATAGAGAGGAGATTCTGCAGAGTTCCTTTGCCAGCAAACTGAGCATGGGTCATGAAGAAAACTGGCGGAAAAGCTTAGAAGAGGAAATCACCATTATTAAAAGCAGTAATGCAAATCTGATGATGATGATGAACAACATCACCTTGGTTGCAGGTATGGCTCCCTTTTCTCTATGTTGGCTGTACAGCGGGGTGAGCTGCTTCCTCTGCACCATTGGCTAAGTTCAGATGAACAAATAACTAGGGCAAGATTTGGTCTTCCTGTCAGTTAGTGATGCTCCAGTGCCCAAAGTTGAACACTGGATCCAGATCCCCTGGTTGGGGAGCTGGACACACCTGGGGAAACTGAATCACAGCCCTGTGCATGCCCCCTGGATCCTGCTGCAGCTTCATGTGCAGTTCCAGGCTGCTCTACCCTGCCATAACTTTGTAGACTTGGGGTTTGGGTGCCCACTAAAAGGGTGATGTCTTCAGCATAGACCTATCAAGTCTGTTCTGGTATGTTCCCCACAGAGTGCTGACTACTGAAAAATATCCATTAAATATTTGTTTCAGGGCCTCCTGGACGCAAAGGAGAACCTGGTCCACAGGGTATGTTGGTAAATTGTTTTTTTGGTCCTTTTCACCCCCTTCCCTGTAAGAGGCTTTGCCCTGGTCATGAAGAGACCTGCTGTACCTTTTGACTGATCCCTCTAGAGCATCAGTTTGTCCAAGTGCTCCCACAGAGGTCAGTGGTCGCTGTGGAGGAGTATTTTGGCTCTGCCTTCTCACCACTATCCCACCACAAAAGCTCAGCAGTGACAGAGTAACTGTACCTGGTTATTATCTGCAATAACAATTCCAAATCCCTGTGTGAGACAAGAAAGGGCATGCATCTCACAACCAGTAGATAGCTGGGCTTTCTGCCCAGACATAGCAGGTCCTGCTGTCTGAATTATTTTGGAGCAACTCAAGAAGACCTCCCCAGTCCTTATTCTATAGGGCTGTGGTGGGCTGAACTTTGTGTGAAACAAACAGTGACAGACTTGGGAACTTAGCCATCCCGTCCTTGGGGAAATGATGACCCAGACTCAGGAATGAGCTAGGTGCAAGTAGTCCCCTCCTCAACCATGCACAAGCTGCTGCTCTGAGTGTTTGGGGATTTTGGCCAGAACTACACCTGCTGCAGGAGATAAATATCTCCAGACTGTTAGGATGTAGTAAGTCCTTATCTAATGTTGGCTTCACTTTGAGGAGAGGTTGGACTAGGCAATGTCCAGAGAAATCAGAATTTCTATGATCCTACGATGATGATCTAAGATGCAGCTCTTGCTAGGTCAGGTCTGTATTTCATCCACTCCTAGTTCTTGGCTGCACTGATGAACTTTTCTGAAGAAGAAAAAATTAATATGTTTTTTAAAAATCATGTTTTCATATCTTCCTGGCTACATTTACAGCATTGAAACAGCACCTCCTGCCAAGCACCATTATTATGCATCAGAGTTCAGTGTATTTTCAGGAGAGATCTCCCCAAAGATCCCCATGAGCTGAACTTGGCTGGAGGACAGCTGGCCCCTGCCCAGCCACACACTCAGCTTAGCTCCACAGACTTTATTCAAGTGGTTGTGCTGGTGCCTGCCAGCTGAAGATTGGCCTCAGCGGTGACCAAAGGTGCATGCACAAAGGATAAGTTATATGCGCAAGCATCTGAACGTTAGTCCTCACTTTAGTAAGGTCTATTTCTGAGAACTTCACATCTTATATAAGCCTGATTTTTATATGCCTTAAGTAGAAGAGTAATGCACCATGATGTTTCTCCCATGTGAAATGTATTAGTGGGTATCTCATTAGTGGGTACCTCCTGGAGAGCTGTATCTGGTGATCCCGCGCAGACTGCAGCTAGTGGGAAAAGGCTGAAACCAGGACATCAAAAGAAAGCAAATACATGTGATGTAGACCAAGGAGGAAGTTGGACAGGTTGATTAGAACTTCCTCAGATCTTCCATTAGTTCCCCATGCTCCAGTGTGCTCATAAGCACAAGTTGCTCCAGAGGAGAAAAGTGAAAGTAGGAGGAATACTAAAAGGTGAGGACTTTGGGATAATTCTGGAGCAGAAAAATGGACTTGATGATCTCTGGAAGTCCATTCCAACCCCTGCCATTCTATGGTTCTGTGATTCTATGTCGGTCTTCAAATGAGGCACTTTCAGGTAACTCAGCTATTTTGGAGCATGCTGGTCACCTCTTCAGAGAAGAGAGGGCTAAGGGAGGATGTGGAAGTTTCTTGTAAGAAAAGGAGTGGAATACACTGTCTGACATCTCCACTGTGGCTAGCAGAAGGGAAGAGTTCAAACTGCAGTAAAGGATATTTAACTAACGAACACATTCTATTGGTAGGGGAGTGACTGGGGAGGTGTCATGGCACTACTGCAAGTCTATAAAAGCAGGTCAAACATCTGGCCAGACCAGCTGGCAGAGTCAGAGGTCATTCAGACGGGCTTTTGAGATGCCATCCAGCAGTGTTCTCCTACAGCTTTATGGAAACACATCTGTTTGGTAAATGCAGGTGTGAGGCCAAACTCTGCTAGTACTGCAGCTAGGTAGAGGTGCTCCACTGACTGCAGAGGCAACAAACGTGGTTCTTTGAATTTATATATATGTGCTGTGCTGTGCTGTTTGGTAGGCATCCAAGGACAGAAAGGCGAAATGGGCAAGAAGGGTGACCCTGGACCCCGTGGACTCATGGGTCCTCAGGGACCACAAGGAGTCCCTGGACTGCCAGGTTTCAACGGTAAGTGCGGCTGTCACAGTGCAACCCTCCACCAGCACGTGCATGCCATGGTGGAGGGCTGTTCTAGCTGAAGGATTTGGCTAAGGCTTGTTATCACTGATGATAGGATGTGTGTTACAGGTAGCGTGGGGGAGCCTGGACGTCCTGGACAAAAAGGAGAGACAGGTAAGAAGTACAGAAGGTGCAGTTTCTTCTAGAGACACAAGACCAATCTCTTTAGACAGTGCTTCATGACAAGAAAAACTGCAGCCAGGCTAGATACAAGTATGGGCAAGAGAAAATTATGAATAGAAGAAGAACCCATGTCAACAAACCTATCCCACAACCTTGGCTCTCTCATCTGGACCCCTTCTGCATGAGAGGGAAAGAAGAGTCCTGGTACCATGGAGGACCATGTCCCCCTTTCTGATGTGTGCACATGCAAGGGCAAAAATGTGCTGCTCTTATAGGAAAGCACTATTGTCTTTCAAGGCTGACAGTCTTGAGGACATGGGTTTGCACTGCCTTTCACTCCAGACCACCACCCACTGCATTGCTACAATTAGTTCTGCAGGGGTTGGGGGACTGCAGTTCAGAGCAACCCAGCATTTGTTTTGCCTTTATAAGGGCTGGTGACTGAGCTATCTTTTATTTTATTTTATTATTTCATATGTTGTGTTACATTTCACATGTGCTGTGTTTGCTCAACCTCAAGGTGAAATTGGACAACGTGGACCTGTGGGAATTCCTGGCCCTGAAGGCAGAGCTGGTCAGAAAGGGGAGAAGGGGGACCAAGGGCCTATTGGTAGTCCAGGTACAGCACTGCTCAAACCCATAGCTCACTGACCTCCTACTCTGACCTTGCTTTGTGTGACAGATTCACCTTTTCTTTTCTTTTCTCTTTTCTTTTCTTTTCTCTTTTCTTTTCTTTTCTCTTTTCTTTTCTTTTCTTTTTTCTTCTTTTCTTTTCTTTTCTTTTCTTTTCTTTTTTCTTCTCTTTTCTTCTCTTTTCTTTTCTTCTCTCTTCTTTACTTTTTTCTTTTCTTTTCTTTTATTTTCTTTTATTTTCTTTTCTTTTCTTTCTTTTCTTTTATTTTCTTTTCTTTTCTTTTCTTTTCTTTTCTTTTCTTTTCTTTTCTTTTCTTTTCTTTTCTTTTCTTTTCTTTTCTCTTTTCTTTTCTTTTCTTTTCTTTTCTTTTCTTTTCTTTTCTTTTCTTTTCTTTTCTTTTCTTTTCTTTTCTTTTCTTTTCTCTTCTCTTCTCTTCTCTTTTCTTCTCTTTTCTTCTCTTTTCTTTTCTTCTATTTCCTTTTCTTCTATTTTATTTTCTTTTCTTTTACTTTACTTTACTTTATTTTATTTTATTTTATTTTATTTTACTTTAGGAGAGCCAGGCACTGCAGGACTCAGAGGTGAAAAGGGAGACAGAGGAGAAACAGGTAAAGGAGAGTAAAATAGTCTGGGGTCAACAACACACATCATTCAGAGAATGGAACTGGATCTGCAACAGCAAAATTGTTGAGTTCTGTTCTTGAGAGCCCCTGTGCATCCCAGGATGCCATGATGGGCCTGGGCATCTATGAGACTGCTGTGGCGGGTAGCTACTCACTGACGGGGTTATTTCAACCACCTGCAACATGCAGGAGGGGGAGATGTTGTCTTCATCAGTGTGGCAGCTTAAGATCAGTCAAAGAACAGCCTCCCTATCATGGGGCTAAAGACAAATTTTACTGGCTGTAAACCTGATGGGGAAGGATATTCACTAGCAAGCATCTGTTCTGGCCTCTGTACCATTGCAAGGAGAGATGTATTCAAAGGCCAGCTTAGAGCACATAACCTAGGCCTTTTCTTTGACCTTCCTTCTGAAGAAGACCACCTCTCTATCCCAGGCACCTGAACAATAAGGAAACATTCTACAGTACAACCCTATTCTGGTGTGTTTCTCTTGAATCAATGTTCTTAACCCTGAATTTATATAGTGCATGCAACCTCTCATCCCCATCAGGAAGTGACAAAGGTCCAAGTGCTGCACTCTTCTGCACTCCTAGATACTTGAATGATAGGGACAAGAGTCACCTGGCTTAAGATTATGTGCTTGCATATGTCTTAGGCACCTGTCTAGGCTCTCTATTCAGACAGTGAAGATCCATCTGGATCGCATTAGTGGAGTTTAGGATATGAAAGAAATGATCAGAAGTTGATCTGCTTCAGGAGAAGACAATCCTCCACTGCCTGTACTATTTTTCTGGTGAGGTCTGCACTGAGTATAACAGAAAGACACTCACTAGACAAGTGGCAATCCATCATAAATATTAGTTTGCATAAGCTTTTATAAATACTTGTCTTACATGCTTGTTTGTTTTATTATCTTAGGTCCTCCAGGGCAAAAGGGAACAAAGGGAGCCCAGGGCCCAGAAGGTAAACCTTTGACAGCATGACTTACTCTGATGATGCAATGCACTTTAAATGCCACCATCCACTTCTCTGCATCAGTGTGAACCACCCATCAACCTTTTCCCTTGGGAAACAATGAAGGCAATGACTTTCTTGTTTTCCACCCAGGAATCCCAGGCCAAGCTGGTGAAAAAGGAAGCAAGGGTGATTACGGCATTCGGGGACCAAAAGGAGAACCAGGAGCAAAGGGAGCCAAAGGAGACCATGGGTCCACTGGTAAGGGTGTTTGCCACGTGGTCTGTGGAGCTGATGGTGCATTGGAGTTTGGGACTGTACATCCTAGACAGGTACAAGCTGCTCCAGGGCATGTTTACAGAGATCGTTTGGAGGAACTCAATAGACAGACCAGTCTTCTCAGAAGATGAATGTGAAGAGTGTCACATTTACACCTTGGGAAGTGTGCTAGAAGACATTCAAGTAAACAAATGCATTAGACTTTCTCAAATCCCTATCTCACAGAAAACTGGAACAATCCATATTCCTCTTTGTTTTGTACAGGGACATCCTGCAGCATACCACACTGCTGGGGTAAATCCCACAGAAATGTGGCAGTCAGGCACACAGAATCACAGGGTGATTTAATTGCGTCTTTCCATTTGTAGAACACAAAAATAGTTCAAAAGGGTTTTTCTTTTAATTGCTCCAGATGATCTTTCTTTTAATTGCTCACCCAGAATAGTGTGAGAGTCCTCAGAAATAAAATAAACTGGAGCCCATGTGGTGCTCCTCCATGCTCTCCTCTTGCGGAGCTTTGCCTCTGAAGGAAAGGAGAAGTGTGACAGGTGACCCCAGGTTGGGGACTGCCCTCCAGGTGGGTCCCATCTCTTGGTTCCCAGAAGGAGACAGCAACGTGTGCTTTGTGGAGGTAGCTTCTCGGGGAAAAGCTCACTCTTTGGTTTTCCTTTTTCCAAATACTCCTACCTTCAAGACCAGAATGCCACACAGAAACATGGCGAACTGTTGTAAGTGGCTTTCTGGTTTTTCCACAGCAGCGCCTGGAGAGCAATCCCCACAATATAGAACTTCCTGCCAAGTACTTTGGGAGATACCATGCCCACTTCTGTAGAGCCTAAAGGCTATCAGAGGTGTCATTTAACAGGTAGTAGTGGTAATAAAATATACTTCCTGCAAGTCAGTGGTCATGTTAGGAGCACTATATGTTATCCTACTTTTCCTGTCATTTTTCCTTAAGCACTTTAGTGGATCCATGCCATGATGGGATGGAGCCCTCATATCTCTGACTCACCCAGATATTCAGAAAAAGTTAATAACTAAATTTTTCTCTCAAGCAGATGTCAAATATTTGCCTTATTTTTTTTTCCCTTTTCTTTTTTTCTTCTTTTTTTTTTAATTTGGAACAGGTTCCCCAGGAGCAAAAGGAAGCAAAGGTGAAAAGGGAGAAGGTACTGGATTTTTGTTTCTTCTTCTCTCTCTTATCTTCTGGCGTCAAAGCTATCTGAGATCAGGACCAACATTCGCCCCTGCACATATTGGTTAACCAGTAGCACAGCTGACAGAACCAAAAGGTCTATGATCTAAGATGCAGCCTGGCATCTCCAAACCTAGGAGAGGGGCTTGAATTGTTTGGATTGTAAATAGTAGTAACTTCTGGTCCCACCCTGGCTACAGCTGTAGAGACGGGAACATTTCACAGAATCACAGAATTGTTTTAGTTGCAAAAGACCTCTAAGATCAAGTCCAAACATTGACTTATTGCCACCATGGCCATTAAACCATGTCCCAAAGTGTCATGTCTACACATTTTTTGACCACCTCCAGGGACAGTGGTTCCACTGCCTCCTTGGGCAGCCTATTCTGATGCCCAACCACTCTTTCAGTAAAGATTTTTTTCCTAATATTCAAATTAAACCTCCTCTGGCACAATTTGAGGCCGTTGCTTCTTGTTCTGTGATTTGCTGTTAGGATGAAGAGATTGACTTCCACCTCACCACAAGCTCCTTTTGGGTAGCTGTTGAGAGCAATAAGGTCTCCCCTCAGCCTCCTCTTCTCCAGACTAAACAGACCCAGTTCTGTCAGCCGCTCCTCATAAGTCTTGCCCTCCAGGCCCTTCATCAGCTTCATTGCCCTTCATTTGTCCAGTCTGAGTGATCACTGCTTCTGTCTTTCAATGTGTTTTTTCTTTCCTCATGCCTGTGTAACTAGTAGGGTTATTTCTTCTCCTCTGAAGCATCACACAGGTACAGTGGTATTATCCGAATTGCGGAAGGGGGCAGAAGAGGCCGCGTGGAAATCTTTCACCAGGGGTCCTGGGGAACAATATGTGATGATGGCTGGAGCATCCAAGACGCCAACGTGGTCTGCCGAATGCTGGGATACAGCTATGCGACCTCTGCCTTCACAGCTTCAGCAGGTGAGTCTATTACAGCCCTCCATCTCCCCGTGTACAGGAGGTTATACGCACCCAGAAAGCACACAGAAAGGTCTTCTACATAAGTGGAAGGAGAGAAAAGAGGATGCCCTCAAAGGGCCAGCTCATCCCAAGGGTGACAAAGGAGCTGCATCTCAACTGCTATTTGAGCTGCTCCCAAAGGCTTTATTTCCAAGGAGCTAATTGTACAGCCCAACACATGCCTGCTATCCACCTTAGGTCTCTTCAGACAAAGAAACTTCACATTCCTCTTTCTTTTGTCTGACAGTTTTTTGTTTCTTTCTGTTTAATTTCTCTTCCTAAGGTAGTGGACAAATTTGGCTTGATGATGTGAATTGCAGTGGGCATGAATATTCCATTACCGAGTGTTCAAAGCCTGACTGGGGTGTGAACAACTGCTCCCACAGTGAAGATGCTGGGGTGGAGTGCAATTGATGGGACACAAAGGCTGCCCTTGGAGCTGCTGCCTGCTTCTACTCTCTGTGGTGCTCTTCTTTGTAATGCAACCCCAATTTCATAAGGCTGTGCTTGTAGTCTCATCACCAGGTCATAAAAATATTGACAAAAGAAAGTTGAATTTCCCATAAATATGTAAGAGTTGCAAGACTCACAGTCAACCTGAAACATCCCAGCTGTTGTGAAACAACTGGAGCTCAGGAACATGAGCCAGTTCACAGGTTTTCCAGTTACCTGTAATCAGCTCATCTGCTGTAGCTCATACATGTGTGACCTTTAAGTCTACAGAGGAGGGGAGATCGTCCACTTTAGCTCAGTGCAGTAAAAGAAAACAGGATCAGCGTGCAGAAATGGACAGTTACTGCAGCTGAACTGGCTAGTTCATCTTCATCACAGTACAGTTGTGAATCTGAGCCTAAAACCTCCAAGTGCATACATCCAAGACAGCCAATGCTCAGAAATCATCAGGTGGTCTCTCTAGCATGCAGTTATGAATGTTCTTCAGAGGGGATGCTGATCAGAGCTTAAAGTGCAAAAATAAGCACCTGAAATCTAGATGCTGTACTATGCTGGTTTAGCACAGACCTTATTTTGACCTTGGCCAGTTCCCCTGCCTTCTCTGTCAGTGTTTCTTAGCCTGTCCTCAGCAGAAAAACCCCCTTCCTTATCTGGTGTATAAAGCTAAGCATTTCATACCTGTAGAAATTAGATGCTTCAGAAAAGACGAAGAAAAATGAATAAAAGCAATAATGGGAAAATATCAGCTAATTAAAATTCCAGAGTGAATGATGGTGCTTTTGACAGCAGGAAAATGAAAAGAGGTGTTTATAATTCCTGGCTCTGGTTTAGAGGAGGCAAGGAGCACCTGCCACAAACCATGGGTAAAACTCCTCCCCTGCCACTTACAGAATCATAGATTCATAGAGTGATTTGGGTTGGAAGGGATTGTCCCCATCTTTTTTATAGGTCCCTAACAAGTACTGAAAGACTTCAATAAGGTCTCCCTGGAGCTTTCTCTTCTCCAGGGTGAACAATTCAAAATCTCTCAGCCTGTCCTCATAGCAGAACTGTTCCAGCCCTCTGATCAATTTTGTGGCCTCCTCCAGACCTGCTCCAGCATGTTAATAGGAGCTGTGGAGGCTGCGAGGCTGCATGCTTGCTTCCTGCAGGAGTCAGAAGTGTAGGCACCAGATGTAAAACTCTGACGTCCCATTTTAGCAGATTCAAAAATTCACACTGAACTGACACAAAATTCAAATGACAGATAACTGTGGCAGCCCCTCACCTGATACAACCTGCCATACTCAATGCTGTGCTGGCTTTTGGTAGAGTAAGAAAAGCCCTCAATTCATTTGGAAAAGGGGAAAAGGAAAAGGAAAGGGAAAAGGAGAAGGAGGAGGAGGAGAAGGAGAAGGAGAAGGAGGAGGAGGAGGAGGAGGAGGAGGAGGAGGAGGAGGAGGAGGAGAAGGAGAAGGAGAAGGAGAAGGAGAAGGAGAAGGAGAAGGAGAAGGAGAAGGAGAAGGAGAAGGAGAAGGAGAAGGAGAAGGAGAAGGAGAAGGAGAAGGAGAAGGAGAAGGAGAAGGAGAAGGAGAAGGAGAAGGAGAAGGAGAAGGAGAAGGAGAAGGAGAAGGAGAAGGAGAAGGAGAAGGAGGAAAAGGAAAAGGAAAAGGAAAAGGAAAAGGAAAAGAAGGCAAAGGCAGAGGCAAAGGAAAAGGCAAAGGCAGGTGTTTTTTTTCAGAACCACTGGATGAAACTGTCACGAGTGCATCCAGGCCCCCAGTTACAGTGATATCAACGCTTGTGTCAAATAAAGGTTTCCCAGCAAGGGCGAGGGCCGGACATATCCTGTCGGGGCTGCCACCGGCACGACGGGACGAGCCCCGGGTACTTCCCCAGCGGCACTGAGCTGCCGGGACAAGGCGCGGAGAGCTTCACGGGCCACCTCCGCTGGTTAAAAATGCTCCTTCCTGACACTAAGGGGAGCTCAAGGGCCGCCACCCGTTCACCAGCAGCCGACTCGACTCGGCTCGGCTCGGCTCGGCTCGGTGACTCGGCTTGGCTCAGGGGCTGCCCCGGCCCCGCCGCACCGGGAAGGCTGCACTTCCAGCAGCGTTTTCCTCCTTCCTCACGTTTTCTGACACGGGGAACCGTGGGTGCCGCGCATCCCAGGAGTGGGAAGTGCGGCAGCAGCCGCAAGGTCCCGCTAGTGCCGCCGGAGCGTCTCTTTGGTGCCCCAGCTGTGCCAAGGGGAAAGAACGCAGACGTGTTTCATCCTGAGACGTGGCTTGAGGGCTCACGCCAACTGAAACCCCAGAGCAGGGCACTCGGTCTGAGGGGTCAGACAGGCGGTGATGGTTTTCCAGTCTTGGGTAACTGCAGCTGTGGCCAAGTAGTCCTCCCAGACAGGGATCTTGAAAAACAGGAGTGGAAAATACCTTTGTGATTCAGTCTCTTGCACCTGCTAGTTTATGGGAGAGTGCCAAGCAGGTGGGACAATTTTACACGTTTATCTCTACCCTTAATAGCTGAAACACATTTTTAAAGACAATTCCCCAACTTTTGACAGCATGTCAGAGGTGTCCCCTTGCGGGGGAACAGAGGAGCGACAGCTGCACAGCTCACCCCCAGCCTCACTGCTTTCAGGGCTGGACACAAGGTGTAGCAGTGGGTACTGGAAGGCTGAAACCCAGCATAGGGACCCCCGGACAGGAGGTTTGGAGGGCATTCATGCCCCACGTGTCCCCTTCCCCGATTTAAGGAAAGGTTCTCTGGGGCAGGAAGAGTGCCACAAGTCACCACGGGATAGCCTGTGAACAACAATAAAGCTTCTTGTGCCTACAAAAATGGGTACCCATGAGATGTAGAGGTGTGAGCCCACACCACCCCCCTCCCCAAATACCCATCTTGGTGCTATTCAACCCTAGCTTTTAAGGCTCCCAACTCCCTGTCCTGCACTGCCCCCCAACAGCTAGCTACAATAGCTCTTAAGGAATTGTGCAGCTTCGCTTATCATTCACTCCCAGCACCAATTAAAAAGATTTAGTTAAGCAAAATGCAATTACACTGTCATGGATAAAAGGGATACAATTAATGAAAAGGAATCCTTTCCCTTAGGAGTGGTGTTGTTTCTGGGTGCTCCCATTCCTGTTCCTGACTACTTCTTGTGATCAAAAGAAATTAAGTGGTGGGAGAATTGGGGGGGGATGGGGGAGGTTGACCAGTTTGTCTCCCCATCTTGCTGACTCACATATTCTTCTGAGCTAAATTAGCAAGACCCTTGAGGACACAGATCTTCTCCAGAACCTTAAAACATCATTTGCAATGTATCTGCCACTGTTCTCCCTGCTTTTCCAAGGAGATGGACATTTTATGGAGGCTCTATGGCACAAAACTGGGACTTCTTTCCTTTTGGGGAGGAAACTGGGGTTTCTATCAACTGTGAAGGAACAGGGAGCCACTAAAGAGAGATGCTGCAGCTGGAAGGATTTATCAAAATCTGCAGGGAAGCAGTCGAGGTGCAATTTCCAAGCTGGTGTTCCTTGGGAAGGGATGAAAACCATGCCACCCCTCCCAGCCCATTGCAGGCACTTATGCTGCTGTCTTCCCAGCCCCATGATGTGGAGATATTTGGCCCCCACCAACACAACTTCCACAACAGTCAGGCCCAGAAAGCTCAGCTCTGCAGCAAGGTGCAGATTTTCCTGCTTTGGAGCTTTAGATCATGAAAGATCCTGTCGAGAACGTGTGTTAATAAATAAAGAGTACTTATCCAATCTTTGCCATGTCTCAGTATTGGCGTTACTGTCAAACCACAGGAGAATGACATGGAGGACAAGGCTGCAGGCCACCAGGGAAGTTTGATGAGATGCTAAATATAATTTTCATAGCCTCACCTGACGTCACACGCAATTCAAAGCATCACCAAGGCACACAGAGATGCTGAAGAGCAAAATGTTTACTAAAAGCCAGTCCTCCAGCTTTCCAAAGCCTGGAGTTTATGCTGAATGCATCCATAATGCACCCCACTGTAGCAAAACAAGCGAAGATTCCAACCACAAATGTGGAAAAGGTGATTTTGTCTGGCTCACAGCTAAGAAGTTGTTCTGTGCAAGGATTGTTGTTTAAAGCTAAAGCCCACACATTAATTGCCAACTGTAATACGGGAATGACTTCTATGCTTATATTACAAACAGGTATAAGTTTGAATGCACATGCCGCACCTTGAGGCCTGTGTCCAGTTCTGGGCCCCTCAGTTTAAGAAAGACATCAAGACACTTGAACGTGTCCAGAGAAGGGCAACAAGGCTGGTGAGAGGCCTTGAGCACAAGCCCTGTGAAGAGAGGCTGAGGGATTGTTTAGCCTGGAGAAGAGGAGGCTCAGGGGTGACCTCATTGCCCTCTACAACTACCTGAAAGGTGGTTGTGGCCAGGAAGGGGTTGGTCTCTTCTCCCAGGCAACCAGCACCAGAACAAGGGGACACAGTCTCAAGCTGCACCAGGGGAGGTTTAGACTCGAGGTGAGGAGAAAGTTCTTCACCGAGCGAGTCGTTCATCATTGGAAAGGGCTGCCCAGGGAGGTAGTGGAGTCACCATCCCTGGAGGTGTTCAAGAGGAGATTGGACGTGGCACTTGGTGCCATGGTCTAGTCATGAGGTCTGTGGAGACAGGTGGGACTCGATGATCCTCGAGGTCTCTTCCAACCTTAGTTATACTGTGATACTGTGCTGGCTATGTCTAAGCATCAAACTCATCATGTACTATGTGGGTCACTAACTGTATTTTCACCCCTGTCTTCTGAAGTCTTCTATTCTCAGAGTGCAGTTGTGTCACCACAAATCTGCTGATACATTTCTTCGCTTTTTCTGCTGAACATCGTGGTGGAAGACAGCATCTGGCCTCAGAGCTCTCAGATATTTTTTTTGTTTTGTTTTTGCTTAGTTTCAGAGCTGGTCATGCTTTGCTTGGTTAACTCTCTTCCCACTGGCACAGTCCAATAAAGGCCCAATCAGCCATCCAGTGCAGCACACAAGCCTGAGCTACAAGTGTTTCTGATCCAAGCGAAGGGGCCAGCTCTGCTTTCCCTGGCACCAGTACAAAGCATGCATCAGTGCAGGCAGCTGCTCTGCCGTGATGCAGAGCTGAATTTAACCCAAAGTATTTAAACAACCCGTTAGTGGTAGCTCCAAGTGATTATCCATTTATTTCAGTATTTGTCTTTTTCAAGTGTGACCTAAAATCTATAAGTAATTAGTTATTGTACTGGCTACAGTATTGCCAAATGCTTCCCTTCATTTTTTATTCAGACTCTGAGCTATAACTCCAAAATCATTCTAGTCACACCAGCCTTCAAAGGTCTAAATGGAGAGGAAGGGGGGGGGCTAATGCCTTAATATCTTTGAGATTTGCAAGAATATTTGAGGATTTTCTGGGGATTCAGTGTGAGATGAAAAAAAAAAGAAAGAGTTTTGCAGGCAAATGGAGGCACTTGTGCCTCCAGTTCAAAAGGAAAGACACATCCAAATGGAAAAAGATTTGCATGTTAAAGTGCTAAGTAAATATTGCTATTCAACAGCAGTCTTTGTCTTTTGAGTCCTAGGTTAAAACTACTTCACAGGGACTATAAAAATCTTGTTACTCTCCTTTGTGGAAACTAAACGAGTTTTAACAGTACAGGTTGCAGAGTGAAAAAGAATTGCCACCTAAGACTCCTCCCAACTTATCTAGGTGCCACAGCAGGGGGAAGGAGATGACTTTGGGAGCTGTTAAATAAATATGCAGTGTGAATAAGAAAGTCATAAACAAATTGCATTTGTTCTTGGTCCACTTTTTTGGTG
Organism: Dryobates pubescens; assembly: GCF_014839835.1. Classification (NCBI taxonomy): domain Eukaryota; kingdom Metazoa; phylum Chordata; class Aves; order Piciformes; family Picidae; genus Dryobates; species Dryobates pubescens. The sequence goes on along the minus strand of NC_071613.1, from coordinate 46,170,001 downwards.
TTTTGTGTAAATCCTAACCAGCATGGTGAAGGTGCTGGTTCCATGCCATTAGGGCATGACAGCATGACAGATCACAGGTCTGCAATGACCTTGTACCTCACTGCCTTTCAGGAAATCCCTCTGAAGCCAATGGATTCAGAGGGCATTTGGGCTCAGGTTATAAATCACTCAGGATATGACTTAATGCCTTATTAGAGCAGCTTCATAACTGTAATTCCAGATAAATGCACAATTAGCCTGATCTTTCCTGATAACATGCCAACAACAAAAAAACCCCAACAAAAGTCATCTACTAAGCTGAACAGCTATTCAAAGGAACTGCAGCAAACTTCCACAGATGTTAAGACCAGCAGGACCATTACAATAATCTTGTCTGACCTTCTGCATGGTGCAAGGCAGAGGAACTCACCCCAGAGCTTCTGCATCATTCTGAAACTAGAGCTTGTTTTCTAGGAAAGTTCCTCATCTTGGTTTAAAGTTTTCTGAAAGCAGAGAAAGCACTGTGCTCCTGAAAAAGCACCATGGTCTTGCCTTGTTAGTTATCCTGACAGCTCTCTCCCAGTAACTCCACTCTAAACCTCTGCTGGGACACTGGGAGACAGCTGAGGTCCTTGAACCACTAAGTGTTGTTCTCTCAAATATGTTCGGACAACATTCAAGAAAGAAAAGACCTTTTCCTTAGTACAGTTAGCTCCACTTGGCAGGATCAAGCCCACAACTGTGTTTTGGAAGGGCCGCTGTACCAGGCAAGCAGCACACCTATAAAGTGATGCTAACATTCTTGCTGGAGTTAAGAGAAGAGAGGAATGTGCAGCATGTGCCAAGATCAAACTGGAGGTGACCTTGATGGTTTTACTCCTGTTTGGCATCTGAAAGAGAATTTCTGGAAGGTCTTTGCACAGTAGCTGGGGCTCACACAAGCACTGGGACTCTGCCATTGCTCTGATTGCACAGTCACGCTGATTTTAAAGTAGGTGCTTTGACTTTACAGAAAGAAGCTGGGATGGAAGGCTCTCAGCACACTTTTGAAGCCCCCCAGACTCTTTTCTGAGTGGAAATGAGATCAAACTAAACTTAAGTGGCGTTGTTTGTATAAGTAACAGCTAATCCCAATTACCCAGGGCTGAGAGATGAGGATCCCAGGGCTAAAAGAACAAGGATGTTTTTTTCCAGACATGGGTAAAGACTGTTGACTCAACTTGCAGGGTTATAAAATTTCTCCAGTAACAAGCAGGGACAGACTCCTGCAGCAATGCTGGAGGGAAGGGAAATACCCTGTCTCTGAGAATCTAGTTATTTCAATCAGCTTGGAAGAGCTGCACAGCACTATAAACAGATCTGGCTGCAGTTGAGGGATAGCTGGGTGGAGGAAGAATGCCCTTCACTTCTCCTGTGTTTATGCTTCAAAACTGCAAGATTAAGAGTGGGGAAGTCCCTTGCTCTCACTTTATTTCTTTAGAGGCCTTTTTGAGTCCCCCCCAGTGCAAGCTGACATGGAGAAGGTAGAAGATGGAAGAGAAGCATCTCTCTTTTCCTAGGGCTACTGTGACCATGGTGCTCTGGGGCCCTCCAACTTTCCAACTCTTTGACTACAAAATGTGTGTGTGGGAAAAAGTCACTTTTTCAGCATTTTCCTTTTGTTGCTCCTGGATGCACAGTGCCATTTCCAATTACAGGCCAGCATGTCACTTGTGACCTGCTCCAGCACGACACACTGTGACCCCTTGGGGCAGACACAGTGCACTGAGGAAGTGAGGACAAAATACACAGTCTGTGGTAAACATGTGGGGCCATGCTTGGTGAGGGGGTCCAAGGTGATGAAACTCCAGTGAAGAGCCTTCAAGCATCACCCAGAAAGGGAGATAAAGCAGAGAGCTGTGGCCTGGGTCACGTCTGCAGCTGGTAGAAATCAACATTGCTCTGTTAATATCTGGGGAGCTGCATGGATTTGTTCCTGCTAATAATTCAGCCTTGTTGTTGTTGTTGTTGAGTTTTGTTTTGCTCAGCTCTCTCAAGCACTGCTTAGCTCCTGGGAAAACTTTTATAATAATCTGCATTCCAGAGGTTAATATAGTCTTCTTTCTCCAGTGTCTTCTCTTACACACTTACAAAATCCATTTCTGTGGAGCAGGGATATTTCTCCAGCGGTGATGTGATTCCTATGTATGGATTTGGGTGTAAGTTTACACTAGCAATGGCCATGCACACACTGACAGTGACTGAAAGGTTCATGCAATGAGCTGCTTAGACTCCTACAGGGCATAAGTGAGAATATGTCTTTTCTTCTCCTGTTCTTCTGCAGGTCTCAAGTCTCTTCATGTCTGCTGTGTGCACTTTCATAATCTCCCTTTTCCATCTCAGCCTGCTTTTCTTCTGGCCAGGCAAGCAGCAAGAAAAGCTGGTATATATGAGTAGTGGGAAGGTTGAGCCCTTTCCTCTTACAGCAAAGCTGTAGAAACTGACATTCTGCATGAGACCCATGACAAATCTGACAAGCTGTTGTGTAGAGGAAAAGGCTCTAGAACATCCCTTAAAAGGTTCACAAACTTTCCTCATCTAGTGATGGATGACACCAGAAAAGTAAGGGGTAAGGTGGATTTTAGCATCCTTCCATGCTCACTAGACTAGGAGAGCATGTCATCAACCAATGTTTGCTTTGTTCCAGAATGTCTAGATGAAAATTCCTAACAGGATGTGCCTTTCCAACTCCATGCATTTAAGAGGAAAACAGCACAACAGGTGGAGATTTTTAGAAAGACAGTTCATCAAATTCATATCCATGTTCCTCGTGGAGATACTTGTGTGATTGTTCTGCTAAAAGAGGCATATTCTGGATGGGATGAAAATACACAAACTCTTTCAATGATGAATTTCACCCAGTCCTGGGTATCAGTGATAAATGGAAAAATTAAAATGACGGTGGGAAGGCCCTGTAAACACCATGTCTGTGCTGGTCTGCAGGTGTTTCATGTGAGCTAGATTAAAGAAAATGAGGATTGCAGTTTTACTAATCCAGGCTGGATCTCTGCCAGATCCAGGACTGCTGTTCTTACAAACACAGACTTCTGCAAACTCTGATTCCCCTTCCAGGGTCCCAAGCAGAAGCTCCAGCATAATCCAAAAGCCTGGAGCAACCTTCCTAAACTGAAGCTGGGATGTGCACTGCCCCTCACCTCCCTCAGTGCTGGAGAAAGAGGGCGGGGGGGTTGGGGGGTGGGGGGGGAATAAAATAAACCTTTAAAGAAACATTGTCTTATGCAGTCTTTCTGCAGGGCACTTGGGATAAGCTCTGAAGCTGGCAACACATGAAGCCATTGAATGAGGGAGAGATTGAGCTCTGTCTCTGCCAACATGAGGTGCACGCTTTCTGCATGCACCTGCAGAAGGCAGGTTAATGGTGATTTATCTTAGGGAACTCCTTTAGCACTTCTGGTTACTCTGAACTGCCTAGTTCCTTCCCTGACATTTACCTCACAACATTTGCAGCCTCTTTTAAAGGGTCTTTCTGGACTTCAGCCCAGCAATGAGTCAGAGGCTAAATGCATCCTAAAGTCAGATTTTCTGTTCCTTTGAGTCACTCTCAGCAATTATTTCACCCATGAAAGATATCCCATTCCAATTCTTTACCTCTCCTCACAAACACAGGGACTGCTCAGGGCCATGAACCTCCCGTTCACCACTCAGCATAGATCCCATCAGCTGTTAGCCCAGAGGCTGCAGCCAGAGCTGGACAATGCCCAGGGACTTCCTGAAGTCTGGGTAGCATCTATAAATCCCTCACTACCTTCATGACCCTTTGGCAGGTATGTTTTCCCAGAGCAGGGCTCACAAAAAAAGAGTCCACCCAGTCCTCATTTCCCTGCCTGCTTCCCACACGGCCCCATCTGAAAGATCTGAAATCCCCAACTATTCCCTAAATCCTGAGGGAGAAGATTCAGAGTGAGACAGCAGTGAATAAAGGTACAAGAAATAATGCCATCAATCTGGAAAGCATGTGATACTGTTGAGAGCAGAGAGAACCTGGGACTGAGAAAGCTTCAGGGCAGATGGATTAACTAATGGGGCACAGGATGCTTCAGAAGTCAGGATTCACAACCTTGGACACATTTTTGCCGGTTGCCCGGACATTTGAAGAGGGACTCGCTGTTCCTGCTGTGAACAAACCTGGGAGGCAGGTCTCAGTCTGCTGGGCAGCACATATGATCCATTGGCAAGCCTAGAAGTAGACTCACCCACCAGCTTTCCAATGCAGAAAACAGTGGGGACTGTCCCAAAATGGTTATTTAAACAAGGCATTTTAAATTGAGCTGCATTGATTATTAGAAAGCATTGTAATTTGCAGTCTCATGGCACAAAGGTGTTATAAAACTGCCGTGAATAGCACTTCATCAACGCCTGTAGTTCCAGCTCTCTCCCACCTTGATAGTTCTGCACTTTAACCATTATTATTGCTGTTTATCTGTTCACCCTATTATGATGGATGCAGTCCCACGTCATCCCTGCAGCTCTGCGCCTTCTGACCGTCAAGGATTCTGGTCCTTCACTTAGCATCAATATTCCTCGTGATTAAATGGTTTCTGACCCAGAACATGGCAACAAGAATCTGCAGTCAGAAAGCTGCTTGCATTTTGTTGAAGCATAAGCATAGGAGACAGTTGCACAGGGTTTCCATACACATTTCTTTTAAAAAGGCACATTTGAACAGAAGAAACTCCAGTGCAGAGGAGCTTATTCTCCAGCTACCACCAGGCACCACAGCTAAGCTTACCTAATGAAGTATTTGTGGATCCTTTACCACATCTTTAGGGTGTCCCCCCTCTTATTCATCTATGCATCTTCTGCTGTTTAGCTGTAAACTGTTCCAAGATGTTCAGATGATGAATTTATAAACCAGATGATAGCCATCATTTTCACTTTAAAGAGACAAGCTCATGTACAGTTTCTAAGGCTTCAACTCTTAGTCTTTGTTTTCAGAGCTGTGTGTACTGCTCTATTGATATTTCTGACCTTTGGTTTCCAAATATTCAATCTCTTTCAAATGAGGTCTTGGTAGTTGACAGCATCTGAAAACACTGATACTGCTAATCAGCAGAAATCTTGCTGAAGTTAGAAAAAAACCCACCTTGTCTGTCTTGCTTGACAAAAGGCTAAGTTAGTCCTAGCCAGCACATTAAGGCATGGAGCACAGGCCAAGCCTTTAAGGTTGGTTAAGATGGAAAGTATTTTAATCACAGATGAGAAAGGAAACTATCAATGTCAAGTTTGCATAGGCTCAGGCAGGTCCTCACCTGATGTAAATAAACTCAGCTCTGTTGAGGTCAAGATGGTTTGCAGCCACAGTTGTTTTTCCTGAATGAAGTGAACGTGTATCGACTCATTTTCTACAAACTCAAGTGGGTCAGTTCGCACTAAAATCGAGAGGAGTTAGCAGTCTGAGAGAGGATCACCCAAGCAGTGTGCCCAGGTGGCCAAGAAAGTCAATAGCATCCTGGTCAGTATCAGGAATAGTGTGGCCAGCAGGAGCAAGGAGGTCATTCTGCCCCTGTACTCAGCACTGGTTGGGCCACACCTTGAGTCCTGTGTCCAGTTCTGGGCCACTCAGTTTAGGAAAGATGTTGACTTGCTGGAACGTGTCCAGAGAAGGGCAACAAAGCTGGGGAGGGGTTTGGAGCACAGCCCTATGAGGAGAGGCTGAGGGAGCTGGGGTTGCTTAGCCTGGAGAAGAGGAGGCTCAGGGGAGACCTTATTGCTGTCTACAACTACCTGAAGGGAGGTTGTAGCCAGGTGGGGGTTTGTCTCATCTCCCAGGCAACCTGTAACAGAACAAGAGGACACAGTCTCAAGCTGTGCCAAGGGAGGTTTAGGCTGGATGTTAGGAAGAAATTCTTCACAGAAGGAGTGACTGGTCATTGGAATGGGCTGCCCAGGCAGGTGGTGGAGCCACCATCCTTGAAAGTGTTTTAAAAGAGACTAAAAATAGTGCCATGGTTTAGTTGATTAGATGGTGTTGGGTGATAGGTTGGACTTGATGATCTCAAAGGTCTTTTCCAGCCTGGTTAATTCTGTATTCTGTAAGTTATTGCAGGCTATCAGTGGCTCTCAAGGCAAAAATGGTGGTAAGTCAAAGAACACAAGTTCTTCCCTATTAAAAGCACAGATAAAGTTTATAGCTGAAAGGAACTCAACACCTCTCCTTTCTTTGTGTGCAGGACATTTGATGCAGCAGGAGAGTAAGCAGCATTTCAAGTATACTGGAATAAATAAAGTATGTTGCTGAAGCATCCCATCTGTTGCTTTGAGGGTAGATAAAAGAGTTACCTGGCAACGTGATATGACTAGCACCTGGAGAGAAAAGTGGAGAAGTTCAAAGGTGAGGGCAACATCCAACTTTCAGAATGGACAGAGGAAAAGAAAATCCAAACTGACTCCATAGGAAAGAATAGGAATAAAGAGAACCTCTAAGAAACCACCAAAATTGTCCATTAATATGATACTGAAACCATTTTTCCAGGGTGTCTGAGGTCAAAAATGAGACTCTGCATTTCAGAAGTATTTGTACCATAATCAAGTCAAATTTGAAGGATTAAAAAAACCAAACCCAAAACAAAGCTCACATCAAGTCCAAAATGACTTGACACTGCAGGTATGAGAACTGAAGCAGCAAGAGGTTCTTTTGGTTCCATGGCAAGGTAAAAAATAAATAAATAATAAGAAATGGAGAACCTGCAGACTGAGCCAAAACACAAATTTCTCTGTTTTCTTGCCAAAACTCAAAGCAGAGATATGTCAGTTCATAGGGAAAGTGAGTCTTGAGGGTTTCATCAAGTTTGCATTATCATTTAACTCAATCCACAACAATTCAGAATTGATGCTGACAGTGAGGGAAGCAGCCTCATGTGTCCCAGGTAAAAGTGGCCAAAAAGAAGTGGTCAACCTACCTGGGCCAGTATTTGTCTGTGCCACATTAACACCACTTTAATCCTAACGTCTCTATACCCACATGGCCGGTAAGGGCTTCTGAGCATCCCAGCTACTTTCTAGCAACTTTGTTGATGGTGACCATCTGTCACTGGGAAAACACAAGAAGAGAGATTAGCAGCAGACTGGCAAGGGATATTGGGAAACTGGCAATATATTTTCCTGAGGACAGATGTAAACACAACGAGGATATTGTTTTGAAATTAAGGGAAGAGCAGGAAATTTCACAGCGTTCTCCTGAGATTGCTGTTTCCTTGCCACACCAGTGGAAAAAAAGGCTGGCAAGTGAGAAGACTAATTATAAAGCATAAATCTTCCATTTGGGGGAATCTCCCCAGGGATCTGCTCCTTCTCTATTACTGCTCAATTGTCACCATTGCTGCATGTGAGATGCATGCATTCACTCCTGCTAAATGCCACAGATGCATCTCTATTATCCTTGGAAACATAAACTGCTTTATCTAACCATCAATTGCCCAACTCAGAAACAACTCTAACGAGCTCATTCTGCCTTATTTGTTGGAATACAGTGTAATTTCTGCTGGGATCAAGATACAAAGGAAAGCACACAGAAAACACTTAGAAAACCTAAGTGGAGAACTTAATTACTTCAGTAATTTTGCTCCCTAAATTAAAGGGGAAAATGTTTCACAGATGAGAAGATTTTCAAAGTGTCTTAATCCTAATGAGAGATATTTCTGTCTGAAACAATGATGGTCAAAATATCTCCAAGGCCACGTTCATTGCAGAAGGGAAAAATATTCTGAGAACTGCCAAAAACGTCGCCCAGGGATGGAACCTCTCCCCAGATCTTGCCTGCACTAATAAGAGTTTGCTGGCACTTCTGAAAGCAGATCTTCTGCTGGCAAAAGCCTTCCCCCTTCCCTCACTGAAGGAAGACAGCGGTTTGGACTTGTGTAAATCCATGTATTGCTGGTCCTGCTAACATCAAGATGTCATTAAAAATCACAGCCTGGACACTGTGGCAGAAGAAGTCTCCATCATGGGGTAGGCTTTGGCTGGGACTGCCGCTCAGGAAAATGTCTATGTCACTAGATGTAGGGGCTAGTGAATCCCCCAGAGCAGAGGGAAAAGCATGAAGCCTCATTAACCATCCAAATCTGCAATTAGTGGGGATATTAGGCAAAGACTATCATCCGCAGAAGTGGTGACTGACTGGGGTCACTCCGGTCACTCTCCACTCTCCTCTTTTTATCAGGTGTCCTGGAAATTAGCCTGAAACGAACTGAAGTGATGGGAATACTTCACTGACTTTGACAGACTTTGGATCAGGCTTTTTCATGACATTTTATCCTCTGGTACTACTCCAAAAGGCCCTACGTGGTGACCATGCAATGGAGATTTTTAAATCTACTCCCACCACTTTCAAGAGAGACTTTTCTTCCACCTGCCAAGACAACCCTGAGCCACGCGCATTAATAATTAAATAACAGCTGAGCACCAGGGGAGGGGAAGTGACAGAGCTGCCAAAATCCTTCTGAGATGTTTTGACAATCCACAGCCTGAAAAGATTGTAAATCAGGGTCTGGCCCTTTGTTGCTCTCGCACTTTCTCCTGCATATCTTTAAACATCACATGGATTACGCATCATCCATCCTGGAGATGCATTTTGATGTCACAGCGATGGCTGAGGTGCCGGACTGCACAGCACTGAGCAGCAGGCGCAGTGATTAACAGCCGCTTTCGCCACTGTACCTTCCGGACTCTCATCAAAGTAAAATTTGGCCCAATTAATCAAACCCAAGTGTTCTTTGCTGGAGTGCTTGTCTGTATTGGGAAGATCTCAAGCGTTCATCCCGGATGCTGTGCACGGCTTCTAACCTTTCAGTGGAGCCCACTGGGAGCTGCTGCTCATTTGTATACAAAGTGTGGTGGATGAAAGGGCAACTAAACATAATTTACCTGGAAGTGAGGTTAAAAGTGGTTTACTAGCTTGGTGGATGGTGTTTGGCTTGAGAAACACGACAGTAATTAACACCTACCCATTGATTAATATTGATCAGCTATTTTGCCTTCTGCAAGGTTTAAGTAGGTGATTTTGAAATTTAGTTCAATTTTCCCCTACCAAGAATATTTTGACAGTACTGTGCCCAAAAGTGAACCTGTTCCTGGCATGACTGCCTGACGTGGAGAAGATCTGAACCTCCAGTGAGGACTGCACATGTTACTGCTCTGAGAGGTCCTCCCTCTCTCAGTGGGAAGGTGCCCCAGGATACCCCGATCCAGCACCACAGACATTAATGAGCCTCGTCACTGCCTCCAAAGAGCCTGCATCCAAACCCACACAGCCAAATCTTGCTGCCTGCAAGGCTGGGACTTTCTGACATCCTCTCCTTGCCTTGGGAGCCATATGCTTAATTTCACTGCAGGCATGTTAAGAGAAATCCAGCATAAAGACCCAAATCCTTGGTTTCTTTGAAAGGTGTCATATTTATTTAGCAGTAGCATCCTCCTGGTGCCATTGCAGCTGCCATGCAGGGTATTCACATGCTCTAGGCACGCTGAGTACCCTGCCAGTCCCTCAGACAGAAGTTGGGCTGTTTCACCCCAAATAAGAGTGAAGACCTGCTCCATGCTTTGCTGCTGTCCCTGAACTCGTGTGACAAGGGTAAAAATGTGCCTATTGCCAGGTTACTCCTCATGGAATATGGACATGGGTCTCAATTCATCCTCTGAAAGTGCCACTTTTAGAACTTCTCATTCATCCGTGGCACATTTAATTTGACAACATCGCTAGATGGAAGCTAAATCAAAGGGAGCTCCTCATGTATAAGATGGGGGGAAGCCTGGGTTCCCATAGTCAACAGATGCTGTAAGCAGGGAAACTGGATTTCACATGAGTCTCTACAAAATACAAGCAGCATGAGGCTCAAAGCTCACCCATAGTCAAGATCTTCCAAGCCTCAGGAGAGCCCGTTTCAAGCAGGGACATAAATCAGAGGCTGCAGTGGGTGGTGTAATAACTTAAGCTTGATCTTCCTCCAGAAATTGTCCTTCAGGCTGGCCAAAGCCTGTGGAAGTGGCTTCTGCAAAAAGAGCAGGTGAGAAAAGCCTCTAGGAAGCAAAGGCAAAGCCTTGAAGCTCTATATGCCTTGTCAGGCCTTGAAACAGAGCCTTTCCCTTGGATTTTTTTTCCCCAGTGGTTCTTCTACTGGTGTCTATTTAAAAGTGACCGCTTCTGAAACTGTGAAAGATCCCTTTCCAAATCACCTTAATTTTCCTCACCCTCCAAAAATCTGTGTTTTCTCATTAATTAATTTTCCATAACTAAAAGACCCTCTGCAACTTTGAAAATTACTTTTATTCCAAATCCTTTACAAAAAAAAAATATTTGAGGCATCTTCTTGTCCTTGCCCGGAGGGGAGAATGATTCTTTGTTTGTTAGAAGGGTGGAAAATGTTGACAGCAACAGCAGCTTCAGGAAAAAAAAATAATTTCTGGGCAACCATCCTTTTCTTTGTTATTTTTGTCCTGGCAATTCCAAACATTTGTACATAGGGGTCTACACTTTCAGCTATAGAAGAGCTAGGGCATGTGTTTGCTTGAATTTAAAGCTGTTAAAAGATTTGAATGCACTGAAAAATCATCCTGTTTGTTTTCTGTTCTCTCCCTCTATTTCAAAACGGGATGACTTTGCAATTTTCATTTCAAAGTTGCCCAGGCTTTTACAGGACAGTAGAGACAAACCCAGCTGCAATGTGATTTTAATCAAACCAACTATTCTGAAAGAATTTTAAAATACTCCAAACACTCTTTTTTTTTTTTTCCTTTTGTGAAAGAAAAGAATTTTGCCATTTCAATGATATTGAAACCAACTTTGACTTGCTCAATGAAAACAATTATTTGCCTAAATCTAACTATGAACAGAAGATGCACAGAGGAACCTACTGGCAAAAGACCACTCCCACCAGTGAGCCTTCTGGCTTGGGCACAGCTGATGGGCACCATTTTATGAGCTGGGTTGTTTTTAAGCAGACTATCACAGACCAGTAACCCAATGTAGCCTTGGTCTACATGCTCTCCTCCTGCCTCCTAAGCACTAAATTAGATAAAGTGTTCAAGGAGTCTGAAATTAGCCCTGGCCTAAGAAATACACAGTATGTGAAGATCTCACTCTGGGCCACTTTGCAGCAGCTCATCTCTAAAACCATCCAAAACCCCTCTATAAAAGTCATTTGTCCAAATGTTTTGCAGCTTAGCCCTAAATGCTGAACACAAATGAGGCAGCCTCAGCCCTTAGGCACTGCTTCACAGCTTGAGCTGTCCCAGCTTTCCCATTATCCACCGAGGGCTTAGGAGTTGCTCACATTTTATGACCAGAGAGAGCTGATCCTCTAGTGCTCAAATGAGAGGCGAGGAGTATCCTTAATATATGCAGGTAAAGAGAAGGATGAAAATTTATTAGATCTGTGGTTTAATAGGAAGAAGTTATTTCCTTGCAATTGAAGCTTGGTCCACCTAAAAGGGACTGGCTGAATTTCCTGCATCCCTTTACAAGCAGGCTGCAGTCACTGGTTGACTGACACAGAGATTTAGGAAACTCTGTGAGTGATGAGTCACATCCCCATGGGAGCCTTCCTCAGCCCCAGCGTGGGCACAGGGCAGCCAGGCTCTCCTCTGGATGGATGTACAGTCATACTCATCACTTGAACAAATTGTAGCTCTCTGAGGCTCATAACTCAGCCAAATCAGTCCCAGTTTTCATAGGAGCACCCGGTTACACTCATCAAGGAGACCCATTCCCCTGCCAGCATTCATTTGCCTACCCCCAGCTGCCTTGTCTGTGCAGATGTTAAAAATAAAGTTGCAAGGGCTGTTTGCTACCAGAAAAAAAATTAATTTTTGCACTCTCATGCTGCAGATTGAACATGCCAGGTCAGCTTGCAATCCCTCACACCTTCTTCCCCAGCTCTCTTGCCCATACTCATATGAAAAAAAAATACATGAATAAGTGAAAGATCAGTTAACCCTACTGACCAGAGAGAGGTCAAGGTCTGAAATCAATGCTCTGAAAGGCAAATATAGAAAGCCTCTTTAATCACCAAGAGACCTGGACATCTTTTTAATTATCCAGGCTGAACTACCCAGCAGCCTTGCCTTGCCTGAACACTCAGGCAGGGCTGGGGGGGGCACAAATGCCCTGTTGAATACCTTTCCCAAGTACCTGTGGAGGCCACCCACCAAGACTGCGTAGCTTTGGCTTCTGCCAAAAAACTTATTTCTCTGACACTTATTTTTTATGAACTTCTACAAGCTGCCAAGAAGGATCATTTCTCACACAGAGCATTGACTGAGCAGGAAGACCAAAAGAAGAAGAAGAAAAAAAGCCCCTTCTCTCCATACATTCTCATTCATCACTAAATTGGGTACAAATGGGTAGATTCAGATTGGATGTTAGGAAGAAGTTCTTCACCATGAGAGTGGTGAGACACTAGAACAGGTTGCCCAGGGAGGTGGTGGAGGCCCCATCCCTGGAGGTTTTTAAAGGCCAGGCTGGATGTGGCTCTGAGCAACCTGCTGTAGTGTGAGGTGTCCCTGGCCATGGCAGGGGGTTGGAACTGGATGATCCTTGAGGTCCTTTCCAACCCTAACAATTCTATGATTCTATGAAATTAATAGGAAGCATTTGCAAAGGACACAGCAATCCAGCCCACGCTGCACACTGCGTTTCCCACTCCCCCGTAAGCCCACAGGTAGGCAGCATCACCAAGGACTGGCTTTGTGACAGAAGGCACTCACCATGTCCAGAACTGCAAATCTTTAAGAACCACTCTTCAATTAAATTAAAAACATTTCTTGCAATAGTGTAATTCAGAGCCTGGGCTTAAGGGAGGATTTCTAGATGCCAAATAATCCCCTTATTAGCTCCCCTCCCCTTAGTTTGTTACCTCCTATTCTGAGGTGAGATACTTGTGCCAAACTTCTGCAGAATGCATTTATATTGACTACAAATGGGATTACTCACAGAAGCTTTTCATTTGCAAGTTTTCTGTAGACCTTGAAGATCACACAGTAAAAAGGGCTGCAAACTCCTTCAAAAAGCAGCAAGGGAGAATTCATTACCTTTGCTGCTGCTGCTGCTGCTTATGAAAGGAAACTACAAATATCTTTCTTAAATGGCCTAAGTTGAGCTGTGCTGATGTGTCAGGGAACCCACAAATTGTTTATCTTATCTTATTTGTTAACTTCTTTGCTCCTGGTGAGGTGTGTGCCACTCCACCATGATGGACATAGTTCAAACAAGAGCTCTGAAGTGGCAGAGCACCCAGCACAGCTGGGCCAGTTAGAGGATGTCTGCAGAGGAAAGTCGTTCTATCACACACATGCATTAATTTACCATTTAAAGTCCAATGACCTGAACCTCCAGAGGTTGAACTTTGATGAGGTCAAGCCAGATGAACTTTTGGTCCCTTCATGGATCCCTGTCAAGACCCTGAAGTTGCAGAAGCCACCACTTGCATGCTGTGCCAAACTAAAGTAAGGCAAGGTGGGCAGCCACATCTCCCCATTGGCCCCAACCCCCCCCGAACATGCTCGGGGGCTGCAAGCAGCCTCATGGAGGTGACACAGATGTCAGCTGTCTACATGGTTCCTGCTGGCAATAGCTCCAAACCTCTTGCAGGCATGCAAGTGCTGCAAATCTGAGGTGACATAATTCCTCCTCTTCCCTCTCCAACCCCAGAGAGCACTGGTGATGCACATCGTGTGCCAGTGGACTCCCAGCTCTTGGCAGGGATGCGATGGAACTCATTTAGGAGCACAATGAACTCACCTCGGTCTTGCCTCTGGTCTCTGCAGTAATTAGCTGGAGCCCAGAGGACTCCTGTGCCAAAATTCACACATCTGAAGAGATCCTTTTATTTTGAATTAATTTTCAGATTTTTTAATTGTCTCCTTCAGCACATTTCAGTGACATCCATCTTTTAAAAATGTCTTAATTAAAGGCTAGATTTTATGCTAGGTCTTCAGAACTTTGAAGGATAGCAGTGGAAGTGTCACAAAGCAGACATAGAGACTCTTACTCCAACAGACACCAGGGGTGTGGATGATCTTTTTAAGAAAGGGAGTTGAATCATCATGGTCCTCAAAAACATTTGCTTGCACCAATTTCTGATCTTCTTGCTGTCTAAATAATCTAGTAGTGTAGTTCTATTCTGATGCAGAAATAGCGTGCATGGGGTATCTGTCATTAAGAAACCTGCCAGCTCTGTGCCTGGAAAATATTACTGAGTGTGTTTCCTGCTTTCTTCTTACAGCAGGGATTGAATAACATACCATGAACACCCAGGCGACAGGATCAGAGGTCTGTGTGAAGACTGACTGCCCCCTGGAAGGAGAAAGAAGGAAAACAAATGGCTGTCTCTAAACCTGTCCTTGCTGTTTGATGGGGCTCCCAAAATGAGGACAGTGTGCACTGATCTTGTTGAGGACCAATCCCCCCAGCTTACTGTATGCAGAGCCATGAGTGGCAATCCCTACAGGGGCCTGGACCTGCTGGCTGCTCAGCTGGAAACCACATTTCTGAAGAAGCTATCTGTCCCTCAAAAAGCCAACCAGTCACTGCCACGACTCTCTGAAAGCAATGGATTGCCAGTCCCACCTGAGGTAGCTGATCCCAGCTACCTACAGGGCACTTTTCTTCCCCAATAGCCCAACACAAATAGCAGTGAAATCAGTGAGGGGGGAGGAAAAAAAAAAAGAGGCTGAGTGTCTTTCATGGGAGTAGAAGAGCCCAAGCCATGAGAGACTGATTCCACAAGGTTGCATCAGTAAGCACAGACACATCAAATAATGCAGGAACTTCTCCAAAATAAGCACCCATTACATGTCCTCCTCCCTGACCACAAATACTTCTCTGCTAGGGCAAAATCCTCCCTTCTCTAGCACTAGCAGGTTTTATAAGCCTGGACTGGTGACTAGTGTCATCTGCAATCCCAGTTTTAACTGCATTAAATACCTGCTAGCGTTAGAACTCCCTGTCCCCATTGCATGTGAAGCAGCCGCCCAGTTTGCCTTGCTTGTTTAAACAGGATGCAGGATAACTCTTTCTCAGGATCAGCTGTGACTAACATTCCTTCTGTGATTTTATATTTTTTTTTCATTACTTCTGACATTCTGGCATACTAGCTTTGTTCTGGTTTATTATCTCCAGCTCTCAACTGTGGGAAAGAAAGGCTGGGTGGATGGAAAGCCTTCTTGAAAGATCACAGACAAAACTGAATGGCAACAGGGTCAGAAGCACAGCCAAGCTCTTCTCCTGCAGCAGTTGGGTTGCTTATCTGGATAGCATCAAAATGGTTTTTGGACAAGCATGTGCAGCCCACTGTAGTGCCTTGTGTGTATTGAAGATCTCAGATAGGTGATCTGAAACAGCCAGGAATGATTCTCCTGGATTCAGCCTCTAGGAAAACACCTAACATTAGGAGAAAACTTGGGTCTTGGCTGGCTTGTTAGTCATGGGAAGACTGCTGACTTCCCAGGACTCCCCCAGACTTGGCACTGGTACAGTCCTGTAGAGCAGACGGCTGTCCCTCGCAGCTCCAAGGCATGGGTGATGTTTGTTTCTTGGCATCTTTATCAGGTATCACACAATGACATGGATTCTAAATACTAAATAAATCACATCTTTCATAAGCATTTATTGCTCATTAGTTTGGACACCAAGCTAATGAATGACTCATTTGTCTTCTAAATCCCTAATGGCCATTAATTACAGAATTTACCCAGCCTGCTTAGAAATGGAAGTAAGAAATCAGCTGTCTGCTGTTTACAGATATATACAAAAATGCACAGCTATTTTTAAGACTCCAAGCTGCTTTGCTGGGGAATTGCAATCATTCACCAAAGTGCTGTTCTTTAATTTCCAGTTGGAAAGCTTCAGAGCATTTCTCCTGGGAACTGTTAAGTGGCTGAATGATTGCTCCCCATTGACAAATGAGGGGCTGGCAGGTCGCAGGTGGTTATGTGCATTCATATAAAGTAGCACAATGCAAGTCAGTGCTGCTTAGATGTGTGTCACCTCATCATATTAATAAAGAAAAATACCACACAAAAGGTTTCAAGTGTTTTGCTTATTAAGCAGTTGACTGATTGCTCCAGACTGGCAAGTGACACTACGCAAGGTACCAGGTGCTGCTGCTCTCTGACGTGCTAGAGCTGCCTAGCTTCTGTTCGGGCTAACAGATCAGTCAGTGGTATGGTGAGAAGATGACGTTTTTGGTGGATTAAATGTTCTAAAGTATGTGTTACGTGGTGTGTTCTTGTCAATCCAGCACCCCTCCTGTTATGTATGGAGCAGCAATTTCTATTTGCTCTGAAAACCACCACACACACACACATTCCTCCCACCCCGCGAAAACTTGAGACATGAAAGTTTCCAGGGAGGCAGACAGAGGCTCAATGTAATTGTGTTCAGGTGAGGAATTATTTTCTTGTGTTTCCTTCAAACAAGCTGCTCAAGAAAAAAATCACTGGTGGCCTTTGTACCTGTGTTCAACAGCATGGTGAATAATCCTCTGGTCATTCCATCCATCATCTTCAAGGTATCACAGCTCATGTCCCTTGCAGTCATTTCTTTTCTGAGAGGAAAAGTCCCAGTCTGTTTAGCGTTTGGCATGTGGAAACTCTTGCATGCCCTTGATCATCCTTCTTACCCTTCTCTGTATCTCTCCTGACAGATGAATAATGTTGTTGATTTCCCTGGAATTAGTACAAGCTCGAAGTTGAGGCTGTAGTTAAGCATTTTATGGTTTCATGCGTGGGTTTTAATTTCTTCAAAGGTCACACACACACGTAATTTCAGCGACACTAGGCTGGATGAGAAAAAGTGTTGCTTGGATCACCAAATGGCTAGTGCTCGAGATAGAAAAGCACAGCCTTTGCAAGGTCTTGATTATCTGGATCACTCAGCAGCTAGCAAGACCTTAATATGAGATTTTGCAATAGCAAATACATGCCTTTGAACTTTACTTTGAACAATACTCATTTAATTTATACCCTGTAATTTATACATTCAAGTGTTGGCTGTATACATCTGCTGACAGGTAGAAATGAGACCTCCTATTGCCAAAACAAAGCATTCAAAAATCACGTTAGACACCATCCTGCCTCGAGAAAACATGTCCAGGTGGAATTTTCCTGTGGGAGGGATCTTTTTATGCTGTGATTTCTGAACCTGTGTGGTCTGCTAAGCTCATGTTTCCAGGCTTTCTGGATTATCTGCTCTCTTTCCTGGTGTCTCAGCACCCCATAGTGACTCCATCTATGAGGAGGGCTTCGTTTCAACTTCTTCCCTCCTGCCACATCCCTGGTGCCCACCTCTGCCTTGCACACACTTGCCCATGGCACACCCAGGCAGACAGCATGGCAGGGGGCATTTTGCAGAGTCTGAAGTGGGATTTTCACCATAACATTTTTACAAGCCATCCCAAAAATGCACATTAAATGACTTTTGTAACCTCCCCTGTGTATGCCACTGTCAACTGGGGCAATGATCAAGATCTCAGTATCTTTGATGGAGTGAAAAAACATTTCCCAAATAGCTCTCCCTAATTACAGCCTCATTAATGGGAGAAATTAGTGTATTGAGCCACTGGCAAAATTAGGCTGCCACAAGGAAAAAGCTGAGAAAGGCCATCAGTTTCATGACCTGTACCCCTGCCAGGCTGAAACATCTATGGTAAGTCTCATGAGGAACCAGTTCAGATATAGCGAGCGTTCATATACAAATAATCCTGAGAGTGCATTTGTACTTCTTAACAGGTGTGAGAAATGGTGATGTCACCCTCAGCCTTCCCCCACCCAGTGCTTGCCTCCAAGGCTTCACTTAGTCCCTGCTTTGCCAGCAAGCACAGCCTGGCCTACATCAGCACCCCTCTGCTCTCACTGCAGGTCACCTCGGTGCCAGCTCCAGCAGCTCCAACCTGACAAGGCCAGGACTAAGCAATCATCATGAAGCTGGCCTGAACAAAAAAAAAACCCAACACCAAACCACAGGATTAGGTGTTTCAAAACAGTACTGTAGACTAGTAAATCCCCTGGACTCATTGCTGTGACTTTGCAATTCCTTGGTGAGAGCTGCAAAACGAAGGTGGAAAACACGAGCTGGGGTGTTCAAAATGCATACGTGATTAAAAGTGGGTTGGGCTTGTCCTGGCTGCCACAGAACCCTGGCATCTCCTGTGCTTCAGTGGCTACTGCTGCTAGAAGCCCCCTAATTTGTTTTCATAAATTCCTATGAAAGCAGAAGGGTAAGTTTGGGGCACGTGTTTGGCTCTAAATTGAGTGATTTATTTAATAACTTGTCTTTGGTGGTGGTGGTGGTGTTTTGTTGGTGGTTTTTTTCCCCTGGCCATCTCCCATTCTCCCAGGCATGCACCAGTGCAACTCAAATTACTGGCAGAAGCAAGACGAGAGCGAACATCAGCATTGAAGGTGGGTGGTTGGCAGGAGAGCTGGAGAGAGCTGGGCGCCTGCTCCGCGTTCATCACTGCTGGGAGGACAGCAAGGAGCCAGAAAGTTTCATCACGTCCGAAAGAAAAGAGCAGAGTAATGAAAGACTGCTCACACAGTGCTGCGGGGTGCCAAGGGTCATAAATCAACCAGAAGAGAAGTCAAAACAAACAGGAGCCAAAACTTATTTTTGTGCTGAACTCCAAGCTTGCTCTGTTTAAATTTGGAAGATTTTGGTAAGGGCAAGTGTGGAGTTTTTTTATATACAAAATATTTGCTATATAATTGCATTTTCTCTCCAGGCTGTTTGTTTAAATCAAGAATCAATTCTTTAATTTTTTATTATTTTTTATTTTTTAATCAAGAATGATCCTTCCACAAAGGATTTGGTCACAGCAACCCCATGCAGCGCTACAGGCTGGGGTCAGAGTGGCTGGAGAGCGGCCAGGCAGAAAAGGGACCTGAGGGTACTGGTTGATAGTAGGCTGAACATGAGCCTGCAGTGTGCCCAGGTGGCCAGGATGCCATTGGCCTATCAGGAACAGTGTGGCCAGCAGAAGCAGGGAAGTCATTGTGCCCTTGTACTCAGCACTAGTTAAGCCACACCTTGAGTACTGTGTCCAGTTCTGGGCCACTCAATTTAAGAAGAACACTGAGACACTTCACAGTATCACAGTATCAAAGTATCACCAAGGTTGGAAGAGACCTCAAAGATCAAGTCCAACCTGTCACCAGAGACCTCATGACTAAACTATGGCACCAAGTGCCACATCCAATCCCCTCTTGAACATCTCCAGGGATGGTGACTCCACCACTTCCCTGGGCAGCCCATTCCAATGGCAAACGACTCTCTCAGTGAAGAACTTTCTCTTCACCTCAAGCCTAAACTTCCCCTGGCACAGCTTGAGACTGTGTCCTCTTGTTCTGGTGCTGGTTGCCTGAGAGAAGAGACTTGAACGTGTCCAGAGAAAGGCAATGAGGCTGGTGAGGGGCCTCAAGCACAAGCCCTACAAGGAGAGGCTGAGGGAGCTGGGGTCACTTAGCCTGGAGAAGCGGAGGCTCAGGGGAGATCTTATTGCTGGCTACAACTACCTGAAGGGTGGTTGTAGCCAGGAGGGGGTTGGTCTTGGGTGGCAGGTTGGACTTGATGATCTTTGAGGTCTTTTCCAACCTTATTGATTCTATGATTCTATGATTTTGTAAATGGTGCATCTACAGAAATAATATTTTAACTAGGATTAGCTTTTGCATGAAATGCTGCTTTTTTTTTTTTTTTTTCTTAAGTGAAAACTCATGTTTATTTAAATGTGCAATTTGAAAAAGCATTCACCAAAATCCTCTTAGCAGAACCCTGGCCACAGTGTAATGAAGGGGATTTTTGTTCTTCATTACAATGAGGACCAAGATTAATCACAGGATGAATGTGAGAAACAGCTGGATTTTTGGTTAGAGGGGAGGGAATTTAAAGTTGGCATCAAGATGAAGAGAAAAAACAAACCCCAAAAACCCCTTAGACATTATGTTTAGCTAATTAGCTAATTATCCTGTCCTAGCAGTTCTTAGCAGTCTGTACAAAATGAAAATAACTTTAAACAAGCATCAAACTCCTGCACATTTCCAAAACATACTTTGGAACCTGTTTTGCCCTCTGATTCCTGCCCTGAATTCTTCTTCATTCCTCAGCCCAGCTGATGAGGGTTTAAATCCCCTCTGTTCATGGGGGAAAGGGTGGGGAGGGGACAAGACATAGGTGTAGACCTGCACCAGTGGAGTTTCCCAAGCCTCAGAGCAAACCTGACAACTGTGGGGAGGGCCATACTGGTGCACAGTGGATTCTCCTCTACATTCAATCCCTCCAAATTCCACTGCAGTACATATGGACTATTCTAATACCCTTTCACCCCTTGGGAAGCATACAGGCCAACTCTTTGCTCTTAGGGCAGGAGGAGGATAATTTTGCATTTGTAATCAAAGCTGTAATTTCATATGTTAGGTTTTGCTCAGAAATGAGGAGCCCTCCATGCTAGGCTCTTAGCAAGCACAGACTAAAATGGTATTTCCAGATTGAGACTAGAGAGAGCTACAGACAACCAGGGCAAGGTCAAGAGCTTCAGGGCCCACCACTGTGTGTGGAGCTTGGAGCACCACCAAATGATTATTTTGGAGTGGATCTAGTTGGAGAAAGAACTGCTGAAGAGCGTGAAGGTACAGGGAGGTTTGCAAAGAGGAAGAAATGGTCACTGACAGTCTAAAGAGGGAACGGTGCAGTGGCAATCCATAAGCCCTTCAAGCTGTATTTGTCAGGAGAGGAGGAAAGGTGGATGCAGGGAATGCTGGAGGAAAGATATAACTCTAGAGGGTGATAGATAGGTGGTAGCTTGGAGCTGGTGTACAGAAATAACGTGTAGTGTGTAGGCATAGCCTGGATGCAAAGGGCTTGAAGTGGCAACCAGACATCCACTAAGACATGTCACAAAGACAAGCTGGGACTGTGCTTTGGGAGAGCGATGCTGCTCTGTGAATCACTGGCACTGGCTGAATTGAAGTTTGCAGGTGAGAAAACCTGAAGAGAGGTAGAGTGAAAAGAGAAGACCCTCAAGGACAATGCCATGTGGAGCTGTCATAAAGATGGAAAGTCACCAAGGATGATCTGGAGGTGATTTTCACATCCTGATGTGCCACCACTCCTTTGCTGCTGGTTCTCAGGGAGCAGTGTCATTCCCTGGAAAAGATTTGGGAGAAGCAGTTGAATCTGCCCTGCCAGTGGGGCCCAGGTAGGGGTGGAGCCAGGGCTATGGGGATGCTGGGCACTTGTCCCTTGACATGGCTTGTAAGAGTTCAGCTGACCTACTTGGACCCTAGCCTACCCACTGCAATATTTCAGAGGAAGGGAAAGATCCTCAGGGAAAGTCATAAAAATACTCTCTGCGTGAGGCTTACAGATTAAATCTTAGTGTAAGTCCAATAAGCTCAGGCACACTATTACAGCTGTGGCAATCATGTTCCCTTCAGGGATGACCTACCACCACATGGGACTTTATATACCCACAGCATAATTTTCAACTCAACTGTTGCAGCAACTGCTGTGTTCAGGGGCTTTGTTCCACTGCCCTTCTTGGATAAAGGCAGTCAGCCCCAAGCTTCAGCTTGGATGTGAGGCAGGTGAGAGCAAACCGTTGCCCTTCTGAAGCCCTCAGACCCACTGCAGCCTCCTGGCAAAAAGAAAGCAGTGAACAGTATCCTGGGATCAGTAATTAAATCAGTTTAATTTGATTTGTTTCAGTGCTGCCTACAGCATACTGGCCAGGGCTCCAGTCGTCTGTGGTGACCCAGCAGCAGGGTGCCCAGCTCAACAGTGGGTGCCAGGATATTGCTATGCCTGGCCATGCACCAAGCTGACAGGGAGGCCAACAATCCCCTGAGCTAGGAGGATCAAGAATGGGTGGGAAGCTGCAGTGTGGACCTGCCAGGCAGCTGTTATCTCAGTCATGTCCTCGCAGAAGATGCAGTAACAGGAGCTTTTCCTGGCATCAGAAGGCACGGTCCTTCACCAGTTGTCCCTAACAAATGTCTCTCCTCACGCAATGATGAGGAGAAAGGTTGAGGCACCCTGTTTTTCCTACCACCAACCTGCAAAGCACCCAAGAGAAGGGTGGCAGCTCCCTGGTCTGAAGGCTTTTTATTTTATTTTTGCTCCCTTTTCCCTCCAGCTGCTTGGCCTCCTTCTGGCATTTTTGGCTGCAGTTGTACAAAATGTCAGTAGGTATCACCACGTACTTCCTGAGTATAATTTGGGGATTTCAGAGCTTGCAGCCTTCCTCAGCAAGAACATTTTGACAATGCTCTTCCTAACCTCCTGCGCCGAGTGTTGCATGGTTTAGCGTGACGTGTCAAAATGAATATATCACGCACACACCTTCAACCCACAGCTATTAGATCAAGTTTGCCCTGCCTACTAGAAGTGAGTTTGATGGGCACAATGCCTTGGTTGGCTGTAATAACTACTGGTAAAGTGATCTCATAGGAGTAAAATAAGAGGGCAGAGCTAGCTGCAGCAGAGTAGGGTATTACCAGCACCAAGCCTCTGCCTTTGCCAAAGGTGTGTCTGAAGTGGGCAGTGAAAACCAGAGTGCGCCCAAGGAGCAGGGTTTGGCTCTTGTGAGAGTGTCAGCCAACATGAAGCCGGTGAGAAGAGGCATCCTGTCGCCTGAGCTGCTGTGTCTGAAGCTGGCTATATCTCTGCCCACTGCCAGCAGGAAAGACGGCAGCTGGGGGCAGTAGTTTGTGCTGTACTTCTTAGCGCTTGGTCTTTTCAGCACCCTTCTGGTCAGCCACACCAGTAAATCAATACACAAACATGTTGTGAGGCCACTTTCTCACCTCTAACCTGCCACACACGTACACAAAGAGTTGTAACTATTTCCTTAAAAACATAATTCACTGGAGTCCAGAACAAAACATCTGTCTTTCCCTGTGACATTTCCTTCTTCCATGATGTCAATGTAACCTCTTTAGACTTATATTTCCCTGTAACATTTCTTAGAAACACTCCCCAGAATGGGGCTTCTGACTCTGATCTCTCACTAGACCTCTGCTTTCAGCATCTCTGTTTAGAATCCTGTCTCAGAGATTTGACTTTGTGGTGTGCCATGCCCAGGAGCGCTTCACTAATTGCTGTATCACCAGCAGACCTGGTAGCACACCACACAGTTTCAACATCTTTGGCTCAGGTACAAACAGAATTTTGTAAGAGTTTTATGAGTTTGATAGCACGTTGCTGAAGTTGGAAGGAGATGGGCAATTCATCAGCTGCAGAGAGCCTCCGAGATGTAAGACACTGCTCTTTCCACGCTTGTCATGGAGAAATGGAGAACTATGTCAGCATTCAAGCCTTGTCTTGAGAGGCTTCTCACATGCACTGTCAGTGCATGAACTCAAGTACTTGTTGAACTACTGAATCTTTGCTAAAAATCATCCCTGGTGGATCCCCAAAGCTTCCCAAACCTCTGCATACTGCTGTCAGATGTAAGCAGATTTGACTGTTGCTGTACGAAACAAGATACTAGAAACTAATGGGCAAATTATTTGATGCTGTCAGCTTCATGCTTATCCACCTCAGAGACATGGCCTAAGAAAATCTGAATAAAACATACGGGCTACATCCATTGATAGAAGGGAGATTTTCACAATCTTGACACTGAATTCATGTGAAGGACCAATGTCAGCAACCAGGAGAGAAGCAAAACAGGAGGTGTGCCATAAAACATATGGTGCACAAGGTGAGAGTGGAGTGTAGAGGCAAAAGGGCCCAGGAATGATAAAGTAATAAGCTGAATTTCCCACCTACCCTCTACAACTACCTGAAAGGTAATTGTAAACAGGAGGAGGTTGGTCTCTTCTCCCAGGCAACCAGCACCAGAACAAGGGGACACAGTCTCAAGCTGTGCCAGGGGAGGTTTAGACTCGAGGTGAGGAGAAGGTTCTTCACTGAGTGAGTCGTTCGTCATTGGAATGTGCTGCCCAGGGAGGTGGTGGAGTCACCGTCCCTGGAGGTGTTCAAGAGGAGATTGGACGTGGCACTTGGTGCCATGGTCTAGTAGTCATGAGGTCTGTGGTGAAAGGTTGGACTTGATGATCTTTGAGGTATTTTCCAACCTTATTGATTCTGTGATTCTATTCTATCACTGAGTGGCTTTTGGCATGTGTCATTTTGGAATTTTTTATCAAGCTTAAGTGAGAGAAAAGCTAGGCTCACAGACACACACCCTGTGCTTACTCAGATCTTCCCTAGTTGATAGTGGCCTGCAGTGAGCATAGAGTAGGACAAAATTTTCCACCAAGGGTTGCAAGACAATTTGAGTCCTTTGGACAAGTGCATGCTTGGAGGTCCCTCAGAATAGGAAGTCTGGTGACTTGCTCTCACCCAAAGTTACCCAGTGACAAAAATCAGTCAAAACTAGCAGCCACCCTTGGCAATAACAAGACATGCAATAGATCCAGGAGTCAGAAAAAGTGTAGCACTGCTGAAATCCTGCCCATGTCCTTTCCTCTGTACATCCCCTGTACTCTGCACTGGTGAAGCCACATGTCAAATACTGTGTTCAGTTCAGGACCCCACACTATAAGAGGCCTCTTCTCCCTTGTGGTGAGCAACAGGGCTGGAGGAAGTGGTTACAGGCTGTGCCAGGGGAGGTTTAGGCTGGATGTTAGGAAACATTTCTTCACTGAAAGGGTCATCAAACATTGGAATGGTCTGCCCAGTGAAGGGTGGAGTCACAATCACAGAGGTGTTTAAACAGCGTGTGGGTCTGGTGCATAGGGAGATGGCTTATTGTTAACCTTGCAGCGCTGGGTTGGAGTTTGGACTAGATGATCTTGAAGGCCTCTTGCAACCAAAGATGTTCTGTGGTTCTGTGATTCCTCCCATTCTATACCTTCTTATGCAGACGCTTATTCCCAAGGCCATCACCTCCAAGAATGCATCCATTTTGCTGGGTGAAGGATGGAGTGTTCCCCAGCACCCTACTCTAACGCTGGCCAGTACAAGGGCTGCTTTGTCACCATTCACCTGCAGCGAGTGTAGGAAGGCAATCTTATGGGCAAGCTAGAAGTTCACCTCACTTTTCTACACTCATCATCATTTGTTCGTTACTTCATGCCCCAAAACATGTTGCTTGTAAGTGTTTTTGCAGACATCCAAGTAGCTTTCACAGCACTCCAGCAGAGCACCAGTTTTCAGGGAGATATTTTTTTTTTCCCCAAGCCTCTCTCATTTAGCATTCCTGGTGACGAGGGCTGGTGCACTGCATAAAGACAATTTCATTCCTGTTTATTATGGGGAAGGACACATGCATCTGTAACGGATTTGACAGGAGACAGCATGACAGCTGTTTTACAGGATTCTCCATTGAAATAGCTAACGAGGGGCTTGCTAGCATGTATGGGACATATTTACATCCTAAACAAAAGGGCAATAATGTACATAGTGACAAGCCTTGTTTGCACACAGCTTTCAGCAAGTTTGTGCCAAGTGCTGGCTCCCAGCCAAGCTCACGGCTGGTGCAGTCTGGCACAGCCCCACCAACTCCAAGGCAGCTGCATCAATTTACACCAAGGAAGAAATGAGGAATAATTTTCTCAGAACTACAAGAGAGAGGAAAAAAAAAACCCAAATGATCTACAGAAAGATTGGAGACAGAAGCCTCTCAGTGTGCAACATGCTGGGTGGAGATATCTCTGAGTGTGTTCACAAAGGCGGGTCAGTTGGATTTGTACGTGTTGGGAGGACAGCAGTAATGACACAACCAGTTTACAAGACAGCAATAGCTACCTATATCCAGCACAGCAAATGGCATTTAATATATCAGATCCTGTGTTTTCAACCTGTTTAAGTGGAAGATAGGTACAGAGGGGAAAGCTGCACCTCTGTGGTTGTTTTCACACAGAGAAATGAGGACAGGGCTCTCCTGTACCCCAGGGTCTTTAATCATCTTGCAAATAGCCATTTTCTCACACAGAGAAAGGA
Organism: Dryobates pubescens; assembly: GCF_014839835.1. Classification (NCBI taxonomy): domain Eukaryota; kingdom Metazoa; phylum Chordata; class Aves; order Piciformes; family Picidae; genus Dryobates; species Dryobates pubescens. The sequence goes on along the minus strand of NC_071613.1, from coordinate 46,144,026 downwards.
GATCTGAAGATCATCTCCAGCCCTCACTTAGTCACCAGCCATCTGTGTAATGCCAGAGGATGCTTCAGGGAAAAGGCTGGTGGCAGCAGACAGTGGAGGTTGAAGTAGGGCATTAGTGATCACACCACCAAGCTGAATTTTGGCTGAAACTACCAAAGTGAACAACATTTGCCGCACCACTTAGTGGCATTTTTAACAGCAGCACACTCCCAGGAGCACAGTGAGTGTTACTTCCACTTCCAGGCACTAGTTCAACATGCTTTACAGAGGTCTCCACCTTAAAGCTGATTTTTATAACTCAATGTCCAAATTAACAAATAATGTAGTTGCTTAGCCCTGCTCTTTGGGGAAGGTATTGCTTCTTCATGGGTATCTCCATAGCTCCACCAGGCTGTTGTCTTGATTTAGACATTTGCACCTTGATTCAGCAAGAAAAGGAAGAAGTTACTGTTATTGTTTACAACAATAGCAGCCATAACAAATGATGCCATGCCTGTACATCTTCTTAGAGTATAATTATAGCCAGTCACAACCAGCCCTGCCCAGAACTGCTGCTGAGTGAAAGGGATTTGTTGTGTTTCCAACCAAATCCCCTGTATCAGTTCCTTGTGTATAACCTGAAAGCTGCCTGACAGATGACACTGTCAGTAGGCTGGGAATTACAGAGTGGTCCAATATTTTTTTGCCTTCAGCCTGGCAAAAAAATCAGGAAAACATACAGGAAACAAATCTTAGCAAGAAGCTTCCATAGGTCTACTTTCATGTCTGTATCACAAGTTTTATCTCTTCTCTCAGGCAACCAGCACCAGAACAAGAGGACACAGTCTCAAGCTGCACCAGGGAAAGTTTAGGCTCAAGGTGAGGAGAAAGCTCTTCACTGAGAGAGTTATTTGCCATTGGAATGGGTTGCCCAGGGAGGTGGTGGAGTCACCATCCCTGGAGGTGTTTAAGAGGGGATTGGATGTGGCACTTGGTGCCATAGTTTAGTCATGAGGTCTGTGGTGACAGGTTGGACTTGATGATCTTTGAGGTCTCTCCCAACCTTGGTGATTCTGTGATTATGTCAAAGATAGATAAGCTAAGAGAAAAGTCTTTTGGGTTTAATTCCCATCAAGGCAGGAACAGGCATCTCATTACTTTTAGTTCTAGTTTTCTAATACTAAAACAAATTTTCTTGCCAGGAGACTGAGATAGCTTTGCCTCCAGCTATTAAAATCAGCAATATGGGTATCAGATGCGAAAAGCCTACCAGGAACAACAGCAAAACAAGGTGGCCAGCGTAAGCAAATGGATGAGGCAACAAAAACTGAATGAGACATTTTCAAACATTTAATGATTACATGTCAAAGCACGATTTAAATGTCACAGCGCCTTACGTGTTCACCAAGAGGAAAACAACATGACGGAGAACTCCTGGCTAAAACCAGTTCTTGTTCCTGGCACTGATTGATATTCTTGAATGGAGGACTTGATGGATTATGATTTTTGCAAGAGAATCATTACACGCCAGGTGCACAAATAGAGAAGTACAGCTTGTTGACACCTCTGCGGAAAATAAAGCCATTCTAGGAATTTTGATTCATTATATCTCTATTAGGAATCAATCCACCTGACCTAAATTTTGCATCATAAATCAGATTAAGAAACCCGGCTGGGTCTCGGCAAAGGCTGTACGTCCTTGGTTTAAAATCACTCCTCTCCATCCAGCACGCCGTTATTATTCTAAACGCAATAATCTATACTGCGTAATTTAGGTCAACTTGATTTCCAGAGTAGGTAGGAGCACTTCTGCCCACTCACCTGCACAGGTATTTAATCATGTTAGGGACACTATTTGTCTTTTTGCATACAGGTTGTTTTGCTTTTTTTTTCCTTTTCACATCACTGCTCAAGACAGGGGAAGAGGGGGGAATACAACAACATAAATAAAATACTGCAGGAAGATCATAAAGCACCTTCCGAGATCCTTAAAGTGGAGACATATCATTTTCTTACATGGGTAATTACAGTAAATGGGATTTGCACAGCCAAGTAGAGAGGCATTGATTTTTATCAGAGAAGGGCCACAAGGATGATCAGAGGGCTGGAGCACCTCTCCTATGAGGACAGATTGAAGGAGTTGGGGCTGTTCAGTCTGGAGAAGAGAAGGCTCTGAGGTGACCTAATTGTGGCTTTCCAGTATCTGAAGGGGGCCTACAAGAAGGCTGGGGAGGGACTTCTCAGGATATCAGGTAGTGATAGGACTAGGGGGAATGGAATGAAGCTGGAGGTGGGGAGATTCAGGCTGGAGGTGAGGAGGAAGTTCTTCACCATGAGAGTGGTGAAGCCCTGGAATGGGTTGTCCAGGGAGGTGGTTAGGATGCCGTCCCTGGAGGTGTTTAAGACCAGGCTGGACGAGGCTCTGGCCAGCCTGATCTAGTGTGGGGTGTCCCTGCCCATGGCAGGGGGGGTTGGAACTAGATGATCCTTGTGGTCCCTTCCAACCCTGACTGATTCTATGATACTATGGTATTATTTTTTTTTGCTAGCTGGCCACAGTGCTTAAGAGAAGCCAGGTGGGTTGGTGATGCTGCCTAAAAGGCTTTGACAACTGAAAAATCTCCCCCCAAAAGTATATAGGTACAGGTGTGGCTGAAAGTCAAAATGAGTTGCATCCAAGTCTGAGGTGCTTTTGAAATGATCCCCATTTGTATCAACCTGGAATGCGGAGGGGGTTTTAAAAGGAAAGCTGGTAGCGTTTTCTGCATAAAATTAGACAAGTTCATTAACCATGAGGGTTTTTTGTTTCACTTTGAGGAGCTGTGTGGCTCGCTCCTCTTTGAGCTGCACGAGCAAACCCAGGGGTACAGCACCAGTCTTTGACAATGAAAGAGCTACGAGCAGAAACAAAATGGGCTTTTGAAAGCTTCAAGCCCATGACAGCTGCGAGAGAGCAATAACTCAGGAAGTGTCTTGGGTAAAATCAACTCAAATGACTTGATGCTTTGTTTTATCATTATGAACATAAAGGAGTTTCTTTTAGTTATCAGCTGCGAATCTCAAGGGGATCCCCACAAGATTTGATAATAACATGCCTTGAATAGAAATGGCTGCAAGTGGCAGTAGAGTAGCAATACAGAAGGGACATTTTACCTGCAAGTGTCAGTTCTGTCACTAACACAGAATCACCAAGGTTGGAAGAGACCTCAAAGATCATCAAGTCCAACCTGTCACCACAGACCTAAACCATGGCACCAAGTGCCACATCCAATCCCCTCTTGAACACCTCCAGGGATGGCAACTCCACCACCTCCCTGGGCAGCCCATTCCAACGGCTAACGACTATCTCTGTGAAGAACTTTCTCCTCACCTCAAGCCTAAACTTTCCCTGGCACAGCTTGAGACTGTGTCCTCTTGTTCTGGTGCTGGTTGCCTGGGAGAAGAAACCAACCCCTTCCTGGCTACAACCACCCTTCAGGTAGTTGTAGCCAGCAATAAGGTCTCCCCTGAGCCTTCTCTTCTCCAGGCTAAACAATCCCAGCTCCCTCAGCCTCTCCTTGTAGGGCTTATGCTCGAGGCCTCTCATCAGCCTCATTGCCCTTCTCTGGACATGTTCTAGAGTCTCAAAGTCCTTCTTAAATTGAGGGGCCCAGAACTGGACACAGTACAAAATACTATTAGCATGAGGCTAACACATGCTCCCTAGCCTGAGACCTACACCCTGTTCCCAATTCTGCCTCTAACCCCAGCAGGTTGTCTCCCTCCATCCTTCCGTGTACTCACCCAGAAAACAGGGATGTCAATGCTGGTTAGCCACCTTCCCATGAAAAGTTCCTGGGAGACCTTCAAATGAGGTGATTTATTGCTACAACCCCATATATTTTGGTGGTCATTTATACCCATAGGGTATATAGGCAATAAAATATGCTGTTAATGCTGGATAGTTTTGCAGACACTTTGCCAAGGGATAGGCACCAAGGCATGTGGGCTCGGCCCTGCAGAGTGCCCTTCGCCTGTGGAAACCGGTGCCTGTGTGAATATTGGGCTGCTGTCAGGCAGAGTTGAATCAATGAGCATTTAACTAACAGCATTTAGACACTGAGTTTGCATGGGCCCATTTCCAAATGAGATGGTCCCTTTTCTGGTGAAGGAAGTATTTACAGAGCCACGTGCTTGTTTGTTTGTTTGTTTTGTTTTGACTGGCAGACATTTTTGTGCATTTAAAGAAGTTTCCCATCAAGGGCATCACTGGGATTGTCCCAGACTTTGAACCTGGGGCAAGACCAATCTCTGTCCCCAAGGGGTTATAATACCCTGACCCTATCTGTGCCCTGGCAGAACACCCCCAGCCTTAATACAGCTCATTGTGAGCCCAGGAGAGCAGAGCACAGCACAGCACTGGGGAAGATGCCAAACACAGCAATTATCAGCTGTGCTAGCTGGTGTCATTTGCACCTGCAGTGGAAATGAGCTTTAAAAGGAACAAAAATGTTCTTTGCTCCTTCCTCAACTGTTCTTTTACCCAGAGCAGTGGTGTGAGGGGACCAACACTAAAAATCTTACCTGCTCTGTATTCTGCAAAACAAGACCTTACCAACTTCCTTTTTATCATTTTAACACAACACAAAGAATTCTCTTAAGACTTTTCTGACTTTTTCTAAGTCCTTGTATATACTTTCTTAGCAAAAAAAATAAGTTAAACCTTTCTTCCAGAACATTTGGATGAACGGCAAGACCAGATAGAGGCCATCCATATCCCTTAAGTATGCATGTATTTGCTGACTATCTATGAGGAATAGCTGATAAAAGCTTTCAAAAGCTATAAACAGTAACATTAACATTCCTGCTGTGGGGAGGGTTATGGCAAACACTGTGTGGAGGAGAGTAGTTACACTTCTTCAGTAATTATTTACATTTCTTTGTTAATTACTGCTGTCATTTTCTAGCGAATAGAATAGAATAGAATAGAATAGAATAGAATAGAATAGAATAGAATAGAATAGAATAGAATAGAATAGAATTAACCAGGTTGGAAGAGACCTTTGAGATCATGGAGTCCAACCTATCATCTAACCCTATCTAATCAACTAAACCATGGCACTGAGCACCCCATCCAGTCTCTTCCTAAATGCTTCCAGTGATGGTGACTCCAGCCTGGGCAGCCCATTGTAATGGCAAATCACTCTTTCTGTGAAGAACTTCTTCCTAACATCCAGCCTAAATCTCTGCTGGTGCAGCTTGAGACTGTGTCCTCTCGTTCTGTTACAGGTTGCCTGGGAGACAAGACAAACCCCCACCTGGCTACAACCTCCCTTCAGGTAGTTGTAGACAGTAATAAGGTCTCCCCTGAGCCTCCTCTCCTCCAGGCTAAGCAACCCCAGCTCCCTCAGCTTCTCCTCACAGAGCTTGTAAATCTCATCTAAATTGTTACTGCTGGAGAAGCACCACTGCTAGTGCCACGCTCCTTACAGGACCTTGAAACACCTCGACTGAAAAGCATCTCTCCTGAATCCAGCTGCACTGCTGCCACTTCCCAGAGCACTGGATTTAACTTTTTTAATCCATTCCTAAACTCCTCTAAATACTGCCAGCACCAAGGTACTACGACAGGTGATCTGAGGATGCTCTGGGAGCACAGTGCTGATGTCACCCAGTTCCTCTGTCATAGACTGCAAAGTCCCATTGCACCATGCCCCATCACTGGCAATGGCAACATTATTTGCATAGAAAATAAAGACTTTCTGATAGACACAATTTAAATACTATACTCTTGGCTTTTTAAAGGGAAAGAAACCAACCATTCAAATATGGAATGATTTCTTTCTCAGAATATTTCAAAGTCATGTCAGTCTGTCTATTACCCAAGACAAATTACTTTGACAGCACTATCTACTCTTGACATCTGAGTTGTCTCTCTAGCCTATTATATTTTAGCATAGGCATAAAATATTGTTCAGACAGTATGGTTAGTCTGAAAGAGTAAATCTAACTGCTTTGAAATGGCCTATTAGGAGATGAACTCTCAGTTTAGCTGCAGGCAGAGAATTAATCCAGTGCTTTTCTTAGTTCTTCAATGGCAGTCTTTTCTTCACTGCTAACTAAATGCTCTTTATTCAGAGGGATGTAAAAAGAGAGTAATCTTCAGAAGAAGAGGGGGCAAATTAAACCGAAATCAGAGAGGAAAGCATCATTAAGAAACTCTGACACATGACATCGTTAGAGGACATGTGGCTGGGCTCTCCTCTAGTGGCAGAAATGGAGATGGGGTTAAATTTTTCTTCAGTCCTGAGAACAATTAAACACACAAATTATTTAGCCTCCTGCATGCCTTAAAATGCAACATTTCACTTCACTCTCTGGCTTGATATATTGCAAATATTCAGCTATAGGAAGGGACACCCAGGAGGACCCTTTTCCAGGGTGCAGCTGCTCTCAAGTCCTGAAGAGCAAGAGCATTGTGGGGTCCCAGCCCTGTTCTCACCAATGTGGGCTCCAGCAGGTTTAGCAGGGAAGAGTGCTGATGCTCAGCTCCTGAGGGCTGCTGACTGCCTTGCTCCTTAATCTTCAGCCACAGGAGTGGTACAAGCTTGTTTGGCAGCAACACCCTCTCATTCATGTGTGGATATGTGGTTTTTTTAATAAACAAATGGTCTCAGCTGCTTTGGAGGAATTCATTTCAATTCTACCCCCAAGCTGCTCCTCTCTTTAGCACCTGCCCTTTCAGTGCTTGCCTTTACATTACAAGTTTCATGTTTGTCTGTTTCATGTCTGCTATTGAGCAGCTAATTCTTTTGCCACCGATGCGTCACTTGGTAGTTCTGTGGTGGAGGATCTGAAATCGTAGTCACACATGTATTTACAAGGACCAATTAAACACCTCTCAGTAACTTGCTGCCCACCAAGTGTGTGATGGGAGGGGATTGCACAGGTCTCAACTCATCCCAGAGAAATGAGAGCTAAGGAGATTTCCCACCAAGCCTGGACAAAGTGCAGTGATGATACAGCAGTGGTAGCACCCCGAGGAGATGAGCAGGAACAGGGTGGGCACTGAGACATGGGAGCACTGCCAGGGACATACCAAATGTCACCCCAAATCACAGCAATGGACAGAAACCCCACCATGATGTTAAAGAGGTGCCACTCTGAAGGTGCCAGCCTCGGCTAGCATCCCATTTTGCATAGGCTGCCCCGAATCTCTGTCCACCTAGGCTGCTCAGGCTGTGTCCGACCCGCGGCGGGGCTGGCTCCCAAGGACGCTGGGGCTCCCTGTCCCCGGGCGGCCGAGCGCGGCGGCAGGGCTGGGTGCCGTAGCCGAAGGCAGGCATTGCCACCCTGTGGAGAGAGAAGGGGAACGATGAGCTCGGGAAGGGAGGGCTCTTGGCACTGCCTGGCACCTCCCGCGCCGAGGGACCCCGACATTGGGTTCCTGAGCCGCCCCAAAATGCCAGCAGGGAGTAGGCTGTCAGACTCCACTCACGGGAGGGTTGGGGTCCTGCACGGCGGCTCCTCATCGCTGGTGCTGCAGGAGAGTGCAGTTTCACACTTGGCTGCTCCCACCCAAATGTGTTCGACGGCCCTTGAGCTCGGTCAGCCTCTGTATCCCCTTGGTTCAGACCATATCCCGGAGGAGATGTGGTTAAAGGGATGCCCATCGAGGCTCCTGAAGTTCTGCGGAGAGGTAAGGAAGACTGTAGGGTGAATCTCGGAGTCCCAGGGGCTCCCCCAGGGCAGCAGGATTCCATGTTTCTCCTTGTGACTGCCAGGTCTGTCTGATGACTTCAGAGGCTTGCAGGACACTTGATGAATCTGAAACACCAAACTGCAGATGAAATTCCTGAGAAACGACCACCTACCAGCAGCACCAGAACCTGTCGAAGCAGCGTCCAGAGCCTCTCCATATCCCCTGTGGCAAATCCCAGCACCATTTACCATATGGAAAATCCACCTTCATCACCCTCATCCCTGAATGATGGTGAAGTTTAAACTCTTCTGTGCTTCCCACACTGCGAGGTCACTCCTGCTAAAACACATTTATTGTCACGATGGTTTCACTTTGTATAATTATCTCTTTATCAGCCGCCAGTTCACTCTTACTAATGTTCTTCTTTTCTATTCATTGTGCCTGATTAGTCTTGAAGATAGATGATATTGGGTTAAACGAGCATCCTGGGCCAATCAATCAGCTCTGGAGATGGCACCTCGGGTTGCTCGATGAAACTCCCCTGTTGTCCTACCTGCATGGGGTGATTACCTCCCTCTTCCCACAGGACTGTAGCAAAAGGATCCAGGAGGCATTTGTTTTGCTTTTTTTAATTGAAAGGTGAAAACTCTCCTAATTAATGATCCAACTACAGGGCCTCACTGTGTCATTATTCCTTATTGATGAAAAAAGGAATAACAGCCATCGGATAAATTAGGGCAGGCTTGTTAGGACCTTCACAGTGCTCCTAAATTGCATGTGCAGTCTCGTGAAAGACTGAGCATGAAGGCACTCATTATGAGTGGCCTGATGACAGAAAGGGACACCCAGAATTAGTGTCCCCTGCTATTACATCTCTCTGAGTTATACACCCCACCGCTAAGCCAGGAGGTCTTTGTGCCCTTCCTCATGTCCTCTCAGGAGCCGTCCCAGAAGCTCTTTTGCTGGCAGGCAGAAAATGTTGAGCCCCCCTCATTCTTCATGCTTATGGTTATATGAAGTTACATCCATTGTCCTCTAATTCAAACAGTTCTTTCTTCACCCCCAAGTCTTTGTCAGTGTGCTCAAAGACAAGTACCCCTGTCCCTGCTCACCCAGCACTTCCAGCCCCCTCTGTAGGGTAAGCTCTCCCCTCTGCTCTGTTTCTATCAGTTTTTCTCTGGCCGTTCCATGATGAATTATCTCTCTTGAGCAATTATCTCTCTTGAGGATGTGTGACCCAGATATGTAGTGTTCCAGACAAAGACCTGTACATACGTTTTGCACTGGTTATATCTCACTTTCCTGTATCTGGATAAAGTCCATCCCATCCTAAGGTTACAGTTACCTGAAGAAAAGCAGGTAGTTGCCCTCACTAGCTCCCAGCATGTGCCACAGTCGCCTGGCTCTGTCTCAAACACAACATGCAGGACTTTTCACTTCTCACAACATTTCATTGCACTTCTGCTGGTTCTTGAAAAAACAACCAACCAACCAACCAGTGATTCTGCTTTCCACTGAGCAGAGCTCCTGCACATGTCTCAATGGCTAATTGAGTAAATGTAGTTCTGGGGCCATTAAGGAAATGTCCTTTTAAAAATTCTGTCTTATAAGCTACCTTTGAGAAAAGTTTTTTATTGAGGTCCTCATTTGTTGTCTACCTCATATGTATATGAATTCTCTGTTCATCTGTTGAGAACAGATTTTCTAATTTTATCAAGGACTTCCTGTAAAATACTTTCTCAAGAGTAGGTTTCCAGCGAGAAGATTTACTGCCCTTGTGTGGAGGGTGTTTGTTAGCTTAGCAAAGGAGAGAGGGAAGCTGGGTTAATCTGGCACGAACTTTCTGGCACCACCTTGCAGGATTTTACCTTGCCAGCTTTCCTTTTAAAGTGCTTGGGACTCTGATCCTTTGTCTGCAGGAATGTTTCCCACTGTTTCAATAGTCTGTGGATCAAATATTCCTTCTGGCAGCAGCCTCTGAAGTGCCAACCAACTTACCGTGTTTAAATCTTCCCCAGATCTGCATCCTGCGTGATGCCACCTCCCATCTCAGCCTCATTCTTCCCCTAAAGATGGGGAGGACACTCATCCAGTCTGAGCATAAGAGCCAGAGAAATAGCATCTACCTTTAAAGAAATTTGTATTTGAAGGGAAACCTTCTCCACCTGCATGAAAACCATCTTCATGCAGCAAACCAGAGAGTTTAGAGACTTATGGAGAACTTGACAGTGAAGCATCAGTCCAGCTCAGTGCACAGCGTGCACTGAGCAAACACCTCTGCTATGGGTGAAGTGGTAGAGCACAGGATAGCCCCAAACTTGCCTGAGACCATGACAGCATCTTCTACTATCTGATTATGCTGTAGTGAGCAAAATACAGGCAAGAAGGTATCACTGGAGTGCAAACAATAATCATGAAAGTGTCCTCAGGGCACATGAGCTGTATACGCACACACACAGCTATTTAAGAGCCTTATAAAATGTCTCACCTTCTGAACCACTCCAAACCAGCCACAGGGATTCTGCAAGCCAAGCAATTGCAGGGGAGGGAGATCCTGGAAAGACTGGCATTTTTATATAGGCAATAAATCCTATTTCATGAAGAAACATGTTGAGGTAAAATTGCCAGTGGCTGCTTTAATAAGTATTTATGATACATAAAGGGATTTGATTCATAAATGCAGTAATTATGTCTTTACTACAAAGCAGTACAAATATAAAGCCACCCACCTATTACACTCAAACCATAATTGCTTCTCATTAATGAATATAAGCAAATCAAAATTAAAAACTTGAGGGCGGGGGGACAGAAGTGCTACCTAAAATCTTGGTGGTTAAACATTATGGGCTTTGTGTTGCCATTCAATCAGCCTAAATACCTCATAAAGGTACAAGCCCTGAAGACCTGGGTGGTGGTTGAGCAATTCAGAAGGTAGCTTTGCTCACCTAGGCAGGAAGTTTCCAAAGAGACTTGTCCACTTAGAAGGTGTAAAAGAAACTTGGGCTTTAACCTCAGACTTGGGCTTTAACCTCAGAACTCCATCAGGGCCTTGCACGTGGCCATGACTGCACCGTTCCAGCCACGTCAGAGCCACAGTGGAAGGTTGAAGCCTTCCTTGTCCAAACTTGGCTGAGTGATAGGCTGGAACAAGCATTTTGAATCCTGTTTAAACACACACATTTGAGGACAGCCTTCTGTGCTGTGGCAACAAAGAGGTGTAACATCACTGTATTCCTCTGCTGCAGGCACCAGCAGGCTAGTTAACGTCATGTAATAAAATAGCAGCACTGGGGTTCAGGCACTGATCACAGAGGTGAAAAAACCTAGTGAAATCCCCAGTAGTTTCATCCCCTTCCTGGTTAACCCCATCCCACATGGCCTTTGCCAGGGCTCCCATGGGCTCCTCACTGGGTTTTCCTTCAGCAGTTTCAGAGTTTCAGGCTTTTACCCTCTGCCTGCTATGTTACTTGACCAGTGTGATTTTAAGGCTAGGGGCTGTGTTCAAGATGAGCTCCTTGTGGTACAGCACGGTTTTCATTGCCCCAAGTCCCTTCAGCCCCAACAGCTGCCCACCTCAGTTCCTGGCTTTGCTGTGAGAGCACCTCCACAACATGCTGGAGTTATTGATGCAACTCTCCTACCAAATGTTCTTTGGTCTAATCGCTTTCTTAAACTACACAAACACAATCTCTGCATCGCGATCAATTATTTAACAGAAAATGATGCATCGAGTTAGAAACTAAATACCATTTAATATGTTCCAGGAATTCTAATTGAGAGATTCCACTGTATTGCTAATGAAAACTTTAACTTTGTGGGGTTTTCAGATCTTCCTTGAATATAGATAAGCCAATATCTATATACTTTCTTTTAATGTCTGGAATTATTTTGGCATTTTAATGCAATCAGTCTTTCTATTTTGAAGAGGGTGCCCTTGTAGGTTATTTGTTTTCCTTCTGTTTTGCAAATTGTTCCCTTTTCAAGATTGTTTGTTTAGTGTCAAGAGGTTATTAAACAAACCAAGCACAGTCCTTAAACTAATCAGCTAGAAGTGACAATAGAGATCAGGAATAATTCAATATTAAAGAGGTTACTTTTTAAAATTGATCTGAAAATGTAACGGATTGGGGGGTTGGGGGGGGAGGGGAAGCACACACCCCCCTCTTATTAAAGTTGCAAAGATGAGCTGGAGGAACCAGATGCCTGAAGAGCATGAGCCAGGAGCTCTCTTTGACAGGAAAAGCTGAGCTCCAACACGCCACAGCCAATTTCCACACCTATACATGTTCTCCCCACCAGAATGATTCAGATAAAACCCCTGGGGACACTGAAAGCAAGCAAGGGCTGCTTTTCCAGCAGTGTTTGCTTTCAGTCATTATCAGCTTGGGGGGGGCTTTTCCCAAGTATTTTGTGTGCTACCACAGCTCAGGGTGGACCCTGGCTCACGAGCTCAACGCTGCAGCTGGTCTTTCTGTGTGGTGAAGGCTGAGGGGTCCATAAATCTGTCTCCTTTCAACACTCTCATTAGCTAATTAGCACAAATCACCTGCCACTCTCTGCGCTTGTGATTTTTCCCACATTTTTCTCTTTTGCCTTTTTGAAGTAAGCATGTTGCCTCAGGCACAGGGATGTTCCCCATGGTTTACTCACTTTCTCATCTATCCTTCCACTTGCTCACAGCTGGTCAAAACACAGATGGGGAAAGAGAAGAAAACCTTCATCCACTAAGGGACTTTCTGAAGGACTTTTAGTCTCAGTCTTTTCAGCTGGGTGCTAATCCCTGTGTAACATGGACCATACCTCTGCCAACGAAAGCTCCTGGCACTGTATTTAGCATTTTCCATCCCTCCACTAACTTCTGCCTGGGGAAGGTGGTGCAGGCACAAGACCTGTGCCAGCCAAGCATTCTGTCACAGAAGTGTCTCCCCCCAGACAAGTAGCAGGTAGCCACAGCTGTGAACCTGGGGATAAAGCTCAGCAAACCCGAAGCAGAAACTGGGTTTGTCAGCAGTCAGAGTCAGAGTCAGGATGTTACTGAGCACTTTCTATCCCTTGCAGCTGGTAGTTCATTCTGGACCTGTCCTGATGGGACATCTCTCTGGTTTCACTTGGCACCTCACCAGAAGGTCACTGGCTTCTCGGTTCCAAAGGAGGGTTCCTTGTCCTGGCTGTGTCCCCACTGTGCAGAGCATGACCTCTCCCCATACAAAAGGACACAGCAAGCAGTTCATTAGGTACCTAGGAGCTACCTGCCCAACGCTGCCCACACCAAGAGCCTTCATGCCCCCAGCCAGCTATGAACAATCCTCTCGTTGCCCGATGTTCAGTTTAATCAGCTTAGTGCTCCTGATCGAGGCAGAGAAGAAAGCTCTGGGGTCCCTGGTTTCAAACACAGCTCGCAGATAAACTGACACATTGAATTAACATAAAATCACCCTCCCACCATCATTGTGGGCAAAAGATCCTCCAGCCAGGCTATTTATACTGGCGACACGCAGCACAGAACATGGCGTGAGTCCTCCAGAGCTGCTTGCTCCCGGTGCTAATTGTTCGAGAAGTGTCAGCAGGATCGTGGCTCCTCTTGCGTTGTGACTGACTTTGGGGAAATTAATTTAAAGGGAGCAGCTGGTAACAGTCCTGCTCTTTCTGAGGCAGCAGTGCCGTGCCTTACAGTGCCGTCTTGTCTCGCACAAGGCTGCAACGAGCAGTGGCAGAGTCCCTGTGAGTGGGACTGGCTTTTTGCATCTTTAATAAAGAGCAAACATCTAAATTCTCACCTCTGTAGATCAGAAGATGCCCATAACTCCCCCTCTGCCTCCTCCACGGGCCTTTCAGTGAGGGGCACAGTAAACAGCCTCCAGCAAAGCTGCTGCTGCTGCTGCTGCTGCAGGTATTGCTGGCTGGGCACTTTTTGTGATGCTGTAACTGGGGTTTAGGGATTTGGGGACATTCCTCTTCTTCTTGATGTCACTCAAAATCAGATTTAAGCTGAAATGAGCAAAATAAGTCTTTCACAGGTGGAGATTTAGCAAATTTCCTTATCTTATATCTAACATCTTCCCTGTTTAGGTAAAGCAGCTGAGGGGAAGGAAGGAAGGGTGGAAGTGCAAGAACCTGGCAAGAAAGCTACTATTGTAAACCTAGGTAGTGAGTGCTGCTGTCTTGATCACAAAGGGGAGCACTCAAAAGCAGAAATGATATAATCACTGAGCCCCCCATCAACTAAGTGCCACTTTCCTTTTTTAAGCTATTCTGGTTACAGTTGTCTTCAGAAAAGGGAAATAAAATATTCATTAAGAAAGACCCACAATCACAAATGAGGAATAGGACATTGCAAAGAGGACAAACACCACAATCTAAGTCACTTTCTTTGTTACAATCCTGGGATAAACAAAGCTGCTTAATAAATATTGATATTGTTTGTACATCCTGCCCTTAGAAATGAACAGCAGAGCAATGCTCTTGCACCTTTCCCTCTCTGGAGAGACACTAAGCTCTACATACATGCATGTATACACACTCCAAATTATTTTACAGAGAAAGGTGGGAAAATAAGTTGACAGCACCATTAAAATATCCATAATGGATTTTGGAAGTGTTTAGCAAACATCACTCTTTTCTCAGCTGTCTGTGTGACACCTAGGAAAACCAAGCTTTCCCAGAACAGAATAATCACCTTTCTTATGCTGGGACCAAACTTTTGCCCAAGGAGTTAACATAAGGTGGCTCTGGGGGTCCTCTTGGATAATCATTTTTGGCAGGACAGGGCTGCTCCTGGTCAGGGTGTACTGCTGTATCTCTAGAGGCTCCTTGGTAGACCTGAAGCCTGTTTGGTTTCCATCCCAAACTCATCTTTGCTTTCCTTGGGACATGCCTAGCAAGGCCGGTCAAGCTGGGCCTTAGTTTCATGTTTCAAGCAAGTGCCACAAATCCAAACATCCCTGTTTCTTGAAAAGTCCAAGATTCTTCAGTCACAGAATCATAGAATCAATAAGGTTGGAAAAGACCTCAAAGATCATCAGGTCCAACCTGTCACCCAACACCTCATGACTACTAAACCATCGCTTTAAGTGCCACGTCCAAACCTTTTTTGAACACCTCCAGGGATGGTGACTCCACCACCTCCCTGGGCAGCACATTCCAATGGATAACAACTCTGTGAAGAACTTTCTCCTCAATTCAAGCCTAAACTTCCCCTGGTGCAGTTTGAGACTGTGTCCTCTTGTTCCAGTGATGGTTGCTTGGGAGAAGAGACCAATCCCCTCCTGGCTACAATCCCCCTTCAGGTAGTTGTAGACAGCAATAAGGTCTCCCCTGAGCCTCCTCTTCTCCAGGTTAAACAATCCCAGCTCCCTCAACCTCTCCTCTTCTCTGTCTCCCACCTCTGTCCCATATAAAAGCTCATTCATTGCTACAGACTTGTCTTTGCTTAAAACTACTCTTCTCCAAAGGAGCTCTGCACCAGTCATCCCCCTATGCCGCCTCTACAAGAGGACACGGTGACATTCCTCCAGCAGTGTTTGGTCTTGCTCATTCCAGCTGAAGCTTTTTAAACATGTGTCAATGTTTATGTAAATATTGAAGCAGAGCTCCAAGGCAGGGAGGCTGAGCACCTCCCCTGCAGCCACAGAGCCGGGATGCAATGAGATCCCACTCACCAGACCGCCTCATCTGACGTCCTAGCACAGTGTTTCTTAATTCACAGCATGACCAGGAACACACAGACACCACCACAGCGGAGGCAAAGGCACAGTTAAACCACCTCCAGGCTCCACTCCTGCTGCCATCATGAGCCATCAAGCCAGTCCTAACTCCAGCAGGCATCTCCAGCACAGCCCTTGGGAGCAGTGGCTTCTTTCCCTCCTGTCTCTGCAAGCAAGGACAATGGTCCCCTGGCATCAAGGGTACTGCTACCATGTCAGATGGCTGTCTGCTGTCTGGACTCAGCTTTTTCCTTCATGCTGTCTTCTGCTGAGCTCCTGCTGTAGAAACCTGTGAAACAAGAGGGCAGGTGACACAGTGTTTCACAGGTTTCTACTGCAGGGGCTCGGCAGAAGATAGTATGAGGAGAAAATACTTGATCTGACAGAGGAATTGATCATTTCTTCAAGGATTTAAAAATAATGAGCATAATTCTGTCAAAGTCTATTGTCCCAAATGATGATGAAGTGCTGGATTTGGCAAGGTCCCATCAGGTCAGCATTAATGCAGCAACCTAGTCGTGAACAGGGGATGGTCACCAACAGGGTGACTTTATTGGACTTCAGTATGTGTGGAGCAGGTTTCCAGCACTCCTCCAAGGTCATTAGCCATTTTGAGTCTCAGGACCATGCCCTGATCTTCAGCAAACAGTTACATCTCAGCCATCAGCTCCAGCATCTGTGTCACAGCAGGGACAGCAGCTTTGGCTGGTTGCTCTTCACCCAGTGCCTCCTCATCAGGGGAGAAACTTGGCTGGTGAGTGAGGACACTCAGGACCACAGGCCTAGTTGCCCTTTGTCAGTCTGCTCTGATGGAAGTAGAGCAAGAGAGTGAGTTACACCAATCGGGACAGGGAAGGAGAGCAGAAAGCATTGGCTTGAAACACGCTGACATCCTTGCACAAACACATCTGGAGCTAGGAGCAAGGCACCTCCCACAGTCATCATGCAAATGACAGTACTGGAAAGTGGAAGCATTAGATAGGAATTCAGTGTTAAACCATGAATAAATCCAGTGGCACTCACTCAGTCCTGCCAAGGCTTTGCTGGGTACTGGAGACACTGGCACTTCCTCCCTGCTCCCCATCGGAGGAGGACGAAGCATTAATTTGTGAAGCAACTTTGTTCTCCTTCCACGTCTTTTTCTTCAGTACATGCCACATCTGTTTGCTTTCTCTGCCAGCGAGATGATGACATGAACAACTGAAAACTATCTTCTAAATGTGCACATCTCATTTAAACTACCTGGAGGTGTTTAATTATGGCTTAGCTCTGGCACACACTGCCACTGTTCCTGCATCTTATTTTATATAAGTGCCTGAGTGAAGCCCAAGGCTCTGTGCCCTCTCCTCTTCTGCACGATGGGGATTACACAGGGATGTAGGTAAAGGATATTTACAGTGCCCTCTGCCTCCTCTCATTCTCTCTAGCAAAATGCATTGCTTTGCATCATTTATTCTGTATACTTTTTGTCATCACTGTAGCAGCTTCTCTGGTGGTGGAAAGGTAATTTGCATTTAGCAGCCTCCCTTGAAGACAAAGCAAAAATTAACATACAGGTGTAGGTAGTACAAGAGGTAGAAGATAATATAACACTTTTCTCTCACACACTGACCATGCATCATTCCTCCTCAAGTTTTTGTCTGCAAAGCATTGGCAGAAGCCACGTGTGGATTTCCTCTGAAACAACAGCTGAGGGCAAAACCCCTGAGCCCAGTCTGTGTGCACAAAGCATGACATGAGCAAGTCCAGTGAGTGTCTGCACTGGCAGGCAATGCTTGATGCACCCCTCTTCCCCATCCCTATCCATGCTCTTCAGCGCTCTTCGTGCACAGGGCATTATTTGCTTTAGACCGATTTTTTGCAGGTCACAAACTCCACTGCTCTGATCTCTCCAGATCATGCTGGCTAGCCTCAATCTCAATGTGTTTGTTATCTCTCTAATTTTGGGGTGAGATCAAGGATGAAATTACACCTGAGAGATATGCACCATGAAGCCTAAGCACTGAAAACAGGGGTGGGGTTTTTCCTCTGGTTTAGTTTATCTGGCCAGAACCCTAGTGGGAATATTTTAAAAGGCTTTACCCTGAGGGCTGCCATGAACAGTTGGTTTTCCTACTCTGCACCAAAATTCAAGAATCACAAGGCTAGGACAGCATCAAATCTTTGCCTTTTTTTTCCCTCCCTCCCTGCTCCATTGCAATGTGGAACAGGCTAATGATGTTTTGAATGACAATCATTTTAATCAACAGACCATGTGGACTCCTTTTGAAGTAGGTGGGAGTCCTGCCAGGGGTTTGCCCACTCTGTCCAAAGCACAGCCTCACTTCCTCACTGTCTGTCTACAGGGACTCCCACTGCCCACACAGGCTAAAATAAAATCCTTTATCAGGGAATGTAATGACAGGAAGAGGGGCAAAGGTTTTAAACTGAAGAAGGATAGACTTAGATTAAATATTAGGAAAAAATTCTTCACTGTCAGAGTGGTGAGGCACTGAAAGAGGTTGTGGATATAGAATAGAATAGAATAGAATAGAATTAACCAGGTTGGAAGAGACCTTCGAGATCATCAAGTCCAACCTATCATCCAACACTAACTAATCAACTAAACCATGGCACCAAGCACCCCATGCCGACTCTTCCTAAACACCTCCAGTGATGGTGACTCCACCACCTCCCCAGGCAGCCCATTCCAATGGCAAACAATTCTTTCTGTGAAGA
Organism: Dryobates pubescens; assembly: GCF_014839835.1. Lineage (NCBI taxonomy): Eukaryota > Metazoa > Chordata > Aves > Piciformes > Picidae > Dryobates > Dryobates pubescens. The sequence goes on along the minus strand of NC_071613.1, from coordinate 46,125,945 downwards.
ACTTCTTCCTAACATCCAGCCTAAACCTCCCCTGGTGCAGCTTGAGACTGTGTCCTCTTGTTCTGGTGCTGGTTGCCTGGGAGAAGAGACCAACCCCCACCTGGCTACAACCTCCCTTCAGGTAGTTGTAGGGAGCAAGAAGGTCTGCCCTGAGCCTCCTCTTCTCTAGGCTAAGCAACCCCAGCTCCCTCAGCCTTTCCTCATAGGGCTTGTGCTCCAAACCCCTCACCAGCTTTGTTGCCCTTCTCTGGACATGTATCCTCTCCCCTGAAGTGCCAAGCTGGAGCTTTGAGCAACCTGGTCTAGTGGAAGGTGTCCCTGTCTATGACAGAGGGAGTGGAACTAGATGATCTTTAAAGTCCTTTCCAGCTGAAACCATTCTGTGATTCTAAAACCATCCCATGGAGATCACACCCCTGCAGCCACTCCTGTATGGCCAAAGCTGCACCAAAAAAAAAGCAAATTTGCAGTGTGGTTATATGGGGCTGGAGATGCTTCCACTTCTCTGTTACAGATATATTCCTTTTACAGACACTGTAGTACTTGTACAGGCAGGGTTCAGTTGCTTGAACCAAAGCATGGGCTGCAGCAAAGGGTTCCCCTAACACAGAGCAAAGTGACTTGTGTTGCTCTTCAGGTACATGCTTACAGACACTCTTTGTCCCCAGGAGCTAAGGAGGAGAGTATGAGAAAGCTGGAAAAACCCAGGGGCAGGTGGCTGTGTCCCATTCTACAGAAGGAGGCAAGCAGCTAATGAAGCAATTGGGTAGCAGCTTGGATAGAGAGGAAGAGGAACTGCTGTGTGCAACAGATACCAAGTCTGGGAAATTCATCACTGCAGGACAATGGTGTGGACACCAGCTCCACACATGGTTTGGGAAGCATATGAATTCATGGAGGAAACTGAACAAAGTCATCATCTCAGGCTTAGAGCATCTGAGCCATGTCCCAGCAGGCTGGGAGTGGGTTTGGGAAGGTATCCCAAAGGCACACTCACTCTCCAAGGCCTCCAGAGGTTTGTTGTGACAGTCAGAGACCCAAATTCTGCTGTCTAAGACACAATAGCAGTCCAACCCCACCCAACTCCATAACTTCTGTACAGTAACCCTGCGTCATGGTCCCATCACATGCCAATGCAGGCAGCAAGGGATAGCAGTGAGCTGGGTACCCTCCCTCCAGTCACATTTTCATGGACACCAGAGCACAGAGGACAAAACCGGTATATGGTGGAGGAGGTGAGATGAGTGACCTAGCCAAAGAAAGGGTGATTTTTCTTCCTAGTGACACATATGGATCATGTTTTATTTCAGTTAGAGGTGGAAAGTCCAAATAGCTCTGTGAGTTATGAATAGCTCTACAGCAATGCATGCTGTTATCATCAAAATAAATGCGGTCCCTGTCAGGCAGGAGAGAAGCTTCCCAGAGGAGGCTGGTGGAGAACCCTTCACTGGGCAGAAAAGGCAAGCACCAACCAGTGACTGCTGTTACACCTCTGCTCTGCTAGTGTATTGCAAGACAATCAGCTGTGAACTACCCAAGCTACACATCCCATTCTGAATCTCGATGAGTGTCACTACTGGGCCATGAGGACGAGCTGCCAGTAGATCAGAAAAGCCTGCTGTTGGTCACTGCAAGTGACAACAGACCTGAGGTGCACAGGGGAAGCAGAAGAATCTGATAAGCTATTTCCCTGTGCCAAGCCTAACTCCTTCTTTCTGTGGCTCACCTTACTGACGCATCTAATAAGTTCACAAATCCAATCAATCATCAGGGAAGAGCCAAGTATTGCAAAACCACCAGGTGAGGAACTAAGAGGAAAAATAAACTTTCTTTTCTCCTTTTTCTTTTTTAATTTAAGCTCAGAGTCAATCTGGGAGAGAGATGTAATAAATATATTAACCAGCTGTACAGTGAGCCCAGCAATGGGCTGCTGGTTCTGCAGCACCTCTGCCAGCTTCATCTGCCGTGAATTCCTAATGCAATTGAATCTGATTTCACTTCCCAATGATCTCATTTCAGCCGCTGTCACATACCCCACCGCCACCCCACCGCGCGAAGCCGGTGACGGCAGTTCAGCCGAACGTCGAGCCAGCGGTGGCTGATAGCACTACATCCTCCTCTGGTGGGCTCGGCTCTGCCAGGCGCTCAGCTCCGCTCAGTTCAGCTGCGAGAAGCGCGGGTCCTCGTGGTGGCCATTGCATTGCCGGAGTCGGTTTGTGACTCTTAATGAAGTGTGAGTCAGCACGGGCACTCTAAACTGCGTCCTGAGGAGGATTAAATATAGAAACGCCAGCCCAGGATGGAAACGAGGATAGTCACACTGTTGTGAATGAAGTAAAAGCAAACTCAAGCTGAGACTTGAAAAACATGAACTTTCTAACAGTGGGATTTTCGGTTTTTCTCTTGAAAAAAATGATCGTTTTTCCCCCTTTGTGATCTCATCTGATAGGAAGGAAAATGAACAAAATCCACAACCACAATTATGCTGTGTTCACCTCTTTCTTTTTTTATATTTCAAGGCTTTTCTTTCAATGAATATTATTCTTTTTCACACGTAGAACTGGCGCATCTGGAAGAGCATTAGGACTTGGAGACCTCAGAAAGAGCCCCTCCAAAAAAAAGAGAGGTGCTGGGCAAAGGGGCTACAGGTAATTAAAGTGACAGGGATCCAGGGAGTCAGAGCTTTGAGATAAGCCTCTGAATCACTCACACACAGCCACTACTGGTGAATTACATGGGGGAAAAGCTTGGGGTTATGTTGGTTGTTTTTAAGAGATAACCTGCAGGTTATAAAGATGAAAAATACAGTAAAAAGTTCTGAAGCATCTTCACTGGTGGGGAGGGGTGGTGAAAGCAGTGAGTGTTAAGCTCTTCTCAGGCTCAGCCTCACAGTGCTGTGCTCTGGTACACCAGGCACATACATGCAGGGCTCCTGCAGCTCAGAGATATGTTTCTTGCATCTGTGGACTTCAAAGGGACCTGAATGCTAGATTCCTTTAGAAACCTGAACAGCACATCCAGGTTTCCATCTTCCTACCATACATGCAAAAATAACGTGCTCAGATTTGTAGAGGCCATGCCAAAAGAGCATTCAGAGTGCTGATAACACCTATGCACAGTCACCCAATAGGATTTGGGCAGGGATCCTGGGCAGCATGAGCTGTAGCAGCCTGGAGATACAAAAATAGGGATGATGCAGGGCTTAGCTGTAGAGACTCACTCCCTGCAAAAGCTCTTCCACCAGTACACCCTGCCTGCACTTCATTACCTTGTACACCTCCATCTCCTCCTCACCCCTACAAGGAAAGCTACTTGCCACGTGGCTTCTGTGCCACCACACCAAAGCAGACAGCCAAGCAGAGATGAGCACCAGCAGGAACATTTCCTGCACTCCATCCTCCAGCAGCAGCTGGCACCTCCCAGCCCCACTGACAGTGTCTACACTGGCAGCCCAGCCTGGCAGCACTTCCATTTCTTGTGGAGTGACCCTCAAGGCCATTGGTCTTGTCCAGGAGAAGCAAGATGGAAAAATCTAATAGGAAAATCTAACTATTCCAAAATGGCCTTAACAGAGATGCAGTCACTCCAGTCTGCAGAAAGTATCACCTGGGTCATGGAAACACACTAAACTTCATGTTTAGAGGGCTGTATTAGAGGCAAGCAGATGTGTATGTACAGAAGTCTGCAGACACACAGAGAAAGAAAGAGTGATAGAAAATCAATAGTGCATATGATCTTGAGGAGTCATCTGGCTTGGCTCCCCACCCCACCCCAGCCATGCTACAGCCAAATCTGATGGATGTCTAATACACTTTTAGAAATCTTCTGTGCTGGAGACTCACAGCCTTCTGAGGCAGCCTGCTCCCATGCTGCACCATCTGAAAGCTTCTCTTTCTGTGTGACCTTGCTACTGCATCTCAAGGCCATCTTTCTTCCTATCCAAGTGAGCAAAGAGAACACATTTCCCTCTCTCTCTTGCCATTAAGGACTATCCCCCTGTGCTCCCCACACCCCGTTCTTCAGGATGAGCAGTCCAATCCATCCCTCTTTCCTCTCAGGAGGAAAGCCCAGGAGGGGCCCTTAGAGGCTCTTCTCCAGATAGCACAGCAAAATATGTGCACACCTCAATATGTACACTGGCTTTTCTGGCACACACAGTTACCTCATGTTTAGTCAGTGATCCTCCATATCCTGAGAAACAGCTTCCTACCTACTGTTCTCAGGCATTCCCACATCTCCTCCATCTTCTGGGGACACATCCATGCCAGAGAGTGCCTCCAGGTCTCTGGGTAGACCTCTGGAATTTTCTCCTGTTTTTTCACATCCCTTTCCTCTTTTTTCGTCAAGGTCATTCTGATTTCAATCCCCTTCTCTGTCGTCGTGTCATCCACAGAGTTAACAGACAGGACTTTGACTTCGTCAGTCCCAGCACTAGCAATGACACTGAACACAGCACAGGACACACTTTGGCATCATCCCACTGTCCTGGCAACACACCATCCACAACTGGTCTCAGAGTACGTTACCCAACGGGCTTTGTAACCGCTGTACAAGAGATTCATACGTGAGAGTCATATGACTGATATTTGCAATATTCCCCCCATTGTTTTGAATGTAATCTGCTGCAGTTGCAGATCATTTTCTTATTTATCAGCAGTAAAAGAGAGAAAGGAAGTGGACAACTCCACATCTGTTACATTTGCAGCTCTCTCTTCATTACCTGATGCTGACTTTGGCACCTGCCCAAGGGATTGCTACCAACAGAGAAACCCGCAGGGAAACACATGGGAAATTACCAGGCCCTTCTGCCCCCCGAAGTCTTCTGTTCAAACCTTGTAGATATGGTGAGTTTAAACTGCCCAAGGGCAGTAACTGACCTCACTTTGCAGATAGGGGCCATCACTCAGTGTTACCCCAAAAAACTCTGTGAACCACAAGCCTTATTCAGAATACAGAATTAACTAGGTTGGAAAAGAACTTCAAGATCATTGAGTCCAACCTATCACCCAACACCCTCTAATCAACTAAACCATGGCACCAAGTGCCTCATCCAGTCTCATTCTAAACACTTCCAGTGATGGGGACTCCACCACCTCCCTGGGCAGCCTGCTCCAATGGCCAATCGCTCTTCCTGGGAAGAACTTCTTCCTAACATCCAGCCTAAACCTCCCCTGGTGCAGCTTGAGACTGTGTCCTCTCGTTCTGTCACAGGTCCCTCCCACCACCACTCTATGACAGCTAAGACAAATTTTCAAGAGCTCAGCTCTGCTGCTATTGATACTTCTTTTTCACACACAGTTCATGGATTTTCCAGGCCAGAAGGAGACTGTGATATTCACTTTTTTTGACCTCCTTAAGCAATCCAGATTCTTGTAGTTCACTCAGTGATTTCCAGGAGTGAATCAGCTGTTAAACACTTACAAATACTTCAGAATTTAGCTATTGCAGTGAATCCCTGCCTACCTGACAAGTTTGCTTTGCTATTGCTTGGAGAAAGTAGTTTGAGAAATCTGGTATGAGAAGCAAGGTCCATTTTCTAATTTAAAGTCTGCTGGAACACAGAGGTTTCCAGGGACTACAAGCCAATGGCTTAAATTCATTCCCCAAGCATCTTGCTCCCATGAAACAAACTACTTCCCATTTAAGACCCATTTAAGAAAGTAAAACTTGGCAATCCTATTAGTCCACTAACAGAAAAGTAAAAGGACTGCTTGTGGTTAGTTGTATGTATGTAGGTAGTGCAGTAACTCAAAAGATTAGCTTGGACCAGCTATCAAGGATTCTGCTTCCTTTGGAATTGTGCCTGGAATCGAAGATGCTATCTTCCAAAGATGAGATCTTCCAAAGATGAAATCTTCCATTCTCCAAAGCCACCATGCAGCTTCTGCACACACAGGGATCACAGTAGACTACAGTGCTCTCAACTGTACCTCCCTAGTAGGAAACGGAAGAGGAAATCTGAGTTGCAGTTCTCAGAAAACACCAACCACAAGTCGATTCAGTGGCTCTGTATTTGATTTGTACTGTTCTGAAGTAAAAGCACATCCATCCCATGCTCTGCTCCGAAGACCATACATATCAATACAGAGGCTCATTGATTATGCCAAGGCCAAATCAAATAACTTCACTGGAATTAAGAACAGTAACAAAAAAGCTCACCACCACGACATGCCAAGAAAAGACTAAACCTAACCTTGCTCCCACCCCACTAAAGCCACCTGCACCTGCTTTGAGGGAGATCAGACCAACCCCATAAAGAACACCTAGTAAAAGAGACCAGAGCTGTTACAGACCTGGGGAGGCTAACAAGTCCAAATGTAAGGAAAAACAGACAACAAAATCTCAATTAAGTATTATGAGGCAAAAAGACAATTATTCCTTACAATCTCCCCCTGATTTTGCTGCCCTAGGGAAAGGTGTTGGAAAGTACTTGAGCAGAACTTATTTTGATGTTGCAAATGGCAATTTTAGGCAAGGAGTCACTGCAGGGTTCAGTGGTCATGGACTCCTTTTTCCTGTCTTAGGCTGCCAAAACAGCCTGTTCTCTGGAAGAGAAAACATTACATCTCTGAGTAGCCTTCCTGTCTGTCTCATCTCCCTTCTCACAGCTTTGAACAACCTTTCTTTGAAAGATTATTTAGATTACCCCATCAGAAGTGACTTCAAGCTAAGACTTTTTAAAGACCTGCCTTGCTTTGATCTAAATAGACATTTTCTTTTACAATTATTTTCTCTTCATATCAGTTTGAGCCTTTTTTATCATAGAATCAATAAGGCTGGAAAAGACCTCAGAGATCATCGAGTCCAACCTGTCACCCAAGACCTCATGACTACTAAACCATGGCACCAAGTGCCATGTCCAATCCCTTTTTGAACATCTCTAGGGACAGTTACTCCACCACCTCCCTGGGAAGCCGATTCCAAAGGCCAATAACTCTTTCTGTGAAGAGTTGTGAACAGCTGTAACAACTTTCCTCTTTCCCACCATAATTTTGAAAGCAATAGAAAGTGCAAATAGCCATTGAGACACAGTGTATGCTGAACTGAGACATATTTCTGTGTGGCCTTCCTACCCCTCACTGCCAGCCAAGGCTTTGGTAGAACCTGATGCATGCAGCACTGTGACTCACCCAGCCTGTGACTGTTTAACTGGGATCACAGCAGTATTCCTACTATGCACAGCAGTGTCTTTTGAAGACGTCATAGTGTACACTGTCAACATGTAACAACACTATGCATTGTGAATTATGGAATTGCTGGAGTCAATGGGATTTTGCATATTAATGGCCAACACACCCAAAAAAAAAGACAAAGGAATTTATTGGCTTAATTAGTGTTTCAGCTGTAATAGCATTCAAGCTTCATTCTCATACAAATTGATAAACAGCAGCACAGTGCTGCTCCTTGAGGATGCTTTGCCTTTTGAGAGGGCTAAAGTTTATCATCCAAACTCTCTCAGCCGCAGCAATGCACTCAGCAGGATCTTGGAGGTGCTAAGCTTCAGAGGTATTTGACACCTCTCTTTCCTAGGCAGGTTGCTATATGATGGCAAAAGAAGCTCCTCCATCCTCTCTGCAGATGCTAAAGGTGTTTTCCCTGAAAGGTATTTATGTAGTGAAACTTACTGGACAGGACACAAATTGGAGCTGGACCATCTCCATCTCTAGGGTACAAAGACTGAGATTCATTATAATGCATCCCCAATAACAGGAACCAAATGCCACACCAGCAGTTTGAGGGTAGCTACATGTAATGTAATTAAGGATTGATTCTGACACATGAATGTTGAGAAAAACCAAGGCTGAGAAGAATTAGATCAGTGTACCTGGAAAGCAGACTTTGGCCCTCAGGCTCCCAGCTCCTGGGAAGGACAGTTCCATGAAAAATAAGATGCCAGGAGAAGGAGAAGCAAACATCAAGAATTCAACTGTATACCAAAACAAAACAGAAAGAAACCCACCTGGATCTGATCTCCATCACCTCACACATTCACATGCTGCAGCACAGCACGGCTGATGCAAAGTTTCAGGAACAGCATTACAATAATGAGGGAAGAGCAAGACACTGCCTGAAAGGCAGCTTCCTCCCCAAGGAGTTAAAACACTTTCTGCATTATCACACCATCGAAGCTGCATCTTCAAACTGTGATTGGACAAAGACTCGTTGTTCTTAAAGCCCGTGCTCACATCTTCAAACAAGGTATTCTCTTGGGCATGTTTCTCCCCCATCCTCAGCAGCAAACCTCTCATCTTTAGGATGGGGATCACATCAAAACACATCAGCAATAAGCAATTTGTTGACAAAAAGAAATGGCACCAAGAAAACATTCCAGCTGCATTCAGGACTGGGGGTGGATATTTGTTTGTTTGTTTGTTTGTTTGCTTTTCTAGATATGATCTGGCAGCTGCAAGCAAAGAGAAGAGCCAGGATCATGTGAATGTCCCCTCGCTGAGAGAAGCACAGCCAAAGGCTGCAGGCAAGCCACGCTCTCCATGTCACCGTGCTCACAGCACGCTGGGGGACATAATCCTGCATTAATAGGGAAGCAGATCACAGGGATCAAATAGGCCTTTTCTGTTTTCATCCTAGCTCATGCCAAAAACCAAACCAGGAGCAAACGCAACAGGGAGAGGGATACGCCATCAGCCCTCTGTGAAGAAAATTTGTTAGAATGCAGAGCTGTGCCAAACAGGGTAATGGTTAGTTCAGGCTACTTTTTAACTGGAAGAACCCAAAGAAGATGGGCATTTATGGCTCCTTCAAAGAGGAAACAGGGCCGTAAGTCACAGCTCCTTCCAAATTTCACTCTGCAAAACCTTGAGAGCAAGATCCTGGTGAGATCTCTGTGGCAATGGCCAAAACAGAGTGTCTCAGCACCTTCTGGGCTGTGACCTGAAACAACCAGCTGTCAGGACTTCAACCTGAAATAAGGGGAGAGAAGGGTCATTTCGATGTATGTTCAAGCCTGCAACAGCTTTTTGCCTACCCAGGAGGTAACGCCTCTGTCCCCCAGGCCTTTCCAGGGAACCAGCATTGCCCTCTACTGGCCTCTTCCAACTCATCCTTAAGGCCAGTAAGAAACGATCTGGTCATAAACCAAGAGGAAAGGGCTTAGATCCCTGCTGTAATCCCTCCTGTAGCCTTCAGAAGTGAATCTTGCTCAAGGGAGAATGGTAGGCTCAAGAAATAGTAAAGACCCTAATTCTCTTGTGGATTAACTTATGAACTAGCATGGGCTTGGTCTAGACAAATAGGCCTTCATTTGATGTTATCCATAGCTTATAATCAAGCTGAACCTCTTTCTGCCATTAGACATGAAACCAGCTGCAAGCAGGTTCTCATCTGTAAGTGCCAGGGTGTCCACACAGTCACAGTTTACCTCTCTCATCTGCAATTAATCTTCCAAGTCTCTGCATGATGCAGACATTCACAGCAAAAATGACCAACCTCCTTGTAGTCTCAAAGTCAGTGAAGATTCAGTTAGTCTTTATTTTATTCTGAGAGGCTCCTTTATCCCAGAAACAACACTAAGACACAGGATCTTAGCACTTTTTTTTTTCCCCAGAGTTCAGGAGAATCACAATAAAAGGAAAGGGAAAAAAAAGGAATTGGCATGCTACAAAAGGAAAAAAAAAAGGAAAGGAAAAAAGTATTTAACACAAACATATTACTTTAAATACATATTTACATTTTGCCTCTATTTGCCACTGGCCCCTTTAATATAATCAGTTTCTGGCATAAAGAGAAAAAATCATATGAGCATCCACCAAAACCACCCTTTGTACTTTGAGCTCACATATTAAATCCATCCAAGCACCGTAAGCCACTGAAGGAGAAAAGCAAGGAAATAAGCAACCATTAATTCACCAAGAAAAGTGCCCAGGACCAAAGCAGGGCTCAATGCACATGTGTAAAGCCATGAAGCACAAAGAGGAGCACTTTGCTTTTCTAACAGCAGAAGGAAGAGAACCCAAATGTGGGGCTCTGTTGCCCTGCTGCAGGGACCAGTGTGGCCACATCAACCCAGGTATCACACTACAAATGGATGGATGAGCATTAAGGAGAAAATGACAGGTCCAGGTCCGGGAAAATACAGACACCAAACTTTGTGTGGGGCATCAGACATCTAGCTGCTCTTGCAGCACAGGTATCCTCAAAAAACTCTTTCTGGGCATTGACTGGTGAAAACGTAACCCTAGCAGCTAACCTGCTTCACTCATTCCAAAGCAGGATTTCCTCACCCATCTTCTAGAGACTTGCCAGGAGCTCCCCAAGACAATGAAGGTCAGAAAAGAAGAACTGCCCAGCCACTAGCCCACTGGCTTGCAGGAGGGGAGAGAAACCTAAACAACCTTCTCCAGGGAATGGCCACAGACAAGGAATGTTTGACACCCCTCTCAGGTCTCTCAGCAGCTCCCCTATTTCCCTTTCCACAGTGTTTTATGGCTGTGTTCAATGTCTTTCCACTCCGTCTCTTGCAGGGATCCCTTTCACAGCCAGCGCTGCCAGTACACAGTACAAGGGTCAAGGATTCACATTAGTAACACAAAGATCAGGGATTTGCTGCTGCAATATCTGAATTGCTTTGCAAATATGAACCACATCTAGGGGTTTTTTTACCTTAACTTTTTTATTATTATTTTAACTTAGGCATGCAGCTAGGTACAAAATAGAAGCATCTTGTTGTCTAATATGCTGACCTTCCACTCCTTTCAGGGAGGTTTTCACATCACACCTGATCACCTCACTATTTTTAAAAGCACTTTCTTTACTCATCATGTAGAATAGCCACTCTGAGGGGTCTGACCTCCTGAGCAGACACTGGCTAATGGCTGTTTGAGAGGTCAGTGTCATTTGTGAAAGATGGTCCCAAAGCCAACCTCTGAGTACACATTCATTCTCCCCTAATGCAAACCACACAATCAGGGTATCCCCACTACAGATAGCCCCTTCGTTTTGTGCCATGAAACATACAGAACACATGGACCCCATCTAAGCAGAAGAGAGCCCAGCTGAAGCCCAGAGGGTCAGAAGCCCACTGAGGGTTACTTACTAGGCTCCTGCTCTCACTCACAGCCACCTGCAGCACAGGGACTGCCATCCCCATCTGCAGTGCTGCCTCTGCTTTCCTGGACAGCAGCACCACCAAGCACTAAAGTTTTTCATCTTCCCATTGCTTTTCCCTAGGTTACTTCAAACCAACCAACCCACACACTGAGCTAGTACCACGATGACCGGGATGGAGGAGCCTGTCCAAGCAGCAACCGCTGCAGATGCTGGGTGAGAGCCATCAACCCCCCACAGAGGCAACCTTAGAGGTCTCTGCAATGAGGAGAGGAAACAAAAAAGCCTGCGAGCAGCTGAGGGAGACATTCATTCTATCGATTGTGTAAACTGTCAGTGGAGTAGCAACGGGCACTTTTTTTTTGTTGTTTCTATCCTGGGGAATTATCCAGCCTGATAATTAGTACATAAGAGATAAGTGGAAAATGAGACATCTAGTGAGGGTGGTTCAAGCCTCCTCATGACATTGATAATGTGCAGATACATAGATCACTGTCGGGGCAAACCGCCACTGTGAGCCTGTGTCTTCCCATTGCCTCATCAATCCATCATCCGCTTAGCTCCTGACACCTTGGCAGGCACACACCACCAGCCCTGCATTTGAATTGCGAGGAGCAGGCTCCACCAGGGAATACAGATTTAAAAATCTAAGATTCAAATTTGTTTAAGTATTGTGAACAGCAATTCCCTTGCAAGGCATCTTCATTGCCCTTTTGCCAAGGGGGAACAGTTGGGTCTTTGTTAGAAGTACAAATTGCTTCTTAATGCAAAGGATAAAGCAGAGCCCAGGCACCTCCTTAGAATTCCTCCTGGCTCCTGCTAATGCTGCTGCATGTCAATTTTAATTTTTTGAAATTTAAACCGAGGGCTTTGTGTCTAAGCTCCATTTCATCGGAGGGGAGGGGAGGAATAGTCAAAAAGGATTACAGATCTGGGGGGAATTGAGGATCCATAGCAATTATACTTCATTTGGGCCTCAAACACTGGTTTTAATCATATTCTAAATAGTACAAATGGACAAGACATTAGAGATTGATAAGCGTCTGACACAAGCACCTGGTTATGAACTCTGCTTCCCTCAGCTGGGGGATGTTTGAGGATGGGATGAAGGGAGGATTTGTTTTTTCTCTCTGACCCTCCTCTTCCAGCCAACAAGAAGACAATACCCAGTGAGGATTAGGCAGGAGACAGAAGAGACTGTAAGAACTTGATCATCACTGAGCTGCCCCAAAGTGGGGCTGAACAAGCTCATCCTGGACGTGATTCCCCTTTCCCCTGTAGTGCAAGGGCAGGGGCAAAGCTCCAGCCCTGGCAGAGCCATCGCATCCTGGCTCCTGTCTCTTACCTGTGAAACTGCACTAACACTGCAAAAGGCAGTAAGCTGATAGGGAGGCAAGACCTTCAGGAGAGAAAAATTAAGTTGCAAGGCATTAAAATGAAAGTGCTTTTGTAAATCAACTTAGCTCTTTATCTTCAGCAGAGCAACCCAAATTTACCCATCCTGAGGAGGTTACCTGCTGGGGGGGATGAGGATAGATGCATCTCCTCCACCAAAGGCTCAGAACCACTCACACTAGTTACACATCCTTGTGCTTTTAAAAGGACACAGAGTGCCTGGAACTTACTGAAGGCCAGCAGGAGAAAACTTTTCCAAGTGATCTGTCAGTCTTGTTGAGCTTTCTCACCCAGCCTGTGAGGACCGACCTACAGTCAGGTATAGTTTCCAACCCACATATGCATGGCATGTGCAGGGGTTTAGACAGAGTCTTTGCCCTACTGCCTTCTTACATTTGTCAAGTGTTACAGACACACAGCTTTCCATAATCACTGATTAAACCACTTTTCCTGTACTGCACTAACCCCTGGATCAGGCTCAAACCCAGTAAATCTGTTTAGGAGATCCGCTCCACACCCCCACTTTCACCTCTGGATGACTGTGTGCCTTCTTTTTACAAAACCACATCAAGGTGAAGCTTTTTTTCCTCTCCTGCTCCTTGCCAGCCTCCTTGAACCGTAATCAAGACCAAGGCAAGGTGCCCCATCCTAACTTTAAATATTCCTGCAAAACCTAATGGACCAAAGTGACCCTCTGTTTCACCTCCCACCCTCCAGTGGCACCACCACAGCATTCCTTTGTGACACTGGAAGAGACAGACAGCAAGAAGGCATTGTCTAAAAACATAATTTAATGTGGTATTTGGGTGATTGTGGTCAATGACTGAATTCTTTTGCAGACAGGAACAGGTCTGACGTTAATGACACCGTCATTCACACGAGCATTGCATTGCACAGAAAAGAAAAGTTTACACTTGACCCCATACAAACAAAGCAGCAGAATTAAAAACAGTTATGGTTCGGTCCCACTTCATGAGTAGTTGATCTGAAAATTCATCATCGTAATTAATACTCATTGATGAAAAATTGTGACTGGTTCAAATTCCACGTGAGGCACAGTCCAAACTCTGGGCCCTCTTTCACCCCCAGGAACCACTTCAAGCTGCCGAGTTCCTCATGTGACACACAAAACACCAAGGCTGACAAAGGGGAGGAGGGTCAGAGCAATTGAGGGAGAGTAAGGGAGGGGATTGCTTTGTTTCACTTCTGTTTCATTTCCACAGGAGTAAAAAACAAACAAACAAACAAAAAAGTACAAAATGACAATGAAGCTAAAGTGACCTGTGGAGACATTGGACGCCAGCAGGAACAGCGGCACAACGGGGTACAGAAACACCAGCCAGCCCTACAAGTATCAGTGGTAGGGCCAGATGTGTGGTGTTGCTTGTTTTATGTTAATCAGGGTATAAAAGAAAGCCAGAGAAAGTGCTGTACTTATTGTTGTTGCCTCCATGTGCTTTGCCTCCATCCAGCTTGACATACACCTCATCGCCAGAGTCCAGGTGCAGCACCACACTGTTGCTGGCGTAGTCATAGTTCTGGTCTGCGTCCTGGGCGATGGCACTGGCCCGCACCTGGCGACACAGCCACAGGGCACATCAGCCCTCCAAGCCCCTCCATCAGTCCCCCAAGCCCCTGTTCCCCAGTGCCTCCATCAGTCCCCCGATCACCTCCTCCCCAGCACCCCCAACCCTTCTTCCCCAGTCCCTTCATCAGCCCCCCCCCCCCCAAGCATTTCTTCCCCAGCACCTCCATCAGCACCCCCAGAATCTCCACTACCTCCTGTGCCCTCCCTCCCACCCCATTTCTCGCTTCTTTTATGCTATCTCCTTTGCCCCATCCCGCTAAGAAAGTTTGCAAGCCGGTGGCTTGTAATCTGTGGCGGCTCTGAAGCTGCTCCCTGCCGCGCACCACCCCCGCTCCGACGGCGGGGAGGATGCTCCGGCTACTTCTTTCCCCGGAATCGGCGACGGCCGGTACCCGCGGGCGGCATCGGGGCCGGGGTGCGGATTGGGTGTACCTGGGGCGGGGAGGACGAGCGGCGGGGACTCACCTGCCCATTCTTGCAGAGGTCGGCCCACATGCTGGTGCCGTCGCCGCCGCGCATGAGGATGTGGTAGGTGAAGAAATAGATGCCGCGCACCTGGCAGGTAAACTTGCCGCTGGTCGGGTCGTAGTGGTTGCCCAAGTTGGTCACCACGTCGTCGAACTTGAGGACCTCGTAGCCTTCGTGGGGGCTCTTCAGCCCCACGTAGAAGGCGATGCGCGGCCCGCTGAAGGCGGCGCTCAGCCCGCCCGCCGCCTCGCCGCCCGCCGCCGCCCCGCCGCCGCTCCCACCGCCCGCGCCCGCCAGCGCCAGCCCAGGCAGCCCTGGCTTCCCCGCGTCGCCCCGCTCCCCCGGCGGGCCCCGCGGACCCGGCGGGCCCGGCTCTCCGGGGGGTCCGCGGGGGCCCGGCTTGCCCGGCCTCCCCGGCTCTCCCTTAGGTCCCTGGACGAAGGGCGGCGGGGGGTTGGCGCCCAGGTCCTGCAGGGCCTCCACGGCGGCTGTGCTGCCGGGACCAGGCGGTCGCCCGCCGCTGTACGGGTCGCAGATCATGCGGCAGGTGCCCATCATCTCGTAGTGGGCACCGCTCTCGGCGGGTGCCTGCATTAGAAGCAGGGGCACGGCGACGAGCAGGGCGACGGCCATGGCCAGGGCGAGCCCGGCGGCGGCCAGCAGCCGCCTCCTCCGCTGCCAGAGCCGGGCGGCGACGGCGCGCAGGTCCTCCTTACCGTGCGAGGCAATGGTGGCGCGGGGGACCGGCCGCTCCCTGCGGGGGACGGCAAGAAAAGGCGGTGAACCCCCCGCCGCCGGCGCCTCCCCGCCCGGCCCCCGCCTCAGCCCGCCCGCCGGCCGGCCGCTCGCCCCGCCATGCTGCTGCCGAGAGACGCCACCACCCCGCTCCGCTCCGAGGGGACGCGGCGCCCCGTCCGCCCGGCGGGGCTGGGCCGGCTCGGGGGCGTCGCCGCGGCGAGCGGGGGCCCGGCTCTGCCCCTCGTCCCCAAGGGAGGGACGGGCTCGCCCGCCCCTGTCACCGCCCCGACGTGTGGGGCACGGAGCCGAGCGGGGCGGGACGGGCGGACCCACCTGCGGGGCCGGGGCGGAGCCGCCTGGAGAACCTCGGGGGTCCGCCGCCGCTGCGGCCCACGATGCACCCGTCAGCCGCCACCAGCCCGCCCGCCGAGTCGGAGGGGAGGGGAGAAGCGGCGGGGCGTCCCGCACATGACCGGGTTCTCCAGCCCCGCGATGGCTGGCACTGGGAGGGGTGGGGAAATCCACCCCGCCCCACTGTCACCGGCGCTGGAGGAGTCCCTGCAGATACCGCCCAAACTGCGTCCCACTGAAACTGGGACAGTGAGGGGAGCGTCGCATTGTCCCGTTCACCTGTCACCCGAAACCCCTTTCTCCCTCCATCCCTTTCCCTGTGCCTTACATCCCGCGGCGGGACGGCCCCTGGGCGAATGCCCGGGCCGCGGCCGGACTCCCCGACGCGCCGGGGTGAGGTGCCCGCCGCCACCAAGCTCTGTCGGGCAGGCAGCAGTGTTTCCCGGGGCTTCCTCAGCCTCCCCCCGTCCAGCCTCGGCGGCACAAAGACAAACAGGACGGCATCGCGGGTGATTCTTGCTCCTCAGCGCATTCAAGTGCAATTCAAGTTTGCTACAGTCCCGGGTTCAGAATGGCAGGCAGAGACCGTCAGGTGGAAGTGGCACTCTGACGAGAAATGCCTTTAGCAGAGTTTAGGTTGGATCACAGCACTATATTTTGTAGCTTTCCCTGCCTAGTAATGGGTCCAAATCAAGGGGGGGTCGGGGGGCGTGGTGGTGGTGGGTGTTTCCCCCCAGTCGAGAATTCGTGATTAAATTGCCTTTGATTTTCAGAGTAAACGGTGCAAGTACCGCGGGAGCTCTCGCATCCTTCACTGCCTGCAGGGATCTCCCCTCTAGAGAGTAAGCTGTGATCATACCCACGCATCTTACAGCGGTGGGTTAAGCTTCGGTGCAGGGGAGGGAAAAAAAAAATTTAAAAATTAGTACAGTGATATTTCCTAAGGGCAACATTTCGGGGTCTCCCGCTTCCTTGGTGCATAAGGAGGGTGAATTTCCAGCGGGTTCACCGCGGCTGAAAGCAGTCTGTCTTATCTTAAAACAGGCAAAACTGCAGGTCGGAGGAAGCGAGCCGCTGTGCTTGATCCAGCGCTTGTTGAAGCTGATGGCCTGGAGGCATCGTATGCAAATAGTGACACACAGGCTTCTTCCAAGAACTGCAGAAATGCCCTGAAAGGACTTAGGACTCTTTTGTCAGCTCTCCTTGAAATTTAAGGAGAGGACATCAAGGCTTTCCCATCAGGAATGCAAGCACTTCTTGACCAGATCTCATCTCAGTTACATCCCGCTGCACATCCAGCATTTTTTCCTGGAATCATTCGGGGTTTGTTCTGCCGCTGAGATCAGGACTCATCCCTACCCCTCCAAGTCTCTGATTTTTACTTTTTTCCCCTTATCTACATATTTGACTCTCGAAGGGAAATTAATCTTGCAAATAACAACCTTTCCCTCAGAACTGTATAGACAGTCGTGTTAGAGCAACCATCTCTGTTACTTAGCACAATGCAGCTGAATGTTTTAGGAGATGAGATTGTGACAAAGATGTAAGTCCTCTTCCTCTCCTCTGAATTACCACTTGTATCCCACAGCGTTATTATAAGCCCCCACACTTGTCTAAAGCCTTGTAAAATTATTTCTGATAGCTGTTTCCGTTAACAGCCCTAGTATAATTTTCCATATATTAACTGTGCTAAGTACAAATAAATTCACAAATAAATTACACCGCTTCGCCGATGATCCCTACTTAACCTTCTGTTAATTTCCCTTTTGTTCTGGTATTTGTCACTAGCTCGGCTCTCCCCGTGTTTGTGAATCCTCACCATTCCCCCAGAGCTCTGCAAACCCCCCTAAAGTGGCTTTTTTAATCTCCTGTTTTCCGAAGGCAGCAGCTACAATGTAGCTTTTCTAACCCTTTTCTGAATAATTAAGTTCTTGTATCATTTGGGCCCTGTTTGCAACTTCCCTATTTGCATCAGCACACTTTTATAATGAGGTGACTGGTGCTGGGAACTATGTTCCAAATGGAGGCTCATCAGCCCCTTCTGCAAAGCCAGAATAATTTTCTGCGTCGGGGTCGGTTATACCCACGGATCAACAAGGACAGATGAAGAAGAAATGTGTTCTAACTTTCAGCAGGGCAAAATTGACACAATTCATATGTAAGGACAGCTGAGCACTTCAGCGAGCATGCAGACTGCAGAGATAACAGCAGTTAGGTTAGGTGTCAGATTCTAGCAGTTTTTGTTTGGGAATAATTTAATTGCTCCTTTGTGATGCAGGGAGAAGGAGTGATCACCTAGTTAATCCCCCCCATCAGATTGCTGTAAGACAAACACAGTGTGACTTTAATATATAACTCTGGTAGGATCTATGCTCCTGGAGACCTGGAGTTATGGGCTGATGCATCTTGCTCCCCAAGTAGCACCATGATCGATGAGGCAGCTGGCACCAATATACCAGTAAGTGTTAGGAACATGACAACACTCAGCTTACAAATTTGATACAGGCTGCCACCGTGCTGTTAGGTGCCTGCTTTGGGATGCACCACAGCAGCACAAGGAGCAGGAAATTACCAAATCAGCTAATCAGGCAGTGTCTGAAGTACTGCTTGCTCAGCAAGGAGGTACCTTTCTTCATTTGAGGTGACAAGCACCAGAACTCCTCTTAGAGTTAGGTGTTCCAAGTCTTTCAACAAGTGAGTCAGGTGGTGTTCCATTGCAGGCTGCTGAAGGATGGCAAGACTCAAGTGCTTCTGGGTGTACCCAGAGATAAAGGCATTCACAGAACACCCCTAGTGAAACACAAAGAGTGTCTGGACCTCAGTATTAGGTGATGGCTGAGCAGGAGTTTTGGAGGTTGCTGCCGTTAACTCAGAATTCCATTTTCAGCTGTGGTGCAAGGACTCAAGAACCTGACCACTGAGGGGAGTGTCAGGCACAATTCCAAAATTCAGACAGTGAAGAGCCCACACAGTTCACACTGAAGCTCCAAAATTTCAGGGGAACATGAAGGTAACATTAGCTACCTTCTCCTTAATTTCTGCTTCAATCCACAGTCACCCAGTTCAGGTTGCTAGATGTTTCTGGCCCATCAAATCTATCAGATCCATCTCTCACAGTCATTTCCAGAGCATGTGATAGATCAGGCCTCTCCCAACTATTGCATGTACTTGCCAATACATACTGGTAGTGAACACCAACCTGAGATGTTTGAGATTTGTTCCACTCTTTCACCATTTACCAGATCTGGAGCAGCTTTTGAAAACTTACAATTCCAGTTTGCCAGGAGAATAGTCGCAGCCTTCTGAGACCTGCAGGGTGTTGTGAGTTGGATCTTCTTCAGCTTCTTCTGTAGGATTTATTCTGCTGTAAGATTAATGAAATATTCACAGGGCAGAGGAAGGAATGATAACTCCTTGGGCTGGTTAGGGCTCCCTTCTGAGAAACACAAAGAAAGGTGGTGACTGAAGGAGCTCAGGGCTGAGCTTTCAATCCACACCTACCCCCAGGGCTGAGCCACCTTACATGGTGTGACCAGAGGTCATGGTCCAGGAGGTAAACACAGAACACTCCTCCAGGCTGCCACTAGTCATCTCTACAGGGTGACAAGGAGCTCACTTTGCTGCCTAAGAAATCCCAACTTGTGTTCCCGGGGAGGCTGCCACAGTCTTCCAAGAAGCAAGGTACCCAGGGGAGATGTGAAGACCAGAGGAGGGCAATACATGTCCTTATGTTGAATCTATGACTCCTTGCTTAAAAAGAATTAAAAAAGAATTAAAGATTCATTGAGGGGAAGAGCAAAGGTGAGTATAATTTTTAGTTTAGTGGTGAGAGCACCTACTTGATTTGGAGTTTCAGTCTTCTTCCAAGAGCTGTTTGTGAATTCCAGCCAGGAAAGTGAGGTATCAATGCAGTGTGAAAGAGAGCGGGTAGTTCTGGCATGCACAATTCCCCTTCCTGAAGGACCATGCCAGCTGTGGAGCTAAAGCCCCTTCTGCACTGTCTCAACTTCTTTTCTCTCAGAAGGTTTGATTTTTCCCACCCTTTCTCAGCTACACATTCTCAGCACAAACTTAGCCTGTGACCTGCCACATGGTTTTCTCCACAACCAGCAAGACCTGGACCAAATTCATAACCCTGGCAGAACCCAGCAGGAGTAAGACCCACCATGGTGGTGAGGATTCTAGGCATGCACACAAGTTAATATTTCAGGTTCTGGGAGACTGAAGGTAGGTAACTCTTGAATTAGGTGTCTCTAGAATTGGACAGGAGCTATGAGAAGAGGACACAGTCTCAAGCTGCGCCAGGGGAGGTTTAGGTTGGATATTAGGAAAAAGTTCTTAATAGAGTGATTTGCCATTGGAATGGGCTGCCCAGGGAGGTGATGGAGTCACCATCACTGGAGGTGTTTAGGAAGAGACTGGATGGGGTGCTTGGTGCCGTGGTTTAGTTGATTAGGTGGTGTTGGATGAGAGGTTGGAGTCAATGATCTAAGAGGTCTTTTCCAACCTGGTAAATTCTATTCTATTCTACTCTATTCTATTCTATTCTATTCTATTCTATTCTATTCTATTCTATTCTATTCTATCCTATCCTATCCTATCCTATCCTATTCTATTCTATTCTATTCTATTTATTTCAATGCTGGGTTTACCTACCTAAACTCTTCCTTCAGTTCCATTTTGGATTTGCCCCTTAACTTGAAAATGTAAGAAGAGCTGTACCAACTCAGAGCTCTTATTTAGCAAAAGTGTCAAGATCAGAGTCTACAGTGATACTTCCCCAGCATTTCTGTCAACCTCCAGCAATACATGGCTTAAGGACTTCCTGAGCCATACTAAAATGCTTCTAAGAAGCTGAAATCAATATTACTGGGAGTAAAGGCACAGACCTTGGCTCAGTACTCTCACCCATCCCAGTGAGTAGCTTTGTTTTCCTATCTTTTGTTGTGATGGGTGGAAGTTATGGATAACAATACTCTCTGATCCTCTGAAATGCTTCCTTCGTTGCCTTCCTCACATCACACGACTCACAGATCTTTCTCATTGCCAGAATTAATTATCTGGAACTCTATGTATTCAACAGCTAGTAAAACATGATATGTATAGTCCTTACTTTAGTCTTGCTGAAAGAGAATTTGAATCTGTTAATGTTCAGAATGTGTGTAATATTCTTTCCATTCATAAAACATAAAAGATAATGATACTGATTATTTTTGCTTAATGGAGGGAAGAGTTTAGAAATGGGTGGGCTTAATGCATTAACTGCCATCATTCCCCACAAATACTGGGCACTTCTGAGTGGGGATTTCCAACAGTACTCATTTTTAACAGCAGGATGCTGAATTTACTCCCATTTCGTGGAGGCAGTGTGTACATGGGGTCCTGCATGTCAGAAAAACACACTGTATTACATCACTCAAGGATACGAGCTGGCTCTTGCCTTTCTGTCTGTAAGGCTGAGTTGCAACAGCCCATGGAAAGTTGTGCTGCTGTAGCAATACATAAAATTTGGTCAAAATAGCCAGAATCATGGCCCCTGCACTGATACAGTATCTATTACAGGTCCTGCAGAAGAGGTTTGTGTACAATCCAAACAGACATTGCAGTTGCATAGACTTTGTGGTATGTATTGATCACTGTGAACTGCTGCTATTTGCACTTTACCATATCCACTTGCTGTGCATGGAAGACAAATTCTGCTGGCTCTCTCTTTGCATGTGGGTGTTTGGGCAAGTATATTTAGCTGTGACAAGGCTGCAGTTCACAAACCCCAGGCCTGTTGGAGAAATATGTGGAAAAAAATTGTGGAGAGAATCAGTGAAAGCCGAACCACAGAATCATAGAATGCTTTCACATCCCCAAAACAGATGCTGTTTACCAAACTCAGGAGAAACCAACCTGTATTTTCTGGAAAAGGTCAATCAGAGCAACTGAGCCATGCTTTCCACTTCTGATCCAGGGGGACTTTTGCCCTTGCCCTCTCTCAAAAGCAGGGTCATGCTCTGAAGTCAATTCATCTGTGGGAACAGATAAACCTCAGACGATGACTGAAGCTGAAGATGCCTGGTCCAAACTCATGTGGCTGCTCGTGTTGCCAAGAAGCTGTTAGGAAATGTACAGGACCAGCAGCTGATACCTGGCCCTGGTAGCCAGGGTGATGGAGGAAACATTACAAGAGCCCCAGGCTGTTTGGGAGCTCCCTCTTCCCAGAGCAGGTATTCAGCCAGAGGTGCAGTAGGTTTAGAGAGAAACAGAACTGTCATTAACAAAAGGCAGGATCTGAGCAACATCACCTATCAAACTACCAGGGCAGAATAACATCTTTCCTAAAACAGCAAATGCAGATGCAAGAAGCCAAGCTGGCTTGCCCTTAACCAGCTGAAGGCTGGGATTTGTGTCACAGTGAGAGCAAATTCAAGTCTCCTTTCCTAATTCTATGCTTCACAGTATGTGTTTACAAAGTGCTTGAGGAGAAACAGGTTGGCCCCAGATTTGTCTTTTTCAATTTGTCTCCTTAGATAACTAATGTTTCTCCAGTGTGACTGCTGGAGTAACTCTGTGCTATCTCTAACAACTAAGCATCTGCTTTTTTAAATTGAGCTAGGGCCTTCTGTACAAGCTATAAAATAGTAGTTAAGCATATTTATGGCAAAAATTAGAGTAATCCAAGTTTGGAGGCCTAGTAGAAGGAAGAGATCCTTCCCTTGCCTTCTGAATATAGCTTGTGTATTTGGCCAAGTGGCTCAGCAATGTGTGTGTGTATAAAATCAAATCCCTGGCAGGGGTCAGCCTGACTCCTACTGAAAAGTCACCCTCTGAAATGCCCAGCAGGACTCAACTCCCAAACCTTCATGACTTCAGAAGAAGAAAGGGCAAGGTTGGAAAGTCAGAGAACTGAACTCAGACCATTTACCCAGATCCCTTGTCTTAATTTAGCAACATTTCCACACCCAGCTATGAGGCTGATTATTTCTATCCTGTGAGTAGAAAAAAATGCTGCAGGGAATTGATGTGCATGGGCAGCTGGTTCCACCAGGATGAAAGGCACACATTAAAAATGCTTTTGAAGCGCATTTGGGCTTCCCTTTGGGAGTTTACAAAACATGCAGTCAGGTACCAGAGAGAATTTGTCCCTTGAAGGCAAAGACAAGAATAAAATTAGTAAGAAATAATAGCCAAACCTATAGGTATGACAGATGGCATTGAATGGGCATCTGCTGGAATAACATTCAGTTACCATGATAAACTTGTACCTCACGTCCCCCAGAATTAAATTTGTTCTTCTGTTGATCATGTGGCATGAAGAGGAAGATGTGAGAATTGGAGACCCAAAGCTAAGGATGTTAGGAGTTGGCTTTACACCTCCACTGGGTGTAGAAAACACATGGTGAACAGGGTGTAAAGACAGAGGAAGACATATGGATGAGGTGGGGCAGATGGTCCAACTCCATGATCCTTTGCTCTGGTTTACCGGTGCCCAGTGGAGAAGAGTCACTCTGCTGAGAAGAGGCAGCTGTAAGGTTTGTAGAGAGACAAGTTGTTTTGTAATGTTCAGACAAACAGCCCCAGATGAAGAGTTCTGACTGCTCTTTATGGAGTAAGGGTAATTTGAGGTGCTGCTGGAGAGGAGACAGAGAACTGGAGACAAAGGTCAAGGAGAATCAGTGCTGGTGCAGTGGCACGGATCAGCTGGACCAGCTCCTGTACCTCTGGGATACTCAGGGATTTAATAACCAGACTAACTGTGACAATTGCTTTTGAGAAAGCCTGGTTAAGCTGGCAGAAAGAGTAACCATAAGAGAAAACCACAGATTTCTGTAAAAGCAAAGCTTTGCATAAGCACCAAGGCAGAGTAGGCAAGACGGCTTTGTGAGATTAAAATGAAATGTTTGATTAAAACATGGTGAAATTGTCCCCAAATATGTAGCCATCTATGATGACTCTTCAGTATAAACCCAAATTAAAAGCATGACAATGGGCTTTATTTAGAAATATCCTGACCTTTCTCATATGACTCTTGTCCTGCCTTCTCATTACTTGTCATTCTCAGTCACTGCATCTTGCTTTAAATGAGAAGTGTAAGCTCTCCAGGGCATGGGACTGCATCTCTCTCTTTCTTTCCTTTTTTTTTTTCATTTGCTCTGTATAACAATGCAAGCAGCAGAGAGACTCTTAGAACTGTTAAATAAACCACAAATAAAACATTTCATCTCCAACTTTGCAACTTTACTGAATTTCTTCACAAGAATAAAACCAAATCGACTCTAGCGTGGGTATTAGTATGAAGTCGTTTGTTCACGTAAGTAAAAGTTGGGCTAAATAATGATCACAGAAAAGCAGTGGTCTCCTTGGCAAGATGTTTGTTGAATCACAGAATGGTTCCTGAGGGAGAGCAGTGGAAGCCCATTGCTTGGGATTGTGTGAGTGAGGTTGGACAAAACCAGAGACCGCACTGCAGGGCTCGGTGCCCTGCTGGCAGGAAGACGAATGAGAAGCCCTAACAGTCTTCTCTATTTTGTTCTTCTATGATCCTTATAAGAGAGATTGATGCTGACAGCATCCAGGTGGTGCGTCCATGACTCAGCTGTCACGTCACTGCTTACGGCTTAGAGCCAGTGAGTCAAGGAATGAAAAACAGGTGGAAGGAGGAGGAGAGCCCTCCTGAAGTGCTCACCTCCAGCCATCTCTCGCTAAGCGAGCAGGGCCAATTGCAGACCACAGGGAGACAGAGGAGTAGAGGTAATGACAGAAGGAACGGCTGGTCACCTTCCTCCAAGGGCAGCAGGGTTGCAAGCCATTCTCCACGCCTTACGTGGTGTGGAAGAAAAGCCTGGTGTGAGTTAATGGACTTTTGTGAGCCAGAAGTGTCCACCCTATGTGGTAGGTCCAAGGCCTGCTGACTCTTGTAACTATGCTCTTTTGGCAAAGCTGTCGATGAAGTAAATACTAAATCCATTTAGTTTAGTTCATGCTAGACTGAAAAGATAACATCACAGGTGTCTGGCCACATATTTCCATCAATACAAAGTTCACCACTATGGGTCTGATTTCAAGTGGCATTCTAAATGCTGTTCTGAGAATGGGTCCTCAATGTGCTAGTGACTGTCACATCAGACACTACTTCTCTGAAAAGCCAGAAAGTCCTAGAAGACCAAAACAGGACTCATCGAGGCATATTTCTAGGGTCAGGTGGCTTCTAAGCTACTGCTGTCTGTCTAAGAAGGTCCACAAAAGAAATCTGCCACACTCAAAGTCTAAACTTGAATCTCAAATTTTTTTTGCCACTGCCTTGTACTTTACAGTAGCAGAAGGTCAACAGCATCTCTAGAAGGTGAGTACTCCACTGCTGTCTCTGACTTTGGGCAGGACCAAAATCTAACACATGGAAATCTCTCTAGGGGTGGAAACTTCATAACCTCCCCAAGAATCCTGTTGAAATGCTTCATAGTCTCACCCATTCAAAAAAAACATTTACCAGCAATTGGGTTTGGGGTTGGGTTTGGTTTGTTTTCACGTTTCAATGTTTGGTTTCATTTTAAGCCTCTAATTCCTTGTCTTATCTGTCACAGACAAAGAGAGCAGTTGATTCCCTCTCTTTTAATGGTAACCTTTCACACACTTGACGATTGCTACCTTGCTTCCTTCATCAGCCTGTCCTTCAGAAGGTCAATCCATGACACCTTTCCTCATCACTGTATTTTTTTCTATAGCTCTGGTCATCCTCACTGCTCCCCCTTGACATTCTGTCATGGTTTTCTGATACGCAGTGCTCAAGACTGAGCATAGGAGTCTCTGGCTGAACTTGTCTACTTGTCTGTTTCATAACAACACATCATTCTTGACTTGTATCCAGCTTGTGATCCCCATCACCCACAAATCCTTCTCAAAAGAGCAGTCAGCACCCTGTACATCCCTGAATGCATCACCTCCAAGCTGTCTCTGACAAATGACACTGATCTCCTCATGCTGTCTTTGATTTGCCACTATTATTTGGACTTCTGCTTCTCCTTCAGCCTGCCAGCTGTCATCACCTGCTTGTGAGTTTAATAAGTGTTCCCTATCCCTTTGTCAGTGTCTTTACTACCAACATGAGTAGTACCAGAACCCTAGAGTCCCACTTTCCCTTTTAGCAGTGACCAGGTGATACCTCCTTCTCTGTTCAGCTCAGATTTGTAGCCATCCTACAATGTTTTGGATGTTCCTACAATGTTAGGAACAATGTCCTCTAGTTCCCTTATCAGAATATAATGCCTAACAGTATTAAAAGCTTTTTTAAAGTCCAGATATATAGTACCTACTGCTTTGCTATACACACACACACGAAGAAGACTGCATTGATGCAACACAACCAGTTATTGCTGTAAAGAGAAGTGCACTGACTATCATTTACCCCTTTAATATAAGAGTTTTGCATGTTTTGGTAACTGCCAGGAAGGTTGTCTTGCATTGGCACCCTCTTGTGCAAAGTGCTATGCAAACTCAGAACCAAGAGATGTATCCTGTACTAACAAATTCACATTCTAATTATTTATTTCAAAAAAGAGAGGGAGAATGCCAGCTCCTTCCTTATCAAACCTTATATTGAAACATATAGAAAAGCAACAATATTCATTCAGCAAACCTGTTTTATCACAAAGTAACGTTCCAAGGAGTCCCAAACAGGTGCTAATTATTGACATCATAGAAGTCTCGATTTCAACTGCATTAAGTCTTGCTTAAGGCTAACATACATCACCTGTCTGCAATCCTCTCGCTGTCTGCTCACTCACTGTCTGCTCCACCTAGGATGCAAGTCAGGCAGTTCTTCGGTTTTCAAACCTGTCTGCTTCCAGTATGAGTGACACGTCTTATGGTGACACAACTGCTGCAGGGTCTGCAGGAATTGTCTGAAAGCCAAGAGTTCTGTCCAAAGGAAAGGGGGGAAATGGCAAGGATATAGTTATGTGAAGTGAATGAGTAAAAGGCATCAACTCCAAGACTGCAAGGCACAGCGAGTGAGAATGTGTCATTTCACACTGCTCCTGCCCTGCAAAGTAAACTAGTTTTTAAAAGTGCTAAATCATGGCACTGGTTTGTGGCAAGCAATGAAACTTGATCTTATTTTATGGCATTTTGATTTTCACAGACACAAGGAAGGTCGTTATTCAGCTAGAGTAGTCCAACCAGATGGTCTCTGTATGTTTGCAGAGCACCTATCACAGCAAAACATGGGCGCTGATGTTGCTTCTGGAGCCAAAGAGTTAGTAACAACTACTGTTGTTGATATGTGCAAAGCATTTGGAATTAATTAAAATTTTGAGCTCCATTTAAGTGTGCTTTTAATTACTTTTGATTAGGATAAAGAGGATCATTTTCTTTTACCAATTCTCAGGGTATTCAGAACATCTGGAAACTAAAGTAATTCTTTGCACACCAAGTCATTAGTGTAAACTTCAACACTTCCACAGAAAATGCTCCATGATGAGTAAGGAATGGCTGAGGCATCTGGCATGATAGGGATGACCTTGGTGCTGTGGAAACTGTGGGATGTGCAAACCTTTCTCTATAGCAGACAGACAAGATCTGTTGCCTGACTGTTCATGTTTGCCCAGCTTCTAGGTGTTTAGAGGCCAGAGTGGCAAAAATTACAAACTGGAAACATTTATTTCACCCATCAACTTTGCCTTCTCCCACACAGCAGCTCTTTGAGGTGAAGTGCTTATGAGCCTGAAATCACCTCCTGGCAGGTACCAGAAAGGAATAGGGGTCTGTTCTGGCAAACAGTGAGTCCATCTTCTTCACCATGGGGTCACAGCAAGCATATGATCTTTTCTCATGGAAGGACTGCATTACAGAGAGAGGTGAAGCCCAGCCAAGCAAGGCTCCACATAGGACCTACCACCGCCACATTGCCCCCGTGGATCCATGCTGATGGAATTGGGAGGCAGGCACAGATGCCAGTGATTTACAGAGAGCACAGGAGGCTGCTCACTTTAATATATGGCACATATGGCATGAGAGTGTTAATGGAATTTATACTATAAAAAAATTACCTCCACACAAAGTATGGAATTACTTGGGAGGATTTATGCAACAGACATAAAATCCAGTGGAAACAGTGTAACCTTTCTGAGGCTTATTAAGTTTTGTCTTTATTTATGGAAATGTCTTAATTTATGCAAGGTGAATGCCAGGAAAAAAAAAATCCTATAGATTTAGTCAGAACCTAGCTCTTGCTGTTCATAGACCTCCCCAGATATATTCTGCTCTTGGTTACATCAGGAATAAAATTGTTTGAAGTCACTAGGCCCAATCTAAAACTATCTGCATGACTGTTGAATGGATACCCGCACTATGGTATCAGTTGACCCCTAAATGATGCTAATAATGAGGGGGGGAAAATGAGAAGAAAAAACAAATCAGCAAAAAAAGAACATTAGAAAAGCTTACTTTGTATCCTGCTTACCCTTGTTGTATATGTTACATTAAATATACATCAAAGTAACGCTCTTCTATCCTTGTCCGTGCCAAAGCAGTAAGATGCACAACTCCCTGAGGACAAGGGGGTTTCCTTGGGGCCTGCAGGACAGGATGGTGCTGGCTCCTTGGTGCCAAGGAGAATTTTAGCCAGGTTACTAAAGAAAAGATGACACTGCAGTGACCACGCTGCCTCTCCATCAGTGCTGACCCCATACCCACAATTTCAACCAAACCATGACAACGTCCTCCAAAAGGTTGTGTTCCTACGAGGAGGCATAAATTGGTGCTCTGGTGAGAGGGGAGTTTCCCCAAGCGCTACACCATCTCTGGCAGGACTGGCCCGCCAGGGAGGCCACTTTCAATCAGCTAATGGGAATGTCAAACACAAGGCAGCATTTGTAGCACAGAGTAGGGAGGTGGGTAGAGGTGGGGGGGGGAAATGCACAAATCCATTAAAAAACAGGTTTCTGTTCTTCATCAATCAACACATCTTACTTGGTGCATCTAAATACTGCACAAATTTCATCCTGTACTTTTCCACAGCTGTATCACTGGAGCATCTTAATTTCTTGCAGACATTAAAAACCACAACCTTAAAATACCCCTCTGAGGTCAGCTGGGGTTATTAACTGGAGGTGACAGTAAATGAGCTCGAATAAATCTTGCTCTGGTAGCTTTCAACATCATCACCCCAGTCCTCTGCTTCAACTTCTCCCCAAAGTCACTGCCATGCAGGGGGCAAAAGGGAACCAGCAAACGGCTCCCCACTGCCTCCAGCTTCCCAGCCCACATCCCAAAACCAGGCAAAACAGCATTGGCAGAGGCTGGCATCTTGCAAAAGAAACTTGGTAAGTCAGCATCCCTGAGGCCCAGCACATAATGCAAACACAGGGAGAAATCAGATGGCATTGGGCAGAGAGTCTCTGGCCTGGCCTTTGGAGATCTTGCCCCTAGAAATGGGTTTGAGGTGAAATAGTGTGTGTTTTCCTCTCATTTGTAAAAGCCAAGGATTTTTAAAGTTCCTGGATGAGGAGTTGCCATGACCCCACTGAGCAGGGGAGAGTCCAGGCTGGGGCAGCCAGCAGCAGGGATAGTATGTGCCTCAGACCCCAGATTTTGTCACTCTGGGTGATGATGAGCACATCCAGCCAGAGAGCACAGATACAGCCAATTTCCCTGTTTCCTCCAGCCAAGGCAAATAAGGGTCAGTTCCAGACTTTGAAGAGCATTCTCTGCTAGGCTTTTGGACCATCTCCTCCACCTTCACCAGCACCACATCTGCTTTTTTTGCTGTTAACACACACCCACCTCCCATCCAGTGCCTTTTCCCCCCACCTGTCTCACTCCTGTTTTCCCTTCTCCATCCTCTGCTCCAAGTCTGTCTTGCTCCTCTCATACCCTAATTCCCATTGCAGCTCTTCAGGCTCCACACTTCTCCCCACCGTATCCAAATCCACCGAGGTCTATCCCCTACACCAAATCTAACCCACAAATATCATTTAACACTTTTATCCCTCTGCTCCACACACCTCCCTACAGCAGCATCTCAGCACAGTCCCTTCCTCATGAATCCACCCTGGGAGCACAGAGAGCACTGAGAGGCAGTCCCCAGGCTGTACCAAACATCCCAGTGGGATGGGCAGCCACAGAGAGAGACTGCCCAATGAAGGTCTTTCACATCTGTCCCCTGCCCAATGAAAGTCTTTCCCATCACCCTCCAGACCAGTGCACACAACGCACAGGGGCTGTGCTGGGCACTGACAGAATCCCTCAAGGCAGGAGCTGCTGGCCCCTCTGTCACCCTGCTGTGAACTGAGACTTCTCAGGCTTATCAATTCACCCAGTCTGGGGTTTTAGATAGGGGTGATACAGCCTGGAGAGCACTTCTGCCATCAAACTTAGAGCTTCCAATCCAAAGTATAGAGTTTCTTCTAGGCAAACCATCCGTGGTGATTTTTTTCAGCTCGTGGACAGTACACATGCATGTTCAAATTGCATTTGCTCCTTTTAGGCTGGATGTGAGGAAGAAATTCTTCCCAGAAAGAGAAATTTGCCATTGGAATGTGCTGCCCAGGGAGGTGGTGGAGTCACCATCCCTGAAGTACTTAAAAAGAGACTGAATAAGGCTCTCAGTGCCATGGTTTAGTTGATTAGATGGTGTTGGGTGATAGGATGGACTTGATGATCTTGGAGGTCTTTTCCAACCTGGTTAATTCTGTGAGTCTGTGAGTCTGTGAGTCTATGCAGCAATGCAAATTTTCAGCTAACAAAATGCAGTTATTCTTGGGAATAAATTGTCTGGGGTCCCCAAGAATTAATTGCATTCTGTTAGCTGAAAATGTGCATTACTACATATGAGCAAAGACCAGTATGTATCAGTCCACAGCTGAAAAAGGTTCTGTGCAAAGTGCTAATGTTTGATAAAGTTATAATCAAATTAAAACCACACTCTTACAATGAGAAATGTTTAGAAATCTTAACCATAGACATCATAGTCTCTCTTACTTGCAACAGGATAAACACTTATCTCTGCATCATTCTGTATCACAGGGAAATCTGAAAACAGCATTCATATTTCGTTTATTCTTCAGGCCACCAAAACTCCCTTTCAAATCAAATCAGTGTTAGCTGAAAGCAATGTTTTTTTCACACACACACAAAAAAGGATCTTCACATTTGTTCTGCTTCCATCAATTCAGTCATACTTTTCACAGTTGTTTTTAATGATGCCCTGCAAATCCTTCCTTGTGCTGCAAAACCATTTCAGCATCTCCCACCTCCCATCTCTCTGAACTCATCTGTTTTCCCAGTGCCATTATCTCATCAAACTGTGCAACACAGTCATCTCTGCCTCTGCTCTAATTCACATTCACCCAGAATAAATAGAGGGAAAATAACAGTAAGTGTGATTCTTTCAACCAGGATCTTACACGTGCTTTCCAAACAGTGTCTGATGTGGTGTGTGGGTAGATGTGCCTTTGAAAGTGCCACTTAGGGGAGATGCCTAGAGGATTCCCATCCTCCTAGTCTGCCAACACCACCAGCGTTTCCCTACAAGCACATTTAGACAGATGGATGGGCAGAGCAGCTTTTACAAACTCCCAGCCAGGACTTCTGCAGAAGCTGTGTTTGCCTGCTTAACAGTTATATAAATGGAAAAGAAGAGGGTGGGGAACGTAAGAAGCGATCAGTCTGCGCTACTGAGCAGCTTTAATTGCTGGTGCACAGCGGCTGGTGTGGAGGCACAGCCCTGAGCGGGGACAGAGGGGGCTTGGTGATGCAGAAGCACGATCACTGAGCCCTGCAGAGCTGCCACAAAATCCCACCTCAATTCCAGTCCCCATTAACAGCAAAATATGTAGAACAAAGGTGCTGAAAGGATAGAGTGGGCTTTTCTCATGGACCTGTCAGAGGGGTTGTATGCTACACATTGTAAAAATCAGGTTCAGCTATTTCAGGGTGGTAGGATCAGGTCGTCGTGTCAGGTCTGCCTTGTCCCAGCTGCTGTGCTCCCAGGTTCAGCTGATGCTTTGCTCATGTGCTGACAGCCCAGCCCATGGAGACCTCCTGGCTGATTTCAGCACCACCCTTGTTACTCAACTGTACACAGTTTTAGACTCGAGCCAACAGACCTGTCCCAGTTAAGGCAGGGGCTAAGAGCCTGCAACCACTGAATACCATCACTCAGTGACTCCAGCAAGGGGCTAGGCAAGTGATAATTTGGATAAGGGCTCTACAGCACAAGGATCTGACTCCTTGAACCCTCCTCACATTCCTATATTATATTCACATACATTGTATGAAAACATATATTGTATATTCACATTGTCTTATTCACCCATGGCTGAATTACCTAGCCCAGCTCAGCCTCTACAGCAAGGCATGTGCCGTGCCTTGACCTGCCAGGGCTCTTGGTGCTGGTGTGGATGAATCCACCTCCCAAAAACAACAAGCCAAATCCTGCTCCTGATTCATTGTGGCATTTCCTGTGGAACTCAAAAGTATCAAAGCAAAAGCCAAGCATGGCAGCAGGGCTGACACCAGCAGCTGCAGCCACACCAGAGGGCACAAAAGAGGAGCAATTCAGCACAGACAAAAGAATAACAAAGCGCGGGACAATACTGTGCAGCCAAAAGCAGCAGCAACTCACAGGAGAGTGTAATCAGTGCCTTTGGCTCCTTACAACCTCCAGGCTCTGCCTTGCACCCCACTGCAATTTGCCACTGTTGGATTATTCAGACCCCTCTCTGTGAGCACTCTGGCTACCAGGCTGTGTGGTGATCCTGCTGCAGCTGCTTGCTTGTAGGTGCTGCAACACAAAGGGGCAAACCTACATTGCTTACTTCTTCCATGTATAGTGCTTGTGGTTTGGGATGGGTGGAACTGCCCTTGTCTTTGGTCAAAGAAAGACACAAGTCCAGTTACCATTCTCCAGGCAGGGTGATGTATGTGCTTGACAAATCTTAGTTTAAGTCCCTCAGCATCAGAATGAGAAATATCTTTAAGCAATCATCCTAACTAATGATGGAGTAATGGGGAAAATTTAAAAGACCTCCAAAATTTGAGAGTATGTCTTTCTAAGGCAGTGTCCAAACATTTAGATGGCCACTTTTGTGAATCACTCACAACAGTAAAACTATAGGAGAGTGAGAAAGAAAGAAAGAAAGAAAGAAAGAAAGAAAGAAAGAAAGAAAGAAAGAAAGAAAGAAAGAAAGAAAGAAAGAAAGAAAGAAAGAAAGAAAGAAAGAAAGAAAGAAAGAAAGAAAGAAAGAAAGAAAGAAAGAAAGAAAGAAAGAAAGAAAGAAAGAAAGAAAGAGAAAGAAAGAAAGAAAAGTGCTGCTGCAGTGACAAGATATTTCGCTGGCCACTTCAGCTTTGCGACCTCGTGCTCAACCCCACAGCCAGGCACGTACAGGAAACAAAGGCTGGGACGAAGGGAAGGGAAGGGAAGGGAAGGGAAGGGAAGGGAAGGGAAGGGAAGGGAAGGGAAGGGAAGGGAAGGGAAGGGAAGGGAAGGGAAGGGAAGGGAAGGGAAGGGAAGGGAAGGGAAGGGAAGGGAAGGGAAGGGAAGGGAAGGGAAGGGAAGGGAAGGGAAGGGAAGGGAAGGGAAGGGAAGGGAAGGGAAGGGAAGGGAAGGGAAGGGAAGGGAAGGGAAAGGAAGGGAAGGGAAGGGAAGGGAAGGGAAGGGAAGGGAAGGGAAGGGAAGGGAAGGGAAGGGAAGGGAAGGGAAGGGAAGGGAAGGGAAGGGAAGGGAAGGGAAGGGAAGGGAAGGGAAGGGAAGGGAAGGGAAGGGAAGGGAAGGGAAGGGAAGGGAAGGGAAGGGAAGGGAAGGGAAGGGAAGGGAAGGGAAGGGAAGGGAAGGGAAGGGAAGGGAAGGGAAGGGAAGGGAAGGGAAGGGAAGGGAAGGGAAGGGAAGGGAAGGGAAGGGAAGGGAAGGGAAGGGGATTTTATGCAAGTTCCCCATATTTCATCTTCCTGGCACACTGGTTAGCAGTGAGTGGCTGAGGTGCACAGGGCACACAGAAAGCTGCTCCAGACAAGAGGGACCTGAGCACAGTAAGCACAAATCACCTATGGTGGTTGCAAGATGCCACAGAAGGACAAAATCCTGCTGTCAAGCCAGCACTGGGAAACTTCTCCTGGACTTGAATGCTGTTTTAAGAGACCAGACCCCCTGTATCAGTGCTCAGGCGACCGTGACGTGTCCAAAGGCTGGCAGCAGCACCGGTCGCATGTCACTCAGCCCAGACGCAGAGCCGCGCGAGGCTCCCTTTGAGCGACAGCTCTGCAGTGGGAGCTGAGCTGCACAACCCGTCCTCGACAAAGATAAAAAAAGAGAGAAACAAAGCACTTCAAATTTGTCATTGCCTGTTTTTCATCTGTGCAATTCAGCTCATGCTTTTCTTGAGCACAGCAATATCCTCCAGAGTCTCCTTATAAATGTCCCTGGGAAGCCATGCCTCCTGCACCATGGCTGTTCCCACCCCACATCTCCAGCACCCACAGCAGTACCACTGCAGTGCCTCTGGCCCCAAATCCTCCTCTCCTCCTCCTCATTACCCAGAAGAGACGTTTTCCTTAAATCAGTGCTGACTTAAACATTTTAATCACCCATATAGAGTTGTTCCTCTCAGTTTTATTAAGTCATTGACAATTTGGGATGTTTTGCATATTAACATCAGCACTACCTTGCACAGTGGCCATCAGAGGTTGAACCTGTCACAGCTGCATTCCAGTGTCACACCAGTAATCCTTTTCCAAGTTAATTGGCCCAGGCATGCTGCACATATCACTGTATAAAGCTCTGGCTTTATCTCTCTGGCAGCGTGAACCAGAAGCTGGCTTTGCTCCTGGGCTGCTGTCCTGATGCTAGCAGCACAGAGATTCCCAGGCTCATGTCAGACACACTGGCACACTCATATCACCTGAACCGAGCACAGTGAGGGGAGCCTGGAGGGCTGGGTACCAGAGTAAGGGCACGTAGCTAAAAATAGATCAGAAACTGTGAAACCAGGGCAGCCAGGACACTAAGGAAGCAAGTTTCATAGAATCATAGAATCAATAAGGTTGGAAAAGACCTCGAAGATCATCAAGTCCACAATGCTCAGCCATGAAAATCCAGCACAGGTTAATGGGCTTCCCATGCTACCGAATCCTCATGCCAAGAAGGATTATTAGCCCCAATGAAGGTTGTGCTCTATCAGGGCTCCCTGCTTCTTGCATTGAAATTTCTGACCTGCCACTAATCTCAATTGCTCTGCAACTATTTTTCCCAGGAATCTCCATTTATTCCCCTATCATCTTTCAGTCAAGTCACTTCCTTGTCCTTTGATTCTCTTGTTCCCTCTTCCAGGTGCAGGTTGTGATGCCTTACGTCTTTGCTGGCACAGAGGTCCCATTCTCATGCAGTAGCAGCGCTGCTTGTGTGGAGTGCTGGTGACATATTGTGGCTGGGCTGCTTAATCACATGTATTCCCAAGAGCTACCAAAGCTGGCTGGATCCGAAATCTGATCTAACATAAAACACTCCCACTGCTCCTCAAACCCCATGCAAGTCAGCAAGGGCTGGGGTTATCTGTCTGCTACAGGTTTAGCTGTTCTGGTATGGTAAAATGTTGAGGTCTGACAGATTCTACACTACTAATGTGTAAGTCTACACATGCATGGAGTACTATTTAACACAATATCTTGACTTCAAAAATATTCTGATTTGAGTTTGAAACTGATTATATTTGCATATAAAATTCTCAGCTTAAAGTCTCAGGGCTGGCAGGCCCTATAGTCCAGAAACACTCTTAATTAAGGCTCTTTTGGGGCTCAGTATTTAAGGCTATGCTTAAATCTATTGACTTAATAAAATTAAACATGCCTAATTATTTACTGCTGACTAGTGCAGTCACATGTGTGTAACTTACTCCATTCACACTCACCCTGTGCGCTTCTGGGGGCAAATCACAGGATCCCAGGATGTTAGGGGCTGGAAGGGACCTCTGGAGATCTTTGAGTTCAACCCCCCTGCCAGAGTAGACCATAGAATCTACACACAGGAATGTATCCAGAGGGGTCTTGAAAGTGTCCAGAGAAGGATCCTGGCTTTGTGTCTAATTTGCATGTCCTCAAACAAAATCTTAGGCACCATAAGTAAGATAATTGCTTAAACTGACATCATTACACTGATTTGAGAAGAAAGGACTTCCTGCATGCTAAAGCACATGCATAAATTGGTCAGGTTATGTATTAATTGTTATACATTGATCAAGCCTGTATTTATGAGCTTTACCAACCCAGAGCCTAAACAGACCCCCATGTCAGCAGGTCAAGGGCAGCCACAGCAGCTGTGAGCACTTGCAGCAGAAAGTGTTCCACCTACAGCATAGCTGCACAGAAATACCCAGAAAATATTCTGGTCCTTCCTCATGCCAAACTGACATTTCAGAACTCCAATATCAAGTCATTTAAATACTGCCAGTTTATGCAGCATCTCAGTTTAACAGTACACTTACTTTTTCCTCAGAAGAGAGTGGTGTCTAATCATGTCAGGATTTTCTTAAGTAATTCTGCCTCAGGGTAAAGAGTATTTTTTTGCACAACAGCAATGGATCTATATGGCTTTAAGAGGCAGATTCTCCTAACGCTCAGGGCCTGGCTTACAGGAGGCTCCTGAACTGATTCTGTCAGAAAGTGTTTGCATTTTCTTCAGGGCGAGTTAGAAAAGGGAAAAAACCTAAATGCGTTTTGACATTTGTATTTCGAGTGTTATCTGTCAAAGATGCCAGGACCAGATCACAAATTTCCCAAAGATTGCCATGGCTATCCAGCCTATCAATAGCAATCTGGAGCTCATATGTGATCCAGGCAGAAAAGCACACTGATAGAGTGCAATGACAGATTTTGCATTAAGGTGGAGGAGAAACAGGGGCCAGCTAACAGCATCTTTAAAATCATGACTAGGCCTTCTCAGTAAGTGAGGTCTGACAGGCAGTTTGCAAAAACCAGAGAGGGAGCAGAAACCAGAAGGTAGCCCAAGGCCATGGCCATGCTACCTGGAGCTGATCAGTGGCTTCATCACACAAGTTTTTCATCCCTTATGTTTTTTGCTGCTGTGGGCAAAATTACTCCACGGGAAACCTTGACCTTTCACTTCCTATTTATACTTTAATTTGGAGCAAAGAGTCTTTTGCAGTATCTACTTCTCTGAAACAAGCTAGGGACTGAGAGACTATACAAGGAAAGGCAAGAAATGTCACAGGGAGATGAGGAATGCTGAGGAGCGTAGCTGTCCCAGGACAGGTATCCTTACCTCCTGCAAAGCCCTGCTCTGACACCAGGACTGCTCTGGCAGGACAATCAGCAGTTACTGAGGACATCCAAAAGCAGCCTTCCATATGCCCATTCATAATCAGCGGCAGCAGAGGACAGAGGCTGTTTAGGCTTTACATTGTTTCATCTATTTAGTCCCCCAGGTTCACTATTGATTCCACCTGTGACAGCAGGCGAAAGCCCCCATTGACTACCGGACCATTTAGGATGATTTCTGATACTCCAGCAGCATCAAATTATATCTGCTTCAAGGTGATCTGCTAGCTCTGCCTCTCCATCACACAGCACATGGCCGTTCCTAAAGCACCCAATTTCAATACCCTGTGGAGAGGAGCTCTGCAGGTCCCGTTATTACATGAAATTAAAATGCCTTGTGCTGGTTACGTTCCTGGGGATAACGTATTGGCGCCTCTAGCAAACCATTGAGAGCTCCCTGAATGTGAGATGCTGCAGGTTGTACTAGCTGCAGTGATTTGTAGACCAGCCATGCACCAATGGATGGTACACTGTACACTAACGACACCGCGAAAATGCCAACAAAATGGAATGCTGTGTAGAGAGATGCGAGCTGCTCCCAGGTGTATTAATAGAGCAAGCTGAACTGAGGGGGAAAGGTAGAATAGAATAGGATAGGATAGGATAGGATAGGATAGGATAGGATAGGATAGGATGGAATGGAATGGAATGGAATGGAATGGAATGGGATGGAATGGAATGGAATGGAATGGAATGGAATGGAATGGAATGGAATGGAATGGAATGGAATGGAATAGACCAGGTTGAAAGAGACCTTCAAGATCATCGCGTCCAACCCCATCATCCCACACCATCTAATCAACTAAACCATGGCACTAAGCACCCCATCAAGTCTCCTCCTAAACACCTTCAATGATGGTGACTCCACCACCTCTCTGGGCAGCCCATTCCAATACCAAATCACTCTCTCTATGAAGAATTTCTTCCTAATATCCAGTCTAAACCTCCCCTGGCACAGCTTGAGACTGTGTCCTCTTGTTCTGGTGCTGGTTGCCTGGGAGAAGAGACCAGCCCCCACCTGTCTACAACCTCCCTTCAGGTAGTGTTGGTGTGTTTGTTGCTGAATGTTCTTGAGAGCCCATGTGGTAAAGTGAGGCTGACCTGTTTGACCGCAGATGACGTTATCCTTACTGAAAGCGTGCCTGTCCCAAGATTTTCCAGGGATCATCAATACCCTGATTCCTGCTGCAGATGCTGTCAACCATTTAATTATGGATGCTTAATCACTGGTGGTGGATTAGCCCCTGGTCTCCTCCAAACACAAGCATGTACGTGCGGCAAAAGCTGAGTTTCAGAGCCCAGGCAGCTTTGATTTCCCATAAGGTTGTCCCTGCACAATGAATATCTTTCAATCACATCCAAGCGGATGGGCACAGACTTCAGTAGGTGTTTGCTTCTCACATAGCAAATCCTTCTTCAGAGCAAGGGCAGAGTCCACAGGAAATTCTCAGCAGTGCACTGCATTTTTGCAGGGTTTGAGAGATCGTTTGTGTACAGGATGACCTGAGGAACCAGTTCAACATATAGTATTGCAGGATTCCCTCTGTGCCATATGACAAGGACCATATGTGCCATATTCATCTCACCTGCCCCAAGGTTTCTGGGAAGGATGCTCTGTAAAGCTCCAAATCTTAAAACAGTTGACACTAGGTACCAGACCCTCTTTTCCCTCTCAGTTTAATTCCATCCAGGCCCTGCTAGCTTCTACCCCCACAACCTCTAACTTACACTGCACACAACCAGTGCTAAGCTTTTGTAATCCTTCCTCTCCAGCAGGTCAAGATATTAATCACTGACACTATGAACAGGAATCATTGGCCACCACAAGATTGATGGAGTCTCTGGAGGGTAGGTGGGATGGTGAGATGGCACACAGAATGACTCTCAAAATATAGCTACCATCCATTTCATAGTATTGATAGATCTGAATATCAGCTGTGTACCTGTTAGGAATAGTATACAAAAATTAAGGGACTTTTAATACCCATGTTAGAGCTGTAATTCCACTTTCCTACCAAAATGTAATGTCTTCTGAATTCTGTGTCAGTGCTGACAAAACCAGCTCCTGTTTCTTCATTCCAAAGAGGCAGAAACAACCTATTAATAATAAGAAATATAAAGGGTAGATTCATTTTTTTAGCATCATCAAGGTGGCAGAACCAGGATATAGAAACAGATGTGAATGCTGGGGCATGGGGCCATCACAGGAGCATCACTGAAGAACAGAAT
This sequence comes from Dryobates pubescens, assembly GCF_014839835.1. Lineage (NCBI taxonomy): Eukaryota > Metazoa > Chordata > Aves > Piciformes > Picidae > Dryobates > Dryobates pubescens. The sequence goes on along the minus strand of NC_071613.1, from coordinate 46,086,797 downwards.
AGAAATGTATCTCTCTCTTTTTTAATTTATTTTGTAATCAGAGGGGTTTACAGGCGTCAGAACCACTGGGAATAAACCATACAGGGCAGTAAGGGGCAGTTTGGTGACTCAGCAGCAGCAGCCCGGGAAGAGCAGCAGGGACACTCACCAAAATAGCCAGACTGTGCCAGGCAGCCCAAGCCCTCAGCCCTGGAAGAAAATGCATTTCTCCTGCTCTGAAAACCTCCCAATGCATCTCAGCACAGCCAGAAAGCCCCAGGCAGGGCTGCCTGGACATCAGCCTAGTGCTGGCCTCCAGGCTCATCCAAACAAAAGATTTGTTCTGATCTCCAGAGAGATGTGTCAGTGGTGGGGAGTGCACTGACAGCCTAATGGTAAAAACAGGGCTAGAGATGGACATTTTGGGACATCTTATGATCACTTGACCCAAATTTTATCTTCTACCAACTGCAGAAATGGCCTCTTGTCTGAGATCCCAGGGTGAAAACCCTGAGGAGCAAGACAGCTCCTGTAACTTCAGGAACTCGCTTCTGTCAGAGCATCAACCAGGCTGAAAGGGATGCTGACCACCATAAATGCTCTGAGCCTCCTTCTGCCCAGATGCAAATACACACAATGCAGTTTCCCTTTAGCAAAAAAATCATGTCAATAAGACAACTCCAGAAATTCTCAGTAAGGTCATGCCAGGACAATCCATAACCACTCATCCCTCGTTAACAGATCAGATAAACATTTAAATCACATGTTAACTTTCTCACCAGCCACTTGCAAAACACTCAGATCAGCAGGAAATGGCTTCCATAGCCCATCAGGGAGATGTCACCCTGCCAGTCGGCACGGAGCTTGTTCCTGATGATGAAGAGGAGGAACAGGCACCTTGTGGGATGAAGGTATGTCCAGCAGAGTGCCAAGAGATGGATGCTCAGCACCCTCTGCCAGTGCAGGACTGACCTCATGGGCTGGGACACTGTTCTCCATCCTGCTCTGCTACTGCTGAGCCGAGCTGGGGAGGCACAGAAATACTTTGGTATCCACTTGAAAATGCAATAAAACCCTCGCTCTTGATGGACACATTTGCAGTATAAATAGTTATGTCCTCTTTATTTCACTCTGAGGTTTAATTAATATATAAATCAAATGCTTATAAAGCTCACAAATGCTTGGGAAGATGTAAAATTTAATTAGTTTGCCCACACAACTCCATATGTCAACTGTTAGCTCAATTACTCTTCGCCATGAAATACTGACTGCACTTTCCCATATTAGTAATTTTCCTCTATCTCAGAGTCATGGTTAATCAACACCCTGAACTCAACACACATGCTCCTGTTAAATTAAATATTGAGCACAAGGAGCAAGAGCCTCTTTAATGAAATCACAGCTGGATTTTGTTCAGAAATTAGATTCTCCTGCAATATTGGGGCAAATTGTGAACTCTAGGGTGCGAGGCAGGTTATCACCCCACGCTGGGATGCGCTGCTGGACCAGCTCACAGGAGGTGCACCGCAATGCTCATGATCTCACATGGGACACTGGAGGAAGTGCATCCCTGTCTGAGTTTTCTTGGAGCAAGAGAGGGACAGAGAAGCTGCTGGTTGGGCAGAGTACATCTCTGAGTTTTCTTGGAGTGAGAGGGGGACAGAGAAGCTGCTGGTTGGGCAGGCACTGGAGGACATGAGGGGAGGCTGGGGATGAGTGAGAAGGGGCAGGCAATAGATGTGCTGTCATTAGCTCATGCACGTGCAAAGTGCAGATTTGCAGCAGCTAAAAGACAATGACAAGCCACCAGTGCGTATGTTAAATACACATTAAAGCACGTTTGTGTCACAGCCCCCAGCCTGGCAGCAAGATTCAGTACAAATGAGCACCACCACTGCACTTACTCCAATTTCAAAACTGTCAAGTGACAACGAAATACCAAATCTATCATCTGCAAAAGGGTCAACAAACCCACCACCCTCCCGGGCCCCCCCCCCTGCTCCTGTTTACCATCCCCAGCAGAAGGTCTCATGCCCAGGCTTTCTCCCCAGCCAGGCACGCCAAGGGGTGACTTGGACGTGACCTTCGCTGGCTTGGCTGCAGCGCCCAGCACGATTGGTTGCTCCTGGCACAACCGCCAGCCGGCAGCATGGTGTGGACTCCCAGCCGGGCCCTTGCTGCCGAGGTCAGACCCTGCCTGCCTGTGGGAAGCAGGGGGGGGATGTGGTCATGGCTGTGACACTGTGGCCGATGGGATTGTTTGGCGGCAGTGAGGATGCCGGGGGCTGGATACACTGTAGTGGAGAGTGTCACGGCCAAGTGGAAATTAAGAAAGCTGGGGAGATGCACTAAACCATTTTTCTGCCTTAAGGAGGACTCCCTTGGAATAAAGATGCCTTTAACACTGAAAAATACTTCAAATTATGCTCTTATTTTTCTCATTTCTACTGCCTGTCTGTATATCATTTTCCTGTTTGTGCTGTGAATACAGACTATTCATTTTCCCTAAAACCATTTGCTTACCCACGTTGCTTTCAAAAGCTGGTGCAGGTGCAGATCCTGTCCATGACCATCGTGCCTGAGCCACCAGTGCTGCCCAAAACTCTGCTCAGAGCTGTTTGCATCAGGCTTTTGCAGCCCTGCAAACATTTCCCCTCGCTGTGGTTGCCAAGGCAAAGGCCTGCTTGTCACTGACCTCCTGGTTTGCCCCAGGAATTTGGGTTTTGGGCCCTCACCTATAATGAGGGAGCTGCAGACCCTGCTACCAAACCTGAGATGCTGCCGGGAAGCCGTAATCCTTGGATCAAGCTCTCCCATTTTACCATAGACAGTACAAATCTCCCCTAAGCCCATGAGATCAAGTGAGAGCCCCATTTCCCTGTTCACTGTGACCATCATCAAAAAAAATTACAATTTCAAGCATAAAACCACTTTGGAGTGCGGTTGTTGAGTTGGGGTTTTTTTTAAGCCATGCTGATATAAAAAGAGCTGAAATTCAGATTCAAAATAAAACAATTTTCATCCTCTAACTTCTTTCTTCAGGCAATCAGCTTGCTTCTTTAATTGCAATTAGCTCTTCATATTCGAGTCCCATTTTATTTAATCATATTTTTTCAATTAAATTCAATTGTCTGTGATCTTCTTTACTTTCTATGCTTCCCTGCATGTCTAATGCTGACAAACTTTGCGTTTGCTCCTTTTGTTTTCCTTTTATTTTTCAAGCTTGTGACATTTGGCTTAACCAAACAATCTTCTGGCTGAGCCATGGCTTGGTCCAATGCTGAGGTACATCTGTGTTGCCCAAACACAAGCAGTGGCTACTAAAACCACGCTGCTGGGAGGGGGATGTATATCCCAGCAGCTGGCTGTCCGTGCTTGATATTGGGGCATTCCTACTCCCCATAGACAGGGAGGATACTCAGAGCCATTGGGCACAAGGCTGGGGCAGGCTTCCCACCTTCATTGGCCAGCACTGGGTCAGAGGAAAAGGATTGTTCTTTTGCTTTTTGAAGTGCCTCTTCAAAACGCAGCCTTTATTTCTTTAGATGTTTTGAAGGGATAAAGCGTGGTGTTAAATGTGGGTTACAAGTACCTGGGGGAGTTCAGACCAAGTCAGGCTCTTGATTTCAAGTGTCAAATATTCAATGCCTGCACTGGATCTGCAGTGTAGCTCCAAGCTATACATAAGACTGATTTTTTTTTCTTAAGAAGCTCTTTCACAGAGCTTTCCCAGGTACGCCCAGCACTCCAGGCACATAAGCACGGCCCACTGCCCCACACTGGGTCCAAACTCATCCCTCTTGCAAGCTGTGCATCAACTCTGAAGGCCCACACAGGTTTCCACAGCCAGCCCCTACCCCTGGTCAGGATGAAGGAAAGCTGGGGAAAACCAAGGCTATTCAACAGAGAGGAAAAGCAGCGGTCAGCAACAGGGAGAATTCTGGGGGAGTTTTGTCCATAGCTGTGAAGCACCCATGGAGCAGAACTGCATTGGAGATGGTAAAGCTGCCACCCACCAAGAAAGCTGTTGGCAGTGGGCACACTTGAGACAACTCTCAGAAAAGGGATAAACTCAGAAAAGCTGCAGCAGCCACAGGATAAACCTCACCGTATACAGAAACAATGTAGATTGTCAGCTACATCTTTATCTGGCCACTTCTCCAGCGCAAGATTGTAAAAGGCATCTGGGAGCATCCTTCCCTGCCCAGTGGCCACCAGACCTGGCATTTGCAGGGGAGCCTGTGGGGCTTGCTCAGTTATTGAATTGGGGGTGCTTTGCCTCTTTTAGGCTGTAGCATAGTCTGTTTCATCATCATCAGTGGCACCACGATGCTCCCAGGGCTTCTGGAAAGGTTACAGGAACCAGAGGACCAGAGATCAGGTGAGAAATTCCATTTCCACCACCTTTTTTAAATACTAATAAATGCTTAGTCTCTGTGGTTATGATAAAAAGCTTGAAGCAGCCCCCAAGTGTGTTTCAAAGATGGAAGGACCAGAAGGCAAAGGAAAAAGGCCCCCAAATTTTATTATTTTGTATAATCAGAGTGTAATTGGAGAGCAGACGCTGTCTGTAGCATGCTGCCTTTGGGGACGCAGGATTTCTAATAAGAAATCTGGGGGGGAATTAGACCTTGTCTCGGTGGTGTTATGGCTGATTTACAGGGATGCACCTGGAGCCAGAAACCATGCTCCAAGTCACTGCACTTCAGCAAAAGCAAAAAAGAATACAGGCACCATTTGTAAATCCTTGCAAAAACTGGGTCTGCCGTGGAAACAGCGATAGCCCCTTAATTATAGCAGCGCTTGTGGGAGCTCTGATAATTAGGAGTTTCTGGTGTTCTGGAAATCAAAGTGGTTTCTATTCTCTTCTTTAATTAATTCAGGCTTTTATCTGTGAAAGTGGAGATGAATTAAGGTCCTGCTCTGGGCGAAGTGCAATGATGCAGTCCCTGGCAGGGTGAAGCCATTGGACCTCAGGACTCAGGCAACACCCCTCACACTGCAGCATCCCTGACCTCCAGGTCTCAATAGTTTGGGAAAATGAAGGGGAAGGGCCAGTGGGAGACACACTCCAGGCAGGGCTTGCCACATCACACACATGTCACAGGGACCTGCTGCATGAGGCTGTGTGTCCGTGTATCCAAAGCACAGAACAGATGCCTGCTGATGGGAATTCATGGGAGGCAGATTACAGACACCCAGTGTCATCACCTCCCCATGCTGGAAAAAGTGAGTCAAACTCTGCAGAAATCATAGAAGTGGTATAAAATCATGACTGCTTGTCTGCTTGTTTGTTCAAAGTAAATTAATGTCCCTTTTATTTCACCCTGGGATGGGTTGATTTTGGAAGGTTTTCCCTGGCAAACCCCTAGGCCTGTGAAATCAATTTGAAAATCCATGTGACTGTTAGAAGCTGACAAGAGCAGTATTTGCTTTATGGTAAGGACATACAGTATGATTAGATGCCTTTGTGATGTGAAATTGCATGTGTGGATGGTAGAGAGAAGTTTTTAGCAGTAGGCAAAACCTCAAGCTGATGGGACAACCACAGTGCTGGAAACAGCAGCATCTGCCACCCACCAGAGCTGAAGGCAGCAACCCAAGCCAGTATATTGCAATTAACCCCCACAGCTAATTAATCAAACCCAGCCCTGTCAGTGTTATCAGGGAGCTGACTGGAAATGATCCTTTATGTCAAAATCTGGTTTTAGATCTAATAAATCAGGACCTATCCTGGACAAGCCATGCTCCGGTTTGGGGCATCTCCATCCCCTCATCATTTGCCACACAGTGAATTCTGCTGCAGGTTTCCAAACCACAGGCTCAGCACTAGAGCTGTGCCCCAGCACAGCTTTGTGTTGAATTAAACTGTTCCACCCAGAAAGAAACTGCACTTCGACATCCACCTCGTTTTATTTTAGGTCTTTTTCTGGTTTATCCTACTAGATGGCGCCTGCACGACAGGCGGAGATGAGCCAGGCAGCGCCAGCGCCGAGCATCTCTACCAGGTCTCCTCCGTGAAGGGCTGGCTGATAAATGATATTTTTTTTCTCTGAAAGCCAGGAGCTGTGAAAGTGATAACCTGCCGGGAGCTGATTAGCAGCAGAAGACCGTTTTCTGGTAGAGCTGTGTTAACTGTGTTTTCCCACTGGCTTCCCCGGGAAAGCCTCCGAGGGGGCATGAGGCTCAGCCAGAAGCTGAAGCCTGGGCGTGTGTGAGCCCTGTACAGACACTTTCAGCCCGAGCATCCTCCTGGGCATCCTGGATGCATACCTGTGCTGCCAGAGTGCTTAGGAGGGTGCTCAGTCTGGAAGTGTCTGACACTGCTATGCCACTACCCATACCTGGGCATATCTCACCTAAATAGCCTGTTCCACAATCGAAGCATTTCACCAGTATTTACGGGTCATCAGCAGGAGACATGCAGCCGATGGGGAGGAGCAGGCAATCAGTGTGGATGCAGACTCCCATTGACGTCTCTGCACTGCACAGCCACCATCACCCCTGCACAGCCATTGGGTGGAAGAGGGCTGTGGGGGTACAGCCCATTTCTCCCCATCTGGGATGCTCAGGGAAGGACATTGCAATGTCTTGTCCTGCCTGCAACTTGCCCACAAGCTGCTCCCCTCTGCCTGCTCCCTCCTCACAGCTCCATGAGAATACAGCCAGATCTGTCCCCAGGACCATCAGGATTCAATGTTACCCCAGTATTTCCAGAAAACCCCAGCAGAGTCAAGGGGCAACACAAGGTTCTTTACCCAACAAAGGCACTATTTGTCCAACTCTGGCTTCACAGAGCCATCACAGCTTGCCCCACACCCACTTTTGCAGCCTGCAGCTCATTCCCCCCTGCACACACCCTCTGTTTCACAACTGCACTGAATTAATTTCTGGTCTTCATTTGCTGTCAATAATTAACCACACGTTATCAATTCCACCTTGCTTCCATTGTACATGCACCATTCCAGCCCCTCAGCTCCTCTCTGGGCTCTAATGATTTTGGCACAGCCAGACCACATGCCAGCCTGGAGCATTGTACTGGTGAACCCACCTAAAGTTCCTGTTGTCCTTCTGACCCATTTCCCAACACAGTATCACAGGGCCCCAGAAATGCAGCTGCCAGCCCAAAACTCAGCTCTGGAAAGGCTGGAGGAGCTACAATTACTGACTGCCTTGCCAGATAGGTTTGGATTGCAAATGCTAAGTTTTCCACTTACTGCCCCTGGGGTTCAGGGGAAAGTGGAGCCATTGTGGGTGGCAGGGTAAGATGGTGCCCTCAGGCTCTGTTACCTGAATTTGCTGCTGCTACCCAGTGCTGCCACATCTCCCCCAGGCCACTGGTGCACACTAGCCCTTGGGCTGGCACATGGACCTCTGTAATGCATCCAAGGGATGTGGCAAGGGGAAAGTGCATTGGTGGGGCTGGTCAACCACTGCCTTGGTGTCTGGGTACACACTCTGGAACAGGACCTTATTGATGAGGTGCAGGGCAGGCAGGAGGCAAGCTGGCCTGGTACACCCTTCCATGTGGCCACCTCAGATGGTTTGAGCATCCCAGCATGAGCCCCAAGATTCAGTGTGGGAGGTGGAGACTCTCCACAACTCCCTGGCCTGGCAGCCAGGATCTGCCGAGGTTCATCTGCTCACCCTTGCCACACTGTGCTGGCACATGGGCATTGGCAAAGCCTGCCAGTGCCAGCCCTGAGCAGCTCCAAAGCAACTGCCCAGCCCCACGGCAGGGAAGGAGAGGGATGACAGGACACAGGTGGCACCATGGCTGAGGGGACAGCAGGGGCACAGCCAGCTGGACAGAGGGGCACAGATGGTGCTGCCAGAGAGCCACAGCTCCAACCACCGAGTGATAGGCCAGGAAAGACAACTGCTGGGAGAAGAAGGGTCCAGCTGACACAGGGAAAACCTTTGCTCAGGACCAGCAAAGAGAAAGGAAAGCAAATAAGCAAACAAGCAACCAACATACAAACACTCTGGGTAGATGAGGAATTAAGCCACTTTGCAAGCACGCATCAAGTCACCTCATCAGGAAGGCAGTTCCTAAAGACATTTCCTGAGCAGCCAACAAAGCCTGCCATGGACCAGGAGCTGGGGAGGTTTTAGCTACCTACTGAGATAGCTGCAGGCAAAATGGAGCTGCAGGACTCAAACCATTCAGCAAACAGGTGACCCAGACAGAGCTGGCCACTGGTTTGAGAAGCGGGAGATAGGCATAAAACATGTGTTCATTTTGAGGCAATTCTTTGTGACAGAAAGGTGGGAAAGCAGAAGATATTTTGTTAAAAATGATGGGAATAAAGAGCAAAAATTGTTATTTGAAAAGGAAGTGGAATCTTGGGGGAAAAAAAAAAGTAGAATTCAGTGCTTTGGGATAAAGAAACCCCAGAAGACTGGAAATGGTCATAAACCCATAACAGTAGTCTTGCCCCAAGCAAGGGAAAAGTACAGAGGGAGACCCACATGCTGCAGCCACAGCATTACAGAGACCTGAAAGATCAAAGAAGAATCATGTAAAATGAATCTTAATGGCCAAGGCAAACAAGGTCTTGACTATGAGCTCTATAAATAAATTTAAACAAACAAAAATCTCCTTTACATAATGCAAGAGTGCAGGCAAAAAGATACAGAAAGCACAGGAGAGTTCAACGATTTCAGGAAGGAAAACTTCAGTTGCCACAAAGGGCTGATCACAGCATACAAACTGTTGTTAAGATATGCATGAGGAGACAGAGACCACCACAGCGAAGGTGGGGTAAGGACTAATCTGGGTCACTCAGCTGCGTTCAGTCACAGATGGACTTCACAGAGGCATGATGAAGTACAGATATGCCAATGATCCTCCTTCTCCTAACCTTGCCAACAGGTTTTCTCACCTCTCCAGTATTCCCCAATATCCAGGGAACTCTCAGCATCTCAAAGTTAGCAGTTTCAACATCCCTAGCTTCTGAAGCTTGCTCTTGTCCAAGGTCCAGCCACCAATGCAAGTTTCACCCAGCAATCCCATGTCTTCTCTGCAGCCTCCCCATATCAGCAGGTTTTTGTGCCTCTTACCCTATGGATGTGAGAATGGATGTGAGAAGCAGTGGGTACCCCCTCAAGCTGAGAGGACCCTAGCTACACCCCCTCAATCCCAAATAGCCCTGGTTGACAGCTGGCCCCATTTTCAGGAAACAGAGAGAAGGAAGAGGGGGAATGTCTGTGGAGGACAACAAAGAGAATGGGCTGGGATCATCCAGAAGAAGGGCTGTTCAAGATGGGTGCAGAGGGGATGACATCAAAGATCAGGAGATTAGAAAAATCATCTTAACTGCAGAGGCATCAGGCTTGGATCTGTGGGGCTGCACATCCCTCCTTGCAGGCTTCAGACTCAGATCCAACCAGCACCTCCGCAGCTACGCCACAGTTCAGGGACGCATGAGACAATCCCTTCAGGTCCATCCTCTCCGTGCTTCTCTCTTCCACTGGCTGAATGAACCAAAGCCCCAGAGGGATTTTTTTGTTGTTTTTTTTTTTTAAATCCCTGTGGGTTTGACCCGGTGTTTTTTCCTGAAAACACTACTTTCAGTGCCAGCTCTCGGCAGCTTGACAGTGCACTGTTGATGGTGTATCAGTGCGGAGCCAGGCGGCTGTGTGAGGGCTGGTTCCAACCGGACAGCTCCTTGCCAGAGCAGGGGTAAGAACCATTATCTGCTACACACCCCATGGCACAGCTTTTAAGAGAAAGCGTGCAGTCCCTGATAGCGTGCACCAAGCCACACCCTTCCATTAAAATGAAACGCTGGCTGGCTCTGAAATGCACTTATAAATAGAAAATTAAGTCTGCCTCCGACTCCTGCCTGTAATGGATACCGCGTCCCTGCAGCCTCGGCGGTGATGCCCTCCTGCCCCTGCGTGTTTAACCTCGGCACGGCAATGCCACCTCGGGAGGGCAACGGGGCTTGTGGTGGGGCCAAGGGTGGAGGGCTCAGGGCTCCCACACCCTCTTCACCCCCGGGTCAGGCGGTGCTGGGCCACAGCCTGGCTGTGTAGAACCCTGCTGGGCCCGGGATGCCGTGCTAGGCTATACCGAGCCGGGATAGATGATGCCGAGCCACGCTGTACTGTATTGAGCTGCGCCGTACTGGGCTATGTGGTCAGCCTGGCTATGTAGAACCGCGCTGGGCCGGGCCGTGCCGTGCCGAGACCAGTCGGACTATGCTGTGCTGTTCTAGGCCATGCCATGTCGCGTCGTTCCGCGCCGTACCGAGCCGAGCGGAGCCGAGCTGAGCTGCCGCCGGCAGGCACATGGGCAGGGGGGCGGAGCCCGCGGCCTGACATCACCGCCCCTGCCTCACCGCTACCGGACGGCTCTGCTCGCCCTCCCGCCGTCCGCCGCCGCGCAGAGGTGAGCACCGCGGGGGGGACGGGCACAGCGGGATTCGTCCTTCGGGGCCGGAGCCGTACGGTTGCCCCATAGCCCAGGCCGGCGCCGGCGGGGCTCGAACTTACAATCTTGTGGCCGCGCCGGGAGTGCAGTGCAGTGCCGGGCGGGGGTGGTTCGGCTCGGCTCGGAGGCGCCGCCGGAGTGCCTCCGCTCGGGGTGACCGTCCTGGGTCTTCGCCGCACAGCGCTCGGCCACGGGGCTTGGCCACGGGATTCCAGGCCGGTGGCCGGAGCGGTTCCTGGGGCAGTCTCGGCCGTGGCCGCCACAGTGCGAGTGTTGGGTTTGGGGCTGCAGCCAGATGCCGGCCAGGAATTTCCGAGTGGGCCGGCGTGGGCCGGTGATCCCCAGGGAGAAGCCAGTGGGATGCAGGATAGGGGCTGCGATGGGGAGTGTCAGCTGGAAGTACTTCCCGTGGCTTCAGGATACGTCCGTGCAGGTACGGGAAACTACCTGGCACCGGGCACAAACTCGCCTGCGACGGGGCGGGTTTTGCTCTTCAGAGTAGATTCGTAATGTCTTCGAGCGCGATTGGGTGGCGAGGTATGGGTGGATGCACAAGTCAGGTTGTGTTCCTCAGAGAGCAATTTGTGCTCTGGTTTCACTTCTTCATTCTCTACTTGCCAGATGCTTTGAGAAGGCAAGTGGCTTCTTCCAGCCAGCGCTGGTTTCCCAGCACTGAGATACGAAAAATCCCGAGGAAAGTCATGGCCAGGGCCCACAGCCCCTCAGCAGCAAGAGGGAAGCAGCTGTGTGGTTTATGTGCTGATGCAGCGACTTACCAAAGGTGCAAGGGCTGGAGGCTTTATCGGGGGGACACCGAGTAAAGAAGGGTGAAAACTGAAGGAATGGGATAGATGGCTTTGTAGTAGGCCCATGTCATAGGTGATGTGACCTGGGGTGGAACTGTCCCTGTTCAGTGAACTTGTCTGAGGTGTAACTTCTGCCAGGGGGTGCATGGGGCCAGGACAGCCCCTTTGCTGGACAAGAGGGAGCCTGGGTGAGCATTCATGTTTGTGAAGCCTTCACCCTGCTGAGCCCAGTGGAAGAAAGATGGACACTGAGGATCCCAAATCATTTCCCTTGGTATAGTCCCAATGAAATTAACACACAGAAAATTGCCTCCCATGGCAAGAAACCAAAACTCAGAGACAGCAGGAAAGGAAGGCCGTCACCCACAGCATCAAAACTCCTGTGGGCTGGCATCCTGAGGAGATGGAGGACTAATAAGATTTAAATGCTACATCAAGCTTAAGTTTTCTTCTTTTGTAAAATCACATTTGCTGTGAAACAAATGCACAGTAATACAAGATCCCAGAGTCAGTGCACATATTTAATTTCCTCCATGACTGTAAAGAGGAAAATGCTGATGACTCAACAAGTCTTTGTTTAAACAACAACAAAAACCCCACCAGACCAAACCCCAGGAAAACAAGCTTTTGGAAAGCATAATCATTTTTTGTTGTTCTTTGCTTTCTTTTTTTTTTTGGGGGGGGGGGGGGGATGTGTGTGTGTTTTGCTTTTATTGTTAGGAACTCTGCTTTGACTGTGACCTTGTAACATCACATTCATAAATGGAAGCAGGTTTAGATTCAGGGGAAACACATTTTTTCTGATGGTGGAAAACGTAGGCCTGCCCCACCAGCTCTCTTGAGAAGTGGGAAAGGCACTGGCAGCTGTGGTTAGAGATGTCACAAACCAAGAATTAGATACCACCAATTTGTTATCCATAAGATTCCCATCACTAATTAGAATTAGCTTTCTGTCAACCCCATGATGGAGGAAAATGCTGATTATCTTCAACTTTTTGTTTACTGCTTCTTCAAAGTGTAGATTTCCCTGCAGCCCTTCAGTGGATTAAGCGGCTTCCCATCTTCATCTAAGGTCGAGTGAAATGTAGCTTAACTGAAAGGATAAAACATTTTGAAAGCATGTGAGTGATGTGGGAGCCTGAATCCCATTCCCAAAAGCTCTTAGGTACTTGAACATTTTGCCCAGGGTTTAAGGAACTGAGACAGAAATTCCTCCCATCCTTTTTCCAGGTTCTCTGATTTTCAGTGAGTCTGTCTAAAGCCTCGACTGCAGTAGCACGTGCATTTCCATTTAGCTTGTATGAACACACCATAGCAGTCTTTGGAAAAATGTCCTAGGAGCTCCCCATAGATCATAGGCTTCAAGAGTCATAGGCTTCAAGAGTCAGGATCTGCAGATAACATGTCCCCCGCTGAAGTATTCTGATGCCAACTACTGATTGTGTGCAGACACTAATACATCCCAACATGAATTGCTTTGGCTACTTAGCATAAGTTAACATCTCACTCCAAGGGTGTCCTCACCAAAGGTGAGTGCAGGAGGCAGCATTCCAGCAGAGCTGGCTTTAAAAAACACAATAAAGGTCATCTAAGAGGGATCCCAGCTGTTCAGAACCAACTGGACAGACAGCATCAGTTCTCTGCAGCAGCTGGTGTAGCTGGGCACAGCATAGCTCTCATAGCGGTGGAGAGCCATGTGGTATTTGTACTCTGGTGGTGTTTGTTCTCATCCAGCACACATGGCTCTCACCAAGTGGTTGGGGTCCTTGGAAGAAGGTGTGTGCTGTGCATACCTACACATGCACATGTGCTCACACATGCACCAGACTTCCCAGAGAAGGTACCCCTGAGTTGGAAGCTTCTCCTACTGCTTTAAACCAAGGTGTCCTGCTTCCCAGACACCTCACAGCTGCTCAGCACAGCAGGTACGTCCATAACATGCCTTGAACATGCCCTAAGGAATATAGTGTGCTCAGGCAAAACAAGTGCTATGTTCAGAAGGCAGAATGATCACTGTGGTCATCATCCTTCTGTGGTTCTTTCCTAGTGAAGGCACCTGCTACCTTCTCTTGCTTTTCTTCCAGCTCCTCCCAGATCAGAAACACTCTGTCTTCTTCCTCCTTTCCTGTTGGTCGCATTACCTGCTTGAAGGAGTGAAGAAAAATAGAAAGAAATGTAAAAGAGATGACCAAAAGAGCACACACAGAGAGCAAGATGTTAGTAGCTTGGTGTCCCTCAACAAAAGGGACCAAGTGAATTCACCTCCTGGACTGACCAGCACAAGCCCTGTGCTCCCTGGGCAAAAAGAGCTGGCTCTGCTCTCCGGGATGTCAGACCAAAGACACATTTCTGCCTGACACAGTAACTTATGGTGGAGAGGATCTGTCTCACACAGTAACTTATGGTGGAGAGGATCTGTCTCACACCTGTCTCTCATTCATCTGGATCCCTGAACAGGACTACCTGGTTGCATTTGCCCCATCTCTACCAGGAGCTGCTGGGAAAGGTAGGTGAGGAAGAGCATGGCCCGACACAAGCTTTGTTGCCTTTCCTGGGCAGAGCTTCCCATTTTCACCGCTGTACTTATTCAGGGCTGGCTCAGAGCCTCCATGTGCTGTGTGTCATGCCTGCACTCCAAAAGAGGAAAACAAGGGATCAGCAGGAGCTGAGCTGACCTTGACCTATTGGTTGTGTCTTCACTCCACCCCGTACTGCCTCCCAGGCCATCTACTCTCTCCATGTGGTCCTATGCATCCTCTGAGTCACTGTGAGAGGCAAAATCATAAAGGCGAGGGAGTGCTGATCTTGGAGACCCTTCTAACAGGCACTGCAGCATGGCAATAGCCAATCCAAATATTTTTCATGCACATGCAGTGCAATTTCTCCATGTCTTTCCTGGAAAGAAATAAAGAGGTTTTAAACAGTCAGAGCCTGCCAGCTCCCTGCGGTGACTGCTCAAGTCAGGTCTCGCTGTCTCCAAAACCTTTGAGCTCCCAGCAAAACAGCATACACTGCCTGGAGAGGAGCAGGAGATATTTTCTCCAGCTTGATTCAGAAAGGAGCACTTCCTCTCATTGTATCTGGCCACAGGGCATTATCAGATGTACCTGAGAAGGTTTCACCATCTGGGGTTTTTTTTTGCTGCTTCCCCATTCTCCTTGCACTTTGGGAAGGGGAAGGCTCAGCAATGTGTGAGTCACTGTGAGATAGTCTTTTATTTGGCTTCTTCTTGTTTGGTAAGAACAGCAAGCAAATGAAGACCCCCCCCCAAAAAAAAACAAGAGAAGCCACGCAAGACTTAAGTATAGCATCTGAAGTTGTAAACCATCCATTTGTGTCACTTAAGAACTGCAAGATGCTAAATAGGGAAAATAACCTTCTTATCCAGAGGCACATCAGCCAGGTAAAGTCCCATGTGCTGTGTCAGCATCTGCTTTACCAAAACTCTATCTGTGCTCTCCACAATCTTAATGCTGAAGCCTCTGGGTTTCTCAGACTTTTAGATTCCCGTTTTATCAAGTTTTACTAGAGGGAAGGTTCTTCTCAGGCTTCTCATTATTCTACTGACATAGCAGACACAGGCAGCAAGACCTTTCTTGCAGAGGAATTTCTTCAGATAGGGACTTTGCTGCAGTGAAGTGGCACTGCAAAGGCCCATGGTCCTTCAGCAACAAATCTGGGAGAAGCAAGTTTGGGGCTATTTTTGGCAGAACCTGTTGGTAACTGTGCTTTGAAGTGCATGAGCCAGGAGACCTAATTGTGGCCTTCCAGTATCTGAAGGGGGCCTACAAGAAAGCTGGGGAGGGACTTTTTAGGACTAGGGAGAATGGGAAAAAAAATAGAAATGGGTAGATTCAGATTGGATGTTAAGAAGTTCTTCACCATGAGGGTGGTGAGACACTGGAACAGGTTGCCCAGGGCCGTGGTAGAAGCCTCATGGAGGTTTTTAAGGCCAGGCTGGATGTGGCTCTGAACAACCTGATCTAGTGCGAGGACTCCCTGCCCATGGCAGGGAGGTTGGAACTAGATGATCCTTGAGGTCCCTTCCAAACCTAACAATTCTATGATTCTATGGGTCTGATGAAAAGACTGGGCCAAAAATTTGTTTTCTAATTCCATATCGTAGGCAGGTTATTTTTCTATTCAGCATTAACATTGTCCATTTAATCTTGGGAAAGGAAATCGTCCCTGGCAAGTGGCCATGGGCTGATGTATTTATATAGGCAAACTGTAACCAAAAATGTCTGAGCTTGTGTGGGAAAGAGAGACTATTCTGCCTACATGGGAAATTCTGCCAGCCCTTTCTCTTCACTGTCCCCTGTTTTGAAATATGCTTCTGAATTTTGTTTGTGGTGAAGAATATGTCACAGTCAGGGACATGCTTTGGCTTCACTGCTGGCTCTGAAACCAACATCCTCAACACTGATAAATGTTTAGACCAGAGGGTGTGCAGAGTGAGGAGGGTCAGTGCCTGTCAGCCTGTGTTTTCATTAGTGGGTGATGGAGTAGGGAGGCACATACTGAATTTGTAGGTGACACTAAGCTAGGAGAGACTGAAAACATTCTAGAGGAGAGACTAAGAATTGAAGATCATGACAAATTGGAGAGCTGCTTTTAAAATCCCCCAGGGGACGTGTTAGGTCCTGTGTGGTAGGACCAACTGACCGTGCGGGCACTGGGTGAGCGACCAGCCAGGCAGCGGCTGCAGGGAGCCAGAGGACAGGGTGATGGGCACCATGGCCCCTGAGTCAACAGTGTCACACAGTTGTGCAAAAGCAAACAGCCTGCTGAGATGAAGAAAGAGAAGTGGCACGTAGGGGAAGTGGTGTCTCTGCTCTAGCTGGTGCCTTTTGACGGTTGGACTCAATTACCTTAGCGGTCTGTTCTAAACAAAGCAATTCTACTATTCTATGGTTTTAGGAGCTTGGTTGGAAAACACCATTCTGGGCATTCCCCAGGAAAAAGGAGAACAAGGAAGAGAGGCTGATTTGTCAAACATTTGGCAGAAACATCTCTGAGAAAAGAGCTGGGTTTCACTTGTATAGGAAAAGCTGAACAGAGACAAGAAACTCATTCTCAGATGCAAATGTGTCTGCAGAGAGGGAGGGGGCAAATCATTTGCCATGTCCTTTGGGGGTAAGACAGGAAATGATGAGGCTAATTGGATTTAGAGATACAGAGGGGAGAAAGCTGCAGGAGCTTATGGAAGTGGTTTTAACAGGTAAACACCTGATAAATGAGATTATCAGATAAATACCTGCCCTGGGGCAGGGACAGTAATGAGGACCTGTTAATGCAAAGTGCATCAGAGTGGAGAGCAGGCTCCAGAGTCCCATGGCAGGTTTAAGGTGACAGCAACCCCACACCCTCAGCACCCAGCAATGCCTGCTCATGGCAAGACTGCCTCTCTCAGGGCAGGTGTTTGTGCCACCTCCCCACTCCAGAAGCAGCGGTGTGAGGTGAACAGCCTCCCTTCCTGATCAGTGCTCCCTCACTTTTGGGTGAAGGGGATGAAGAACAGTGGTGGGGGGAAGCCCAGCTCTCAGCATTTCCACATTCTGATATCCTTGGTAGGTTTGCAACATGGGTTTTGCGGATGAAGTAAAATCTATGGGTGATTTATTCCTTTTGCCAGTTCCTGGTTTACGCCATTGAGGTGTTAACTCTGCTTTGGAAGGAAAAAGGGGGGAAAGCAGCAGCAAGCCTGGTTTCCCCCCATTCCTTCCCCCCACATGAAGAGCAAAGGGGCTTTTTCAAGTCAGGCTGGGCAGGACTGAAAGGTCTCCTGAAGTGTGCACCAAAGCTGGAGTTAAAGCAGCTTTGGATAAGCCTTTTTCTTACTTAAATCTTTTCCACTCCCAACAGGTATGTGGCATTTGCTGTGCTCCTTGCAGGGGCACTCTGGGTGTGGGAAAGAGACTTAAATGGTTTATTTTCCCTGGAAACAAAATGGCTGTAGCCAAAAAATACACAAATGGAAACATCAGGCACCAAATGCTCCTCTCCATCTGGGGCTTCTGGAGGGTTAACAAAGCAGGCGATGCCAGCAGGCAGGACACTGAGCAGAGGGCTTTGCAAACAGAAGCTGTAGGGCTTTGGCTTCGTGGTTCAAAGGTCCCTCCATGAAGACTGAAAGTCCCCTGTGGGCAGAGATCAGCTCTTTTCCTCTGGGATGTGTGTTTGTAGGACCATGCTCTATGGAGCTGGGCACCAGCTGCGGCTAGCAGAGCCCAAAGGGCCCATCCTGATGCAGAAAGCATGATGTTCCTCTGCCATGACTTGACCAAGGGCTCTGCAACATCGTTTGATTTCTCACGCAGTTTGCTGGTCTTTCAACCCACAGGGCTCATTAAAGGGTGTAGACAATAATCATGTGCTTTATCTGAAATAACATCCAACACAGAAGCTGAAGCACAGAGTAGGCTCTGTGATGACCTGCACCAAGTTGAATCCACAGCTACATAAGACTCAGTTGTGGTCAGGCTAAACATAAAACCTGACCTTGAGGGAAAACATAAAAGCAATTGTTCTAGCCACGGTTCTGCTGGCTCAGGCTCTGGCCATGAGGCTGAGCTCAGAGAAGCTTTTGTGCAAACAGGAACCAGTTTGGTTGCACATGAGATTTCTGCCCTGTTCTTTAGCATGTTTTGACTCAGCAATATGTTTAAAACATTGGTTGTTGTTGTTGTTTTCACTAGAGTTATTGTAAAGCCAAGTTGTCTTTTATCTGATAAATCTGAATACCAAGGCAGTGAAATGGGTCTTGATTTTTTTTCTTTTTGGCCAGCACTGAAGTGGAGCTTTGTGCTTTGCCACCACAGGTCCACCCTTCTTCAGGGTTTGCAATTCAAACATGGGCAGGCTGTGAGTTACAAGAACCAGCTAGGCTATCCTCCTGCACCAGGGGAAGTGAAAGGGGCCCAAAAAGATGGTCTTATTGTTAAAGATGTGGTCAAGGATATCAGAGTTGTCCCAGGCAAACTTGCTGACATCCTGTTATCATTGGTATCTTGGGCCCCCACGTCTGTCAAAAGAGGATAAGGATGGAGCCAGCTCCCTGCTAGTGGTGGGAGATGATCTGCTTGGCAGATTGACTCTGCTGTGAGCCCAGTGACACCTGAGTGAGCTCCTGCAGCCCAGCTCTGTCCAAAAAGGCTATCCTGCTGCAAAACCTGAGTGAGGCCATTCAGTGTGGGCAAAGAGGCAGAAAAACCTTGTTTGCCTGGCATTGAGCCTAAGCTAACAGCCTCTGCGCCTCTGCCAAGTCTCAGGTGCAAAACACGTTGAATTATCCATGTTTTTCTTCTGCGAGAGCCCCCTCCCTCTGCCTGGACAACAGAGATTTGACTGCTTCGTTTCACCCAGCTATTGCCTGTCTGATCCTATTCTTTTGGGCAGGAGTGGCCTCTGGCCAGTTTTGGTAGGGTGCCTGGCAGAGGGGCGCTCCCCGTCTTGCTTGTTGCCCATCACTGCTATTCTCCTGCAAATAACAGCAGTAACTGCAATGCTGTCAGTGGACTGGAGACAGGAACAAGCATGTTACAGCTAGGCACTTCATCCCCACTCAGTGATATAAGGGTGTCATTCATAGTCTAGCTGAACTGCTGTTCAGCTTTACAATGTATTAGATATTTTAATTTGGCAAGTGCTTCCCAGTTAGCTTTGAAACTAGTTTACTTCCACTAGGCTGTGCTTTAAATCATCTTGTAGCTTCCTTAGTAAGAAACTGATCTCCTTGAAGTGCAGGTGCCGTAACTCAGCAGGGGAGCCATTCCCTTGGTGGGGAAGATCAATAAATGAGGCTTATGCTAGGCTTCAGCACGCTACAGTTGTGTCCGAGCAGAGGTCTCCTCTGCCTCTGGGTGACTCCACGGTGTCCTAGCCACAGTGCTTTGCACTGACCTTGGGTGGGTTGACCTTGCCATGAAGAATTAGCTTTGGGAGGGAGAGTTTTAAGGAGGTAACACATTGTCCATAGATGCAGGAAAAGTATGAGCATGGTAAGTCAGGGTGGTGCTGGGAGGTAGGGGGGGTTTGCATGCTCCACAGAGATACAGAAGTGCAAAAAACTGTTGCCTAATCACATTCCATTTCCAGGCATCTGTGAGGCAGAGACCACAGTGTTCCTGTGGGTGAAATGGGTTTATGGTGAAAGAGGGATTTCCTCCCTGTTTCTTAGGGGAATTTCAGTGTGTGGCAGTGACGGCAATGAGACCTGCAACAGTAGGCAGCAGTCAGTGGCAGGGACCAAGCGGCCATCCCTCTAAGGGCTGTGCAGCAGGGACAGATCCTGCTCCAAAGCTATGACAGTCAGAGCATGACTGAAATAATCAAACCAAAATCCACAGAAAAGGTTCTGAGGCTTGGTACTTTTTAACTATCCTGCTGGCTTCAAAGGCCATTTAATTCTGTCATCCTTTTTAATTACAATAACTGGAGACAGCAAAGCTGTTTATCTCCAAACATTGCCAACATCTCTCTCTGCATGTTCAGTGGCAGTTACAGGACAGAGAAAACACACAAGAAAATTTGCTTGCAGCAAAATTCATGTCCCAGTGGGAGCACAGAGAGAGCTTTTGAGGTGCTTTTGATTGATTATGAAATGAGTCTGTGGGTGACAACTGCTTTGTCACCCTGAATGTTGATTTCTCCCCTTGGCTGAAAGCCAAAGATGCTTCTATTTCAGGATAACATTTTGTGTGTACAGGTGGTGGAAAAGGGGAGGGGGGGGGAAGTGGTATAGGAAAGAAATCTCATCAGGCTGAACAATAGCATTGGCTCCAGAACAAATAGTTCTGACCACAAATACATTTAGGCAGAGCACTGCTTTACTTGGTAAAAAGTAAAGCAATGTGCTTTTGAAAAAACGTCTGATTAACAGGGGCCAGGAGATAAACCCCAACATCTTTGAGATGCTTTCCTTTACGTTAGGGATTTAGCAGCACAGCTAGTTGTGGTTGAAGAAGACTGGTGTTTCCATTTTGCTCTCCAGCATTCCCATTGGCCTGAGCTCCACCTTGAGGCTGATCTTCAGCTCTTCAATCCCAAGTGGTCCCTTCACCCTACTCCCCCATGTGTTTCCCCTTTCTAGGTTTTATTCCCTTTTTTTTTGCAGTGTGCTCTTTGATCTATGGATGTATACAGTGGTATAGTAGTCTTGGTTTGTATCCTTTCCCAATAATTCCTGGATGAAACATCTTATTGACTATGATACACATGGAATATACCATGCAGGGGAGTGTGCACCAGCAGCAGCCTGGCACAGCCAGTGTGACCAAATCAGTCTTGCAGCACACAAAGCTTTCTACAGGTCTGGAACAGAAACAAAATCCTTCAGAGGCCAGCATGAGTAATTCTGAATTTAACAGGACCCTCAAAGCATGAAAGAAAGTCTATGTGCTATATGGGGAGCAGGGAAAAGGTGTTATTAAAGGGAACTCAGTGTGCCTTTCTTTGTCTCATGCTTTCTCCTGAGAGCACTTCTTCCATGAACATGCATCTTTAGTCTCTGGGACAAGGGGGTGTTTGGTGAGAGGCAAGGAGAGCAGCCATAGAAACAGTATTGTTAGCAAAGCTGTGATTTTTTTTGTATCCAAGACAGTGAATTATAATTTCAAGGTCCAGCTTTCCAGGAGGAACAGGACTGAGAAATCATGGTTGCTGTGTGAAAGATCTTCTCTCCCAGTAACTCAGGCTCTGTTTGATGTCATTTTTCTGAGTGGTTTTAACAAATTTACAGCTCATTAAAGCATACAAATAGTTAGGGGGCTGATGCCTGTAGGCAGCTCTTGCGGTGTGTCAGTGAATTTTGGTGCTCAGGCACTTTGAATGAGGAGATCCTTCTGCAGAATCTTCACAATAAAGATTGGCTGTCCTAAATGACCATCATGCAGAAGCTCCACTTCTCAATATTCCTTCCCTTTCTCAACACAGGTCCTCAGGGAAATCCTTTCCCATTATGAAAATTATTTACTTCTTATCCTTTGTTTCCTACTGTTAACTATCAATGCAGAAGTGCCCTTCCTCTTTGCACAGCTACTGTGCCAATCCCAGGAAAGCTTTGGGTCAAGGTCACTTCCAAAAGTCTATGAAAAACACAGCCTGCACTGGGGACCAGCTCACCCCATCAGAATGGTCACCTTTGAAAGAATTTGACTAAGTATAAGGCAAGACTGTGTTCTGCCACGACCAAGTCATCTTGGTTCCCAGTATGTCACAGGTTTGTTAATCGTGGTCTTTATTATCTCTACCAGTATGCCCAATACAAAACCCAGATGTCGTGGTGTGTAAATTCCCTGGGTGATCTCCTGAGCCCTTTAAAAATCTGCCTTTCAGGAATTTGCCATTCCTTAAGGGCAAATTTGCCATTCCTAAAGTCAGGAGTCAGATCTGAGCTGCTGGTGGCACAGTCTGTGAGCAACCTGGCAGTTTCCTCCTTGAGTTTCTCCTGACCTCCAGGGCTGGCTTGTGTACTGCTTGTAAATTTATTGATCTGCTTAAAGCCTCTCCACGGCCTCAATATCTAATCTGTTACAGAGAGCAGAATGATACAGGGCAAAATTCATTAACGTTTGTAAAGCTTATCAAGATCTTTCGTGAGCAAATCCCATCATGTTTTAATACATATTTTTAAATGTCACAAGTGTGTTCTCATTACTCCTCATTGGAGGAGGAGCTAAAGCAGCTTGCCAGACCCAAATATTGTAACAGGCAAAGGCTGCATTTACCACTCTTCATTTACCACTTTTAAGACACTTCCATTTCAACTCAAACTCCCTGCCTTGCTTCTGCTCTTGCAAATCAGAAGCACCTTTTGTCTTTTCTAAATGTAGGCTCAGGGTTCCCCATGGACCCCTGGCCCTGGGATTTTCAGAAGATACCTGGTAGTTCCATGGTGTGTCTGAGAGTTATTGATTCTTGTTGCTGGTAGCATTGACCTGGCTTCCTAGTGTGAGATACCAGCACGAAGAACAGCATAGTGTGGATGAGTTCATCCAGCAGACGTGGATCACAGAAACCTGGGAAACCCTTTGCCTTCCAACCCAGTGTGGTGTTTTGGCCCCCTCCGATGGTGCTTGTGCATTACTGCACACGTGGTGGGTTTGTCAGGTGGGTCCTGGGCTACTGGGCTCTGTTCAAGCAATGTAAGTGGCATTTAGAGGACACAGTCTCAAGCTGCACCAGGGGAGGTTTAGGCTGGATGTTAGGAAGAAGTCCTTCACAAAAAGAGTGACTGGCCATTGGAATGGGCTGCCCAGGGAGGTGGTGGAGTCATCATCACTGGAGGTATTTAGGAAGAGACTGGATGGGGCACTTGGTGCCATGGTTTAGTTTATTAGCTAGTGTTGGATGACAGGTTGGATTTGATGATCTCAAAGGTCTTTTACAACCTGGTCTGGTCTGGTCTGGTCTGGTCTGGTCTGGTCTGGTCTATTCTATTCTATTCTATTCTATTCTGTTCTCCCCCATGACCACAAACATGGTCTGGGACTCTGTGAGAGCTCCACAATGAATTTGCATTTCCACCTGTTTTTTCTTCCCAGGATGTCCAGAGGAGACATGGCCAAACCTCTCCTGGGCCATCGGAGCATGGAGGGTGACCCCAGCACCAGGCCCGCGGCTGGCCGCACCATTGGGGTGCTGGGGAGCGGGGACTTTGCACGGTCGTTGGCCATCCGACTGGTGTGCTCCGGCTTCAAGGTGGTGGTTGGCAGCCGCAACCCCAAGCGGAAAGCCAGCCTCTTCCCTTCAGCAGCAGAAGTCACCTTCCAGGCCGAGGCGGTGAAGAAGACAGATGTCATTTTTGTGGCGGTTTTCAGGGAACATTACTCCACCCTCTGTGACCTGGCTGATGTGCTGGCAGGCAAGATCCTGGTGGACGTTAGTAACAACACCGAGATCAACTATCACAAGGAATCCAATGCCGAGTACTTGGCTTCCCTCTTCCCAGCCTGCACCGTGGTCAAGGGGTTTAATGTGCTTTCTGCATGGACGCTGCAGTCGGGTGCCAGGGATGGAAATAAGCAGGTATTGTTTTCTTCTGACAGGGGCCAAATCCCAGCTGTTTCAGCAGCTGAGGTCTGTCAGCATCAGCAAATGGGCTTAAGCTCCAGAAGAAGGGGTTTGAGTGCTGGCTGTGGCATCCAAAGACCACCCCATAGCTTCTGCATTTCTCTGCTAAGAAATTAAGTACTTTGATTTACTTCACACTTTGCAGGTTTGGGGCCTCTGCCTAAGTGAAGAGTCTTGTTTAATTATCTGTTTATCTAAACACAGCCAGTAAAAGAAACTGGTGGTGCAGACATGGAAGGAAACTTGTGCAGGAGAGAGCCATGGTAAATGCCCATCAGAAAGCTTGACAGGAAGCATGATGCTCAGTGGAATAACATAGGCTCCCTTTAACACAGGGAATGTGGCCCTCCTGACACACTCTTTCCCAGCAGTCTCACCTCTCTTTGCCCTGTGTGTATCTTTCTGGTCATTGCAGGTTCTGCTTTGCTCAAATAACCAAGAAGCCAAGCGTGCTGTAGCAGAAATTGCTCAAGTCATGGGATTCACCCCTGTGGACATGGGATGCATGTCATCAGCCTGCGAGATTGAGAACATTCCTCTGCGCCTCTTGCCAGCCTGGAAGATCCCCATCTTGTTGTCTCTGGGGCTCTTTCTTTGTTTCTTCACTTACAACCTGATCCGGCAGGTCATCCACCCTTACATCAGGGAGCAGAAGAACAAGTTGTACAAGATCCCCATCGAGGTGGTCAACACAACGCTGCCTTGTGTGGCTTACGTCATGCTGAGCCTTGTCTACCTGCCTGGGGTGGTGGCAGCCTGCTCGCAGCTCTACTATGGCACCAAATACAGGCGCTTCCCGGATTGGCTGGACCAGTGGCTCCAGCACCGAAAGCAGATCGGTCTCCTCAGCTTCTTCTGTGCAGCTCTGCATGCTGTGTACAGCCTCTGTCTTCCCATGCGCCGTTCCCACCGCTACCAGCTCATTGAGATGGCTGTCAAGCAGGTAATGTGGGTCAGCACCTGTAGTAATCTTCTGTACACATCCAAGAGGTCAGGTAGCAGGCTTAGTATCTTGGCTTTTGTGTGTGAGACAATGGGAATAAGCTGCTCTCTGTGTGAGCACTTCCCCCACGGGGCAACCACACACCACATACCAGGCACGCACCCATACACACTGGGGACCAGTCCCT
This sequence comes from Dryobates pubescens, assembly GCF_014839835.1. Lineage (NCBI taxonomy): Eukaryota > Metazoa > Chordata > Aves > Piciformes > Picidae > Dryobates > Dryobates pubescens. The sequence goes on along the minus strand of NC_071613.1, from coordinate 46,062,372 downwards.
CTAGCAGCGTGTTTTCTGTGCATTTACAGCCAGGGCTAGGATCAAATTCCTCTATGCCATTGCTCCCCAGGAGCACAGACACACCTGTAAAAGCAGCCTTTCCCAGCAGTTGGCATGTCTGAGACTAGGGCAGAGAGAGAAAAAATGTTAGGAGGGAATAAATACAGTAATGGTGGGAGCAGAGTTACCTTCAGCCTTTCTCCCTAGATTTTGGAAGATCCCTGTTTGCTCACATTGACCTTCACAGTGACTACATCATAACCCCAGGGGGTTTGTTTTGTGGAAGGTGTATCCTCATCACAATGTGCCTCCAGGAGTTTAACAAAATGATGGCAAAGAACTGGTCATAGTCTAAGAGAACAAGGAAATGGAAAAGGACTTTATTGCCTTATTGAGATTCTTGGCAGTGTTTATCAAGCACGAGATTGCTACCTTCTGGCAACTCAGCCAACTCTAACTTGGCAGTGCCATGAGAAAATGTGATTCTACCCTTCTGCCTCTGGCTTCTAGCTGCTCTGTCCTGCTCCCTCCTGGGATGGTAGAAGCTTCATGAAGCTGAGTGGGGAATCTGATCAAGGAATTGTCCCACAACCAATCTGCTTTCTGTGCCAGGGTATCTTCCCTAGTGCTTCCAAATGCTTGTCCCAACAGAGAGAAAGGCAGGGACTGTTGAGGCAGAGGGGAGCAAGGTGGCTCATTTCAGCTGCAGTGCCTGTTCAAAGCATCCATCAAACAACATCCCCAGCCTCTGAGCTCCAGCATGGAGCAGGTCCTTCTCACATTGCCACAGTCGCACATTAATTTCAGGCAAGCATCCTGTGTTCATTTCCTCTCTATCTCCTGTTTTATAGCAGCATCTTTGTTTAGTAAATTAAACCCATTTAATGGGCTAAAGAGGGTGGTTTTAAATGTTCCTCTTTGCCATGCAGCATAAACCCCATCATCCCTTCCATTAGTATGAACAATTTCCCCACTAAATGCACTTAAAACAAAGGTTATTAGGAGACTACTGCATATTCAAGCATCTGTATTTGTTTTCTTTGCTTTAAATGAACTTCTCATTCTGTCCTACCAAATGCAACTTTGGGGCTTGCTGCTGTGGTTCAGGGCTGTGGAAGCTGGGAGCATTCAGCAGTTCTTCTCAGCAGTTCTTCCCAGCAGGCTTCAGATCAGATCTAGCTTTGGCCAAATGGAGGTGGGGATGAGATAACATTTCCACACACCTGCAAACAGGCAGATAGCACAGAAGGTGTGACTAGGACCCAGTGACCATCCAGGAAACCTGCTTCCAAACCCAACCCAAATACAGATAAAGTTCAGTCCCTCTATTTCTAAGTGCTCTGTTTTAACAAACATTCATTGTCGTGCCAGGCTGTCGAGAAGAAGATGAGTGTCTGGGTAGAGGAGGAAGTCTGGAGGATGGAGATTTATATCTCTGTTGGAATAATTGCCCTGGGCTTGCTGTCGTTACTTGCCATCACTTCACTTCCATCCATCGCAAACTCTCTCAACTGGAGGGAATTCAGTTTCATCCAGGTAAAATTGACATTTGTTGATGCCAGCAGTCAGAGTCAGGCCCTCACGCAGACCATGGAGGGCAGAGGTTGACCTGCTGTCCCAGAACATCACTGTTCTGGCACAGCAACTGCAAGAAACACACTTGTATAAGGACCAAACCCTGCCACTCCATACCTCCCTGTGCACCCTGAAGGCATAGACCACCCCGAAGAAGGTGATACCAAGTGGCAATGACAGTGGGATGTGGTGTGTCCCACGAGAGCCATGATGCTTTCACTCAGAGCTTGTCCAGTCTGCTGAGGGTGCTGCTGTCTTGGGGGGAAGGGAAAATGCAATGTGTCATGAGCATCCACGTGAAGATTAGTTGCAGGCTTTCCAGAAGGGAGTCTTTAATGTCTTGGCTGAAGTTCTTTCCCATCCTGCAATTAGCAGCATTAGTTTGAGATCATGAGAGAAAAACAGGCAGGACTTTGCCCGCCTGACACACCTCTGCGGGGTCCTTCCCTCCTCGCTTGGTGTCCAGGAGCAGCCCAGCCACTCACAGCTCAACACCTTCTGAAGGTAGAAAGGCAGAAAGCCTTGGAGTCATTTTGAAAGGGCAGGGTTGTTCACTTCCATGGGCAAGAGCCACCCTGAAGCCAGTCACATGTCAGTCACACACAAAATGTCAGAGCTGCTGTGAGGAGTTTGCACCAGGCTGTGGAGGGCAGGTAGGTAACCCACCATTGAGAGCTGTCTGCAGGACACAGATCTGCCCTTGCATGTCACAAGGAATGAGCTTCTGAAAATAAAAGAATGTGAGAGGGCAGTGCAGGGGAAGGTCAGGTTTGACAGAGCTTGCATGCACACAGATATTCAATAGACAGGTTCAAAAAAGGCTTAGACTGGTCTATAAAAATGCCAGAGCCCAAGAAACAGAGAACTGGGTGTGATTTCCATGAAAGGTCCATGTCTGTTTCTATCGAGTGAATTAGGAATGCAATTTTTCTATCTCCAAAGTCATTCAGCGGTTTAGACACCTTCTTGCCACTTGTAGCAATGTCCAAGTTCCCAAGAGCCAAATTCCTGTAGTGATTTGACTCCACCATGTGGGATATTCACAAACCCCAAACTCAGGGGCTGTAACATTCTTAGGGATGCAATTGGAGTGAGTCTTAGGCTAACTAATGTGGATATCAAGTAATGAACCTTCAAGCATTCTCTGCACATTAGAGCTGATTTTGAGGCCAAATTCCACTCACCATTCCACTGTCATATCCCATAGCCCTTAAACCCCTCATTGCTTTTGTCTCCTACATCACTGCTGCTTAGTGTGCACCAGGCTTCAGGTCCTGCAGCAGTGATCCATGTGTCACTCTGACATGGATGAGCTCCTGTGGGACTCTGTCCCCCTTCACCTCCCTTGCAGAGACTCTTCATGCACAGCAGTGCACACCTAACCCTTCAAGAGGGGAGGGGAGGGTCTGGGGATGTAGGAGTGAATATCTATCATCCAGCCTCTCCTGTTGAAGCTCTTCAGCAACATATAAATAATTCAGTATTTGTTAGAGCAGAAGTTGGAAACTTGCTCCATAGCTTCCTTCACAAGTGCCCCAAAGATCTAGTCAGTTTGTATTTTTCCCTCTCTTCCTGTGGACTAGTGAGGAATTATTTACATTGAGTAGAAAAGCCTCACCAGGAAAGCTTGACCACAAGAAATCATCCCTTGGGGAGAAGGAACACCTGGCTTTAAACCTTTCTTTCAGAGCAGACAACAGGAGCATATTAATTCTCACCACCATTTCTCATGGGAGGGCTGCAGCCACCAGGGCATTGGATAAGTGATCCTGCCTTAGGCATCTCATACTAAGAATCCCAGGTGAAGGAAAGTATCTCCTTGCAGCCTGGAAGGAGTCTTTGAAACCCCTTGCTTTCCCTTTTGGCTTCCCAAACAGCCTGGCAGTTGTCCTGGAAGGTGCTGGCATTGTGTGATGTAACATATACATCACAGCAGGGAGCGCTGAGGTCTCCTACCAGTGCACATCATGATGTTATTGCTTGTGCCCTTTGGGACCTCTTCCTGCAGCATTCTGAAGGTATATCAGCACTGGGACCAGACAAGTACATGATGATCGGCTCTAAAATAGCCTTTGGCTGCCCCACATGGGAACTGGCTGGCTTAGTTCATGGAAAGACAGACCTATTTCTGTCCGTGTGGGATAAAGCATGACAGCGCGACGCAAGCTCCCAGCTGATCACATGCAGCAGAGGCACGGCTGGTTTGTGCCCTGCTGTGGAAATACCATATCAAAAGTGCAGGTTACAAATCTCCCAGCATGCTAGCTTCTGTTTTTTTGTTTTGTTTTGTTTTAAATGAGGACTCTTAAGTTATTTTCTCCTCAATAAGTTGAAGATGCTTTTCTTGAGGCAGTTAGGAGCAGGTGGAGCTACTGCTCCCAGGCTCCAGAGGTTAACACCTGACACAGTGCAGTGTGATCCTCTCAGCATTAATGCACAGCAGCACAATGTAAATACAAGGGGTGAAGCATGAGGCTGATTTCTCAAATATTTGGGATGTTGAGCACTTGACCCTTTTACAGCACATTAGAGGCATCATGACTTGCCATACCTGGGAAGACTAAAAGAGGGAAAATGCGGAGTGCAGCCACCCGGGCAGATGTCTGCCGGAAAATGCAGCGATTCATTGCCATCCCAGTTGAACTGGCTGGTGTGTTTGAGAGATGCTGCACCAAAAGCTTCATTCGAGACAGGGGTTTGTTACAAATTCAGGACCACTCTGGTCCCCTCCTTACCCAGCTTCCAAGTCTGACCTTTTCCAGCAGCAGTGTGTGCACCTGTATTAATGTTGCTGGATACTGCCACACTCTTAAAATACACACCTGTAGCCTGACAAGCCAAAAATCCCATTTAGGTTGCTGCTAAGGCTTGAGGAATAAAACAGTTATTTTTTATTCCTTGAATATACAAATTTCAATTAAATATAGTTAAATTGGATACACAGTTCCCCTGTATGTCCAGTTTTGATTAGCAGAAAATGTAGAGGATCTAGACACTGGATAGCAGGACTGATTCATATCTAATTCAGTTTATGGGAGACATGTTTTATAGTCCCTAGTGCTTTACAAATCAGCTCTAATTGGCTGAGGAGTACAAATGTGTGTGATTGCCTTTACCTTCCCATCCTGAGAAGTCCTCCTGGAATTTGAAGGTTGAATTGACCTGGTTTCTTTCTTAGCTTGTGCATCACACGATAGAAAGAATCTGTCATCAGACCTTTTCTAACCCTCCCGTCAATGAAGTGTGAGCCAAAGCTTCTTCCATGGAGCTAATGACTTCACAGGACTGACGGCAGCAGAAGTCAGACACATAGTTGGGTCGGGAAGGGGCCGTTTGCTTTGGATGCTGCCCAGACATTTGTAAATGAGCCACATGTGACTGAATCACCTTGGCTGATGCATTACTGGGAGCCTCACAGACACCAAGGAGGTAGGGAGAAGTAAGAGTTAACACAGGGCAGAAAATCTGTGCAAAGCCTGCATCAGGAACACACCATCTTCATACAGCTGTCTTTCAGGGGGGCTTTACCACCTTATACATGGGTGGTGAACCCACATTCCCCATGCTGTGACAGTGCAAAAGAAACCTCTGCCACTGCTGGGGGGGGGCGGAAAAAAAGAGAGAGAGAGAAGGGGGGAAAAAAAAGAAAGAAACGAAACAAGAAAGGAAAAAAAAAGAACAAAGGACAAAAAAAAAAGAAAAGGGGGGAAGAAAATAATAAAAATAAAAAGGAAAAAAGGGGGGGGGGGGAAAGGAAAAAGGGGAAAAAAAGGAAAAAGGAAAAACAAGAAGAAAAAGACAAAACCCAAACAAACAAAAAGTTTTATAGCCAGGAACTGCATTGAAAGTATAAATGAGAGCAGAGCTTCAAAACTCAGTGTGGTATCTAGGCTAAGTATGGTGGCCAATCAACCCCCACTGGGCGTTCAGCAGGTTCTGCATTGTACTGCACGGAGTATATGTTGAGCTGTATGTACTGAGCCAAGCTGCTAACAGCAGAATGTTTTAGTGCAGACCAAGCTGTACTCAACTGACAGCTTGCCTAGCGAGTGCACCCATCGAGCCCTGCTGACCACGGGTCCTTCAGCCAGCATCAGCACTGGGACCCGCCAGGCACCCCTGCTCACCAGACAGCCCCTTGCATGTTCCAAGTGGATCAGCCCACTGCTGCTCTCTGAGGAGCTGCCAGCAGTGTTTCCAGCCACCAGCAGCTTATCCATGCTTTTTTTTTGCCAATTAGCTTTTTTGTTTCTAGCACCCTGCTGTCTGCACACAAAGGTGGGTCACTGAGTGCCTGTGATGGTTTGTCACCTTTTGTCCTACTAATTTCCATTCCTACTTTTCCTCAGTACCAGCAGCACTTGAAAGAGAACCTGTAGAGGAACAAACTCATTATCTCCAGCTCCGACATCTCTGCCATGCACAAAGCCCTGCTCAGGCTGACTCCAAAAGCACCCTCCACCCAGGGTCAAAAGCATCTCCTGCCCCTGGACTTCATACTGCCCCCTTTACCTTTGCCTTGCTTTACATCTCCACTCTGCTAGATGAGTCTCAAGTTGGCATTTCCAACCTTTTGCCACTCAAGGATTTTTTTTGTCTGTTGGAGAGAATCTCAGAGCCAATAAATTATGTTTGAGCTATGGATTAGATTGTGCTGTTAGGTTCAACTGTGATTATGGCATATTGCAGCAAACTCCTCCTTAATTTTCCAAGTGAAACCAGTCTTGACCCTATTCAGGTTTCCTGCTTGTTACCACCCTGGTTTAGGAATTGTATGTGGCTTCTGGTAAGGACAGTTGTTCCTGCAAGAAAGGATAGCTGTGGGGATACCTGCAGGACTGAGGTTCAGTTCAGAGGTCGGCTCCTGACACAACACTGAGTAATTAATGCTCAGCTGTAACACAGGAGAGAGTTCCCTACCTTGGCAGGGGGATGAAGTCTTGGCAGAAGTCAGCAACACCCACATAACTGCCTAATAGGTGCTGAAAAAGTGAAGTATCAAGATCTGGTAGCATGCTTTGGAGCTTTCCTCTTCCACTCAGTCCTTTCAGCTGTCTAAATTATTAGCTCTGAAGCTTAGAAGCATCTTGGTCTAGATGTTGGTAACAACATGGTACATTTTTAAAAAGCTGTCTGGATTTTTTAATGGTTTCCCAATAATCAAAAATGGGAAGAGATGCTTTGAACTGAGTAGTTTTGCAGCTGAGAGAGAAAATGAGTAGCCCTTCCTCCTGTCTTGCCCTAGTCCCTTATTCCCCTGCTGTGTCCTCTTTCCTGGACATACCTTCAGGAAGACCATGTGTCTTGCTGATTTCTGATTAGCTGCACCAAGGCAGATATTTTGACTTGTAAAGGCTTCCTTCTCTAAGGTAAGGACAGCAGCAGCAAGCTTTTCCCTGTCTAGGCATCTTGAAATTTGGTTATTACAGTATCACAGTATAGTCAAGGCTGGAAGAGACCCCAAGGATCATCAAGTCCAACCTGTCTCCACAGACCCCACAACTAGACCATGGCACCAAGTGCCATGTCCAATCTCCTCTTGAACACCTCCAGGGACAGTGACTCCACCACCTCCCTGGGCAGCACATTCCAATGACGAATGACTTGCTCAGTGAAGAACTTTCTCCTCACTTTGAGTCTAAACTTCCCCTGGCGCAGCTTGAGACTGTGTCCCCTTGTTCTGGTGCTGGTTACCTGGGAGAAGAGACCAACCCCTTCCCGGCTACAACCACCTTTCAGGTAGTTGTAGAGGGCAATGAGGTCACCCCTGAGCCTTCTCTTCTCCAGGCTAAACAATCCCAGCTCCCTCAGCCTCTCCTCTGCTTAGACCAAGCATTCAAAGTGGGGCAGCAGTTATACCTGTGCTTTTCTTCAAAAACACAGCAGCAAAGGCTTGTACTTCAGATGCCTCCAGGACTGAGTGCCCAGCTCAGGAGGAGTGCCAGCGGGCAGAGGGAGCTGGCATGATCGGGAGCCTCCACTTCTGATCCTGACAACAAAGCATCAGTGAAGGGACCACAGTTTAAAACCCCTCTTGAGAGCAACTCTCAGAGGGATCTCAAAATATTGAGGCACATTGTTATCTCTGTAGGTGCTTGGGAGCCACAGTCTCAGCTGAAAATGGGGAAAGTTCTTGCCTCCAGGACAGCGGATGAGTTCTTGCTGCCTCCCTGAGTGGATAAAGTGCTCTTGATTCCCCATTTCAAGGACCTAGTCCATCATACAACCTGATTCTCTGGCTCACAAACCAACACAGGTCTCTACAGAACAGAGAAGGAAACCTTCAGGGCTGTTGCTCACCTCAGAACAGAGCATTTGTCCCCACAGTCTCATTTTCCTGTAGATGATGGCAGTTACCCAAAGGTATCTGCTCTGTGTGAAGCTACAGCTTCACTGACTTCTGATGGTGCCAAATGCTGGTCTGGAACTGCTGCTTCACCCCACCAGTCAGCAGCCTCTCATCAGCCATGGACCAGCAGGCAGTGGAGCTGGCAGATGTGGCTTGGGAGGTGCATTTGTGAGCTGCCTGCAGTTACAAGCTCAGCAGGGGCTGGGATCTGCTGATTCACATGAAGGCAGGAGCCCACCTCTCAGCTGAGTTGGCAGCATCTTCTGGGAAACTCCTGCTGCGTTTCTAATATCACACTTAACCTCTGATTAGCAAAAGAAAAATGCAGTCTGGCACACCACCCAGGGAAGGTTTCCAGCCATGTTTGATTCTGTCCAAGACACACAGGAATACTCCTTGCTTTCTCTGTGCTTTGTGCACTTTAAAAACCATACATATAAGACTCTACAGTAAAGTAGCCAGACACAAGGTCCTCTGCTAACTGGTGTGTGTTTCTCTTCTTTTCAGTCCACCCTTGGATTCATTGCCTTGGTAATCAGCACTCTGCACACACTCACATATGGATGGTCAAGGGCTTTTGATGAGAACCAGTACAAATTCTACCTGCCTCCGACCTACACCCTCACGCTGCTCGTCCCATGTACTGTGATCATAGCAAAAGTCATCTTCAGCTTGCCCTGCATCCAGCACAGACTTCTGCGGATCAGGAGGGGCTGGGAGAAGGGCAGATACGTGAAGTTTGTCCTGCCCAGTGCAACTGGGGAATTTTCAAGCGGAGAGACCTCTAGCAACGTCTAACAGAGCCCCAGCTGTGAAAGAGGATATCAAAGCACTATCAACATTTCTATAAAGGTGTTTCTTTTGGTTAAACACATGTATGTTTTGGTATAATTGTATAGTGGGCAAATAATAAAATTTGATGGCTTTAGGAAATGGATGACCACGAAACTAGTTTAGATTGTAGTAGCAGTTAAATTATATTGCTGATTTGCTAGGACATTTATTGCCTTAAAAATGACTGTGAAAGCCAAGCCGGCAGCACTGATATTTATGGGGAAACTGAAGGACTCTGTTAGTCAGATCAGTCACTGGAGGTGCTGGCTGGCAGCTCCCCTGACCAGTACTTTTTGATTGCTTTCCTAGCTGCTCTCAACAATTTCAGTGGGGGTTTTGTTATTGTTGTTGTTGTTGGGGGGCGGGGGGGGTAATATTAATTGGGGGGTTTATGACAGCAAAAATGTCCTGCCTGTTGAACATCTAGATCAATCAAGGCAGGGAAGTTTAGAAAGATGGATTGTCTTTGGTCTTGGGTCTCCTCAGTGAACTCTATGACAAGTAAGAACAGCAATATCTACAGGATGTAGCATCTGCAGATTTTACTAAAAGCATCCAAACCTGACAGCAAGGCCAAGTATCCTGATTCTCTCAGATACAGACAGCACTTCTGGTCCTCTAAACTGTTCCTGGTGCGCTTTCAGAAGCCACAAAACTAAAGCACCTTTTCCAGCAGTAGAAAAGCACTTGAAGAGAGCTATCCCTAACATTACACATCTGGTCTGCACTGCAGGCTCTGCAATGAAAGCTGCTGCTCTATGTTCTGTGTTTTACTAAGCCAAAGTTTCCAGCAGCACTGGATGGAAATAGAGCGAAGGTAATTATCAGACAGTCCTGCTGCCTCACAAAATTACATGGAGAAAATCAAGGCCTTCCAGCTGGCCTTATATCATATAATAGGGTGAAGCTTTTAGAAGCCATTGTCACCTTAACATGTCCATTTACACAGACAAAACAGCAGCTTTGTATGGTCTTGCAAAAGGATCAGCAAGTTTTGACCACAGCATGAAAATATAGCAGTTGTACATTCTGGGCAGAGTCCTTTATTGCCTTGACCTTAAAAAGTCATTTGCTACATCACATCAAGCAGGTATCAAATGCTCTTCTGACTTCACACTCACTTTGGACATGGTACAGGGCAATGAAGGTTTCTGTCCTAATTTCATTTTCCACCCGTCACTTTCTATTCCTTCAAGCTCTTGCTCTTTATCAGAATAATTCTTTAGGTTCTGGACATCCAAATCACCAAACAGAGAAGGTACAGCCATTCACAAAAGCTCATTTAAAAGCAAGCAACTGGGGTGACACAAGAAGTCTACCTCAGTAAGGTCAGGCACAAGGACATGGCTAGAACAGCCTCATTTCCCTACAGTTAAGTAAAAGACACAACTCAAGTGTTCAGTATTGCTTTGAAAAACAATAGCTGTCAGCATCAAATGAGTCATGGTTGTGAGACAAGAAAATACCTGCTACTGGACCAGTTAACATAAATGAAATTCAGAGGGCCAAATGATCAACTTTGGGGTGCATAAGCCCTTCTACAAGCAAACTTTGCTTTTGTAGCCTGGATGATTTCTACACAGAAAACCTTAGAAATTCCCTGTATGGCTTCAAAATTTACAGCAGCATTCTCCAAATATTGCTAATGCTGTCAGTGATGATATTGAGGGATTTTAGTTTTCTTGCTTAAGGCTTACAGTAAAGTCTCCAAACACCACTTCATTTCATTGACTAGAGAGAAATGGACATGAGGGAAATGCTTAGATTTCATAATCAGCTGGACTTTCTGGTTTGTGGATGGGGTTTTTTGGCAACACAGGGGAGGTACCATTCTTCTCCACTATCCTCTTCATCAAGCTGTGGTTATTCAGGTTTCCCCACCTACCTCCACAACCTAGCCCAGATCAGCACCTGATCAAATCACTCAGCAAACAGACTGACTACCCAGCACTTTCCATTTGTGCTTGAATGGTAGCTTAAGTTTCTGCATGGATTTGAGACAGTTTCACCTGAGTGTAATTGCACCAGTATAATTCTAGTTTAATTCATACTTCAGGGAACACTGGATTCAGAAAGCTTGTTCTTTAAGTCTTCTCCTGCATTTCATCATCAACATAGAAGCACCAGCTTACACATTTTCTGGTTACAGCAGTGTATTCCAATGCCTCTTTTTTCCACCTAAGGTTCTTTTCACATCTTTAGGATAGACAAGACCACTGCCTGGTGGAAGAAAACAGAAACAAAACATAAGAAGGACTAGGAGACAAGTAAAGAACATTACCCAAACTTGCAGGCTTTGTCTTGAAGGGGAAAGGTGTGGTTTTAGTGTGAGTCACACAAGGTTGAGGACTTACCTTTCTGCCCAGCAGAAGTAAGATTTGCACCTTTGTTTAGATGACTTTCTTACACACATGCCCTTTCCCAACGATGGCAAAGGGACAGTTTCCATGAGCAGGAGCAGAGTAAGGCACCTGGGCCTTCCTGGGGAGCTGGTTCTGTTAGTGAGCCAGCATGGTCCCTTTCAGATGGGCACAAGCCCAGATGGACAGATGAGCCAGCTCAAAATCCCCACAGCTACTGCAGCCCCATGGAGTCTAAAAAAAGGCTGTTCAAGTGTCTCCAGGTACTGCCTGTGCCAACAGACTGTCCAGCCAGCCACCATCTCTTTTAGAGACTGAGACTGGCTCCTACAAACGCACAACACCATTTCAGATGGTGCCCTCTGTAGGCATCTGGTCCTGAAAACGTTTGACACAGTTTGCCTAATATCTTCAGATTCTGGAGTGCTGAGAAGTAGGTTGAGAAATTTTTCAGTTACCTTCTCCCTACACCTTTATTTTTTTTGGATGTGAATAGGGGGTTTAGTGAGGTTAGCTTACAATTTACCTTTTAACTGGTTTTGTACCTGGAGTTTCTTTCTCTGTATATTTGTACACACACACACACACATATATATATATATAATATTGCAGAATATATAGCTGGAATGTAAATTCTTTATACTTTTATTTTCTGTATTGCCTCCTATGTGCCTCTGGGATATGTAAGAACCAACTGAAAAGCTGTAAGAGTAAAGCCAGTTTTAATCACTGGCATCTGTTGTTACATAAAAGATATTCTGAACAGGTCAAGATAATACCAGAAATCGTTTGAGTCTTTTCTCACTCTTTCCACTAAACAACACCATGACTTTAATGGCAGTAGTAAAGCGGTGTGATTACCTAAAATTTAACCACTAGGAAATAAAACCTACTACAGCCAGCAGCTAATGGAGTCTGGTTATCAAGCTAATAGCTGAAAATGGTCATTGCTGTGACCTACGGTGCCAGGGCCTCAATTACAGAGTTCCTATGCACGTGGGAGGGCACAAGAGTGTACAGACACACCTTCCATTACAAGAAGCTAGTGATATGACACAGTACTTGTACCACAGGATCAAACAAGCTTAATTCACTAAAGAGAAAGTGCTGTTGATACAGAGTTCAAGAAAGTGGGAATTCCAAATGAGAGTTTATAGGACTGGAAAAAGAGTTTTAATACTATCAATTCGTTCTCTGTCTCTTAAGTCACTTCTTCATAGAAGTGTCATGCCAGATCAACCAACTTCTAGATCTGCAGTGCAGCATTTTAATGAGCTAATTTGTAAGCTGATTTTAACAACTCCATTTAAATTCCTGTGCTGAAGATTAACCTCTGCAGGTACAGTTCTCTCACTCCTCCTGTTTCATAATACAAGGCTTTTAACAGTACAGTTAGTTTCTCACTCCTCAGGGATTTACTTACAAAGTCATATATCAACCTACAGTTACATCTCTGCAGGGGATGCAGTTGCTTCAGCAACTCTGTACTCCCCCCAGTCTTTCTGAGATGGCCAGTGCAACTGCATGACCTGCTACAGGCTCTGCTGCATGACCTGCTACAGGCTCTGCTACATGACCTGCCACAAAACTCTGGTGTTACCCTTGAGCTCAACATCTCACACACAGAGGTAGCAGGACCTGCAGACCACGCTTCAGATTCAAGGAACTAGATAGAACAGAATAGAGTAGAAGAATAGAATAGAGTGGAATGGAATAGAGTAGAAGAATAGAGTGGAATAGAATAGCAGAATCACAGAATCACAGAATCAACCAGGTTGGAAAAGACCTCAGTGATCATCAAGTCCAACCTATCACCCAACACTATTCCAATGGCCAATCTCTCTTTCTGTGAAGAATTTCTTCCTCACATCCAGCCTAAACTGCAAGATTGTTTTAGAATCATAGAATTGTTGGGGTTGGAGGGGACCTCAAGGATCACCCAGTTTCAACCCCCTGCCATGGCCAGGGACACCTCACACTACAGCAGGCTGCCCAAAGTCACATCCAGCCTGGCCTTAAAATCTCCTAGGGATGAGGCTTCCACCAACTCCCTGGGCAACCTGTGCCAGTGTCTCACCACCCTCATGGGGAAGAACTTCTTCCTAATATCCAATCTGAATCTACCCATTTCTAGTTATTTTTCCATTCCCCCCTGTCCTATCACTTCCTGACACCCTAGAAGCCCCTCACCTGCCCCATCAAATCCCAGAGCACCTGGGCTCTATTGGAGTCTCCTCCCACTCCAGGTGTGGTCACTTGGCCCTCCCCACCCACTGCCCTATTTAATCCCCCCCAGGAAGGGCAGAAGCCCTAAGCTGAGCCCATCTGGGCTGAGGATCCTCCTCTCATCTCTGGTGAGTGCCCCTGGTGCACACTGGGTGATGGTGGTGGTGACAACAAAGGCCGGGGGGCCTGGTGGCCCCCCGGTTGTTAGGGCAATGATTGATGACTACTCCACTATCATCCATGGGTGCTGGCTGAAGAGCTCCAAGTTCCTGATCACTTTTGTGGGGAGATTGAGCTCTAGGTGAGCAGCTGGACTTGGTGGTCTCTAAGGTTTCTTCCAAACTTCTATGATTCTATGAAGTCATTCATTGGGAGATTGGCCATCAAGCTACCATTGAGGCCATTACAGCCTCTGGCATGATGCCCAGCAGAGGACAAGGCATCATAGGGCACTCAGATCCTCTGCCTTTAAATTAAACACCCTGACCTGGCCTCAAAGGAGGTAGTACAGTTGCCTTCCCTCTGTTCCTAACATCCAGCCTAAACCTCCCCTGGTGCAGCTTGAGACTGGTTAGACTAGGACAGTTTTCTCCTATCTATTTGATTCAATGAACAGCATCAGTTTTGCAGAATTTCTTCATAAGGTTTGTTTTTTTTAGTGGAAGTCAGAACCATGCTTAATTTAAAGCTGAGCATACAACATGCAGCAGGAAGATACCATCTATGATTAGGGACAGTTCTTGTGTGCAGGACTTTCATAATCAAAGACTAAAAATAACTGGTGCGTGTGTCTAGCCAGGAGGATCACTTGTTGCAAGGTATAGTACTACCAGAACCTTTTGAAGACTTAAAGTGGCACTACTGTATTCCTCCTAGAAAGATCATTTGCTTTAAATTCAGAAACCTCAGCGCTGGAGGATCCACTACAGCTGCTGTTCAGCTGCTGAATTACTCATGTTATCTGTTTCCTATATCTGGTCTGCAATTAGCTAGCTTCAGCTGCTGCAAGCCAGCTTGCTGGCTTAAAGAGCTATCCACAATCAGAGGTTTAAGTATCTGTCTCGCTCAGCACTCTAGAAAACAAAGTTGCTGTGCAAGGTTCAAGTTTGGTCTTGCAAAACCAAGCTTATTTAATTTGGGTGGGATAGGGAAAGAGAGCACTGTGAAGCAATGTCCATGATGCCAACTACTAGAATGTAAGGCTTTAATTTCTAGATTGCTGCTTTGACTCTAAAATCAGCTGATGTCCTCCAGTTGCATGGATGCAAATACATGCAGAGAGCCAAAGATGTGACCTTGAAGTAGTATGAAAAAAAAAGCCAGCCTAACACCACACCTTCCATTTTGGAAGTCTCAGTTCACTGAATAAAATAAGATGTTCCCTAGGCTTCAGCTAGAGAGCAGAATTAAGCTTTCCCAAGGTGTGGAATGCGAGCTGACAGCTGAAGTTCTTACAGCACTTGTTGCCATTCCTGGTACACAACACTGTGAGTCACCTGCCAGAGAGCAGAAACGGACATAGAAAGGTAAATCCTTATGCTCTCTGTCATACTGAACTCTTGAATATATTCACTACCATGTGAAACTCTCACTCTTCTGGCTAGCTGCTCTTGGCCTGCTACAAAGGAAAGAAGATGTTGCTATGAGAAAGAGAGTGAGGATGTTAGCAAAGACGAGGTACAATCCTTATAAAAAATATCCTATCTCTGGGAAGCCAAAAGCTCTGGCCCCATTCTCTCACCCACTGCATCACCAGCCTAAACATTCACCTCTCAGCTATCTGCCATGCTTCAAGACAGGGTGCTGATCCCCAGAGAAGCAGGACTGGGTGCTGCCCAAAGGAAGAGAAGCAAGAATATCACCTCCCAGACAAGCTGCACCACCATGCTGGCTGCACCCATTCACACAGTAGGTCTTCCCCTGCAAAGAGCACAGCTGCAGTTTTCCATGCATCACCTATAGATTGTGACTAGTGTTTGAGGTTTATGATAGTTAGGAATCAATAAGCAGTTCTCATAAACAGTAAGCTCTGGTGAGACCCTAGCATGACAGCAGTGCTATGAGGCTAGAAGAAAGGAAGTAAAGCAGCAGCCCAAAACAGAAGCAAGCAAGAATTCAGGTCAGCCAGGCTCTACCTGCCACTTAACTTCCTTCTCTTCAATAGTCTCCCTGGCACCTGCAAGCTGCTGCAAGAAAAGTGACAGGAATCTCAGCAGAAAGCCCTGTTGCACCTTGTCCCTGTGCAACAATTCAAATTTACTCTTTTAACCAGGCAGCATCCAGGCATGCTTCAATCATTGACAGCATTAAGCTGTGCATGGTGCTTGGGTTTGGGCTCTGAAACTCGTATCCCATCTCAGCTCGTGACCGCTCAGAAAGCATGGCCCAGAGAACACAGTGCCAGGTTCTCCTCAGCCCTCGCTCTACAAGGAAGAAATAGCAGAAGCTTAGAATCAGAAGCATGGAGGATACATTTGTTGTGTGCTTAAGCTCTGTTGCTGAAGATGCTTTGCTCTGCATGTGTGTCTGCTCTGGGTGGTTTTCCTTGTGTTAAAAATAGGGGAGGGGGAGGGAAGGGCACATTGAAAGTCTACTTTACAAATCCTCAGCAAATTAACACTGATCTTTTCCAGACAATTCTTCAAATGAATGTTCTGCAAATGCCTCCTCGCAGCATGCAAAGATTTAGATATGCTGGCACTGGCTCTGCAGAGGATGCGCTCCAACAAGAGGAATTTAAGCGCTGATACCAGTTCAATTTGCCGCTTTTTGATTTTAATATAAAAAGAAATTCTTTCTGCAAGGAAAGATTCAGCTTTCATCACCCCAGCCCTAGTACAGCATTTGCAGGCTAAGCCAATTCACAGATAAGCACTCTTCATAAACATTACATATTTCTTGGCTGACGCAGGTTCTGGAGAGCGAAAGAACAGGCTGTGCTGACATCTGGTGGCTTTCTCTGCAGACAGTTTATGGCAATAGGTTTGGGCTTTTCACTGCTTTGGATTTTATGTGGGGTTGTTTTTTTTTTTCATTCCTGATGTAATTTCTCTCATTTCCTTCCAAGATACAAAGCATTCTGATTAAAAACATTTTTGTTTCTACTCGACCGGTGGACTGTGCTGTCCTGTGCCAAATCCTCCTGTAAAGCAAGAAAGGATCCTTTGTTGTGCACTATCAGTGACTGTAGAAAAAAGACTTCTCTTTATTTCAATGCATATTTCTTCTTGAATACAAACAAAAAAAGGCATGTTCTGTCACAGGAAATAGAATAGAACAAACCAGGTTGGAAGAGACCTTCAAGATCATCGCGTCCAACCCATCAACCAATCCAACACCACCTAAACAACTAACCCATGGCACCAAGCACCCCATCAAGTCTTCTCCTGAACACCTCCAATGATGGTGACTCCACCACCTCCCTGGGCAGCCCATTCCAATGGGCAATCACTCTCTCCGTATAGAACTTCTTCCTAACATCCAGCCTAAACCTCCCCTGGCACAGCCTGAGACTGTGTCCTCTTGTTCTGGTACTGGCTGCCTGGGAGAAGAGACAAACATCTGCCTGTCTACAACCTACCTTAAGGTAGTTGTAGAGAGTAATAAGGTCTCCCCTGAGTCTCCTCTTCTCCAGGCTAAGCAACCCCAGCTCCCTCAGCCTCTCCTCGTAGGGCTTGTGTTCTAAACCCCTCACCAACTTTGTTGCCCTTCTCTGGACATGTTCCAGCAAGTCAACAAACGTTCCAGCAAGTCAAATGCTGCCATTGCATATCAGGAGGTGCAAACCTAATCATTAAAACAACACAAATCAGCAGAGGTGTCAGCAAGAAGCACAGGGAAGTGGCTGGGAAAACATGCAAAGGTGTGTCTGTTTCTCTAACTCAATAGGAAAAGTCAACATCCTGATTGTATGAAAAGTAGCAAAGCTGTCTACTGGGCATCATTGCCTGACTCATTCATCATTTGCAAACCTGTGCCAAGTAGTACTATGCAAAGGAAGTCCTAGAAAGAGTATCAGGTGCCAACCAGCAAGACTGAGCTCAGTCTAGACTGTTCACTAAGCAAAAGTGTGCACTTGCTTTAAGCATTTGTAATGCCTCCAGCCAGCTGCTGTCATAAGACACCAAGAATGAGTTTCACATGTTCTGGTTTTTCCCTCTTGACTTCTGGACACTCAGGATTTCTGTGGCTATTAGCTTCCAAGGCCAGGACCCGAGGATGCCCTGGCACGGCTGTGGTAGCTCTTGGATTGTTACCTGCAAGCTTATTTTAAGTCAGTGATCTGTCAGGGCATGTGCTGAATACTCCCAAAGAGTGAAAGAGAAAACCACAACTTATATCTTATTGCCAGATCACCTTTAAGACAGCATGTTTGCATCAAATAAAGCAGCTCCACAACTTTAACACTGGTACATATCAGATCTTTGAGACTCCTTTATGCCATTAGTAACTGTCAACATTTAACTCGGCTATCCATGTGTAGCAGTCTTCACAGCTCTTGCTGCTTTGAGAGGATACATCACTACCTCCAGACATAAAAATACACAACCTGTTACATGCAGAGGGTATAACATGACAAAAACAGAAAGAAAACAACCAAGACACCTACTCCAGCAGTTTGAGAGTTCAATTAAAAAATCATTAAAATGCACCAATTTCATAGCTTTGGTGCTGTAAAAGACAGCACTACTTCAGCATTTCTTTGCCAAGAGTGTTGTACATTCAAGATTTTACATCCTCAGTAGTTGCACTGTTACCACTTCTTCATCTTCAGAACAATTCCTCTCCTAATTTCCTCTTTTTTCTTTTAGTATCTATTCTTCCACACTCCCTAAGCAAAACTTCAGCCTCTCTGAAGTCATGCTTTCTCCAAGAAACACACACACCCTTGGCTTGCAGTTTGACTGCCCCTCCCTGTTGCTGTGATACAACCCAGGAGAAGCTGTATTCATCAGCTTGCACTCTGGATGCTGCTCTTATTTTTTTTGGTAAGTCAGTAAACAAACAAATAAATAAATAATGGTACATCACACTGAAAGATGACTCCTCACTAACCCCATGATGTCTAAGAACACTAGCAAAACTATGATTTATCCCACTATACATCATGGAGAAGCCAACTTCTGGAGGTTAGGAAGAAATTCTACACAGAGAGAGTGATTGGCCATTGGAATGGGCTGCCTGGGGAGGTGGTGGAGTCACCATCATTGGAGGTGTTCAGGAGGAGACTTGATGGGGTGCTTGGTTGCATGGTTTAGTTGTTTAGGTGGGTTGGATAATAGGTTGGTCTCTTCCAACCTGGTCTATTCCATTCTACTTGGATTAACAGTAATTGTGAACCAATGCAACAGTTCATGTCCATGTTGTTTGGTACCAAACATGGTACCAACTCTGCAGGTGGTTTCCTTCATTAGAAAGGCAATTTCATAACAACATGGGCAAAGACATCTCAGTCTTTAGTAATTTATTAGCCAGTGTTGACAGATTTCATTGAGTACTCAACAATCTTGGAATCAAACCTGCTGTGACACAATTATATATTATCACACAATTATATATGACACAATTATATGTAATATCCCACCAAAAACTGTTGGAACAGCATCTATCTTAAATTGTCAATTGTTATCTATGGCTTTGTGGGGCTTACTTGAAAGAAGCACTATTAAAGGTCCAATTAAAAAAAAAAAAAAGTAGAAAAACACTTCAGGAACAACCCAGTTTACCAAGTAGAGCTATTGAGAGCACTACAAAAGGCTCTACTGTGCTGATGTAGAAAGAAGCCAATGAAGTGCTCCTGCCAGAGAGAACTGAGCTCACAAAGCAGCAGCTTAACTCTTCCCTTGGTAAGAGAAGCTAAACCACAGTGCCAGAAACAGCACTCTTGAATATTTGCATTAAAACATTTACCATCTTCTCACTGATCCTGTAGAATTGCTCTGCCACAGTGCCACACTCAATGTGGTAGTGAACATTTGTAATAGTACTAGACCAGAAAGGGTAGTTGCTGAAATTTGGTGACTCTTTCAAACACAAATGCCTTAAAGAGATCACAAAACCCATTCAAGTCTGTCTGAAAGGCATAGAGATAAAATTCAAATCCCCAGAACAGGAGGGGGAAAAATGATAGTGTTTGCTCAGTCTGAGAGCCTGAGTGCATTGACAGACATCACCCAGATGCCTTGGTAGGACAGTCTGAGACACTGATCTCTCCAGTATGCCATCTACTTCCTACAGCATTACTTTCATGATGGTAAATATGGCTGAACACAGCTGGTATACTCTGGAGTGCAATGCATTAGCTTAAACTGTCTGAGAAGATGAGTACAAACTCTTTTTAGCCAGATTAATCTGCAAACAAGACAGAGAGTATAAGAAGGTAGCTGAGATGCAGGCCCGTGCTTGGGGAGAAGGCACCAGCAACAGAATGGCAGCTTGGACAGGAGGAGGAAGCAAGTGGTAAATTCTCCTCATAAATTCATCAGAGCATGTACAAGAGCATCCAAATTCCAAAAGAACACAGGTGACTCCAGCAACAGAGGACTTCTCCTTACAAGATGAAGATACAATCAGCCTTTTAATTGCAGATGACAAAAGGGTAGACTACTTTCACAAGAGATCAAAGCTCTGCTTGAAGCAAAGCTACCAGTAACACCAGCTACCAAAATCAGTCTAAATCAGCGAATTGTCAGGAAGAATGGAGGAACTGAGGTGGGAACAATACATGGAGATTTCTTGGGCTCTACATCTGAAGTACTCCACTTCTTTTTAGATATTCTGGAAATCACCCATTTGTTTTCACTATCACATGACAACAGATGGCATGCATACATAAATAAATACATAAAAATCAAAGCTCTAGAAAATTACAAGCTTACTTCTCTGGAAAGAGTCTGATTTGATTTAGCAAAGCCTATGCCCAAACAGCGTGCTAGGGCAGACAGCCAGCATCACTTTTATCACGGTCAAGAGAGGCTTAAAGGCACAGTGCCCCATCCTGGTACCCCTAAAAAGCAGTTTCATAAGCAGTATCTATCTAAAGGTACTTTATTGAATGCATGTTTATTTCTCATTATTCTTGACTTAGTTAATGTAGTAGGAAAGCCTGGGATCACCAAGAACTAACATACAGCAACAGAATATTTGGCTCTTGGAAAGCATGAAAAAATCAATTCCAGTCTTGGCTCTCAGACAGGGCCTCTCCTTGCAAAAATGCAACTATTCTAGTTTTATTCTTAAATCTGAAATCATAAGCTTTCCCTCCATCTGGAAAAGAGCCCAGTTCTTACTTCCACACACTGATGTCCTGGCAGAACTCAAATTGCTATCTCTTACATTAAGGTGTCTCCATGAAGTAAAGCTAGACAGAAGCGAGCTGGTCCTCGAACACAAAAGCCTCCTAACAGTCATCTGTCCCCTCCAGAATGCTAAAGAGGGCTAGAAGAGAATATAAAGGAAAGCATTCACTAGTGAAGAGCATGAAACACTTGCCAGTCTGCACCATTTAAACAAAAGCAATCAAACATAAAATGAGAGAAGTAAAGCAATGGCTTAAAACAGAGATTCTCTTCTCCAGCCCTCCTAAACACCCAGTGGCTTGGTCATAAAACTTTTCCATTTTCATTAGAAGCCAGCACTGTGATGGCATCTTACTGTGCATTGTATAATCTCCATACATAGCTAATGTCTGCTATAGGATCCAAGAACATGTGTCACAGGTCAGAGATGGCACTGTGTGCACTGAAAGAGGCAAGCAAAGTAAAAAGAAATGCAAGAAAGAAGACAAGTCATTTCTGTCCTCCACTTTTCCTTCTCTCAGTCTTTTCATATTGACAGAAATTAATTTCTATAGGAAGGGAATTGCACTGTTTGCAAAGCAATCCTCTAGGATTTATTGATCTTTAAGCAAAATCTCATTAAGCAGAATAAGGAAAATTCACAACAGGTACGGGAAAACAAAACAATCTCTTGGGATCTTCACCAGGCTGAAACAGGATTAGCTTTGTAGATTCTGTAATCTTCCTCACAGAAGAATGCTAATTCAGTCTCATTTGCTAGGAAAAAAAAAAAACAAAACAGAAAAATAAAAATACTTAGCATACTAGCAAATGAACCAGCCAACAGCCAGCTCTTTCAAATCACAGAAGACAATCGGCAACTTCTTGGTCAAAGATAATTGCAAGTCACCACACACTTCCCCTCCCATCCTCAGAGCTTTGCAACGGAGATGCTGCTATCAAAGATGTTGTTCAACCTTGTTAAAAACAAACAAACAGGAAAAAAAGACAAAAAAAACCAACCCAACCAAACAACCAACCAAAACCCCACAGAAAAAACCCCAAACAAAACTCAAGAACCTGAATGCATAGAAGTAAATGCGTACACCACCCCCTCAAGATTTAATGCAGCTTTCAGAGTTGTTTCTACAAGCATTCAGCAAATTAAGTGATTGTATTTCTAATGTCTTCAAACACCAAAAAAAAACAATGCAGCTTGGTTTTCCCTCTTTTTGTGTGTGTGTGCATTTTGCTGTTAGGAAAAGGGGGAAAGAAACTATTTTTTTTCCCATTAAATTAGCCTGTAGGTATAATAATTTAATACTTAGTGGATCAGTAGAATATTTTACAGATCACTTTACATTCTCCCTCATGACCCATCAAAATATGTGTCTGAAGAAGTTAATTTTTTGCCCTGCTGATGATTAATTCATGAGGCTTCAACAATATGCAAAGTGAAAGACACAAATTGGCTTCTCCAGCAATACCTTCAAATACCTCTAATTATTCACAGGGGATATGGCAGAGCTAAAGGACCCACAAAGGTTCAGAGCAGTCACAATTCTTTCAACCCAGTAGGTCAAGGACTTCCTCTTCTAAAACAGTAAGTCAGCAACATTACTAATTCAGAAGAGAGACAAATCTGATGGAAAGCCTTCACAATTATTAAACATCGAATTCTTTAAGGTGCTGAGCCAATAAGTTCCACACTCGTTTTTGAAATTAAACCTGAAGTTAATGAAGTCTGCCTGTCTTGTAAAAAAGAAGGGGGGCAGGGGGAAGAGTGGAAAGGGTTTTAGAATCCCAAGTAGAAAACAGACAAGACTTTGCAATGAATACTGAATGCTTTATTAACACACATCCTGCTCTTAAAAGAAAAGGGGGGAAAAAAAACCAACAAAACAAAGCAGGCAAACATTAACTTTGCTGACTAGATAATAGCTGTAATAATAATCACTACCACAGAGGCTTTCCCGAGGACACTTACCTAATGTCCTCATCATTTACTCTCTAACCCAACCCTATGAAGTGCCATGGGCAATCAACAGCAGCACAGGAAAAAGTGTCCCGCATGTCTCAGAATTTCCCATGTTTTCTAACAGCACTTCTCTGTTTTACTTGAGTAAATCTTGTCCAGACTAGGCACTGGAAAAAATGGAATATGCCAATAGGACATTTCAACTCTTCCTACTGATTTAAATGAAAACATATGAAATGAGGGCTAGCTGGTGTATGTTATCATACTTCACTTCCTTGGTTTCCTTTTTGCCATTTCTTGTTAAAGAAGGAGGGCTTCTGCAAGGTTTGACTAGAAAGATCCCGCTCCTAACTCAGCTAATTTTCACATCAAGACATGCTGGAAGATAGCAACATTCAAAATGGCATAATGGCACACTGCACTTCACAAAGCAAGAGGTTTTATTTTGTCATGAATGCCCACTGCATAGTAATGAGGAACTGCTGTTAGTTGCTCTGAAAAAAAAATAAATAAAAACAAAAGCAGCCTTAAATTATCTTCCCTGAATAAGCCACCCTTCTTTGTACAGAGACACAGAACAAGCGGGTTCATTGCTGTTTTCTTTCGCTGTCGCATTTACTCTGGGATTTTGACACTTGGTTGCTGAGGTTGTATCTAACTGTTTCAGTCCTGTAGCTAACAAACCTCGTTTCAAAGACCCATAGCACATAAAACTATCAATGCCTGTTTTAAAGCAGGCAGCTCTGGAGAAGGCTGCTTCTAATTCAACACTTGACGCTGTCATCAGTCCCTTTCCTGAACGGCATTGCCTCTTTGGTGTTAAGTATGTAAAAATCGTGCTCAAATCTATCTTCTGCTAAATAAATTACCAATCTGTAAGACTTGAGAGGCAGATTCCCAAGGAATCTTTTTTTCCCCCACATAAAAAGGCCTGGTTTAGTGCAAATAGCCAGAGAATAACTATAATTCACATTACAGGAACGCCCGAAGACCTTTAGGAAATGTATACTGAGGCCAGTTGCAGTGCATTCCAGAGAAATACATTAAAGAGTCATCCCACGGCACTTAAAACCAGGAAGTGGCAGGAAACAAAAGAGTCAAGAAACCTAGGAGAAAGAAATCCCATTCACTAGCTGGGAAGCAGTGGGAGGGTGTGGGAAGCAGCAGGGAGCTTTCTCCTCGACTCCCCTGCACTTAGAGCACAGGCAGTTACTCGTTCCAGCGAGGCAAATCAGATTCAAATGAGTGAATGTCCATATCAAGGTGGAATGCAACTACATCCCCTAAGTACCCTGCTGCCACAAAGTCATTCAGCCACATTTATGAGAAGCCCAAAGGACATCCAGGGACCATCAATTTTATCATGACAGACATTTCTTTACATTACCAAAAGACATGCCCTATATGTAGTCCCCTGTCAAAATGTGAGAAATCAGGTCAAGTTTCAGCTCTTTGCTATGTTCAGCACATTCTCTAAATGAAACTGCCTGAGCTTTCCTGAGCAGGCTGGCTATCATGCAGCATACAGTGCCTATTAAACAAATGTAATCTTACTTCATTATTCTGTGCTGGTTCCACCACTTACATTTCTAACCAAAACATCAGTTTAAATGTTACTGATAAGACTAAGCAGGCACGGTACTAATAACCTATCTGCCAATCATTTAAAATTACTCTCAGCAGAATTAGAAGCATACCCTCTAAAAATCACAATTTGCATTCTGAGCATTTGGAGTGCAGATACCTGCTGCCCTCAGCCCAATGATTTGAATGTACATTATCCCCCTCTTCTTCCCTGAATAATTATCAGGTAGTGTAAAGAGCATCAGCAATAGCATTTACTTTGCAGCAGGCTATCCAAACATAATCAGCCAGTTATCAGTTTAATGACAACCACAATGAACAGCACCTTCAGTCAATACAAATGTGCTCCTACCTACTCCAGCTGCTTTCAGCGTACTGCCTTCTTTCAAAATCAGTTTGTCATCGTCCTCCAAACCCACTACAAGTTCACCAGTCTACAAATCAGAGAACAAGAATACAAAGAGTTAGAATTTACTGACTGTCTCTGCCCTGGTCTTGTTTGACAGTGCAGAGATCACCCCTATTGAAGCACCGAAAAGGGGAAGAATATAGCTAATTATCATACCTTAGATTTGTGTGGCTGGTGAATAATCTTCATTGTATCTGAAAGAAAATACAATGTTTTCCTAAAATAAGGCTTAATAGGCAGTCAACACTGACAACTGTACTTGGGGAAAGGAGACAAAGGGGTAAGGTTCACAATCTATTATTAGTAATAATTTTGTGTACTCAACCTAAAAGAGAAGAAAACCTCTTAATTCCCCACTCCTGCAGCCACAGTCTTAAATCAGTCAATCCAGCATTAAGACACCACATTCTGTTGGACTTCCGTCTGGTGGCTGAATCACAAGAACTAATGACCAGTCCAACTGCCAGTCAAAACATATCCATCTAAATGCCAGTTAGGATGTTTAAACTAGCAGGTTTCACACAGGCAATAGGGGCAGGACAAAACACTTATGCACTGCCAACTACTACAGCTAAGTTGGTAGGCAGCAAATGATTAAGACAGACTAACTTGACCACTTCAGATCATTCCTCAAAACTTCCCTTCTCAGGAAGAAAGCAACCATGGTTGAAATTTCAAACATGCACAGCCTCTCCTCTTTTTAGTGCTATTCCCTCTTCTATAACATTTCTCTCTGATATGTTTGTGCAGTGTTGAACTTTAAGAAATTAAGCTATACAAAAGAGGGGGGAAAAATTATCCCTTTCCTCTGGGAATATGGGCAGGGCTCTGTTAACAGAAGGGAAAAATGGGGGAAAATAATGTGGTCACTAAAACAAGTAGATGAGTGCAAAGATCCAGAGAAAATGGAAGTCACAAGATGCCCATGAAGGACTTTAAAAAATGAGAAACAAACAAATAAGTATAAAAATTGAACTTTGAAGCCTCATTGGGGAAAAAAAAAATGACAGTAACATATCAATCCCTTCCCAGCAAAGAAGCAAAAAATAGTTCTGCTTGCCTGATCATTTTCTGTTCTATTTATGCACTAACTGAGCACTCTATGTTGAAATAGCTTGGTAAGAGAATTATGCAAGAAAGTTAAATATAGGATAAATCAGCTTTCAAACTACTAAGAGCAAGTATCCAGGTATTCAGAATAACAGAAATCACATTCTCATTCTGGAGTTTGCTTACATACTACTATAACCTCTTTAACATTTTAAATCTTATATAAGGTAAAAAAAAATACTCTGCATTCCCACTGCAGAGGTCACTGAGAAGGCAGCTTTGGTGTGCTGTTAATAAGTGTGATGTTACAAGACATATATTGCAATAAATTGCAATTACCAGGCTCCATCTTGCATAGAAACATTGCAAAAAGACCAAGCACTCACAGCAAAAATAGACTGCAGTATGAGACCTTTCTACCACAACAAATAAACATTCTTTGCCTATTAGATTTAAGCTCCTCCACTACTGTGGCACATTCGCTTACCTCTCTTCTTGCCCAGTCATACTTTGAACTATTGTTTCAATTTCACTTGTTCACAACTTCACCACTGGCACCCAGCAGTTTACTCTGTCTTCATCTCAGCTACTAAATGGCTTCTCTGTTAAAAATGAAATTGCAGCCTCTTCTCATCCTAACTGAAGCTTTATGTTCTCTCAACAGACTTTGCTGTTTCAACCCCATTTATTCCCACTCGATCATATTCTGAAATTTTTATCTTTCCTTTTCTTGTGATAGATCTTCTGTGACAATAGATAAGAAATCACTTTCTCAGTCTGATTCTGTGAAGTACCTACCATATTGCTCTACATTAATGAAGGAAAAAAACCCACGTGAAGCAGTTTATGAAACAAGTTGACACCTAGGCTGACATCACTACTGAAAAGACAGCAATGACAGGAGATTCACTGAGGAGAGTTCTCAAGCAAGAATGACTTGTCCAAAGAAATTAGAAGAAAATGAAAGTCGTAAGCTTTGAGATGCAAGGTAGAGCACCAAGCCAAGAAGACAAATGTGACATCACACATGATGCTGAGAGAACAAAGCAGTGCTGCATTCTGGAGAGAAGGAAGCTGAAATAGGCAAGGTGAGAGACAGCCAGGTCCAAGTGAGATTTATTTTGGCACTGCCAAACAAAGCAGAAAGAAAAATCTCTTACTTCATGCAGAACTATTACTGCCCTTTCATCACCAAAATACTCTCATACACAAAAGAGAGTAAAGCACACAGGAGATGCCAAAAAAATGAACCTGGATGGTTCGCAGCCTGAGGGGAGGGTGAGGAACTGGGCTTTGATTTTTTGCTGTGAAAATTTCCACACAGCTAGCACCATCCCAATACAAGCAGACCTCCACAAACTGGTGTAACAGGTTTTAAAGTTCTGCAGTGTTTTTCATCCACATTATGCTCTGTCCCACACATCACCATCACACAACATATGCCTTGGGAAAAAATAAATCAATGCTCTAAGCAATGAAACTAGCAGCAGGGATAGGACCCCCTCATCTAGCCAAAGCCATAGATATTAGAGGCTGAAAGGGCACTTCCAAATTCAAATTTATAGTTACCTAGATTTCAAGACCTTAAGTAATACATTAAAAGTAATAGCAACATTCAAGTCCTTCCCACTGACAGAGCACAGATCTTAATTGTTAATGCTTTTCCTGCTTTCATTTTGCAGTATCTGTTTGACCATCAGCAATAACTCAAAATGAAATGCATGGCTTTTTCCACACACACACCCACCCCCTTACAAACAGGCAAATAGACTGTCACCATTCACATGCATCAAGCAGTTTCCTCATTCAATTATTTGAGTCACTGTAGAGGAAGGAGTCTGTCAACTCCAGGAACACAGGAGACAGGGGATCACTTGCAGTGAAACTCCAAGGGAACTTTCTGAATTGGCCAGTTTAGGAAAAGGTATGTTACTGACAGCTGATTTAACAAACTCCAAGACAGGAAGTAACTCAGTCTGTTTTGAAAGTGTATTCTGTCCCAAACAGATGAGCTGCACATGTTCACTACAATCTTCAGGAAAAGGAAATATACACCTGGCTTTACATTAGAGGATAAAGTCAGCCTAAATTTCACACCAGGCCATTTCATTCCATCAGCTTGTATTTAAGAGCTTTCATAATGACTTTGAGCAGAGTTCTCCTGCTTCTTTTATATCATGTAAATTATTTAAGTATGTCTTCAGCATTTTCCATTTACTGCCTTCATCTCCCACTTCACCATCCTTTCTGACTTCGTAATTAGTAAATAGATATTGAAATACATAAGCCCATGGAGAGCTACAATTTCAAAGTGTTTAAGATCACAAGCTGCTCCCTAGAGTAAAAAAAAAAAAAACACAGAGTTAAAAGGCACTTATAAAAGCAATAAAAAATTAATAGCAAAACCCATCAGCACCAATTAGCAAATGATGTGTAACAGGCAGCCTAATTCAGAACTTCAAAATAATGGTCAAGTTCAGTAGACACGATCCCAGCGGCATAACACCTGCTACAAGACCTGGATAGAGTTGCAAGGGTAGGCAGGCACTGCCACCAGCATGAGTATTCTACAGCAGCTGTGTTCTGAATGTTATAGAAACTGGTATAGGATATTATGTCTGCATTTTAGAGGAACTAAAACAAGAAAAGCAAGCAAAAATAAACAAATAAATGAATGACCACATACCATACTTGTAATTCTTGAAAGGAGGAGGAAGTCCTGCTCTTGAAGGCACATCTTTTAAAACAAAAGCACTGAGTTAAAACAAAGTTGTCACTTTTATTTATTTATTTCCCTTGGTTTATTTCCCATTGGGTCCATGCATGCACCCTGGACACCCTTTATATCAAAATTGATTAAAAACGCAGGAGACTCATTTGAACATAAGAACCTTTGGCTCAGATTCTATAGCTGATCGACTTCACTTGGGCATGAAGTCCCTCTGAACAAAATGACCTACAGGGAGAGTGAGTCAGTGCAAGTAGATGTGATCACAGGAGTCTGAGCCTTCAGAAATCTGCCAGGAGCACCCTGTTAATGGTTTGCACAGCACCTCGATCCACCTTATACAAACATCTGACAACTGTCATTGGTAACTATTCAGTAAACACAGCCATGGGAACCAGACACAAAAAGGAAGCCAAACTGTACAAAGTTAACTCTTCAGCCACAGGAAGGACACAGCCCAAACTCTCCCATTAAACAGATTATGGTGAAAGATGGAACACAGTTTTTTTAGACCAGGAACAGCAGTATCCATCTGTGGAACAAGTTTCCAAGAAGCTTTTATCAAGGCACTAGCTTTGTCTCAAATAACATCAACTTGCAGCACTACACACATCAAAAGCAAGTTTCTTAGTATTGGTTTTTCATTTTCATAGGCTTCATAGTAGCAGCTGTGCCATATGTTCTGAAAGTGCTTGTAGTTTCCTAAAAGGCATCCTAAGATCTTGCCATGCCCATCTCTGTATGGAAGCTGCTAAAAACACAACACAGCCATAAGGCCCAGGGCAATGTTCCAGGAGCTGCTCAAATGTTATCAGCTGTAACAGTTTGAGATTTGTTTAAGTTGATTCCATGAAAAAAAAAAAAATAAACTAAAAATCCCATGGGGTTAGACTGCACCCTTTGGAAGTCTCCATTTAGGTGTGAGGAAATAGACCTGCAAGATTAGGGTAACACCCAAACTACTGCCTCCCTGCGTGGGCTGGGCCACATTAATTAACATTTAGACACACTGTCACTTTCAACCAGGCTTCTAAAACATAAAGCCCATAGATGAATAAATCTGCACCACAAAGCTCAAGATGGAAAGAGAAACTCGAAGCAAACATGCACGGTGAGACCTCACAGTGTCAGAAACAATTTTTCAAGGTCCTCTTTTCTCACAAATAGCAAACAGACTCGAGTTCCCACATTCCACATATTGGTGTAGCTCCTAAGGATCAAAGGCTCTCCTAAATTCTATTAATTTATTCCCATTAATTTGTGAATAGCTGCCTGACAGCACCACTCAAGGAGCCTGAGGCACTGAGCCAAATGCAGCAAAGCCCTCATCTCTTTTTGACTAGACATGGGGATTTGGGCAGGGGGAGCAGTCTACCCAAATTTAGGCATGGCACACTAGCCATGGAAGCTCTTATTAACTCCAGACCTCTCATCCAAGAGAGGAGAGCAACACAGGAGATGTAAACACAAATCTGGCATCTCTACCAAAGCCAGAGAATTCTCTCTCATTCGTTCCTCTCCACTTTCTTGTGCAGAGACAGCAACACATTGGACTGAAACGAATGAATAAGACAACCACCCCTTACCCTTCTGCACAAAAGTAATGAACTGCTTTACTGTCTGATCCAAGTTAACTCCATGATACACCACAGGTCTGAAATTCCGGTGTTCAAAAGAGCGAACAAGGCGAACTGTGATGGTTGAGCTTTCTGCTGACATGAGAATTAATTCTGAATAACCTGGAAAACATTAAAGAAAGAATTATTGCCTTTCCTCTGTGTACCAGCACAGCTAGAAAACAAGGTGCAGGCAGGCCTCATGCAAAGATTAAAACCTGGCGATAAATTCAATATTATTATGTCTTTCAGGACTCCACTTTTCATATTTCTACAGAAGCAGGATCTTACAACAAAAAGGATTGCCTAGGACATTATTGACTGTGTGCATCAAATAGTCCAGTATTTGTACCTGTGCACCAGACTCCCTATTAAAGACACAAAAATGTTATGAATAAATGAAAGCATGCAATGTGGGTTTTAAGTGCCTGAAGACTTCACCTGCTGGATGAGTAACCTTATGTTCTAAAAGAATGTACTAACATGAACAAAATTAAACCCTTTTTTATATACTTGTGTTGTAGAGAGCATAATACCCTGAAAAATGCCTACATTTTTACACAATGCTCATTTTCACTTCCCTACAGAAAGTGGAAAACCCTCCCCCATATACACGTCAATAATTCTCCTGGCACAGTGCTACCTAATTAAGGGGGTTCATTTAATTTGTAATAATAGGTCTTCAGAATGGCTCTACAGGGTTTATGCTACTTTAAGAGTCAGTCAAACCTACAATGGAATTGCCTTATCAACCCAAGCCCCTCTTCAAACAAGCCCATGCATTGTTCCCTTGGGTTTTGGGGTTTTTCTCTCCACCAGAAAACCAGCTATTTCCCTACACCATCAATCTTCTCTGTTTTTGGTGACGGGTATTCCTCTACAACCTTGCTTTCTGGTCACACACTAAACTGCCATGGCTGCTGCAGCAACAAGGGAAAACTGCAGCAACATCAGCGAGGGCCACAGCATGACCTTTATATGTCCTATCCCTTTGGGTGTCTGTGGAGATTATTCAAGTGACCCAATGTTATATATGGGTAAACAGCTACCTCCCAGCATTTGCTGTATTTCTCCTGTCTGTGCCCTGGGCAAAGTTAACCAGCAATATTTTCATCTGCTTTCTGTAGAATAGAATAGAATAGAATAGAATAGAATAGAATAGAATAGAATAGAATAGAATAGAATAGAATAGAATAGAATAGAATAGAATAGAATAGAATAGAACAGAACAGAATAGAAATTAACCAAGTTGGAAAAGACCTTTGAGATCATCGAGTCCAACCTATCATCCAACATTATCTAACCAACTAAACCATGGCACCAAGCACCCCATCCAGTCTCTTCCTAAACACTCCAGTGATGGTGACTCCACCACCTCCCTGGGCAGCCCATTCCAATGGCCAATCACTCTCTCTGTGTAGAATTTCTTCCTAACATCCAGCCTAAACCTCCCCTGGCACAGCTTGAGACTGTGTCCTCTTGTTCTGGTGCTGGTTGCAGAGACCTTCCACTTCACTCGGTTAATAATTCACAGAGCTTTAACTGTAAATAAATGGTCACACACAAATAAAAGATACCAACTAGAAATGCATACTCTCCACATGAGAATGATTTAATTTATGTTAAACAGCAAGCAATCAGGATTTTCTCGATGCTATTCTATATAAGCTTCCAATCTGAAGGGGGTGGTGTTCATTTTCTTCTGAGCAGCATGAAAGAACACAATAGGGATACAGATTTGTGAGTACAGAAAATTACAAATGATCGATTTTCACCTTTCCTGTATAGCCCCAACAGACTGCTCCTACATGGGGCCAGGACCAGGCACTACCCAGCGCCTCCTCACAAGGACAACACGGCAGACTCTCCTCACATGGGGCATCAATAGTCAATATCTCTTGTGGTGAGGAACCTCTAGGGGCCTTCCCGGCCGCTGCGGGAAACGCCTCATCACCCCAGCACATCTACTCCAGACCGATCACCCTCCCGTCCACTTCCACACACACTCAACACCCCGCGCCACGCGAAAGAGGCCTTCAACAACCATCAGCCTTCCTACCGATTCCCCCGCGGGCACTTCCGGATCCCTGAGATTGTCGTGCCTCCAAAGCCCCACCAACCACGTCCTTTCGGTGCCACCCACCGCACCAAGGGATTGGCTGGTAGGACGCCCTGTCCCCGCCCCCTCAGCTCCGAGCCGCGGCGGCACTACCCAGGCTCAACCCTCGTGTCAGCGAGGGTCGCAAGTACCCCGAAACCCACCCACCTAGCACCGCCTCTGCATTGGCCCTTTTCCTGGCTTCTCCCCGCCCCCGGAAAGCGCCGATTGGCGGCCATGCTGCCCGTGGCGCTGTGATTGGCCAGCAGGCGGTCTGGCGAGGGGTGAAGTGGGCGAGTGGTGGGCGTGGCGTGGCAGACACCAGAGGGTTACGATTGTGCAGGGTTCGTCGCAATGTCTGAGGTACGGACTGCTATGGGAGGGGGCTGTAGGGAACCTGGGTGGGCGGCGGCGCTGGCACCGGCACCCTGCAGGTTCTCACCCCTACCCCGCTTTGGGGCCTTTCCCCACTTTAGGCTGCGTTCCAGAAGGCCGCTGAGGAGGTGAAGCAGCTCAAGTCCCAGCCGACAGACCAGGAGATGCTCGACATCTACAGCCACTACAAACAAGCCACGGTGGGCGACGTAAATACGGGTGGGTACTGTTGGAGGAGGAGGTGGTGGCAGCGACGGTCAGGCAGTGCTGCTCCGCACTCGCTCTTGGATCCTGTGCCGCTGCCAGCGTCCTCCGCGGCCGGGGGTGATGCTGTTGCGGCCTCAGTCTCAGCTGGCGGCACTGTGGGAAGCAGAACCTCTCCCCTAGTGCGTGCTTCGCTTTGTGCAATCCTGCATCTTAGCAATAATTACTCAATACCCACTTGGCACGTATTTATGTGCAGGCAGGCATAAGCTGACCTGATAAGGGTTTGTGTAACTTGCGGTTTTTTGATTAACCCAGCTGCAGCCATCTAAATCGTATAGCAATAATCTGAGAATCCTTTGCATTAGCTTTGTGCAAATATTTGGCTTGGGATTTTTTTGTTTGGTTGGTTTTTTTGAGACCTCTGTCAGTAAGCAGCTGCCTAGTTCAAGGGATACTGCTTTAATACAAACACTTCTTAGTTAAAGAGGCTTAAACAGCAAGGCAGGCTATACAAGTGTGGAATTGCAATACTTGAGAGGGAGACAATTTGTTCAAACTGGATTGGCTAAAAATAGTATTGGAAAGCCTAACCAGAACTTTTGTAAGAGCTGCAATTAAATATCATTACTTGGAAGGACTGCAGCAGAAGTATCTATGCAAAATCTTATCTTCTGCTTCTTTTAATGCACTTCTGTCACTGGCACCTCAGCCTAGTACATTTAGAATAAAGTCTGCCTCTGTTGATGTTGTGTAGTGTTACTTAAGTATCTAGAATTAGAAAGGAGGAAGGTCATTTGTTTGGAACACTGGCCTCCTGATTCAGTTGCTGGTGAAGCTTATTTGCTATTGGTTGAACTAATAGCTGGCAGTGAAGTGTACAGGTTATGGTACGTATGAGTGCTTTCAGTTTCTTTTTCCCAAGATGAGCAGCATGGAGAGAGAAAAGAACTGACTTTGGCTTTCATATACAATCCTTTTGGTGTGGCTGGGCCCTAGCATTATTAGTGTTTGCAAAAGCAAAATGGTGCTCCAGAGCTGTTAATGTGCCAACATTTCTGCAAGTTGCTGCATTCTTGTGAAGCAGTAGCTAACATGAGTTGGCTAGGAAAACCCTGGGTGTAGAAGCAAGCTAAATGGGGTTTTGTTGCACAGCCGTGGAGCTGCCAACTAGGTCTGAGGGTCATGTCGCCATGTGAGCAGTGCAAGGGTATTTTTGAGACTAGTGTACAGTTTCCTGTCCAGTTCCATTTGTCAATCCTAAGAATTGTGTTTAAGGAGACAGAGAGGAAGTGAAACACAGAGGAGGACTTTGTGACGTGTAACCATGTACACTGGTTGTTCTGGCAGCTGTCACTTTTGCCTAAAAGCAATAAAATTAATACACAAACATAATCTGAATTATACTATATCTGCAGTTTAGGTTCAGTCATTCAGTTTCATTTCTTCTCTTTGGCTGCAAGGTAGCCTACAATGAAGTGAGTTAAAATTCAGAGCTTGTACCCCCTAGAGGAAAGAACAAGTGAAGAAATTTGTTAGAAACATACCATTTATCTTGATGACAAGTTCCAAGCGGTAAGACCCTACTAGCTTTTGTTTTCCTGTGTCTGTGTACTGGACCTTAGTGTATTCCTGCTTTACTTTAGAGCTGATGTTCTTCAATCTCATAGCTGTGGTGCCACAGCAGTCTCCTCAGAAAGCCTAGCAAAACCAAATCACACTATTTGCTTTCCTGCTCAAATGCTGCTTTCTTAAGGGAAATTAACAGACGATGTCTCTGTTGCCACCAATAGGGTTCCCACATGCTCCCTTGAAGTGATCTCCTGACTGCAGGTTAGTAACTAACAGCTGCAAAGATGAAACACTGTATTTATTGTAGTTAAGAGCTAAACAGCCTTCAGGAAAGGAGTAGGTGTTACCTATATGCCATCACAAACCAATTCTGCATCTTATCCTGTCTGTTTCAGACCGCCCTGGTATGCTGGACTTTAAAGGCAAAGCAAAGTGGGATGCCTGGAATGCATTGAAAGGTAAAAGTGTCTGCTTAAAAAAACCAAACCCTATAAAATAAATTAAACCAGAGACAAACTAGGCAGAAAAGTGTATGTGGTTCAGCAAGAGATAAAAATAGTATTGCTTTACAAGACGGAAGTTCTAGAAGGCCAGAATGCTGTGATAATAAAATCTTACTTTTGATTAACTCTGCAGGGCAGAAATAATTCTGGAAAATGTAGCCTGTACAAAAGGGAATTAAAAGTGAAAAAATGTCCAGCTGGCCCAAGCAGAAACCTTTATCTGTTTGCCAGGTCCCATCCTAGTACCTCAGAGACTACGCTCTCCCTCCAATGGTTTCTCCTAAAGCTTTCCTAACTGGAAAATGCAACTGGGCTTTCTGCTCTAAATGTGTAAACAAGTGGCTTAATCTAAGAAAATGGGGGGAAGGGGGAATTTGATGTCTTAAGGAGCCAGCACTATATCTAAATGCAGTTTAAGTTGATTGAATAGCTTTCCTATAATAATTGGGAATGGTGCTGATAGAACCAACACGTTTTCTTGCTGTCTATACAAATATAACAGTGCTTTGAAATGCTCTTTTTGTCACAGCTGCTGAACATGTTTGTTTGAAACTTCAATACTAGACTCGCATTCAAGTGACCACCTTTAGCCTCTTTGGTCTCTGGTAGCATGCTGCTACATGCTCTAACAAGCAGTTGTGACATGCATGTAAAAAGTGTATTAATCTGTAGAAGGTATCTGACTGCTTCCTGTGTTCTGTCCATCAGGAACGTCCAAAGAAGATGCAATGAAAGCTTATGTAGCAAAAGTGGAAGAACTAAAGGGCAAATATGGCATCTGAGGACTGGATATAACAGCCACTTGCACGCCTGAAACATGCCTTATTTCTAATACTGTGGAAAACTGGTTTCTGAGAAGCATTTTAAATACCTAGTATATTATAGTTGGTTCTCCTCATGCCTGTAGTCCAGGAGAAATTGTACCCGCCTAATGTACTGACACGTTATAGATTCCTTCTGGGAACAAAATCTGGAACTCATTAAAGTGCATTTGGTACTTGAGGTGTTGTGGTGGTCGTCCCTTAGAGCTCATCCCTCCATTGCCGTGTGCAGCTGTCAAACCGGCAGCCTCCGGTCGTTGTACCACTAGAGGGGGCTCGGTACTCTGTTTTGGCGTGTGTCTCGTACTGCTTTGCCTCCTTTCTCGGGTAGACGAGTGGCAACCCAAAAAGCTGTATCACCAGCAAAGGTTATGGTGAAGAGGCCAGGTATAACGCTGTGTATACTGAGAACAAGGTGTGTGATATTTTTTGTCTCGGGCTTGAAGAGGCTTAGTCAGTAACTGCCAAATCATCTTCCATAAAACATTAATTGAAGATGCTATTCCTCAGTAATATTAGGCTTCTGGAGAGAAGTCAAATATTCAACCAGTGAACACAAACCCATCCCTGTGAAACAAAAGGTTCCACAGACCAAAGTTGTTGATGCCCTTGGTGCTGTACTGCTGTAAATACCAACTGCTGATGGTGTCGTGTACTGAGGCTGTAGTGAGAAGTGAATCAGTCATAGTCTGGCTTAACACTGGCAAGGCTGTTTAGACAAGAAGGCTTGTGATCACTGGCAAAAGTTTTATTACAAACCCCACAACTGTGACCATCTCTAGCAGGCTTTTACCTGTTTTGGTCTGCTTAACGTAGTCTTTTGGAGATGCACTGGAAGGGGAGACTTTGCTTTTTGAATGTGCCATTAAACAATTCCAACAGAGAGCATACAGGAACAAAGTCCAACCTTATACAAGCATAAGGCATTCTCATTCTTGCTGTACTGGTTAGCATACAATCAGGTGAGGACCTCAAATGATGCTCACATAAGCAATTGATTTATAGAAATATATAGGGGTAAAATCTATCTTTGCCTATTTGTCTAGCTATGTATGTTGTTCTAAGTTACACAGCATGTAGTATCCAGCTTGTATTTCTTTATGCTACTGGCAAGTGTTCCAGATAACTTTACTTCACATGCTTCCAAAAATTATGACTTGCTCCTTTGCTGTTTTTAATAGGAAATGCTCTTGGAGCTACCTGTTTGCCCTTTAAAATGTGTTCAGAATAATGAAGAGTGGTTTTTCCCCTTTCCCATAAGGAAAAATGTTTATTCTTTTTGTTCTAGGTGAGTAATATAGAAATTTTTTTGCCTCTTGTATCCTCTGTTAGTTATTTGAGATTGTGTTAATTACATGCAGTTTGCAAAAGAGGGTGAGAACAGATGTTCAGCACAAGAGGTGGTTTTAGCCCTTTGTCAGCCCTCCATTCTACAGCCAGCTCCATCTTCACAAGCATATTTTGTGAAGCTGGTTAGCCTTGGAGGATTCAGCCAGCCTGTAGCAGAATGTAGCTCATACTGGCAAATGCTCATTCACTGGATGCACTGTGAGCATGCTGTGCTGCACTAACATGCTTTCTGTCAAAGCAGGTGCTTTCAGGATTTTTGACTGCTAAAGCAGTGGAATTGGATTCTGTCTAAAGAATGGGCTGGTAGTAGCCAATTCTATGTCATAGTACTCATTTGGCTTTATTTCCCCTGAGAGACTTAACTAATTGTTAGAGTGCAGCTCTCCTTTCTCATACCTGTCTGGCATTAGGAAAACATAGCTATGTACACAGGGCTTATCCCAGAGAGGGCTGGATCTTGGCCAGGCTTTTACACGTTGCCTCATGCTTACAAATGATGCTGTTTGCCACTCAGCACAACTGGCTGAGAGAACTCTATCTTGGATGTCTTTATATAGGTACTTTATTTTGACTGTGGTAGCACCTTCCTGCTTGCAGCTTCACTTTCCCTAGGAAAGTAACATCTGTGGTCTCACTACTTACTTTGCCCTTTGGCAGTGAATCTGGCCTCAGGAGAGATGATCAAAATTCAAGCTATGGAAGTAAGAGACTGTATGAAAGGCACTAAGTACTGAAACAAAGGTACTGATGTTTGTGCAGCACTGGTAATGAGAGGCAGCAACACAGAATTTGACTGCACAGCTATTAACTGTGGGTACTGCCACTACAGGAAGAGCATTGAAAAAGACTGAGTTGTTTTGGATGTTTGGTAGCAGGATGTAGATCTGTAAATGCATGGGGTGTTGGGCTGCCTGAAAACATTGCTGACTTACTGTCCATGTAGTGCTTGCTGGTATGGAGTATGGGACTCCTGGATTGCATAAATAATACTTTGACAATAGTGATGCTAGGGCAGTGGTGGTTTAAGAACAACTATGAACAGATTTGTAGGTAGAGGTAAGTGCTTTTATTAAATGAATAAGGTGGTAAAACCAGACAATCATTAAGCTGTACAGCCTTGAGATTTAGAGCAAGGAGCAAGTCTCAAACCAAAATAAAACTCTAGAACCATTGCTCTGCCTGAAGTAGGAGGAGCAGTTCCTCTTGGTGGAGGGGCAGATGCTCCTCTTGGTGGCTGGGCAGTGCTGCAAAACAGGGAATTGTTCTGACACGTGTTTGGGGAGTTGCTGCTATTTCCTCTGTATTAGATCAAAGAAAGGCCAGCAACATCCTGATCCTTGGCATGCTTGCAGAGGGGAAAAGACGTGCACTGAGACAAGCCCAACACGGCAGAGGTCAGAGGCCAGCTGGCACACATGCACTCAGGTCTGGTTTGCTGAGTTTGCGGAGTGTGCAGGACAGAATCTGGACTTTGGATGTGGCAGTAATAAATGCTAACTTGTGTTTGATAAGACAGTGTACCTTCTCTTGTGCTCTTAGTTCCTGCACAGAGAAACAAGTTGATTGGCACCCAGTAAAACTGGAGATAAGTTGTAAAGGGGATGTTGTTTTCCTTGCTGTTTTATTTTTCTGGTGGATTTTGCTTGCACTTTGCAAACGTGAAGGTGCTGCGCTCCTAGCACAGATCTAACAAATCAGTATTTGTGTGCTGTTTAAGGCCCAGAATAGATTTTTCCATCTGACTGAAAAACACTCCAAGGCTGGCTGCAGTGTGCCACAGTTTGCCAAAATTCTTCAGTCCTTTTCTGGAGTGACCTAGTTTCACAATGCAAGTATTTTAACCTTTGAACTTATTTGACCCTGGTGATACTGCTAAAAATAAATGACAGCTGTATTTGCTGCTGTTTAAAGTGTTTGCTCTGCCCCCCCGAATGCTCAGAGAAAACAATATGGGGCAATAGCACTTTGGGGTGACTGGGCATCTGAGAAGTCTTGTGGGATTGGTTGTAAATTGGAGGAAACGAAAAAGAAAATGCATTTTGTCTTGAATAGGTTTCTTAGCACCACAGGTGTCACCCAAACAGGGTTATGCAGTCTTCCAAGTTGTCAAAGCTGCCTAGAGGTAAGATAAGTTGGTATTACGAATGTGTTGTGGTACAACAGATTTGAGTGAGAGTCATGGTAATAAACTCAGAAGTGTGAAAACTGATAGAACACAACAAAAGAAAGAATCTGATTTAATTTACTTTTTTTTAGTATCTTCAAACCTGGATCTATAAACTAGCCAATCATCAGCTGCTCAGTCTTCATCTGCTCATTTTGACTGTAAATAACATTAATCTATTCTGGGCATGAATCTCACCATCTAAAGGGGGAGTTTGTATTTCCTCTAGAATCAGCATATCTGTGAAAGTTAAACATAGCTTGGTTATGTTAACTCTAGAATTGAAAATTCACACAAAGTTTGGCTGCAGTGATCTTTTAACTCTTATTCCCATTTCTACCAGTGGCCACTGGATTTTGCTTGTTAGACTGAGTACATGTATATTTATTTCTCAAGGTCTGGCACTCAACGCTTTAGGAATCTCCCAAAGTCTCAGTCTGCAA
This sequence comes from Dryobates pubescens, assembly GCF_014839835.1. Lineage (NCBI taxonomy): Eukaryota > Metazoa > Chordata > Aves > Piciformes > Picidae > Dryobates > Dryobates pubescens. The sequence continues at coordinate 46,022,856 of NC_071613.1, read as the reverse complement.
TACAGTGAAGATCTGTTTGTCTCCAAAATCAGGTCTTCTGTCTGGAAAGACACCTTGAAATAAAGGTCTGACAAAAATGAGCTTTTAAATGTCAGATCAGTTCCTACACCAACACCAAGAATAAAGGACATGATCAGAAAGAATTTTATTCAATAGGCAAATGAATTTACTGAAGTAACCAACTTGATCAGATGAACCTGGACTGGTTGTGCCCCAGTCACTTGTGTTATATGATTCAAAGTGAAATACTTAAGATAATGTTCCTTATTGTCTCTGGTGACCCTCAGACTTCAGTCCTGAACCTTCTCTGGACTTCTGCAGGAGAAAAAGCTGTTAAACTTTTTGTGGTTTTAAGTAAACCAGATGAAACTCTTTCCACGTTTTACAACAGTCTCTGGTAATTTCCATTATTTATGAACACATTTCCCTGAAAACTTTCTCTCCAGGGATAGGATGTGAAATACTCTCTTAAACAATAGAGAAAAGAGACTTTCTAAACAAAATAATGAAACTGGCAACATCCCAAGAAACTTACATTAACACAGCTGAACAAAAAAATACATCTGAAGTTCTTTAAAGGTCATTTATTGTGTTACCATGTAGGTGATGTGTTTTTCAGGGGGAGGAAAATATCTTATCTTTCTTTTTAACAGGCTGAACTCTTTTTATTGTAAAAGACTGTTTTCACATGAGATTGTTCAAAATAACCTCAAGGTATTCTTTCCATGATTCTCTTCAAGTGATTCTGTTGGGATTTGGGGGTTGGGTCTCACAGTTTTGGGGGAGGGTGGTTTGTTTGGGGTAGGGTTGTGGGTTTTTTTGGTGGGGGAAGGAAGAGGTTGATTTTGGTTGGTTGTTGTGGTTTGGTGGGGCTTTTTTTTTGGGGGGGGGGTGTTTGGGTTTTTATGTATCTTTTGGGGCTTTTATATATCTTTAAAAGATGGAGAATTTTTTTACTTGTTTTGTTGTGAGACAATGAAAATTAATCAATTTATCCATTTGGAAAAGGTGCACAAGTTCTAGGAGGCTTCATGAATCCAGATGTCTTTAGCAGAAGGTATCTCTAGCCAAGCAACGACAGAAACAAAGTGCTCATAAACTGCTAGTAACCATTCTGTTTGCATAACTGTTACAATCACCCTTCTCACCCCTGACTTTAGCAAGGAGTGAATCTGAAAGTGCGAATCTAGTGCTGCTATTAATTACAAGTCCAGTTTCATTGTGGCTTATATCTGGGAAAACTAAATATAAAATATTGAAGAAATTTTGGGTTTGCAGCAAAAGTGCCATCAGGAAACTGTCCTTTTCCTCTATGAAACAGCTTGGCAGGTAACTGTCTCTACTGAAGGATCCAAATGTCAGCTTTGTAACCATTTCTCCAATACGAGTGTGACACGGATCAGTTTTGGTTTCAAAAGTAACCCCTTTAAGTTTCTCATTCTACAAAGCTTTTTGTGCACATGTTTATTCATGTGAGCCTTAATATTAGGGGGGGAAGGGAGGGAAGGGGTGGAATGAATATATATATATATAAAAAAAATCAGCAGGATGCACCTCACTATTAAAAATTATTTTTTGAACTTACTAAAGTCATTATAGTGACTCACACATTTTAAAGGCTGATCTATGCTTAACAATTTTACTAATTAGGGGCCAAATTGCCTAATGCTTTACAGGATTGAGCCTATGTTACAGAAAGTGTAAGTCCTGAGGGTTTTGGCAGGTAAAAGTTGGTTTATTTTGTCTGGCCCAAACCTGCATCTCCTTGGCATGGTTTGTGCAAGCAGTGTTTGTTCAGTTCATGCAGCAAATGAGACAAAGCATGCCGGTGCTTTTTGAGATGAAAATGCATGAATACTGTTAAATTTAGAACTTAGAAGTGAAAGGGTAGGGTCAGTCTGAATGCTGCAATATGGAAATGCTGCTTAACCCATGGAATAAATAGTCACGGATGTTCATAAAGCTCATATCATCTGATGAAGCTAAAATGAAAGTGGTGGCAAGCACTAAGTTTGCTAGCTTGGACAACACGCCTAGAAAACAAAAAAACAAAACAAAAAGTTGCAGATCACAAACCCACAGAAGATTTAAGAGCAGACCTTGCAAAAATTTTCTGTGTGTTGCAAAACTGGAAAATCCCCATTGAGTGTTTGATAGGAATAGAATCTAATATTGTGTACAGCTTTGAAGAGAAACAAACAGAAGGGTTTGCAGGAAGAGAGAACAGAAAAAAAAGGGTCATAATTTATCACTAAAATGTGAAGTGCAAAACATGAATATACTGTTCAGAACACTCACTAGGTAGAGAAAATGCCTGCAGCCAAATCACAGCAGATATATTTGTATTTTTAAAGGAAACACAGAAAGTTCTCATGCAATTGTGTAGAGATTGAAACAGTGAGACAATCTGTGTAGACAACTTGTTTTGTTCAGAAATGGAAGCTGGAAAAAAGGGCCAAGTTACAGTAACTTCTACCCCCCCATGGTGGAGAAGGAGACCCTTCCAACTCCTTTTGGCTAGAAAGGGAGTGGTTGAGTCTTGATCCCATCTTTGTGAGGGAGGCCCACAACAGGAGCCCACGAGTCTATTCACGGTAGCCTGTGGAGTCACTGCAGACCTCTTCACTAGAATCAAAATCAGAATTTGGCAGTAACCCAAGAGTTTCTGATGACACAGCAAAATGCAATGCCCTTGGATTGTTGTTTTTTTCCCCCAAGTTGTTGCTAACCCCTTCCCCTCCCCCCCTTGCCCTCCCCCGCGGGAAAAAAAGGATAAAAAAATAAAAGGAAAAACCCACAAGCAGCATGCAATCAGTAATTCATTAGAGAATGTCAAAACAGGAGTTAGAAAAAAAGATCAAGGACATAAATCTTTATGAGCAGAGGAGGTTTTGCTGACGGTACAGGTAGAGATACATAAGGTTAAGTAGTCTGGTAAAAGATAAGAGAGCATGCACACAGCCCAAGGTGAGAGGCCACAATCACAGCGAGCAGGGAGGAGAACCAGTGTCTTAAGTGGCTTTGGAAACACAAACACTGGCAGCAGACACCGACAGGCAGTGGAAGGGGACGGGCGGGACAAGGGTGTTCGTGTTCTGTGACTGAAACTGCATAGCCCTGCACCTCCAAGAATGGTTCTGCAGGGGTTTCATTGTATTCTGAGGCTGGGTATGGCTGTGCACAGCTCTGCGACTCTAGAAACTGTTCTGGAGCGGTGTCACTGTGTTCTGAGACGCAGAGTACGGCTATGCACAGCCCTGTAACCACGGGAAAGGCTCTGGAGCCGTGCAGGGGGATTCCGCAACACACTTCTGCAGCACCCGCCTCCCAAAGGGCTGTGGGCGCCGCGGGTGGACGAACGGGTCTCAGGCTTGTTCCCTGTCCCACGAAAGTCTCCCATCGGAGTCATAAGCACAGCCTCGAGAAACAAGGCTGGAGCTCTTCAGCAGTCGGTAGCACGCGGGGAAGGGATGAGGCTGCAGCGCGGCGAGAGGAGCCGCTGCCTCCCGGGACACCATCTCCCAGAGCGGCCATACTCTAGGCCGGGCATGGGGTAGCCCGTGCCCCGGGCCAAGGCTGCGCTGCCTTCCTCCACTACGCCAGGCCACGTTGGGGAGCGGAGCAGCCCTGCCCGGCTCCGCCCGCCGGGGCTGCGCTGCTGACTCAGCCGCGGGGGGGCCCAGAGGGGGCCCCGGCCCCTCAGGCGTGGCGGGCGGGAGGGCTGCCCGCCGCCCTCCGGGGACATAAAAAGCCGCGGCCGGAGCCTGCCTTCGTCTTTTGGCGCTGCCGGCAGCATGACCGCCATCGGTGCGCAGGTACGTCGTTGCCCGGCCGAGACGGGGACTCTAGGAAGGCTCCGGTTAGCCAGACCGCGCACCGCGTGGTTCTACGGTTGTTGCTTCGGCTTGTCTCTGTGCGGCCGGAGTCGCCCCGACCCTCGCCACAGCTGTGGGCTCCAACCGGCCGGATTCCCCCTTGCCTCCCCTGACCGGCGGCGCCTCCCGCGGTCCGTGGCTCTTCCGTTCCCACCAGCGGGGCTGCAGCCGCTTTTCCCGCTGCACCTGGCTCCCTGAATACCGCCGTGCAGGGCTGGAGCAAGCTACGGGCTGCTTGACTTGGCCTTTAACTAGATTTCGGGCCCCTTTCTAGAGGCAGGGGAGCGTGCTTTCCCCGTACGGGTCAACAGGGGTTGCAGCCGGCGACCTGCGCCCGCGGGAAGCCGAGCTGTGAGGCTGAGGAGCCGAGTGCGCACCGCTGATGCTGCCGCCAAGAGCAGGGGAGCCCGGCTGGCTGCAGCCCAGGAAAGTTGTGGGAAAAGAAGGGCAGTGCTAGCAATTCGCTCCCCCCCCTCCCCCCCCGGCCGAGCCGTCGGTCTCCATCCTCCCAGGGGTCGGTGGTTTCCTCCAGCCCTGCCAGAGCAAGAGGCTGTACCGCGGGGGCCGTGGGGCAGGGATCTTTCCCAGCCTGGAGCCTTTGTGATCCCGAACCCGGTCCTTGACGTGGGAGCATTGTTTGTTCTGCCAGGGAACCGGGAGAGCTTCACCCACCCTTCCTTTCTTTTGGGTACGGCCTGTAACCACTGCCTTAGCCTGCAAGACGTTTTCGATGTGCAGAAGCAAACCACTTCAAACGCTGAAGTCCCACATTTTTGCCCCTCTGGCTGCATTTCACTCTTAAGTAGTGCAATTAACTCAAGGTTTTTTCTTCCCCCGGCTATCCTTTAAGGCGCAGAGGCTGCTGGCCCACCGGAGACCACAGAAATCCTTCTTTGAGACCCTCATCAGGAGCCTGATCATCTTGTGCGTGGCCATAGCAGTAGTCTTGTCATCCATCTCCATCTGCGATGGCCGCTGGCTCTTTGCAAGAGGTCAGCTCTTTGGACTGTGGCACTTCTGCACCGTCAACAACGGCAGTGTCCTGAAGTGTGTCACTGACTTCAGCCTCGCCAGGGTGGAGGGGCTGAGCGTGGGGGTGATTCCAATAAGAAGCATGGTGTCCTTTGCTGTTGTAGTAGCTATATTTGGCCTGGAGCTGCTGATGGTGTCTCAAGTCTGTGATGATGCCAATGCAAGGCGGAAGTGGTCAATGGGCTCAGTTCTCATCCTTGTCTCATTTTTACTGTCAGCCACTGGGGTTCTGAGCTTCTCCATCCTCATGAGGGATCACCTCACCTTCACAGGCTTCACACTGTCGTACTGGTGTGAATTCATTGCTGCCTTTCTCTTCTTCCTTAATGGAATCAGTGGACTTCACATCAACAGCCTCACACACCCCAGGAACAGGGTTTGCAAAATTTAGGCACAAAGGATGTACCTCTGCCTTTATGTAAACAGCTTTGCCAATTAGACTGGAAAAAGAAAAAGGGGGGAAGTCTAATGAAGTTTGAAAAGGACACCATGTTTTAAATTGTGTGCAAGGAGCAGAAGCATGAGTCAGTCTTGGTGCCTGTAGGAGACATACCCACCCACAGTATGGAGGTCTGCACAGCACAGGCAAAGAAGAGACCGGGACTGGCTGCCACTGCAACGTGCTTTCCTGGAAGAGTGGGTTGAAGAAGGAGGTGTCCTGTTAGACCTGCAGAGGGGTGACAGACTGATCTACACTCATGGACTGTTCTGTGGCTTTGCAGGAAGCCTGTACTGCTATGGGTTTGGTGTTGCTATGTTTTCTCCCATACGCTGGAACCTGCAAAGAGTATGGCACAACTTTGGTGTGTTTACAGCTTTGCTCTGCCTCAAGGGCAGATGATTTGTGGCTAGCCATGCTCACCGGTGAAAATCCTCACTAGATCTCACTCCTTCACTTCTCTTTCAAAAGAGAAGGCACACGGTTCTCAATATAGTCACTCATTTTGTTTCCTGTTGGCACATTCCCTGTATCTGTCCTTTCCTCTGTGTTATTCTGGGATGCTTCTGACAGAGGTGCAGCGAGACTTGGCTGTCTTGGGGCCAAGGGAAGATGCTGGTTGATGCAGGTCTACAGGAAAGGGTTGTGAAGGCTTCCTCGGGCAGGAGAGCATATTCCCGAGCTCGCCACCTCTATAAGACACAGCCTAGTCTGACTCCCTCACAGCCCTTGCAAAGTTCACAGTAATGGGGCATTGCTCTTGCCCTTTGAGGCAAGAGGGACAAGCTCTGCAAGGGCTTTAGGTGTGCATTGTGGGTGGGCAGACTGTGTTGACACCCCTGTGCCCCTCTGGAGTTGTTGGAATGTCCTACTGGGGCAATGGGAAATCTGCTCATCCTGTAGCTGAGTCTCCTGTAGCATTTTTTCTGGAGGAGAAAGCTCTAAATCCTCCTGAACAGACCAAGTCATTTTCTTCCTCTGATTAACAGTGGGCCTGGGAGGAGAAGCAGCCCATGATTGCATAAGGTGGGGGTGGGTTGATGAGGGCAGTACTAATATGCCACAGCTGATGGAAATACAAAGAAATTTGACCAAAATTATATTAAGACTGGCCTTCCTTCTGCCAATGCCTGAGTCAAGATCTCTACAATTACTGCAGCTTTGAAGTTCTCCACAGTATGCGATGTAAAATGAGAGAAGACTCGGCAGGAGACCTCAGAGGCTCATTGTCCTACATGTGTCCTCCCTGTCCAATTTACAGCGCTGGGTTGTTTTCTGAGCGTTTTGGAGTTCCTGGTTTATTGTTTACTATCTGCTGGTAAAGCTGCCTGCGCTCTTGTAGGACAAATGTATCTACTTGTTTCATCTCTGTAGCTTGCCTGATCGCTGTTGAGCGAGGTTTTGGGTTCCCTTGCAGCAGCAATACAACGTTCCAATGACACAATGTTTCACATGAAACAAAAGCATCGTAGCACAGAGGCTGAGAAGGCTGTGCAGACGAGCTATGAGTTTTGAGCTATGAGCTTTGTCTCTGAAAGCAAAGACTCTTCAAGTCCTGCCTGAGCATACCTGCACGCTTACTGTGGATGGTCTGACCTTCATGAAAATAGTCTCCATTCCTTCTCAGATTTCCATAACTTCTTAAGACAACACTCCTAAGCCTGTTTTGCAATGCAGTTTCAGACAAGGCTTGTTCTGGACTGTGGCAGTTTTGCTTTTGCACATGAATCTCTCCCTCCTTCTGACAAGATGGTGCCCAGAGCTCTACTATGCAGCCAACTCCTGAAACTGCAATTTTGGGGGCTCTGTCAGGGTTTCTTGATCCACTCTCAAGAACAAGGACTTGTGCCTTTAACCTGCCTCTGGAAAACTGCACTGTGATTGTGTCTCTTTGTGAAGGTGCTTGTGATTTGCTGAATTGGACTGTTGGAAGGAGTGCCAGTGGGCTGAACCTGCAGATGCGGGCATGAACAGGGCTGCTGCCTTTAGCAGAGCCACTTAGCCCAGAAAGAGACTGCAAAGTCCTGTCTGAAACAGTTGTACTTTGGTATTAGGAGGTGATCAAGTGCCTTGACTAACCAACAAATCAGTTGTGGTGCCTAGCGGTGCCCATTCCAGGCAGGACATGAGGTTAAGGGTGTCCATGGCTTGTCTAGAAACATGGATGTAATGAGTGCCTTGCTGGTGACATCCAAAACTGGAAATAAATTCTCTGTGTGCTCCTTTTAGTGCTCGTGGGAGGCTGTGCCCCAGACACTTCCCTGAGGAAGGCAGCATAGCCAGACTGAGTCCCAGGCTGGTGCTTCCCACTCGGGTTAGAGGGAGTCAGTGGACAATTGACTATTGAGTTCATACAAGACTTGGTGCAATTGTGAGCGATTTTAGGATGCCCTCTACTAGCTGAAGAAGCCTTTTGTTGGGGGAGGTAGGGAATCCTCTAGGGAAAATACAGTAACTTTCTTTCCAGCTGGCTTTGTGTAGTACTTCTTGACTAACTGATGCTGGGGGAAGATGCGTTTTGACAGCTAAATATTACAAAACAGGGTTGGTTGTCTTGTAGGCTGCCTTATATACAGCAGTCTGCCAGCAATGTGTAACTGTTCATTTTCTGAAGCCTGTGGAAAGTGTCAAGCAATATTCCTGAAGTTTGTTAAATAAATTTATTTCAAATGAGACAACTGTAATTCTTTTACCATTTAGATATTGGGGTGCAGATTAAGGGGATGAGTGGGGCTTACTTAATCTCCCAGGCACCGCTTTTGTGTGTTTACCCAGCTAGACTGATGAAGAAACAACTGCTTGGTGCTTTGCCAAGCTCTGATCAAGGAAGCTGGGTCTGCTCCACGCTCCCCTCTCCTTTCCCCTCCAACATGTCCACACCAACCCAAACAGCCAGCACTGCTTTCTTGTCTTGCAAAACAAGAGGAGCAGTCAGCTGTGCTGCTTCGTGGGAATTAGAGATAACCTTGTAGGCTCTTAATGATTTCCTGCTGTTGCATGTGCTCTGTTTACCAGCTAAAGAGCTCTTTCCTGTGTCCTTCACCTCCTTTTTCCCACACTGCACCCTATGTTTGAAGCATCCTTGCTCTTTCCCCAGCTCTGCTTATTTGGACTGCAGAAGTGGTATCTGAGTACAAATGTATTTATACAGGTTGGGTTTTTTCCAAGCTCACTGTAATAACAGCTTCAGTGAAATGTCAGGAAAACAAATTTCCAGCTTCACCACTGATTTTGTGTAATCTCAAAATTAATTAGCACCCGGTGTTTGCTTTATGATGGGAGAGGTCATGGGCCTGTCTCAGTTTAACATCTCTTAAAAGCAGGGTAATGGGTATAACCTCTTGTTAATTAACTGTTTGGACTTGCACAGCTAGTAACTTTAATTGGAAAGCAGTGCATGAAGTGTTGCTGTTGGGTGAGGAGAAGGAAATGTACATAGATAAATTTTTAGAAGTACAGAACCTGCTAGCTAGGGAGATACTGTGGACTGCTACAGGTATTTTGATTTCAAGTTTAAAGTACCTTAATCAGCTGCCCTTGGAAGGATACCTGGTCTGGGGGTTGAACTTTGCTTGCTTTTGTGAGTCAGAGGAAGGTGATCACAGAAGAGCAACTGTACTCCTCTGCTTTCTCCTTCCTTCTTCTGGGACCTATGGCAAACAGGTTATGACCCTTCTTCTAAACCTTCCATATCAACTTGCTTAGAAAGAAAGGTCTGCCCCGCGGGGGGTGTCCTAGAAGGGGTGTTAACTAGATTTCTGGGTCCTCTCACTTTCGAGTATATCCACCTCTGAACTGGAACCACCCTCTTCAGGAAAAAGTCCCATCTCAGCTCCTCCAGTGAGACATTGCACAATTTAATTATGATCTGTGCAACAACAGTGCTTTTTGCTTCTGATGGTCTTTCTTGGAACTTCATTGTTGCTGTGTTGGGAGAGAAAAACGTTAATAATTTCCTCTTAAATCCAGCCTTAGGTCTTAGATAATTGATGTTCAGGCTTCTGGAGCTGCTGCCTGCACTGCTGGCTTGCAGAGCTGCCACCGGCTTTTCGGGGCACTTTGAGTAGCCAGAGGCTGTGACCAGTGTCCCAGAACAATGATAGCAATGACTTGTCTGAAAGATGGTACTCAAGTCCTATTTACTGATAACAAAGGCCTGCTTTACATTGAATCCTGAGGAGCAAGTACAGATAAAATGGGTGAACTCTGAATAGGGAACCTGTCAGTAGTTTCAGGCCACTGAGTCTGAAATTTGCCTGCCTTGCACCGGTTTATCTGCTTTTAAGCATTAGTCATTGAGATTTACTTTCCTGTTCCTCTCCATCTGCTTATAAACACGTCAGCGTTCTCAGAGATGAGTAACTCTTTTCTTTAGTACTCTTCAGCACAGTTATTGAAGCAGTTACTCCAGCAGCAAAGTGTGGTTTTGCATTGCCTGCATAGAGGACAGGTAAGGTAAGCACCGGTCCCACTATGGTGGTGTTTGTCAGCAGGTTTCTACATCCAGGTCACAGCGTTGTAACTCCTGGGCCTGCCTGCTCTGGCACCTCTCCAAGTGGACTTGCTTTTCCCAAAGAGCCAAAGACTCCAAAGGGTTTTACGGAACCTCAGCCCTTCATACAGACCAGGCCAGCACTTGATGCGAGACGTAAATATGTAATGCAGAATCTGGGAGCACTGCTTGGTTTTGATTGTTTCAGGAAAGCCAAATTAAACCAAAATGGCCATATAAAACAATAAATTATACTAAAACTTTATAAATATATACGTAAAACTTAGAATAATTTTATTGTGGGGCTTGTGGCTCACCCTTGTTTCACAAGCGCTCCTGTACAAATGGGTATCACGTTCAGCCTGGGCTGCACCTGACTCAGCACTGCAGGGCTGAGCTCTTGCATTGGCTTGTGGGAGAGGCAGTAATTGCACCAGATCTAATTAATTATGTTATTGTATCTCTGAATCTGTATTTCTTCATTTATGCTGGAAGAAGGCACTAGCATTTAAAACAAACAGCTGCTTTGGCTCAGCTGATAAACGTTTAATTCTCAAACAGGGAACGTAAAAATTGTTTCACTGCTCTTGGTCTTACTTGTAGGCCAGAGGGAAAATTAGACTCATGGCTATATCTTTTGGGGAGTATCTGACTTGCTAGCTGTGCTGGGATGGAGTGAACCCTCAAGAAGGTTGCAGACTGCTTTGCTTGGGTAAGTCACCCAAATGTGCATGGATGGGCTTTCACTTATTCCTTGTTCACAGGACTGATCCTGCTCCTGCTCTTCCTTCCACTTGCTTTGGCTGAGTTTGAAAGGACAAAATAGACTCAAAACTTTGCATTTCCAAAAATGTGACTTTAAAATTAATTCATTTAAATGCTTAGCAGTTCACTGCTTTATACCTGATTTCCACACCCCCCCTCCCTGGTTTAAAAGAGGTTTCAACTCTCCCACTGCTGGGTGACCTGCATCAGCAGGTAAAGCAAAATGTGCAGGAGAGCCCAGAGCAAAGGCAAAAGCCTTCCTCCTGCCCAGGTACCCTTCCTTGCCTGGCTGCCATCAGTGGGGCTGCCACCTGCCTCACCAGGGAGGACACACTGCTGTCGACTGTCAGCACCACCTGAGAGAGAAAGATATTTTTGCTTTGAAAACAACGCTAATAGCACTCCAAAACCTGCTTCTACATAGGTAATTTAACTTTGAAAACAGTCCTTCTAATTTCTCTGCATGTTTGCCTTCTGGTAAAATGGCAGAAGTCTACCATGACAAAAGCTGATTGGGGCAGTTTTGGCAGAGCATTTGGGGAATGCCATGCGGGCAGTGTTTGACATACTATGCACATTTTCCCAATGTCTTGCAGGCAATTGAGGGAGAAATGTGATAAATGCCCCTCCATGTCTGTTTGGTTATCTTTGACCTTGAAGAAAACCAGGCAAGAATTTCCCCAGCTGGAGAAATGTCGATACAAAATTAAGCAGGAGGCTTGATGGTACATGCTAAATTAATTCTTTTATCCTTTCCCCATACAAACCAGGGAAATTTACTTAACGATTTTATCCTTAAGAACATAAGGTTGTAATAGAAGCATAGATACCTTGTGACAGCATATTATGGTGCACAGTCTTGCAGATTTCAGACACTGAGTGATCACAGAGATTTTTGACAGCTACTATGGTGGGTTTTTTACAAGATATATTGTAGTCCAGGTCAGCTGAGTTTTAAATGTCCAAAAGGCTTCCACTGATTCCATTTGAAGACGAGCTGGACAAGTCTCAGATACACACCCAAAAGGAAAGTGTCATCTCATCGAAGCTTTCTTGTCCACCTTGTAATATACTAAAATGGCTTTTTTACCATTTCAAAAATACATGAAGATCCAGTTTGGACCATTCTCAAGTCCATGGTCTCCACTGTTAGAACACAGAAAGGAAGAAAACTGTCTGAAACTGTCACTTGAGCATACCTGAGCAATCGATATGCAGTTGGAGAGGAAACAGGAGCTCAGCTGTGCTTTATGATCTCAGCAGCCATCATATATCACCACGAAAGAAAGACTTTGAATCTTGGTAAGTGTTAGAGATAAACTTTGCATTTCAAACCCATGGGCTGGGCCAAAGGATGGCTGCCCAGAGAGGTTGTGGAGTGTCTTTCTCTGGAGGCTTTCAAAACCCACCCAGGTGCATTCCTGTGTGACCTACTCTAGGTGACCCTGCTCTGGCAGGGAGGTTGTTGGACTAGATGATCTTTTGAGGTCCTTTCCAACCCCTAACATTCTGTGATAACCTTCATTGTACAAAATTCAATGTTCTCCAAGTTTCAAGAGTAGAAGGAATAAAGAACATCTAAAACTCACCAGACTGGCTTAGCCTGGAACATGTTGGAGAGCCACATGGAAAATGAAAGATCACATTTAGGGTAGAAATAGCAGCTGGAAAACATTGGTGTGGAAAGAAGCACAAATGACTGTGGCCAGGAACCCAAGGAAGAGCATGTTTTGGCCTATTTCACCTTGCAAAATAAGTGCTGCTACACAGGATACAAATGTGAACAGATGTGCCTCAAGAGCCATTGATCTGCAGCCAAGTCCTGCTCTCAGATACATACACAAGACTCCCAGCACGGTCCACGGGACTTAACCATGCACATCTCAGCACAGAGGTATCCTCCAGGCATGCAGCGTTAAAGCACGCTTGATCTTTGGAGGGTGCTCTGGTGCTCTCTCCCGTGCTCTGGTGGGCTTGACCTCGCCATCTGCATCTCTTGAGTCAAGCCACTTCCTCCATTGCTTGCTGAGGTGCTGAGATGCTGACGGAAGTGTTTGGTTAAACGCCACTGCCTCCATTTTCTCTTAATTTCCATCTGAACCTAGGTAGAAAGGTCACAAAATACTTAGTTCAGCTAGTTTACTTTGGAGCCCTGCATTGTGGAGAGCAGTATAACAGGAAAAGGAGAGCAGGTTACCTTTGCCAAGGTTTGGATTTATTTATTTAACCCCTGGTTTGAAGGGCTTGGGTAGGGCCTGTCTCTTGTCGTTTCTAATGATATTGTTGTTGCCACCACACCATTTTCTGTTAACCTGCTTTTCTGTTTTAATTGCCAGTGGATTTTTTTCAGAGGGTTTATCTGGCCTTAGAAAGTGTTTGGTTCAGATTTTTGAAGGTTTTTGTTTTACTTTACAAATAGGACAGTTTGGCACCCTAAGGTTAAAGAAGGGGTAAAAAAAAAACAAAACCAAAGGCAAATTTTCTCTTCCAAACTTTTTCTGTTAAAGGGTTAGTCAAAGTGTTTTGAACCCCTCCTCCATTTCAGTGAGACTTTTTCTTACAGCTTTAGGCACTAATGGTTAGGGGGTTTTCCTTCCAATAACTTCAGGATCTCCCAGGTTTGGATAACGTTTCCCTGCCCCCTCCTCTACCAGCAGCATTTCAGAGTATAAGTTCCTAGCCCAGAAGCCTGGGAGTTAACATATGACTACAAAGGAAACTGTCCTTCTTCCAAAAGCTTTACCTTGTGAGAGTCCTTACAAACTTGGACTGGATACAACTTTTGGCAAATTCCCTCTCAAGGATCAAGCAAAGAAAACAGCCAGGAGATGACAGATAATAGCACCATTCATCAGAACCAGTTGATTGCCAGTGTGACCCTGTGTGGGATGGTACTCCCACCCTCCGTTCCCAGACAGTAATAAGCTATCTGATTTATGAAAGGGCTGCAATAGTTGAGAGGTGAAGTTTGCATCTGGCATATAATTACTTAGGCTTGCCAAGTCTGGGAGGTATTTCACAAGTGACACGAGGTAGCTGGGAAGAAAACCCTTAGATAAAATGTGTAATCCATTGAAAAACTTATCCTACTGATTAATGAAGCATACTTGAGCAATAAAACTGAATGTTATAAACACAAAACTCAAATGAATGTCATACACACCAAACTCACCTCACCATTAAGGAAACAATAAAGTACAGCCACAACAAAGCCCTAAAAGATAAAAGAATTGTGGTCACAGAATTAGAACTGCAGTTTCATTTTTTGAATGAGGATGAGGCATCTCAAAGGAAATTGACAGCTTGCTTCTGCCATTGGGACTCTGCTCTGTTGCAGAGTTATGTGTTAAGTTTCTTTTTCTTGTTTTAAGTAACAGTTTGTCACATGTTACCTGGAATGATCCAAGAGCTAATTCAAAAAACAGCTGAATCTCCATTGTGCCGCTGCTTGCATCTTCAGGGAAAAAAGCAAAGATGATGTAGTGGATCCCAAAAAGAGGGATGAGGAGGAGTGTTGACTTTGCAAGTCTCCTGAGAACAGAAAAACAGAGGGGAAAGACAGCGTAGAAAGGAGCAAGAGGACATTGGGTGGGCTCACATGGCATGCAAAGAACATACTTGTATTGGTTGAAATCACTGCTCCGTCTTTCAGGTGAGCTGAGCTTCCTCATCAAAATTCTTAAAATATTGACAAAAAGAATGAAATTAATCTGAAAAAGAAAAAACAGAAGGAAGGACATGACAGATAAAATAATAACACCAAACAACAAAACCAGATACCCATTTGTGTAACTGCCAGGTATCAGCAGAGCCAGTTTGGTGGGGTTTGGCTGAGAAGACAGAATAGAGGGGCTGGCCTGCATCTGTCCCTGTCCCCATCCTAGTCCCTCTCTCTGTCCCTGCCTTTCCAGCCTGATTAGCCACCCTGTGCTTGAATTCTGTCTGCTTTCCTTACTGACTCACCACAGGGATGATCAGGGTTTATAACCCAGTCAGATCGTCAAAAAAGCAGGGAAGCCAGGTGCACCAGCAGGATCCCTTCTGGGCGTGTTTTTCAGACAGTCTCTGTGCAGTCTGGCCCCACTTTGGATGCCAACAAAAGGGCAGCACTGAAGCTTGTTAACTGGGACTGCAATCGCCATTTGCTCCCCACCAAGGGGTTTGGGACAGTGGAGGAAAAGTGGTTAGAAGTCGGCGTACAAAAGTCACACTGACATCTTCGTTTTGCATTCCCCCCAGGTGGATATCAGATAAAAACTTGTATCTGCTGCTGGGTTTGGGTGAAGGTGAAGCAATAGATGTTTCTGCTCTTTTGACCCTCAGGCAAGGAGCAGGAAGGCAGAGGAGGCAGAGCCGGCCTGAGCAAGCCTCTCCCACAACCAGCGGGGAGTAACCACTGGGGACTGACTTCAGGTTTATCTGCTTTTTGCCTCAGGGCTCCAGGCATCACCCTACGCTCCTCCTGCACCCACACAGCCCGACGACCAGTACCCACAGCCCTGTATAGTGGCAGGCCCTTAACCCTTCCCTACACCTGGAAGCACCATGGCAGCGGCACGTCCCCGTCGTGGTGGCTTGTACGTGCCTGTGGGTGATGCAGCAGGGCTCCGAGGTGCTAGGTTTGAATAAGAGAAGCAAGTCTGCTATTGATGGGACAGACTCGGCATGTCGTTAGGTTCCCTAAATTATTGGATGAAAAGGGAACAACTGGCTGCTGAGGGTGCCTGGAGAAGGCTGGCTGCTTGTGAGCTGGACAGGACTGAGGAAAGGAGCGGAGCTTGGGGTGAGGAACGTGAAGGAAAAACTGAAATGATTTATGTTGGTGGGGAAAAGGACTTTCAAGTCCGGAGATTCTGGGGTTTTTAAACCACTAGGCCAGGCATGAGCAATGTAGACTGACTAGGACTTTTTGCAGACCAAAACTACGGGGGGAAGGGGGATGGGGGAGGGGGGGGGGTGGGGGGGTGTGGGTTCCTGCTGGGAGGGATTTCCCGAGAGCAGTACAGCAATGAATGTTAGCCCAGAAGCACAAAGGACTTTATCGGTGTTGATTTTCTGCTCTTTGAACTGCTAAGGACCGTGTGCTGTGAGGAATAAAGAGATTAGATCTGAATTCTGAAGGGCTGGCAGTTTGTTTGTCTGTGGCTATGGGCTGGAGAAAAGCCTCTTTTAGGCAAAGAGGCAGAGTCACGCAGGCGGCTCCTGTCTTAAGTGGCTAAGCTGAGTGCGATCAAGTCTTTGAGGAAACTTTGAAGGGGATAGCGGGTGGTGGCCATCAAAAGATAAATTAAGATTGTGCTGTTTGCCTTGAAGAATGCCTGGGCCTTGATGGCATTTAAATATTGCTGAATGACCCCTGGAATTGTTTTATTAAATAAATATGGCCACGTTAAGTTGATTCTGAATCGATTGTGTGGTGTCCTGCTAGTCTTGTGGGCTTGAAGGATTGCTCGGTGGTAAATGGGAGCAGAACTTTTAACTCACCGTTTCTGCTGCTTGGGTTTCCAAGACAACGTGCAAGTGCTACAATTTTGTGTTTTGCAAACATAATGGCTCCTACTGGCAACACTGAAACCTCAGCGGACTTTTGGGTTCTCATTTGAAGTGTCAGGGGATTTCTTGACAGTAACCAGCAGATTGCATGTTTTCGTACTAGGGTTTCAGAAAGATCGTTGCAGAGTGGTCCGTCCCAGAGAATCTCTGCTGGGCAGAACTGCATAAAGCAGCTCCAGCCCCTTGGTTCTGAGCACCAGCAATAGCTCAAATCATAGGTGCTGAGCATCATATGTACCAAACTGTTCTTGATATCCTTACTCCCTTGTACTGAGCAAAATCACACTGAGTTTCAGTGCCTCTGCCCTATTTCAGTGAACAATGCCATAGTAGTCTAATTGCAGTCCACTAACACGGGGTGCATGCAGCCTGTGACCTGCTTTCATTGCTGAAAACAAAAGCTAGTGGTCGTGTAGCACAAGTTGGTTTTGGCTTTGCTAAGAGGGGCATTGACCGGGAGACACAAAGGCGATTGTACTGAAATGTACAGCCACTTCGTTTCTCCTCCAGAGCCTTCCTTCAAACAGTCCAAAACAAGCTTCCACAAGCCAGCCAAGTTCATATGAAATCAACAGGATGTGGAAACCTGATCTTGTTCAAGCTCTTGCTTCTTGGGAGGACATTCTAGCTTTCCTTGTGAACTTAGCTTCGGGGCATTAGTTACTGGCTAAATCCTGCTGAGCTGAAGTTGCTTAAGCAGTAATTCATGTGACACAAGTGCAGACACATGTCTAAGATCAGTTCATTAACACACTTCTAAACATGTTGAGTAGGTGATCTCTGACTTCACAATATTTGAAAATACAATTTAAATCTGCTTGTCCCAGGAAAAAGACTTACAAAAATAGAGAAAACTATAGGGCCTCTAATGATCCACCAGGTATTGGCATTAGTGTTAATGTCCCAACACCTGTAAAAATGGAAGAGAAGGTGCAGTCAGTTATCAAAACACTGGTGTCTTTTCAAAGAGGTTTAGTTTGTTTCACACTTCAGATAGGCTCCTATTCCCTTGTCCAACAAAATGAATTTCCCCATTCTCACTTAGCAATCCAGCATTTCTGACAGAAAACCGTCCACTTGCAGGGGACAAAAGTGTGTCCTGCCTTTAAAGTACAACTACCGTGCAACATTTTGTAAGGGAGAAGACAAAGAAACAAAGTTTCACTGTTAAGAAAGTCAAATGCAGACGCCGGAAACATCACGGGTTGAACTGATGCTTGAAGGCTATTTCCTACCCCTGAAAATGGCAAAATTAAATTCGAGGCCCTTTCCCAGGTGGCTCAGCTGGTTCTCTACTTCCACACACGCTAGGATCCAGGCTTGCACCACAGTAGCTGGGTGGCAGCTGCTTTGCTCGGCTGCCAGTGGTAAGAAACAAGCAGAATGCTGTGGAACAGCCTGTATGGGACTGCCTGCTTCCCTCGGCATGCCACCTTCCCCTGCCCCACACAACTTACCCAATGTTTTCATGGAGCTGCCTAGCAGTCGCCCATGCAGCCACAAATACAGCTGGAGCACCTGCAATTGGAAAAGCTAAGTTACTGCTTCACAAGTCCACCCCAAAGGCAAAACAAACCCCCAGTCATGCTTACTGAAATTAGAACCATACCCCATCCAAGGGCGATGAACCACCAGAGGAACTTCCTTTCCGAGAAGAAAGAAATAACCAGGAGAGTGTGGAGGTACAGTCCCTCCACAAGGAGCCAGCTGTAGTTAGACATGATGCAATACTGAAAGAAGACCATGGTGAGCTTACACCCAGCCTGAAGAGAGAGGATAATTAGCTGCAACCTGGGTTTGTGTCTACCTTCAGTAAGAGGGAGTGAGCTGTAGATAAATCTTGGAAAACAAAGAGTTTATAGCAATTAAAGGACTAAACAAATATTCTTAAGTCAGGCATTTTATGACAATAAAGCAGGACTGGCACTCCTAAACTCATTAATCAGCTGGCTCACTAGAAAGAACCAAATGTTTCATGGACACATTGGTTTGGGCTATTGGCTCTCTTAGAGGAATTTCACTACTACTACCTTATTAGTATCTGCAGCACTAACACCGTCTTAGAGAAGCACATGAATGTATTTGTCAGTCTTTTTTTCCCTATGACCAAGGGTCAACAATGACAAGTTAACATTTGCTCCAAAGATTGATTCTTTTCAGCATCAAAACCAGAGCAATATTGGGGGTGGGGTGGTGGGGTGGGGTGTGGACAAACAAACAAACAGCAAGCCCCTTTTTTGTATGTTTATTTCCCTCCCTAATTCTTCAGGGTTTGGTTTAAAGCATTGAACCAGTGCTCCTCCCTCACAGTTTTCAAGATATTTTGCTGTCAATAAAAAGAAAAAGGAAAAACAGTTCAAAATCTGGGAGGTTCCTTCTCCAGGCTCTCTGGGTGCAAACCATATCTTACTGCCAGACCTCAGACAGCACTATGTCAGCAATATTTAATGTGTTCTCTTACTTTTCCTGCCCCCTTCAGCTAAAATCCATGTAAGAATCTCCACTCTGCTTGTGCATGTGGTGTTCACAGTCTGTGACACCCATGTTTAGGCACTTCTGGGTCAATGTGTCTAGATAGTCAACACAATCAAGATGGTAAGTGCCTCCTTCAGACTAACCTAAATGCCTTCTGGTCCAATACTTGTAAAGGCATCTGTAGTCAGGAGGAACTGTGTCTGGGTTTCTGTGTGTACAATCCAGCCTGGGCTGCTTGTGTGCCCTCATGACACCATCGCCCACCTCAAACAGGGACATCTCAGCCAGGAACAACCAGCATGCAAGACAGAGCAGTGGAACTCCTCTCCCATAACCCCTCATGCTGAATGGAAAGCTGAGACAGATATTTCCTTCCCTGCACACTGCATCTGGGATCCTGCAGAGAAACTGAGGCATGGAGCAAGCTGGAAGGTGAGAGGGTTACCGTGTATGACCCGCAGTAATTTGTGTCTTCAGAAGAAAACAAAATGGCATCTTTGATGAAGTTGGATGAGGCTCTCAAAATGAATGATGTGAAGAGATGCATGTGGATGTAGTTCCTCGTACAGCGAAGTCTTCTGTTACAAAAAGAGACAGAGATCCTGTGAAGTGACATCTCTAGCCAACACAGACAGCTTGTGGTTGTAAACAGGAGGTTACAATCTTTGTTAGTACTAAACTGACTAATTAAGAAAGCTGTTCTCCTGTATGTGAAAGGAAGACTAAGGCATTTCCAAAGAGTAATATCCTAGAGGAGATCTTAAAAAGGCAAAGCCACCTCTGCTCCACTCAGGTATTAAATCAAGCTGAACATTGCCAGAACTGTGATTTCACACCAATATGCTCGACGTAGCCTCCCTCCCTCCCTTTTGGAGTAACATGAGCCCAAGGTGTTTTTCCACACCTTGGTGTATTTATTTGGTTTGCCTACACAATACACTTGTGCCTGCAGTGTTTTCTGCATTAAGCCTCCACGTAATCTGGGTCCAGAGGCCGTGCAGCCTGAGGATGAGTTTGCAAAGTAGCTGGCGTTCCCTCTGCCCAGGGGTGCCGCCCTGACACTTACTGTAAGGGGAATTAATTTCACTGAATAAGCAGCAAAGTACAAATTCCAGGTTATAAGGATGCGTAAAGATAAACTGACTGTCAAATCACTGCTCTAAGCCTGAAACGCCTTCCCAGAAATCAGCACAGTGGCACTTGGAGCAAAGTTTTAGCCAGAGTCTTAAGTGGAGAAAAGAACAGCAGGGGAAAAGACAGTGCCCAAGGGACACTGAAATCATGGGAAGACCTCAGAAGGGAGGTTGTGCAAATGCAAGTCAGCAAAATACATCCAGCTACATTTTGGGAAGGACAGGAGAGCACAATATGAGCATTAGCCCTGACATTTGCTAGGAGACAAAACTCCAAGGCAATATTTTGTGAGTGATTTCTGTGAAGGTTTTCAGAACTACTTAAATTTTTAACTTGCCCTGAAAGCCAACAGAAGAATCTGTGTCAGCTGAGGTGACCAGAAGTCCTGGCCAAACACAAAGCAGAGACGCTTCTTCTCACCTAAAAGAGAACAGGATTGCTAAGGCTATTGTCAGCGTCATGAGGGAGGTGCAGTATCCAATGGTGTACATGGTCTTCAAAGTCATGAAATAGGAACGCTGCAGGGGAACATATATGCACATCTTTACCTTTGACTGGCTGGTAGAAATCAACCCATACCAAGAGAAAGATGTCTCCTCTGATTTAACAAATGAAATTTCTTGTAAAACCAGCTACTGAAGTTTTACCCTGAGCACCCCATTCCGATCATTTGGAGGAAGCACTTACGCTGAAAAATACTTGTAACCCTAACCCCACCCCAGTTAAATCACAACATCATTCAGCCTCTGCTTAACATATTCCCCCTCCAGGACCCCAAAGCAGCATGTCGGTGATACAGGTGCTCAGACTCACTCTCGCCTCATTAGTCGTGTCATTGACATTGTAGCCACAAGCGATGTCAGGTCTTGGATATGGGTCTGACCAACCCTCCCTGGTACAGTTTCGGTAGACAAAACCTGTGTGATAACGACGACAACAACATCAAACAGACAAACCCAGGTGTAATAATTTCCAATTGCACCTTTGTTCTCCTCAGGGGTCAGTCACCAATATGTAGGCTTGCTCCAAGGCAAAAAGAATATTTTCCCCCAGGCAGTGCACTCTGCATAGCTAGAGGTGAAATGCAGCTGAGCTGATTATGTTGATACTTGCCCAGTGTACTTGTGTGGGTCATAATATTGTTTGCCAACTCAGGAATGACTGTGATGGATGTGTTTTTATTAATTGCAACATAAATAATACTGTTCAGTACATCTGGTGTTTCTTGGCCAGAATTCCAAGATCAGCAAACACATAACTTGTTCAATCACGGATTCATACTCCACTCAAATCTGATGCGTTCCTGAATGCTCCCACCTCCTTTCTGTGGTTTGTCACGGTTTGAAGAGAACACAGAACTTCAGATGGCCACATATTTTTCATAAGATTTAAATGAAAAATAAATGACTTGTCCCCAGAGGCAGGTCTAGACGCTATTTTAGACTGTTGACTTTCTTGCTTACTTGCAGAAGGGATTCCCCTTGCTTAAGTTAAACTTCTGATAGCTAAAGGCTGCAGTCCAACCGTGTTCCTCATGGCTGTCTTTCTAGTCAGTGGAGATAAAAGAGGCATTTGCAGAATTCATCTCATTTTGTGACAAACATTTGCAGAGGCCAGTTTATCCGACCCACTTCTCCTGATACCTCAGACTTTTAGGGTCCTAAGGCTGAGCGAGATGGCTCCTCAGCAAGTTGCACATGGTCAAATAGAGCAAGTTTTAAGATGTCCATATTAATATTTTGTTCTGAAGTAGTGGAAGAAAATGACCATAGCAGACATGTAGGTTATGTGCTGAAGAGAAGAGAAACTTACAAAGAAGTGAAACCACTGCTCGCTGTCCTAATCACAGTCATCTGTCAGGTAGGAGCCACACTTTGGAAACATGAGTGAGATCCTGGCCTTGCTACAGTAAAGGCAATACTGGCAAGGATTTATGGGGGACCTGAAATCAGCAGGTCTTCTTAGTGCCTTGCCAGAAGGCACCGTAAAGGTCTATTTTTGCCCACACATTTAGCCATGAGGAGTCTAGGGCATCCAGCTCCTGCAAAACATCCCTGCAGCACTCAGGGAATAGAGGTAGATTCATATGCAGTAGTGTTTGGCACTGGTTTATGCTCTTCAGAGCCCTGCTGAGACAGTCAGGACAAAGTCAGAGCTCCTGCTACCTCTGGGCTAATTCTGGTGACCTGACAGCATATCTGCACTTGATTTGAACTCACCTATCTCAAACTGAAAGGCACAGCAAACATGATGAGACCTCCACATGGGAAGAACTCTGGGTGTGTCAGTATCAAACTATTATTTTGATGCTTTTGTGCACATCTTGTTCCATCTTAGCATCTTTGAAAGGGCTGGGCTTGTTTTTCAAGCCACATTTTCTATGCCCTGCTGCAAGGTAGCAACAACAGGAGAGAAACAGCTCTCTGCAGCGGTTCTCCCCAGACTGCCTTGGGACTCAGCAAGGGAGTGGCATGGTGGTAAATTTTCTACTTCAGCTTCAATTATTAAGACACGTGTACTTAACTCAGAGCAGTGTTGTCCTTGTAAACATGCCTGTAACTGGTTTTTGGCCTGAGGATATCAAAGTGGATCAGACAAGAAGAGGTGCAGTTCTGTGTTGGTGTGTGCATGTGACTGTGTTATGTGCAAAGCATGGAAGATGTTGCAGGGCATGTTACACTGATGGATGTGAGCCCAAATTTAGCAAGGCATGGCCCACCCAGAACAGAATTGGGGTTTGCAGTCTGTCTAATGATTGGTGCTTGGTATTTACCAGTTCCTTGGAGGCTTTTGGGGTTGCCTAGGGAAGAGGGAACATTGTCTAAAGGGATAGCCTTGGAACAAGGGCCATCTGATGTGGCCTGCTCCTCTCTGCCTCTGAACCCCCACACTCTTCACACCTTTCCTCATTTCCTGCCTGAGACACAATGTGCAGGTCCAGTTGTGAACTTCAGTTATGTTACTTGGTTCCAGATTATTTTGTTTCTTTGGTCTGCTTTGTGGGAAGGGGCCAGACAGTCTGGGCTGCAAATCTAAGCCTAGATGTCAGCACAAAGCTCAGCAGCACAGAGACCAGGGCTTGGTCAGAACTCAGAGCTATCTGCATCCCTTAACGTATTGGTATGTGGCATTTGTGGCTGCCCATCTGCTTTGTAGGTGGTGAGGAGGGAAAACTTTCCCTTTCTTTTCAAGCAAACAAATCTTTGTTTTTCTTCTACAAAATTGCTTCCAACAGGGCAACAACTGCAGCAGTAATTAAATGCATGAGTCACAAGTCAACCACAGTATAGAATCAGAGAAGAATGTGGCTATGAGAATGAGAACAAACTATTGCTGACTTTGACCCAAAATGCCAGATAGGGAGACTGAAATAAGATGCAAATGCCAATGGACGATGTCTTGGGTTTTGAACACTGTCACTTTGATTATTGCTTATCAGAAGTAGCTCAGCTTGGCTTCCCGATAAGGAGGGCAACTAAAGTTTAAGGCTGCTAGACTATCTCCCCGATAATGCAAGCACATTTGAGATGTAATTATGACCTTTGGAAGTACAAATTCCTGTCCTTCCCACCCTGGTCAAAGCCCAGAGTCAGGGAGTAGTTCCCTCTAGCGGTTGTATCAGCACGTATTTCATTTAATGCATTTTAAGGGATGGTATCGCCATGCCAAAGATTTGCGAGTGCATGCCAGATGGATGATTTATTCAGCAAACTGTGGCTTTCAGTAGTTTATCCTCTGTCTTTAAACCAGATTACAGGATTCAGACGGCAGCTACTGTTTGTGTGTAGAAAAAGTAGCATGGTATTTAATTTAATCTGGATGGTCTAGATCTGATTTTATTTAAAGAGCACTAAGTGCTTCTTCTCTGACTTATCTAATATTTATTAGACAATCTAATACTTTGTCTCCTGTTCCTCCCTTCATAAAATGAATCTGTCTGCTTTCCTGTAAGTACTGGACCTCATTAATCCCTATCCTATAACTGAAGAATGCAAAAACCTCTTCTGATTTGAGTCATTAACTCACTAAAATGTAAGCACATTTCTTGGGCATTGCTGAAAAGTAGAAATTAACAGAAAGTAGGCAGAAACTCCTCCTTAATGGCTCATGATTGTGGTTACTGTAGCATACTGGGAATAAATTTCACCTCATTTCTAGGTTTTCCCTTTTTCATCTCAGAAAAAAAAATAATGACAACAAATGTTGCTTGAGCTCATCTGGGTTTGAGTAAGCTGTTTGGTAAGCCATGAAACCTGAACTCTCTTGAATTTGTGCCATTTGTGTGGAGTCAGTGACAGCCATGGGATGAACCCCCAGTGCAGATTTCCTCCCGATGGAGGCAAAAAGGAGTTGTTTCCCCTCACCGGGCTGGCTGCTTTGCCAAAACCTGTATGAACTTCACACTATGTGAAATTTTCTCCATGGCTAGCTCATCTGAGATCAGCCACTGGCTCAAGGAGAGACTAGAAGGGGAATGACAGAGAGAAACATAGAGCCTGAGTGGAGGAAACTCTCTCCCTTAAGAAACCATGCTAAAACTCTCTTCTTCAGGATAGTATTTACTTCTTGCACTTTTCTCCACATGGCTAAGAAAAACAAACACTTAAAATATCTTGCTATTTTGATTCCAGGCATTGCCATGTTTAGCTTAGTGTTGGAAATCGAGCTGCAAAGCAACTGCTGTTTTTTAAAAGAAGCAGGGACATCATTTTGCATCAGGTTCAGACCTGGAAGTGGCATCTTTGTAAATAACACACTTTAACATAAAATTACAATAAAAAAAACACCTGGGCAAGGAAAGCATCCTTTAAGTGTTACCTTTTTTCCCAGTCAGCATCTGGAAGAATTCAGGGCAGTGAGCATTGACAGTCTGCCCCACAGCTGAGGAAGGCCAGCAGCTCATGTTATCCCACATTCCAGCACATCTGCCTGGGAGAGCAAAAATGAAACACCATGCAGCATCTCCTAGTGACCGAACACCATGAAACTTCTCCAAGCAACAAAACACTGTGAAACGCTTCCAAGCAAGGCAATAACATGCAATGTCTCCCAAGGACCAAGGCAGCTACGAGAACAAAGATCTGGAAAGCCAGGTGGATGAGACAGAGCAAATCCTGCTCAGACCTGTTGAGACCTGGATTGGATGTAAGAGATTCTGCTTGCTTCAAATCAGCACTAGCAAGCTCCAGGCCTGTCCCATTCTACTAGCCAGAAAAAGAGCAACCTGGGGCATTGTGAACTTTGTGTCAGGCTGCCCATCAATCTTCTGGTAACTATTGAATGCCCTGAAAAGATGAAAGAAACCAGAGGTAAATTTTTTATCTCACTTTTTAATGGTTCCACTTTAAGTGACCCTAATATTTTCCTTATGTAATCCTTTTGTAAACAGAAAAAGATACAACTTGACTAGGAGTTTAAACAGCTTCAGAATGATACTGGGGAAAGCAGAGAGGAACAGCATCAGGGTCATCCTTGTATCACTATAAATATTCTTTGGTTTGTTCATCTCTCCCATCATGCCAAGACTGTGCTGCAGTGAAAAACTCCAACAGATCACTCACCAGGCTTGGCCAAGGGTCTCAGTGGCTTTTCTGCTACAGAAGAGTAAAACTTTGCCAAGCTCTGCCAGTCTTTGGGACCATAAAGTGAAAGTCATCACATTTACAGGCCAGAGCAAAACAATATTTTGACAAAATATGCCAGTACAGTTGTTCTTTCAAAGGCCATGCCTCTGACAGTGTGACATGCCTTTTGGAGGACCTACCTCAGAGCAGCCACTGAACCTGGAGTCCCTTCGGACTCTGCGTAGGCACAAGCCTGTGGCTCAATTGCCCTCCTTGCACTTTCTGCCACCTAAAGCCCCTAACAGCTGCAGGGACTGTCCAAAACTGCCCAGATTCACCCCATTTCCTTCAGTTAGGTGCAAGGGCTGCTTATTTCTAGGCTGGGCTTGTTGTGGTCCCTCACAGAGTCAGGTCGTGAGGGAGACTTTCCCAAATGCACTCTCAGCTTTACTGTGTTGCCCTCTGGGAGGGCTGGTGGAGATGCACCAGGGGGCCGATGGTCACTGGTGTCACAGCATGATAATGACCCCAGATTAGACATCTTGCTTAGGTGCCAGAAGCTGGATGGACAAATGCATGGATGGATTTTAGCTTGTACTACAGAGCATCAATGAAGAAGACCTACAGTTTGTGCCACAAAAAGTGTGACCCTGGCTTTTCTTACTTTGCTCTTCTCCAGACACAGGTGGAAATACTTCAGGCTGGTTCCTTTTTGCCTCTGCTCACTGCCACTGGTTTTAGCAAAGCCTTCTGTGTGGCTTTTGTAACATGGCAGGGGAAAAAGAGACCACTGGAGCATGCCAGGACCACCTTACACCTGGCAAGTTCCGGTGTGTGCCGAATGCCCTGCACACTCACGGAAAATGGAGGGGAGGAAGTGCCGAATGCCTTCTTCAAATGCTTCATGCTTTATAAGGCCAGCCTCCATTAGCCTGACACAAGTATTTACATTTCTAGAAATGTATTGATTTCCTCCTGCACAACAGTCCTAGTGCCTGGAAATACAGAGCTTTTCACAGCCCAGCACCTCAGCACTGGTGTCTTTCCTGAGCCAATGTTTATGTGGCTTGGTAACCATTTAAACCATTTACTTCAGAGCAACACTGTAATGGCAAATGAAGCATGACATTGGGTGTTATTTATGCCTTAGCCTTGCTGCATTGTTTGGATTATCAAGCCTTCATGCCAATGCCATGCCAAAGCATAAAACCCCCAAATCAGACTCAGTGCACAGAACGACCTGGCAAAACTATTATGTTAGCATTCAAATCATTCCTTCTGCAGGTGGGCTTCTTGCCATGCCTCACAGAGCAAAGACAGTGCCACCCACCCCTATCTAGCTAAAGAGCCTCCTGGGTGGAGGCAGAGCACAGCAGCAGCTCTCTGACATCCCTGTGATCTTTGGAAACTCCCTTGAATAGCCAACAGAGTATTCCCCCAGCAGCCACACATGGTGTCATCATGACCAGAGGTCCCAGGTCTCCAACAGCTTCCTTCCCATGCTACCTGCTCCTAAGTGAAGTATCCCATCTTCACTCATGCACAGAAGAGAGCATAACTATGAGTTGAGTTATGTTAATGTAATGCTTCCCCAAGCTAAAGGTATCACAAAGATGGAGTCCCCTTTTCTTTATCCTGCAGGAGGATGCGAAACACTTACTGCTCAGGTACTTTGTGCCTAATCCTACCACAACTAATCCTGTGTGTTTGTGTATTTTTCACAGAGATGTGAGCACTGCAGCAGAGATGGCATTGTGGAAGCCTGTCTCCTGATTTGCTTCTGAGTGGATGGAATATGGAAGGTGACCTACACCCTGTAAAGCCACCTTTCTTTCTCTCTGTGTGACCCACCAAGGGCTTTGTTTCTCTCCTCTTCAGATGGAAGTTCCTGCATGCAATTTTTTGCACGCAGACCTCAAGCACGCAGAAAATCGAAGACTGAAGGTATTTTCAGATGCATTATTTCTCAGAATAAAATAATTACTCCATAATTCACCAAGGTAACAACCCCCCTTGAATAAACACCAGCAGAAGGAAATTCCTGAGCTCTCCCCATCACTTGGGTAAAGGTGTGCATCTTACCCCTGGTTATTCTCTTGGGCTTTTACTGCCAGGAGAAGGTGCATTTACAGAGGTACAGAGAGGGGCTTAACTTTCTGCTACATGGATAGTCCTGAGCCCAGTATGTCTTGTTTAGAATAGAATAGAATAGAATAGAATAGAATAGACCAGACCAGGTTGGAAGAGACCTTCAAGATCATCGTGTCCAACCTATCATCCAACACTACCCAATCAACTAAACCATGGAACCAAGCATCCTGTCAAGCCTCGCCCTGAACACCCCCAGCAACGGCGACCCCACCACCTCCTCGGGCAGCCCATTCCAATGGGCAATCACTCTCTCTGTGTAAAACTTCCTCCTAACCTCCAGCCCAAACCTCCCCTGATGCAGCCTGAGACTGTGTCCTGTTGTTCTAGTACTGGTTGCCTGGGAGAAGAGACTAACCTCTGCCTGACTACAACCCCCCTTCAGGTAGTTGTAGAGAGCAATAAGGTCACCCCTGAGTCTCCTCCTCTCCAGGCTCAGCAACCCCAGCTCCCTCAGTCTCTCATAGGGCTTGTGCTCCAAGCCCCTCACCAACCTTGTCTGATCTGACTTGTAGTGTTACAAGAGCAATTTTGCTCTGTTCAAGATTTAACACAATCCTATCTATACTTTTAACTGATCTCTCAGTAGATTTGGGGAGCAGAGCACAAAGATAGAATTATCCTGTTTAAGAATTTCCAGTAGCAAAAGGCCTCAGGGGGAATTTCCAAGATTTGGATCCAACTTAAACTCTGCTGAGGAACTAGTAATTGCTTAATATGAAAATTATATTGTCTGTAAAATGTTGCTGCCTGCTAATGCTAATGCCTCCTACAGGAAGGAATGTGGAGATAACTGATTTTGAGGCCATCCAGTTCATCTGAGA
Source organism: Dryobates pubescens (assembly GCF_014839835.1). Classification (NCBI taxonomy): domain Eukaryota; kingdom Metazoa; phylum Chordata; class Aves; order Piciformes; family Picidae; genus Dryobates; species Dryobates pubescens. Next base: position 45,994,555 of record NC_071613.1, on the reverse strand, counting down.
GCAATTTTTACTGTGTGTGTTCATTTAGCCTTTACCTGAGCTCAGAAGCTGATCATTTTCAGGTGTTCTGTTCTTTGCCTCCAGGGACAACATCTTAGCACAGTTTTCCTCCTCCTTTTTCAGGACACTCAGGAGGTCACAGATGGGAGGGACAGCTGCAACCTGCAAATTTTAAAAGTAGTAGAGTAACTTCTTCTCTTAAAACTTATATCACCATTTGTATGCTCATATTCCCCATGCAACTCCATCAACTGGTTGTAGGTAGTATTTCCTTGTAATACAGTCCATTTACCCAATTAAGTCTGTGTTTTTTATAGTAGCAGCAGGCAAGCACAGACTGAGTTTCTGCCTTCTCCCTTTTGCTGACATTACTGTTATTGAGGAAAACGAATGTGTTATTCTGTTAAATTAAGTACATGGGTAGGATGCTGTTCCAAAAGATTGCAGAAACATCCAGGCCCTGCAACAGGGAATTAATTACTTGCCCCTGGCAGTGTTAAACCATAGACTTGGCAGGTTATTTTCCCAGGCAATAAGTGATTCAAATATGTCCACTGGTTGCAGACCACTGAATTCTGTTTCACTGATACTGATTAGGAAACTGCAGGAGATGACCTGAAAACAGAATCTTGCCTGATTTTGCAAGAACCTAGACAGTAATTTGTCCTAAGGTAATTTTCTCCTCTTCTTGTCCTGCCCCACACTCTTTTCTCACAAAGCAATGTGGAAATGTTACTCTTAATTCTGATTCAGCAATTAAAGGCACACTTTGTGTTAAATGTAGCTGGATCAAAATTAATATACAAAACAGTTACCAACCATTAAAATGGCATGCTTTAAAAAAATCCTTACAAAAATAATTTGCAGGACAAGGTCCAAGTTATCACAGAATTAACCAGCTTTGAAAAGACCTTCAAGATCATCAAGTCCAACCTATCACCCAACACCATCTAATCAACTAAACCATGGCACTAAGTGCCCAGTCTTATTTTAAACACTTCCAAGGATGCCCATCTCCCTGGGCAGCCCATTCTAATGGCCAATCACTCTTTCTGTGAAGCACTTCTTCCTAACATCCAGCCTAAACTGTAAAATTGTTTTAGAATCACAGAATCAATGAATTGTTGGGTTTGGAAGGGACCTCAAGGATCATCCAGTTCCAATCCCCCTACCATGGGCAGGGACCCCTCACACTAGATTAGGTTGCTTAGAGCTACATCCAGCCTCGCCTTAAAAATCTCCAGGGATGGGGCTTCAAACACCTCCCTGGGCAACTTGTTCCAGTGCTTCACCACCCTCATGATGAAGAATTTCTTCCTAACATCCAATCTGAATCTACCCATTTCTATTTTGTTTTCCATTCCCCCTCATCCTGTCATTACCTGACACCCTAAAAGTCTCTTATCCAGCCATTTTCCCCCTTTTTCCCCTCAAATCCCAGAGCACCTGGGCTCTTTTGGAGTCTCCTCCCACCCCAGGTGTGGCCACTTGCCCCTCCCTGCCCACTTCCCTTTTTAATCCCCCCCAGAAAAGGGCAAAGCCCCAAGCTGAGCCCATCTGGGCTGAGGGATCCTCCTCTCATCACTGGTGAGTGCCTGTGGTGCACACTGGGTGATGGTGGTGGTGACAACAACGGCCGGGGGGCCTGGTGGCCCCCCGGTTAGGTAGGAAGAGAGTTGATGGTCACTCCAATATCATCCGTGGGTGCTGCCTGGGCCTCCTTACTGGGGCTGAGCTCCTCTGTGTGGTATCTTGGCTGGTGAGAGTCTTGCCCCCAGCTCTGGGATGGACACAAAAATGGTGGTGGCAGAGCAGGAGCTGTTTAATCATATGATGTTATGCTAATTACACTATTTTTACCTGGAGGCCCCTTGAATCTGCTCTCATAATTCAATAAATCTCTGCTTCTGCGCCTCATTTACAGACCATTTCTTCCCCCTCACAGCTTCTTTTCAGAAATAAGGAAGGAAAGGAGGAGAAAAAAAAAAACAAAAACAATAAAGCATATGTGGAAAATGCATTCACTTATCAATCAGCTCTGAACAGGAAGCCTTCAGGAAGAGGGGCAGGTTGGAAAGTGAGAATCACTTCTTATGAATCACAAGACAAATTCTATAAAGAACAGACAGAAAAAGACAGGATCTTCTCCACTGTGGTTATGTTTCATGGTGGTAAATGCAGTACATGTTTTGTTTATGTCTTGCATTGAAAAAGTACTTTCACCATTTATGTTGTTTTACCAGTTTCTATAGCTTTTTGGCAAATGAAAAAAACCCAAACCAGAATAAATACAAGTGGATTCCCCTTATAACAAATTTGCTAATTCCTCCCTCATGAACAAAAGTGAAAATCTTTATAAATTCCCACTATGGAATTTAGATGTACATACATACGTTGATGTACACACATACTTGATACATCCTGATGACTTAGTTTTGATCTTTTATTTGAAAAGTATCAGCAGCATCATATTATTACTCAACCTAATGAATCTTGCAGCATTGCTGATCACTTGCAGATTAGAATAGAATAAACCAGGTTGGAAGAGACCTTCAAGATCATCGTGTCCAACCTATCATCCAACACCACCCAACTAACTAAACCATGCAACTGAGCACCCCATCAAGTCTCCTCCTGAGCACCTCCAGTGAGGGTGACTCCACCACCTCCTCGGGCAGCCCATTCCAATGGGCAATCACTCTCTCTGTGTAAAACTTCCTCCTAACCTCCAGCCTAAACCTCCCCTGGTGCAGCCTGAGACTGTGTCCTCTTGTTCTGGTGCTGGTTGCCTGGGACAAGAGACCAACCTCTGCCTCACTACAACCCCCCTTCAGGTAGTTGTAGAGAGCAATAAGGTCACTCCTGATTAGATTTAGGAGACAGAGTGGTCACTGAAAGCCTTGTAATGAGAATGATTAATTTTCTACTCTTACAAGCCTACTACTATTACAAAGCCTAACAAACATCAGTGACTGCATTTCCACAGATTTTGGCTCGAAGTATTCCGGGTATTGTATTTCTGAGCAAAGTTTGATCTCTCCAGCAGTGTATCTTGCCTCATCTATTTGGTTTGCTGTGTTTAACTTCAGCATCTTCCTCCCCTGTCTTTGTGCATCATGAAATAAATAAACTAAAAACTACTTGGCTTTGTTTAATGTAATGAGTTTTCTGGAATCACCACATGCAAAGAATTCAGATAAAATAAACTGTCCTCTGAGGCCAGGATTCAGATGCATTTTTAATCCACATATTGTCTGGAGGGAAAAAAAAATAAAATTAGATTTTAAAACTCCATTTAATTCTTGAGGAAAAATTGGAAATGTCTGACTGAAATGTAATTGCATTTTGATTCCACTTCAATTGTTAGCAGAAGGTTGAATTTAATGATTTCTAAATATTGACAGGTGTTTTTTAAACATGTATTGTTTATCATTCCCTGTTGTTAGCTATTTGATTACCAATAATAAAGCAGGTTAGTACATTTTCAGAGTTCACAACTACAAACGTTACACTGAAGACCTACAACATGCTTCTGCTGCATTATGTCTGTCCGAAAGTTGCCCTAAAAATACACTTAGAAACTGTATTAGCTGCATGTGGGTCACTCAAGATGAGACTGAACATATGTAAAAATAAATACTAGCTACCATTTTAGAAGTGGTGTTTGAAACAGGAATGTTTTTCACCTTACAAAAGGGTATACATCTTGTGGGCACTGTTTCCTTTGAAGAAATATAGGTTGTAAGAAAGGTTTTGGTTTAGAAAGAGATTTAAAGCCTATGTGATTTCTTTATTGCTAGGATGAGGGTGTGTGCTTTCAGAACATTTTGCTGTGAAGACCACCCTGATGATCTGGTACAGCATTATTTTCTGACATAAAATCTGTTGCAGGAATAGGGTGCAATTAATGCCTTCCAATTACTGTTTCATCCCACCAGGAGGTGTCCACAGTAACCTTCTGATACCGCTGCCTGGTAATAGTATTTTAAAGCCAGCAAAAAGAGAGACCTTCCAGGGGCTGGTTTAAGTATTTTGTTTTCCACAAAAGCATTGTGCCTTGGTTGGTCTTTGCCAACACTGGCATCTGATGGGACAGGCTGGGTGCAAGGGGGGCTGTCACAGGTCCACCACAGCTGTTCACCAAGCAACATGAAACCCCGCTTCCCATGCCACAGCCAGATAACCCCACACTGTTACCAACTGTGTTTGGTCTCGCTCCTGTTTACACCTGCAACTGGGAGCAAACAGCTGCCTCTGTGCCCTGAAATCACAGAGGAAAATGGGTTCCACTGTCTGCTGTTTCTTCACCTTTTCCTAAACAGTTTGCTAAACCAAGTTCCAGCTTGCAGGCTGTCTGGTTTTGATGTGGGGGCAAGACATCCTCATATTTTACTTAAAGACAAAATAAGATACCAAACCCATTCAAATAGAAACAGCTGTGATAGTGAGATGTCCATAACGGGCAGAAAGCTGCACTTTGTGGTATTGACAGCAACAGCCAGCTGGTTTTTAACATTCTGCAATTAAAATGTTTAGGCTGAACTCAGGGTTTCTCAAGAGTTTGAACCAAAACCCCTCCTGGGACAAACAGATTTAGTTTTCCATTTGCTACAACAACACAGTGACTTTTTTTTTTTTGACATTCGGTGAGAGTTTGATCCTTTCCCAACTTCTCACACTCAGACTGAACACATTTCAACCTTGGGTTTATATGCTTTCAAAATCTAAATAAGCTGAGCAGCACCTGGAGATCACAGCCGAAGTTCAGCTGTCCTTCCTGATGGGTCAGAACACTCAGAGCTCAGCCGTGGCTGTGTAAATTCCCAGCAAAGTGATAAAGCTAAAAGAAAGAATCCAAACTTTGTAGGTCAAACGTTGCTTTGTATTCTTTCTGTCCGAGTCAAGGGAGGCATTGGTAGCAGCGGGCACTCTCCCTTAGGAGATTGATTGCTGGTGTAAACTAGCAAAGCTTTTCTAAACGGCAGCAATCTTTTTCTTCTTCATCACAGAAACTGTTGTGTTTACCAAAGCAGGTAAGTAACACGGAAGTCTTCATACAGGTGGGTAAAAGGAGACATCCAGCATCAGCCATCTGACCACTGTCAATTAGTGCAGGAAGTGGCAGAAGTAAACATAAAATACCCCAAAATTCCCTTTTTAAACAAAGACATGATGACTTCATGGAATAGAGGTGCACTTAGACAACATGCGATTCCAAACATTTGGGAATAAATAGCTCTGAGTACCTACCAGAACAGCTGAAATCCAGAAGATGATTACCCAGATGGTCCACATAGTTAATCACGGTCTGTTTTCTTCATCCCTTGCACATCAGAGGTCACTGGACTATCTGTATGCTCTCCAGCGTGGCTCTTAGCTCCTTTCACTTCATCCCTTTCACTCCTTGCTTTTTTTCCTTCCCAGCTTTGACCATCCTCAGCCAATGTTTCTCTCTATCTGCTGAGCCTCAGAAAGCATCAGCAATGACAGGACCCCCCCATCCACCCTCCAAGCTCACCTCCTCCTCTGCAGAAGCCTTCTGTCCCAAGAATAACAGCACCTCTCTGTTGAGCATATCCCTACTATCGTCTGCCTCCCTTCCCAGCTATTATTCACTGCTATCAATGGGTGTCGCTGGGCAATGATCATTCCTCATGCTCCCATGATAAGGAACCAAGCAGGACTCCCATGTAAGATGTTAGTGCCACAATGGTAGAGGTAATCAATCAAGGGGAAATACAGCTCCAGAATACGTGCCCTGCTGAGAAACAGAGTTGGAGGAATGTGATTCAGGCTGCCTGCACTGCATCTGCTCTTGACAGCTCTGCACATGCCTCTCTCAGTGAGCTCAAATCTCGGAGAGGCAGAAATCAGGAGGATGTCGGTGCCTGCTGCAGGAACACTGGCCACCCCTGCCTCTCACCCATCCCAGGTGAGCATGACTGCCAGAGCTGAGAGTCTGGGACAGGCATCAGAGAAAGGGCAGATGAGGGTCTGCTCTTTCCACCCCTTCCAAAGAGGACTCTAAATGCTCCCTGGACTTCACCTTCTCATCCAATTTCCAGAGAAACAGTTTTCATTTTGTCTCAATGCTACAGGTGGCAAGATGTCTTTGTGTTTGGATGCCTGTAGTATCTTACTGGTGGGATTTAGATTCCAGCTGTCCTGGATTTCCCATAGACAGCTCCTCAACCATTCCCTTCCCTGGCAGCAAAGCACTCTGTTACTCCAGGTTTTGTTTCTGTAGCAAAACTACTGTAAAGGGGCTGTGCGCTTAACCTGGGTGTTGGCTTCCAGCTACCAAGGCAGGCACTCCAAACCCTTGCTTTTCAAGTTCACTTGTAGCACAGTAATGAATATGGATGCACAAAACAGAGGTGATGTTTACACAGTGCACTAGTGCTCTTTCCCAAAGCACTACACTCCTCAATTTGTCTTGAAATATCTTTTACCACCTATTCCAATTTACTATCATCCATCACCACAGACAGATCCCTATGATGACGGACTGCTCAGAACGCAGGTATGCTCCAGAATTACCAGTAAAGTCAATTACTATATCTGTAAAACCTGCAGTTTGTTACCTGTGTGCCGAAAATCCAGCCACTGGACTAAACAAGCCACTTGCTGAGCAGCACAATGAAGGAATCTGGGTTTCCTAGCAAGTGCTTCCCTGTCCCATGCTTACTCTTACCACATATCTCCATACGTGCTCCTCAGGACCACTGAATTGCAATGTGCTCTGTTTCCCTACGCACCAGCCTCCTCTGTCCCCACATCCTTAGTGCAGGAGTCTGGACAGTGGCAGCAGTTGCTCTAAGCCCATGCTATACCTGTCCTGCCCAGCTGCCAGTTTTGCATGTGCCACCTGTCCAGCTGCCACACTCCCACGGCTTTGTTTCCCTTGCAAAGAGCAAATGTTTCAGTCTCCCTCGCCTCTGTCCACAGTAAACTTGTAGTAACTTTAATTTCTTAAAGAGCTCTGCTTTCCCACAGAGTTTGGTTGAGATTGGTCAATTTGTTAAAAGGGGGTCTGAGAGGCAGCCAGGCAATAGCATTACGGCAGTCTGAGGAAACCACATTGGCGGTGTGGCATCATCTTGTTGGGGTGCCAAGTCATTCTCTATCTTCCTTTGGCTCAAGGAATATTTTATTATTCCATTCATATTGTAACAGCTTCCCCCTAAAGCCACCACTCTTGCTTGCATTTGTGGAATTCACAAAGCTTTATTCCTGAACATGCTTCTAAACACAGGGCATTTCCTAAGAATCATAGAATTGTTTTGGCTGCAAAAGACCTTTAAAATCATCAAGTCCAGCCATTATCTAACTCTACCAAGTCTGGTGCTAAAATATGTCCCTTAGCACCACATCTCTTTTAAATGTCTTTTAAACACCTCCAGGGATGGGGGTACAACCACCTCCCTGGGGAGCCTATTCCAGCGTTTGATAATCCTTTCAGTGAAGAAATTTCTTTTAATAGCCAATCTAAACCTCCCCTGGGGCAACTTGAGGCCCATTTCCTCTCCTCCTATAACTTGTTACTAGGGAGAAGAGACTGATACTGACCTCTCTACAACTTCCTTTCAGGTAGTCGTGGTTGGTTGCCTGTGAGTTTCAGAGAAATGTTGGATGTAAACGCCCATGGTGTGAATGAAGAGCCTGATATTTTATGACCCTTCCTTTATACTCATGTGCAGGCTGAGTGTTTCAAAAGAAGCTGGATGCTAAAAAAACCTGGGAAATTGCCACCTGTGCAAACCATTGTAGACTCACAGAACAGCAGATGTCAGTGCAGCAGGACAGAGAGCACAGGCTGGGAAACCTAAGAGCAGCAGCAGACTGCAGAGAATATTAAGAATATATGGTGAAATTAGGGGTTTGTTTAATTAAACAATGCACTTGGATGTGTGCATCTACCATCATTCCTACTCAGTATCTATACTTAAGGTTTGTCACAAATGGAATCTATGCCTGTCACCTAAACAAGAAATGAAACGTCAGAATTTGTCCATGCAATATGGAAAGAGTTTTAGTTGTAACTTTAGGAGTAAATGAAAGCCAATACTTTGCTGTGCATTACTCTGATTATAAGATTATTTACTTATCAAACACTAACAAGCTTTGATGTTAAATATTTATTTATTAATACTTAAAAATTCCATTAGTTCTTCAATCCAATAATTCATTTCCCCCCCCTCCTTTGCTCAATAATTAAATTGTTTTCAATGCCTCTATTACAGATTGACAAACAGGGCACACATTTTTCATCTGATATTTGGAATACAGAGATAAAGCTGAGGTGAGAATCCCCTACTGAAATCCTTGTCCACAGTCTTTATTGATCCTAGCCTTCCCAAAGTAGTCTGCATATTTGTTGGCTGATAATCTCCTCTGTCCACCTACCTCTTCCATTGACTTGTTACCTCTCAGGAAACCTTATAGAGTACTTCTCCAGAAGCGCTTCATATTCAGCTCCTATGACATACAAGTGGAAATGGATTCTGGCTTACACTCAACTCTCACTGTCCAAAGAGACAGCTGTACATGCAAATTGTGTTTCTGTGGGAGGAGAAATATGTTACCGTGCTATTTGCTGTACTGTGTTCCCACGGCCTTTTCTTGGAAACAGGAACAAAAAAACCAGCAAGTCCAGAGACTTAAACAAGTTCATTGTGGGACACTGTGATTAAGTTCTGGAACTGGCAAGTCTATCTTCAGTGCCAAGATATGCCGTACAAAACCGATAGTATTTTGCAGAGGCATCTCCCCTTGCCTTGAGGAGCCAATTCTGGCAGCACAGCCCCCTTTCCAGCAGATTCATTCTGCAAGAGAAAAGAGTCTTAACCATCTCCTCAGCTTGTCAGGTGGAGAAAGAACTGATGAATGGATGGCTTGGAAAATTGCTAGCTTGATTTCTCCCCCGATGCTTGGAAGGGTTAAAGTTTCACCAAAGGCAGAGAGATTGATGTGTGGAGCTTCAGAAGGAAGAGGTGCATGTACCCAGGAAAGAAAGTTGAGACAGTTGGTATGGCAGGCAGGAGGTGTTTTAGCCTCTCTGAGGTTAGAGTGATGTGGAACACACAGATATGGAGGTGAGATGAGGACCAGCTCCAATAGATAAAAAAACTGCTGTGAAATGCTGGGGTAGTGAGCTGCAGGACTTCACATGCTGGGTAGTGAGTTGCAGGATGGTGTAAAAGCTGGTTCTTGAACTTTCTCCTAAACTCAGCTTGAATGCTGTCATCACTGGGCATCTCTCTCCAGCCTTCTCAGGGATGTCTACCTCATTCTTTCCTAATCAATAGCAATTACAGTTTACTAAGTATAGGAACTATGTTTTGAGAGCTAAATTGTACCATCTAAAGTTTTTCTTTCTTCCTTGTCTCTTCAAGTGGAGCATTGCACTACTTTCAGTCACATTTTACCTCTATATTGGAAAAGCTGAAATAGAAGGATTTTATTCTTATCCTTAGAAGGATCTTATTCTTAGAGTATGTAAGGGAAAAATAGTTCTGGAAATACTTCTGCCTCTCTATATTAAGTCTATACTTAAGACATCATGAGAAAAAAACAACCCAGGGCTATGAACACTGCTTGCCCTATATGCACATTCATGCCCCTGACAAATATAATACACCCATGATGGAAGAAGCTGAGGCAGATGATGCTCTCAAGTTTGTTGTTGTTACCTAACAAAGGATTCTAGTGGAGGTTTCTTTGGTGTTAAGCTTTCTCTTTGGCTTCTCCACTAACTGTGTTGGCAGCCTGAAGGGCTTACAGGTTTGGGACACCACTTACAAAGGGATGCCTGGGCGTCTTCAAGAAAATAGGTCATGTCTACCCAAACTATCTGTGTTTTACTCAGATTTTCTTGTTCTCATCAACCTATCCAGATTGCTTGTCTGAAAGAAAAGGGGAAAAAAAGAAAGAAAAGGGGGAAAAAAGAAAGAAAAGGGGGAAAAAAAAGAAAGAAAAGGAAAAGAAAAGGAAAAGAAAAGAAAGGAAAGGAAAGAAAAGAAAATAAAAGAAAGGAAAGGAAAGGAAAGGAAAGAAAAGAAGGGAAGGGAAGGGAAGGGAAGGGAAGGGAAGGGAAGGGAAGGGAAGGGAAGGGAAGGGAAGGGAAGGGACGGGAAGGGAAGGGAAGGGAAGGGAAGGGAAGGGAAGGGAAGGGAAGGGAAGGGAAGGGAAGGGAAGGGAAGGGAAGGGAAGGGAAGGGAAGGGAAGGGAAGGGAAGGGAAGGGAAGGGAAAGGAAGGGAAGGGAAGGGAAGGGAAGGGAAGGGAAGGGAAGGGAAGGGAAGGGAAGGGAAGGGAAGGGAAGGGAAGGGAAGGGAAGGGAAGGGAAGGGAAGGGAAGGGAAGGGAAGGGAAGGGAAGGGAAGGGAAGGGAAGGGGAAAAGGAAAAGGGAAGGGGAAAAGGAAAAGGGAAGGGGAAAAGGAAAAGGGAAGGGGAAAAGGAAAAGGAAAAGGAAAAGGAAAAGGAAAAGGAAAAGGAAAAGGAAAAGGAAAAGGAAAAGGAAAAGGAAAAGGAAAAGGAAAAGGAAAAGGAGAGGAGAGGTTCGGAGAGGAGAGGTTCGGTTCGGTTCGGAGAGGTTTGGAGAGGAGAGGTTCGGAGAGGTTCGGAGAGGAAAGGAGAATAAGTGGGGGAAAGTCCTTTTTTTTTTCTTCTTTGTACACATGCAGATAAAACTAAAATAATTTATGGATGGTAAAAGCAATCAAGCAGTACACTGACAAATGTTTTCAGAATATGTTTGAAGGGATTTCTCTTTACTGAAAAGTGAGAATATATAGGTAAGGGCAGGGAGAAGGGGGGAAGAGAGAGAGAGAGATGGTCTTTAAAATATTATAATAAAACTCTCAAAGTCTGTTTTAAGCCAATGCAGGCCCCAGTGCATGAACCTGCATGGGTTCATGTCATCACCTCACCTCAGAGAAGAACCTTTATTTGATCCTTATAGAATCACAGAATGCTTTGGGTTGGAAAGGACCTTAAAGGTCATCTGTCCCAACACGCCTAGTACAGCTGCTAAGCTGGGACATCTTCAACCAGCTCAGGTTGTTCAGAGCCCACTCCAGCCTGACCTGGAATGTGGCCAGGGATGAGGAATCTCCCACCTCTCTGGGCACCCTGTGTGAGTGTTTCAAAACCCTCATAATTAAAAAAAAAAAAAAAAAAAGTCCTTATCGCTAATCTAAATGTAGCCTCATTTAGTTTAAAAGCATTATCCTTTGTCCTGTTGCAACAGGTCCTGCTAAAAATACGGTCCCTGTATTTCTTATAGCTCCCCTTTAAGTACTAAAAGCTACAACAAAACCAATTTATAACAGAATCGTAGTATTGTTTTGGTTGGAAAAGACGTCTAAGAGCATCGAGTCCAACCGTCAACTTAAGACCACCACGGTCATTGAACCACGTCCCGAAGAGTGTTTTTAAATAGAATGCGGCTCTGCCGCATGTGCGGCCACACTGTTGATCCTGCAAACGACGCTAAGCAGGGAAAAGCAATGGGGGTTTAGTTCGGGTTTTATCCTCCTGCCGTCGGAGGCGGCTAACCTGCATCCGCCCGGTGCTCGCCGCGCCGCCCCGCGGGGCCGCGCCCGAGCGCCGCGAGTCGCCCCAGCACCAGCTCCCCCTCCCAGCCGGCAGTGGTGCTGCCCAGCCGGGTTGCTCAGTTGCTTCGCAACCACCGCGGCCCGCCGCCGCGCTGAGGGGCGGGCCGGGCCAAGCCAAGCTGAACTAAGCCAAGCCAAGCCAAGCCAAGCTAAGCCAAGCCAAGCCAAGCCAAGTCGGGCCGCCGGCGCGGGTGTCCGGTGCCGGGCCGCCGAGCAGCGGCAGCTGCTGTGAGGGGACCAGCGGTGTTATCAGGAGCTCCCTCCGGGCCGTGAGGACGCGTGGGGCGGGGATTGCTCGGGCCTGCGGCGCGGCGCTTTGCCTGCAGAGGCCCCTCCGGGACCTCCAGCATCCTTCCGACCGGGCTGGGGTTTGAGGAGTATGCGGCCGGGGTAGGTTTTGTAGAGCTACAAGCCCTTCAGCTCCCTAAGAAACTCTACTAGCCTAGTTAGACGAAGTGGACCTTAGAAAGCACGTCGATTCTTTTGCGAGTCTGACGCAGTATGCAATGGCATTAAACGGCATCGCTTTCCGGTAGTGAGTTGTGCTAGGAGCTGTGTGAGACACACAGGAACTATAAAACACAAGTGCTGACAAAAGACTCTGCCCTGAAGGGATTTAGAGCGAGTTTTGCCATGGCTTCCAAGGGATGCAGGATTTCACAGTCCCCGAATTCTCCTGTTAGTGGCTTTGCAGAAAATAAAGTCATATGAAGGATAGACACGGGTATCTTGGAAAACTTAAGAACATCAGTTAATCAGTCAGATTGCAGGACTTTGGCACATAAACATTTGTATTAGCCCTTTGAGGAATACTTGACGAAAGTTGGTGAGTGGTGAAGACATCATCCCTTTAAATTGCTGGTAAGGTTACACCTGGAATCCTTTGCTAATGTGAATCTGTCTACAGCCTTTCAAAACTTGTGCTCCTGATGAGGAATGCAGACCAAGAGAAGCTGTGTAAATTAAAGTTTAACAGCATGAGTGAAAGAATGTAAGCCCTGTATTAAGAAATTGTTTTAGCATGTTTTTGTTGGAGTTTGGTTGGTCTTGCTACTTCAGAAGAAATTTACTGTGGTGCACAGTAATACATTTCCTCCTACAGATTTTCTGTTGCAAGTGAAAAATTCGTACTTGCAGCTATGGAGTGGAAAATGTTATTGAGGTCGTGGTGCTGGCAGCGCATTATTTTATAGTTCTTGTTTATTTGTTATTTAATACTGCACAAAGCTACAAACCGAAACAGCATTTCATGAGCTGGAAGTACCTCTCAACTTCTGCCTGAAAGATCTAAAGCAGACTACACAACCAGACAAATACCATAGATGAAACCATAAAATGTAATGGAGGAGGTGGACCTCTTCAGTCCTCAGAAGTGCTGATCCAGCAATGTTGGGCATCACTTTGATGCTCCCCTCTGCCCTACTTCCCTCAAATTTTTATTGATCGGTGTTAATTTTCGGTGATGCCCATTACGGTCATTCCAGCCAGTATGAGAGTGTTGAAGTGACTAACACAATACCACTTCTGGTACTAACGATTCAACTTTGAAACTGTTGAATCTTGAAGTGCTGCCACATTGTTGATCATGCAATTGAACTCTGTTGTCCAAGCAGCTAATCAGCCTTTGTGCCGCTCCTCCAGGAGCAGAAAGGTGCCTCATGACTGGAGCCTGGCAGCAGGAGTCTGTATTGTTTAGCATTGTTGAGTTCAAGTGTAAATTGATATTAACGTGGCATCATCCTGAGCTGCTCACCCACCTTCCTGTTCATGAAGAAAACCCACAAAATTGTGGAGTTTCAGCTGCCTTCTTGAGGGCTGAAAAGCCCAGCATGGCTTTTGCACTCAATACTTTTTCCAAAGGTATCTTGTCCTTTTTCTCCATGCAGTTCTCTGGTTTGTAGGAGAGCCAAGGGCTATTTGCTGTATTTAGGGAAGATAATTTCTTCTGGATGGATTGTGTCTGGTGTCCTTATTGTGTAACATTTGCACTTGTAATTAGAGAATTTTATGTTCTGATAACTGTGCTTACTTAACACAGGATCTATAATACCCACAGCCTTCTGGGTTTACAGTTATCTTCACTAAACAAATAACCCAAGATGATGTTTATCTAAACAAAAGATTCAAATGCCAACTTTCTTATCCCTCATATTAATATTTAAAAAGTAAAAGTTACTCTGCAAGTTAACAACCCAAACACTGAGGAGGGATTGGAAAAACAGCTCTGCAGAAATCAGTTTGGATAGTGGAGTTATCAGCAGAACCTCACCTCCTCTGTGCTGCAGGACACGAAGGAAGAGAGAGATGTTTATTACAGAGTCCTGAAAGTCAAATATCTCAATCCCTAGAACAAATGAACACGCCCACAGTGCTAGGGCTAGTGGTGGGAGCAAGGTTTCCTAGAATCAAGTCTGGCCTTGTACTTGGCACACACAGTACTTCAGTAAGAAAGCAGGTAACTTCCTCTCCTAAATGTTTTGGGTTGTTTTTTTAAGTTTTAGGCAACAAATGCTTCCAGTGCAAGTGAAGATACTACGATCATTACGTTATTTTGATTTGCCCTCAGGTGCTGAGGAATTTTAGTACCATTCAGACTCCATTTCTGTCCTAACATGGACATTGTTCAGCCAGCCTCCACAGAAATCACAACTGCTAAGAAATCCTCGGAGAAAATACCCAGTGTCCTTCTGGACAGCCTTGTGGAGGAACCTGAAAAAAGACCTGTCCCTAATCATCTGTTGGAAACAAGTAAGTTTCTGCTCTCTGGTGATTCTCTAACCTTGGAGCAATCCTAGCAGGCACTTTACTTTTTCTTTTTCACAACTCACAGGCTAATCTCCCATCCTGTTGCTTCAGCTTCCTGTGATCCCAAATCATAAGAGAGGTTGTCAGGAAAGAAATAATGGCTCTACTGATCCTGGCTGGCCCTGAAGTTTTGGTGTGGGTTGTTGAAGTCGTGATGCCAAGAGCTAAACTGGCAACAGGGTCGTGGCTCTGGTGGGGCAGTAGATAATGCTTTACCTTTCCATCTTTAAGGAGTAATGCCTGCTTAACAGGAGAAATAATTTCTGTATTTTTTTTTCCTTCTCTATAATACATGGAGTGCAACATAAATAATGTGAGTAAAAGTCATCATGTGTGTTTCACCTGGTCTCCTTTTCTACCAGTTTTATGGTCTGTCTCTGCAGAGATCTTTTCAGAGCTTCAGAGGAGCAAGTTTATACAGGCTGAGCCTGCTGTGTTACACTATGGCGGATATGAAGTTGGAAAACATCACCAACAGAAGCTGGTAAGTGTCAGAGCAGGGATCCTCTTGGGTCTTCTGAAAGGACAACAAAAGCTGAGTGAACTGCTTGTGGTCATGAGGCATTTTGCTCTGTGGAGTGCTCTAAAAAGCTGCACTTGCAGTCAGTGGCCCTGCGGTAACAAAAGAGATGAGTACCATGCTGCGTGCATCACTGGCCTTTATGGTCTCTCTTTTACCTCTCTGCTTCACATGACTTGCACATGTTGAATGGAGGATTCATGCTTCAACTCCATAAGAGAGAGTTTTCAAAATGTACTTGGACTGCCACTGTGCCTGCAAACATGTTCACTGGTGGGAAAGTTTTGAAAGCATCCCTGGCCTTCTGCCAAGATCAGTTTTATCTAAGGAAAGAAGCTTGCTGCATAGATTTGATTACCTTTCCCTGTGAATAGTTTGGGTAATTTCTTTTCTTCTCTCTGATTTCTCTTTGTCTGCCTTCTGTATTCATGTGGTAAGTGCTTTGAGGCAGAGGATGGATGATTATGGTGGACTAGGTTCTCCAGATACAATGAAAGTAAACAAGATGCAGGAGGCTTTAGGGACTGAACTGTCACCATCCAAAGATACTTGGGTTGTGATTCAAAACAAAACCGTAGAATATTAGATTGTTTCTATTATTTTAGACCTCTGTAAAGGCAAACTCCATAGGTTATTTCATTTTTGGTTCCTTTTATACATAAGCAAAACAGGACCAGAATTTGATTCAAGTCTGCTTTAGTAAGACTTTTATTCCTAGGTAAGGAATTGTGACTTGGTTCCAAAGAATAAAAATGCAGGCTGCAAGGCTTACATTAGCTTTCTTTTAAATTCAGAGCATGTTGTGAATTATTTCTGCTAAAGTAAAAGTTATTGTTTCCTGGTTGAATGCAGCTTCTTTGCTACGGATAGTCTCACAGAAAGTACAGTTGGCTTTCTCAATTGACTTACAGTAAAGTGGTTTGCAATTTTGTTTGTGGGTTTTTTTGTTCAACAGAAGCTGATAAATATTTCTGGCGATGTAATAAGCCTTCGCATAATACCACCCCAGACAAAGTATTTTCAGATCAAATACACCAAAACAGTAAGTGTCAGAAAGTCTTCACACTGCTCTTTGTGTGCAGCACCGGTTTTGTGTCATATAAACAGCTTTTACATGCGTTTGATCTTAATGTTGGGTCATTTTCTAGCACCAGCTTGTCCCTGGCTTTTCGTATGCAGTTACTGTTGACTTCTGTCCTGATGAGTGGCGGTATTACTATGACTGCATCCGAATTCACTGTCAGGTGAGGATTTATTCTAAAATATATTTAGTTGGAAATGGAATGAAACAACTGCTAGGACATGGTTATGATAAAAGTGCAGTGAATCTCCCTAGAGCCACTGGGTTTTTTTTTTCCCAGGAAGTCATGATTGGAGTACTTCATTTTAAGTACTTGCATTTTTTCTCTGTCAACATCCCAGACTTGTGGGTAGACTGTCTTCCTTATTCTCTTACTGTCTGCCAGTAGATCAGTCTTTGTGCTACACTGATGGCAATATTAGCTGAGGAGTTCTGGGAAAACTCTGGATGCATACTGGGAAAACCAGATGGGTGCTGAAAACAGGAAGAATGTTGATACCCTGAGGTGCAACACAGTGATCTTGAAGATGTTTTATGCCCACTTATTGGCCAACCTTTACAGAAACATTTTCTTTCTTTATTCACTGTAAGAAATAAAGATTTGCCCTCTTTTTTTTTTTTTTTATTGACAGGGAGAAGATACATTACTCATTCCTGTGCATGCCTACCCTGCTGTGAATGTAGAACTGCCATCATTTATAAATCTGTCTGATGTGTCAGTTGGTAAGAGGTGAGTCAAGGACAGACATTTGTCCACAATTTGTGAGACATACACAAAATCTGAAAAAAAATCTCATTTTCCTCTATTTGTGCAACTTAATGTCTTAGAAATGTTGAGCAAGTCAGCTACCATCTGGACTGCAAAATAATTCTGTGCATGAACCCTTTCAAGTGCACATTCACAAGTAAATGCTGCACATGTACATAGATGTACATAGATGAAACTGGGGTTTCAGTCAGTCAACTCCATTCATTGTATGGTGAAGCAGCATGGCTGCTGTTCATTATCTGTACACTCCCAAGTACTATTCTTTTTAGCATTAAAAAGTCCTAAGTGAATGGATCTTCCTTTCACGATGAAGCCTTCTAAAAATGAAGGTATGAGCTGATAATGGTCTAGAGATGATCAGTCATTAGATTTGTTTCTTCTGTTTAAAAATATTTAAAGTGATCTTCTGATGTGGAACACTGAGTGGCATAGACTTCATATTAATCTGTTGCATAGATGTAACACTGACTGTTCTCACTAAATAATTGGTAGTAATTATCAGTAGGAACTGTGAGGGAGAAAAGTAGAATGGAGATCCTGTTGATTAGGGTCTAGTTCTGTAGTGTATCGACTATGTTGTAATTATGGTGATTTGTCAAGATTTGAATGAAAACTAGGAACTAGCAGCTGGATTTTGGGTTAGCCTGTGAGTTGAAAGTGACTCAGGAATTTTACTGAAGCACAGAAATATGACTAGGCAAGGCACATGCAAGGAAAATAAAGGTTTCTGCAGTAAAAATGAGCCAGGCATTGTAGGATGAAAGTTTGTGTCCTTTTTTTGATTTGTTTTTCTAATCTCAATCTGTTAACTCCAGGGAATCTGTTAGAAGTGATGTTACAGCTTTCTCACAGGGCTAAACATACCTCCAGCTTTCTGGGTGCCTCTAGACATGATGTGATTCTGCTTATTTGCTCAATTATCATAACAAGTGCTGAAATGTACATAATTTTCCTACTCTCATAATGCAGAGATTAGATAGAGTGCCAAATAAAATTTCAAATAATGGGAAAAATTTTCAGCACAACAGAGATACTGAGGGATACAGGCATACCTGAGGGAATTTGGAAGAGTTCCTGAGGAGAAAAGGGATGGTTTCAAACTTTATTTTTTACCAGTATTTTTCATCATGAGGCTGTTAAAAGCTTTCTTAAAAATGAAAGCTCTCTGACACACTTAGAATATGTAGAATACATAGAATAAACTAGGTTGGAAGAGATCTTCAAGATCATCACGTCCAACCCATCAACCAATCCAACACCACCCAAACAACAAACCCACGGCACCAAGCACCCCATCAAGTCTTCTCCTGAAAACCTCCAATGATGGCGACTCCACCACCTCCCCAGGCAGCCCATTCCAATGGGCAATCACTCTCTCTGTATAGAACTTTTTCCTAACATCTAGCCTGAACCTCCCCTGGTGCAGCCTGAGACTGTGTCCTCTTGTCCTGGTACTGGCCGCCTGGGAGAAGAGACCAACATCCATCTGTCTACAACCTCCCTTCAGGTAGTTGTAGAGAGTAATAAGGTCACCCCTGAGTCTCCTCCTCTCCAGGCTAAGCAACCCCAGCTCCCTCAGCCTCTCCTCGTAGGGCTTATGTTCCAAACCCCTCACCAACTTTGTTGCTCTTCTCTGGACTCGTTCCAGCAAGTCAACATCCTTCCTAAACTGAGGGGCCCAGAACTGGACACAGTACTCGAGGTGCGGCCTAACCAGTGCAGTGTACAGGGGCAGAATGACCTCCCTGCTCCTGCTGGCCACACTGTTCCTGATGCAGGCCAGGATGCCATTGGCCCTCTTAGCTGCCTGGGCACACTGCAGGCTCATGTTCAGTCTACTGTCGACCAGCACCCCCAGGTCCCTCTCTGCCTGGCTGTTCTCCAGCCACTCTGACCCCACTTGATGCTATACCAAGGCAGCCCAGGGGACTATGGGCCTAATCTGTAGCCCACGGAGCTCAATGGAAAAACTGCCTTTTAGTTCCATCAGTTTTGGATAGGATCTATATTCTACCACCTGGTTTTAGGCACAGAATGTCTATCAGGCAACAGGCAGCATAGCTGTCTTGGTTTTAAGGCACTTGGTTACTGTGGAAGCTGCACTATACCTTAAAACAAATTACCTCCCTGGTCTGCTATTAGATCTTCTTCACGAGCAGGTCATATTAAGGCAGAGAAGGAAGGACTTTGTCGTTATTGTTTATTTCCTCAGGCATATCAAAATGTGCTCTCCAAAGGAGCACTGTGTATAACGTGCATTCTTTGTTAATCAGCAGGGTAGGATTTCAGTCAGACAGTTTACAAAAACCAGAAATAAGCCTGGGTAAATTGGTCTTGATTTGCAGGCTGATGGATGATGTTACACCAATGCTTTTGTGTTTCAATTTGATGTGTGAAAATAGATGCATACAAAAGCAAGGCAGCTTGAAAAGTTGTGTGCTAATACCCCTCACGCAACCTTCATGAGACATAAAGGGCTTTTATGAAAATCAGGCCATGGCATCATTATTTCTACAGTGGTTCAAGTCTAGTTGTTCTGATGTGCTGGAGTTCTCAACACTTTTGAATACTGCACAGTCTATTCTCATCATCTTCCACAAAGAGGGCTAGGGGAGAAGGCTGATTTCTCATTCTGTACTTACTGCTGTTCCAGTCTGCTTGCTAGATATGGCAGTTTGTAAGAAAGTGAGGGTATGCATAAATAACATCTAAAATGTAAATGTTACAATATTTTTTTCTGTAATGAGATTCTGTATGGGTAGGAGGAAGTAAGTTGAGATGTAAAATATCCAGCTTTCAAATCAAGATTTAGCTCTCATTTCCTCACTGAATGAAAGATCTGAAAGATTTTGCTATTTTGGAACAAGGAATGACTATTTTCCCACTAAGTCACTTCTCCCTCTGAACACAGATAAATTTATTGTGTGTTGTGTGTAATATGTTTTTTTCCAGCCTGTAATTAATGACCATCAATTTCTTTCTTCCTTTCTCTCTTTTCAGTAAGGAGTATGTTATCCCCTTACAGTGCAGCTGTCCAGTAGATTTTGAATTCTACATTGATATTATTCAGCCTCACAGAGCCTTCACTGTCCAGCCAACATTTGGTAGATTGAAATTACTTAACATTCTAAATGTTATATCTGTGTTTATTAAGTGTAGTTACTTGTGACAGTGTATTCAGTGCTGTACAGAAAAAGCCTTTGCCTCAGGGTGTTTCCAGGTAAGTGCAAGCTGATAAATGTTAGCCATGGCAAATAGCCGGCAGATTTCTTTTGTCAATGCCCAGCTACAGAGCTCTGGCAAAATATGGAATGTTTTAAACAATCCATCTGGCCTTTGTCTGCTCTCTTTGCTTGTTTGGCCTTTGGAAAGGAGAGAGGCAGGAAGGCCAGCATTCACCTTTTCATTGCACTGTTCTCCAAGGGCTGTCTCCTGTCCCATTAAAGGAACAGATATCTATCTTTGTGGAATGAGTATGCATCATGTTACTTGACTGGGGGCACAGAGGAAGTAAAAGGTGATCTCTACTCTATCAGACATATACCTATACCTATCTTTCTCCAGTAGTCTGGAAGAACTTGACAGAATTATGTCTGTCCTGTTGCTTCAGCAGTGTTACAGTGATGAGCACACCACACTCTGCTGCAGGTGTTTCATGGGGCAGCATGATTCAGTCTAGACCTCTGTGCACGGACTTTGCAAGAGGCAGGGACTTCTGGTTATAGTATGCTCAGCCATTTCCATGCCTAATGCTGGAGAGGGCTCTCTGTCTTGAGGCAGATAATACTGCTTGCAGGTCAGCTGCTATCATTGTTTAATTTGCCAGGTTCCAGCAGAAGCATCTAAGTGCCCAAGTGTTTTTGACAAAAATGTGTAAGTGAATGAGACCTGGCTTCATAATTCACTTAGGCAGTCTGGTCAATGCCATGAAAATAAATAAAGATCTAAATAAGTAAACACCGTCATAAATCTGTCACTTAGTGCCATCTGTGAGACTGGAATTTCAACTTTGATTATTTATGCACTTCAATAAAAGTTGCTGTTGTTCTGTGTATACAATTGCATGAATTGGCCCTGTCTCATCAGATAGATTGTCACTCTTCAGAGTTAGTAGTTGGCTTCTGTCAGATGTGTGGTTCACAAAGATGACCTATTCTGCTGCCTTGTTTTCATCCAGAATATACCTTTTAGGATAATACTCTTTCTTATTTTGTGCTTAAAGAAGTTTTGATATATCAAGGGAGAAAAGAAACTAATGCAGTTGTGTAAAACTGGGGAGAAATTGTGAAATTCATCAAGAAGTTTTGGGGGGTTTTGCATAGTCATAGACAAAGTGGCTGGAACTAATTCACACTTTCTAAGATGGCTTAGTTCTTGGAAGAAAGGGGAACAAAAATATCCCTGAAAAAAAATCAACCCTGTAAAACTTAAGACAAAGACTTTGGTAGCTAGAAGCTCTGAGATGCTGAAGGCTGTCTGAAAAGCGGTAGGTTTCAGCTCCTACTCAAGCAAGCCAGTGTGTTCTGAGATTAGTAATGATGAAATAGTCAAACAAATTACACACACCCAAAAAAATGCCACAAAATAATGAAATGAACTAGTGCTTGAAACGACAGGATGCAGAAAACCAGCCAGTGGTTACTTTAGAGAGATGAGAAATTAACATTTCTCGTGAGCTGAATAAACTCTGTCTTGCAGAAGTGATGAGGAGCATCAGGGCCTTTATCCTGGGATTTCACTGAATGTTTAGTGATATCATAGGTGGTGAAAGTGGTTGACAAAATAGTGGAAAAGGTAATAAGGAAATAAACCCAAGCAGAGACAGGTTGAGACCAAGCAGAGATGATTTCCACAACTTGAGTGAGCACAGAGGAATATATTTAAAAAGCTTTGCTCATGAAAGCAGAAAGTGCCAGAGACTTCAGAATGGCAGATGCAAATGATTCTGTGAAGAATTTCTCCACACAAGCAGGCAATCATTTTCACAGCAGTACTGTGTGTCTTATTGTCAAATCACTCTGCTCTAGCAAAATATCTCCAATCATCTGGCAATGGAGAGTCCTTGAAAGACTTCTTGAGACCTGAAATGTTTTCCAGGTCTACTGCCATTCATTCAAGCATTGATACTGTTTTGAGAAATGTAATCTATCCTCAATCTCAGCATAGAGGGCTCATGTTAGATGGATTCTTACTGGTTTTCTCTTCTGATCTCAGGAATCATTCCAGGCAATGGGAAAGTGGAAGTGACTGTGAAATATTCCCCGCTTGAGTATGCAACGGCACGAATGACCATGCAGTTACGGATTGCACAGTTTCACTCAAAACCCTATGTATGTGTATTCACAGGAACATCAACACCACATCTGGGTCTAATGTATGTGTGACCATTGAGTGTTTTTACCCAGTGCTAAAAAAAAAATCAATGCAATAGGATTTTATGCCATTTTGCTGTAATCATTTAAAGCATTTGTATCTATGGAAATTTAAAATGCACTAATTTAACACAAATACTAATATGTGCAACAGCTGTTTTACATCATTAGCTCAGAAAGACCTTAATCTGTATGAAATGAAACTGTACCAAAATAAAATAAGAAGTTACATATCCTTAAGGAAGTGTTGACCATCCTCAACTTTGGTGATGCATGCTCAATGTTATTGCTAAAGCATTGCAAGATTCAGGAGCTTTGGAGCAGTAAGGTCTTTTGGGCTGTACTTCATTTTTTTTTGGTGAACTTCAGGGATTAGAAAGTGTAGTTCCATTTGTAATTTGGGAGCAAAATTTCCAGGGGATGTAAATGCGTGGACTAGACTTACATGCCATTTACCAGAGTATTTATAAGAGCAATGTCTGCCCTTCTGACATCTAGAAAAGAACAATTTGACAAGCAACGAAGTCCGGAGAAAAAAACTGCATCTGCAGGGAAATCCATGGTGTGGAGAAGAGAACAACTCAGCCAATCACAATCTACACCTATTCAGAGCGTAAAGGTGTGCAGAGATAATAATGACAAGTACTTGCCTGGGTTGAAAAATCTTTCTTATTTCTTTCTTTCTGTCTTTCTATTAATTTATATCTCTTAGGAAATTCAATACCAGAACTTCAGATTCCCTACAGACTTGTCGAATCCATATGCTGTAGCTACTGTTTTGAATCAGGACCCAGGCAAGCTGAAGATTAAGAGCTTGAAAGAAGGTAGGCAATTACACAGCATAAACTTGTCTTAGCACTATTTGTAGGTTTCTGATGAGAAATTCGCCTTCAGAATTACTGAGGTAATATGATTGTAGTTTCTGTATGAACTCTCATCCTAGCTTTGCATATTAATGAGATCAGTTATCATAATGGGGGGATTTCCCAATTGAAAATTCAATCTAGTTTGAAGTGTGATACGGCTTTCTGGTATTCCTGTAGCCTTTTGCCGAGGCAGTGAAGGGGTAAAGACAAGACAGATGAAGGAAGCAGTATTTCAACTAAGAATAAAACAAAATGTTCAGGAGGAGGAAGCAAATTATCTGAAGTAAGTGTTGTTTAACCACATTAACAGTAGTGGGGCTTGCTTGAACTAATGATGTATGCAATAACCACTAGTGCATAATACTGCTGTTTCATGTCCTGATGGGTTTGTTTTTCAGCCAAGTTACTGTTGGTTTACTTTCATGTTTTTCACCTAAGAGCAGTCCCAGTAGTAATCCATACTAGTAGCCATTGATTATCTTTTAGTTGCCTTCAGAAAGAAATCTTCCTGAAAACCTTGTTCACCTGACCTTGTTCTCAGGCATCTCATGCTGTGCCCTTAAGGGCAAATGAAGCTTCTGTGATGGTTATCAATAAAAGAAGACTAAAATCTGTAATGGAGTGCAGAATTGCGTGCATACATCAAATGGATTGAAGCAAAACACATGTGTAAGCACACCAAGGTTTCATTAGCAATCCACAGATCTGCTCTTATGCTGAAAGTTATGGACCCCTAGACACCTTGATAAGAGGAGAATAAGTCTGTTAGCCTTTAAATAAAGCAAAGGCTGCATTAAGTAAGGCTTTTTTCTTGTCTCCACTGTCAATGCAGGCAAGCTCGAAAAGGCAAAGATCCAGTCTCTGTGGAATTTACAAAAGAGGTGATTGAAAACCGACAGAGGGAAGAAGAGCAATACAAGGTTAGTCTATGCTGTCTTTTCTGTACATTTAAAGCCAAATTTATACTTTCAGATTATGCAATAGTGCACCTAGTGAATCGTATCAAGCTGTCTACATCTTCAGTGTATCGATGCAAACCTGTACTACCATTGTGTTTAGTACTAACAAAGGAGGAAGTGAGTAAAAAGAGGATCTGAATTGTGAGGTTGTTTCATCACTAAATTAGATGTATAAACAACTTACCTGTTTGGATAGAGGAGCTGTGGAGATCTCTGAATGGTTTCACAGCCAACATGACTTTAAAGCAGAGGCAGATTTTTGCTCATGCTGTCAGTTTGTTCATGTTGAGTGTCATTAGGCCTCAAAGAGGATTTATTACCCCTCCATCATTTGATTGAGCGGTCCTTGTGTTATACCACCTGGGAGTGTCCTGGAGAATCTTAACTGGTCTGTCTTCCATTGTACTAACTAAAACCTCAGGAGATTTCACTCTGCAAAATGACCCCAGGGTCTCTGTTCAAGAAATTAAAGAATAGGTAAATAGGACTGGTATTGAAGAGGCACAGTGAAAAGAAGCACTGATATACATCCAGCATGCCTGAACACTTTGAGAGAGCCTCAAAATGAAGTGATATGGGTAACAAACTGTTTCACATGTGAACAGATTAAAGAGCTGGCACCACTGGAAACCAATACAGAGGTGTTCACAGAACATGGGAAAGGTGCAACACTGTTGTCTGGGAAGATCTATTCAGATGCTAACTTACGGTGTTGGTTCTGTAACCCTCTCTGTCTGACTGGCTATGCAAAACAAACTGTGCTTCATTAGGGCAGGGACCTGATGAAAACTCAGACCCCAAAAAGATATTCTTTTAATTTCTTTGATCTGCTCAAGGGTTGCAATAATCACTCCCTAGAAGGGAATGAAGTCTTGTGTTTTGTGAACACCTCTGGAACTGGATGCGAGTTCCACTAATTGTACAGGAGAATGGATGCTTTGTACTAATGTGATTGTTCTTCCTCGTGGCAAATTAGATCCAAAGAGGAGATCCTATCATAGAACAGGAGTTTCAGAGGAGTGAAGTAGAAGTTTCTTCCAGACGCGTTATCCGGCCCGTGGACCAGGTTTGCTTATATCTTGCCACCTACTAAGCTACTGAACCACCACAGATGCTTGGCACTGAGTACTTTTCCTCCTAATATTCCCCTTTCTTTATCAATCTTCTTTCCCATTTTACTTTAAGCACACAGTAGGGCAATCATTGCACTGCATGCAAAACTCATCTGATGATGTTGTAATGTGAGAAGCAAGTGGAAATCTGCAGGCCTAACCCGAGATTCACATTGCTTGTTTCTGAAAGTTCTCCCAGGAGTAGCCTAAGCATAGTGTTAAAGCATATCACAACAGTTTCTTCAATCTTTACCTGCAGGTCAGATTAGCAGGGACCTTTCTGGTACTTAGATTGTTTTGTCTTTCTCTGTGGTGTGAGATACTTCCTATGATCCATTTCCTATGATTATTGGGAGCTTTGCTTAATAGATACCCTGCTATGGAAGGAACTTTGTTTGCAGCACAAAGGATCCTTGCTGCCTTCTTGAGGAACATAATAGCTGATGTCTTTTACTATATTCTTAAGCCTGTTATAATGTGCTGCAAACTGTTGGGTGAGGCAAGGCATGGGGTTATGTGGAGCTGGTGCTTTGAAGACCTTCCTAATCTAAACATTGGTTGAGCAGCTGCACTCCTGCTGAGAAGAACTGCACTCTGGGTCCTCTGGAGTGTCTTCTAGAGCCACATTATTCTGTCACATAAGTTTAAAACTGGAGAGGACATTCATGCATCAAGAAAGAGATTTACTTGTGTTCAGAGAACATTCTGACAACTTACAGAGGCACCTCCTCTGTCACAAGAACCAGAGATCACTAGGTATGGGGAGGTTATTCTGGGGAGTTGTCACTCAGAGTTTACCCCACTCTTTCTCCCTTCTGCAGGTATGTGCTATCAGCCATTACTGAAGACAGGATACTGTTTTTGCTGGGCCCCTGGTTTGAGCCCTTACAGCTATCCCAGGTTCACATTTGTGCAAGATGAAATGTGCATTTAGTAGAGACCTAGTCC
Organism: Dryobates pubescens; assembly: GCF_014839835.1. Lineage (NCBI taxonomy): Eukaryota > Metazoa > Chordata > Aves > Piciformes > Picidae > Dryobates > Dryobates pubescens. The sequence continues at coordinate 45,968,507 of NC_071613.1, read as the reverse complement.
ATACTCTCCACTACCTGACTGCCTGTGTATTGCATTTAGGTCATAGTATGTGATTATAATTCACGTGGATGCAGACCATGCTACATTATCTCTGCAGTCCCTATGCTGAATCTGCACATATTTGGAAATTACCTCCATTAAGTCCTGCAGTGAAGGCTTCTGGTTAAATGCCAATACTGCAAATGTTTTCATGTGACTTCATTTCAATGTTTAGAAATAGCATAAGGAGTGCCTTGGGCTGGAGGAAACTTCTCCCTTAAAATCGTAGAATTGTTTGAGTTGGAAAAGACCTCCAAGATCATTAACCCAGCCATTGACCTACCTAACATCATCATGGCCTGAAGTGCCATGTCTGCACATAAAAGGGTTGTTCTTTTTCTTTTCTGTTTCCTTTTTAAACAAATACCTTGCAGTATCCAAGTGTCCATCCCACATTTGACTTGCTTCAGAATGACCCCTGGTACAACAGAAAGAGGATGTTGAGGAAATTCCAACAAGCAGCATACAAGGTAATGTGAACAACCAGAATGCATGTTATGGCTTGACACCTTGGAAACAGCACAAAAGTACATGCAAACTAGCATGTAAGGAGCCTTCACAACTAGCCAGGGATTTGGTAGTTTGATAAATAATGTCCCTACTTCGCCAGAAAATAAGGATCTGGAGTAAGTTTTGTATCCAGCTGATGCTTCATCCAGTGCTTCTTCTGGTGTTCAGTATTGCAATCGATACTAAACAAATGCAGATGGATTTAAAGGGTTTTTAAACTTAAAAATATTTCTGCACAAAAAAGAGAAGATTTGAAAATGTGTACAGAGTATTGTGTGCAGTTTGGGGTTCCTAGTACAAGAGAGACATCAGTAGCTTGCAGTGAGTTCAATGTAGAACCACCAAAATGGTCAGGATCTGGAGCACTCACTCTGTGAGGAGACACTTAGCCTGGCTGGAGAGGGAATGTGGAGAGAGATCTGCACCTCCCAACACCTCTGTGGTAGGTTGAGAGAGGGCTTAGCTCTCCCTCCTCCACAGAGTAAGAAACCACAGCTAACTCAGTTGAAGAGCAAGCTATATATTTACAAGCATATATGGAAAGCAGGTTATATATGACACAATATATACAGGTATTTACAATATATACACAGAAATACACAGCAAAGACAAATAACACAACAAAAATCTCTCCCCGAGGGAGGGATCCCCTCCTTGGAACCCCCTCTCTCCCCCCCCTACCTCCCTTTTTCCCCAAAAAGGGGTTAGAGAGAGAGAAAGGCAAGTTACTAAGGAGAAGAGTTGTTAGCAAGCTTCAAAAGCCCATGCAGGATTAGTGTTTGCTTATCTGAAGGCCAACTCCAGCAGTTCGCAGAAGAAGCAGGCAGGGAGAACAGGCTGAAACCTCCAAACTCCCCCAACTCCCAAACCGAGCTGAACTGAGGAAAAAAAATTTCCAACTGCTCTACAATCTAAAGCTGCACTTTTGTTTATCAACCAATGAAATTCGTTTAGAATATCAGAATGTTTTGGTTCTAGTACCGAAAACATTAGCCAGTGTGTTCCAGCAGTGTTTGTTCTTAAAGGCACAGCCTCAAACGACCACAACCTCTGAGGAGGTTGCTGATGATATAGCCAGTATCTTTGCAATTGTGTATGGTGGGAGCATGGGAAACAGCAGGCATAAATTCAAGTAAGAGAGGTGTTTACCCTGTATAAGGAGAGACTTTTCCACCACAGTGACTGTCAGTCATTGGAACAGGTTGCCCAGATATGTTGTACAGTTTACATCCTTGGATGTTTTTGAGACCAGACTGGATATAGACCTAAAGAACCTGGTCTGATCTCATTGATGACCTTGCTTGGAGCAGGAGGTTGGATTAGGGCCTTCTAAGATCCTTTCCAACCTGGAAGTTAATCAGTAAAATCACTTCTCTCATTGGCTTTAAATATGATCTTGCATCTTCACTGCTCTTTTCCTATGAAATCTGAATGTGGCAAGCAATATGGAAATTTCCTGCTCTCCTAGTATCCAGTTTGGATGTTTTTCTTCAATCTATTTTTTAAAGGCCTAGCCTAAAACTACCACACAATATTAGGCCCAATATGGGGATCCTAAAGTAAAATGCTCTTATCTGTATCACAAATAAGAAGGTGGCTAAATGGCCTCTTCCAGTATTAAAACCTAGAACTCTTCATTGTTGCCCTCAGCTATATGGCACTGGGCCAAATGCACAGTGCAGGTTACTACCTATTCTCATTCACAGAGCCACAAGTATTCATATGGCCCTAATGAACTAACCATTTCCCTATTGTTAAATCTGTATATGCAAATAGACACAGCTGAAGTATTAGGATCTAGCCAACAGAGCCTAACTCAGCTGCAAGACTTAAGTGAAGGTTTGAACTGTTTTTGTTAGATAATGTTGCTGGGGAGATCCATTCTACTTCTCTCCTTCCCCTTTTATTCCCTTCTGAACAGAAAACTGTAGTAAAAATTCTGAAACAGAGATGGCTTAAGTGAGCTTTGTAGAACAAATACAGTTGGAATGTCTTTACATTTCTAAGGCTGTGAATTTTGGAGTGTTCAACTTTAATATTAAACTTTTGAATCATTCTGTCAGGTTGTGAGTCAGATTCGGCTAAATCATTTACTGCTTCTGTTCCGTGGGCTAACCAGAGAAGCCAGAGGTTTGGAGGAAGGCTGTGCATCTGGTAAGGAGTGGGAGAACAAGTTGGTGTTGGCCATGAATTATGACAAACCAGATTGTACTGCAGTGTGTCAGGTGTATAAACATAAAGACAGAGTCCTTACAAAGGAGTCTTCCAGCAAAATTGCATGACAAGACAGAAATGTAGAATAGTTTAAGTTGGAAGAGACTTTTAAAGGTTGTCTAGTCCAACTCCTTTGCAGTGAGCAGGGACATCTGTAACTAGCTAAGGTTGCTCAGAGCCCCATCCAGCCTGACTTTGAATGTTTCCACGGATGGGGCATCCACCACCTCTCTGGGCAGCCTATGCCCGTGTTTTACCATGCACATTGCAAAACATCAAGTGGAGCCCAAGAGGTTAGAGACAAAGGGGACCCGAGGGAGGGTTCCCTTCAGCTGCCATTTGGAGTGGTGAAAGTGCATGGCAGTGTCACAGGCTGGGCCAGCCCTGGCAGGGCTTAGCTGGGCTGCCCACCTCTGCCCAGGGTCAGGCAGAAGCAGGGGCCTGGGTTGTGACATCCTGCAGTGACCTTGTGTTGGAGCATCCTGGTGAGGAAAGCTTGCAAGGCTTTCCCATAGCTGCCTTCTCTCCTGCTCACCCCTATCCAAACCATGGAGTGGGAACTGTTCCCATCAGCACTCCCCACAGCAAGCGGCAGAAGGGTTATTAGTGCTTACAAATGTCTGAGGGGTGGGTGTCAAGAAGATATGCCCAGACTCTTCTCAGTGATCCCCGGTGGCAGGCCAAGAGGTAAGGGGATGGAATTTGAATATGGGAAACATGAGGAGGAACTTTTTTACTTTGAGGGTGGTAGAGCACTGGGCCAGGCTGCCCAAAGATGTGTGGAGTCTCCATCTCTGGAGACCTTCAAGGCCTGCCTGGATGTGTTCCTATGTGATCTGCTTTAGGTGGTCCTGTTCTGTCAGGGGTGTTGGACTCAATGATCTTCAGAGGTCACTTCCAACCCCTACCATTCTGTGATTCTGTGACACAGGGTAAGAGGAGCTCTCACATTGAATAGGGAAAGACACATGAATGTGATGAAGGCAAGATACATAAACTCAATGAAATGAGACAGTAGGAGCCATGGCTAGGTGGCCAGGTTTCATTTTCCTTCTTAGAGTTTTCTCATAGAAGTCCTTTCCAGTAATCACTTTTCTTTACTGTGAAACAAAAAGGTTGACCTGGAAAAGTTGCTGCTTCTTTAACAGTCATAGTAAGAAAATGGCCTTCTGTGAGGGGAGTCACAGTTGAGTATATGGGAAACAGAAGATAATTTGTCTCTAAATTCCTACTCCCTTCTACACATACAATTTGGCAACTGCTGAAATGCCTTTCTATATCAGGACTTTTTTTGCTTCTGCAAATAGGCACTTTTAATTCCCAATATGCAGGAGTTGCAGAGGTGCTTTCAGGTAGAAGGCAAAGTGGCATTTACAGTATAAGAGAGGCCTTCTACCTTGGCTCTGCCTCTCTGAGAGGAATGAGATAGAGGACCATGCTGGAGTGAGTGGGTTGTAATTTCCTTTTAAAAAGGGGAAATTCGATCTGTCTTCCAGTCCTGGTATCTTGGAGATGTGGCATTTAATGCCTTTAGGAAATACTACCTTATTTTTTTACAAATCAAAATAGAATAGAATATAGAATTAACCTTTGAGATCATCAAGTCCAACCTATCATCCAACACTAACTAATCAACTAAACCATGCAACCAAGCACCCCATGCAGACTCTTCCTAAACACCTCCAGTGATGGTGACTCCGCCACCTCCCTGTGCAGCCCATTCTAATGGCAAATCACTCTTTCTGTGAAACACTTCTTCCTAACATCCAGCCTAAACCTCCCCTGGCACAGCTTGAGACTGTGTCCTCTTGTTCTGTTGGTTGTTGCCTGAGAGAAGAGACCAACCCCCACCTGGCTACAACCTCCTTTCAGGTAGTTGTAGAAAGCAATAAGGTCTCCTCTGAGCCTCCTCTTCTCTAGGCTAAGCAACCCCAGCTCCCTCAGCCTCTCCTCATATGGCTCCCTCACTAGGTACATCCTGTCTTAGAAAGATGTTAATACATTTTGTGGCATGTTTCTATTTTTCAAAGTCTATATTAAAATATATTCCAACATCTTAATATTTGCTTTCCATTCATGACAGAAGGCAAGAGTTTCAGCAGACCAGAGAAGAGTGAAGAATATCAGCGCTTTACTTCCAGCATATCTGAAGATCGTATCTTGCCATTTGAGTTCCCTTTTCACACTTCCCAGGAATTCCACCATGAGTTGGTAGGTATAGTAACCAAAATGGTGGCCAGCACTCAAGGTAGAATTTTGTTGAAGACATTAGCCCCAGGCTTGCTACTGCCTTTATTGAAATTTCACAATGTGACTGGTGTCCTAGGGTTCCACGAAATTAATTCAGGACTTCAGGCTGGCTAATGGGGCTGCTGAAAAAGAAAAGGGAAAAAACTTGCATTCCCTTAGTTGCATTCTAAAATTCCATGTAACACATTAAGGATCAGTTAATATCAGTGATTGTGACGAAGAAATAAAAAGTAACTGAAATACCAAACTCCAAGAAGGGACAGGAGAAACAGCAAAAGAAATCTTTACATGAGATTTCCATCTGTTTTTTAGTAGTTGTGCTGATAGATTGCTGCCAATGCAAAACAAAACATCTGCCATATTACTGGGCTTTAAATATGTGTGCTTTCAGGCACCTGATGCTCTTGGCCCAGTCCCTGTTGGACCTGTAGATGTGAAAGTCGGACACTTTCTTCCTTTTTATGACTTAAAGGTGAGTCAGTACAGCTCCCTCAGCTGTATCATGTGTCTCTCTTTCCCCAGTCGTGTTAGATGTGGTTTCTGTCTGATTCAGTGGCCTCAGGGTTCAGCCCAGTAGAAATGTTGCCTTACTATGGCTGTATGACTGGTTTTCATAAGTAACAAGCTTTTAGAATCATAGAATTGGTTTGAGTCATAGAGTTGTTTTGGTTGGAAAAGATCTCTAAGATCATCAACTCCACCATGCCCATTAAACCATGTTCCAAAGTGCCATGTCCACACGTTGCTTGAATGCCTTCAGGGACGCTGACTCAGCCACCTCCCTGGGCAACCAATTCAGTGTCTCACTACTCTTGCAGGAAATTTTTTTTCTCCTAATGTCCAATCTAAACCTCCCCTGGCACAGTTTCAGGCTGTTTCCTCTCATCCTATCACCTGATACTAAGGAGAAAAGTCAGCAATAGTCCCCTCTTTCCAGACAGAGAGATGAATTGCCTCAGCAGAAATTGCTATCTAACAACAAAACCTCTCTGCATGCCGCACGGTTTTTCCTTTTATCTTAGAGTTTTATAAAAGTGACATTACAAAAGTGTTCTTCCTTTTAGAAAGTAGCAGAAGCCTTAGAAAGTAATGGCAGTATTTTGTTTGTTTGGCATCCAGTTTTGCATGCTTAGTTCCCTCATTCCTGCATAAGAAGTGCAAATATCTTCTTGCGATATATAATGTTTTTTCAACCTTAAAACTGCAGTAATATTTTTTTCCTCCTAACTTCCAAACCCTTTCCATTCCAATTTTTTTGAATAGAAAAAGATCAAATTCTGAACCCTATCAAAGTAAAAATATTTCTTCAGATTTAAGTCAATGCATATTTTGGCTCAGTGTCTGCTTCCCCTTTTTTTCAGGTAGTGCAACAAGTCTAGAAGCTTTCTGGGAGCTTCTTTTGCCTTTATTACACATTACTTCATCTATCAGTGTTATATATTTTACTTAACACATTAATTGCAGTATATTAACTGTTAAATCCATGATCCTTCATAGAAAAGCAGGAACAGAAATACTCCTTTATATACATGGTCAGCTTGTCCTGGTGAAAGTTTTGGTGCTATACCACATTGCAGAATAATGATCCAGGAATCTTTTATCCAAGACATGTCCATGGTAAAACTGGAATATTCCATTCACTTTATGAAGTAATCAAAGGTGATTCTTGCCATCTTGCAGCACATCTTTTTTCCTTTGCACTTAGGTTCCTCAGCATTTCAGAATTATGAATTACCAGCCAGTTTGTACACACTATGCAGCCACAAGTTACAAACCTCAACAACTTAACCGACCGCTGAGGCAGGGAGCCCAGGTAACATTCTCTCACATGCAAACTTTGCTGAAGTCACTCCCAACCCTACCTTTCTACAATTGTTTGATGAACTTTGTCCCAGCATTTTATACCAAAAGGCTCACTACACTGTGAAAACCTTTGATGTCTGTGTTTTTCAAGGATGAGTTGATTCAAGTAGCTGCTGCAGAAGAAGCAGCAGAAAGGGGTATCAGCCTCTTAAAGTTGGTTCCTCCCCAAGCTTTAGTCCACCCTGCAGAGGGCAGCCCACTTCGCATTTTTGTAAGTATAAGCTGACTTCCACACAGAACCTAAGAAAGAAGAAATGGTCTCTGTTTCCTCAGAAGCCTGATGTGCAATTGGTAGGCAATTCTCTTACTTAGATTGGTGTATATAAAACTAACCAGAGTGAGAATAATCCTTCAAGGTGCAAGCCCTGGTAGACAGGACTCGCAGAGCTTACCCCACTGAGATGGGCACCATTTCACTTCAAGGTGGAATTTAGTCAGTTTAGGAAAGGAATGGTAACACAAAGTTGACAGTGATGGCAGAGAACTTGACAAATGCTCACTGATCCCTGGATTCCCTGGAACACCATGGGCCCCTCCTTTCTTCTCTGTTTGTTTCCCCATCTGGACATTAGGAGAAGAGCCAAGATCTTGGCATCTCAGTCCTTCTATAACCTCATATTCTTGCCTGGGTAGGTAGAACAGGTGCCAGTTTTGTCTCCTGTTTAGCTAAGTGAAGTCAAACTCTTTGTTCACATTGCATCCCACTGCCTTCAAGTTTCAAGCACTTTTCTTAGCATCCCAAAACCACATTTCCAAATCATTAGGCACAGAGGTTCAAAAAATTACAACCATGTGCATGGGAGGATTTTGTCTTATTTAACTGTGATGTAGATAGTGCTACTTGGCACCAGCTACAGAAGGTATATCCCACACAGTGCAGCACAGCCTGGAGGTCCCTGAGGTGTCTCTGATCAGGCAGAGACAGCTGCATAGCTCAGTGAAGTGCCATGTATGGGTACAGGCAGCATCCTCAAGCCGGCATGGCAGCGTGCCTGACTTGGGTGGCTCTGTCTTTCAGCATTACTTAGATGCAATGGCCCAGAGCCCAGTATGCTAGTCTGGTGATCTTGGCATAACATATATGGTATAGACTTGTCCTCACAGTGTGTGGCCAGGGCTCCAGTGGATAAACTGGTGAGATCCTCTGTCCTGTCAGTGTAAGAGCCAGGCACAGTCTGATCCCACACTACCCAGCATTAGACTTTATTCAGAAACAGGTGCTTGTGAAATAGATGGCAAAATGCTCACTAGCTTCCATCACAGCGTGGCCAGTTCCCATTCTTGGATTCTGAACTGCTAGGAGCATCAGCAGTGAGTTTGGGAGTAATCAGGCAATGTTTTTTTCTTCCCAACTTGGAAACAATGCCTAAATTTCTGTATTTTAGGCAGCAAAGAGCATGGGTAAGCCAGGTATATTATGGGTTTATGACAAGTGGAGTGGACAGCAAACAGAGCCGTCACAGTGAGACAAAGGTGTGAATCTAAGGAGACTACATTCATTGTAGGCACTGAATTTTCATGAATTTAGTTATTTATGATGCTCAGGATGTTTTGGGTTTGTTTTTTTTTTAATAATCTGTTATTTCTAGAACCCCACTCCAGGACTAGTTGCAGTTTTACCTCCTTTGGCCTACTCTGAAACAGATATTGAATATCATCTCTGCCCTCATCCAAAATATACCTTTACCAAGGAATGTCCCAAAGGATCCAGTATTCCAGTCACACAGAAGAAATTTCTGCATCATGAGGTATGGCCTTTGGGATTTATTATGTAAGTACCTGGTCTGTTCTTGCTGAGAATTTGGTCCAAGGAATCAAAAAGGAGGATGAAGAATCATCCTAGATAGAACAAAATTTCAAACAGAAATTGTGCGTGCACCTAAATAATCAGCACCATGGGTCAGAGTATCTTGTTCTTGTTAGACTCTATTCATGTCTCTTATTTATCCTTGAGTATTTCTCTGCCCTTTCCTTCTTTTCACTGTCTGTTGGGTTTTTCATAACCTTCCAGCAGAGGAAGCATCTTTTAAATATGGAGAACTTCAGCTCCCCTTATTCATCTCTCAGCCAAGAAGTTAGATGATCTGTCCTGCAATCCTCTCTCCCCACTGCATTATGTGTTAGAGGTCTGACTGCTGTAGCACATGTCATTTCAGGAAGTGATCTGTGGAGTAATGGAATGGAGAAGATTCTTGCCTGTGGTGTATTCTGCTTTTTCTGACACTCCCACATTGCCAAGTATAACACTGAGGTAAGAAAGAATTTTGGTATATAGTGCTTCTACCCTGCACTGCTTTCTTGCTGTCTGCAATGGCATTGCCCAGTAGCTAGCTCCAAAGATAAAAGTGGGCCTGTAGGTGGAATTAATTCCAGTCTGAGCTTTCAATAACATCTCACCTGAATGCTTTTTGATTCAGTGCCAGAAGACCCTGTCCTGCAGAAGTATGAATGGCACAACCTGTAACACACAGGCACCTGCAGCCAGTGGTAGCCAACATCTCTCAGGCTCACATTCGCAGTATCACAGTATCACAGTATAACTAAGGTTGGAAGAGACCCCAAGGATCACCAAGTCCAACCTGTCTCCACAGACCTCATGACTAGACCATGGCACCAAGTGCCACATCCAATCTCCTCTTGAACACCTCCAGGGACGGTGACTCCACCACCTCCCTGGGCAGCCCATTCCAATGACCAGTGACTCTCTAGGTTAGCAGAATGCAGAACAACTCATGATCAAGGTGATAAGCAGAGTTTCATTATTTCAACAAAAAGTAATTATGCATTTGTGCAATAGAAGCCCAGTTTTGCTGTTAGCTTTAAAAAGCCAGTCCTGCATGCACTTCCCTCATATCACAGCAGTTTCTGTGTACTCACTTTCATTGCAACTACAACTACTGTGAAGCTTCAAAATACAAGCACTGAGTGCAGTTACTCTCTGTCCTTCTTAAACTAATTCCATTTCCATCACAGGGATCCTTACAGTTCAGATATGCTTCCAAGAGATGTACCACCTGTGCTGTATGACTTGCCTGAGAGAGACAGGGAGAATGTAATTGACAGGTAAGTTTCTCCTTTATTTTGTATTCAGTGTGATTATGTCTTAGCCACTTAAATGGATGTGTCTAAACTTACCCTGAGAGATCCTCAGAGGCAAAAGCACAAAGTTCCTCTTGCATAAAACATACTTTGTTGTTGTTGTTGTATAACAAAGCCTTGTTGTTCTTCATTTTACTAATTTTCAGTGAGGCAGATGAAGATGAATTCAAAATGATTCTCACTCCAGAGATGGTGAGAGCTGAATTTCCTCAAATTGGGCAGACAAAAGAAGAAAGGTAGGCATAATTTGAAGTTGTGGCAGAGGAATGGGAAAGAATCTGAAGACAAAAATCCCCTTCCTTCCAGAAGGGGATACTTAGAAAGTCATACTTTAGGGGCTACATCATGAGTGGGATGCAAGTCCTGGTACTGTGAACAAAGTTGCACAGCAAATGCAATCTCCAGATTGGATTTCAGAATGTGACACTGGCCTGCATGACTTTGAATTTGGTTTTATCAATATGATCTAACACATGAGGCAGCTTTCTTGCCTATACAGAGATATTCAATGTTCTTGAACCAGTGGCATTTCCTTTTCAGTGACTCTTCTGGTTAGGTATTAATGCTGGCAGGGGAATGAACCCATAGAATTTTCCTCTGATGTGCTTTTTTCTTGGGCTTTTCCTAGGAGTAGATCACATTTTCTCTGCTGCCCGTGCTTCCCACTTGACTAACACACGTTTTAGGCACACAGCACAGCATGTGAAGTAGCTTGCATTAATAAACTCTGAATTACCTGCTCCCTAAAATGTAAAGTGGCCACTGTAAGGGACAAATTCCACCTTTTGCTTCCAGTGTTATCCACCCCATGTCCTGAATTTGTAGCTCAGTAGAGAAACCTTGAGGGGGAACCTGAAGGAAAGTTGAAGATCAAATGGGTCTTGGATAAGGTTGATGGTTACAACCGTGGCTTTGGAGCAGCATTTCAGGACTGCCCAGCAGTTCTGTGGGGCTGGAAGCAGAAGTGGATGCCCTTCATGAAACTGGGGTATGTGTGATGCTGCAGGACGGATGCAAACAAGCATATGGCTAGGGTGATTAGACTTCAGGAAGTGCATATGGCCTCTGAAGCTTTCAGAGTCATTAAGAAATGAGGCTATCCCTTTTTCTTTCATTTTAGAGGAAAATGATAGACGTTCAAATCCTTTGCAACTGTCAGCCATTAAACTTTGAGGGGGTGCTGCATATTATGAGCCCTCTGACAAAACACCAATTGCTGCATTGACTGAAAGTAATTTGAGTTGAAAACACCAGTATGTCTGACTCAGTGATGCTTTTTGCATTGTGTGACACTTTTCTTGTCATATTCAAAGTTTAAATGTGAAGCAATGGTGTATGGAAGAATATTTTGAAGGTGCTGAGGCACTGTCTTGCTGCTTAAATCCTGTTGGCCAGAATAATAGAATAGAATAGAATAGAATAAACCAGGTTGGAAGAGACCTTCAAGATCATCGTGTCCAACCTATCATCCGACACCACCCAATCAACTAAACCATGGAACCAAGCATCCTGTCAAGCCTTGCCCTGAACACCCCCAGTGACGGCGACCCCACCACCTCCTCAGGCAGCCCATTCCAATGGGCAATCACTCTCTCTGTGTAAAACTTCCTCCTAACCTCCAGCCTAAACGTCCCCTGACGCAGCCTGAGACTGTGCCCTCTTGTTCTGGTACTGGTTGCCTGGGAGAAGAGACCAACCTCCGCCTCACTACAACCCCCCTTCAGGTAGTTGTAGAGAGCAATAAGGTCACCCCTGAGTCTCCTCCTCTCCAGACTAAGCAACCCCAGCTCCCTCAATCTCTCCTCACAGGGCTTGTGCTCCAAGCCCCTCACCAACCTTGTTGCCCTTTTCTGGACATGCTCCAGCAAGTCAGCATCCTTCCTAAACTGAGGGGCCCAGAACTGGACACAGTACTCAAGGTGTGGCCTAACCAGTGCAGTGTACAGGGGCAGAATGACCTCCCTGCTCCTGCTGGCCACACTGTTCCTGATGCAGGCCAGGATGCCATTGGCCCTCCTGGCTGCCTGGGCACACTGCAGGCTCATGTTCAGCCTACCGTCAATGTGTGCACTGCTGGACCCAGCCATTATTGCATGGCTGCTGTGGTACCCACATGGTGCTTGGGTGGCCTCCAAGCGCTGGTGTAACCATCCTGTAGAACGATAGCTTCTGGAAAGGGTCTGTCTGCACCATCCAGGTGTAGCTCTGGGGCTTTGCTCTGCTGGAATCACACCACAGCGAAGTGGCAGTGTGATTTGGAATGGCCAGTGGCCTTGGAAGGGCCTACAAGAAAGCTGGGGAGGGACTTTTTACAAGGGCTTGTGGTGGTAGGACAAGGGGAAATTGCCATGGTGGTCTCAGGCTGGTGGTTGGACTTGATGATCTTAGAGGTCTTTTCCAACCAAAACAATTCTATGATGATTTGGGATAGCTTATGTAACTAAAGAGTGTCCTTTTTCTCCACAGTGACACAGTGCTGGATGGTGCTTTTCCTGGGTAAGTAGTTTTATAACCATAAGGTTCTTTTGAAGGTTTGGACATTTTCTTCAAAAATGAAAATACTTTTCTATATTGGTATTTACTTACAGAATCATAGAATTGTTAGGGTTGGAAGGGACCTCAAGGATCATCTAGTTCCACCCCCCAATGCCATGGACAGGGACACCTCACACTAGATCAGGTTGCTCAGAGCCACAGCCAGCCTGGCTTTAAAAACCTCCAGGGATGGGGCTTCTACCACCTCCCTGGGCAACCTGTTCCAGTGTCTCACCACCCTCATGGGGAAGAACTTCTTCCTAACATCCAATCTGAATCTACCCATTTCTAGTTTTGTTCCATTTCTCCTAGTCCCATCATTACCTGACACCCTAAAAAGTCCCTCCCCAGCTTTCTTCTAGGCCCCCTTCAGATACTGGAAGGCCACAATTAGGTCTCCTTGGAGCCTTCTCTTCTCCAGACTGAATAGCCCCAGCTCCCTCAGTCTGTCCTCATAGGAGAGGTGCTCCAGCCCTCTGATCATCCTCGTGGCCTGGGCCACGTTCCAGCACTTGTTGAAAGCCCTGGCTTTGTCAAAAAGGAAACTAAAATGTGTTAGCCAACAATGAAGTCCCAATCCTTTCTTTTGTCCCTGGAAGGTTCTTTGTGGTTATGGATGGGGGAGCCTTTCACTAGATGGCAGAGCACACAGTAGTTTTCAGCATTTTATCCTTAAGGCAAATCTGCTTTTCCTGTGGTTGCTCTTGTTGTGGCCATTCCATCATATGCCCCTTCATAGAGAAAATCTAAAATTCATTCTAGTGTTTACCTAGATGGTTTGCTTTCCTAACTGGCCAAGCCAAGAGTCAATGTTCTTTTTATAGTTTCACTCATTTTCCAGGTGTGCATAAGTAATGGAACACAGTCTCAAGCTGTGCCAGGGGAGGTTTAGACTCGAAGTGAGGAGAAAGTTCTTCACTGAGCGAGTAGTTCGTCATTCAAATGGGCTGCCCAGGGAGGTGGTGGAGTCACCGTCCCTGGAGGTGTTCAAGAGGGGATTGAACGTGGCACTTGGTGCCATGGTCTAGTTGTGAGGTCTATCAAGACAGGTTGGACTTGATGATCCTTGGGGTCTCTTCCAACCTTAGTTATACTGTGATACCCTCAAGTGTTCATTATAGTAAGAAAAGAGAAATGTTGTGTCTTCTTCTTTTTTGTCAGCATTCCTAAGTAGATCTCCTGGCTATTATAAATACAAATGACTTCTTAAACTTCTTGCAGAGACCTGCACAACAGTCCAGATGGACACCTTCAGTGCCAGAAGGAGCTCAGAGAGAACGTTCAAAAACACATGGAGAAAATGAAGCTGAAGGCACTTAATAAAACCCTTATTCTGGGATTAGAGTAGTTTTACAAAATCCCTGGTCTGGCACTGATGTTCCTGTTAATGTGTGAGGCCTCCCATGGCCCAGCAAAACCTACTTATGTTTGGTGAGGTCAGCAACTTCTTATGCAAGGAGAAGAGAACCACTGGCAATGCCAGCTCTGTCTAGGACTCTCACTCTGACCGCTGCCCCAAACACAGTGATTGCTCCAACGAGAACCCTCAGCTGTGTAGCTGCTCATTTTGTCCTGGTGTGAAGGAACGTAAAACCATAGCACTACCATGTAAATAGTTTGGCAATTAATCTACAGCCCACTGTTTGCAAATAAAATGTCACAAGTTCTCCTGACCACATTCTTTTCTGATTTTGATTGGTTTTTTAGTTATGACCTGCCCTGGGATTTTTGCAGGTAAGTCACTAAGTCTCAGATTTGACTGTAAATCGTACACTGGAGATTCTGTAGTGAAAGAGAAGGTTTGAACACAGTCACCGTCCCCTAAGGTAATGTCCAAGCAGATTTCATTAGCTGCTCAGGGGTTTAATTCAATGCACAGCTCTCTTGGCTCAAAGCGGGCATGGGTTGGGGCAACAAACTCAAGAGCCTTGTGAGACACCTGTAATTTTCCAGGTGTATTCCCTAGGAATATTTCTCAAGCATATCAGCTTTCAGCTGAGATCTCTTTTACTTTCTTGTAGACAGGCTGGGCATCAGGCAAAATTGGGTTTATCCACAGCGAGTTGGTGGCTCAGTTTGAAGAGTGGTCACGGGGGTTTGTGCTAAAAAGCACGTATCTTCTGTACATGGCATGGAAAATACAGCAACATATACTGCATTCCTAGAAGCCATACTTCTTTCCAGACATCCTTAAAATGCTCAGAAAGAGTTTATTCCAGAGAGAGGAGATCGATGTAGACAAACTGTTAAAAAGGCCAGGGAGATAAAAAATGGGAAAGCAGGGTGCAAATAAAGCTGTAGAATAGCCTGTGTTGTACTAGCTGCATGCTATCTCCGCTGGCTTCAAAGAAGTACAAAGCTGTTAAGTTTCTGCTAACTGTCTAATTGGCAAGGGATTGTTCAGAATGCAGGTCTGGGTATCTGCAGAGTTTCTCTGACTACAAACAACTCTTTAAATAAGTGCACATTGCTTTTTTTTTTTCCCTTCTGAAAGTCCCGAGGAGGGCAGTTGATCTTCTAAGAGGCGCAGTAAGACTTGAGCGTGTTTCGTAACATAACCATGACCAAAACATTCTCACACTTCATTGGTGAAACTATTCACAGTTCATAATTCACAGTTTAGGTTAAAGCATTAAGCATAATTCTTAGGAACTGTTATCCATCAGCCAGTTCTGGGCCCCTCAGTTTAGGAAGGATGTTGACTTGCTGGAACGAGTCCAGAGAAGGGCAACGAAGTTGGTGAGGGGTTTGGAACACAAGCCCTACGGGGAGAGGCTGAGGGAGCTGGGGTTGCTTAGCCTGGAGAAGAGGAGACTCAGGGGGGACCTTATTGCTCTCTACAACTACCTTAAGGGAGGTTGTAGACAGGCAGAGATTGGTCTCTTCTCCCAGGCATCCAGCACCAGAACAAGAGGACACAGTCTCAAGATGTGCCAGGGAAGATTTAGGCTGGACGTTAGAAGTTCTACACAAAGAGAGTGATTGCCCATTGGAATGGGCTGCCCAGGGAGGTGGTGGAGTCACCATCATTGGAGGTGTTCAGGAGGAGACTTGATAGGGTGCTTGGTTGCATGGTTTAGTTGATTAGGTGGTGTTGGATGATAGGTTGGACACAATGATCTTGAAGGTCTCTTCCAGTCTGGTCTGGTCCTATTCTATTCTATTCTATTCTATTCTATTCTATTCTATTCTATTCTATTCTATTCTATTCTATTCTATTCTATTCTATTCTAAATTCCAGTATCTGCTAAAGATGAAGGAAGTGTTCAGACACAGTGATGATTAAACAGAGTTGATTTTGTTTGGGTTTTTTTTTACAGCAGTATCTTCTTTCCTCCCTTCTGCAGAATGTCCTGGTTATCCCAATGGAGATCAGTCATGCTTCTCCATTCTCCAATCTTCAAAGAAATAAGCCTCCTTTGTATTGAAGTGATCCTCCTTTCTGTTTTAAGGCTTTTACTGGCAGGCTTGCAGAGAAGCTAAGAGAAAGCTGTTACCTTGCCCTAAATTGTTCCTAAGATACAAAGGAATTATTTTAACAACTAGTAATACACAGATCATTATGCATTCACCAAGTCCCTCCAGGACAGCTCATAATATGAGGTTGAATCTTAAGGTAATCAGCTCTCAAAGGCAATCCAGCTGTGTCTAATACCATGAAATTTGGCTAAATAATTAGAAGTCTTAGATTTTCTTATGTGAGTCCACTTAAGTATTCTCCTGGTTGACTACAAGACACTTTCAGAAATGGGATATAAACTCTCAGAACGATAACCTGCAGTTGGTGGCTATTCACAGTTCCACGCCTGTTCAGTGTTTCATGAGAAGGAATGAGATATTACAGAAAATAAATCACAAGAAAGAGGAATGAGGTAATGGAAATTGTGCTTTTGGTGTAACATTGCCCAGTGCACTGGAATATTTCTGACAGTTGTTTTTATCTGGATTATGGTTTATAATATACGGGACGAGAGCATAAATTTTGGAGTACATTTTATGTATAAAAGACATATATGTAGTTGTCTCTAACAGACTGCTGATACTTGTTAATAAACACTCAGATGCTTTATAGGGTCTTTTCTAAGAATCAGCCAGCAGGATTCAAAAGGAACTGGGTGAAATGCCAACATTTGGCATCAGTGCTATTCAAAACAGCATCAAGCAGTCCAAACTTCAGCCTTAAGGCCCTGCTTTTACAAACTGTGGAAAACAGTTTATGAAGGCTTTCTTATACCTCTACTAAAGATGCAAATCACACTCTTGAAGAAAAACTTCGATTCTAGGTTAATCCCATGAATTGCCCAGGGAGGTGGTGGAGTCACCATCACTGGGGGTGTTTAGGAGGAGACTGGACGGGGTGCTTGGTGCCATGGTTTAGTTGATTAGATCATGCTGGATGATAGGTTGTACTCAATGATCTCAAAGGTCTCTTCCAACCTGGTTAATTCTACTCTCTTCTACTCTACTCTACTCTACTCTACTCTATTCTATTCTATTCTACTCTACTCTATTCTATTCTAATATGCAGGTTGAGTTTACATACAGATTGCACAGCAACATCAGTTAATTTGTTATATGTAGCCACACATTCTGATGTTAATTGGGGGATTGCCTTATTTTAGGAATCAAAGGACTGCATAGTTACTGATTTAAGTGGGAAAGTAAGAATGTGTAAATTGATTTGCAAGTTGATTTCCATTCACTGCAAATACAACTTACTGCTGCTTCTTCCCTTGTCTGGCAAAGATTAACTGACTAAATGGCAATGCAACAGTTTTATCAATGAAGATATATCCATCTTGCCTGAAAAAGCCTGTCTTATTAGCAAGGTTAATAAGCACTGACTCACACTTTAGCTTTTCTCCCTTTTGTTATATATATGTATAAAAAAGCACATTAACCTCTAAATCAAATAAAAGGTACATTTTAACCATGAAGAAAATGTTAATGTTTTTATATGGAAATGATCCATAATCTTAAGTGCTCAGTAACTGGGTTGTTAATCTCACTTACTGTTCCACCATCAAGGTCTTTAAAATGTAAATCAATTATATTTCCTAGGAAGGCTGGGAGAAAAAGAGCAGCGTGTGTCTGATATGAAGAAGTGGGTGAAATTATATTTTCAGCTGATACGAGCAGTTTAATGAACCCCAAGCTCAAGAAACCTTGTTATCTTTGGATTTATAGTGCAAGGTTCACTTATTCCAAGCTCCAGATGAAGTTTTTCTTGTGGTCTGGCCATTTATTAGGTCTCTCTTCTGCGCAGGTTTCCTTGTGTCTAATAAAAGCTATGTTCACGTTCACTCTTTGCCTTATGGAAACACTGTGAAGGCTTCTCTCCAGTTGTTTAACCGTGGAGGATTTTAATCTTGCTGAGATCTTTCCTGCTCCTTCAGTTTGGTTGAAAGTAGCCAGCAGGTTTAGAACTTACCAGGTGAGATAGACACAAACAGTAATTTCCTTAGAAAGGTGCATTAAGGCAGAGAATATGAACTTCACTGTGTGTTAGTGTGTGTAAATTTCCTTTTAAAGGTGAAATGCAGCTCTGCAGCCAGTAAGTGCATCACCAAAGAGGTGATGTGCTGAGAGCTCCTATGATCTCTGAAAACCAGACCTGTCATTGATGTGCCCAGATTTTGCTTATTTTGAAGAAGAATTCATTTCTTTCTCCTGCTGTCAGCCAGAGCACTGAGTTGCTCCAAGCAAGCACTGGTTGCTCGGAACAAGTCCTCTTCTTTGAGCAGTTGTTGCTATCAGTATAGGATGATAAGATAGACTTCCCAAAGTCTTTGGAATTTGTTTTGTTTTTCCAAAATACAAATAGTCTTCAGAGAGGACTTTCAAAGCAGTGTGCAGTGCCTGCAGCTATTTGGTCTGGAGATGCATAAATCAGCTTCTAGCCTGAGCAACCTCTTTAACCTCCTTCAGTTCTGCCTGCTGCCAAAGGGTGATCAGTGGTAGTTGCTGTGGTGTAGAGCCCTTGAGGACTTGGTCAAAACTTATCTTGTGATTCATCATTTTTATGGACATCTCAAGTAGCACATGTCATTTCTACAAAGTCTCTCAGAAATACTGCTGTACTGAGCCATTCTTTCATTGGCTATGTCCCTCTCTCTCCTCTCAGAAAGCAGAATTCATCAAAACCAAAATCAGTGCAGTATCATGGCAATAACTTCAGCGACAAAAAAGATCCAGAAATCACTTAATTTGGCCAGACACATCTTATGAGACTATCTTGTGCCACTTAACACCCACAGAAGCTGATTCATCATGAAGGACTTCCCAGGCCTTATCTGTATGACCATAGCAGGGACTTGAAAATTAAACCAAGCAGCTCCTGGAAAACTCCAGCTGATTTCAGAACACTTGCAGGAAGTACTTTTCCACAGCACTGGTACATCAAAAAAAAAAGACCTCCACCTTCTGTTGAGCTGTTCATTTGTGCCAGGCACTGTTTGGTTCCAGTACATTCATGCTTGCTCATCCAAAGGTTAAGCTGTACTTAAGTGGATGAGGACTCTTCACTGTGAAGAGCAATAGCATGTCCTCCTCTCTTTAGAGAAGTAAAACTTCCAGGATCCAATCCTATTGTTGGTGGAGCATAGTTTTAAAAGGTTGCTATTTATTTCTTGCTGTTGGAAGGCCTTTCTAACACCTTCAGTCAGCTTCTAGGAGGCTTAGGCTTTAATTGCACAGGGAACTGAGTTAACAATGTATTATTTTTTAATCAGTTTGTTTTATCTGGCTTCAGAACTCTGAACCAAATTATGCCTCCATCATCAACTAATTACTGGTTTATAATAATCTCACAGTGTGGAGTCTCCAGTAATCCAGTATGCATTGCCTACAAATCAACAATGCACTTTGTCACCTCAGGGATATTGGTTGGATGAGTCCTTGGCTGAGTTTCAGAGCAGCAGATGAAGAAAACAAGGCTTATTTCCCTTGAGTTTGGATTTGCATGATTAGTTGTCTGTATGCCACCCTGAATATGGACTTCAAGTAGCAAGAGGGAATTGCTTTCAAACAATTGGCTCTTCCCTGCCTCTGGAGCACCTTTCCCAGCAGGAAGCATTCTGTTTCAACAACTCTGCTACTTGTGCTAACACAGATGTCCCCATGCAGGTGTCGTCACTGTCATGAGCAGTCATTTTATATATTGCTACAGGAAGGCCAGATACAGGATGCTGGAAAAGTGTTGATAATGAGCAATGTCCACCACCAGAGCTAGAAGCCAAAATGCTTTGGGTTTCCCTTGAAGGTAGCAGAACAGGGAATCTCAAGTTTCTGAAGTTCAGCTCTTCCTGCCAATAGCCACTCCCATGTCAATGTGAGGAGCATCGCCATCCACTGCTGGAACTCAGAATTTGTAGTAGCTCTTTGGTAACACTATAGAACAGCTGAGAAGGAGCAAAGCAGCTATACCTGCTGTGACAGTAATATTCACCTTGGTCACTCATTTATCCCTTCTGCTAGCACCTTTCTAGCTCCTTGTACACACTCTTCCTTCATGGATCCTTCCTGTTGAAGATCCTGCTGTTGAATTGTCTGTCAAGGCAGCCTTCTAGAAACACAGCGCTTGGGTTCCTAGCCTACCCAGCAAGAGTATCCCACCCTCAGCCTTCCCTTTTAGTCTGCAGCACTGCAAACACTGGTTTATGGAACCAGGGAAATTTCAGTACCATTCCCAGTGCATCATCCATGATTTTGCTCTCAGTAGATTTAGAATAATCACATTCTTGCGATGCTAAAAGCAGGTGATACAGGAGCTGTGTGCTTCTATTCATGGTGCTGATGCAGGCATTCACACACTTGCTGGGAGGAGGGACTTAGGCTAGACAGTTCAAATTCTGGTAGCAAAAAAAGGCAAGCATCAGTGCAGGCAGGTCACTGCATCCCTGTCCAGCATCCAAGGAGACTCACAGTGCTACATCTAAATCAGTCTTGATTAAAACTGGTATGGACAGGCTTTTGGGCAGCAGTCAAACCTGCCATCTTATAGCAGAGAAGTACTTGAAGATGCCTGTATTGCAGACTGCAACTTCCTCAGAATTAAAAGTTAACAATTAATAAATGTAACAGTTCTACATAACGAGTGAGCCTGATTACTCAATTAACCAGCAGGGAAAAAAACAAACCAGCTGATGTAAACTCGTCCAGCCCTCTCTTGAGAACACACAGAATTTTTAATGCCAAACACTGACATTTAAAACTTGAGGCAGATCTCCGGAGTGGCTAGATTATTTTTAATCAGTTTACATTTCTTTCTCTTTCATTTTCTGATTTCTGAGCTGCAGGTTATGCTCAGAGTTCATTCTCAAGCTTTTTCTGAAAATGCAGAAGCTGGAACCTTAGTTTCAATTATATTGAATTAGAAAATGTTGCTTAATCATCTGCATAAAATAATTTGTAACAGCACCAGCTACCGTGAGACTGCAGAGTGTTAACTGCTGCTGTCCTAAACCTGGTATTAATAAAGATTAACTAGTTTCATCTGAAGACTGGCCTCTGAAAAATCATCACATTTAGCTCTACTTGATTCTTTCTGGTTGTCAGTGTTGTTTGAAATTGCTGACTGTCATCCTCGGTGCCTTCTGGCCCAAGGAAAGTGCAATAAGGATGCAGCAGACCTCAGGAAAACTTCAGCACAGTACTTCTACAAGAATTAAACTTTAAGCAGCAGAGTATGTGTTAACAATAAAACTAATTTCCCACCATTTTCTTTGGAGAGTCAAGCACTGTGATGGTCAGAAGGAATCTGGCCACATCTGGCCTGGGTATGATAACTGTGGCTGTGTCTAGGCATTGTTGGATTCATTATCCTGATGTATTTATTATTTAGAATACTGTGTTTATACCAATAGGCAGATAAAAGGAAAGTTTATTTTGCAGAAGTGACATACTTCTGAGTATTCTTCAGAGGTTTTGACTCTGGTTTGCCTTGGCTGAAAACAAGAGGCATTTTGCCACTGATAACAGTGACATCAGTATTAGGCCTTTTAGCCTGTGATGTTTCTTGGTCACACAATCACAGAATGTTAGGTGTTGGAAGGGACCTCAAAAGATCATCCAATCCAACCCCCTGCCAGAGCAGGATCACCTAGAGCAGGTCACACAGGACCACAAGCAGGTAGAGTTTGAATATCTCCAGTGAAGGAGACTACACATCCTCTCTGGGCAGCCTCTTGCAGTGTTCTGTCACCCTCACAGTGAATAAGTTTTTCCTTACATTTATGTGAAACCTCACATGCTCCAGCCTGCACCCATTGCCCCTTGTCCTATCATTGGACATCGCTGAGAAGAGACTGGCTCCACTCTACTGACACTCACCCTTCACATATTTATATATTTATACAATTTATACATTTATATTTACACATATATATGTGTGTGTGTGTGTATAGATATATATAGAGAGATGTACAGTAATCAACCTTTTTCAACAGGCTTTTCCATAGGCAATTACTGGAATAAGGAGCCCATAATAAATTGGAAACCAGAAGGTAAAGGAGAAAACATGGAACTATGCTACCTCTCAAACAGAAGTCCTACAGTGGATGACCACCAACCTCCCAGAGAGACACAAAGAGAAAAATGCATCTTTATGCATCTTTAACAACTTCTAGAAGCAGAGAATGTATACTCCCTAGCACTGTGAAGGTAGGAAGAAAAACAAGATAAGGTGGAAAGCTGAGTTGACTGTTGGGGGCAAATACCAGGAAAGCAGCCCTATTTTTCCAACGGTCAGGAAACAGTGAAGATATGCTTTTGGCAAGCTTTTTGGGAAGATCTTTCAGCTAAAGTGCTGAGTAACCAGAATGATATTTTCCATTTATTTGAGAGTACTTCTGTTCACACCTTTACCATAAAAACGCTGCTCTTGGAAGAGATCACTCCCAGCCACGGGCACATCCCGTCAGTGTCTTCTCTTTTCATAGTCCTACAGCACCACTTAAAGCTGAAGGTTTAACAAATGGCTCAGTTTCAAATATTGCCTCTTATTCTGATATTCCTCAGTGCTAAGTATTTGCTTACTTTTTTATGCACCTCTTTTGACAGCCAGTCCCAATACATGACTTATGCCCTTACATGACATTTACACACTTCTAACACTTATCAAAGATTTGGGTGACAGAAGAAGTCTTTTCTCTAGGACATAGCTTACAGCCTCCTATATCAGCAAGGATACCTGCACCTGCACACAGAAGTGAAGCAGGAAAGACTTGAAAATTTGGGGCTATTTTGCAAGGCCCTTGATGTGGTTTGCTGTTAGTGACTGACTTGAGCAATGTGCTCAGCTTGAGGTGAGATGCTTGCAAACTAGTACAGCACTGTAGATGATGTCTCCTCTCTTGACATCGATAAAATATCTGTGTAAATCTTAGCTGAATTCAGGACTGTTCACACTGAAACAGAGGCCAGAATCTCAGTCCTGGCCAGCAGAGGCCACTAAGAGATTATAGAAAGAAGCGAAGAGGAGGCTCAGGGGAGACCTTATTGCTGTCTACAACTACCTGAAGGGAGGTTGTAGCCAGGATGGGGCTGGCCTCTTCTCCCAGGCAACCAGCACCAGAACAAGAAGACACAGTCTCAAGCTGTGCCAGGGGAAGTTTAGGCTCGAGGTGAGGAGAAAGTTCTTCACTGAGAGAGTCATTAGCCATTGGAATGTGCTGCCCAGGGAGGTGGTGGAGTCACCGTCCCTGGGGGTGTTCAAGAGGGGACTGGATGTGACACTTGGTGCCATGGTTTAGTGGTCATGAGGTCTTGGGTAATAGGTTAGACTTGATGATCTTTGAGGTCTTTTCCAACCTTATTGATTCTATGATTCTATGATTCTATTGTACAAGGCCCCGGGGGTCGTCTTCTTCAGCATACTCACTGCAGGAGAGAGAGCATCTGAGCTGTGGATTAGGACTTTTACTACAAAGGAGGAATCTTCTGAGGACTTTCAAACTTCTCAAGATTTTAAAAATAATCTTGAGATGAATATTGGGCTTAGTGCTGCTCTGCATTCTGAGTGGCTGGTACTTGCCAGCCATAAGGTAGAGCAGGTGCAGAGAGAAAGATCTTCATAAAAAGAGTGCCAGGATACTCTTGTACCTGTGTACAGTGCTATGGAGTGCTTTGTAACTATGCCATATGGTTTAGAAGAGTTAGCTGATGACAGTCTGGTATCAGGACTTAATGGTCAAGCTGAGATGTTGTCTTTCATCTCTTTTGGATGGACAGTAGTAAAAGCTGAGGTATAGCCCATGGGGCCCAGCTGTATGTGTCACAGTGATGCAGAGATTGGACTTTGCTGAGTTTACTGTAGTCTCATGTTCCTCTTGATGGCCGTTTTGTGTTCGTGAGGCAGTATCAGCTTACTCCAAATCTGTCTTTCTTCAGTCTTAGTCAGTCCCTTTGGGTTTTATAAAACCCACCTAATACTGTCATGTCTTTCCCCAGTCAAAACAGTTTATTGTTTCGTGCTTAACATCATTCAGTTCTAGGGTATACATTGCTGTGAAGAGAGGTGTCAAGTAAAGGAAGCCAGTTTTGGCATAGTTACTTACTTCCACAGTATTGTGCAATTCCTTTCAGTCTTGAACTTGTGTATGGTCTGCAACTGCCCATGACAAACTAAGAAGAGTCATCTGGAGATTCACCCAGTGCACATCTTCAAGTGCAATCTCCTGGCACAGAGCAGATCTGCCTACTGAGACAGATGCCAGGACACTCTTGGATTCAGCACTGATTCTGCTGTGAACAGGCTGTTTTCTCCCTGACCTTCATTTTAGAGCATTAAATCTTTGCTGAAAGCACATTCTAAAAACAGGTGGTAGGAGCTCTCCAGTCAGGCTGTAGATATTTTCCTTCCTCAAAGAAAAGGCTAAGCAGAAACTCAGCAGGATCTGGGAGGCTCAGGCTTGCAGTGAGGCAAGATGTTGTCATTGCTCCTTGGCAATAACTTGCCTTGAGGAACATGGCTTCTGACTGACTGGATTCCCGGCTCTGTGCCAGCCTGGCTGTGCCATTGCAAACTGTGCCTATGCCATCTTTGGAAGCCCCTGCTCCAAGTGGGAGACAGCAAACAAGTGTTTCTGTGTCAGGATCCATCAGATCCATTAGAGAAGGCAAAAACAGAAACAGCATTCCTCCAAGTTTTCACATGCCTTGCTCCTGTAGGTCTGTAGGTCTGAATCTGATCTGGGCTGTGCTGTGTCCCATACTGCTCTTCTCCTAGGCAACCAGCAACAGAACAAGAGGACACAGTCTCAAGCTGTGCAGGGGGAAGTTTAGGGCTGATCTTAGAAAGAAATTCTTCACAGAGAGATTGCCCATTCGGCTGCCTGGGGAGCTGGTGGGGTCGACATCCCTGGAGGTATTTAAGAAGAGACTGGCTGAGGCACTTAGTGCCATGGTTTAGTTGATTAGATAGGGTTGGATGATTGGTTGGACTTAATGATCTTGGAGGTCTCTTCCAGCGTGGCTGATTCTGTGATTCTGTGAAATGCAGAGCACGGACATGAAGAGTCCTCTGGTAAATAAAGTCCACTTTAAACAGACTTTATTAAAGGTGCAATTATGAGCTCTGCAGCAGAAAGAAAGGAACAGAGTGTTGGTTTTTACCTCCCTTATGGGTATAAAGAAGCTAGCTTCACAGGGATGCTCTAAAGCATAGAATCATAGAATCATTTAGGTTGGCAAAGACCTGTAAGATCATCAAATCAAACACAACACCATTAAACCGTGTCTCTAGGAATCACCTCAAGGGATGATGACTCAATGGATTTCTGGGTCAGCCTCTTTCAGTGCTTGACAACCCTTTTTGGTGACAAAGTATCCAGCCTAAACCTCTCCTGCTGTAACATGAGGGCATTTCCTCATGTCCTACCACTTGTATCACCTTGCTACAAACTCCTTTCAGTTAGTTGAAAAGAGTGGTAAGGTCCAAGTTTATCAAGAAACCCTTTTAGTTCATGACACTTCAAATGAAGTGTGTCAGCTAAACAAGATGTAGCCCTCCAAGGAATATAACCAAGAAAATTTCTCCTTCCTGATTTCACCATTAGTGGGGAGGTGCCAGTTCTGAAGTTCATTAGTTAACTGCCTCCACTGCTCGACACTCTTAATGTGTTTCACAATGGCTGAGCACTTGAATTCCTTAAAGAGGTTTCTGTGAGCTCAGTCAAGTCCTTTAAGCACTTCAAATACAGCGAGAGGTAAGTTGTACAGATAACAGACTGAGCTATGAATTATTAATAGACTTGTTCTGAAAATTGATCATGCACTTGAAAGGCAATTTTTACAGCCTAATGTGTGTCAGCAGCCTGTACCAGCATACTTTTTCAATCAACAAAGTAGAAAAGGCTTTTAAAGGATGTGGAAACCACTTGCTGTCAGTAACCAACATAGCAAAATCTATGAAATATTTTCTCCTCCAAGAAAGATGTTGTGCTATTTTTAGGCATTCTGTTTGTACTCACAGACCCTGATGCAGGTGCAACTGGTCAAACAAAAGTGAAATAAATTCATGTTGTAACTATAGCAAAAATTATATAGCAGAATAATAGAAGTTGTGCTCAGCAAAGACTTTTTAAAGTGGCCTGAAGTTCCCCTGCCTCACTGCAGTTCTCTGCTGATTCTGTTGTATGTGAAACACAGTCTAATGTCATGAAGATTCGACTTTGCAGGTGAGAAATTGCTTTTCCTCAATCAAGATTATTAATTACCTATCACAGAATCACAGAATCACCAAGGTTGGAAAAGACCTCAAAGATCATCACCTCCAACCTGTCACCACAGACCTCATGACTAGACCATGGCACCAAGTGCCACGTTCAATCCCCTCTTGAACACCTCCAGGGACGGTGACTCCACCACCTCCCTGGGCAGCACATTCCAATGGCTAATGACTCTCTCAGTGAAGAACTTTCTCCTCACCTCGAGCCTAAACGTCCCCTGGTGCAGCTTGAGACTGTCCCCTCTATCAAATCTGGTCTGCATACTAATGTCAGTGAAGGGATACAAAACCACATTGTGACAATATCCATGGATCTGTCCTAGGCAGACAGTTGGTAACTGCCCTCAGCAAAGTTCTGCTCTAGCTGTTTTCTGTATCCTGCTTTCCTGAAGTAAAAGCTGCTGCGTTCAGCAGGTGGCACCAGCTGCTCACCGCTCAGTGCAGGCTCCGAGATGCCACAGAGCTGTTCTGACGTGTCTTGCGTGAAAACCATACCCAGAGCCAGGAAAGCAACAGCCTCTGGAAGCAGTGGAAAATGCTGTCCTCGCTGAAAGGGAAGTTTTTCTCTTCCTCTGCTAACACCACAGATTGCACTTTGTATTCTTCCACTTTCTCATGCCTCACCTGTGCAGTTATGTAATTTGTGTACACAAGACACAGCTTTTCTCAGTGCTCTGCTAACCCAGATGTCCATCACAACTTGCAGCATCAGAGCAGTGTAGCAGTTTGCTTTCAGGAAGAGTCAGGGGCACTGGGCCACACCACCCTTTTACCTGCCATGGTGGATACGCTGCATCCTACTGCAATGCTCTCACATTGATGGCCCTGCTGCAGAAAGAGCAAGTGTATGTGTGAAATGAATGGCTGTTCTGGGTGTTGCTGTATTGACAGAAGTACCAGCTGTTCAGTACCTCTTTTACTGCCTGTTGTACTAGAGCAGTGCAAAGCCATGAACCAGGCAGACACAAAGCACCATGGGGGAGGTGAGCACAGTGAAGCAGAGCCTTTAAAAGCAAGACTCATGTACTCCCAGCCTAGCTGTGCACATATTGCAAACCAAAGCCCTGGTCTTTAAGGCTTCTGTGTGTGATTATTTTTCACATGAGAAAAAAATCTCATTAGCTTTACCAATCCAGAACAGGTTTATAGATAACACCAGTCTGTCCTAGATTAACCACAGCTTTGCAAGTTCATACCCCACAGCTAGGCTTGAGGTTGGTGTTGTTTAATGCCAATGAAATGATTCTTAAAACAGGACATACATACATAATTATTTTAATGATAAAATTACACATCTCCAGCCAGAATAATACACCTGGCTGAACAATGAGGCACGGGCTCATTTTAACTGCCCAGCTCCATTTCTGGACAGAACTGGACAGAATGGAGGTGTCACAGCTTTCCCTAGGGAAATGCAGCCTAGACTCAGTAGGAGTGATCCCTTAAGAACAGACAGCAGGAACAGATACAAAGTTTTTGCCCTATAATGCACAGAGTCTGTATATGGCTTTGCTTAAAACAGTGAACAGTGCAATGGATGGAGAGCGTGAACCCAGAGGAACCTAAATGATAACTCCTTGTCAAATGGAAAGGAGTGCCAAAAGGAGCAATTGTTTTAAACAGGTCTTGATATGGAAGTCAGTTTGTTAATGCAAGAAGCAAGGTTTTATCCTTACCTAAGTATTTTGTATTTTGCTGTGGATGCACAGAGAAAAGGCATAGTGCAGCTCTAGTATTTGCTAGCATTAAAGTAGGAATTTCACACTGGTCACAAACCCTGAAGCCACACACAAAAAAGTAAAGTTAGAAAGTAATAATAATAATAAACCAGATTGGAAAGAGACCTTCAAGATCATCGTGTCCAACCCCTCAACCAATCCAACCCACCTAAACAACTAAACCATGGCACCAATCACCCCGTCAAGTCTCCTCCTGAACACCTCCAATGATGATGACTCCACCACCTCCCCAGGCAGCCCATTCCAATGGGCAATCACTCTCTCTGTATAGAACTTCTTCCTAACATCCAACCTAAACCTCCCCTGGTGCAGCCTGAGACTGTGCCCTCTTGTTCTGGTACTGGCTGCCTGGGAGAAGAGACCTACAACTTCCCTTCAGGTAGTTGTAGAAAGCAATAAGGTCACCCCTGAGTCTCCTCCTCTCCAGGCTAAGCAACCCCAGCTCCCTCAGCCTCTCCTCATAGGGCTTGTGTTCCAAACCCCTCACCAACTTTGTTGCCCTTCTCTGGACTCGTTCCAGCAAGTCAACATCCTTCCTAAACTGAGGGGCCCAGAACTGGATCTTCTGTAAACCCTTTGATATCTCATTGGTGTGCATTTAAATTGATATTTGAGATAAAACCCTTTGCATATTCTCTATAATTTAAAGAACAAGCGTTGGCAGTGGTTTTTCATAACTCCCCACCTTTAAAGTGGGTTGCCTTAGTTACCATGGCCAGCTTGAGAGACAGCAAATTTAGTGCTAATACATTTTCAAAACCCTGCAGTTCCTGCAAAATCTCTGTGACATAAACAGCTCCAACATATGTTTTTACCAGAGTGTTAAGAAGCTACGGTGGTGATACCCAATCAAGTTAA
This sequence comes from Dryobates pubescens, assembly GCF_014839835.1. Classification (NCBI taxonomy): domain Eukaryota; kingdom Metazoa; phylum Chordata; class Aves; order Piciformes; family Picidae; genus Dryobates; species Dryobates pubescens. The sequence continues at coordinate 45,939,674 of NC_071613.1, read as the reverse complement.
ATCAGAGGTTAAGATCATCACATGCAGAACAATAGCCTTGGGTCACTACCTTAGTGACTGTTTGGTGTATATTGGGTGAAACAGAGTGTGGAATTCCCCTGTAATTTAAGATAAGATTGTTTTCAAGTGGTGTCTGGTGCTTGAAAGCAGTCTCTTTCATTCAAGCTCATGCTTTCCCCCATAGGAAATTGTTTATGGACCTTGTTGTCTGAGAATTGATCTGACTCCTTATTGGACCCACTAATACTGTTTGCCTGCTCCAAGTTCTAAAGCTTTGCTGCTCACTGTGTAAAGAAGCACTTTCTGAAGAGTGTTTAAAAATTATTTATCTTTGCAACACCCCCAGGAAGAAGAACATGTTCATCCTCATTTGTCAGAAGGGGAAGATCAGAGGATTTGTTTCCAAAAGTACCTGTTAATAGTAGATGCCTCATGCATGAGTTTGACTAATGTGAGGCATTTGAGGCTTGATTCTTTTTCAGATGCCTGAACTAATTTCTATCCCAGATCAGTCATGCACAATGATTAACATACAAATGAGGATCACTTGTGGTATTTGATTTATGGACTGATCCATAATTAAATACCAATTTCAAGGCAAAGAGGGGTCCAAACCTAGTTTTCCCCATAGTCAATTTCCTTTTCCTGGAGGTTTGTGTCTGGCTCATCATTTGTTATCTTGTGCACCAACATAAAAAAGCTGCCATCATTCACTGAAGTTCCAGACTTATCCACTGAACAAAGACTAGCATTTGCCTGGTCCAGAGAAAGCTACATTGGCAAACACAGTGTCGATCGAGCTGTATGGGTGCATGCTTAAAGCACAGAAAACAGTAGAGAACCAATAATGCTGGGAATAAGAGCATCTCAAGGGTCCCAAATGATACTGCATTCCCTAATGCATTTCTCAGTATTTGAAAACCTGAAGTCCCATGCTTTCGCCACCAAAATCAAAAGAGCAGGAGGAAAAAGCACTTTTATTATTCCAAGCAGTGGGTGTCCAGAACAACTAATTGTTTCTGCTTCTCGTTAGGTCCACGGGAAGAAATGGACCACAGTAATGCCTGGAGCAAGCCAGAGGTGGGTGCCACAAGTGGCAGTCTAAAGCAGAACTACACCTGAGCAGGTTGGAACGACCCCTTGCTCATCAGCTCTGCTTGGGGTGTGACGGGTTCCCTCACTCTTACCCCTTTCTGCGCTCGGATGCGGTGCCCCTCACCAGCAGGGTACGGGGAGAAGCAGTGCCGGTGGCCCCGGGGAAGCCAGGCCGGCCGGGAGAGCCCCTTCCCCTTGCCTGTCCCTCGCCTGCGGGAGGGAGAGTGCCTCCGGAGGAGCTGCCCTTAGGCGTGGCGCTCGGCGCTGGCTGCCCCGCCGCTGCCGCCCACTCGGGGGCGCCATGGCGCGACTTGCCCCGCTGGAGTTCGGCGGCGCGGTCGCTCGGGGGCGCCATAGTGCACCGGCGGTGGGGCCGGGCCGGGCGGGTGCCCCCGCGGCGCGGGTCGCGCCTCCCCGCCGGGCGGAGGCAGCTGCGGCTGCGGTGTCGGCGTGGGGCTGGCGCACTCGGCAGGGAAGACCCCTCGGAGTCGGGGGAGCTCCGGCGCGCATCATGAATCCCGCGGCTGTCTCCCGCCCCACTGGCCGGCGGCCCGGCGCCCTGCCGCGGCTGCTGCTGTCGTCTGCGGCGCGGACGCTGCTGTGGCTCGGTCCCGTGTACCTGGCGGGGTACCTGGGGCTGAGCGGCAGCTGGGTGCTGCTAGGGCTGGCGCTGTGGCTGTGCTGGGGACACAACCGGCGACGGAAACGCGACCGGCTGGCAGCCGCCTTCGCGCTGCTGGAGGACGAGCGGGAGGCGGTGTGTCAGGGCCTGGCCGCTCGGCACCTGCCGGCTTGGGTGAGTGAGGACCGCGGGGCACAGGTGCGCTGCGACCTCCGCTTTGCCGAGACCCCCTGCGGCAGCGGCGGCGGCCGCCGGTAGTAGGGACGCTGAGGGCTCCCGGCGGCTCCAGAGCGCCGGGCGGTACGGAGGGAGCGGGGTATTCTGTGGTGAGCGGCTGGAGGGCAAAGGAAAGGGGGTGGTAGTGATGCTTTGGACCGAGCCGTAACCCTTCAGGCTTTGAAGTCTTGCTCAGTAAAGTGAGTACCAAACTGGAAATTGTTTTAGTCCGGGAATTTGCGTGTTGCTGTTAGCGTGCTCGTGAAATAGATTGCTGCGACCCTGGAGAAATCTTGTTACACATATGTGCTGTTGCATTGCAGGGATTTTGGTGTAGGGGATACTAACTCTAGATCTCCTCATCCAGAAAGTTCTGACCTCGGCTTTTTAGTGTCATCAAAACCAAAACAAAACAATCAAAGAAACAAAAAAACATCCCACAAAAATCTATAACCATCATATTTTCTGCCTGCTAAACCCTAAATACGTAAATGTAAAGGGCTATCTCTAGGGTATGGCAAGCCAACCCTTCTTCATTCTTTGCATTTGTTCCTCACCACTCTAGGTTTTAACAGGATGACAATCGGAAATGTAGCTGCATGTTTTATTTTATGCCTTTGGTTATTTGTTGGGTAACCTCGGCTGACTAATGGAAAAGGATGATGAGGGTTTATTTTTTCCCTTTATCGTCATTTGCTTAGCATTTAAAAACATGCAGGGGACTGGTAGGGAAATGCTTTTCTTGCAAGAAAGAATATCAAAGAGCTCTGTTTGTAAGGAGTGTTGCGTGGAGACATTTATAATCAGCAAACTGTTTTATATAGCCCACAGCACTTGGCTCTCCTTACTTCTGTGGGAAACAAAGGAAGGCAGTCGGCACTTCTGGGAAGTGAGGCCAGGGTCTCCTGGCAGAGCTGGTGCAGCTCCCTGCGCAGGTTCCCTCCCACCGGGCACAGAAATCTGCATTTGAGTGAGGGTTCTGCTTTTGTCCTCAGAGGATTTACAACGACTCGGAGCATTAGTGAGTGTGGTGGTGTCAGTTCTTGCTCTGATGCTGTGGAAATGGTGTTGTGTTTTAGCCTCTAGCGCCTTGAACCTTGGTGAAGAGAAATCGAGTCTCTTAGTCATTGCTTGAAAACCAGAATTGCCCCTCCCCAGCACGCACAAGCAATCTCAAAAGTTCTTAGGGTTTGTGGTTGGAAGTGTCAGGTGAGAAGAGGAGACCAAGGGGTAACCTCACTAATGTTTATAAGCACGTAAAGGGTGAGTGCCAAGAGGATGGAGCCAGGCTCTGCTCAGTGATGCCCAATGACAGGACAAGGGGCAATGAATGGAAGTTGAGGCATAGGAAGTTTCATGGAAACAGGAGGAAGAATTATTTCACTGTGAGGGTAACAGAACACTGGAACAGGCTGCCCGGGGGGGGTTGTGGAGTCTCCCTCTCTGGAGATATTCAAGACCTGCCTGCCTGAGTTGCTGTGTGACCTGGTCTAGGTGATCCTGCTTTGGCAGGGGTGTTGGACTAGATGATCTCTCGAGGTCCCTTCCAGCCCTGACATTCTGTGATTCATCAGTACATGGGCAGGTGATGATTGCCCTGCACTTGGCACGCACAAGGCTGCACTGAGAGTGCTGTGTTCCTCCAGGAACTCAAGAGGTTTTGACAAATGGAGACACCTCAGCAGAGCCCACTGAGATGGTTAGGGGCTGGAGCACCTGCTGTGTGAGGAGAGGTCAAAGGAGCTGGGTGTATTTAGCCTTCTCTAGAAGAAGGGAGGGCTTAAGTATGATCTCACTACTGTCTTCAGAGAGAACATGGTGTCAGACTCTCTTCAGAGACCTTGCTTTTGTCTTGTGAATTCTTGGAGTTTGCTGCTGGAAGGCAGGATGTAGGACCTAAGGATAAAGGAGCTGCATGGTGTGCTTTAGTAAGAGCTTTTATTCACCTTGCCACTTCTCTTTCTTTCCTTTTCTGTGTTGGTAACTTCATTCCTCATAGTTGGTGTTTGCTTCCACACCACACTTGTACCTGATGGTTATTTAATGCCTCAGTTTCATTTTTTTTTTCTATCCTTTTCCTTGATTTGATCTTCTGCTTCTCCCCTGTGCCAGTCTTGAAAGCTGATTCTCACCTGCTGTCTGTTCAGTTTATTCACTGTGTTGTTGGAATCATAGAATAGAATCATTAGGGCTGGAAAAGACCTTTAAGATGAGATCAAGTCCAACCATAACCCAACTACCACGACCACTAAACTATATCCTGAAACACCACAGCTACATGCTTCTTGAACACCTCTGGGATGGCAACAGCTCCAGGATGGCAACTCCACTGCCTCAACACTCTCAGTAAAGTTTTTCCTAGTGTCCAATCTAAACCTCCCCTGGCACAACTTAAACCCATTTCCTCTTGTCTTATCACTAGATACTAAGGAGAAGAGACCAACACCAGCCTCACTAAAACCTCCTTTCATGTAATTGTAGAGAGCAATAAGATCTCCCCTTTGCCTTCTCTTCTCCAGACTAAAAACCCCCAGCTCCCTTAGCAGCTCCTTGGATACCATGCCCTCCAAACCCCTCACCAGCCTTGTTGATCTTCTCTGGACATTCTAGGACTTCAGTGTCTTTCCTATACTGTGGTGGCCAGAACTGAACACAGCGCTCAAGGTGTGTCCTCAACAGGGCTGAGTACAGGGCCACAATCCCTTCCCTACTCCTGCTGGGCACACTGTTTTTGATACAGGCCAGGATGCCATTGGCTGCCTTGGCTACCTGGGCACGCTGCTGGCTCGTGTTCAGCTGGCCATCCACCAGCACTCCCAGGTCCTTTTCCAGCAGGCTGCTTTCCAACCACTTTTCCACAAGCCTGTAGCGTTGCTTGGGGGTGTTGTGACCAAAGTGCAGGACACAGCATGTGCTTTCACCTGAAACAGCTCTAAAAATGTCCCTTGCATTCTTCTCTCCTGGCATGCAGAGGTGGGAGAAGGAATACAATTCAAGCAGGAGGATCATGGGTTGGATTTTCAATGTTGTAATCCTGGAAAAGCTTTTGGAGGTGTGAAATGCTAGCAGAGTTTTAGGGGAAGAATAAGTAATTGTCTCCTTGTGTGTCCAGTAGTAAATTGAAGAGTATCCATCCAGTGGAAAGTTCAGACCAATCATTGATTGTGCTGGTTGGTTACAACCCATTCTCCTTGAGAGGAGTGCAGTGGGTTCTTCAATGTGGGTGAGGCTCTGGTATCAGTGGTTAGGAGACGCATTTGTATTGCAGCCTTTCCTTCAGGGGGGATGCTGAGAGGGTTTCCCTCATCTACTTAACCATCTGTTTGGGGGAATTTGCAGGGTTATTTTGCAGCACCAGTTTCTTGACTGAAACCAGCCAGGGAGTTTGGAACAGAGGCATTCCTGTGCTAGACAGCTTATGTGGGCAGGCTGTGCTTCCTAGGGAAACCAGCCTGGAAATCTGTTCATGTTGAGTAGAGTCAGGTTTGTGTCTTGAAGAGGTGAGGCTTTCTGATGTCAAAGCCTGTGCAACCTTTAGCCTGATTTGTATAAGACCAGTCAGTGCCCAGAGCAGAGGTGACTGGATTTCCACTTCCATTCTGGCTACTGGAGGTTGTGGTGACTTCTCTGGTTCGCCTTTGCAGCTGTTAGCAGGTTGCAGGGGAGAACATCCAAATATGCTGGGTTTCTTCCTGATGTTAAAACTCCTGATATTACTAGCTACAGAAACATCTTTCTAAACCTTTGTTGATTTCTTGTTCATGCAAAAGGCTTGTTTAGACTTTTGCCCCAGCACCGGGAGCTAAAAAACACAGTCCCTTAAAAACAAAAAAAAATCAAAACAAACTCCAAACAACCAAAAAGCAACAACAACAAAACCCCAACAACCCCCCCAGAGATTAAACCCTTGATGAATGGATTCCAGTGCTGCATTTGAACAGAAGGGCACTGTTGTGTCAGACATGGGTTTTGCTGTTGCTGTGATAGTTGGTGTGGTCTGCTCCAGGGCAAGGTGGAGCCATGCAGAGACTTAACACGTTTTCTTTACTCGCTAGTAATTGGCCCTAACCTGCTGGGTTTGATCTTCAAAGCTCTTTTCAAATGCTAAGTAATTTTTGCAGCATTCCTAAAATCTTGTCAAGAAGCATGCCTGCTTTTCTGGATTGGGAAAACTGATTTTGATAGTTGACTTGCCCAAGGCTACAGGAGTAAGCCTTCTTCTGGGATGGTGTTAACTTTGGCAGCTGTTGGTGGCTGCTTCTGGGCTTAACAGGAAGTGTTTGGGGCTTCTCTTGAAGCTGTGCTGATGGCAGGCTCAGGGCTTTCCTCAGTTGCAAGGGCCAGAAGAGAGTCTGAAGTCCCCAGCAGATGGTTAAAAAGTGTGGAACTGCAGATGTTTATGTTTTTCCCAAACATACCAAGACATGATAAAATCTTGGAGTAAGCTGTTGGGTCAAGAAGAGAACTTGGTGGTATCACTGGGCTGAACTGGAGCAGAACTCTGCTAGTGGGATTTGTTGTTATGGGAGTACCCTGTGGGTAGGAAAGTCTTTGCTTGGATCTTAAGTCTTACTAGTCAGCAAATAAGTTAGATGTAACACTTGGATATCAAGGTGTGCTGCTTCTGCAGAATTGCTCATTGAATTTGTACCATTGAGTTCAGCTGACCTTTGATAGCAGTAACCCAGTGAAGTTTGGTGGCCTTTCTGAATGGGCAGAAAGCTGGTTTCCACTAGAGACAAGTAGTCAGCACATTTCACAGGATCACAGGATGTTAAGGATTGGAAGGGACCTCCAGAGATTTGAGTCCAACCCCTCTGCCAGAGCAGGACCATAGAATCTAGCACAGGTCACACAGGACTGCATCCAGATGGGTCTTGAAAGTCTCCAGAGAAGGAGACTCCACAACCTCTCTGGGGAGCCTGTTCCAGTGCTCTGTGACCCCCACAGTGAGGAAATTCCTCCTCATGTTGAGGTGGAACCTCCTGTGCTGTAGTTTATATCCATTACCCCTAGTCCTAGCACAGGGTGTAACTGAAAGGAGCCTGTCCCTTCCCTCTTGGCACCCAGCCCTCAGATGTTTATAAACAGCTATTATTTATGTGGTGTTTGCCTCTGTGAGAGCCCTGTTGTGTTAGCCAAGGATCCTGGTGGTCTTTGGTGCCATCGAGCCTCAGAAGTGCCATTTTTGCCTGTCAAAGGAAACTGAGGCACAGGGTGTCTGGGTGGGAGCTCTGTTGCAGACACATGAATGAGACATTGTCAGTGTATCACAAATGACTTCCACATCTATCGCAGCAGTCCGAGGTGTGACACGGTGATACATCATCCATTGTGGCTGCTTTTGGAATTTGCCTTGGGCTGTCTGGTTTGGGTGTCTGGCTCGAACAGCAAATTCAGTTTTGCTTTTTCTTAAGGTGGATCTAGCTGCTGCCTCCTTATGGTTCTTGCCTGTTTCCTGAAAAGGACCTGGGGGTGCTGGTTGACAGCCATCTGAACATAAGCCAGAAGTGTACTCACTTGGCCAAGAAGGCCAACAGCATCCTGGCTCGTATCAGCACTAGTGTGGCCAGCAGGAGTAGGAAAGTGATCGTGCCTCTGTAGTCAGCACTGGTGAGGCCACACCTCACTTTTGGGCCCCTCACTACAAGAAAGATACTGAGGTCCTGGAGCATGTCCAGAGAACAGTAACAAAGCTGATGAAGAGTCTAATGAACAGGTCTTATGAGGAGTGGCTGAGGGAACTGGGGTTGCTTAGTCTGGAGAAGAGGATGCTGTGGGGAGACTTCATTGCTCTTTACAGCTCTGAAGGGAGGCTGTAGTGAGGTGGATGTTGGTCTCTTCTCGCTAGTATCAGATGATAGAGTGAGAAGAAAAGGCCTGAAATTGTTCCAGGGAAGGTTTAAATTGGATATGAAGAAAAATTTCTTTACTGAAAGAGTGGTCAGGCATTGCAGTAGATTTCCCAGGGAGGTGGTGGAGTCATTGTCCCTGGAGGTGTTCAAGAAACACATGGACATGGCACTTTGGGACATGGTTTAATGGCCATAGTGGTGTTAGGTTGATGGTTGGACTTGATGATCTTAGAGGTATTTTCCAACCAATACAATTCTATGATTTTGTGATTGGAGCTGGGTTCCAGCTACCTTCAGGCTACCCAAAATTTATTTGCCCTGGTGGAGGATGTTTTGGTGAAGGATGAAAGGCTGGCAGGTGGAGGTCCCCTGATGCATATAATCCACCTTACTCTAAAATATCAGTAGTGTTTATCAGTATGGATTGTCCCTTCTGATGCTGTATTCTCTATCTTGCAGACAGAGATGAGTAGGCTGACATTTCAGTGGACTTCAGTTGTCTTATTTAATGGAAAAGTTGCTATTTGGAGCATCAAAAGAAATATCACTTGGGTTTTTTGTAATGCAGTAATTAGAGATAATTTGTAGCATTACTTGAGTAAGGGACATGGGCTCTGAAATCATACATGAAGCTGGAACAAAATGCAGGCCACGCTCTGTTCCATCCAAACATCTCTGAGCACCTCTCTGGAAGCTGATAATTGAATTGAGTAGCAAGGCTTTGACTGGAAAGTGTTATTCACAGCTCTTGAATGAGGAGGTAACAATCTGTTCTACCTGATTACTATGATCAGCCTAGATCCCTTTGTATTTGTGTGCTCTTGTGAGAAGCTGCAACACTGAGATGTCCTTCTGCAATAACCTGCTTCTAGCTTGTAGCACTGGCTGAAAATGCTGCATCTCTAAGACTTTACTGGGTGATTGTAGTAAGGAGATTGTGGCTCTTCTCTCAGCAGCTTCTTGGTGAGCTGAGAAATCAGTCACTTGTTTGAGACTGTCCTCATATCCTATTGCCCTGATGGTGATTAAATGAGGCATCACTTCAGGCAACTGGAAGGGTTTTGTAATGGACATGTACATTTTTTGTTGGCATGTGATGTGCCCAACTTGAGAACACGATGCATGAATGACTGCTCCAGTTTAGTTTGTTCTTAGCAACTTAGAGATGAAAACACTGGACTGTCACACGTGATAGTGTTACCTAATTGGCTTGAACTGTTACAGTGCTTTCACAGTATATTAGAGTTTGGAAGGGACCTCAAGAGATCATTGGGTCCAACCTCCTGCCAAAGCAGGACCACTTAGGGTAGTCTGCACAGGAATGCATCCAGGTGGGTTTTGAAAGTCTCCAAAGAAGGGGACTTCACAGTCTTCCTGGACAGCCTGTTCCAGTGCTCTGTCACCCTCACTGTAAAGAAGTTTCTCCTCATGCTGAGGTGGAATCTTCTATGTTCATGTTTGAACCTGTTGTTCCTTGTCTTAGCCCTGTGGAGGGCTTGGCCCCCTCCACTTGACACCCACCCTTCAGATATTTATACACATTTATGATATCCCCTCTCAGTCTTGTCTTCTCAAGATTAAATAACCCCAATGCTTGTTTTCCCTCAAGCCATTTGCACTGTGTTGGCACTAGTGGAGAAATGCTGCCTGCAATGGTTTGTATCAGAACAACCTGGGTCACACCGAACCAGTGGGTTAACCTGGCTATTCTCCCAACACAGAAGGGAGGGAAAAGTAGCACAAAAAAACTTGGCATTGAGACCAAAAAATCCCAGTGAGATAAGAATAAAGTTGAGTGATCAATAATCAGATGCACATGGTACAAAGTGCGTAGTTACCTTAGCCTGTTTGCAGAAGCAACTCAGCACAAAGCTTCAGCAAGCAGAAGCAAGTGAGCCAAAAGCCCAAGCCAGGAAACTACTCCCCTGCCCCTCCTTGTCCTGCTGCCATCCCAGTGGAAGAGATGACACTCAAAGAACCTGGAACTCAGAAGCATCAACTAGAACAGGAAGCCTCCCATGTTGCAATCTGAACTTCAAGCCCCATAGTACTTTGCTCCAGTTAGCGCTTTCATTTTTGAAGCTGGCGTGGCTGAAGCATGGCATGAAGCAACAGGTTCAATTCAATCCATGACACTGCCACAACCAATACACTGAGTTTCCCAAGCAGGTTCCAAAGTGTGGCACCTGGTTTAGGTGAGCCAGTTAAGGAATAGGTCCTGCACAGCTCATGGTCTTGAAAGGAAGCATGTTCTCATGGCTTCCCTAGGTGTGACCAAGAGAAGGGTGAGAAATCTTAATGCTGCTTTACATCATGAGCAGGATATGACACTTGCTTCAATCATATAACTGTGCCCAGAGGCATACTGGTACATCAGTCCACGTGTGTTCTTTTGCCTTTTACTCTGTTTTACTGGTCTGTTTGCCTTTTACAATCTCTCAATGAGGTAATACATTATAAAGGATGTATGTTTGAGGGCAGAGGGATCTCAGCTTTAAAACTTGTTCCACACCCTGTGGTATTTCTCACATGTGTTGCAGTATGATGAAACAGATGGCATGTGGCACTGACTTTGGTTTTCTTTGCACTCAGGTTCACTTCCCTGATGTTGAACGAGTGGAGTGGCTGAACAAGGTGAGGAGCTCTGAAATCCAGTTTGTGAGGACTTCTCTTCTGAACTGCATTGCAGCACAAACTCTGCAGGCCAAGTCTGAGAAAGTTATCAGGTCACTACAGTATGGCTCAGTCATTTCAGTGTCTGCACTTAAGTCTTGGAGCTGCTTCAGTATAGAGTTGCCACTGAGGTTTTGATGAGAGCCAAATGCATGCCTGGTTGATACAAGCTGGATCAATTTGGCCACAGCACTTCACTCTGAGACTACAAAAACCCAACATGCAAGCATGTTGTGTGTGTTTAGATTGTTATGTATGTGTATATTGATATCTGTCCATATTATTATTATGTTAGCAAAAGTAGTGGCATCTTCTCTTACCAGAGAGGTTCTCAGATAGCTCTGAGGCAGGTCCTCCCATCAGCAGGTGTAGTCAAGCTCTCACTGCAACCAGCCCCTGTGGAACTCAAAACAAAACAGCTGAACATGCAAATTAGTGTCATGTAACTGTCCTGGTTTTCTTTTTAGCAAACTTTCTTTTTGATGTAAAAGCTCATCTGCTCCTCTCTAGATAAACCTAACTCCGGGGACCTTTGTGGCACTTAAGAACAATTTGGAACTATTGTGCTGTAGAGACTTTAACCCTGAGCTTTGCTGGCTCAGCCCTTGTGGTTAGAAGCAGTCAATAGACTCTGTGGTGCTGAAATGTCACCCTTCAGTTCCATTCCCTCAGGAATTTCCTCAGTGTTTCCTCAGGTTCCTTTTCTGAAGAGCTGAGATGGGGATCTTTCCCCAGTGACGACTTAAGAACACAAATGTGACTTGGTATTTTAAAAGGACAGAGATTAATAGCCAGGTGTTCTGTAATGGCTGTGTCTGTTTCTCCACAAAAGAGATCTTATATGAAAAATCTTCAGTGGTTTTTCCACTTTTGCTGTTCTTTAGGTTCTTGTACAGGCTTGGCCATACTTTGGGACAATCATGGAGAAAACATTTAAAGAAGTCCTTGAACCAAAAATCAGAGCAAAGAACATTCATCTGAAAACGTGCACCTTTACCAAGATCCACTTTGGTGAGAAGGTAACATGAAGCCTTTGCCACTCCTGCAGCTCAGGCTCCTCTCACAGGGATGCAAGAAAAGTCTGATGTTCAGCTCTTTAATAGCACTGATGTCTATCAAAATGGTATTGGTAGAACACTGCTGCCTCCTTTGTGCCTTCCTCACGTTGACTTCAGTGTCTTTACTGTGAAGGAAAAATCATATAGGAGACTAATCTCTTCCCACTGCCTGCCAGTATCACGGGACTGGAGATACAGGGGCACTTATTCACATTTATTGCTGTTGTGCCTTTGCAACAGAAGATTTCAGTGCTTCCTAAGCCTTGTAGCATGAGCTGCTTGCCACCAGCCCTGTATCTGAAAACTGGCAGTGCTATTCACATTACCTCTTTAAGGGAAGACTTGTGTGGTTTACTCATACTTTACATGCAGTTATGCAAAGTCTTTAAGGAATGCTTCTCAAATTGATTGAAGTGAGTAGGATTTTCCAGTTTGGCTTAGCTTGAAAGATACTAACTATGGCCTATCTTGTTTGTTTCAGTGCCCTAGAATCAACGGAATAAAAGCCTACACCAAAGAAATCAATAGGAGACAAGTTATCCTAGACCTGCAGATATGGTAACATTGCATTAAGTGTTTTGTATCTGGTTCTTAACTCACTGCCCATCTGACACCTGTGTGAGAGTTGTCATGCTGGACTGGATATGTAGTCCACTAAGATCAGCATGAAGTGGAGAGGTCCTTATCTTATATTCCTGCAGAATTATATGACATAATCTGTCCTCCAATTGGATGTCTTCAGTACTTCAGAAGTGAGATGCTGTGCACCAGTCTTTAAAGCAGAAAGCAGTGTCACCTCCAGAGGTTTAGGTGTTACCTACTGTGGTTTATAACTGCTGCCCATCACTGCTACCATGGGTATAAAGAATGTGCCCCTTGACTTTGCCATTCATGACAATAAGAACCCAAGTTTTAGAACTGTGCTTCCTGCTCTGACAGCTCTCAGGCATGGAGATGGCCCACTATGGTTCCTGTTCAGTCCAACCTCTGCAGTACTTCCAGAACTACTTGTGCTATTTGTTTTTTAATTCCTTCCTCTAGATTAGTCCTCTTATTTTACTCACCATTTGTTTCATGTGCCACTCAGCACATTTGCTGTTTTTGATTACAACTGCTCTTTGAGCAGAAAACTGCCTCTAGCTCTATTTAACAACAGCAGCAACAACAACAAAATTAGATAAAACATTAGATACCTCCCAGGCTGTTTTAAATGAGCTTGTGTGTTTTGTAAACATCGGAGCCACTGCAGAGCTAAACTCTCTCCTGGTTTAGCCTGCAGAATGGTATTACTGGGAGAATTGCCACTTGCATGCTGCTGTAGCTCTGTAAGTTTAGTGGGCGACTGAGCTGCCTATTTAAATGGCTTTTCTTCATGGTACTGTGAGGGAAAAGCAGTGTGAAATTACAGTGTCTTGGCAACAGCACAGAGCTGCTCAGAACTCCGTCTCCTGCTTAATGTGGCAGTGGCATGGCAGCATCCCCAGCCCTGGCAGAGCACCATTGCTCTCTGCAAAGTGGCATGCTTGATGTTCAGCCAGAATGTGTTGTGCTTCAGTACTGTCAATGAAGTGCTCTTTGTAACAGCCAGACCAGTTTTAGGGCCCTAGGTGAATCATGAGTGCTTTCCATGTTGAGATTGATGGATTTGATACCTTTAAGGCTTTGCAGGAGGTTGCTGCTGTTCTCTGTTAAACTTCTTCAGGCTGCTTCTCCCACATACTCTTTTTTTCAGTCTTTTAACAATCCTCTGCAGAGGGATTCCCCCACCTCCTCATTCCTGTCCCTCTGGCAGATCGTTCGGCATCTCCAAACTTACCAAACACTTCTGTTCCTCATCCTGATGATAACTTAGCCTGAACTGGCATCTGATAACCCAAGTATTTCTGTATTCACACAAGAGTGTTTAGACTACTTTGTGTCTCTGTTGGGAGTCTCTTCTCTTGGGCTTTGTTAAGGACCCAGCTTCTCTAGTGTTACTACATGAACATCAGCTTCTTCAGCTGAGCTGGGTGTTGGGCATTGTAAAGTGTCTGCAGGAGGTAGTGGAGTACTTCCAGGAATGGGAGGACCAAATCTGTGAGCACTGGTGTTATTTACCTGGCCTTTTCTGGATTGCCAAGGAACATGACCTTTTTTTCGTTCCTTTAACCACAGAAATGGGTGATCTCCACTTTTTTTTCTGCAGTAAGGCAAAACCCCTGTTCCAAAACAGCTTGGCTACATAATAGCAGTGTCTGCTCTAGAGCAGTTGGTGTTTGGAGAAGAGCTCGTTAGAGGAGATGGACTTCAGCTCTCCCAGTGTGAAGCTGCTGCCTTTTGCACTGCATCTCAATCACTGCATTGAAAAATGGCTGGATTTGTCCACAGAGCTACGTCCTGGAATCACAGCTCTGAAAAGCAGAGTGATGTGCTTTGGGTGCCAGTGTGGTGCACTTTGCAATGCTGACATCACAGTCACTGACTTCCCTCTCTTGAGTTAGGTTTCAGAGAGGTGTAGTTACATGGCAGTGGCTGTCAAAGGACTAATTGTGTCTGCATGTTACAAACATGACTCCTTTGCCTTGCTGCTTGCTAGCTGTAATTTTGTGGGAGTTCCCTCTCTGGTGAACCCACGTGAGCATGACTTGTTGGCTGGCTCACCACTGCATGCAGCTCCTGCTGCATGTGATATTACTAGTTTCATCCTTTGCTTGGGAACTGTGAAAAATAGCACTTAGGGGTCCCTTACTGGTGTGGGCAATAGCTGTCAGCAGAGGCAGTGATGTAGTAGATCTAGTATTGAGTGGAGTTACCAAAAGAACTTGAGAAGCTGCTTTAATCCTGTTAACAACAGCTTACACGTCTGTAGCTTACATGTATGTAGACATACACTGAGAATGGTTTTGTAGATCACTGTATCGTTACAATCTTGACAGTCTCATGTGAAAGACCTATACTTGAGATTTTTGGCATAAAACCCAAGGCTCAGAGGTGATTACCTGTGAGGCACAGAGAGCTTTTGGCAAAGCCAAGGAGAGGTGCTCCAAAAGCCTCCTTACAAAATCTTCTGCTCTGTCCCTGAGACGATGCACCCGGTTTGTGTAAACGGTGTAAATTTTGTCACAGCTTACAGGGCTGATAAACAGGGTAAGGATTTCTGTGGCATCTAGACTGGAAATCACAATTGCATGCATTGAAGTGTTGCTGGAGAGAAAAGACATCTAGGACCGGATGGGAAGAGTTAACTGCGTGAAATAGCATAAAGGTTGTAAATTGAAACACTGCAACTGTTATTTGCTTTGTTGGACACTGGCAACAACTGAATGAAATCCTCTTGGATTAATTGCTGCAAATTGAAGAACTCATTTTGGCTTCTCATTTAAACTTTCACTGTGACAAAGCTCTATTGGCACCCAGTGTAATGAGCTGGCAGAGAACGTCAAAACTGTAGGAATTAATAAAGTTACAAATAGCTTTGTTTAATTATACAACTAGCTTAGAAGGAAGATTGTGTTAATGTTGCCATGGCCTGTGAGGTTGGTTATTTATGAAATGATGCTCTAACATTAAAGGCTTTAATTTGTGTGTTATGAGCTCTTAAAGTTCTGTTAAGTCACTACCCATAAACAAATATTTGAGAACTTTGCTTGCAAAAATGGAGGCAAAAATCACAGAGTTACACATTCTTGGCAGGTTTTTTATTTTGGAGTAGGGAATGTGTCCATGTCCAAATTACAGTGTGAATTAGTGGCAACTGCTGCGCTCTTTGCTCATATACATGTGGTTGGAGCAAATATCTTGTCCTTTTTCTTTGATTATGGAGTGAAATTATGCATGCAGGAAGCAAGCACAGCGCATTCACTGTGCTGTGGTACCTTTACACCCACCTTTACCTGCAGGGTGTTTTTGTGTCTGCATCCAGAATGAGCTATTTCTGAGAGAACTGAAGGGGAACTTGGTAGCTTCCTTCAATTGTTTTCTGCCAGAGGCATCAACAAATGTGCTAGGTTCTGCTCCCTGGGGAGTGGCTATCCCTTTCTGCATAAGGTGATGTTTGTACTTCAATAAAAGTCTAAGATGGTTTCCAACTTGCCAAAGCACCACACTCTGCATTCTTTTCATTTGAAGCCTGGTGCTCTCCATGGCAACTGACCAAAATCTGATCTTAGTCGTTGTCTTTTAATTCAGTCTCAAGGAAATCAGGTTATTTTTAGTGATACATTTGTCCTTCAAGTGGGCTTTTGGGCTGTGGGCAAGGGTCATCCATGGCCTTTTTGCGTGTGGGCAAGGTGAGGACCCTGTATGTAATGTCAGGATGGTTCTAGATGAGCCCGAGTCACCAGGCTGTGGCATGGGATCAGGCCTTTGTCAGAGAAGGGAGCAAGAGGACAATTCCTCTGACTGAATTTTGAATGAGCCTGTCAATTTCCTCCTTGGTGCAAGCTTGCCTCAGTCAACTGCTGGTCTTGGAATAGAAAAGTAACCTTGAAATACAGATCTTGCATTGAGCAGCTGACAGCAGGGTTTCTCTTGTGCAGCTCTGACCCTTGTTCAATATGTGCTCAACTTTGCCTTTTCAGTTGCTTGAAAATCCATTTCTGCCTGTGGGGTCACATTGTAAATCATTAAACTAATTTGATTCATATCCTGTACAGCCTGAAATTTCTCATTGGACTGTTGCAAACTGTGGAATAACGTGAGCATTTTCTTTCAGTTACATAGGGGACTGCGAGATTCACATGGACATAGCGAAATTTAATCTTGGAGTGAAAGGCATACAGGTGCGTGCGGTGCTAACCTCCTAGCTTCAAGGCTCTGTGTGGTGCGAGGTAGATTGTCCCAATGGGAAGGCCATGACAACTGGGGAACACCCAGCTAGGAGTCTTAGAGTGATTTGCTTTATCTCCTTGTCTTTCAGCTGGGGAGATTATGCCTTCCACAGAAAACACTTAAATACCACTTTTAAGCTTCTAAAGGTGCCTTTTAAATGAGGTGAATGCAGGAGCTTTGAGCTGTTGTGAGCCAGCTTCTGACGCTGGAGTTCAGAGGAGCTCCACGTTGTTAGAGAACTTTAAAAGAGTCTGTTCTGCCAGGGTGTTCATAAACTGGTGTAGATCAGACTAACAACCTGTTCTTACAGTGTTCTAACAACCTGTTCTTACAGTGTTCTAACAACCTGTTCTTACAGTGTTGATTAGGCAGATCACTCCATTCTGAAGCAGTCAGGGTTGCAAAGGTTCCGCTAACTTGGAAAGCATTGTCAGCTATCAATAACACTGATTTGAAGTGTGTGGGGGGAGGTTAATGTTGTTATTAAATTCTAAATAAAATTACTTCAGTTAGTATTTTTTAAATTATCTCTTTCACTGAAAAGTTTGCAGCTTTGAAGCTGCATCTTGAGAGCACTTTCAGACTGGTTTTTACTTGGCCTGTTGTGTTTGCAGTTGTATGGGACGCTGCGGGTGATACTGGAACCCCTTCTAACTGATGCACCATTTATTGGAGCAGTGACCTTGTTTTTTATGCAGAAACCGGTGAGTCAGTGGGGAACTGCACTCTGCAGCCTTCTCCCTCCTCCTCCTGTCTTAATGCATGGATAGATCTTCAGTGACACAAGCAGTCCGTTGCTGGTAACCCAAATGGCATAACTGTGAGTGCCTCGCAGGACAGGTGTTTGAAGAGTCAGTTCTTGATTGTTCAGTGCACCTCTTGAACTCCAGCAGGTGGTGAATTTGCCCTATTCTTTTGTAGTAGTACCTAGAAGAAATATTTGCATCACTCTCAGAATGGGAGGAATTCCCAATGATGATAGCACAGGAGCCGTTTCTTGGGGCTCTGCTGCAAGGTCCCTGGCAGATGGATTTTGAATTTTCCCATTCACAGACTGCATCTTGGAGACCACTCAGCCATGGTCGTGCTTTGAGAGCTTGCCTGTTTAAGGTCATGTGCCTTGTAGTTGAATTGTGGTTTAATAAACGGTGAGAAACCTTCTAGTCCTGTATGAACCAATTATCTTACAGCATGCAGCTTTGTATGCTTGTGGGTTGTCCTCTGCTTGAGTTCACAGTATCACAGTATAACTAAGGTTGGAAGAGACCTCGAGGATCATGGAAGTCATACATTTTTGATCTTGGATGAAGTGGTTTTTTGTGGTTAGATGTAGTACCATCATTTTAGGACATGAAAGAAAAAAAACTTTTGTGAATGGAAACACCAACGCTTGAATTCAGGTGGTGTTTGTAAATCCCCCTGCTCCAGGGCATAGGCCAACCCCTAAGTGAAAGGATGAGGAAACAATTTCAAAGTCTAGGTAGAGCTGTTGGATTTACTACACGTGACACCACAGCATCTGCAAGTGGACTTGCAAGGTAAAACCCAGTGATGCCATCATTTCAGGTATGGCATTTAAAATAGTTAAGGGAATTGATACCACCTGTAGGTTTTAATGTGTAGGAGCAATCACTTACTGGTGTAGGTTCTTTCTTTAAATAGCTGGCCTTGGTTTAGAAGCACTTGTTTCCCCTTTAAATTCTACCTTTCTTCTGGGGTAAAATGTAATGGCCTTGTATAATTTTTCTCCCTGATCTTTTTGTAGCATTTGGAAATCAACTGGGCAGGCATGAGCAACCTCCTGGACATCCCAGGCATTAAGTGAGTGTCTGTTTTGCTTCACTGTATTCTTCTTTAGAAAGCCTTTGGAAGTTGGGATGGCATTCTCTGGTAATGATCGAAGTTATTCTCAAGAGGGGGTATGTGAAAGGTGTTATGCTGATACTCATTTCATCACACCTGGCTATGGAGTTTGCAAAACCTCAGGAGGGTGCTTTTACGTTCTGCCAAAACAGCTTCAATTGCTTCTTTCATTTAGGATGGAAATAGTAAATCTCAAACGACAATGGTCTATGAACTAAACCCCAAGACCTTCTGTTTCCCATGTGCCAGTTACTTGCAAAGATAGATCTAAGTGTCTGGCAGACTGTGCTTGTTTGTTTACCTTTGAGAAAAGGCAAAGTAACACAGAGGTGCAGTCAGTCCCTCTGATGAACTGAAATACAATCCAGGATAAAGAAAACTGCACCAGTTTTAGATGGAGAAATGTTCTTCTCTTTCTGTGTCAGCTGCTCACCCTCTAGATTCTTGATAAAACATAGCTCTTCCCCTGTTGATCTTGCACATAAAACTTGCACAGCAAGGATGAAAATCTTTGTGTTTTTCAGTACTGTAAGTTTCAGACTGCTTCTGCAGTTTGGAGATGCACTTTGTCCTTGTTCCTTAGTGTAAGGAGAAAATTCCTTTAAGCAAAAGCAAAATATACTTGGTCACAGCCTTTCTCCCATTAAATGCAAATGCAGATGCTTCTGTTCCCCCCTCTCTTGCCCTGCAGCTCATGGTTTGCAGACTCATAGGAAGTCTTTAGGCAACTTTAGGTGCCATTTTATGCATTAAAAGGCCTCTGAAGACTTTGATGTTGAGTGAGAGAGAGCTTTCCTTTTCTCTTAATTTGAGGCCAGAGTGGCCACTTGCCCTGAAGTTTGCCCTGAGAACTCCAGTTTTTATCAGAAGAATTAATCTGTGCTTTTCTAAGATAGTTTCCTTACTCCTTGCAGGGAGAGGGTATGTAGGTGTTCCAACCTACAGCCTCTCATATAATTAAGTGCAAATCTGGTGTCCTAGATTCTCATTCCCTGGCTCGCTCACAGAGATTGGAGCATGGTAACCCTTGCTGGTTCATCAGCACCTCACATGAAAGCGAGGAGCCTGACCGTGAACAGGCTGAAGTACAGGTAGAACAAGAGCTCTCCTCTTCAAATTAATTAGGCCTATTTAAGAGAGTGAAAAAAAAAAAAAGGATGTAGTCATCTGTCCTCATGTACAAGCTGTGTTTAGTTGGGTGTACCCTGAGACT
The DNA here is from genome assembly GCF_014839835.1 of Dryobates pubescens. Classification (NCBI taxonomy): domain Eukaryota; kingdom Metazoa; phylum Chordata; class Aves; order Piciformes; family Picidae; genus Dryobates; species Dryobates pubescens. Next base: position 45,920,270 of record NC_071613.1, on the reverse strand, counting down.
TGAGAGAAGGGACACCTGAGCCAAATTCAGTCCTAGTAACCCTAGAGTGGAACATCCCTGCCTTCATATTCTTTGTGTCAGCAGCTCAACTAGATGCAAATTACTGATAGAAGACAACCTAATCTTCCACTGTGATCCATATCCACCCTTGGAGATTGGTTCTGGTGTTAGCTGTCTGCCACATTTCCCCTTACTCTGAGCCAAATGTCACAAGCATGAGTGTCTTTTGCCCATGTGCACTTTTAAGTAAGCACTTAGAATCAGAGAATCATTTAGGTTGGAAAAGACCAAGTCCAGCCATAAACCTAACTATGCCAACTCCACCTCTAAACCATGTGCTTAAGTGCCACTTCTACACATCTTTTAAATACCTCCAGGGATGTTGACTCAACCATTTCCCTGGGCAGCCTGTTCAATGTGTGATAACTCTTTGAGGGAAGGTATTCTCTGTCCCTCGTTTCACAGTGCTCACTTCTTTTGCTGTGCCTCATTCTTTCATTCCAGCTGAAACTGTAATCCCTTGCAGAGATTTAGGTTGTGGTTTGGGTTTTTCTTCCCTGCTTGCAGTGTAATGTCAGACTCGCTCATTCAAGACTTCATTGCTGCACGGCTGGTCCTACCCAACAGGATCACGGTACCTCTGAAAAAGAACATGAACATTGCCCACCTGAGGTTCCCTATCCCACATGTGAGTTTGTTTTTTTCAGTTAGTGTTAGCCTACCTGAGTGTGCATTTGCTGCAGTGTGGATACATGCAAGCTTAATGTCTTAGATTTCTGCATCAGCTGTTTCAACCTGGATTGTAGGCTTTCTGTAGGTAATATTTCAGGGATATGACAGTAGATGTTGGATAGTTCATGATTTGGGGGAGGGGCTGGGAGGTCCTACTCTCTCCACATGACATAAGAATCTGTTTAGACAGAGGTTATTTTACCAGATTAAACCTTTAGTCTCAGCTGAAAATACCACAGATCTTCAGTTAGAGAAGGTAAATAGATGAGCAATGAGGCTGCTTAATTTTTTCACCAATGCTGTGAAGGATTGTCAAAAATGATCTTAAAGGGTGGCATCTTTTTGTAACAGAATTAAAAGAGCACTCAGGAAAACCACCTGACAACGAATCTCCTAAATGCTTAACATACCCAGATCTTCAGTCTCCTTTATCCAGCAAATACCTCATACACTCATAATGTGGCTAAATATAAATGAAGGGCAAAGGGATGCTCCCTATGGCAAACTTGCACCACCAAACTGAAGCTGGATGGCCACGCTGCAATAAAATAAGAACCTGACAATGGGTGCTTAGTTCTCCCTTCAGTCAGTGGGAATTGATCTCTATTCTACACTTGATTTGACTGTGGCTGCAGTCCTGTGTGCATATGTATGTTTCTGTTTTAAAAATAAATTGCAGAATATTTTCAACCTAATTATCTAGATTGGATTATGTATCTGTTTTAGGGTGTCTTTTACTTTTTTCCCCTACAGGTAAATGGTGGGAAAAATGTTTTAATGCAGCTGTCATTGGAAATATACTGCATCAAAACAGGTGTCTTTGCCATGCTGACATGGTGACTACCCTTGCTGCCTGAAATAGCTAGGTTTAGGAGGTAGCATATTATAATTATCCAAAGTTTGCTTTCTCATTACCAATGTTAAATCTTCTTTTATCCAGGGAGTAATAAGGGTTCATCTGCTAGAAGCTGAAAACCTTGTCCAGAAAGATAGTTTCCTTGGTGCAATCCGGGGGAAGTCCGACCCATATGCTCTTCTTCGCGTTGGCACGGCGCAGTACCGAAGCAAGACAGTGTCCCGAGATCTTAATCCTATTTGGAATGAGACATTTGAGGTACTGAACCTTTTGCTCTTTCCATCTGCACAGCCATTCACATCCCTCTGCTTGGAGGACCTTCTCTTAGCTGACTGCACTGGAGCAGGTGGACTTCCTTGTTAGTTGGTTGAGGCATTTGTGTCCCTTAAGTTCAAATTTACATTGCAAACTGGCAGTGGCGTTCAGGTTGGTCTGATTTGCATATGTGGGGTTTCAGAGGAGGTGCAAAACACTGCTTTAAATATCAATCAGTGCAGCTGTATTCTGCTCTATCATTGATTCTTTGCTTATCAGGAATACCAGTTTGAGAGGTTTAACTCAGTTCAAAACCAAGCAAACTGGTTTTGAAATATTTTCACCTATAATCAATTGGATTTGTTAATGCAATCAGCCATGCATGTGTTTATGCAGCTGTGAAATGTCATGTTGCTGTCCACAGTCTGAGGCTATGTGAGCCTATGTCAATACTTTCTAGATTTTAATAAATACCTCTTTCTCCTCCAGTTTGTGGTTCACGAAGTGCCTGGTCAGGACTTAGAAGTGGACTTATATGATGAAGATCCAGATAAAGATGACTTTATGGGCAGGTAAATTAGCATGTGGTGTAGTAACCTCTGCAACGCGACACCCAGACTAGTCATACCAGAAATTTAATGCTGAAGGAAGCTATTCCCTTTGTCCAGATATTGATACCAAGTTATTAGTTCCTAGGGCAACTAACTTTAAACAAGGCAGAGAATGTTCCCAGTAGGGAATCCTAGGAAGCCATCAGAAGTGATAGTTACTGCACCACTTGGGATTTACTTCAGATTTGGTTTAGCTTTGCAAGTATTTCAAGAGGGAGAAGTTGTTATTTGGAGTAGATGTGAGTGTGGGCTTTTTTTGGGGTGGTTTCTTCTTCCCCAAACAGCTGTATTCTGTATGCTTAAATATGCACTGAATGTTTGCTTTTTGTCTTCCAGCTTGCTTATAAGCCTGGTGGATGTAATGAATGACAGAACTGTTGATGAGGTAAAGATCACAGCTCGTTTTTAAGCGTGGCTGGTGGTGTAGGCTGACATGTGCTCCTTTGTCTTTGCTATCTGCTGCTGCATTTCTGTGCTCATAAAGCTTTCCTGAGCACTTGCATTGGTATTTTCACAAAAGGAAAATACCTTTGCTCCTCAGAAAACTTGCAGTAGCTGTTAAAACAATTTTTGCAATGTAGCTGGCAACCCCAGACAGCCCTGAGGTTGCGCTGAGCCAGCAGTGGGCTATCTTGTGTTGGTATCTTGTGTCCTGTATGTACCAAATATTTTGTACAAGGCTACAGATAAAGTTTGGTGAAGCAGTTTGATGGCTGAGGGGTGAAATTCTCTGATCTTATTGTGGTTCACCGTGCAACCCAGTGCTCTACAAACAACACCAAGGTGCCTGTCTTGTGCTGCTGCTGGTTGGAAATAGCCATTTGCTTTGCATGTGCATGGGTATCTTTTATATTTTTCTAGGTAGATGGACATGCTGCAATCTCAGTGTTAAAAATGCCAGCTGAGCCACTCAAAGTAGAATTTATATTGCCTGTTGTACCTTGATGTATGTGTATAAAAATTACTCTGCCTCATAGTTACACTTTTTTGTCTCTGTTCAGTGGTTTCCCTTGAGTAAGACGACAAGTGGACACTTGCATTTAAAACTGGAGTGGCTTTCACTAGTGAATGACCAAGAAAAGCTGCATGAGGTGAGTAGATTTAGAATCATAGAATCACAGAATCGTCAGGGTTGGAAGGGACCTCAAGGATCATCTAGTTCCAACGCCCCTGCCATGGGCAGGGACACCTCACATTAGATCAGGTTGCTCAGAGCCACATCCAGCCTGATCTTAAGATGCTCTTACCTCTTATTTACTTAAAGGATTCAGGTACTCTGATCCCTGTCCAATAATCAACAAAAGGAGTATGTAAAACTGGGAAGCTCAAGCATACTCATGAGAGTTGTTTTTTTTTTCTGACCAAGTTTTGGTGTGAATTCCTCTGGTCTGGACCCCCTGAAGAGGAAGGGTGTTTGCTTACCCTGGGTCCATTGGTAATTCAGAAGTCACTGAAATCTGGCCACAATTTTTACTTGATGTAGCAAAGCTTTTTTGATTCACTTCACAGTGGTCTCTCACAGTTCCCTCCTTTGATAATGTTTCCTCTCCATCTTCATGAAGGATCTCTGTCTGTAATCTGCACTAGTCTTAGACAAAAACCTAGCAATGGTGCTTGGTAGGGCTATGGTCCAAACAGTGTCTACTTTGTCCAGCAGAATTCCTTGAATAAAGCCCATGTCCCAGGGATGCTGCTTCTTCATAATCAATGAAAAGCATTTGAGTTACACTGTAGTGAACAGAATTTGTTTCCAGGCTTTGTTCTGCTGGTGCTGGGTTACTGATATTGATGTATGTGATTGAGCATGATTTTAGGTGTATTGCTGCATAGGGGCATCCAACCAGTTCTGTACTAGGGAGGCTGAAGTGCATTGAGGCTAGCAAATTGTAAAGACTTGCACCTCTTCCTACTGGTCTGCTTAATACCGTCAGGCTTGTGCTCCTCTAAACTGCAAGCTTTAGGAGAAAGGTGAAGAGCTACTTAGATTTCAGAAACTATCCTTTGAATTTGTGCCTTTGCTTTGACCTTGGTGGACGATCACGCCTACCTTATGCTTTGTTTTGCTTTGTTTTTCTCGGCCTTCACAGGATAAGAAGGGTCTGTCTACAGCTATTCTGATAGTCTACTTGGACAGTGCCTTTAATCTTCCAGTAAGTACAAACCACATGCAGGCAGCCTTTACTCCTAACCCCTTTTTATAAAGCCCACAAATTAATTGGTTTTAAATGCTTTTTTTACTAATTCAGAAAAACCACTTTGAATATTCGAATGACTGTGGAGCAAAGAAGATCAAAAATAACAAGTACCTCAAGGTAACATTTATATTCTTTCTCCCATGCTTGCAGAACAGCATTCTGGATTATGCAGTATCATAGCAACTGAAACTAGCTGTGGTTAAAAAGAGTCTCTCCACTGTCAGAATCTAAGTGACCAGGAGTTCAAAATAGTGATTGCAAACCCTCCTTTATCCCAGCGAAAGTCTGTGAGATCCAAGGGGGAATGCAGTGCAGCAATATTAGATGTGTGGTTGTCTTTGTTTTTATTTTATACTTTGGACTGAGAGCCTTCAGACATCAGATCAAGTCATGTTATCTTTTCTGCTGCTGCAGGGGTTCTTTTCATGCTGAGCTGTTCCAGCCTGACCTCCCACATTGGGATGGGAGGAATATGCTTGGTTTTGGTAACCTTCCTGTGCATTGGAGGTCTGATCACCAGATTCCCTCCCCCTCAGTTTTCAGAGGGATTCAGAAGCCTCTCTGTCTTTCCTGCCTCCTCTGTCTCCTTCTGTTTGCTTTCCCCCCCAAAAATACTGCATTTGTCATGTAAGTGATGGGTATAGAGGAGAATGTAATTTTTTTTCTTGACCAAGCTGTACACAACCACAGCTCTGAGCAAGGGATAAAGCTTCCCATTTTCTCTGAGTAGCTCCCTCTTAAATGCAGTCTTTACACTTTAGCTGAGTTACCAGCACTATGACAGACATCACAGTCAACAGTCCTTTACTCTAGACTTTGCTGTATCCACTTAATATACAATGCTGCATCAAGACCAGATCCTCAGCCTTAACTTCTCCAGCATTAGAGCAGAGAAGCCCAGTGCAAGTGGTGCACTTCTGGAAAGGAGCTGTTACATTTAAGTCTTGCTTCTAGCTGCTTTACACCAAGTCACTGAGCCTTCAGCTCTCTTTTCTGTCTCCCACTAACTTCTCACCAATTTTTAACAGCCCACCTGTCAAAACCTACATTCATAAAACTCTGCCTTGAATGTGTTCTCTAGATGGTAGAGTGTGAGGCTGTGCTGTGTTATGGCTGCAGTCTTTCCTGTCTATGGCACTCTTCAGATGTTATGCATCTGAAAACTATGGTCAGTTTTCCAGACACTTATGTCAAGTAAGAGTAGTGGTTTGATGTTGCTTCCTATAAACCAGAAGTGTCTCATCTTTTTTTTTATTCTTTTCTTATTTTATTTCTTCCCCTCTTTCTTTGTGTAAAATGACAGAAGATGGATCGAGAGCCTTCCTCCTTTGTTCTGCTCACGGTAGGAAACAAGACTCAGAAAAGTAAGGTGAGGCTGTTTGACTCTTCTGCTTTCCTTAAATACTTTCTGGTTTATGGGTGACTGAGTCCAAGTAGCCCCCAAGAAGGCTGAGGCTAGTGAAGCTGACATGAAGAGCTGTAGTTTGGGTGAAAGCTGTGGAGGTCAACCAGTGTGTGGAAGCACTGTGTCACTGAGTTGTCTTTGATTAGTGGGTGTCTGATCAGCTGCTGTATAGGTATTTCTGTGCTCATGGCCATGAGGTCATGTTGGTTGAGACACTCTAGTTCTGTGTGGTTTGAAGAGCTAAAAATTATAGGTCTCCAGTCTGGCTCACATCAAGAAATTTGGCTCTGCTTGCATTCTAACCTTCTTTGGGCTTTCCATTTTCCCCACCACATTATTTATCTCTCCCAAGTTAGGTCAGACTTCCAGATATCCCCTGCTCCTTTCTCCTAGCTGCCAGTACTCATGGCCTAGTGGAAGCAGCTGGTTTATGGAGCAGCCTCATCTACAGTCCCCACAGGTGCTTTCCATACTCTTTCATCCTTGAAGTGGATGGTGCTAAAGCTGTGCCATTCCAATGTTCCCACGAGCTCTACACTCCTCAAATTGCCTCTAGCTTTCCTACCTTTCCCTGCCAGCTCACTGCAGCTTAGGGAGCTGGTTCTGGGAGCCTACAGGCTGGAAGCAGCACTCTGACTCTCTGGATGGAGAGGTGGGAGAGAGGGAGCGGTGCCTTGCTGCAGGTGAAGCAGGCTTCTGGTCCAGGCAGCACTGAGTGGGGCCAGCTGCAGCTCACCAGACTTGTTCTTCAGCATTTCCACACCCCGCAGAACTTGTTCTGGGTTTGCCAGAGACATTGCTTCTGCACACTTCTGACCTGGAAATTTCACTCTCACCATATAGCTGGGGTGTAGTATCACTAAATAAAACAAGAGGGTCACCATGCCCCTCTTTGATGATCAGTGTCATAGTGTTCTTTTGCTGCTTACAGAGTAAGCTAACGGACACACCACGATCTTCTTTTTGCAGACCTGCAATTTCAGCAAAGATCCCACATGGGGCCAGGCTTTCACCTTCTTTGTCCACAGTGCTCAGTCCCAGTCACTCCATGTTGAGGTGAGAGAAAAGCCTTTTCCTGTTGAGATTGAGTGGGCATCTGGAGGAAAAACCCTCTTTCCTGGTGGGTGTGCTCTCAGTGCTCATTGTTTCTGTGTGTTTGTCCTGGGGTCCTCCTACTTGAAAGGTGGCAGAAGCACCTGTTGTTGCACAGGAAATGCTGTTAGCTGCCTTTACTCTAGGAGCATGTAATGCATAAAATCTGAGTTCAAAACATAGGACATTTCTGGCTGTGAAGTACAAAGAAAGTTTTATACAGAACTGTGTGTAGTAAAGCCATGAGTATTTCACTGTCAGATACTGCAGCCCTCATAATTCTCAACCAGAGTCCTATCTCTTCATCTTAGCATTTTGGCTCATTAGGAAATCATGTATCTCACTAGCATACATTGCTGTCACAGTTCTGTGGCTGCTCACTCAGCTGCAGAAGTGAATTTGAACTTAGAAGGTGCATTGAGGCTAAATAAACTGTTCCCTAAAAAGCTTGTAAAGGTTTAGACCAGTTGTCATCCCAACTGCCTGGGACATCTTCCTCAAAGTAATAGAAGTCAAGTAAATCCCAGGGCCTAGTTTTTCTGCTGAGGCAGTTCCTTATGGGATTTTTACTCCAAACAGTGTTTTACACTCCTGAATTATTGGCATCACTCATTTGGAAGTCACCATACTTGATAGTATGTCCTGAGGTGAACAAGGTAATTTTTGTCTCTGTCTGAAATACCTTCTTGCCTTGCTGTTGCCAGTGGTATGCTTTCCAGTTTGCTATCTAACGAAAAATGTTCTGCTCCTGCTAGATAAAAGACAAGGATCGGGATAGTGCGCTGGGTACATCAGTGGTATGCCTCTCACACTTACTGAAGGACCCAAACATGACTCTGGATCAGAGATTTCAGCTGGATCATTCCAGTTCAGACAGCTTCATTAAGATGAAACTTGTGTTGCGGGTAAGTTGTTCTTTGCTATATTCATTCAGCTTCCCCAGCAGAAGCATCCAATTCTAACCAGGCAAGAGAGATGAAAAGTGGGTGTGAAAAAGTGGGTGGTATAAAGCAGGAGTGTGACAAGGTGTTTAAAGTGCAATTAAGAGTTTATGGTACAGCTGAGAAGTATACCTGAAGCTTCCTAAACTTCAGTGTGGTGCCATTGCTGAAAAGCTTGTCACGACAAGAAAGAGTTGGAGTGAGAAAATCTGAACTGGGGAATCAAAGCTGGGGGCTGGTCTCTTCTCCCAGGCAACCAGCACCAGAACAAGAGGACACTGTCTCAAGCTGTGCCAGGGGAGGTTTAGGCAGGATGTTAGGAAGAAGTTCTTCACAGAAAGAGTGATTGCCCATTGGAATGGGCTGCCCAGGGAGGTGGTGGAGGCACCATCACTGGAAGTGTTCAAGAAGAGACTGGATGAGGCGCTCAGTGCCATGGTTAGTTGATTAGATAGTGTTGGACGATAGGTTGGACTCCATGATCTCAAAGGTCTCCTCCAACCTGGTTAATTCTAATTCTAAACAGTAGGAGAGACTGACACTTAGGAATTGTTTTCTCTCTGCTCTTGGTCAGTGTTTAGACACTGTTAAATACATACAGAGTAGGATAAGGGAAGAGAACATCACAGCTAACCCCAGAGGCTTCTTCCACCTCTAATGGCAGATTCTTGCTGTTATTGTTTTGATGTGAAATTTCATCCTAGGTGCAATGCAGACATTAACCCCAGTGCTCATTTGTCTTCCTTGTGATTTTTAGGCTTTCAATGTTGAAGAACCCGATCCACAAAGAGTTAAGGTTGGTGTTAATGCCTCAAAGCAAGGCCCTGTGTATGTTGTGGAGAAGGGTGGAAACCAGCAGATGTCTGCCTCTGCACCAAAACCAGAAGTCTCAAAAGTACCCACAGTGAGCAAAGACTCTGCAGGACTTGAATCCCTGCCAAAACAGGACAGCAGGGAAGACCTGGATGCAAATGGCAGTTCAGCAGCACCAAGTGAAACTGCTGCCAGCCTTAATGAGACAGAACAGGAGCAAAATGCAGAGCATCACTCATCATCAACGCTGCATACCAGAGCTGCAGTAGTGCCCACACTGCCAGTCGTACAGGAACTGAGGATTGCACCCAGTGTCACTTCCCTGGGTTCTCTGCCTTCTTCTTGCTTTGAATTAAGTAGCAGCAATCTGGACCTTCATAAGTAGGTGGTTCTTCCAGCTCTGTTGTTCTTCTTTGGGGAAGATTTAGGTTTTATAGGTTGCTGCTGCATGCAGTTAATTCAAGTCTGCTAAATCATTTGGAGTCTTGGGTCAGTTCTTCATAAAGTGATTGGAGACACAAGTGTTCCAGTCAAAAGCAAAGTGAATTGCAGGGTGACTGGCACATCAGATGACAGCACTTCCTTCTCTGGCTTTCCCAAGAAGTGCTCCATATGTTGGCTTTATATTGTTTAAGAGCATCTCACACAGAATGTTCTTGGGATCATAACACTCATGATTTTAGGAGATTGGAAGTCTGAATTTTCCACTTCTGTAAAACCAAACTCTTCATAAGCATCTCTGCCCGCTTAGTTTTGGATGCTGTGTTTTATCCAACAAGCTTTGAGACTCTCATAATGCTGTGAACAAAGTCTTAGTGGATAAGTGTGCTTGTGTGTGAGTGTGTCCTTTCCAGTGGAAGTGTGAGGCTGCAGATAGTCTCCTCTGCTGAGGAGGGTGGAGAGCTCCATATCTCTCTCCTGGGGCACAGAATGGAGCTAGCAGAATCCTTACTGAGCTGAAGCAGCAAAAAGAAGGTCCACCTCAATTAACAGAGTGTCAGAGCAATTATCAACCTGAACATCAAACCCAGCTCCAGATGTACTTCTGGACTGACAAATTTTCTATCTCTGAACAGGACATGGCTTAAACAAGAAAAAAACAATTGAAAAGCAATTTTTAAGCAATGCTTTGGATTTGAAACCATTTTAATAACATGCAGAATGAGATATAAAAATGGACCCAGTTTGCATACACAGATGTCCTTGAAGGAGCTGTGTAACATGCTGACCTGTGCTTTGCTGGTCCATCTACAAAGCAGGTGCTTTTTTGGCCGTTTATGCTGTGGGTTGAAATTACATAGTTGTACAGAAGGCCAGCAAGGCAGTGCTGGCATTAACAGAGTGTTGTGAATGAGGACCCTCTGTGGTCCAGCTGAGGAGAAAGTTCTTCACAGAGAGAGTTGTTAGCCATTGAAATGGGCTGCCCAGGGAGGTGGTGGAGTCGCCATCCCTGGAGGTGTTCAGGAGGGGATTGGACGTGGCACTTGGTGCTATGGTTTAGTAGTCATGAGGTCTTGGGTGACAGGTTGGACTTGATGATCTTTGAGGTCTTTTCCAACCTTATTGATTCTGATTTCTAGATAGCAAACCTTAGAATGCCAGGAAGAACAGTTCCCTGGAAGTTGTTTTTAGTTGAAAACACATCACCAAGTTGAACTGCTGTATCTAAAAGCTTTGACTGTGCAACTGTCTTGCAGTGGGACGGAAATGCCTCTGGGAGAGATCCAGCTGACAGTGCGGTACGCTTCGGTACGGCAGAGTCTCGTCGTGCTGGTGAACGGCTGCAGGTAGTGCTGAGGTTTGCTGGTGTGTATCTGTAAAACAAAGGGACAGAGCTCTCTGACTCGTGTCAGACACTTGACAAAGCTGGAGCAGAATCATGTGCAGTGTAAGCTGCCCAGCTAAGATATGTTAGCGTTGGCTGACTTCAGTTTATGCAGCTTTACTAAGCCCAGTTGAGTGGAAACCGCCAGCTCTGGTCAATGTCAGTAGCAGGTCTCTGATAGTGGCTGGCGAGTGGTGCTCACTGCAGTAGAGATCCTTTAACTTGCATCCACCCAAAACCTCCTCTGAACAGCACTGACAAGTGATGTGTGTCCTGGGATGTCATGATGCCTATCATGACAAGGATTAACACCTATGACTGGGTTTTGAAATGTTATTTTAGGGATGCAAATAAATGGCTGCAACTCAACAGCGAAAATTTTGTTTAATTTCACATGCTTAAAATTTTGTGTTCCAGCTCCCAAGATAAAAGCTTTTGGCCCATGAGCTCATGAAGGGTTAGTCTAAGAGAGACAAGGTATTAAAATGGGAGAACCTGCCTTACTTGTCAACACTGCGTTTCTTTTAACAGAAACTTAGTGCCCTCTTGCAATCGTGGAGTCGATCCGTACGTTCGTATTTACCTGCTTCCAGATAGAAGATGGTCAAGCAGGAAGAAGACCTCTGTTAAGAAAAAAACTCTGAACCCCCAATATGATGAGAAGTAAGAAAAAATTCATTTTGATTAATGTTATAATCTCTGTAGAATGGAAGGGCTTCCTTGTGACTCCTGTCTTATGAACTTCTGCAAGTCTTCTGGAAAAAAACGCCACTTCAACTTTGAAGTACTTAGGGCTGGCCTCGCTCTGGTGTGGTGTTGCCTGTCCCAGTGTAGGAGGTCATACCTCCTTCCAACCCCTTCCTTGATCCTAGCAGGATCAGGCTCGTCTGTTGTTCCTGGGCAGACAGACACTGTGTAACTCCTGTGTAACAGGGAGTTACACCCATGTGTTACTCCCTGTCATTGCACAGGCAATCTTTCCACTTGGGTACCTCCTAATGCCTGCTTCTCTGTCCACGCTGCTTTGCCTGGTGAGTCTTCTGACAACTTTCAAAAGTGAAAGGCAGGATTACAAAGCCTTTTGAGACTAGCCCATTCTTTGAACAGGTGGATGGATGTTGTCATTTGAGAGCTGGTGGCAGCAGGGTAAAATGCTCCTAGCTCTTTGCAGATAGTGTCATGTCCACAGCTCTGCCACTGAAATGGAGACAAGCACAGTAACGCTTGGACGCAGAGCTCTTCTGAGAGGTGTTTTCAATCCCCTATTTAGAGGAAGATACACATGTGAAAATATGTGACTATTGTGTGACCCTGGGTGGCTGAGGTTTTGCCTGTGTTGGGTCCTTTCTGTATAGGTCAGCATAGGACAGAAATGGAGAAAAGATTTAAAAATACTTCATCTGAACACTCGAAAACTAGAGTTGTGGATTTTGCTTCTGCCTCCTCATGTAACTCCACTGATGTAGTGCCAGCATAGCTGTTGGGAGCAGCATCTTTTTCCTCATCCTCAGTATTGACGTGTCCTTTACATCCTCAATTAGGTACAAGGGGTTGAGCAATGCTCAGTTCCAAAACACATTACCTGTTCTGCAGCTCTGACTGGAGGAAAAGCTATTCAGGTGGGCAGAACTTCAATGATTTAGTGTGGACAAAACTCACTTGACACTAGCTGTTGTGCCAGAGGCATGAATCAGAGCCATTAAAAATGTAATTGCCACAGGTTTCAGTCCTTGTCTTAATGTGGTCTAAGCCTACTTTGTGAACTCAGGGGGTTGGCTCAGCTATTTCCTCTGAGTAATGGAGGTTGCATGGAAAACATGCTGAGCTTCATGAAGGGGGGAAAATGATGGTAAGCAGCATCTCATCACAGATGCATGTTTTCCTCCTTCCCCCTGGCACAGTGAACAGTCTAACAGCAGTACTGTAGTCTTTCATGAGGCCTGAAAGATTTCTCACAATGTGAATAAAACCTAACTACAGAGAATTGTCATTACTGTGTCTTCCTTCTCTATTAAAAGTTCTGGCCATGGATGCTGCATTCTGTCCCTGTGTCCTGGCCCATTGATTCTTACAGGATTTTATGTGCTCACTTCAGTTTCTCCTTTCAAACCTTTATTCTAGGTTTGAATTCTTTGAATCTTTGGAGGATGTCAAGAAAAGGACGCTGGACATCGCAGTGAAAAACAGCAAGCCGTTCATTTCACAGGAGAGGAAGGAGCTGGGGAAAGTAAGTTGAAAGCAGCTGCATTACTGGTTGAATAGAGCTGAACAGTCTGAGCAATTCCTGTAACCTTGAAATGCAGTTAAAGTCTCAGTAGCAGGACTAGCAATCTGGAAACAACTTTCTCTGCCACCTTTTCACCCGAAACCAGGCTTTACCTCTGTGGAAGCTTGTGTGGCCTCATGTGATTTGTGTGCAGTGCTGCTTCATTACAGAAGGGTGCTCCTGAAATGAAAACACATTTCCTGGGATCTGCTGCTGCTCATTTGAGGAATGACTCCAACAGTGCAAACACAAAGCTGAGACAGAATTTGCCAACAGTGTTTTAAGCTTTCTGTGAACAACTTTGATTCTGTGCAGAGTAAACCACAGAACAGAATCATAGAATCAGTAAGGTTGGAAAAGACCTCAGAGATCATCAAGTCCAACCTATCACCCAACACCTCATTTCTAACTAAATCATGGCTTTAAGTGCCACGTCCAATCCCCTCTTGAACATACTCACTTCAAGAAGTCTGCAGGAATTTCCACAACTCTTAGATGTCTGAAAAGATTAATATATTTTTATATATATCTATCTACCTATTAATGAGCAACAACCCCAAAACACCACCCAAACAAACCCCAGCAACCAGAATCACTTCTGCAGCAGCAGATAAATCTCCAAGCAGTGCTGCTAAGAAACTGGGCTGCAGGGCTGAGGCTGGCTAATGTCTGTGTCGTGCGAGTACCGGAAACTCATTTTCCCTTGAGCCTGAGCTGCAGCCCCAGGACTTGACAGCAGGGTCTGACTTGGGAGCAGTGTTACCTTAGCTAATCAATTTGTATGCTGAATAATGTACAGAGAAAGCAAATGTGCTTTTTTGAAGGTGCGGATTGACTTGTCACAGGAGGACTTAATAAAAGGCTTTGCACAATGGTAAGTTTTCGTCGCTGCACTTCCAAACCCTGCTTTGGCGGGGGGGAGTTGGCATGACTGCTCTTGGAGGGCTGCTAGATGGGCATCATGTCTGTTAAGCAGGAAGAATTTCCTTTTTTTGGCAAACACAGGACTAACTTGAACTAATCTGGCAGTTTTATCTAAGTTGTGTGCTAAGCCAGTCGCCACTGCCATGCCTGCCCTGTGAAAGAGTTCTAATGAGAGGCCTTCATGTCAATTACAGTCTTCCGCCTATTTTATGTTGCCATAAAAGCCACTGGGACACATAAGTAAAAGAATTATGTTTATTAAAGTAGTCTTGCAACAAATTTTTGCTTGGATAAAGATCTTGACTAACACTCTGATCAGCTATATATATATATGATAAAACTTTAATTACAAAAGCATTTATAGAAATTATTATAATAAGCCACCTCCAGTTTTGCTTCTATGTTTATTGTGGTTCAGAGTTAAACCTTAAGCATTGGTCTGAGGGTAAGATTAAGAACTGTTTTGTCTTTCCTTTCTGCATCTGTAGTTACTAGCAGAAGTCCTTCCTTCTTTCTCCTTCAATGGAGCCCAAGGAATGCAGTGTAGGTAGTCCAGGAGGTTGCCATCCACACAGGCAGTGAGCCAGCACTGGCCCATGGGGTAGGAAAACCACACTCCCCTGGTCCAGCTGGTGTCATTATCACGTACAGATACAGCAATTATGGGACTAGGGGAAAAATGACACATCCAAAGCTCCTGGTAGAGCTGAAGTTTGAAGCCATCTCCAAAGCCTCCTTTGCCACGGTGCCTAGGAAGCATAAGCAATAAGGCTGCCCCAGTTGTTTCTGTTGTCAGATAAAACTTTAAAGTCTTAAACTACTCTTAATTACATATTGTGCTGTCTTGCAGGTATGAGCTGACAAGGAGTAGACGCAAGAAAAATTGATTTCTTCTCCTGTACATAAGTTATTACTTTTCCAGCTTTATATGAATGTACATATCTGTTTTGTAATTAATATTTTGAACAGTCACTGCAAAGTTGAAGCAGTCTCAAGCTTGGGACAGGCAAATGTAATGATCCTACTTAGATCAGCCCTCATTGAAGCTAAAAACCAAAATCAATCAAACCAACCCCCAACACACACTGGGTATAATTTGTCCCTAAATAAGCCCTTTATTTTTGCTGTTTCTGGCATAACTCCCCCAAAGAACCCTTAAGTATGAATATTCTCTTAAGGAAGTGTTGCACCTGGAGAGATTTTAGACTGAGAGCTGTCATTTACTTTGCTTGGAAGTTTTACCTCCCCAGGTTCCTAGTCATCTTCTTTTAACATGGAACCATTGTACTTTTAGAAGAACTCACTTTTAAATGGTGTGTTTTCATTTGAAGGGCTACAGAATGAGTTTGAAAAAACTCTTTAAGACTCTAATAGCAAGAAACTAAGAAATTGTCATTCCACTGTTCAAAAGCATTTTAGCAGATTGTGGCTGCAGGTATGTATATAATGAGCTCCCCATAGCAGGGAGATTAGGTTACCAAGACGTCACTGAGGTTTTAGTTTGTGATGCCTTAACAGGTTTTGTTCTTTGTTACAGTACATTTCAGAATCTTGTAAACCTTGATGGCAAAGCATTCTGCCTGAGCAACAGCAGAGTTTTGTAAACTAAGCTTTATTAATATTACAGCAAAATATACCAAAATATTTTTGGAAGCTTGGTGTATTTGTTTCTGTACAATAAAAATCTGTCTTGCATAAGGAAATTGATCTATGCCTTTCTAAACCTGAGTTTTGAAGTATGACCATGGTAACTTTACAGTTCTGCTAGGCAGAAACCCATCAGCTACCACTACCTGAAGCAAGTTTCAAATACTTTTGGCCTTAGGGTACTTCAACTTAGTCTGCCTCAGCCCATAACTGGGGAGAGCACTCACTAGCAATTTGCTTGCCTCCCAAACTGATCTGAAAATGTAAACATTCTAAAGTAGGTTCTTTAGAAAACCAAGATTAGCAAATGATAAAAGAGTTATGGCTGAGGGAATTAGAACACCTTTATCTTGTACTTACTGTGTCAGCAAGGTTCAAAATGCTTTGTGGTTATAGTGTGTCCAGCTGTGTGCTGGGTTCAGTTTCCTAGAGGGACACAGAGTGCTGGTTTGCTCCCTGCAAGTGAGAGCAGCTGGCAGTGGTTATAGTAAATTTTTCTTAAATTGGCCACAAAACAACAGTTCAGAAAATTGGGAAAAAAAAAAAATCAGCAGCTTTTATGTCAAAAAAACCCTGAAACTATTGATTAGGTTAACAGAGGTTAGAGGCAGCTGTCATGTCGTGTGCATCAAGAGGTATGTTCACAGGTGAAGTCAGTCTTGCTGACTCCTAACTAGCTGCCAATTTCAGATTTCGCACAGCAGGTAAAATGTCATCCAGGTGACTGATCTCTGAAACAGAGCGAAAACAAAATGGTAAGGTGGAGCCAGAATTCCAACTTAAATGTTAGAAATACAGCAAGTGAACAGAAGAAACCCCTCACAAATTTTAAAGCATTTGCAAAAAAAAAAACAACCCAAGCAAAAACCCCACAACAATGTAGCTTATGTCAAGAGTAATCTGAATATCTGCAATGCCACGTTCAGTGAAAACAAAGTGCTGTGGTTACTTCCTGAGGAAAGATGGGAAGAAGAGAGCTAGCACCTTGCTTCACATCCTCCTTGTGGCCAGGAGTAAACAGTGCACGTGTCAGCTATATAAAGCTGTAGGAGGAAGCGCTGGCATGACGATGATTACAACTGTTGCACATACTGCTCACCTAGAAGACGGAGCAAATCTTGAATGAGAGCTTGAAACGGTGGAAAGAAGCACTCGTGTTCTTCCAGCTTATTGATTATTCTGAAATGGGTAAGTGAGACTGTCAGAGAAAAGGTTGCAAGGGTACTTTAAGTTTACCTCCCTGGCTGTTTTGCTACATGATGTCATGGCTTTCTGAAAACACTGTAGCTTACTTACTAGTATATAAAAACATCTATAAAAAAGTCTTCCCAAGATCTGAAACCTGCAGCCAACAAGTGCTGGCTGTCAAAGAGGCTCTTAGTTCATTATTTTTACCCTGTATACATCATCCCTTTCCTCTTTACATGGCACCAGGTAGTTTTGGGCTAGAATACAAGTCTGCATATGCTAAACATACTGCCTGGGGGTGGCTGATGTAACTACCTCAGAGATGGAGCAAAGAATAAGTTCTCTAGTTAAAACTGTAAGGAGTGCAGAAAGGGTGAGGGAGTTAGTATTGTTAACTCAGCATGTGTCAGACTTGCTTGCCTGCTGCAACTAATTTTAGCATGTTTGCAGAGTGCATGCTGAATGCAATCTCTTACAGTCTGCTATCAGGCATATGTGTGCTGTCATCTGTTAAAGACGTGACAAGCTTTGTCCAGTTTCCAAAGTATTTGTAGGCAGCTGGAACCTTTGGGCTTTTTCTCTTTGCCAGCTTTATGTTTTTGAAAGTATTTGAGATTGGTTTCATGCAGGATAGTAATAGTATAGTTTCATACAGGAGACTGTCACAGCTCAGTTGTAGCTAGATCTCTCAGTTACTAAATGTGATGCTTGAAGAATGACCGCTGGTGGCCCAGCCCCACATACCTGTGGATGTCTTGGGTCCCCAGAAGCTGCTGTACCTGCTTGGTCACGTTCTCATTAATTATGTCACACAGTTTCCCAACAGTATCCACTACCACAGTGGGTGGAGCTGAACTGTCTATGGAAAAATAAACACTTCATGTTTCCCAGAACAGTAGTAATAGGAAAATATTCTAAATACACTCCAATTCTTGCAGGTGCCCAGATTTTATTCAGTTTTGAAACATCTAGGCTTACAAGTTCCATCACTCTCAGACAACAAAGTGCCTGTGGGCAGTGATAAACTATTGTTAGCTAGAAATAGAGAATCTCACTAAACCTTTAGTGGCTAAAAAAGTGTGTCAGAGCAGTGTGTTTTCACAGCAGAGGTGGTGCTCAAGTATACCCTACAATGTCAGTGGAAATCAACCAGCTGAAATTACATAGAAAGAAAAGTATATTCATTAGGTTCCTGTGACGCAGCAGGAGCATGGTCTAGGGGTCAGGCCTTGCTCAATAAATAGTTCAACAGCCAGAACTTGTTTTGATAGAATGGAATAAACCAGGTTGGAAAAGACCTTTGAGATCATCAAGTTCAACCTATCACCCAACACCATCTAATCAAGTAAACCACAGCACCAAGTGCCTCATCCAGTCTCTTCCTAAACACCTCCAGTGATGGTGACTCCACCACCTCCCTGGGCAGCACATTCCAATGGCCAATCTCTCTTTCTGGGATGAATTTCTTCCTAACAGACTGAGCCTCCCCTGGTGAAGCTTGAGACTGTGTTCTCTTGTTCTGGTGCTGGTCACCTGGAAGAAGAGACCAACCCCCACCTGGTTACAACCTCCCTTCAGATACTGGATATTACCTGCTCTGACTGAGAGGAACAAGTTCCTTGTCCTTTTCTCCCTTGGTTTCGGACTAGGCTCAGAGAAAGCATCCTCTGTGCTCCCATTGGTTTTGCAATTATTAGGGAGACATGAGGCTTTCTCATCTCCTGAGCAGAAAGGCTGCTTCCTTTCTCGCATGAGACGCAGAGGACCTTAGTAGCTAGAAACCTTGCTCTGGGGCACAGCCAAACCTTTAAACCCAAGAGCAGCAGCAGTTTGTACTTCTCCAGAAGTACAAAGCAGAAGAGAATGGATTCTGGGAAGTACTCAAGTATGCCTTTGAGTGCTAGCACTTAAATACTTCTAAGTCTAGCAGTGTTATGACAAAGTTTCTGAGGACTGGACATAATTACACTATTATGAATTGCCAATTAGAAATCTACAGTAGAGACTGAGTTATTTTTTAGTTAAATTAGTTATCATTTGAGTAGAGACTGGAAGTTGCTCAAGAATTACAAAGACAGCTCACAGGAAACAAGGACTTGTGAGAGCAAATAATTAAAACTTAAAAATTCATTTTCCTGTTAGTTCTTTCTTCTGCCTTCCTGGTATTCCTCAGCAATTGCTAAACGCTTACAAATAATGGCTTTCTGCTAAATTCCTAACTGACAATAACCCATTTTTATCTCCCTAAATATGCCCACTTTACTCATTTCTCAGCAGCTTGGTGTATTTTTTTAATGAAAAGATCAGCCTTTCAAATTGTCTTCTTTCCTTGGAAATGGTCTGAACAAGTTCCAGGGAGTAAGGCTTTACCTAGTTCTAGGAGCTCATGGAGATTTCTCATAGCATTGGTCAGTTCGCCGAGCTTTGTATAAACCTCATTCATTCGTGGGTAAACACCATTCAGAGAATTCACATCAAACAGCTTCTGGAAGTGAGAGACTATTGCAGACAGGGTTGATAAGGATGGTGTCTGGCTGTTCTGTAGCAGGCAGAAAGAATTACTCGTCAGGGTTATCACTTAAAGCAGGAATTATTCTTATAAACCATGAAATATTCTTGAAGCTAGTCTATGAAGAAAGGCAGGTGTAACTTCCCTTATGAAATCATAGCATTTCGAGTATTACTGAATCCTAAAACATATTGTATGGGGATTTCAGCCACAAACATCCAGCAAACCAAAACAACTCTCCTGAAAGCTGTCTTTGCTGCTGCTAAGTATGTTTATGTATTCTCGATACTGAGAAACAGACAGAACAGTGTAATACCTGGGACTACAGGGCAATGCAAATGCAGCATTGGTCAAATGCTTTTGATTAAAGCAGTTTTCCCCAAGGTGAATTTATCCATTATGTTAAAACAGCCTTTGAACTATTGAATATCTTCAAACAGCAATTTCTTAACCACCACAAAGCTTTCAAATGCACAAATCTAATCACTGTGTGAAGAATCCATTTAAGAATTCCACAGTAAGCTGTGATTATAAACCTCTGACAAGAATTACCTTTTCCTTATTTTCTATTTCTTCCAAAATTGCATCTACTATGAACTGGAGGTCTTCAACTCGTATGGATTCCCTGTTATCCTGTGGCTCTGCAGTGTGCCAGGGCAGCAATTCCAGAGACAGTTTTTTCAAGGACCTATGCAGCTCCTTTTGAAAGAAAGGAGAGGACACAACTCATTTTTTTTTTTTTAATAACTTCTTAAAGTTGTGTTTATTATAGAAACAGGCAGATTTGCTCATAAGCAAAGACATTCCAGTGCTGGAGACAGTAAGGTTTTAGTTTTCATGGAATTTAAGCACAGCATCTTGCTTACATTCTTTGACTTAAAAAGAACATTATGAGAGTCTAAAAATTAAAGTAATTCATATATTACCGTTGCAGTGATATAAGAAATGTTGGTAATTATTTTTTTAACCAATGTCTGTGACCAACAAGTTATTGTTCTGGCAAGATAAAAGGAAGAAATAGAATGCAAGGACTTTAATGTGTGAATTACAGAGTCTCTAAAGCGTAACTCTTAGGGACTCAGCCAGTGAACAAAAACATTTAGATGACACACACAGAAGAGTATCTCTGCCCTGTAGGCACCTTGCCCCTTTTTCACTTCACTGTGGTTTTAAAGTGGTGTATACAGGGACAGCACAGTTGTTTTTAAAATCTAACACCATGTCAGGCAATAGCAAAAGCCACACATAAAAACCCCCCAAAATCCTACATGTAGGTAGAGACCAAAGGGTGGTCAGCAGATTAAAGGAGGAGCATAAAGCCAACTACAATAATGCGTTACCTTTAGGGCCATCAACTGATCTGCCCACATTTCTATAGCAAGTGGAAGGTGCTCAAAACCACATTCCTGTCCGTTCTCTTTAAGGCAGCTTTGCACTGGCCCTTTGCTGCGCCTGTATAGCAACGGAGGAGCTCTTGGACTTCTCAAAACAGAATCAATATGGGACAAAACCTTCAACACCAAATAACAAATGTGATTGCTCAAATGTGTGCAACATTCTACAGTAAAACCCCTCTCCACCAGTCATGTTTGTCTAAACATTAAATCATAAATAGAACTAATAGTTCTATTTATTGGCAGATTCATTCAGTATTTAATAGAGTCAAAGATTCAAAAATATACTGCTAGAAGACATGTAGAAGTAATGCACATATACTTCCCTTTAAGGGATATTTAACATTTACTCACTTAAAGCATTGTTACAGCCACAGTTCATATTTTACTAAGTTGTATTGTATCTGCTGCTTTTGTTTGGGTTTTTGAGGGAGGCAAAGATAAATAAAAGCCACTCTCTCTTCAGGCATGTTTAAACCATAGCATAAGGAGCTGGTTTGCCCAAGACCTTGAACAAATACCCTGTCCTAGAAAGACTTAAGCTAAGTCATTGATTTGATGTTTCCCAACCCAGTCTCTTGCTGTATTTTCAGGTATTTTACACTAAGACAGAACAATTAAGAACATGTTTACATCAACTGCCAAACTCAGAACTTCACCCATTTGCATAGAGGATATCATATGAACTCTTAGATGCAAAACAGCACGCTTCAGTTTACATAGTTAACCACAACTCCTGCATTCTATGTGTTACATTGCTAGATACACACAGCACAGGTTCAATCTGCATACCTGTAAGTACTGCTGGCAAACTGCCTGCAGCTGAGCTACTCCTGTGATACTCTCGGGTTCTTTCTTTTCTTCTGTTCTTGAGTCTCCAGTGCTACTCCCAGAAGATCTACACGTCAAACACATACAGTGGGTTACTCAAGTGGCCTTGGGAAGAGATACTACATTCAGCTTGATGAAAGAACCAGGTATGTAGCACATATACTTACACCTACAAAATAAAGTCTCCATTTTATGGTGCCTGTCAACAGAATTCCATCAAACTGAACTAGCTGAATAATATAATACCTAATGTAAGTATTGTTAATTTATCTGAAGGATCCAGGTTGAGGTTATTCCAAACTGCATTTTAATTTAAAGGGACACCACCAGATGTGCAGCTGTTCCGTTACCAGAGATTCTATTGTGGCTGTTAACATTCAGAATTTAACTCAACAGGGTCAAATGCCATGTTCAGTCTTTATCTGCTTCTCCTTGAACATCCTTCCTGGATTATATACAGCTCACTACCCTTCTTGTCACATCCAAGATTAATTTCTCTAAAACTACCATCTAAATCATAGCCACTGCATGAGAGAAAAGAACATTCACATATACATGATGAAAAATTAAGAACTGGACATGTTTAGGTGATGTCTTTTTCAGGCTATAAAAGATTTAACATTCAATACACATGCACAGAAATAAGTGAAATTACAGATAAACCCCACTTTGTCAATATCAAATCTCTAATACCTTCAATGTATTTTCTTTAAAATGTTTCAAAAGCAAAAAAAAACCAAACCATAAGTCAGTTTCTAAGAATAGTATGGACATAACTTCAGTAGCTGCAACATTTTGACAACTCACATTTTCTCATTCATAACCTGTAATGTAACCAGCTCACAGAAACAGCAAACAACAGGTTTTGGTCCTGTCCACACTGCCTGTGATAGCACTCACATCACATCCAGAAAGACAGAATGAAAGAAAAAAAGACATGCTGCTGTGCTCCTATTTGAAGACCATACCAACACTTCAGAGATTCACAGGGTGTATTCAGAGATACAGTAGCATTTGCTGCCCATATCCAGGCTCTCAGGAATAATGGTAAGGTACATGCCTTATCAGCCACTAGCTACATTACAGCCTGCAGATTATCTTTGCTTTAAGAAGTTCAGGTGATTCATGGAAGTTACTGAAGCAATATACTTACTGGGTAGTTTTCTTTAGAGTTTTCTCTAGTTTCTTTACTTGGTGCTTGTACAGTTTTAATTCCTGTGCAGTTGGTCTGTTAGAAAGAAGTAGTACCATATTGTATGTCTTGCATTTGAAGGTATCTATAGAACTCAGCCAAGCAGAAAAAGTAAGGAAACTTTGCCAGTGCCACATTGTGGGAATTAAATACTGCAACATTTCTACATGGCAACAGTAATAAACAGCAAACTGTTAGCTGCTATTGTTATTAACAGTGCAGGGAGAGAAGGCTGACAGTTCCTGCAGTATCTTCTTTCTGTGAATCACTTCTAAAGCAATTCCATACTACTTTTACAATTGCTGGTGCTTCCAGTTTCTCTCTTTGTAAAGCAAACTCTGCTGAAGTGCCCTTGTGGTGGACGTATTATCCTTTCTTACCTTAATTCCAAATCTTTCTTGAGATGTACATTTTCAAGCAAAAGCTGCTCATTCCTGGCTTTTGCTTCAATAAGTTGTTTCTGGAAAGACTGCAACACAAACTGTGTTATTTCTTTCATTTCACTCATTCCACAGTCAACAAGCTGTTATTTCTTTCGTTTCACTCATTCCAGAGTCAACAAGCTTGAACAATCTAAAGTGTGTGCACGTTAAGAAGTTCCCTTTTGCCTATGCAGCAGGACAGCATGGAAGAGGGATTAGTCAGGATCAAGAGCCTGCTGCATTAGACCACTGGTACAGAACCTGTGATTAAGGAGGTCTATGCAGTCCCCGACAAAGACATCTCAAACCAGAATCTCTGCATGAAGACAGCAAACTACCTAGAGAAGTTACAAGTTAAGAAGACATGGTAAGAAAAAGGGGAACGAAATCAAGCACATATATGTTTGTATGTGGCTCCTTAAGGGTTACCATTCAGAGACCTGCACTTGCTTATTCTCAGCAGTTCCATACCGTGAGCAGTGCTCTATAATTAGGAGTAGCATCCAGATTTAACAGTTCTTCCTTGCTTTTTACTTCTCTCTGTACCTGGTCTTGATCTTTTTTATATTGCCTGTTAGGAAAAAAGAAATTGTTTCAGTTTACTGTAATTCAGTTACCTCAAAGATCTAAGCTGGTTAAGCTAGGAGTCATGTATCCTAATACAATTCCCATCAACTGCAAAATAAATAACTGCCCTAAGATCTACTGCTCTTCTCTGTTATCTCTGGGAAACTGTTTTATGTACTAATTAAATGCACTTATTCTACAGCAGAAACTCCAGTACAAGCAAATCTCATTTCAGTTTCAAGATAATAATCTCAAATTATAGAAATGCCTCTCTGCTTGCTGCTTTGTACCATGCAGGCACCACAACAGAGCTGAAAAGCTGGTACTCCTTTTGTTTAGGGGGATCAGTCAACTGAGCACAGCTAATGTAGTAATCCAGTAATTCTGCCTGTGAAACATGGCAAAAGATAAAGGGAGGGGGGGAAGGAAAAGAGGGAGAAAGAATTATAGCTCAGGTGTCTAAATACCCCAAAACTTCCAATGCCCTGGCCTCCTAATTAGGCAGCTGTTCAGCTTGACAGTAATTCCCCAGATGAATCCAAACTTCCATGACCATTACAATCCTTTGCTTACATACCAGTGATGTCAGGAACACAGAATACTTACCATGATAATATTTAAGAACTGTAAGGAGTAGGGAAATGTTGAACAGTAGAACCACAAGGTGAGACCTACCTTAGTTCCTTTTTCATTTGACTAATTTGAGATTCGTAATAGTCAATTAGACACAGGAACCTGAAGAAAAGAAAAAATGATACATTGAATTTCAGATACTCTCAAAAAATTTGTGCTTTAAAGAGACAGTGACCAACCAACAGGAACAGGCCAGCTTATGCCACTGCACTGCACCTGAGAAATGACTGCTTCAAATAGCATGTTCTCTCTCATACCAAATAAACACGGTCAGAATTTTCCAGAACAGAAAATCAGACATTAACTATCTACTAGCCTAGAAGTGGCAAAGTTATTCAAGAGGAGAAAAAAAAGCTGGGTCCTCCTGATAGCTTCCTCATCTTATGACTACATTGAACCAGCAAGCTCAACAGCAAGACAGTCCTGAGTGCTAGGGCTCAGTGACTGCTGCAGGAGGTAGAGCGCACAGGTCCCACGCAGCCTCAGACCATGCCTCCAAATAAACAGAGTGCTTTCAACGTAAGTGGTTGCAAAAACTAGAGCCACAAAAACTGAACACCTGCCAAACTACATTTCCTCTTGAGCACTCTGAGATTCTCATCTGTCTCTCCAGAAAGGGCAAATTCAGTGGCCTTTCCTCTCATATAGTAAGGGCATGAGACAAAGGCTGAGCACACACAATCTTTTTAAATCCTTGCCAGGTAAACAGAAAACCCAGGGGACACCAGCACAATGCAGTGATGGCTACCTGAGGCCTAAGAACTGGCAATTCTCTGACTATGGCAGAACTATGGAGATCTTACTGCAAGAGACACAGGATTGGAACACTTACAAAATTTCCCTGAAGTATCTGGGAGGCCTTCAAGCAAGCCTGCAGCCTGTAGGCTTTCCAAAACTAGAAGGGTTTATTTTGCTTTGGGGTTGTTGTTTTGGGTTTGTTTTGGTTGGTTGGTTGGTTGTTTTTTCCCCTTTTTTCTTTTTTTGTTTTGGGAGGGTTGGTGATGTGATGTTTGGGAAGCTGGTGTTTGTTGTTTATTTCGTTGGTTGTTTTTTAATTTGCATTTTAAAATGCTAGAACCCCAGGGTGAGATCACCCCAGCAGAGAGTGCAGTTCCACAGTCGAGCGACTCATTCCCTTCTCTTTGCTGACACCTAGTGCACAGAGTGGCTGATCATGTCTTGGTTTCTGCCATGGATTTATCCAGTTATTATGGGATTTTTTACACAAGAAAAAATTAGTGCATTGAAGTCCCTTTACAAGAATTCATACTTTAGCTTGCACTCCTAAGGTCTGCAGATATTTTGGGTTTTCATATAAGTATCAAGAACAGTTACATTAAAATCTGTTCCTTCAATCATACGGGGCACTCTCAAAATGGCTTACTGCTGGTCTAGAAGAGACTTGGGAGCTCTTTTGCAAAACTGACAGAACATTTTGTTTTGAGTGGCAACACGCCGCTGCTCCTCCATCCCAATTCTGCACAGCTCCTTCTGCAAACGAGCAATTATCTCTTCTTGTTCTTGCAGCTTTTCCTGCTGCTGTTGATACTTTGCCTGTGAATAGATTGTAGGAACATCATGAAATTTTTCTAACCCACAAGCTGGACACTGCACTGTACATTTTCAAGAAGGCATCTGACCCCAAGGATGCTTAGTACTTGAGTTTTAGCCATACTGAAATAGTAGTGGAAGGAGCCAGATATTTTTCTAAGTTATAGCTAGAAAATGCTATCTAGATTGAAAAATCTTAGCTATAAGCTGTACACTATGACCCAAGACTTGTGTTTATTTTGATCACTACAAATATTTTTACAGCTTTACAAAAAAAAAAACCAACAAAAGTCCAAAGTTTGAATCCTCACAGCACTGCCTGAATTACCTGTGAAACCTGCTGATCTTTTTGAAGTTCTTTGACTTGATTCTGCTGCTGGCAAACTTTAGCTATTGTTTCATCTTCCAGCTGACAAATTTTGGACTTAATGTTTTTTACCACGTTTTCCAAATCATTCGCCCGCTGCTCCTGTCGAGATGCTCGACCTCGTTCCTGTCGTATATCATCTCTGAAAAAAAACAACCCCAAAATTAAAAAAAACATCCTTGATTTAAATTATTTCACTAAAGACATTGAAGGAAACTTGGGCACATTATCTGGTGACACCCAATAAAAGTCCGTGGCAGCAGCTATGGGACATACGGCAGTATAGGAAGAAGCAGAAGATGAAGTAACAGAGGAGCTCAAAAGGAACTAGGCCAACATTGCTGCATATTGGACAATAATCTCAGGAAAAGTCATGACAAAGAGTTAGGACAAGAGCTCTGCCTGGCAGGAGATGGACACATTAGGAGGTAAATTCACAGAATCATAGAATGGTCGAGGCTGGAAGGGACCTCCAAAGGTCACCTAGTCTGGCCTCCTTGCAGTCAGCAGGGACATCCCCAGCTAGATCAGGCTGTCCAGAGCCTCGTCGAGCCTCACCTTGAATATCTCCAGGAATGGGGCTTCAACCATCTCCCTGGGCAGCCTGTTCCAGTGTTCCACCACCCTCATACTGAAGAACTTCCTCCTGATATCCAATCTTAATCTGCTCTTCTCTAGTCTGAAGCCCTTGCCCCTTGTCCTGTCACCACAGGCCCTTGCAAACAGCCTCTCCCCATCCTTCTTGTAGGCCCCACTCAGGTACTGGGAGGCTGCTATCAGGTCTCCCTGGAGCTTCCTCTTCTCCAGGCTGAACAACCCCAGCTCACTCAGCCTGTCCCTCAACACCTCATAGCAGAGGTGCTCCAAACCCCTGACCATTTTTATGGCCCTCCTCTGGACCCTTTCCATTCCTTCCACTGCACCTTACCTAAGACAACGATTAGCCTCCAGGAGCTGATGAATCATTTTCTGCTGTCGGTCAGTTTCTTCCACCAGCGTTTTTAAAGCAAGTCTTATTCCTAGAGATGACTGACTGTCTAAAACAATCATATCTAGAGACACATAAGCAAAGTCACAATGAAAGGTTTTTAACAGCTGAAGAAGTTCACATATTTGCTATCATTTGGAAGTGACAGCTTTAGAGATGCCTCAGGAACTTAGGCTGACTACTTCCAAATACAAAAGCCTGTAAAATGAGCATTTCTTTACCTGATACATTCCTGTAGCTTTGAGGGGCAGCAAGACTCACTGGTTTCAACCCGTGATGCATTAGTATCTTGTTTAAGTTTTCCCATTCTGCCTTCTCCTGCTGCAGTTGGGAGAAGAGCCAGAAATCTGAGTTCTCAAGATCAGCCCATGGTCTCCCGTCCTTCCTGCTGTGCAGGAAGTGGAGGATACCAAATGCTCCCAAATAAAAACAAGGAAACCCCAAACTCCCAAACAGCCTCAGCCACTGAAGGAGGGCGTGTGAGACTTTTCAACAGGACCTGCAAAAGACGTTTGTTAAAAAGTCTACTTCACAAAATACAGAACACCCACGTTTTCTTGATCACTATCATAAGAATCAATACGTGGAGCGAGTTACAATTTACCTTTAAAAAAAAACCCAGACAAGCAGCCCTCAGATGACTCCAGCGCACCAGGGGTGCAGTGAGCCTCAACCCCCTGCCCCAGCCGCCTGAGAAGCCCTCAGAGGTCGCGGGTGCCTGCTTTGAGGCTTTATTGTCTACTCGTTTTCCTTTTGATCAGTTTTTAACCACCCAAGATCAACAACGGCCACCTCGGGTCCACCACGCTACCTCTGTCATGGCGAGAAACTCCCGCTCTCGCAGCGCCGGCCGAGGGGGCTGGGCCCCGCGCCGCCACCGCCTCCCGCTGACGGCCGCCGGGAGACAGAGAGGAAGGAGGTGGGTTGCTAGGACGCGAAGCCTTAGCAGGTGCAAGTGAGCGGCTGAGCACTAACTCGTA
This sequence comes from Dryobates pubescens, assembly GCF_014839835.1. Lineage (NCBI taxonomy): Eukaryota > Metazoa > Chordata > Aves > Piciformes > Picidae > Dryobates > Dryobates pubescens. Next base: position 45,892,086 of record NC_071613.1, on the reverse strand, counting down.
CAGCGTTGCAGGCGGCGGAAGGCGCTGCAACGGCCCGGCCCGCGATGGGCCGCGGTAGGGGATAACGGCCGTCCCGCCGCCGCTGGGGCGGTGCGAGAGGCGGGCCGCCGCGGGGCGGTGCTGGCCGCACACCGCCATTTTGAAGCGCGGGGAGCCGAGGGGGCGGAGAGACCCGCGGAGGTAGGAGCGGGGCCGGGAGCGGCGGGGAGTGGGGTCAGGCTCGCGCGATCGCCCGCCCGCCGAGGCCTGAGCTCTGCTCAGGGGGCTGGGAGCTGCCGTGCCTCGCTGCCCCGATATGCGTCGCCTGGCGAGATGGCTGGGCTCGCCCAGGCTGAGGGAGCGTCTCCTGGGCTCCTTGGAGACTGGCCGCTGGAGGAGGAGGAAGCGGACCGCGTCTCCGGCGGTGTGTGCTTCGGAGAGTTGCCTCGGGCTCGGCCAGGAGGAGGGGTGGGGCGTGCGGGGAAACCTTCCTGGGGGTCGGCGGGGCTCCGCTGCTTGGGGCTGGTGGAAGCGCGGCTCCGAGACGACTCGCCTGTTCTCCCCGAGTATGGAGGATCATGGCGATCAGCAGTAAGCCGTTTGTGGAGGCTTTAGAAATGTCGCTGACAAGATTTGATGCTAAAATAATAAAGGGGGGGAAAGTACTTCGCTGGCAATAAACGTGCGTGGTGGGGAGAAATTTGCCATCTCGAGTTCATAGGGGTCTTAGGGCACCATCCAGCGTTGTCTGCTGCCGGCCATGGATTAGGTGGATGCAAAGCAGTAATCTTATCTCAGGTCTCAAATCAATCCCATACGCATGAAGAGGGAAATCTCATTTTGAGCTGCTGCCTTGATGATCAGAAAATGCAGTGAAACGAGACGGTTGGCGGTTAGTACAAACCCGTTTCCTTGGATTTGAGCCAGTGATTTGAATGAGGGCTAACTGTCGAGCAGCTCCCAGTCATGTACAGCTTTCCCCTGACTATCTTGGTACCGACTGCCCTTCAGAAAACAGCCCCAGCCTGGAGCTTGGGTTCAGGTTTGGTTATAAGGAAATTGTCTGTTCTGGGATGTTTCCCAACCCTTTCAGCACTGAACCAAAACTATCTGCTGAAACTTGTAGGGCAGGGTTGGGCGCTGCCAGGGGTGATGTTGGACTCTGGGTGGCCTGTTGTAGACATGCTCCGTCTGCCACTTTCTGGCTTTTGGTTTTGTGCCCGAGGCCACTTCTTATGTTGATCAAGCCAACTGGACAGGCGTGGGTCGGTCCTCAGCCCCTGGCGCTCACCGCCGCCCCTTTGAGGAGAAGGGGAAGGGGAAAGTGGAGATATACATCCCGCCTGATTTTCACCATATGCCAAGGGATGCGAATGAAAGAACTTTAAAGTAGTTTCACTGTTTTTAGAAGTTATTTTTCCAGTTTATGGACTGAAATGTATGTAATTACTGACAAAACGGCAGGCAGCAACATAGCAGTATTCCGGAGCATGCTATAAAATAGAAGCTTAAGAAGGAGTGAAAGAGGTTTATTTTTTAAATGCACAATCCTCTGTTAAGCTGAAGAGAGACCCTGGATTGTACAGCTTTACTTCTAATTCAGTTTTCACCAAAAATTGCAATTTATCAAAAATTCATTGCACTTTAATTATGCTTTTTGATATGCACAGGCAATGCAGATAGCTCTTAACATGTTAATTTGTTTAGTGAAAATGTCAGTAGTGTTGTAAGACACAGTCATGGTCTAAAAACCTCCTTAAGTAAGGAACAAGTTAGTTATTTGTGGTTCACATACACATTATGACCGAATTTCCAGGTTAAATTGCTGATAAGATCATTGAAAACTATTGCAGTGGCTCAGAAAAACGAGTAGGTTGAAATTGTTGTTGCCTGTGCCATTTCACTTTCCCTGAGGTGGTGGCAATTCTTAGGTTGTTATGGTTTGTGACTGAGGTGGGCAGCTGTGGGTTTGGTTCCTGTTTTGGACAAGCTGTTAATTTCTAAGCTTTTGCTCACAAGTTAGGTGCAGAGTTTCTCCCACCAAGTAAGTGATAAAGTTAGGATAAACTGCAGTTACTAATTTTGTGAAAGAATACTTGTCTTTCTAAGGGAAAATTATGTTTGTGTTTCATCCTATGTATGGCAGTGCATGATAGTTCATGATTCTTTTAGAAATGTTCTTTATCGTAAATGCAGAAAACAAATTTAGGCCTCGACACTTCTATGCTGCTATTCTACTTCTCTTTTTTCCTTGCTGCTAATTGGATTAAAAGCTGTTTTGGTTACTATGGCATCCCGGGAGGAGATTACTGTCTGTGAAGATGAAGTAAGGTAAAACCACAGAACTGTGGCATGACCAGATGTGGAAAGACATCTACAGTTCCACTGATCACTGTATCTGAGCTTAAACAATCACTTAAGTGAAAGGATGTCTTGCCAGATCTCCTCCCTTAATGGTGTTTGTGTGTGCAGAGTTGCATTTCTGAATTATGTAGGTAATGTCGATGAGAGCGATTACAGACAAATCAGTTAAAGGAGAGAATAGCTAAACTGGTCATCCTGACTGTTTTTCAAGTTCACTTTCTTAGAGACAAATATGTTGTGTTTTAATGCCTGCCAAGAAATTGCAGAACTGAGCAGAAGCATCTGAATTCCAAGTGTAATTTTTGTGACCATACAGTTACCTGAAGTTTTGGAGGTTAGACGGATATGTGTGTCTTTGTATGGTGTTTGTCGCAGTGAGTCTGTTCAACTGTCTGTTTATATTTAGTGATGACTTGTCATAGCTGAATGTTTGAAAATAGAAGCAGTTCTGTGAGCTTATTTTTTTTGAGGTCTCATTTTTTGTTTGTACAAAGCAACTTGTCCTGAAGCAGTGAAGTTTTGAACTACTGACATCAGTAACTGAACGCTTTCAATGACGCAATTTACTTTGTTGTTGTTTCCCTAGGTCTCGGTACAGCCACCTAGAGAAGATGACAGATCTGGTGGCTGTTTGGGAAGTAGCTCTAAGTGATGGTGTGCATAAGATTGAATTTGAACATGGGACCACTTCAGGAAAACGTGTTGTCTATGTTGATGGAAAGGTGAAATTGCTATGTGCTCAAAAGTCACTATGATATAGATTACATAAGTGCACTTCCATGCAACAGGTATCAGAACAAACAAAACCCAAATAAATGCAAGTGAGATATATTAATTAACTCTACCTAATATAATGTAATGCATTGTTTTCAGGCTGGATGTTAGAAAAAAGTTCTATACAGAAAGAGTGATTGCACATTGGAATGGGCTGCCTGGGAAGGTGGTGGAGTCGCCATCACTGGAGGTTTTTAGGAGAAGACTTGACAGGGTGCTTGGTGCTGTGGGTTAGTTGCTTGGGCGGAGTTGGATTGGTGATGGGTTGGACGCGATGATCTTGAAGGTCTCTTCCAACCTGGTTTATTCTATGTATTCTATGTATTCTATTCTATGTTTTGTTTCGTTGGTTTTTTTTTAAGCTACAGTTAAGTTGTGAGTATTGATGAAGTTCTTTGCTGCCTTTGGGCAGAGACATTTTAGATATGCAAAATAACATGTATTTGTTCATTCTGGAATAATAATTAAGCACTGAACTGTTTTCTGGGTTCATAGATTTGTAGATGAATAGAATGGTTTGGGTTGGAAGGGACCTTAAAGATCATCTAGTTCCAACCCCCTGCCATTGGTAGTGACACCTTCCACTAGACCAGGTTGCTCAAGGCCTCATTCAGCCTGGCCTTAAACACCTCCAGGGAGGGGGCATCTTCAGCCTCCCTGGGCAACCTGTTCTCAGATCTCTCCACCCTTACTGTGAAGAATTTCTTCCTAATCTCCAGTCTAAATCTTCCCTCCTAGCCTCCCATCCTATTACAACAAGCCCTTGTAAGAAGTCCCTGGCTTTCTCATAGGCCCCCTTGTTCTAGTTCATTTCTTAAAATACTAGAACATGCATTGATGTTTATCTATTAATACCCATTGTCTTTGTTTATTCCACAGGAGGAAATAAGAAAAGAATGGATGTTTAAATTAGTGGGTAAGGAAACATTCACTGTTGGAGCAGCCAAAACAAGAGCTGCTATTAACATTGATGCAGTCAGTGGCTTTGCATATGAATATACTTTGGAGATCAACGGAAAGAGCCTCAAGAAGCATATGGAGAACAGGTCAAAAACAACCAATACTTGGATACTGAGCTTGGGTGGTACAGACTATAGAGTTGTTCTAGGTAAGTAAACGCTGACTGACCTCATGCTGTGGCCTTGGAATAAACTTGTCTGCATTTAATAACTGGCAATTAAGAGAAAGTACAGCTCAGTGGAGAGCACTGTTACAGTGTAAAATCTTGGGTGGTCTGGAAGTTTTAATTAGATGTCAAAGACAGTCTGAAAAGCGATGGTCTTGTTTTACCTGTGTGGGCCTGCTGTTGTGGTATGTTCTGCAGCAGCATGGGCTAGATCTAAAAATAAAAAAGAAGAGGGGAGGAAAAAAAAAAAAGGGAAAGTTGTGGATTCTGTACCCAGAGAGGTGCCCTAGCAAGACAGTTTTCCAGGGGAAGCATGTGGAAGTGTTTGTGTTGTGATCAAACCTGCCATGTTTGTTAAGCAGGTAACCAGGCTTTCCTTCCAAAAATCATAAGCCAAAATCAATGAGTGTTAACTGAAAGAATTGTGACAGTATTCTTCTACTTTTTGGATAGATTAATCAGAATAGGGGTTTTGCATAGCTGCTTAACTACTAATTTAATCAAAAACTTCAGATGATGTTTTTTTCACTTGCTTAATAGTAAGGCAGCACACTCTTCACTTATGTCTCTCTTTCCCAAATATATCACAAACAGACGTAAGGAAGGGATCCCCTGATTCTGTGGAATCTAGTAGGAAATCAGAATTTCTTCTTAAGCCTTGGGACAGAATGAACTACCCCTAGATGAAGTGGGCAAGAAAGCAATTTTAATGTCACAAACAGATTTATGTTCTCACAGACTTCTACTCTCCTTAGGCTTAACTTAAAATGGCAAGCAGTGTTTTGCTCTCTGCTGATGTCCTGTGTATGACAGTGTCAGTAATGTGAATTCTGGAGCAAAGTAATATAAGCAGGATGTGCTGGGAGAAATGAAAGGATACTCTGTTTCAAATTAAAACAATCTGATTGATACTGAAATTAGTACTTGGGTTTTCAAGGAGATTTTAAGAATGCAGATAGCTTGACTGATGTTAAGTAATGCTGCTTTTGGATTCAACTGACTTGGAAAGAATGTTGGAAGTTTGTTGAAGAAACAGCACTCCAATAATTATCAAATTACTTAAATTTTTCTGTCTTCAAGATTTTTAGTTTAAGAATGTCAGAATATCTCCAATGATACTGAGTGTTAACAGCTGGGGCTAAGGAGTGGTAAGAAGCTATGTTCAAAAGTTATTTGCCCATTGATGAGAGAGCCTCCTTTCTCTCTAGTATAAGAACAAACCCTGTAGCCCAGGTACTCTGGCTAATTAGGAACTTCTCTTGGGAACTGAAAGTAAAATTCAACAGTAAAGTTTTAAAATGCCTCGATAATCTCTTCTGTAAGGGGGTGGGGGGAAATATGTCATTCTTTTTGTTTTCTTTTTCTATTGTAGAAAAGGACACTATGGATGTGTGGTGCAACGGTCAAAAAATGGAAACAGCGGTACGTGATCATTTCCAAAGGCTTTTTCCTAGGGCAGATAACCAAAGCTTAGCAAAACAAGTCACAGAAGGGCATGTTACCTGGCTTCACCACAGTGTGTGAGCATAGGCTCAGCCAGCCACTACAGTATCAGCCTGTTCCTGGTGTCCTTTGCTGTTTTATAACTGACAGTGTTTCAGTTATGATGCCAAATGTCTGTTCAAGGATGAGCAATGCTTTTGTTTACAGTTTTTAGACAAACAAAACAAGCCTAAGTTGTTGTCCAGGGTTTTGGGGAGAGGGAGGAACTTGAGTTTGATGCAGGGCATAGAGATACTTCATCCAAACCTGCTCATGTTAGTGGTGACTGAAAGTTGAACATGTGGTCTGTTACAGCTCCGTACTTTGTTTCCAAGTAGAGATGGTCACTAACACGGCTTAAGAATCTCATTGGAACAAAGCAAATCTTTTGTCTTTCATCTGTATTAATTTTTATAGCAGGTTGACAGATAGAAGTCTTAATCTATTTGTCTTTTTATATTTTGATGGCTTTCAATATGCATACTGTTATAGAATCATACAATGGTTTAGTTGGAAGGAATCACTAGTCCAATGCCCCTGCAGTGAGCAGTGACATCCTCCACTAGATCAGGCTGCTGAGAGCCTTTTCAAGCCTGACCTTGAATATCTCCAGGGATGGGGCCTGAACTACCTCCCTGGGAAACCTCTTACAGTGTTCCACCACCCTTATGGTAAAGAATGTCTTCCTAACATTCAATGAAGATCTATTCTTCTGCAATTTAAAACCATTGCCCCCCTCCCATCACTACAGGCTGTTGTAAACACTCCTCCAGCCTTCTTCTATGTCCCCTCAGGTGCTGAAAGGCTGGTATTAAGTCTCCCCATCCAGGCTGACCAACCCCAGCTCCCTCAGCCTGGCTTCATATGAGAGGTGTTCCAGGCTGCTGATCATTTCTGTGGCCCTCCTCTGGACCCACTCCATCAGGTCCATGTCCTTCCTGTGTTGAGGGCTCCAGAGCTGGAGGCAGTACTCCAGGTGAGGTCTTACTCTAGAGATGAGCAAAGTGTCAGAATCACCTCTCTGGATCAGCTGGGCTATGTAGGCAACCTGATGCTATTGTAGGTTTCCCCATCCTTGAAGGATGTGCTTTCTTACCAGAGGGTTGTCATATTGATTACCACTGCCACAATCTCCTGGACAACTACAAATTGTAAAAGCAAGGGGTTTTGTACTTTGGAACAGGATGAAAAGATTGACCAAATGCTTCTTTCCTAGTCAGTGGAAGAAACACCCTCTCTCAGTAAACTGGAACTCCTGCTTTTGATGGTTCTCAGTCTTTTCTATCATGTAATAAATGCAGTAGGAGCTATTCTTGCAAGCTAGGAATACAGGTTTAGTTGTCAAACTGTGCTGCTGTAACAGCAGCACATGTATTTTTCTACTCTCTCAGAGATGATGACATAAATACAGCCATGCATGGCAAAATCTGTAACTGGAAGTAACTGAACTGCAGCAGGAGCTGTTTATCCAAAACACATAGGTATTAATTCAGGAATCACTTCATCCTGTTGTAGAAGACACCACTCAATACTTCATGTTTCACTGCCACTTCAGCACAGGTTTGTGTGAGACTTATTGGTTGTACCACACAACTCAGAAGGAAGCTATCTCTTCTGGTTTTGTTTTACTGTCAGGGACCAATGGGATTAATTCACAAACTCCAGCTTTACCATTTCTGACTGTGAAATTTTGATTGTCATCTAATACCCACTAGTCTTTAACTGGACGCTTTGACAAAGCCCTAGGATTCTGCAGCTTTGTTCAGGGTTTGTGCTGCATTGGTCACAGGTCCCCATGGCTACTCTGATGGTGGGAACTACACGTGATCCTGACTGTAGAAGCAGTCTGATGCACTGAAGCCTTTATTTTTACAAAAATAGCACATGTCTGTTCTGATTCTTGTCTCCTTTCTCCCAGGGTGAATTTGTGGAAGATGGGACTGAAACTCACTTCAGTGTTGGTGATCACAGCTGTTACATTAAGGCTGTCAGTAGTGGAAAACGAAAGGAAGGAATTATTCATACCCTTATTGTGGATGACAGAGAAATCCCAGAGGCTGTGGAGTAGCCTCTAGTTAACTGATTGCTGTAGGACTTAAGGTCAGGAATTCTCAATTACTGTGGTAATTATTTTCTTACGTACTACTTGGTACATCTAGTTTGTGCTGGGTTTATTTTCTAGTTTCTGTATATGAAATGATTCATTTTGAGGACCATATGGAAATAATTATATTCAACCTCTTGTATTACCAGTTTTTAAAAAACTATATATATATATGTAATATATATTATACTACTAAGTGCAGAGAACCTTGAACTGAAGTAGAAAACCATATACTAGGGAAAAAAAAAATCTTGCTCTAATAAAATGGAAGATAAATACTCCCTAAGACTGAATCCTTGCAAACTGTGGGTGTATGTGTGGAGGGAGGAGGAAGCATGTTCTGGGTATTCAGGTAAGCTGTTAAATGTTTTCTCAGTAAGAAGTTTATTAAACAGACTATCAAGGTTTAGCAGATGCAGTTAAGAAGAGTTACTGTTACCAGTACTTGTGTGACAGCATTAAAATAATACTTTGCTGGGAAAACTGTTCTTTATTCTGAGCAGGAGAAAACATGTTATGGTGTGCCAAAAATTCCTTAAGGTTTTCTGAAAACTGATACTTTGTTAGAGATTGTGGTTTAGGAACTCTGTACTGAGCTTTTTCAAAAGCAAACAGAAAACAAGTCCTGCCATGTAACTCCTTTAAAAAAACCCCCAACAAACATTCCTGAAACAAGCTGAAATAAGAGCTTACTCTTGGTCAATGCTCTCTGTCAAACCCTAAATCTGCCGCTGTGTGTTTTCCTGGCAGTAATGTGTGAATCGGGAAACGTGGAAAAACAGATCAGAAATGAAGGAAAAGAACTGGTTGCTTAAAATGGGAAAGTTGAAATAGAAATAGACTAACTCTGTTTTCAGGATTCCAAAACCAACCGTGGGATTTCTGTGAGAATAAGGCTCACTTAGAGACAGACTTCTATAACTTGATTTCTTTTGGATTTGTGAGTGGTTCCTACCACTATGACTGCTATCCTGGGAGCTGCAGGTGCAGACAAATCTGCTGAGAATTCATTAACCAATTGTTTTGAGTAGTTACACTGAACACTAGTTTCAGGGTTCAGACTGCCCTCCATTAGCACAGTATTTTTACATGTGGATGAAAGGCTTTTCTTACAATATGGTTGCTTTTGCTAGTTTTATTACAAGCCCTTCTCCCCAGATAATTACAGCTTTAGGCATGGGTGACTTCCGTTACAAACAGATGGGATAGGGACAGATGAGCCTTTAATTCTGTATTGCAGCACTGTTTAGGGCTATCACTGGTTGGTTTAAATGCTTCTGATTGAACAAATCCAGTAGATTTTAGTGGGAGGCAATAGGTATGTTTTAAACCCTATCCGTGTCAGGCATTTTCAGGCTTTAGTACAGAAAGTTTTAAGGCACCTGAGATCTGGACTGAAATCTCCTTTTACACAGACATAACAGCTCTTAGCCTTTTACATTTACTGCATCCAGCTCACTACAGAAGCAGTGTGGAGATACCTAGCTACAAGGTGGGAACTGTAAGATAGCTTTAAAAGATAGTGGTAAAGGTAGATTAGTTGAAGAGCAATTTCAAGCTATAGCTTGAACCAGTTCTCTATTACTTTGTAGCCTTCCAAAGAGATTGAACACCACTGAGAAACCTGAAGCTCACATAGAGTCCAAATCACATTCTTAGGACTGTATACAAAGTAACAGGTTAGCAGATAATGCAATTTTTATTCTTTATTTTGAATACAAGTATCTACAATGCTTAGAATATCTTAACTAATAAAAGGTGCAACGGCAACTACTGTTAGAAATCACAATGTATTGCCTCACATTTGTCAAAAGTGTGTATTTAATAGCATGCCCCTCAGCAGGACACAGTTTCCCCCTAATATTCACCTATTTGAGTCAAAAGAAATTCATAGAACCAAAGGCACAGCCAAGATTTCTTAGGTTCCATTAACATATGCAATATCTCAGATTAAGATAACGTAATGGAAGAATGACACCCTAGGCAAACAGCAATGGTATAGTTGCATGCTCAGAACATTTGAAGGCATAAATGATCAGATAGATGTTAAACTATGTTTTGTGATACTTCCCCTTCTGTTCCCCATCCACAGATAATTTTCTTCTAATCTCCTTAAGGTACTGAGTGACATTTTTTTGTTCATGGATATTGTGCAGTGGTTTGCACAGAGGCACTTGGATCACAGCATGTTAGTAGGTAGACCATCCTCTTTAAATACTAGACTTTGTTCTGAGGGGGTCTTCACTATAGCTACTACACTACTGGTAAATTCTTAAATCAGCATGCTGCTGGTTTGCTCAGCAGCCATATACCCCTCCCTCAGTTGAACACAAGTCAACAGATACTGTGGAAGGGCTGCAATACTGTTGAAAATGACAAAAGTGTCAGGATTGTTTACATTATCTACTAGGCTGTCATATACCTTAGTGGTATCTCCTTCCACTGCTGGTGGCATGATATAAGACTGCTTGCCTGTAGTGTATAAGCCTGTTAATACATCAGCCTCAAACACATACATTTTGGTGTCAGTTTTCCAGATATCTTTACCCTCAGTTAGGCTTTTCAGGTTCCTTTTAAAGTAGATGCCAGCTCCGTATTTTTGTTCTGGAAAAAGAAAGAAAAATTCTGGTAAGTAAAAAAAGCCTTTAACCATTGGTTCTTTGGGGGGGGGTGGGGATAGTACTAAGAGACTGCATCTGGATCCAGTGTCACACTTTGTTACTGCTCAGTGCATGCCATCCCTTGGAAATCAATCTGCATGAAGGGGCTCTGATGCTAGCACTGACCTCCCATTGAAATCATGAGCAATGACACCTGATGGCCATCTCAGTTTAACTGATACAGCAGTGATGACCATTCAGATGTAACTGTTAATCCAGCGACAGAAACATCAAGGTATATTTTATGTACATAAACACTTTAGTCATCGGGTACTGGGCACTGTAAAGTGCCAAAGAAGACAAGATTTTAATAATGCAAATCAAAAACAAAAACCCCCTTTCAGTTCATAATGAGTGTTGCATAAAAATGCTATTACGGTATCATGTGGAAAATGGCAAACTAAATTAGGCCACGATCCTGTTTATTGCTTAGTGTGAGATTGTGCCATGTACATTGCATAGACGAGGAAAGACAAATCTCTGCTTTCAGAACAGTTCAGTGCCTGAAGTCTCAATTCTGCATTTGACAAATCAAATATCCTACTTTCCACTTACTGCAGGAGGAACTGCTAAATACTTATTCTTTCCATTTCTGAAATCATCCATCTACTTTGCTGTCCAAAACAGTATTTCTGACACCATATCTTTCTTCCCAACCGTACTCCAGTCTGAACAGCAATGGGCTCTGAGTGTCGGCTGTCTCTGACGGGGCTGGGGCTACATCACCTTCAGAAGTGCCTGCCACCCTCAAGTATTCTGTGGTTCCTTTGAATGTGTGTTAAAGCACCAAGCTGCTGAATGTATGTTTGCAGGAAGTAAGTAAGGGTACTGACTTTAAAGGGTGACAAAATACAATACAATTGTGTGATGTGGTGTTATATTAACAATTCTGACACCAGTGTCTGGGCTAGACTAGAATCGAGGCTTATCCTCCCAGAGCCTTACTAGCTCTACATTACCAGGAAGGAAAACCAGGTACAACTGTAAATGAGTAAGTAAGCACATACGATTCTACATGTGGTAAGAACCAATTCTTGCTTAGGAATGCCATTTTTTCTGATTTTAGTCCAACTTCAGTACTCAGTCACTGTTCACTCTGATGAAAGATGACAAAGCATATTATTACCTGTTGGTGGAGAGTACATCCTGTGAAATCCCGTTTGGCACACTGAGCTGCAGAACTGAGCAGGGACATGCTGGTACAACTTGTGGGCTATCTTGGAGGTACCTTGTTCTTCAAGGCTTTTTTTCATTTGTTGGAATGCAGCAGATAAAAGGGGATTCTGTATCTTTTCAATCTGTAACGCAAGCAATAGTGTAGTATAAGCTAACAGAGACCAATATCCCTGAAATCCATGAGTGTTCTTGTTCAGGCTATGTTCTTCAATGTAAGAAACTTTGATACAGCTTGTATGTCTTGACCATGCAGTAGGTAAGGTATCTGAACTGTGCAACTGATGCACAGAAAAAAACATGTCACTAGCTCATGCTTCTCCCATGAGAATATATCTGATTACACAACAGATTATTAACCATATGTGAGAAATAGCTGTGTGGGTGCTGACAGCTTGATCTTGTAAAGAACTGCAAGTGTCCCATAAGGCATAGAGAACCTCAGCTGATGAGTATTTGCTTTTATTTCAATGTTAAATACCTTTTTCATACAAAAGGCCATTTGGCAGTCTGGTTGCCAGTTACCCACTGTTGCTACCAGGGCACACATCCCTGTTAACAAAATCTATTTTCTCTGTGTCGCACAGCATCCTCCTCCTCCTGTCCAGTAAAAGGCTGATACCCAAGCAAGATCCCAGCTTCAACACATTACTAATCTTACATCATAACTCTGATGAATTCAGTTGCTAACTTTTGGTGTCAAACGCACAAGAAAACAGACACTGCGTTGGTACCCTGCAGTGCTGTACTCATTCTAACAGACCAATCCTGTATTTCTCTAGAGTCCTATTAAGGAATATCTGAAACATAAAATAAGAGACAGGATATACTGAACTGTACAGCTGAAAGGTCTTTTTAGAATTGCAGTAGTTTTAGGGTTGGGGATAAATTTCAACCTACCACAAGCATGTAACCACACTTTTTGGACTGATTATTTGCATTATATTTAGAATACTTTTAAATTAATACTTAATACTTAATTAATACTTAATACTTAATACTTTAATACTTAATTAATACTTTTAATTAAGACTAAAGACTACATCTGTTTTAAGCATTAGGCTGTTTGGATCTTAACTTTTAAAAGCAATGTATTGAAATAGTTCATTTGAGCTTTTTAAGCATACGTTCAACACGTTAGTTCAAAGCCATAGCATAAATTCATGGTTTTTTTCCATTACTACTCTCTTTACCTTGAGAACACAAAGCCCAGCTTTTTCAAACTGTTTCTTCCTGTCTTTAAACTCCTGAAGGTGTGATTCCACCAGTGAGATCTGGATGCTTTTAGTATTTGTCTCGTAAAGCTGTTCTCCTGAAAGTTGACCTGCTTCTGATTGGCCTGGATACAAAGAAAGGAGTGAATTTTTCATAAAATACCTGAAGCAAAGGCAAGGAAGAAGGATCCAACACTTTGGTAATTTAGTTAAGAACAAAGAATGTTAAATATTCTCTCAAGTAATACCAGAGGCTAATATTGAGAGAGACTGCTATACAGAAAGAGGAGATAGAGATACAAATAAAAATCTATTAAATTTTTTGTGTTTAGCAAAGAAACCAGAGGGGGAAGCCAAGAAAAATCAAGTATCTTTTCCATTACATCTCTCCACAGCCTAAGTTCCATATGATGGGATCTATAGTAAAGGACTATACAAACACAAGGGGGAAAATGGATCACTCAGTAGATTCACTGTAATGCCACCAGTTCTATCAATTGTTAATGAAAGTCAAGGACTTTGCGGAACCATTAGTGGATCCTGCAGCAGGGATCCACCTGCAGTTAGCAAAATAGCTCCCTAAAGTTGTGTGTTAATCAAGTGCAAATTTTGTAAGTCTCCAGTGGCCAGTGAAGCTGTCCTGGAGGAAGCAGTGTTGCAGCTGGCTGTAGGACACTAGGCAGCCCCTGTATAAAATGTGCCCTACTGGGAGTACTGCCAAGGGAGTAACCAGAGCTAGCAAATTATCTTCCAGGGTCCCATGATAAAAGTATGGTAATATTGGTAATTAAAGCAGTGCTTAGTATGTGTGTGAAATGAATGCATGTCTGTCCTCAGCAATAACACAGGTAGATGGTGCGTTGTACTTAATTAGTCGCTCATTGAGTTTACATACCCATTAAGTGCAGCAGTTCCTCTTGTTTGGCTGTACTCTTCTCTTGCATACAAAGCAGTAATTTTTCAGTTGCAAGCACTGCATCAATCACAGCATCAGGAGGGCCTTGAAATTGCAGTCTTGCTTTTCCACCTTTCACCTCTTCTGATACATGTACACTGGCATGCTGCTCTTGAGATAGTTCTGCAAACTCTTCTCTACCAAGGCTAAAAATGTAGTTGTTTTCAATAACAGCACAGTGACTTTCCCAAATTTGTACCATGCTTTGGATCCACGATTCTGCTGCTTCCAATGCTGTTTGTATGTTCCCTTTAAGTTCAAGAACTGGTTTACTATTTTCAGTTACTTTTGCAGCCTGACTGCCTGATGTGGTACCTGAAAGAGAATGTTTTGTTTTATAAAAGTACTTTGAAAGAGTGAAAACCTTTCAAGTGCTGTCACAAACTTGTATATGTAATCCATGAGGTACAGTAGAAGAAATGCACTACTCTTCTGGTATGCTCAAACAAAACAAGAGATTAGATACCAGGAGGTAAAGCTCCAGGAAAAAAAAACAAACACAAAAAACCAACAACCAACCACACAGCAGAGTTGGTTTGCCTCCCACCAAATGATTTCCAAGGTAGGTACTGACAATTTTGTTTATGTTGAAATTCTTACAAAGGACTGCCCAATTCCATTCCTATCCATGCAAAGCATTAACACATTTTTGCCTCCCCCTTCCTCCAAGACACATGCAAATACTAACTTCTTTCTAAAGGAAATAGAAGAGTGCTCATTTACTTGAAGTACCCCTTCTGTTCATTACTTACTGAAACGATCACTTCTGTTGCAAGGTTGCCTTTTTTCCAGCTTCTGTGTTTTTGAATACAGTTTCTTCTGGAAAACCTTGAAAGAGAAAAGTTTAGGAGCAGTCTGCAGCCTCTGTTGTCAAATGTACAATTTTTCGCTTCAAAACTCTGTTAGATAAGCAGTTTACAGCTGCAGAGACACTACCCACTCCAAGTCTGAAATGGTTAACAGCTGACATGGGTTAGTTTTTACAAAATTTCATTGGGTACAATATCAAATATAATCCTGTTCTGTGTCTCCTAAGGCAAGACAGCTTACACACTTTACCAATTCCCTATGGTTGTGGCATACGTGTCCAGAGAAGGGCAACAAGGCTGGTGAGAGGCCTTGAGCACAAGCCCTGTGAGGAGAGGCTGAGGGAGCTGGGATTGTTTAGCCTGGAGAAGAGAAGGATCAGAGGTGACCTCATTGCTCTCTACAACTACCTGAAAGGTGGTTGTAGCCAGGAAGGGGTTGGTCTCTTCTCCCAGGCAACCAGCACCAGAACAAAGGGACAGAGTCTCAAGCTGCGCCAGGGGAGGTTTAGACTCGAAGTGAGGAAAAAGTTCTTCACTGAGCGAGTCGTTCGTCATTGGAATGGGCTGCCCAGGGAGGTGGTGGAGTCACCGTCCCTGGAGGTGTTCAAGGGGAGATTGGACGTGGCACTTGGTGCCATGGTCTAGTCATGAGGTCTGTGGTGACAGGTTGGACTCGATGATCTTTGAGGTCTCTTCCAGCCTGTGTGATACTGTGATATCTGGCACTCATGGAGTCACAGTAGATGAAGGTGTTCATTACTTGCAGTTAATTTATAATGAATCCTTCCTAAATTTTAAAATCCAGACTATTCCCATGCTTTTATCCCCAGGCTCCTCTTCACGATCACACATGGGATGTCTCTGAGAAGCTAAGCAATGCATTTGGCATCTGGCAAACTAACTTGCTTTCTTTTTTTCAGTGAAAGGAGTTCCTGCTGTGCCCTGATTATCATGATTATGTGATGAACACATAGCTGTGATAAAGCTTGCTTTAGAGTTTATGGGGATCTTACAGAATGTGGATCTGTAGAATTACAGAACAGTTTGTGTTGGGAAGGGCCTTCAAGATCATCTAGTTTGAAGCCCCTTCCACTTACTCGTGCACTCATTAAAAAGGGATGGTTGAAGTTAAATGGGAAGAAAAGCAAACTTGGTATTTTGCTAACAGGTGGCTATCTAAAATAGTTGTGTAGTAATCACAGCAGCCAGATATGGAAAATGGCCTACCACAGTTTAAATAATAACAACAACAATAATAACATTATTATTATTATTATTATTATTATTATTATTATTATTATTATTATTATTATTATTATTATTATTATTATTATTATTATTTTGTAACTCTTCTGTCATGTTAGGTCATCCAATGTGTCAATGTTTTACCCTATGAACTTCAAACCCCAAAAAATCATTAAAGAAATTTTCTCAGGACAACTAAATTTATTCCCTAAAGAGTTAAGAGGAGACACTCTTAAAGTTGCTGACAATTGTGAGAATTTCAGAGCTCCCTCCTCTTTTTATCACACCACAGGGTGAAGATTTTTGGTTTAGTGAAAATAAAAACTTGTAAAGATTAATAACAGCTGTCCATCAGAGAAACACTTTGATAAAGGGATCTGCTGCTTACAAATAGTAGTACAGAGTTCAGGTTATTTTAATTTGTAGTCTCCTATGGGATTATTTTTACAGTTTTGGATATTCCTTAGTAGTAGTTAACAAATTTGTTACCTCATAGGCTTCACAGGCATTTGGGCAAAAGACAAACTGCACGTCCATATTCCGCTCAGGGTGTTCCCTGGCAAAATTTAACACCTCTTCAATCATGATCTCTGCCACTGTATCAGCAGGTAGCATTGACAACCACTTCCCACCATTTGCTGGAAAAGAAACTGAGGAGGGAGATTTCTGGTTCTGGAAGTATTGCAAGCATTTTGTCACTGCAGTCCTTAATTCCTGCAAAAAAAAACCCAGGTGTTTTAGTCCTCGCATCACTCAACGTGAAAATCAGTTACAATCCAATTAACTAATCTTACCTCCCACAGTAACACCTTGTGCTTGTAAGGCTGCTCTACAACATGCAGTACCACCTTGCAGGGCAGGTTATACCCTTTTGTTGGTATCATTTCCATAAAGGATGAAGGACGTCCAAAATGAACCTTTAATTTGTCCTGAAGATGTGGACCTGCTTTTTGCAGCAGTCTTTCTGAGACAGGAGACTGAGGCTTGCCATTCAGAGACAGGTAGTTAACAACAGCTGTAGTCTGGAGGAAGAAAGTGCAGAGCTAAGCTTTAGCACACTTCAAGTTTATCATCTGAAAGCTTTGCTATTATAAAGAGCATTTTTAATTGCTTTTAAAAAAGCCTGACTGCAGTACATCTGCTGCCTGGAAGGTTTTTTTACTACTTTCTACTATGGCAAGGCAACATCAAAGTATGCACCTTGTAATGGCAGGAGATGTGTTTTGTTGGTTTTGGTTGGTTTTTTCAGAAACCAACAGCATACATAAGACCTGTTCAGGTCAGAGAATTACTCAACAGAATTACTACAGCAGCTGTAGAGGTGACCCATGCGCACCTCATCAAGTGCAGTTCTGAAGCCAGTTATCAGTGAGCAGAGGAGAACTATGGCTATGCCCCAGCCCATGCAGATGCTTCCCACATTAGGGCAGCGAGCACTTGTCACCAGAACAGTGGGGTCAGTGCACATCTACAGTTCTTCCAGCTTCCAGTGGAAACAGCCAATTGCTGTAGCAGGTCTTCTGTATTTAAAATTGAGTATGTAAAATGTGAAAAACTTTTTTACAGAAGGCTGATATCAGCAGCAATTGTTCTCATTGAAACAAATTTTGAAGTGTATTTTCCTGGTAGTTTTGAGGGCATGTTGGTACCTTTCAGTGCTGTAGCACTGGTTAACAAAATTAATGTCATCTTGGCAATCCTTTTCTCTCACATCAAAACAATGAACTTCCAAGTCAATTAAGGGACTTCTTAAAAGCTACGAATTCTTTAGAGATATAGTATTTGCTAAAAGCAAATGCCATCCCTGTGATGCAGCTTCCAGTCAGAGAGCTCTGTTGGACTACCATGGCTAAACTTGTACATTTTGCATTGGATTTTCTAGCTAAAAAGTTAGGGCCACAAGGATGATCAGAGGGCTGGAGCACCTCTCCTATGAGGACAGACTGAAAGAGTTGGGGCTGTTCAGTCTGGAGAAGAGAAGGCTCCAAGGTGACCTCATTGTGGCCTTCCAGTATCTGAAGGGGGCCTACAAGAAGGCTGGGGAGGGACTTCTTAGGATATCAGGTAGTGCTAGGACTAGGGGGAATGGAATGAAGCTGGAGGTGGGGAGATTCAGACTGGATGTGAGCAAGAAGTTCTTCACCATGAGAGGTGAAACCCTGGAATGGGTTGTCCAGGGAGGTGGTTGAGGCCCCGTCCCTGGAGGTGTTTAAGACCAGGCTGGATGAGGCTCTGGTCAGCCTGTGAGGTGTCCCTGGTGGAATTAAATGATCCTTGTGGTCCCTTCCAACTCTGACTGATTCTATGATTCTATTCTATGAAATGAACCAATTTAAATGATGGACTGTTTAAGGGTAAGGGGCACATGATCTGTACAGTCTGTGTGTACAACTTATTTTCAGCTGTTCCAGTGTTTGCTGATTGACTCCAGCAGTGGCATCTAAAAGAAAAAAAAATTACAGGAAAACACCCAGGACAAAAAGCAAGAGGAGACTCCTAAGGAATGCATGATAAAATGTGAATGTTCATGATGTTGTAATAAGATTAACATTAATATAAAGATATATTATTATTATTATTATTACTCATCCAGTCTTCAGCTGCTTCCTATTATACTGTAACAGGCTATATACCAAAAAAGCCCCAGGAAATTAAAATGTGTTAACATTTAATACCTATTTAGGAAAAAAAACCCAAACAACTCCTTGCCACTATAATGTATTTACCATGTGTAGAATAGAATAGAATAGAATAGACCAGGTTGGAAGAGACCTTCAAGATCATCGTGTCCAACCCATCAACCAATCCAATTCTCATCAGGCTGAGAAGGTTAACTATGCACCAATACTGGTGTTCTGAACTCCTGGGCATCAAATCCTGCCAAGACTTGGAGGCACTCCTCCATGTTCAGCATATTATGGGACAATCTTACCTTCTGCTCTTCAAGGAGTCCTTTTATAATGCGCAAGCGAATGCCTTCATGTTTAATGAAAGCTGAAGGGTACCTTGGTGGAGCTGAAGGAGTTCCCCAAAGCGAACTGGTATCACCCAGAATCTCTTCACAGGCCTTCCTCATTTCTGCAACTGTAGACTCACAAATGTTCACCAGGCGGATTTCCTTGAGACAGCTCGGTGGAATTGCTTCAACAAACTCCTTTATTGTTGTTACAATCACTTGAGCACACAAACGGACTGGGAAGCCAAAAATACCTGAACTCACTGCTGGGATAGCCACTGACTTTGTAGTACTTTCTGGAGCACTAACATGCTTCAGAACATTCTCAATAGCTTCCTGAAGTTGGTAGCAACATTTTTCATTCTCATAAACAGACCACCTCGGACCAACTACATGAATGATTTCCTTGCAAGGAAGCTTTCCTCCACCTGTTACTGCTATTTGGCCAGTTGAGAGTCTTCCATACTTTTGAATATGAAGGTTGCTTTGCCGTTGTATTTCTGGCCCTCCAGCATTCACAAGAGCTAAAGCAAGGCCTCCTGCATGTTCTAGGTGGTCATTGGCTGCATTCACCAACGCATCTACCTTGTGTCTTGTGAGATCATCCTTACAAACACAAAGGTCAATTCCTTGCTTTAGTTTTTTCTTGTATACTTCAACAGTGCATGCTGCACTTTCGAAGGCCAGGGTACAAGCAAACTTTTTGTAAATGACATCACTTAGACAGTCCTTTCTTTTCTTAAGAACTTCATAGGCATCTTTGTTGATGGGGACCATCAAGCTGTGCTCATCCATTACCATGCTCGCCCCTATGATAGAGAATTATATAAAGTGAAATAAAAGATGCTACTGTTAAAACATTGCTTTTTATATAGGAGTGTGATTTATAGGTCTCAATTTTACCATACTATCATTACTTACTAGTATTTTTGGCATAGTCTGAGCTTCTCTTTTCCCTTTTCATAGGCTTAGAAACCCCAGCTAAGCAAAGAAAGGCACTAAAAGATGATAACAACAGTATCACTGAACGTGTGGTGTCTTGAGGGTTTGGATTTGCCTTAGTTTACCTCAGGAGGAAGCTTGGTTAAGATGTGTCTCCTCCTGCTACTTGTTCTTGTCTCTTTCCTAATGTTTACTCTCCCCACCATTAGGCTGACACAACCATCATCAGGGACATGTTCTTAACTGAATCAGTGATATAATCTAAATTAAAAACAAACAAACCCACAACCAACACCACAGAACTTCACTGGATTTACACCACCAGCCTCAAGGACTGATGCAGCAGCACAACTGAATGGGCAGGGAATAAATGGTGAGGAGGAAAAAGGAGCAGAAGAGTGTGAGAGAAACGTCTTTGAAATAAATGCTGTTACAGGGCTTGGTTAACTGGCTGCAGAGCCACCATGATGCTGTGCTGCATTTGCCACTAAAACTCTAGCTGAGAAGGCAAATGTGAAAAGCCACACCATAACCAGGGCTTCAAAATGCTTGTAAAAGCAGAAAACGCCACATTATCCCCTTTGATCTTGTCCTGCTCAGAGGGCTGAAGGCGTGCTTGCCTCTCCCAGGCACGTGTCTGGTCTGCACTTAAAGCCCACAAGCATGTTCTTTCTTTGTGTGCAGCTGATGAATTCACTAGCGCTTTCAAAACTACTTTTAGGAAACAGAACGGTAAAGAACGGGGCAGTTTTTATATTGTCACTGTGACTATACAGCCCTCTTTTGGCAGATGTCAGCAGTACTGCATGCAGTAGTTCGGTGTAAAGCAACCTGAGTTTAACCATACTTTCCTCCAGGGTACGCTACCTACTTGTAAGAGCGGAACGTGTTGCACTTACGCAACACACACCCATTCGGTAAAACACTTCTGAGAACTTAGTCTCGAAAGAGAAACGCAGGCAAATTCTGATTAACAACGTTGATCCATAACCGTGTCTAATTTCACACATTTTAAGTTGCTCTTGGCTACTCGCCAGTGACGTTCCGCAGTTTGCTGGTGGGAGCTGGCAAATTTCAAGTTATATACAGGAACGTTCTTTGCAGATTGCTAAATGGAGGAGGGGGCTTACCTAAACTGCTCTTCCTTCCCCAGGTTATCGAACCGTAGCTCTGTGGGGAAGAAAAAAAAAAAAAAGAGAGAGAAAACACGCGTTACTGCCTGACGGGCTGCGCGCCTACAGGGGCAGTTCCGTTGCAGCAAAATCGGCAGCAACACCGTCTCACAAACGTGTATAAAGTTAGTGGGAAACTTTATTTAAAACGCTACTCAGGGGTGACGTTGCGCTGACCGGACCACCGCGGGGGAAGTTACCCCTCCCACAGCCTCCTTCAGCTCCAGCTGACCCACAACTGCGAGCAACCAGGAGCTTTTACTTCTCCCCAAGCTCGAGACCAGAGAGCAGTACCACACCAGTGCCTAAACCCCGTTCGCAGTGCGGTGCGTGCAGCGCGGAGAGCCCGTCCCGGCCTGTCGTCCCGACCTGTCGCCCCGACGCTCCCAGCCGCGGCCCCCCGCGCCTGTGAGGGAGGTGCTGCCCGGCAGAAAGCCAGCCCGCGGGGGTCAGGCGCCAGCCCGGCCACCCCAGCCCTGCTCCGTTACCTGGATAATCCCCATTAACCGGCACTGCGCGGTGCAGCCGTTTCCCCCTCAGAGGCGGGATCTGGTACGGGGTCCGGGGTGTGGAACCGCGGCCCCGAGCTGCGGAGCGGAAACGAAAGCGAAAGCGTCCAGCGGCGGGCATCATGGCGGCGTCCCCGCTCCTAGTGCAGCTCCGTCCCGTGCCCGACCCTAGCGAGAAGACGATACGCAAGGTCCATAGCTACTTTCAGTCAGGGAAGCGGTCGGGCGGCGGTGAATGCGAGGTGCGGACGGGCTCCGAGCCCGGCACCTACTGGGTGCAGTTCCAGAAGGAGCAAGGTAAGGGGGGCTGGGGCGGGCGGTGCGGGACGGTGTAGCGCGGTGCGGGACGGTGTAGCTCGGCGCGGCTCCGCAGGCGGCTCGGTCCGCGGCTTGGCAAGCCCTTGGCACTGAGGGGATGAGGGCGCGGATGGGGCTTCCCCGCGGCGCTCTTCGCACGCAGGGCTTGCACCCCTGTGAGAGGACAGTAAATGGCCGCCGAGGGCACCGTCCTGCGCCCGTGGTCAGTGCGGGCAAAGGGCACGTGGTATCTGTGGCCGCTTAGAGCCATCAAGTTTTCAGGTGGCTTTATCGACTTGGTCTGTCTGTTGCCAAATTACTGCAGATAAGAAGAATGTGGAATCCCGCACGGATCACATCTTGGAAATGGGTGGCAGACGGCTTAACATAGTTATCCAGCCCGTAGAGGGGAGCCTGAGCCAGAGCCCATTTACAGAGCAGGGAGACCCCAGCCACTCCATCCCTTCCAGCTCTTCCTCACCTCGGCAGGAGCAGCAGGCAGCCAGTGGCCATGGAGACACAGCCGGAGAACTAATTTCCAAAAAGGTATATCAGAAAAAGCGGTAATAAGCAGTGTCACAACTCGCCTTGCTTGTAATTCCACAAATCCTTTGCATTGCTTTATGTTGCACTTCAGTATTTCATATCAAGCAAATGTCAGCTGTGTTATCTTAATAAAATGAGTGTGGGGGGCAACTTTTGAGTGCTGGATCACAGGTCCAGGATCACAGATGTGAACCAGCAGTATGTTCTTGGCACATGCCAAACACTATACCCCAAAGCTGTGCCATGGCAGGTATCAGGGGTAGTATGCACCAAGGACTATGTGCAAAACATTGAAGAATTGCATGAGATTTGGGAGTCCTTCCAGCTACTCAGACTTCTGGCACTATTTCCGTATTCAGGCAGAATGATATGGCACCAATTTGTAGTTACAATTAAAGTTTTACCTTTTTTTAACAGGATTTTATGATTAACATGGCATAGAATTAATTATCTGAATGGCACAAGATTCCTACAATCAGAATCGGTGTAGTACAATTCCACAAGTAGTACAGGCCTGAATTTTGTAGCACAGTTTAGTTTGTTCTTTCTAATCACATGGACTAAAATCCACATAAAAAAGTACAAGTCGTTCGCTCAGCCCTTGGAGGAAGCAGAAGACAGTGGAGGTTCAGGAGATCACAGGTCTCACTGTCCATCAGCAGTCGCAGTCCAAGTTCCCACGTAGGACTTTGAACTGCTTGATTTTGTAGGCATTGCTCTGCATGCTGTTACGCTTCTGTGTTTGTGATGGGGTCATCACCAGCTGGTTGTGGGATACCTGGGATAAGGAGGGGAGTCTATGGCCTAGAGCCCATAGAATCATTGAATGCACTGGGTCAGAAGGGACCTTTAAAGGTCATCTAGTCCAAATTCCATGCACTAAGCCAGGACATCCCCAACTAACTCAGGTTGCTCAGAGCCCCATCAAGCCTGACCTTGTATGTATCTGGGGATGGGGCCTCTTAACACTTCTCTGAGCAACTTGTTCCAGCATTGCACCACCCTCATAGTAAAGAACTTCTTCCTAATGTCCAATCTAAATCTACCCTTCTCTAGTTTAAAATCATTGCCCCTTGTCCTAGTGCTATATGCCTTTGTAAATAGTCCCTCCCTGGCTTTCCTGTAGGCCCCTTTCAGGTACTCAAACATCGCAATTAGGTGTCCCCAGAACCTTCTCTTCCCCAGGATGAACAGCCCAAATCTGAGCCTCCACAGGAGCCTTGGGAATGATAGGGAGGGTGAAAAAAAAAAAGCCACACAACAACAAACACCTGTTTGCTTTGCCTGCTTGGTGTGCAGGACCGTTGGGACCTGATAATGGGGGGAAAAGGTACTAATAGGTGATCAACTCTGTCACAGAGAATGGCCAGCATTAAAAAAATTACATTAGTTATATTAACCTTATTACCCAGAGGACAGACTATTGGCCACAGTGTCAAACTAAGTAGCAAAGCTATTGTCTTTGGTCCTGCAATGCTGATGAGTAACGAAATTCATTTTTGCTGCTGACTTAAGATGACTCTACCTAGGTGTGTGTAATGGCAGTACACATGATAGAAAAGAAACACTGTGTGCAGGTGTGTCTATAGTGGTCTGGCCTTTACTCAAAATACAGAAGCAGCAATGAAAGAGGGCCTTAGAAGAAACAAATATTGGTATGTCTTTTTTTGACCTTCTTTTTTTTGGTTTTTTTTGTAATCTCTTTAGATATTTCTTACAGTATCTGCAACTTTGAATAGCAGTATGTTCTCTGAAGAGGAAAAGGAAAAAATTACCATTCTATGTCCAAATTTAAAAAGAGAAGGAAATCCTAGTATTGATGGCTGGGAGAAGCTGACAGGAGATTTTACAGATATTGAAAAAGCTTATCACTACTTTCAGGATATCCTGGCAGGCAATGACCCACGCCATGATTTTTCACAGTCTGAAAGCAAGAACGGTTTGAAAGCTGAAAATGATCTGGATACTGAAGAGCTGAATGTGGTTAGAGTTCCATCAGTTCTCTATGAATATTTCAGTTATGTTTTCCCCCAGAAAATCGAAGAAACATGCGAACGTTACAGAGTGTGTATCAGCAGTAAAGATGAAAGTGGAAACACATTACTGTGCTTCACTTCTGATAAAAGTCCTGCATCGATACAAACAGCTGTGGATTTTTTCATCAAAACTTTTCAGCGAAGTGTACTAAATCTGAAACAAGAAAAAATTCCAGTAGCAGACAGCCTCACAATAACTGACACAATAAGGAATTTAAATGCTAAGTTCAGTCATCTTCTTGTCAAGGAGGAAGGGAATTGTTTGTTACTCCGTGGTCCAGAGAGTGAGCTTTCAGACGCCAAAATATTTTTAGACAACCAAGCTGAAAAGAACATAAAAATGTCATCTGAATTGTACCAATACAAGAATGGAATTGAAGTAGATTCTTCTGTGTTTAAATTGTTTGAAACAATACTAAGCAAAGAAATTGAAGTTATTAAAGACAATTTTGATACAGTAATGGAAAAGAAAGAGAGTCCATGTGGCCAGAAGATGCTCATAGTATTTAGGCCTAGGATCAAAACTAATGATATGTCTTCACATGCTACTGAAAGTTTCATCAATGCACTTCAGAGCGCTTCTGCAATGTTAAGATCAAAACTTCCCAGTTCAAGGGTTTCAGAAGATCAGAATAAAAGAGTAAATGTACTACTGAATGGGAAACAATTAGAAGGTCAGCATGGAAAACTTAAGAAGGAAGGCAAATTCCATCTTAAAGCTGCTGAAAAGGACACTATGAATGTTCTTATCACTGAAGATTCACCGCAAACTGAAAAGAAGACACCACTGTCCTCTTATCCCAGCTATCAAGAAGCTACAAGAGCATCTGAGATAAAATACAGTGGCAGGCAAAAGAATAATCTATCTTCTGAAGGGCAGGCTGAGGCAAAGACAGAAGATGACAAGTGTCCAATTTGCATGGACAGAATTAATAATAAAGAAATACTGAGCAAGTGCAAACATGCCTTTTGCAAGAGTTGTGTCAAGAAAGCCATGAGTTATAAGAAAGCTTGTCCTGTGTGTCAGACTGCTTATGGACTTGTGGAAGGAGATCAACCGAAAGGAAGTATGTCAACTACCACGATCCCAGACTCTCTCCCTGGTTATCCCCATCATGGTACTATTGTGATTACATATGCTATGCAGAGTGGCATTCAAACTGTAAGTATGTGTGAAAATTCATAAAATACATTTCCCCATAATTTTAATGTATGCCCAGGAGAGGCATTTCTTACTGAGTATTTTTGAGTGTGATTAAGGAAGGAAGTAGGAATTTTTTTAAAGGTAGGAATTAAATAGTCAAAAGGTAACCCTTCGTTTTAGATGCACCAGGACAGAGCTACCTGTCTTTAACTGGTGTATTGGGAATAACTAAGATCAAATCCATGAAGTGGTATCGTGTAAACAAAATTTTGTGGGTGTAATGAGGATTCTCTGAGGCATTCTCCTGCCTGTTGACACCAGTGGACAAAAAATGAATAGTGTACTGGCTCGTAAACTTGCCAGATCAGAAATCAGCTTGTGTTGTATCATTAGTCATAGCTAGGGCAGAAAATGGGTTAAATTAAAAAGGGGTGAGGTGACATGTATTTGGGATAGCAAAGAGGAAGAAACATTTAACAATCGATGCATGAGTAGTAACAAGAAAATGTGAATGGCACATATTGTCTAATGAAAACAAAACACCTCAGAGTCAGGCTATGCCCTTATGAATCACAGAG
Organism: Dryobates pubescens; assembly: GCF_014839835.1. Taxonomy (NCBI): domain Eukaryota; kingdom Metazoa; phylum Chordata; class Aves; order Piciformes; family Picidae; genus Dryobates; species Dryobates pubescens. The sequence continues at coordinate 45,866,021 of NC_071613.1, read as the reverse complement.
AGGATAAAAAGTATTGGGAAAGCTGGGATGTCTGGTTTTCACACTTTTCAAAGTGTTTATCATGCACAGTGTGGTTTGGTTTTGTTTTTTCTGTACAACAGATCAACCATCCAAACCCAGGAAAACCTTATTCTGGAACTTATCGAATAGCATATTTACCTGACAATACAGAAGGGAGAGAAATTTTGCAGCTCCTCAGAAGAGCCTTTAATCAAAAACTGATTTTCACAGTGGGGCAGTCACGTACTACTGGTGAGGAAAATGTCATCACATGGAATGATATTCACCACAAAACTTCTAAAACTGGAGGACCTATCATGTAAGTAGTCTTTTCTTTATGTGATTTTGTTGGTACTTAGATGTGTCAGGAAGGCTGCCCTGAGTATTTTCCACATTAGAGCTTTTGGATTTTGTCCCTAACAAAGTGATTATGGAATGCTCTGGATCCAGACTTGAATGACCTTCACCAATTTGTACAGTCAGAACAAGGTGAGCTTAGTCTTCTGTTGCTTCTCAGGCTGTTTATTCAGCAGTGAGTTGTGTAAAGCACCTGCCCAGTTAACAGCTGCTCTAATTAGAAACTACTAGTACAGGACAGGATAGCAGGTTCTTGATAGCAGCTGAGATTGGAGTCCTGATCTTAGCCTCTTCTGTTACCTGCTGTTTTGCACCATTGTGATCCCAGTGAAGATGGCACTCGGAATCTGTAAAATGTCACCTGAAATTCTACCTGTTAGAGCTAACAGCAAGAAGAAAGAGATTGTATGGCTTTTTAAGTGCTAGGAACCTCGAGTTGCACAGCATTCCGTGGGTCTCTGATCAAAGCACAGGATACCATAGAAAGAGTTACCCCATTTTGGTCATTCAGTCCTGTTACACTGATTTTCTTAGCAAAAGACACCTCTGTTCAGCATTTTTCGATAGTTTGCTGCACTTCTAGATAAAGGCAAGGTTGTGCAGCAGTGGGAGCTGCCCACAGCACCTCTCTTGGAGTGAGCCGGCTGAATGTGTTGTGCGGCTGCAAGACACACACAGCATAGCCTGGGCCTGACCTGGTTAACTGTTAGGCATATCACCAGTTCCTTAATGTATAATGGTCTACCAGTCAGGACCACTATGTTGCACCTCTTAATGCACATTCACCTGACCCCTCATAAAGATTTGATTAACTACAGATAGTATCAGTAAACCGGGTCCTGGAAAAAGTCTTGATAGGCAAGAGGGAAGCTTGGGACATTTCAAGCATGCTGCAGCCTCCCAGGGGAAGGTTTCCTCCTGCAAGGTTTGTGTCTAGATCCTCCTTCCTGGGCTAGGATCGTAAAAATGCTGTTTAAGAGATACCTTACCCCTCCCTGCCCAAATACTCTTCCTGGTTATCTCTTGCTTCACACACACTTTGGTGATATGCTACTTACAGTCCAGAAGTACCATTATATTTGTGTTGTGAGTGCTTGCTTGGGTATACTTCAGGTCTGATTTTCAGAAAGTTGCATGCCCTAGTGCCCTGTCATTTTCAAGTGAGACAGCAAACATCTTTATCAGGTTCTTGGTATCTGGTTGAAACAACCAAATTCATCAGCTCCTTTTCTTAAGCTTTTAGCTTTACCCTCTCTATACCACCTCCCTGCCCAGCAAGTAGGGTCTCTTTTCTCTGTAGAATAAGTAAGTGCATAACATTTGTGAAATGTTTTAAGAGATTTTGATGAGAAGGTTCTGTAGAACTGTCAAGTGTTTCATTGCAGAAGAAGCCCTAACAATTCTTTTCTCACTCTTCTAGTTTTGGTTACCCTGATCCTGATTATCTGCAGCGAGTTCGTTCAGAATTGAAAGCAAAAGGAATCGAGTAAAGAAATTTATCATCTGTCAGCTCTTAAGTGTCCTGAACATGTAGCGGGTAATTTACTGGTCAAGTACTAAGAAGAAAGAATTTACTTTGTTCAGCTGTGTTAAAGCTCTTCATTTCTCAGTCACCTAAGAAAAGAAACCTTTTCTTATCAAACAATACGTTCTTTTTACACACAGCATCAGTCCTTACTGCACGTATCAAAGTGTGTACCTCATTTTACCAGTTAATCTGACTTGCATTTTTTCTCTCTTCAGTTTGACCACCAAAACCAGTAGATCCACTACTACCTTTTATCTGATCAAACACTTGATTTTAGTTTTGTCTTACTATGTCTGTCCTCATGGATAGCATCATGTAACCCATCTGTTGGAAAATTTGTATGCAGCTGTTAGAATATCAGCTTTGATCAGGCTATGATCTTCTGCTTCTTTTTCTTTGCAGGGTAGAAATAGCATTAGTGGTTTGGACTTTTGAACATGGAATTAGTATGGATAATGTGTAAGGGGGTATGTGGGCGCTGCTGCATCTTTAATCCTGCACAAGAACTGCATTGGAGCAATTGAAGGCTAACAGCACTGGTGGCTGGCTGAGATAAGGGGGTTCAGGTTCTGTTTCTTTCATTGTTTAAGCTTAAACACAACTTCTAAGTCATGTTTGCAACTACAAAGCAATATTTTTCTCATTGCTTCCAATATATGGTTTGAATTGTTACTACTCTGCACTCTCTAAATAGCCTGCTAATTACTTTTGTAGTGGTGTGAAGTAGCTTTCACTTACTGCTGTTAGTGGGTTAAACCATGTTAAGCTATTAAATATAACAAATAAAATATCATATTTTCAGTCCTGCATTCTTCTGTAAAGCTTTTCCCTTCTGTTTTAGATATTTATAGTCATACAGAAATTTAATTTAAAAAAAATAAATAATGGGGATGCTTCTCAGCAACACCACCATTTGAGGTGATTTGGACCTCATACCACTTTGGTTTTGTGAGATTCCCACATTGTGACTAGGCAGCAGTACTGTAGTACCCTGACTTTCATAGTATTGGGCACTGCTTTCTCTGTGGCTTGGGATGTCTTTCCTACTGTGGTTTAGTTTTACCACGTTTGTTTTCACAAAGGTAGATACCAACATTACACTTCTAAGTGACTGTTCTTTTCTGCACACTGAAACAAGCTGTGGAGATCAACATCACCCCGCCCCCAGTACTTTCGGTCTCATTTTCCCTTCTCTTCCAGTAAATCATTCCACTGAGGTCAGACTCTTTATCTCCCATTTTATCTGTGAGTTTTGCAGCAGAGATCTATTGACTCTCACTGAAAGCTCCCAAGCCTTTATTCTATAGCCAGTTGCTGAGACCTGTAGTTTCTAATCACAGTTTAAGACCCAATCTACCCGACTTGCAACCAAGGTCAGATACTTTGTCTGTGTTACAGCAAGGGGAGGAAGCATGCACCTGGGCTAGCTGAAACGAAAGATGACCCACAAAACAAAGGCATTCCCCTGGATCCCCTCAGCAGTGTGTCTGACTACACCTATTTAGCTGACCCCTATCATCTTTAATGACATTTGGTTATTAATCATTTCCTCAGCGGACTTGCAGTAAAGTTAGAGGGAGATGGTTTCACAAATCTGCTATTTTAGTGTCTCATATTTGAGCACATTAGTAAAATATGCATCAATAAGTAGCTGGAAACTTCACAATGGCCAAGTCCTGAGAACTCAATTGAAAAAGTCTTGAGTCTGCTGACAGTCTTTTCTCTGCGATCTTGAGTAGTCAGTTATACAACTAGTTCTGAGGCAGCATGATGGAAAAGGGCAATTTTACTTTCCGTCGCAACTTGTTTTGCGTGCCACGGGACGCTGTCCGAGGGCTGTGGAGGCGATACTCGGCCCGCCGAGAAGAGGGCGGCGGGGATGAAGGGGGCCCTTCAGTCCGCGGGGCGGGGCCCGGCGCCGCCGAGTTTCATCGAAGAAAGGAAACCGAAAGCAAAAGGGCAACGGGAAATTGTAGAGGTGGCCATGGCAGGGCAGCAGCCGGGTGGCTTCCCGCTGCTGGTGCGCGGCGACTGGGGCGCCGCCGACCCGCCGCATGCCCTGAAGAAGAAGCTTCTCTGCTACTTCCAGAGCCAGAAGCGCTCGGGCGGCGGCGAGTGCGAGTTGCGGACCGGGACCGGGTACGTCCTCGTCTGCTTCGCCCTCCCCGACGGTAAGCGCTTGGGACGGGGAGGGGGCACTAATGGCCGCTGCCCACGTTTCGGGGAGGGGATGGCGGCCACTGCCGCCTTCCCTCACCAGTGCCTGTGGTGTTGGCAGTGAGACAGCGGGTGCTCGAACAGCGGGTCCATGAGCTCGAGTGGGGACCCAGGAAGCGGCTGTCGCTGGTCGTCACCGAGCTGCCGGTGGATGGAGACCCCGCGCAGGTGAGGCGGACGGCGCCATGCTGGGAGGGGTGGGCGAGCGGAGCCTCGGGTAATCGCTCTTCTCTCTTTCTGCTTCCAGGAGATCGGACCGGCCGGCGGGGCCGCGGCGCCAGGTAAGGGTCTGTGTGAGGGGATGCACCCCTCGGCTCAGCTGTACAGAGTGCTGGCCCGGGGAGGCCGGGCGGAAGGGTCGCAGGACCGATGTCCTAGCCGTCTGCTCGACTAGTGCTTGGCCAGGCTGGCGCTGGGCCAGCCTGGCCACCGGCAGAGCTCTCTTTCGTTTTCTAACCCGCAAAATTAAATTAATTTCATAAAGCAGAGCCATTAAGGAAACTCCACGGTCATGCGTAAAAGCTCAACAATGAACTTCCCGTGAAGTTTTTGTTGTGGTTCCAGCTGGCATCGAATGTATTCTATTCTCCCCGCGGGCCTGACTTTGGCAGTCACACCTAGCACGCTTATTTCTACACGCACATTCCTCATTTGTGCAAATTAGGATGGTGCACGGGTAAGAGAGACGGTGCAGACTAGAATAGCAGCAGCCTGGCAGCTGTCACTGTTATCTTTGGATTTCAAATTTAGCTGTGCAATGAGACTTGGGTCTCAGATCTTGCACACCAACAAGACAGTATAGTCATGTTCTGTTTCTTAAGCACATGCATGTATATTTGATTTCCTGGAATATTCATAAATATATTATTTCCTGGAATGAATTGACATATTTACATATTTATTATGTATATGCAGTGCATATCTCTGATGGTATCTAAGTGGTGGTCTTTAAGGGGTCTTACATGGTGTCTTTTGGTTGAACATTAGCAATGAGTTTGCAGTTTGCTGGAATTTCCTAACTTGTGTCTAAGGATTGCCTCATTTGGGCTGGTTTGCTTCCTTATCAAAGAAGTAAGGTTTCTCCCTATCTATTGTTTGTGATGAGAACACCTCTATCTTGGAGAACATTTGTGACCTTGGGGGAAAAAAACTATTCCCACAGTTGCTATTTGTTAGCAAATCTTCATTTCCACTGATCTGAATTCTTTATTGTCATGATAGATGCTTTTATAGAAGTACCTGGTTTCTAAAGGTGTTTCCCTTCAGAGGAGGAGTGTTCTCAACAGGTCTCTTGTTTGACTGCACAGTTTTTGTATGAGGATGGTGTTGCATGGGAGAACCTGCTCACGGTGTTCATGCAGTGTGACCATGTGCTAGTTTGATTTTGATTCTGAGCCTGAAGTTTCTTAACCTTCAAGAGGGTTTCTGCAACCACATTCAACATATGGTTTAAAATGTGGAATACATGGACTTCTATGATTCTGGAGCTGTCAAATAAAACTAAATTCAAGCTGTGCTAGTTCCTGGGTCTATAAGAGTGTGACCTTTTTCTTTTTGAAGGACCCAGTAACTGAGAAATCATTGTCACTTATCCCTAGCTAATGAATCCCAGGTGTTTCTTCCCACCTGCCAGAATAAGGAGGCTTCTGCGTGCACTCTGCAGGAAAAGACAGGTAAGTTTGCCACTTTCCAAGGAGAGAACAGTGTATTCTTCATTGATTTGCACTGCTGCAATAGTGCTTGTGATGTTTTGTCTATAATCACGACAAAATCATGATCTCAGGCTAAAATAAAGAAATTAGGTGGGTTTGGGGTTTTTTTTGGTCCTTCTATGAGTCCCTCTAGGAAACTCCTCACTTCACTGGCTGCCTTAGACAGTTCTGTTCCTTAGGAAGACTATGCAATGGATAGTGACCTTTGTTGATGGTAAGGCTGTCCTATCCAGACCTTCTCAGATGTCACCAGTGCTGCCAGGGTGATCTCTGATAGAACAGTAGTAGCTGTGTATGCTAGAGCTCCTGTGGCAGCCAACGTGTAGACCCATGGTGACCCACAGCAGTGGCTGGAGCTGTAAATGGAGAAGGTGCACAGGCAGAAGAATAATGGTTTCCCAGATTCGTGAAGCTTTCATAGCCATTACTTCTGCTGTCCTTATCCGATGATGAATGGAAGTTTTTTCTCCACTTGTTGATGGACAACTCATGCTGGTGATATGCTCAGCTCATTTGGGATTTAAAAGTTGTTTTGGAAAAGAAACAACCACCTGAATCAGTGTTTATTTGCCTATTCTTTTCCTGCTCTTACCTATAATCTGAACAAAATAGATGTGAAAGCTTGGAAGATAATAAGCTTTTTTCTTAACTTTTGCCTAAGTACCCAGGCATCCAGAATGTGATCTTTCATTACAGAATCATGTGAGAAATTGGAAGCAGAAAAAGCAACCTCTAGGAAATCTATCATAGTAACCACTGCCTTTGGGGAGGAAATAGAAGATGAGGTTGTGGAAATGTACTTTGAAAATAAAAAGAAGTCTGGTGGAGGGACCATTGAGTCCTACGTCAAAAAGGATCAGCAAATTATCATTACTTTTCAGGATGAGGAAGGTATGATCTTATGGGTGTTGTATTCCTAAAGCTTCCTGTTGAAAATAGGCCTTTGCTGGTGCTGGATCTCTGGGCATTGCTTCAGAAGAAATGTTGTATTGTTCCCAAAGGGTGACAGGATACAAAAGGAATGTGCCTGTCTCTCTAATGCAGACATAGGCTTATAAAGGCACAGGGAAAGAAATGGTTCTCTAGACACATCCCAAATGCCTGATCAAGGCTCACAGAGATTTAATGCAGAAAAAATGATGAGTGCTGCAGAAAAAGTAAGCTTTAATTCTTGATCAGGAGACTGGATAAAGCATAGTAGAATGCTAACTGCAGATCATGGGGAAGTATTATTTTGTTCATATGTTATTTGATACTTCATATTCATTTCAGTTGCCAAGGTTTAGGAGATTGGGAAGAAATGAGAAAGTAAATACTGTGTAAAACAGAGCACTGAGCAGGCAGAGAATTGTTTTAAAGTAACCTGAATGTATTTGTAATGTTCCTGTGTTTTCCTTTACACTAAAGTGCTGTTGGCCACTTGTCAGTGTGTGAAGGATGTATGCAAAAAGAGGGAAGGATTTATGCAGGAGAAATAGTTAATATGGTTAAATATTTCACTGTTAACTGTATTTGACTGTTTTAGTGAGTAAAATAAGCAGGATGGAAACTCCTTTATTTGTGATTTATTAGGTATTGTATCTGGAGAACAGTGTCTTCCACTTCAGAGTAGTAGAAAGGAGGTAGCACTTATCTGAAAAAGTAGCTTTTTTTTTCCCTTCAGGAAGATTTGGTACATGTAGATAGTAGAGTAGCTTTCACAATGAGCCTGACTTTTGATGTAGCTTCAATTGTGATACAAGAGAGAATCAGCTGGCCAGATTTTTAAGGGAGAGTGTAGTTTAACATGTTGCTCTGCTGTGGTGGAAAGGGAAGGTAGATCACTTCTTTCTTTGTTTTCATGGGGAACTAGATGCCCAAGAAGTTTTGCAAAAGAAGCATCACTCTGTGAAGAAAATTGGTCTGTTTGTGAAGCCACTTGAAGTGGAGGAGTCTCAAGAATCCCAGCTTCCCCACAGAGTTGTGCTCGAAAATGTGCAGGAGACGACAAAAGAGTGCATGTTAATTATGCTGATAGAGAATGTCAGTGGCTTGTCAGAGGATGATGGTGACTTCAGTGTGGAAATGATACCTGAATTACATGCTGCTGTGGTTACTTTCACTGGAAATACTGGTAAGAAGGAGTTAAGAGTTGTGGATCTTTCTTATTAGCAGCTTGTGTGTGTGTGTGTGAGGGAGACTGAGCAGGAAAATTAATGCTTTCTGTTGTAGATATGAGGTTTATTCTGATGTTGCCTCATCTAAATGACTGTTTACTAAAGTTAATGACATTCTTTTTATCAGCAAGGTATGGAGGCCAGTGTAAAAGACCCAGCTCTGATTCAGATAGTAAACAGAACAGGTAGGATGAAAAACAAACTCTAACTTTATACAAGCAACAAAAGGTTATTCTTGGTCTTGGAATAGATGATAAAGGCTCTCCTTGCCAAAAGTGTTACATGTCTAGTGAGTTTGTATGGATTTGAGGGGGGAAGAAAGAAAAAGTACATGGGAGAGATCTTGTTAAGGTTGTTAAATACACTGCATCAAGCTTGGGTAATCTACTGTAACAGATTAGAGGCTGGGAGAGGATTAGGGAAGCAGCATCTTCTTACAGCTCTGCTCTAGATACCTGCTGTGGCTGTTGCCACCAGGCTAGGTGGACCCTGGGATGCTGAGGTAAGTCCATCTATCCTTGAGCAGAGTAGCAGCTGTGTTTTGTGAAGCATGGTACCAACCCTGTATGCTTTGCCTGGTGCTGCATAACCAGCCAGTGGTTAGGCTACTGCATGCCCCCTGTGTGTTTTAGTGTGTTTGATGTTATATAGTTTCTCTTCTGCTTGATTAGTGATTGATGACAAAGGCATTTTCTAGGTGATAGAGATATGCCTGCTCCTATTTCTCACCAGTGAGAGGTTGGAGTGGGGACTTCCTGATTAACTTATGGCTGGTATTGTTAACAAATTCCATCCTAGGACATGGGCAACAGTCAATGGTATGACAAAACCAGATTCAGAGCCTATGCCATAGCTGGTGCTGTTGAGATAACAGCACTACATTACCACGAGAGCTCTATCAAAATGACAGCAGTGAGCTGATTCCAGGATTCTTTGAATGTTGCTGTACTTTTGAGGACAAGGTGATTTCATGTGTGTGATTCTGGGTGTGGAGGTGAGACAAAAAGAAAGTGAGAATTTTGTGTGGAAAAAATTGTGAATGTTTTTAGAAGGTAGAATGTGGTTAAAACAAATTATGTGCCACTTAAAATCTACTTTGTGGGAATAGTTTTGTTACTGTTAACATGCAAGAATGAAGATACCCAGAAATCTTGGAGATGTAAAAGAATTAGTGGTATATAACTAAACTAAAGGAGTTTCTAGTCTCAGAGAAGGCATAGGGTTTTCTGCTTTGGAAGCCAGAAATTATTTGCCTCTCATCTTGTGATCCAGTCCTGAAAATTTTAGCATGTAAGTAGATCCTTTGACTATTTAATTGTGTTTGCCTGATAGATGTAAAAGTGACTTCACTTTCTTTTACTGTGATGATAACAGGGTGGAAAAAATTGCCAAAAGTAGTATTTGTTTATTGTAAAACAGAGTCCAAATTTGAACTGCTGACTTCTGTTTGATTAGTTGTGTGCAAAGCCAAAGTAGAAAAACTAGTGACAAATTCTGGCTGGAGTAGCTGCAGTCAGTAATTCTGGTCAGGCACCTGGTGAATAGTAGGTAACAAATACTGAGTGTGTGGGAAGAAGTAGTTTTGTGGGACCCTCTAAGTTGATGGCTGCTTCATAATTCAGTGCTTTGGTCAATGCACACACAGGTAGTTTGCTAACCTCATAGTAGAAAAGTGAGCTACTAATTTGCTCTTGGTTGTTTGTTTTTGTTTCCTTCTCTTTCTAGCTGAAAGGAAATTTACTGAAAATCTTAATCAAAACCGTAGAGCAAAGCAACAAAATATTACTGCACGGTGCCTTGAGCTAACAAATTGTGTTAGGGTTGAAAATATACCACCTGGCACACCCACTGACTATATAACTGTCTACTTTGAAAACAAGAAGAATGGAGGTGCCCAAGTGATATGTGTTCAGCAACTGCCTGATGAAGAAGCAGCTATCGTTACATTCAGTGACCATAAAGGTAATGCAGAAATATGAAGCCTATGGCAGGGGGGGTGGAACTAGATGATCCTTGTGGTCCCTTCCAACCCTGACTGATTCTATGATAATGATAGGACTAGGGAGTATGGAACAAAAATAGAAATGGGTAGATTCAGATTGGATGTTAGGAAGAAGTTCTTCACCATGAGGGTGGTGAAACACTGGAACAAGTTGCCCAAGGAGGTGGTAGAAGCTTCATCCCTGAAGGTTTTTAAGGCCAGGCTGGCTGTGGCTCTGAGCAGCTTGATCTAGTGTGAGGTGTCCCTGCCCATGGCAGCGGGGTTGGAACTAGAGGATCTTTGAGGTCCCTTCCAACCCTAACGATTCTATGATTCTGTTTGAAGTCCTTATGATCAAACTGCAGATTTTCCAGTGAAACAGAGTACTTTGCCCTCATGAAAGAGCACATCTGTTGCTTTGTCAGCAGGTCTCTGCTAACTGGAGTGCAAGCTTACGTTCCGGATGACCTGGGTAGGAATTTGTTTTCCTTTTTTTTGCACAGTTTTTCACTCAAGCCTTGATGCTTACAGAGTTCAGGCTACAGTTTGGGTTCAATAGAGAAATTACTGCCCTATATAATGCAGGAGACTTCTTCCCCTAGCTCCTACCACCATCTGCCCCTGGCTTGTCAGAGGACAATATTTTGGACAGCTTTTTGTCTGTAAACCAGGGATTGTGGCTTATCTAGCCAGCAATGGAAATGTGGGGATCTGTGGAAGATGGAGGACGAGGAGGAAGCTGGAGGCATTGCAATGAAGGGGAGATTAGAAGGAAATAGGTACTCTTTTGGGGGCAAATGGAGGAGCTTTGATTTGATACAGCTGAGTAACAGCCCAGACAACTACTGAGTTGGGCACTTCAGGTACAGCAGGTGACAGAAGCAGGGGCAGAGACAGTCCATACCTCCTTTTGGAGGTAGATGTGTTGGTTCTTAACTGTCCCTCTCTACCAGTTTTTTTGGTATTTAGAAGCAGGAACTCTTTAAATAATTTTGAATTCTATCTGGGAAGGGGAGGAAAATTCATGTAAAACTATTCTTAGACATACAGACATGTAGAAATCAAAGTTTAAAAAAATCTTTGGGTTTAAGTGCTAGCACTAACTGTTTGGGGTTTTGTTTGATTGTTTTAGATGTGACCAATATCCTGGCAAATCAGCATTCACTCAACAAAACACCAGTCTCTGTCTACCCTTACTACACCTCACTGGAAACAGCTCTATATGGAAAGGAAGGGCCACAAATAAAGACGCCAGATCCGGTTACATTGCCTCTGGATTTCTATATCTGGTGTTACTTGCAGATCAATAACAGGCTAGTTGAGGCAATAAGCTGTGAAATGTCAAAGTGTAATTGTGTGCTAACATGGCCTGAACCCCAGTGTGCAGAACCAAAAGTTACTTTGCATCCTTCGGACGCTCTGTATGAGCGGAAGAGATCGGTAGCTCAGTTGGTCAAGACATGGAAAGAAGAAGTTTCCACCGCGTTTTCACAGAGCATATCAAAGTATGAAGCAATTGAATGTCAAGTAAATGCAGAGGTGTGGGATGCCATTAAAAACAGCTTTACCCACGATGAAGTTATGATAATCCCATGTCTTTCCAATGAGTTACTTGTTCTAGTGGGTGAAAGAAGAGTTGTGAGCAATGTTGAACAACAACTGAAGATTTTGATAGAAAAAGCCACCAGAGAAATTGAAAGAGAAAAGCGAAGAACTGAAGCAATGGTGATGATGAGTCCAGGGGAACATGCAATTTTACAGACTGCTGGTCTGCAAGAAAAAATTTGTATGGAGTTCCCAGCCCTGCAGATGACTTACGATTGTTTGCAGAAGAGAATTAACCTGTGTGGGGTGCCTGAGGAAGTCTATAAAGTAAAAGGGGAAATATTGGAGAATATACGCAAAATGGCAAGGAAAACAGTTAATATCCACCCAAATATTTTCACGTTTTTAGAGCATGTTGATAATGAAACCCTGTCACAGAGCCTGTTTATGTCAAAACAAATTGGTGCCTTTTATGAGCTTAGCAAAGGAGACATCATCTTGAAAGGGAATACTCCTGAGGATCTTGTAAAAGCAGAAGAAGAAATAAAGAAGGAACTGGACTACAAAACCATTGCTGTGGAGGATGGGTCTGTGCTCCAGAAGAAGGAATGGAGGATACTTACTGAGCAGAACTGCTCTAACAGAGCTGTAACAGTCACTCAGGCAGAGAGTCAGGTCGTCATTGCTGGCTGTTCTCAAGCAGTAGCAAAAGCCTTTGAGGAGCTTTTTACCTTTATAGATGAAAACACGCACATAGTGAAGGTCATTGGAGGAAGGCCTACGGTGGTCATGATGTTTGTTGAGAAAGAGAAGGGCAGTGCTTGGAAACCCTTGCAGAATGAAGGTGTGAAAGTTAACTTCAGCACACAGAAGAAACGTAGAGTTGTATCTTTGAGTGGGCCAAGAAGAGAAGTGCTGAAGGGAGTTAGCCTAGTTGAGCAAATTCTGTCTGGCCTGCATTATAAGAGTGTAGTAATTGAAAATCCAGGAGCCAAGTCGTACTTCAAAGAGCGAGAACGCTTTTTTGCTGCCACTGCAAATCAAGACTTTAAGTGTCTAATCAGGCTGGAAGAGGAATCAGAAGAACAGCTGAAAGAAAAACAGGAACATAGTAATACAGGGAAGCCCTACATGCAGGTGACCTTAGGTGGAATTGTAATAGCAGTTTATAAAGCTGACTTGTGCACTCATCCTGCTGATGCTGTGGTAAATTCAGCTAATGAAAACTTAATGCACGCTGGGGGCCTTGCTGGTGCACTGTCAAAGGCAGCTGGTCCAGAGCTGCAGCAGGAGTGTGATAAGCTGGTGAGGGAGAAGGGGGCTTTGCACCCTGGGTGTGCAGTTATCACGAGGGCCGGAAAACTCCCCTGCAAGAACGTCATCCACGCTGTTGGGCCTAGATGGAGGCAGGATGAAGGAGAGAAGTGTGTATTCTTGTTGAAAAAGACAGTGAAGAAATGTCTACAACTAGCTGAAGAATTTAATCATTGTTCCATAGCCCTTCCTGCTGTAAGTGCAGGGATTTTTGGCTTCCCTCTGGAACTATGTACGTGTTCAATTGTATCCTCCATCAAGGAGACCTTGGAAGCATCCATGGGGGAGAGCAGCTTGAAGGAGGTTCATCTTGTTGGTATTGCACAGGATTACACTGAGGCTTTCAGCAAGGCACTGAAAAAAGTGTTTTCAGATTGTTCATCTTCCAACAAGTCACTGCCTCAGCCTCAGCCTCAGCCTCAGCAAAGCAAAATTTCTCAAAATACAAAGAATTTCCCATTGGTAACAACTGAGGAAGGCCTTCACATCCTTCTGAAAGAAGGAAGCATTGAAGATGCTAAAGTAAGTGTTTTAAATTATCAGCTTTTAAAATACTAAGTACTTTTTTTTTTTCTTTAAAGAAGCAACAAATGAGCACACACACACACAAAGACCACCCTTAGACCAACTAGCAATGTAGCAGGTTTGACAGGAGCTGAAATTGGTACCACTGCTGATGATAAGAATTGCAATTAGATGACTGTCTTGCGTGATAGAGACAGATGACTGCGCAGTACTCATCTACTGTGCATTTCTCATCTACTGATAGAGGCACATGGATCCCTGTGGGACATGCTGCATTATGGTTTATCAGAAGCAGCTGAGGTCAACAGGAGTGTTTCTGGACTCTGAATCTCCCTGACCCTACCTTGATGGGCGGGAACTACCTGCATGCGGTGCTGACCTTCCCAGAAATCCTGATTGTGAGAGTATGGTGCTAAGGTGAAAGCAAAAGAGGGTGCTTGGTGTTGGTTAGTGTCAGTACCCTGCTGCAGATGAGTGAGTGGGTTGCTTCCAGGTCCACTGTGGTCCTGATGCTGCACAGATGTGCATCTGACCATGGGCCTTCAGCCAGTCTGCTTCTCCCTGCACCTGTAGGATATTCATCTGGGGAACTATTTCTCATTATGTCATTGGTGAAAACTGGCACAAAATGTGCAGTTTCTTTTGTATTTCCTCTGGAAAAGCAACTTCTTCAGTTGACTTCCATTAGCCTCTGATACTGAATTGCTGTTGTTGGGCTGATAGCAACTTTACTGAGATCACTGATAGTAGAAGCAACTCTTTTCAGAATTGTTTCTGTAGTGGCCAAGAAATCCTTTCAGGCATGGATTCAACCCACAGCTTGTGCATGCAGATCCTCTAGTTGGCCAGGACAAAGTATGTGTATGGAGGCTCTTTATGAGGAGCTGAGTGTAGTGCTTGACACAATGTTCAAAGCCCTTTTTATTTCTCTCCCTTCTAAGTTACTGCTTTTCTCACTTCTTAGCTTTCCTTTGGTCTTGTTTGTCTTCAGCTTGTCTCTGGAGCAGTTGTGCATGGGAGGTCCTGCTTATCTCAGTGAACACGGGTTTTAGGTCTGTGATCTTCTCTTGGAGAATGAATTTGCATATATGTGTGTTTTTCAGATGGAGGTCAAACAAATAGACCAGGAATGCAGAATGTAAACTTTCTCTCATCAGGTTGAAATGAATTTTACTGTTAATTCAGCTTCTGTTGCTTCGGGCAAGCTCATGATACTAGAACTGAGCATAGCTTCTGGTTCGCTCAAGATCTTTGTTCACTCTCAGATTCCTGTCCCAAGAATTCACTTTGTAAATCAGCAGGCAGGATGTATTATATCAGTGCAAAATGTAAATGTGTTACTTAAAAGCTGGAGTTTTTGGCTTGCATGTCTTTCAGACAGACATTGTTGTCATCAGTGTTCCCCAAGATCTCCGGCTTGATAAAGGGCCTCTGGCTAAAGCTTTGCTACGCAAGGCAGGGCCAATGCTTCAGACAGGCTTAAAGGAAGAAGGCCTAAGAAAAAAACCTGCGCAAGGATCTGTGTTGAAAACAAATGGTTACAATCTCGACTGCAGTGTTGTTCTTCATGCTGTTGTACCTATGTGGTCCAAGACACATCCATCTTTAAAGGTATAAGAGTTTTTATCTGTCTGGATTCTAATTTGACTGGGTTTTCTAATGGGTTTAATGCCACTTTCCCTTTGAAATGTGTGACTGTCGTAGAAGAGGAAAGAATCTGACCTGTGTTTTTTTAACTGTGTGGCTGATGTGTTGTGATTACTATGTTCCTTGTGATGTATGCAATTGCTGTGTTTTAATACCAAAAGATAACTGAAAGGGGAAGATACTACACTCACATACTGGAAAATAAACTACTTTCAGTAACTGAAAACCACAATTGTGCTTTACAGGTCTTGGGCAATGTCGTCACAAAATGCCTGGAGATTGCTGAGGAGCTATCATTAATGTCAATTACCTTCCCAGCACTTGGGACAGGGAATTTAGGATTCCCAAAGCCTCTTGTTGCCAAATTACTGTTTGAAAAGGTGTTTGAGTTCAGTAGTAAAAATGGAGTACAGTCTCTTCAGGAAGTTCATTTTATGTTGTATCCAGAAGACACAGAAAACATTGTGGTGAGCTACCGTATTTTTCTGTCTCTTATATGCTAGTTTTTTTGGGTGTATATCATGACAGCCCTAGACAGAGGCCAACCACCGTGCACTCCTCCCCACTCCCAGTAGGATGCAGAGGGGAAGAGTAAAAATCTTGTGTCAAGATAAGAACAGTTCAGTAACTAAAATATAATAATAACAACCATAATGAAATAGTATGACAATAATACTGAAAAGGAATACAACAAAAAGAGAAATAAAATTCAAGAAGAAGGATGGAATTGCTCGCTGCTCACTGACTGATGCCTGAGCAGTGACACCCCCAGCCCTCCCCCCCCAGCCCCTAGCCAGTTCTCCCCAATTTATATATAGAGCATGATGTTCTATGGTATGGAATATCCCTTTGGCTAATTTGGGTCAACTGTCTTGGCCATGGTTGCCCCCAGCTCATTGTGCACCTTCACAAGAGGAGGAAGAGAAGAGAAGGCTCAGGGGTGACCTCACTGCCCTCTACAACTACCTGAAAGGTGGCTGTAGACAGGAAGGGGTTGGTCTCTTCTCCCAGGCAACCAGCACCAGAACAAGGGGACACAGTCTCAAGCTGCACCAGGGGAGGTTTAGACTCGAAGTGAGGAGAAAGTTCTTCACTGAGCGAGTCGTTCGTCATTGGAATGGGCTGCCCAGGGAGGTGGTGGAGTCACCATCCCTGGAGGTGTTCAAGAGGAGATTGGACGTGGCACTTGGTGCCATGGTCTAGTCATGAGGTCTGTTGAGACAGGTTGGACTTGATGATCCTTGGGGTCTCTTCCAACCTTAGTTATACTGTGATACTGTGATACTAGCAACACAAAGGGAGCTGAAAAGCCCTTGATGTCCCAGCAACAGCTAAAGCCATCAGTGTATTGCCAGCATTCATCTCATACCAGTTCCCATGAGCTGAATCAAAAACACAGCACTATTCTGGCTACTGAGAAGAGAAATTAGTTCTATCCCAGATGAAATCTGGACAGTCTGTCTCATGATACTTGGCTACGTGTTGACCTCCAAAGAACCCACAGGGTGTTTGTTTTTGTAATGAAGAAGTTTGACAGTCTCTTCTGTGGTGAAAGCACTCTTCCTCTTTTTGGCTCTACCCCTTGTAGCTACCTGCTCTGCACCTTTCCTATCCATTTCTGTTCCCTGGCAATAATGCAGACAAAAGTGTAATTACTCCTTATCTCACCTAATTTTTCAGTATGTAAGACTTACCTACAAATAAATTTGCTGCATCTCCTGCATAGATGGCTTCACTCTGGGAAAACAGGAGTACTTTCAGTGGTAGAATCTTTTTAGGAAGAACTGTTGTGCTAGGATTGCTGAGATAGTAAGCTTCTCCAGGAGAAATGGACCGGTATTGCACATCTCCAGGACACTGAGCCTCTTGAATGTGTCCAGAGAAGGGCAACGAGGCTGGGGAGAGGCCTCGAGCATAAGCCCTATGTGGAGAGGCTGAGGGAGCTGGGGTTGTTTAGCCTGGAGAAAAGGAGGCTCAGGGGAGACCTTATTGCTCTCTACAACTACCTGAAGGGTGGTTGTAGCCAGGTGGGGGTTGGTCTCTTCTCCCAGTCAACCAACACCAGAACAAGAGGACACAGTCTCAAGCTGCACCAGGGGAAGTTTAGGCTCAAGATGAGGAGAAAGTTCTTCACAGAGAGAGTTGTTAGCCATTGGAATGGGCTGCCCAGGAAGGTGGTGGAGTCACCATCCCTAGAGGTGTTCAAGAGGGGATTGGACGTGGCTCTTGGTGCCGTGGTTTAGTAGTCATGAGGTCTTGGGTGACAGGTTGGACTTGATGATCTTTGAGGTCTCTTCCAACCTTATTGAGTCTATGATTAGCACAAATTTCCCCCCATCTGTACTTGTTACTCATTTCACACATGAATCTCCCAGAAGAGAGCAGTCACACTGGGAATTAATGTCCAAACAAATGGTTTTGCATCTGTTGACTTCTGCAATTTTGTGCAGTAGCTAATGCATTTCAAAAGGCCGAACTCGAAGGCTAAACAGGCTAAAGCTTTAGCTGTTGTGACTAGTGAAGGGTGGCACTAGCTGCCAGATTCAGTTAGAGTGTAAACTAGCCCCTCAGAGTGCAGGGATGCCCTCTGCTAATGTGTTCCTCTGGAATGATGACTAGGGCTTTGACTTGGTTATTTATCAATTCTCTCTGTTGCTCACCCTGAGTAATGTATTCTCTGAGAACCACAGTGTGTCAGGACTTGGCACCAGTGTTAGACAGGTGGTATGAAGTAATTTGCATTAAGCTCTCTCTCAATGTTGTTTAACTTTACTTTTCAAACCTTTATTTCTGCTGTGTAATCTAAAGATTTCTATGGGGGTTGACTGTAACTTCCTTCTCTAGGAATTCTCAGCTGAACTTCAGAACTGGTGTGAAAATACTGTAGATATTAGAGAGGAAATGGCTTCCCCAAAGGCAGTGTTGCAAGACGCAGGTAAGCTTGTTTCATCAGAGTTGTGTGCCTGGTGGCTTTTTTAATTCCTGAAAATATTCCAGAGAATGCATTAATGGTGAATGTTCAGATTTCATTCCCAAAGTCCAAGTAAGAGTCAAAATAGCTGCTGCAAAGGCAGCATACTGTATTCTCAGGCTGAGTGTCTGTAATACCTGAAAAAATGTTTGGGGTTCTAAGGGGGAAAAAAAAATGTACCTGTGACTTGTTATCTGCATAGGGCCCTCATGAATTGGGACAGCAGAAGTATCATGTGCCAAGGGCACAAGTAAGGCTTTTCCTTTTATTATTGCAGCACTTGATTAAATCACAAACAGGTCAGTGTCTTCCTATGGCCTGGGAAGGCAGGTGAGGTCCTGGTTAGGGAAGGCAGGTGAGGTCCTGGTTACTGATCTTCAAGTAGCCTCTTTGTAGTAGTCTTCAATCTTTCACGTGTTCAGATGAATAGCAAAACCAAACTGAAATACCATTGGTGCTATCCAGCCAAATGGAACTGCAGAGTGCAGGAAATGAGTTACATGTTGAAAACTTGTTAGGTTTTTATAGTTAACAGGTGGGTAAACAGTGCTGTCACGCAGTGGAGAACCTGCCTGAAAACTGTGAGGCAGAGGAGCAAGGGAGTGAAACTTGGAAAGTGTGCTACTCTTGTACCTTGGAGTTTCACAAAGGTTTATATAGCAAAATGTTGCAGAATAGTCATTGTGTACCTGGCATGCAGCAAAACATTTTTCTTGGTGCTGTCTCAGTTACAGGAATAGGTGAAGGTTGATGAGAGACTCCTTCTGTGGGAAGGAATGATTTTCAGGCAGTCCTCTTCACAGTCTGAGTCTGGAGCTGAACCGTAGTCTCTGTAGGCACTGTACCCATGAATAAGTCCCTTACCACTTAACCTTATTGCTCCCATCTGCTCAGTGTCTGTATTTCTTTCCTGCAGCTTCCTCTGATACCTCTTCAACCCCGGCACAGAAGGTACCTGAAATGACAATTGGCTCGGTCATATTCAAGGTGGTGGAAGGCGATATTACCAAGGAAGCAACAGATGTAATTGTAAACATAACAAACAAAACTTTCAACCTCAAAACAGGTATTGTAGTTGGTACTTAGCTGTGAAAACAACAGAATAGAATAGAATTAACCAGGTTGGAAAAGCTCTTTGAGATCATCAAGTCCAGCATATCATCCAACACCATCTAATCAACTAAACCATGGCACCAAGTACCTCATCCAGTCTCTTAAACGCTTCCAGTGGTGATGACAACCTGGGCAGCCCATTCCAATGGCCAATCACTCTTTCTACAAAAAACTTCCAGCCTAAACCTCCCCTGCCACAGCTTGAGACAGTGTCCTCTTGTTCTGGTGCTGGTTGCCTGGGAGAAGAGACCACCTGTCTACAGCCTCCCTTCAGGTAGTTGTACACAGCAATAAGGTCTCCTCTGAGCCTCTTCTCCAGGCTAAGCAACCCCAACTCCCTCAATCTCTCCTCAGAGGGTTTGTGTTCCAAATCCCTCACCAGCTTTGTTGCCCTGCTCTGGACACATTCCAGCAACTCAACATCTTTCCTAAACTGAGGGGCCCAGAACTGGACACAGTACTCAAAGTGTGGCCTAACCAGTGCAGTGTACAGGGGAAGAATGACCTCCCTGCTTCTCTCCTGCTGGCCACACTATTCCTGATACAGACCAGGATGCCATTGGCCCTCTTGGCTGCCTGGGCACACTGCAGGGTCATGTTCAGCCAGCTGTCAACCAGTACCCCCAGGTCCCTTTCTGCCTGGCTGCTCTCCAGCCACTCTGACCCCAGCCTGTAGCTCTGCATGGGGTTGCTGTGGCCAATGTGCAGAACCCGGCACTTGGATGTGTTAAATCTCATGCCGTTGGACTCTACCCATCTGTCCAGCCTGTCAAAGTCCCTCTGCAGAGCTCTCCTACCCTCTAACAGATCAACACTTGCCCCCAGCTTGGTGTCATCTGCAAATTTACTGATGATGGACTCAATCCCCTCATCCAGATCATCAATAAAGATATTGAACAGGATGGGGCCCAGCACTGATCCCTGGGGGACACCACTAATGACTGGCTGCCAGCTGGATGTGGCACCATTCATCACCACTCTCTGGGCTTGGCCCTCCAGCCAGTTCCTAATCCTCTGTGTGTGGTTTAATACTGTTGCAGAAAAGGAAACTAATCTGTTTTAATTTTTTAAATAATATAGAATCACAGAATGGTCTGGGTTGGAGGGGATCTCCAAAGGTCATCCAGTTCAAGCCCCTCTGTAGTAAGCAGGGGCATCTTCAACTAGATCAGGTTGCCTGGAGTATCTCTTGGACTAAATGAGATGTCTAACCTCAATGAAACTTAGGTACTTTAGATGTCACTTTGAATTGAAAAGCATAAACCTAAAATTTAGGCAACAGTGCTTTTCAGTTATACCCTTGCTGTTGCCAGGACTGAGATTTTGAGATACTATGTGGTACACAGTTCTGCCTCAGATGGGATTTTGACAGCATTAACGATATTAACAGTAGATTCATACCTCTTCTTATCTAAGGTGTTTCTAAAGCAATTCTGAATGGTGCTGGAAAAGCAGTTGAAGATGAATGTGCTCAAGGTATGGTACAACATTTCTGACCTCCTTTCTGAAGGTGTTTGTGCATGACAGGGAATCTGTTGGAACACTTTCTCAGTGCTTACTGTATGTCCATCTGTATCACATCTGCTGTGTTATATCAGCTAGTTATTAATCTGTTACTGTGATGTTTGCACAGCATTTATTGAGAAGGAAAAGAAAAATCTTCAAGAAGAGGGGGCCTCTAAGCATTTGTGAAGAACTACATCTGTTCATTGTTATATCCTCTAATTCTAAGCCCAGACAGCAACTAAGCACCACGCAGCCGCTCAATAACGTCCTCCAATAGGATGGGGAGGAGAGCTGGAGTCAAAAAAAGCCACAAATAAGACTTGTGCATTTAGATAAGAACAATTCAATAATTACAAATGTAATAATAATTGTGATGAAAATTAATATAACAAAAAGAGAAATAAAATCCAAGACAGACAAGTGATGCACACTGCAATTGCTAACTACCCACTGACCGGTGCCCAAGCAGCAATCTGCCCTGGCAAACTCCCCTTGGTTTACACACTGAGCATGATGTTCTATGCTATGGAATAGCCCTGTGGCTAGTTTGGGTCATCTGTCCTGGCCATGCTCCCTCCCAGCTTCTTCTACACCTGCATGCTAGCAGAATCTGGGCAACTGAGAAATTCTTAACTGAGGATAAGCACTACTTAGCGACAACTAAAACATTGGTGTGTTATCAATGTTACTGTCACACTAAATCTGAAACAGAACGCTGCCCCAGCTTCTAGGAAGAAGATTATCCCAGCTGAAACCAGGACAAAGTCTAACAAAGCTCTTCATGACAAAACCAAATTGAGTCTGTGCTGAACAGACCATGAGCAAGGGATAATGTTGGCAGAGGTGTTAATAGAGAAGCCATACCTCAATGGAAACAACTATCTACCTGCAGCTCCCTTTGTCATTCCTGAGTGAGAAAATGTTTGCTGTTGGCATAACTAGTAATCCAGTATGAGATCTTCTGTGTAATCAAGAGGGGAAACCAGTGAAGCTGGGAAGAGGCATTTATTTGTAGATCAAATTCAGATAGCGAAGAGCAAATACAATGAATGGGGAGTAAGGATGGACAAGGATGTGTTTTTAAAACCCAACAAAATAAGGGAAATGGGCAAGACATTGCTGTGGTGGTCAGACTGGAACATCTACCAAAGGAAAAGAATTACGTGGAGGAGGTAAAAGGAAAACCTCTGTTGTGCAGGCCAAAAGGGTAATTCAGGCTGGGCAGCCTGAGGGCAGATGGCATGCTTGTATGTGCATGAAGGTAGTATAGCACTAACCTGCATGGAGTTCTCCAAGTCTGCAGTGCAAACCCAGCAAATGTGCGCACAAAATTTAAGTGCCAAACGAGGCAAATATTTTACAAACATAAAATGAATCCCAGTGTCTTCAAAGTGAAAGTAGAGGCAGGGGGGTGGGGTTGCAGAGTTTGTGGAAACCTTATCCTGCTGCATACTTGTCATAATTTCATGATTCCTAATGAGGATTATTACACATCTGTATTGTGGATAATTGTTGATTATGTTCTGCTGCTTACATTTCAGCCTCCCAGTCTAACAAGAGCTTCATCACCACCCAAGCAGGAAGCCTGCCATGCAAAAAAATAATTCATTTTGTTGCCCAAGGGGATATCAAGCAGGTAGTCTCCACAGTGCTTCAGGAGTGTGAATTACAGCAATACACCTCTGTCACCTTCCCAGCGATTGGAACAGGTGTGTATTTGCCTTTGAAATGGGTTCAGTGCTGATCTCAGGGTTCAAGTGATGAGATGGATTGATTTGGAGGGCTTGTTCTTTGGTGAAAAGTATATTCAGAAACTGAAGGCTTTAAATCTGTTATTAGAAGCTTACAGAGACCTAGAAAGCTTCACTCCTTGCAGTCAGCTTAGTACATAGAGAGTATGAGTGCTCTGGAGCCACTCTTCCTTGCTAATGGGGATTCAAAGCTATATCTGTATTTCTGGAGAACCATTAATATTTGTTTCAGCAGCCTGATAAGCGTAGGCAGCTCATCAGAAAATATTCATGGAGCTGCTTCTTTGTTGCTGAAGTCAAGTATATGATGCGGCTCTAGCTAGCAGCTGCATAAGCAGAGTTGATATGGCTGGAACATGAACCTGGCAAAAGGTTAAATTGTTCTTTTTCTTTTGTTAGTTTCAGTTAGTTCTATAGAAATCACTGTAACCAGAGAATCCAGAACTGGGCCCTGTGCATGCAGGGACCTCTTACATGAACAGAGTTGTAAAAACTAGACTTGCTTTTTGTGCAGAGAGTTGGCTACTGAGCCATCAAGCATCAGGCCTGTGGTAACCCAGCCATATCATCTACATCATAACCTGATCACTCACCATGTCAACAAAAGTAAAATTAAGTTTTTCTCTTTGCTCAAACCTCCTTTTCCTGATAAATAGAATAGAATAAATCAGGTTGGAAGAGCCCTTCGAGATCATCATGTCCAACCTATCATCCAACACTACCCAATCAACTAAACCATGCAACCAAGCATCCTGTCAAGCCTCGCCCTGAACACCCCCAGCGACGGCGACCCCACCTCCTCCTCAGGCAGCCCATTCCAGTGGGCAACCGCTCTCTCTGTGTAAAACTTCCTCCTAACCTCCAGCCTAAACCTCCCCTGACGCAGCCTGAGACTGTGCCCTCTTGTTCTGGTACTGGTTGCCTGGGAGAAGAGACCAACCTCCGCCTCACTACAACCTCCCTTCAGGTAGTTGTAGAGAGCAATAAGGTCACCCCTGAGTCTCCTCCTCTCCAGGCTAAGCAACCCCAGTTCCCTCAATCTCAATAAACAGAAACCATTCCTAACTGCCAACCTGAAGTTATTTCTGAGCTGTTTATGATCCAGGTGATCATGGGCTACGTTTGTAACTGTTCTTATAAAGATGTTTCAACCATTTGTAACCAGCTATTAATGCTTCTTAAAGGCTTAATGTTCATAACTTGTTTTAGGTGAGGCAGGCCATGACCCAGCTGCAGCAGCTGACGACATGATAGATGCAGTAACTGACTTTGCAAGAAGCAGCTCTGCTTCATCTCTGAAAACTGTTAAAGTTGTCATCTTTCAGCCACACCTGATGAGTGTCTTCCATAAAAGCATGCAGAACAGAGGTCATTTTAAAACCGTCAAAGCAGCAATCTCCAAGATTAAATGTAAGTAGATCCCTGTTAAATACAGGCTGTAGATCGGTCTCGTTTAGCACTGGCTGGTAAAGGTTGACATTAACAACAACATTTGTGTATTTCAATGTAGCATTCTTTGACTCTGAGAAGGTAAAAAAGAAGGAAGAAAAACTTCCCCGGAAGAAGAAGGCCGTTTTGGAAAACAAAATCGACCCAGCTATCGTGCAGATTTGTGGCGAAGACAAAAACAAAGTGGAGGAAGCTGGAAACTGGTTGAAAAAGGCAATTTTACAGGAAATTATTCAAACAGAAATCACAGAAGAGCCTATTGTTCGTTTTGGTGACACGGAGAGAGAGGAACTGAACAACATACAGAAGGAATTCGAAGTTGCTCTCAGTTTGAACGGTAACAGCATTCGAATTTCAGGTGTCGACAAAAATGTCTGTAAGGCTTCTTCATCCATTCAACAAATAATCCACAGGTTAAAATCTAGAGAACAGGAAGAGCAAAGTGCAAAACTTCTCCAGTACATAACAGAGTGGAAGTATCTTAAAAATGATTCCTATGTGCCCTTCGACAGTCTCACAAATAAGCTCTTGGAAGATGCTTTCTCAAAGAAGGAGAAAGTTGTTGTAGCCACCATTGATGGGAACAAGTACATGGTGAATATAGAAAAGAAATGTTTGCTGGATGACCAAGGAAACAGTGTACCCATTATGCGTATTGAAAAAGCCAAAGGTAAGCAAAAGCATCTTGACAGGCTAATGTTCCTACGTTGAAACTAGATTGTCTGTATCCAGCTTACACATCCAAGTGCCGGGTTCTGCACATTGGCCACAGCAACCCCATGCAGTGCTACAGGCTGGGGTCAGAGTGGCTGGAGAGCAGCCAGGCAGAGAGGGACCTGGGGGTGCTGGTCGATGGTAGGCTGAACATGACCCTGCAGAGTCCCAGGCAGCCAAGAGGGCCAATGGCATCCTGGTCTGTATCGGGAACAGTTTGGCCAGCAGGAGGGAGGAGGTCATTCTGCCCCTGTACACTGCACTGGTTAGGCCGCACCTTGAGTACTGTGTCCAGTTCTGGGCCCCTCAGTTTAGGAAGGATGTTGACTTGCTGGAACGAGTCCAGAGAAGGGCAACAAAGCTGGGGAGGGGTTTGGAGCACAAGGCCTATGAGGAGAGGCTGAGGGAGCTGGGGTTGCTTAGCCTGGAGAAGAGGAGGCTCAGGGGAGACTGTATTGCTCTCTACAACTACCTGAAGGAAGGTTGTAGACAGGCGGGGGCTGGAGAATGTAGAAAGGAACTGAATGGGCACGTGAAAGTAAAAATAAATAAATCCTGCAGTGACTTTAAAAAAATTGTAAGTGTACATAATGTGTTATATGGTTCTTAACAGGCTTACTAGCAATAATTAGATACTGTAGCAGTTGACAGGCTCACTTTTGTCCTTGATACACTCCCATTTTCATCTGATCCTTTACAATATAAGGAGCTAACATTTTGTTGCTCATCCATACAAGATTTTTTCCCCAGTGTAGAATCACAGAACGGCTTAGGTTGGAAGGGACTTTCAGAGATCATCTACTCCAGCCTCCCTGCAATGGGTGCCTTACAACTAGACTTGGCTGCTCAGAGCCTCATCCAGCCTGGCCTTGAATGCCCCCAGGGAGGAGGCATCCCCAACCTCCCTGGGCAATCTATTCCAGAGTCCCATCATCCCTGTACTGAAGAATTTCTTCCTAAGATCCAGTCTAAACCTACTCCTCCTCAGCTTCAAACCATTCCCCTTTGTCCTATTGCGAGACACCCTTAGGAAAAGTAACTCTCTAGCTTTCCTATAGGATCTCTTCAGGTACTGGAAGGCAGCTATAAGGTCCCCCCAGGTCTTCTCTAGGCTGAACAACCCCAGCTCCCTCATCCTAGCCTCATAGCAGAGGTGCTCCAGCCCTTACATCATCTTTGTGGCCCTCCTCTGGACTTGCTCCAACAGCTCTGTGTTCTTATGATGGAGACAGCAGAACTTGATGCAGCATTTGAGGTGAGATCTCACAAGAGCAGTGTAGAGCAGCATAATCGCCTCTCTTCTCCTGCTGGCCACACTACTCTTGCTGCAGCCCAGGATACAATTTGCCTTCTGGGCTTCATGAGCGCACTGCTGGCTCATGGTGAGCTTCTAATCAATTAGTACACCCACATGTATTCTTTGGATTTGTCCTGCTGTGACTCAGTTTTCAGGGGCATGTTTTATATTGTAGTGGGAACAAACTTTTATTTTTTTGTCCATTTAACTCTTGAAAATGAAAGTGGACAGGTTTAAGTAGTGGTGCAGCTCTTGGTGCCTTATTAATGTAATGTTTTTATCTATCATCTATCTACCTATCTGTCTATAGATAGGTTAAAAAAATATCAAATATATATATATATCACCATATTGATTAAACTTTCCTTGGAGCCACTCTGAGGCACTCCTGCACATATTTTCAGCTTTTAGGGTTTTTTTTATTCTCTTAGCAAAAAATGGCACTTCTAGTTGAGGGATCCTTAATGCTGGATTTCTGTAGCACTTGTTATCAGTCAGCATTAGTCTTTGAAAATACAGCTAGACACTAGGCTTTGCATTGAATAAGAGAAGGGAAGAAAAAGAAGATTTTTTGGTTTTCAGATAGAGACTGGACAAGTTCTTGAACTTCTAAATTTAAAACCTTCCTTCTTGAGATACTTTGCTCCTTGTCTCCTAACTGGTGAGAATTAACTACTTGGTAAATCTCTATTTGCTCTGTGTCCTTGAAAACTGGATTTACAGGGAAGGCTACTCATAAACAGTGTGGGAGAGGATTTCTCTTCAGCTATGAAGAACAGATTTGTCTAGGAACTAACAATTGAGGCATCACTTGACAGTGCAGTGGCAAACGAGAAACTATACCACTCTAAACCTCTGGTAAACGACCTATTGCATCCTCTTGGCCGACAAAGACCAGTAGGCACCAGTGATAAGATGTGTGGGCTTTTAGAAGGGTTTGCTGCAGGGTATGTTTCATTTTAAGCTGAGGATTTGGGTCAATACAATTGATTATGTTTCTTCTGCATATCAAGAGTCAATAATGCTCCCTGCAACGTGGGATGATATGGAGAACCAGCAACTCAAAGTAGTGGAACTAAAACCAACAACAAAAGAATATAAAGATGTGCAGACAAGGTTCAAGGCTACCTGTCAGTCGTTCAAAATTGAAAAGGTAAAAACACTTCATAATTTCTGAGCATAAATACTTGGATAGAAAGTAATGAAGAATATAATAACAACAGAAAAAATAATTCCCCAGGGATTTCTGGAGTTGGACAAGTCTCTCTAGCTGCTACTAACTTTAATGAGCATCATTTGAATGTTGCAGTTTGAGGTGTTTGGAACAACTCAAGCAGTTGCTGCTTCAGCAGCAGGAGAGAGTACTCCAAACTGTTTTTGCTATAGTAGAGCTCACCTAAGCACTGTGTGCTTTGCAGGTAGGTGTTAACCTATGCCCCAGAAACTTGCAAAGCTGTCCTATATTGTTTCCCATGAAGTGTGTCTGTCATGTTTTGGGCTGGGCTCTGCTGTCTCTCATGCCAAAGTTTGAAGTGATGCAACAATCTTATTTCAGAATCTGGTACAGATGCATTAGAGTTAGGAAGGGAATCTTGGAAGCAGATTGGGTTGTTAATATGTGAATGTTTTTCATGACAGCAGCCTTCTTTCTGTCTTACTTTCAAACATTGCAGATTGAAAGGATACAGAACCAATACTTATGGAAGAACTACCAAATAAAGAAGTGTGAAATGGATAAGAAAAATGGCAACAGAAATAATGAGAAGCTTCTGTTTCATGGGACAAATAAGGAGTCGTCAATCCTAATTAACAACAAGGGATTTAACCGGAGCTATGCTGGAGTTCATGGTAATGTGAATTTCAAAACAGCTCTTGTTTTCCGGAGTAGGACTAGGACTGATTTATCCTACCATCTGTATAGAATAGAATACAATTAACCAGGTTGGAAAAGACCTTTGAGATCATCGAGTCCAACCTATCATCCAGCACTATCTAATCAACTAACCATGGCACCAAGCGCCCCATCAAGTCTCTTCCTAAACACTTCCAGTGATGGTGACTCCACCACCTCCCTGGGCAGCCCATTCCAATGATCAATCACTCTTTCTATGAAGAATTTCTTCCTAACATCCAGCCTGTTAAACCTCCCCTGGTGCAGCTTGAGACTGTGTCCTCTTGTTCTGGTGCTGGTTGCCTGGGAGAAGAGACCAACCCCCTCCTGGCCACAACCTCCCTTCAGGTAGCCGTAGACAGCAATAAGGTCTCCCCTGAGCCTCCTCTTCTCCAGGCTAAGCAACCCCAGCTCCCTCAGCCTCTCCTCATAGGGCTTGTGCTCCAAACCCCTCCCCAGCTTTGTATAGACCTGCCTTGTATGCACAATTACTTATTATATCTCCCTATTGCAAATAAAAAGCAATATTGTCCAGAGCCTCACAGGCTCTAAAGACAGCAGGTAAGTGATTGCTGCGAATGAAATGCTCACAGACATTTGTTTTTCTGACTTCCAGCTGCACACTATGGAAAAGGAACATACTTTGCTGTTAATGCCAACTATTCTGCCCAAGACACCTACTCTCAACCAGATGCCAGTGGGAAGAAGTACATGTACTTGGCTAAAGTCCTTGTTGGAGAATATTCTCGGGGGGTACAAGGAGCAATTACTCCAGGCGCAAAAGACCCTAGTAACTCTGTAGATCTGTTTGACAGTTCAACTGATAACGTGGACCAACCATCCATGTTCATCATATTCAGTGACATTCAAGCCTATCCAGCATACCTTATCACTTTCACTAAATAAGCATTTTCATTGCAGCCGAGATTGCATGTCTTACAGTCTTCGTAGGACAGAAACACAACAAAATGAACAACTGAATGAATAGTTTTAAGGAATCAATTTCTTAAAGCTTGTTTATATCCAAGCAACCTCTGGCAGTTTTGGAAGGCTCCTAAAGAGGCTGCTGCTTTACACTCAGAGTAGCTGGTCATATTTAACTACTTAGTATTCTACCTTTCTACTGTATTAGTGCAACATCCTTGTTGCACTGGGATGGGGGGCGGGGGGAGGGCTAGCAGGGGATTGGAAAGGATCTTTCAGCTGCCGCTGCCACTGCCTGCCCAGCATGATGGCTTCTTCACTCTCTGAAGTACAGTCTGTGCATGAATTATGATACAGTGTTTTTCAATAAGCTAATTGTCATTAATGGCTTGTGCTTGTCTCTATTTAGCATGAATTTTTTAATTATTTTTTTAAACCACTGAACTTCAATGAAGGTGATGTCTCAGGTCTGGATGCCCTTGTTCTTAATACACAAACCCTCCCTTGTAGCTTAGTAAGCGGTCCTACAGAAGGTTACAGATGTTATAACCTAAGAGAAACAGACAAGTAAATGTTAAGAAAGTTTCTGTGGTCACCTGCAGCAATCTTTCTGTGATCTTAACGAGAAATGAATAGAGGAAGGACAAACACAGAAGGGAGTGGTGATCTGGTTGTTGGGTGTGAAAGTCTTTAGGTCCTGAGTTTTGCTTTTAAAATTAATAAACTTAATCTTTGTGACAAATGCCTCTCTCTAACTGCTTCATCAATATGACAGGAGGTGATGATGATGATGATTGTGGCTCAGGATGCTTTGCTGCAGCTGATGGATCACTTTTGTCAAGTCTGAGCTGTCTGTCAGGAGACAGTAATGCATCTGTACTCAGCATCTCCATCATCACAACACCCTGTGGGGAACACCATGGTGGTTTTTCACCAATGCTTGTATTACTGGGGCTTCAGGCAGCTAGCATGGAGCAGAAACCTGTAGCACTGGGCTCTGCAGAAGCAATGAGTAAAAGATCACAGTGTCACAGTATATTAGAGGTTGGAAGGAACCTCAAGAGATCATTGGGTCCAACCCCCCTGCCAAAGCAGGATCACTGGGGTAGTCTGCATAGGAATGCATCCAGATGGGTTTGGAAAGTCTCCAGAGAAGGGGACTCCACAACCTCCCTGGGCAGCCTGTTCCAGTGATCTGTCACCCTCTGTGTAAAGAAGTTTCTCCTCATGTTGAGATGAAATCTTCTATGTTCAAGTTTGAACCCCTTTTTCCTCATTACTGTGCACCACCAAAAAGAGCTTGTCCCCCCTCCACTTGACACCCACCCCTCAGATATTTATACACATTGATAAGATGCCCTCTCAGTCTTCTCAAGACTAAATAGCCCCAGGGGGTCTCAGTCTCCATAGGGGAGATGCTCAAGTCCCCTAATCATCCTCGTGGCTCTCCATTGGATTCTCTCCAGCAGTTCTCTGTCTTTCTTGAACCGGGGAGCCCAAAACTGGATGCAGTGTTCAAGGTGTGGTCTCACCAGGGTGGAGTAGAGAGGTAGAAGACCTTCCCTACACCTGCTGGACACACCCTTCTTGATGCATCCCAGGATACCACTGGCTCTCTTGGCCACAAGGGCACATTGTTGTTCCATGGAGAACCTGCTGTCCACCAGCACTCCAAGGTCTTTCTCCATGGAGCTGCTTTCCAGCAGGGCAGTCCCTAACCTGTACTGGTGCCTGTTGTTATTCATCCCTAAAGGCAGGACCTTGCACTTGTCCTTATTGAACTTCATAAGGTTTGCCTGCTTTCCAGATACTGCTTCTCTCAACGAGTTTATTAGGAAGGAAGGGCGAGAAGGGAGACGGAAGAAAGTGGTCTTGTTTTCCAGCAGTGTAACGGGCTTCTAACCCTCAGTACAGGGGTGGGAGAAGACATTTTATAACGTGAAGGGACGGTCTGCGTGGTGAGCAAAGCGGCAGGGTGCAAGCATGAAGAAACTGTGACCGGCGGGCCCGGAGTGAAGCCGTCTTAGGCCAGGTGCCGTGATAAACGGTGACGAAGCCTATCCCAACTCGCTGCCCAAACTCCTCGCCCCTTCTCCGCGGGCCATGCCGCTGTCGCTGCCTGCCGGGAAACGGGGCGGGTCCGTCCCACCCCGCCGCCTCGGGAAATGAAAGCGAAAGGCAGCGGGAGCGGAACAGCCCTACAGCCATGGCGGGGAAGCGCCCGGGCGGCTTTCCGCTGCTGATCCGCGGTGACTGGGGTCCTGCCGGCCCACCGGCCGCCCTGAAGAAGAAGCTGCTCTGCTACTTCCAGAGCAAGAAGCGCTCGGGCGGCGGCGAGTGTGAGCTGTGGGCTGCCACCGGCACCGGGCACCTCTACGTCTTTTTCGCCCGCTCCGACGGTGAGGGCTGGGACGGGAGTCGGGGTGAGGGGGCGCGGGGGCTGCTCGCCCAGCCCCGGCCGGACGGGCTGGGAAGCAGGGCGGGGGGTCAGCTCTTTGCGGGAGCGGAACAGCCATACAGCCATGGCGGGGAAGCGCCCGGGCGGCTTTCCGCTGCTGATCCGCGGTGACTGGGGTCCTGCCGGCCCACCGGCCGCCCTGAAGAAGAAGCTGCTCTGCTACTTCCAGAGCAAGAAGCGCTCGGGCGGCGGCGAGTGTGAGCTGTGGGCTGCCACCGGTACCGGGCACCTCCACGTCTTTTTCGCCCGCTCCGACGGTGAGGGCTGGGACGGGAGTCGGGGTGAGGGGGGCGCGGGGGCTGCTCGCCCAGCCCCGGCCGGACGGGCTGGGAAGCAGGGCGGGGGGTCAGCTCTTTGCGGGAGCGAGTGCGTGCGCAGCTGTAATCCCCAAAGGTTACCCTTCTGCGAGTGAAAATAGATAACGCTGATTTAATTATTGCGTGTGAGGTAACATACGCTGTCTAGTATGGAATAGTCAAGTCTGTCGTATATTGTCGCGTACACGGTACTTGAGGACATGGTTTGGTGGGCATGGCGGTGTTGGGTTGACTTCATGATCCCAAGGGTGTTTTCTTACATTAATGATTCTATGATCCTGTAATACACAATCTAGAATATATATGTTTGCGCTTATATATATGCGCTTAAATTTGGTGTTTAATACTAGCCTCTAGATTGCACCTTGAGTAAGTAAGCTATAACTCAGTCGATACATCCGGCCGGTATATATTAATATTGATGCACAGTCGTTGTCTCTAGATTGCTCTTGGAATAATAAAGGCTATGTTAATATAACTTAATCTATATTGTGGTTACAGATATAGATTGGAAGTATTAGATATGTAATATGCATGCACTTATATAAACTTGGAGGGAAGTAGAAAGCATTTAGCTGCAGGTGTGTTAAATGTGTACATACATGTCCATGCACATGCATGTGCACAAGCACACTTCATACGCTTCTTTTTCTCTTTGTCATGCTTTCCAGTTGCTGATTGGCCTAGTTGGTAAGTTCAGGATGTACAGCTCCAAGTCAGTTGGACACTGTCTGGAAGAGGTTTTTCAAGGCATGGGGGCTGGTACTGAAGCCCCAGAGTGGGGCTGCCGACCAGGCACCATGCAGGAAATGTGGGGTGGGGATGAGCTTCGCATGTGTGGTAGGTTTTTGCAGAAATACTATCCTCTGCTTCACTTCCCTTTCTTTTCAGAAGGAAAGCCTTGTATGTGCTCTGTTAGAGTTTGAAGTGCATTCATGTTGTGGGACAATATAAAAATTACTAAGGGAGGGGAGCATCTTCCTTACGAGGAGAGGCTGAGGGAGCTGGGTCTCTTCAGTTCGGGGAAGAGGAGCCTGAGGGGTGATCTCCTTAATGTTTATAAATATGTAAAGGTTGAGTGCCGAGAGGATGGAGTCAGGCTCTTCTCGGTGATGCCCAACGACAAAACAAGGTGCAGTGGGTGATGTTGAGGCATAGGAAGTTCCATGTAAACATGAAGAAAGATTTTTTCACTGTGAGAGTGATGGAACACTGGAACAGGCTGCCCTGGGGCGGGGGTGGAGTCTCCCTCTCTGGAGATATTCAAGGCCTGCCTGGAATAGGCGTGATCTGGTATAGGTGATCCTGCTCTGGCGGGGCTTTTGGACTAGATAACCTTTCGAGGTCCTGTCTAGCCCTTAATATTCTGTGATTTGTCGTGCTGTAACAGTGGGAAAGTGCTGCCTAATTTGAAGTGGTATTTCTGTTCAGTTTGTCACTGGGTTGTTTTGTTTGTTTGTTTGTTTTATTTAGTGAAGCAGCGAGTTCTTGAGAGATCATGTCATAAGCTGTGTTTGGGAGAAAAAGGAGAATTGAAGTTGATAGTCACAGATCCTGAAACAGCAGTAGCTGCTGAAGAGGAGAAGGCGTTAGATGAAAAATTAGCTCCCACTAAGGTGAATAGAAATTGTGTTACTAACCAGAGCTTTGAAATAGCAGTGAGAGGGTCAAATCAGTCACTGATTTTTTTTTTTTTTTGCTTTCATTTTATTTTAGGCTCTGGATGCCATGAGCAACCTTCAAACAAAAGGTAAAATGTTGTCCTTCACTCTGTAACATTTCTCATAAAATGAAAATACTGGTGTTTATCTCCACATGCAGTTCCTGTTCTGTGAGGAGTTATACAGAAAGTTTCTGAGCTTGGTAACCTCACTCAGGTCATACAGGAAAGGAGGTCTGCCCAGGAACACCCCAGACTTGATCACTGAAGATGGAGTTCACCTTGCCAGACTTAGACCACACACCTGGTGTAAGCTTCTAAAATAGCCTTTTTAATCAGAGCAGCATCTCCAGAGAGGAATTTAGTTCCATTATCCTGCACAACTGCTCTAAGATAAGGTCTGCCTAGAAACACCTAGATTGAAGGTCTTAAGTTCAGGTCTGGTGTCTTTGTGCTCTCTGTAGTCAGGAGCATCTGTAAATACAAGTGGTGCGTATTCCTAGTGAGGTGAGTGGCTTCAGTTACATTCTGTCAGCAATCTTCTGCTAAGCTTTTTGGTTCTGGAAGCATTGTAGGAAACACTACTGCACAATCAAATACACTTGCTGAATAAATACTCAAGGCAGACCAGTTAATCAGGAAGTTCGTCAGTGATTAACCTACTATGTTTCCCTTTCCATATGAAGCTTAACTTAGTGCCTTTTTTGGGGGTACTTTTCCTGCTTTCCAAATTAGTTACTCAAAGTTGTCACCTACTGATTTTTAGTTACACTAGTGATTTGAAGAAACCAATGCCTGACTGAAGTGGGGAAAACTCACTGGTTGTTTTTCATTAAGTGTTTTCTTTCTACTGGAATGGTTTTTGTTAACTGTTTTTCTTTCTGTTAGACTTTCTGTGTCTGTTAGAAAATCTTCTCAGTAGCACAAAAGATAAAATGTTAGCATAAGAGATAGGTTTTTAGACATAAATGAAGATTGTTTTCATTAAACATAAGGCATTGGTACAACCTTGAATTTAGATACAGTGGCAGCTGGGAGACACAGCTGCCAGATGTAAAGGGGCCAAGATAAGAATTCTCACCCGCTTGAAGATTGGCTGGAAACCAACTTGAAGAATTATCTAGAAGAAGAATTAGTAGCAATGTTGTTGGGAAGCCAGAAGGTGACAGTGAAGAACCAGGAGTGAAAGGACCTTATCTGTGCAAAATAAGTTTTTAGAAATCCTAGTGCATGTGTAATGTTAAGATCTATATACGATTGGATATTAGGAAGAAGTTCTTCACCATGAGGGTGGTGAGACACTGACTGGCACAGGTTGCCCAGGGAGGTGGTAAATACCCCATCCCTGGAGGTTTTTAAGGCCAGGCTGGATGTGGCTCTGAGCAACCCGATCTAGTGTGAGGTGTCCCTGCCCATGGCAGGGGGGTTGGAACTGGATGATCTTTGAGGTCCCTTCCAACCCTAACAACTCTATGATTTAGGTGTGATTGGCTTCTTTTGGGGTTTGGAGCCTTTCAGGGACAACCCTCAATAAACTGGTGGATGCTTCTTAATAATTTTAACGATCATTAAGTCTTTATCACCGCATCACGACAGCCAATGTGACTTGTCAAGCTGGTGTTCTTTATTGCAGCGCTAGGATCACTCCCACAGATGTCTACCACCGAATCCACGGATACACGAGTTTCTATAGCTTCAACACATTATCCTATCCCCACCTGCACCTGGTGCTTATACAGCACTCGTAGCTATTGTAACTTCTCGATCACTTGAAATAATCTGTTGTTTTGTGCTCCTTTAACACCTCCGAATGGCCGGTGATTGGATATTCTTCGGTGATCGTGTCTTCACTTGTCCTTCGGATTTGTGCTCCGGAGTCAGCTACTTGCCTGTCTCCCAGCCCCTGGCTGCTCTCATTGAGTTCCTTTTGTCAAGCAAAGAAGTATCATCTGCAACCGGCTCCCCAGGTTTTGCAGAGGCTGAGCCTTGCAAAATTCAGTTATCTCCACAAATGCCTTTTGGAATCGCACATTTACAAAGTTCAGTGTTTTCATGTTTCCCTCTTTCGCTAGGGAGGACCCTGAAAACCTCCAGATGGTGCTCTCAATCAATCACTTCCGTTGAGTCAGCCTAGCTTTCCGTTTGGGCTTTTTTTGTACTTTGCATTATACACAGTGGAGCAGATGATTCCCATCGATGATCTAGACGTTATTAACTAGCATCTGCAGAGCTATTGCTTTTGTGGTTTTGTTTTCCTCTTGCTAGGCTTTGAAGGCCTGTAGACCTTCAAAGGCATCTGATGTCTGTCAATGTTATGGGTTTGGTATCAGTTATTGTTGTTGTATCTCAGGAATGCTTGTAAACCCGCCAAGTGGACAGAGCCAGCCTCTTGTGCTGCTCAAGCCTTCCCATGACATGTCTCTGTCTCTCTTCTTGGGGCTATCCCACACAACCAGCCTGCTGGGTGCTGCTGCAGGATTTAGGGATTTTTGGCTGGTTTTGACCAAAAGGAAGCAGAGACCTTACCCTTCTACATATATCCTTGGTAATATGAACAACTGCTCCACCGAGCTCCTCTCTCCCTTGTGTCCTCTGTCTGTTGTATGTCTTCTGCCACAGCCAGAGATGGTGACCCTGGAGATTTACACTGAGGCTGGTAAGTGCCAGGGTTTCCCACAATGGTGGTGGGACGTGCTGATTTACCAAACTGAGAGGGGCTTACGCTCCTGCTTGTGTGTGTTTGGGGCAAGGAGTGGAGAGCTGCTTTTGTTTGCAGTCCTGGGATGCCCTTTGGTATGTGTTGGTTTCCTGCCACCCTACAGCACTCTGTGACCACTGTCTGATGTGATTTCTAGGACAGTTGTGTCAGCACATACCTGGGAGATACTTTCAGTTTACTCAGGCATGCAGGGAAGTGTGGTTTGCGTTTGGGAGGTTTTCTGCTGCCTCCACCCTCCAGTGCAGAGCTGGAGACATGCCTTCTGTCAGCTGTTGGACTTCTGGGGTACTTTATGGGCACTCTTGTATTTTCTGTCTGCAGAAATTTGATGGAACCCTGAGAGTCTCCTGTGCACATGGGTCCTTCAGTACTGTCATGCCACACTGATGGCAGAGCATGGTTGTCATCCAGAGGCTTTGCATTGGGTTATGCAGAGCTAATGGTGGCCTGTACTGCCTGGAAATGTTCTGAGCTGTGTTTGGGTTTGTTATGTCTGCACCTAGGGCTAAGAAACTGGTGCAGATGCTGCAGACTCTCTCAGAACCCTTATCAATGCCTGAGCAACCATACTCAGTTATCTCAGGGTATTTCATTTTATTTTATGTCTGGCCCAGAGACCTACCAGTGACCTTGGACTTGTTTACTCATAGCTATTTTTGTGCTGCCAAAGAAGCTGCATGTGGCCCCCCAGAATATTCCATCTGGACTGTTTTTGGATGCCAAAATGTCCTGAGTACCCTGCATTATTTGATTGTCTAGATGATTTATGAGGTTAAATAAGGTGAAGTGCATGATCTCACGAGGTTCAGTGTAGCAAAGTGCAAGTTCCTGCATCTTGGTCAGGGCACTGCTCATTATCAATACAGGTTGGGAGATGATGAGATCACGAGCAGTCCTGCAGAAAAGAACTTGGGGGTACTGGTGGATGAGAAGCTGGATATGAGCCAGCAATGTGCACTTGCAGCCCAGAAGGCAAACTATCCTGGGCTGCATCAAAAGAAGTATGACCAGCAGGTCATGAGAGGTAATTCTGCCCTTCTACTCTGACCAGAGACCTCACCTGGAGTACTGTGTCCAGCTCTAGAGTTCTCAACACAGGAAGAACACAGACCTCCTGGAACGGGTCCAAAGGAGGGCCACAAAGGTGATCTGAGGGCTGGAGCACCACTCCCGTGAAGACTGGTTGGGAGAATTGGGATTGTTCAGCCTAGAGAAGACAAGACTCCATGGGGACTTTGTAGTGGCCTTCCAGTACCTGAAGGGGGCCTACAGGAAGGTTAATGAGGGAAGGTTAGCCTTGTTTAAAAGGGCTTGTAGCAATAGAACAAGGGACAGTGGTTGTACACTAGAGGGGGTAGTTTACGTTGGACATTAGGAGAAAGCTCTTCACAGTGAGGGTAGTGACATATTGGAATGATTTGCCCAGAAAGGTGGTGGAGGCCCCATCCCTGGAGACATTCAAGGTCAAACTTGATGGGGCCCTAGGCAACCTGATCTAGTTAAAGATGTCCCTGCTTGCTGCAAGGGGGTTGGACAAGGTGACCTCCAATGTACCCTTCCAACTTGATGCATTCTATGATCTCTTTCCTTGGGGAATGAGAGGATACAGTATGTAAGCAAGGTCTGTTTATTCTAGGAAATGTGTACTAATACGTCATGTGGCTTGTCTCTCTTTCCGTTGAAGATAATGCAGAAGCCTTGGAGGAAACAAAGAGTTTTGTACCAAACAGTGAGGAAGCTGGTTCTCTGGAGAACATTGCAGAAAAGTCTGCAGTGACCTCAGCTTCAGTGGTCTTTGAAAATACAGAGGGTTGCAGTCCAGAATGCTTAAGTATGCTGATAGAGAACATCAGTGGCCTGGCAGTAGATGATGGCTTCACCATGGAAGTGATACCTGAAATAAATGTTGCTGTAGCTACCTTTACAAAAAGTATTGGTAAGACAACATCTTTCACCATTGTTCATTTCCATGTGTGTCTGTATATGAATAACAGCTTCCAGAGCTTGATTCCTCTCCTGCTAGAGATTCAGGGAGTTTTAAAAAAGACACAGGTAGTGTCTCAAGAATGATGTGAGTCTGATATACAGGTCTGTGAAAGTTACTCTAGTCCAAGTGTCACACTGAAAAAAGAAAATTGTGGTGTCTTCATTAGCTGAAAATAGATGGGAATATTTCATTGTCTCAGTCTTGCTTTAGGTTAGATGTAGAAGAATTAGAAGTGGACAGAGTGTGGAGATGAGTTCTGCAAATTATCGAAGTAAGTGAAGTCTTCATTTGAGAAGATACTGAAACAGTGAGAGGTGCTTAGTGTGTCCTAGAGATGGCTAAGAGAGGAACAGAGCCACAGTGGTGGTGAATAGCAGAGATTACCGTGGCTGTGGCCATTTCCCCCGTTTTGTTACAACATGTAGTTATTTGGCACCAGAGACGGTTTTGCTGCAAACACAGGGAGAAAGCAGATTCAGCTCGTTTCTCTGCCAGAAGTGCTAGCTAGGGCTGATAACAACCCAGCAAACCACGGTCAGTTCATATCACTCCTCTGTTTACAGATACTACACAATTTGTGAACAAATGCTTACAAAACAAGAGACTTAAAGAGTTCCAGGTGACTGCCAGGCTTCTGGAATTGACCCGGAGCATCAAGGCTGAAGAGGTACCGGCCAGCGTCTCCACAGACTACATCACAGTTTACTTTGAGAACGCACGGAACGGAGGGGGGCCAGTGGCAGATGTCCAGCTCTTGCCTAAGGAGAAAGCTGCCATCGTTACTTTCTGTGATCACAAAGGTAAAGCTGTCCTCCTTCACCTGACTGAAGTGATTCCAGGTAGAGGACCTGAAAGAAAATTACTGCAGACTTGGGCATTAGGTGGAGCTCGGCTTGCTGTTGCTAAAGCCAGCGTCCACGGTCCTATTACTGAGAAGTGCTCTGGGTTTAGGAATAATGTCTAGGGTTTCAGAATGCCTCTGGGTTCATTTTAATACCTTCTTTGTGCATGGACAGTTCTCACTGATGGTTTTTTTCCCTGTTTATGGGGGATTTTATCTGACATATAAGAAAAATTGTACTTTCAAGGAGAGTGTCCTGGTTCCAGCTGGGATAGAGCTAATTTCCTTTCTCAGTAGCCAGAATAGTGCTGTGTTTTGGATTCACTTCATGGGATGAATACTGGTAATATGCCAAAGGTTTTAGTTGTTGCTGGAAAATGAAGGACTCCTCCATTCCACTTGTTTTGCTAGTGTGCAGGTGCAAAAGGAACTGGGAGGGAGCATGGCCAGGACAGCTCACTTGAAGGTGTCAAAGGGTATTCCATGCCATAAAACATCATGCTTAGTATGTAAACTTGGGGGAGGTGGCTGGAAGGGGTTGGATTGCCGCTTGAGCCTTGGTCAGGGGGTGACCAGTTGCACTGTGCATCACTTGTCTTTTCCTTGGGTTTGTCTTTGTTATATTAATTTTCATTATTACTATTTAATACTTTATCATTTTAGTTTATTTGTTATGCTGTTCTTGACTCAGGAGGTTTTTTTGCTTTGTTTTTATTTTTTCCCCTTGTCCTCCCAATCCCACTGGGCAGGGGGAAGAGTAAGTGAGCAGCAGTGTGTGGTATTTATTTGCTGGCTGGGGTTAAGCCACGATGGAGAAGCAGCAGATTTTATTAATGACTTCAGCATTTACTGTTAGTTTTCAGAAACTAAGGTCAAATATGTTCATTATCAGGGAGGAACAGAGCTAAAGAACAACTTTGTTACCTTTTCTTGAGTCCTGTTTTTGTGCCAGCGCAAGCTCTGCTAAATTTCTCTGTGTTATGAGACTTCTGACTTAGTAAATTCTTTTACCTTTAATTAAAGGGATATGCTGGGTGGTCGTTTTTCTTCTGACTTTCAGAATTTGCTTAAGAATATTTTGTACATTAAGTTAGTAAGTCATTTGGATCATTGTAATGTGATTTTAAGTCCCTGTCAACATTACAATTTCTTTCCTTTGTCCATTCTGACTTAAATGGAAAAAAAAATGCATTGGCACTAAGAGCTTTATTTGAAGTTGGAGAGCAAGAAGCATTTTGTAGTAGTAACTTGATATATCCCTGCTCTGTGGTGGAGTTTCTGTAGGAAATGAGAGCAAAGCACAGCTGTATAGGTAAATACAGGCACAAGCATATTTCATAGAATCATAGAGTCATTCAGGTTGGAAAAGACCCTCAAGATCATCAAGTCCAACCATTAACCCTACTCAGTCAAGTTCACCACTAAACTGTATCACTAAGTGCCATATCTAAACAACTTTTAAACGCATACAGGGATGGTGACTACCAACTTCCCAGGCAGCCTGCTCCAATGCTTGACTGCTCTTTCAGTGAAAAACAATTTCCTAATGTCTAGCCTAAATCTGCTGTGGTACAGCTTGAGGCTGTTCCCTCTTGTTCTTTCACTGATTACCTGTGAGAAGAGACCAGCACCTACCTCTCTGTATTGTCCTTTCAGGTAGTTGTAGAGGGTGATAAGGCCTCCCCCTCAGCCTCCTCTTCCTCATAATAAACAGTCCCAGTTCCCTCAGCTGCTCTTCATAAGAGTTCTTCTCTAGGCCCTAAACTACTAAATTTACTAAACTACTTGGAGCCAAGCCTTTTATCCTGTCCCCTGCAGAATGGTTTGGAAATTGGAAAGACCTGAAAAAAGTCCTTCAAATTAAGAAAAATAATAATAATAATAATAATAAAAAGCTACTTTATCCAGTGTAATAGCTCTAAGAACAGAGTCCCTTGCTTGAGTCAAAGTTAATAAGATATATATGTTTGTCTCTGTGTGTTAACTTTTAGATCTAAAGACTGTCTTGGAAAAGCAGCATTTACTAGACCAGACAGAGATTTCTGTGCATCCATATTACCACTCCTTGGGAGAAGCTCTCTATGGAGCAGCAAGACCAACTGTGAAGATGCCAGACCCCTTCGGGGTGCCGCTAGATCCGTATGTCTGGCAGTTTTTACAGAAGCAGGCTACACTGATCCAAGACATAAACCAGGAGATGGCAGTTTGCCACTGTGAGCTAAAATGGCCCCAGGCAGACTGCGAACGCCCAGAAATTACGGTGTGCCCATCACCATCTCTCTCCAAGCAGAAAAAGTCAGCGACTAAGTTGATCAAGACATGGAAGCAAAATGCTTCTGCTGAGTTCTCGCGTCTCATGGCACATTACGTAGCTATCA
The DNA here is from genome assembly GCF_014839835.1 of Dryobates pubescens. Classification (NCBI taxonomy): domain Eukaryota; kingdom Metazoa; phylum Chordata; class Aves; order Piciformes; family Picidae; genus Dryobates; species Dryobates pubescens. The sequence goes on along the minus strand of NC_071613.1, from coordinate 45,825,063 downwards.
AATGTAAAGTAAGTTCGGTGAATTGGGAAGATCTGAGAAACAGGCTGGCCAAAGATGTTGCTTTGATCATAACTGATATTTCTGAGGAGACGGTGGTGATTGCAGGCAACAGAGCAGCAGTGGACAGTGCAGAGAAAGAAATGAGGGATTGCATGGAGAAAGCCACGAGGGACAGTGAAAGGGAAAAACTAAACCTAGAAATTTCCATGTTTGTGACCCCAGGGAAGTATGCTGTTCTGCACAATGCTGGGCTGGAAGACAACATTCATGAAGAATATCCGTACTTAAAGATCTTTTATGATGATGTAAATAAAACTGTTCATATGCGTGGACTACTTGCAGAAGTGTATAAAGTCAAAGCTGACTTACTGGAGAAGCTGTTGAATATCCCATGCACATCTGTTACCATTGATCCCCTTGTTCTCTACTATCTACAGCGTGTAGATAGTAAAAGAGTGTCGGAGACATTATTCACTAAGAAAAACATTAATGCTTTTTATGAGCTTGAGGATGATAGTGTGTTGCTGTTTGGAGATGCTCCCGAAGATCTTTCAGAAGCAGAAAGGCAAATAAAGACAAGCTTGGAATATAAGTGCATCAGCGTGGAGGATGGTGAGGTCACTAAAAAGGAGCAGTGGAGGATCCTTCTTGCTTCCTTGGGTGAGGAGTACAGCTCTTCTGAGGAAAGCGTAGTCATTGATGAACCTGCTGAAAAACAAAATGAAGTGGTTATTGCTGGCTTTTCCAAGGCTGTAACAGAAGTTTACCAGAAACTTACTGATTTTCTAGACAGAAACACACACGTGGAGGAGGTAATCCCGGCCAAGTTGGCGGTGGTAGTGCAGTATGTGGAGGAGGAAAAGTCCAATATTTGTCTTGAACTGAGGAAGAAAGGGGTGTCAGTTTGTTTTGACACCAAGAAACCGAGTATTTCTCTAAGTGGACCAAAAGCAGAAGTGTCAAAAGCGGTCACCACATTCAAAGCAATTCTCTCATCTCTCTACTCAAGAGATGTGCCAATAGATAAACCGGGAGCCAGAGAGTTCTTCACTGAGAGGAAAGATTCATGGATTTTTGAGGCAAAGCAGAGATTTAGCTGTTTGATTAGGCTGGAGGAAGAAGAAGAAGGTAAAGAACAAAACCAAGAGAATGATGAAAAAATTGATAACAGAAAGCTGTTCTACAAGGAAATGCTGCCAGATGGAGTTGTAGTAGCAGTGTATAAAGGTAACTTGTGCAATTACCCTGCTGATGTTGTGGTAAATCCAGCTAATGAAGACTTAAAACACACTGGGGGCCTTGCTGATGCACTGTTTAAAGCAGCTGGTCCAGAGCTGCAGCAGGACTGTGATGAGCTGTTGAGGAAAAATGGGAGTCTGCACCCTGGGTGTGCAGTTATCACAAGGGCTGGAAAACTCCCTTGCAAGAATGTCATCCACGCTGTTGGGCCCAGGTGGAGGCAGCATGAAACAGAACAGTGTGTGTGCTTGTTGAAAAAGGCAGTGAAGAAAAGTCTACAGCTGGCTGGAATATACGATCATCATTCTATAGCTCTGCCCGCTATAAGTGGAGCAATTTTTGGCTTCCCGCTTCAGACCTATGGAGATTCAGTTGTGTCCTCCATCCAGGAGACCTTGGAAAAGTCTGTAGGGGACAGCAGCTTGAAGGAGGTTCATCTTGTGAGTGACGAGGAAGAAATGGTTCGGGTTCTGAGTGAGACAGTAAAAAAAGTGTTTGCAGGTGAATCATCTTCCCAAACACTGCTGATGAAAGAAAGCCAGAAGAAGAGAAAAGATCTGAAGATGATCACAACAGATGAAGGACTTTGCATCCGAGTAGAGGAGAAAAATATTCAGGAAGCCACGGTAGGTCTTTTTAATTTTCCACTTCCTCCCTAACGTGATGTGAAGATCTTTAAACAGAAAAGGAAGAAGAGTAGGACGTATTGCTTCATAAGGCAATGACTAGGTAAGGGAACAGTGGCTATATGCTGGGTAAACAAGGATGCAAGCCTGCAAAACTGATGGATTTCAGGCTGTGATCTGCCACTCTGCAGCCATTGTGAGTGGGCAGCTGTAAATTTCAGGATGTTTTATTCCTAGCTGTTTTTTATTCATTCTCCATACCTAAGGCCAATGTGTAAAACCAAGTTTTCTCTTTGGGGGTTGGGTGTTTGTTTTTTTTGGGGTGTTTTTGGTTTGGGTTTGTTTTGTTTTGTTTTGCTTTTAAGGGAAATACTAGAATACTTTCTAAAAGTGTTTACATGATCTATGGCTAGCTAAGTTGGGCGTTACGGGAAATCAGCAGCTGTCTGGACTGCCGTCATGAGTCATGCTAGCAGGGAGAATGTAACTTACTGTGGTTTTAGTTCCCTTCTCTTTGGATGAATTAAAGACACAACCCTAGGAAGAAGTTCCTGGGGTCCAGAAACATGACTATGGAAGAGTGCATGCTTAGATTTATCTTTTTTTCTTCCCCCCCTGCCCCGCCACTCCCCAAAGCCTAGACCTGATGCTGCTTATTTCCCATTTCCCCTCCCCATTTTCCTTTCTCAATCTTTTTGCAAATAAAAAGTTTAACTACTGCTCTCCTTAGACCATCAAGGCTCAGTTTACACCTCTGACATAGTTCTAGCGATACAAAATGCATCTTGATAAATCTGTTTCAACAGCTCTTGACTTTTATACTTTAGGAGTTTGAAATCCCCCTAAATTCACATTATTATTGTCCTGTTGTTTCTATATTGCTTTGGTCATTTTGGTGCCTGTAAAAGCCTATTTCAGTAAAAGAGCAATAATAGATGTTAAAAAAAAAAACAAACCCAAACCTCTATCTGACACACATTTAAAATGCTTTGTAAATAAAGCATCTCTTGTAGAGAAAAGCAAAGCAAACACCAGACGTTGGTACTGCATTAGAGCAAGGCAACATCCTTTCACCTCATTTTGGTGCATGAGGTGCTGCTTTTGTTGATAAGGTGTAGGCAAGCCCTCTTCAGTGAAAAGCAGGAAAGGGACATGAAACTTTCTACATTTGTACAATACATGTGTTTTGCATCCTCTGATGATGGTAGAGAAGAAGGAACAGTACTGCAGCAGTTCTTTACAAGGAAATGTAGGAAAGGTTGGGTCTTGGGAGAGTGGATGAGGCACATGGCAGAGGCTGGGTTTATTTCACACAGCCAGACATTATCATCTGCCTGGGACAAGGTGAGTCACAGTCTTTCCACCACTGAGGGCCTGACAGCTCTGGATGGGTGCATGCCTGGATGGATGACCTGCTCACACATAGATACCTTTGGTATTGGTACTCACAGTGGGTCTGATGCCACTTACTGTAGGTTTTCTACAAGTCTAGGGATACTCAACATGCAGAACCTGTGCTGGAAACCAGGTTATTTATCCACAGACATTTCAGGTTTCTGTGCCATGGATTGTCTTGTTGTCTGTGCTATTAGTCTCAATGTATGTCTTTACTCAAAGCCTGGCTAGATATTTTCATTGTAATTTTGTGGCAGACGGATGTAATCGTCAACAGTGTCGGGGAAGATCTGAAGTTTGGCGTGGGGCCGCTTTGCAAAGCCTTGCTGGAAAAGGCTGGACCAGACCTCAAAGAAGAGTTTGATGAAGAAGCAGAATGTCCATCTACTTTTGGGGAGAGCGTGCTCTGCACCTCTGGATATAATTTGGCCTGCAAGTTTGTGCTTCATGCCATACTTCCTGCGTGGGATGGAGAAATAGGACAGAACACGAAGGTACATTTTAATTGTTTAGATGAATAATTGATTTTTGAGAATAGTTTTATTTGGGATCCTATCCTGAACTCCAGGAGTGACCTTAAAGAAGTCTTGATGCACCAAGAGCTTTTTCTTTCCACACCAGCGTAGTCTCTAGGGAACTAATAATAAATGATGTGGGGTTTTTTTTAAGACAAAGTAAAGTACAATAAAGATCTCTGCTATATTTTACAGACACTAGAAAATATCATCACATCCTGCCTGAAGGAAACTGAAAATCTTGGACTGAAATCAATTGCTTTTCCAGCTATTGGAACTGGAGGATTTGGATTTCCTAAAGCTGTTGTTTCTAAGTTGATGTTTGATGTGGTATTCAAGTTCAGTAGTAGTCGCACTGTGAAGAGTCTTCAAGAAGTTCATATTCTCTTGGACCCAAAAGACGTGGATAACATTCAGGTAGTCCTTAGGAGAAAGCTGTCTGTGTTGCTGACTGTTCTAGTCATGTCTTAATGACGCATTTTAGCTATATTGCTTTCTTAAGGGAATCATGTAGTATTTTCTTCCATGGACCAGTGACAGTGGGATGCCTCTCCAGTGTCTCTGAAATGTAAAGTCTCAGCAAGCACAAGCTGCAGACAAAACTGGCCTGGCTACTGGTACTGTAAAACACCTGTTGGTGCTCACTCATCTTTTGAAAGATGAGTCCTGCCAACATACAGTATCTGTTACCACACTGTCCACACTCAGTCTTCCACTGTTATTGATACCTAACCATGACTGTAAAATGCATCAGATGGCTCAGCCAGAGCTACGTGACTGTTAATGGCAATTAGAGAAATACAGTATATAAACTGAGATGCTGTCTTGGGTACCTTTTTTCTCTTCTTAGGTTTTTACATCTGAACTAGAACGTAGAATAGCTGGAAGTCGCAATGCTGAAGGACCACAGTCAAGTAAGTTATGTAGGGGCAGGAGGTGAGACATGGGGGGAAGAGTGTAAATCCTGTAGTTTTATTTATATCAGGAAACAGACAAAATGTCTTCAAGACACAGGGCGCTTTTATTTCTTTTTTTTCCTCCTAATGGACTGCCATTCTTAAACTCCATTTGTAAAAGTCTTAAAGAGGAATTTCTTCTGAGGGCATGCTTATCTCTTAGTGAGGCCAGTGGTATCACATGGACAAGGATATCCTGTTAAGGGAACCGTTACTTTGTCCTACTCAAAGGGTACAAGAACTTGGTATGGCTTGTTTGGTAAAGTGATAAATAATATTTCTGTACTTTTAATCTCTTGTACAGACATACACAAAATTGATACTTTCTTTTCCATGTGTTAATTAACAGTCTTGTAGCACAATGTTAAAATTGTATGAGTGAACTGTATCAATGGCAGAGGCTTGTGTGTAAGAATATATAGCTCTTTCTTCTCAGCCACTGAGAGTGTGGAGTTGAAATATGAATTAGGTAAGTTTGGAATAGGGAACAGTTTTATATCTGTGAAGGTAAAGATGAAATAACTTAAAAGTGGTGTGATGGGATCTCCATTACTTGCAGTGCTTAAGCTGGATACTCCATCTCCTGTAAGAGTCAGTTTAGGAAACTCTTGTTGCAGAGCGGGTCAAATCAGCTAACCCCAAGAGTCCTTTCTGAATTTATACTGCATGAATTTACAGGAATGGAAATGGTTTCATATTCACAGCATTGAAATGGAAGCAATACAGCACCTTCCTGATTTCAAAAATGGAGTAAAGAGAAAAGCACGGACTCTAGGTCCATCAAATTGATCTAGAGCATATATCCTTAGATGGGTTAGTTGAAGTTTCCAGCAATGAAAAAGCATAAAACTCCAAAGGAGAGGAGAAATGTTCTCAGGAAACTTTATTTCCTGTGCAGGTTTCATTAGGCCTGTTTCAACTGAAGCATTGGGAGTTCATGAAATGCAGATTGGTTCCATTACACTGCAAGTAATTAGCGGAGATATTACCAAGGAAGACACAGAAGTTATTGTGAGTGTATCAAATGCAGCATTTGATGCCACATCAGGTATTGTATTGAATATGCAATTCTTACAGTGATAAATTTGAGCTAGTTTTCAGGAGGGAGTTGGAGAAAGAATTGTCCATATGGGAAACTTCTATCAAGTACCTTTCAGATGAAAGTTGTGCTTACTCAGCAAATAGATCTTAAACACTTTTTTTAACATGAATATTCCATTTAGTTTCCATACTAATCAAACAGAAGGCATGTGGCAGATTTTCTTTGCTTAAAACCAAAACTCCTTAAATAAAAGGAAATTTTATGATCAAATATAATTCTGAAGAACTACTTGTGTCCTAATATGTTTCACCCTATGTCAATGCCTTGGTTAAGTAAATAGACCTGTAAGGAGCAGAGAATTCTATGGTGACATTATGAATTGCAAGCATGATAGCCCTGAAATGATGCAATTCAAAGCAATCAGAAAGTTGGGTGAGGGGCATGCTATTGGGTGGTGCAATGATAAATAGGAGCTATTCTTAATGATAGCTGATCGATAATGAAGTCAGCATCCTATTTGCAGCCACTGCAGTGTGTCGTGGAGGGTACTTAGGAGAATGGGCAAGGTTTTGCACTTTGTTGGATCTTGCCACATGAGAATTTGAGGTATTTGTAAAGTACAGAAGTTGGGTAGAGTTTGGAGTGGAGATAACAATGGAGATGACAATGTTGAATGTGTATGCTTTGTGTGTATAATTTAAGGAGTCTTCAAAGCAATTTTGGATGCTGCTGGTTCTGAGGTAGAAGATGAATGTTACCAGTATGCTCACTGTGGTATGTTAAAGCGTACTCTTCTGTTTGATTAACTTACTTTTGTTCTTTCTGGAAACTTAAAAGTTGTTTTATAATTCTCTACTCTGATAATATAATTATTTTATCTGAAAAAAAGAGCTTTCCCTTCTAGGAATTTGGAAAAGTCTTGTTGTTGTTTTGACACCTACGTTAAGAATTCTTCTTTTCACAACTGAACAGAAGATGGATACCATTTTCTGCTGCTAATAAGTGCTGGGATATTAGTGTAATTTAAGTTCTTCACCCCTGAAATTACTCAGGCATGTTCCTGACTTATCAGAAACAATGACATTGACTTGAGTATAATTTTTAAGCTGTTGTCAGCTACAAAAGAGCTGAAGTTTTGAAACTGAACAAAGTGTGGGGAAGACTCTTTTGGTGCAAGTGCATGCAGGACTGGCTTTTAAAAGCTAACAGCAAAACTGGGCTTCTATTGCACAAATGCATAATTACTTTTTGTTGAAATAATGAAACTCTGCTTATCACCTTGATCATGAGTTGTTCTGCATTCTGCCAACCTAGAGCGTCGCTGGTCTTTGGAATGGGCTGCCCAGGGAGGTGGTGGAGTCACCGTCCCTGGAGGTGTTCAAGAGGAGATTGGATGTGGCACTTGGTGCCATGGTCTAGTCATGAGGTCTGTGGAGACAGGTTGGACTTGGTGATCCTTGGGGTCTCTTCCAACCTTAGTTATACTGTGATACTGTGAACTCCCATGTCACTGTGGTTGGCCTCTATGAGCACAGACAAGGGACACGTTCTGATGACGTAAATAAAATGCCCCTGCTCTAAGTCTAAAATTTAACTTTCAAGATGAAGTTTCCTGGATATTTTTTCTGGCCTTTGGCTCTGCAGGCTCTCCCTATTTATCAGCCTGATCTTCGTGCATGCAGAGCATCTTACAGTCAGCCCTTTAACTTTGTGCCCAGTGAAGTGTTATGTAACTCTGTATTCATCGGTCCGTTCCTCCTCATGACCTGACTCCATTTTGAGGTGTTTGTAGTCAAACATGAATGCTTAAAAAAATAAGAGATTCCAAACTACACCTCTTGGATCAATTGTTCATTATGTTAATGGTATTTTTGTAACCATTCAGCCCTTCTGCTGACTACAAGCTTGAGCTTTCAAGGAATAAGTGGCATAAGAAAGCATTTCTCATATAAATGAGTCGTGCACATGCTATTGGCATGTTTTTAAATGAAAGTGAGCTGTACTTAAATTCAACCTAACTTCTGAAGTTGTGCTTAATAGGAAACTACTGCACAGCAGAGATCTCAGGAAATGGGAGATAACACACAATAACTTGAATTATTTCCTCAAATTCTGGAAACAGAAAAACAGGCCCAACTAATACCAGGGTAACAGCTCACAGTGGATTTCTCCCCACTTGCTCTTCTAGCATCAATATAACCAGCTGTTTTACCAGAAGAGATAGATGCTTAGAAAATGTCTCCTTCTTTATGTTCTTTCTTCCAGCTGAGAAAAGTGGCTTTATTACTACACAAAGTGGAAACCTGTTGTGCAGCAAAATCATCCACTTGGTTCACAACTGTGATGTGAAGAGTCAGGTTTCCAAAGTGCTTAATGAGTGTGAGCTATGGAAGTACAAATCTGTTGCCTTCCCAGCAATTGGAACAGGTTTGAATTTCCTTGGGAAAGTGATCAGGGCTGTGATGGGGATGGTTCAGAAACTGGGACGAAGTTAATACCTCTGATAAGGATAACCCTGGACTTGTACAAGAAACTCTGTAAACTGATTTGTGGAAGTTCACTGTAGTCAGCTCAGATGCCATCTGCACACTTCAAAAATGCTGCCTTTTTAAGAAAGTATCAATATTACAGTTGCTGTTGATTGAGCAAGAACACCCAAAGAAAAGATACTGATCCATAAAAGACATTCTGTTCCTCCCAAAAAACCCCTATATCTCAGATGGCCACCCTGCACCTTTCTTCAAGCTTCCCATAGACCTTGTCTTGGAATTTCAGCTACATGGAAGAGCTGGGTTGTGGTCTATAGGCAAAGAAAGCTGGAATTGTCCTGAGACCAAGCTTTGCCTGGCTGACTACAGAAATTCTGCACTGGGTACAGAATACCTGCATTCGCACTCTTAGCAGGTCTTGTTTCAGCCTACCTGCACTAGCAGAGGGCTGGAGACAGATTTAAGCTTCTGGCTAACTTGGGGAGCAAGGCTTTGAAGAAAGCAGGGTATCTTTCTCAGGTTAAAGCTCCCCATGACTAGAAGAAATGTTGAGCTGGTTCTTGCTCAGCATGCCATGTCAGGTAGGAGCTGGTGCATGAGTCTGTTTAGAATCTGTGGTGATAGAGTGGCAGAATCCCAACATATCACAAGGGCTGTGCAAGGGGTGCTGTGGCACATGTTCAGTGTCTCAGGATAAGCTTCCACTTGGACTTCAGCCTTCTAAGGGAGCGAAAGCAGCTATTTTGAGCTCCGTGTTCCTGTTTGTATGTTGAAACTTGTGCCAACATCGTCTGCTAATTCTGATTTGGTTTTATTTTCATACCCCATTTAAAAATAGGAATAGAGTTAGTGATGAGTTTAAAAATATCAGGGGAGGGCTGAGGATGAAGTGCTTTTTGGAACCTCTAAGCAAAAGCTGGGGCGGGGGGGTGGGGTGGGGGTCAAATCCCAGAAGGGCTTTCCAGGGCTGTGTGTTGTTTCAGATCATGAAGCTCACCGGCTTAGGCGTAAATCTGAAGATAAGCTTGGGGCTTTGGCCAGAAAGCATAAGGGGGGAGGAGAGAGGGGTACCAGTCTGTAAAAGCTGGGGACATGGTCTCTGTTTCCTGGATGTTGCTGTGATTTAAGTACTGCTGACTGTTATGTGCATGTTATTTCTGTTTAGGTCAAGCAGGACAGAGTCCATCAAAAGTAGCTGATGACATGTTGGATGCTATAGTGGAATTTGCAAGCAAAAGATCAGTGCAGCATTTGAAAAAAATTAAAATAGTCATCTTCCAAACAAACATGCTCAGAGACTTCTATGAAAGCATGAAGAAAAGGGAAGGCTCAGATTTATCCACAAAGGAGTCATGGATGTCTCTGTTTAAATGTAAGGAGGTGGGGGGGGGCGCTGTGTACATGGCCACTTAAAACTAAAGGTCACTCATTTCATACTTAATGTACATTTCTTCACAGCATTTTTATTGGGCAAATCCCAAGACACCATGAAGAAAAAGGATGTGGTTTTGGAGAAGAAGGTTGATTTAGCCACGTTTCAAATTTGTGGAGAAAGCCAAGAAAATGTGGATGCAGCTGAATCCTGGATAGAGAATCTAATTTTAAAGGAGCAGTTTGAAAACACTATTTCAGACGAGCTAATTGCAAATTTTGATGACAGCGAGATTGACATTTTGGCAGATCTCCAGAGAAGAAAGCATGTTACCATTCAGCTTGAAAATCACCTTTCCCCTCCTTGCATTAAAATTTCTGGTATTAGCAGGGATGTCTACTTTGTTTCTGTGGAAGTCCAAAAAATGGTGAAAAAAATTAAGGATACTGAAGAAGAACGATCCAAGGCCGAACTGGTTTATAACCTGGTAGAGTGGAGGTATTCAGCAAGCAATGGCACTTTTGTTGCTTTTGATAAGCTGACAAATATGCAGCTGGAGGATGCCAAACTAGCCAAAGTGAAATATATTACTGTCAAAATTAACCAGAAGAAGTACAAGGTAGATCTGAAAACTCTACAGGCTAAAGATCACCAAGGAAAAACTTTAATCTTCCAACGTGTGCAAAAGAATGAAGGTAAACTGCAACTCTGTTAATAAATAATAATGTTAATAAATAATAGTGATTACTGAATGCTAATTATGATAAAAGCAAACTTGGGTATTCCAAAGTAGTAGGCTATCCCATAGCTTTTTTTCCTCTTTCTCCCACCTCACCCCAGTCATGCCATATCCAGCAGTTTCAAGTTTCATCATTACTGATATGACTGAAATCAGAACTTCTACTTCAAGCACAAATTATGTCTGTCCTTATGTAACAGGAAGTGGTGTATGAAAAATGCACAAAACTCTTCTGTGGTTTTTCAAGCTTCTTTCAGTTGGTTCTTGGTATGGGGATAATTAGACTAGAGAAAATCTAGTCTTAACAATGTGCTACAGAGCCCTTGATGTATTGATGAAGGGAGTATTTCTGGAATAAAGATGACCTACTGTCATGGGTTAACCCAGGACACCTGCCTAAGGTGCTGGCCCCTGAACCCTCTACATGCAGTTGGTTTGTAAGACATGGACACAAAACTGAGCTAGGGATCTCTGATGATAACAATGCAATCTGTGTGTTGCAGCTCAGCAGTCCATACAGCTCCCGGAGCACTGGAATGACATGCAAAATGAATGGGTCAAAGTGGTGAATCTCCAGCCATCACATCAGGAATATCTGGTTGTTCAGAAGAAGTTTAAGAGAACCTGTCCCAACTATACCATAACGAAGGTGAAATCCGGGGTGGGGTAGTGAATCCTTGGTCTGAAAACATTAATATGAATTCTGAATATTTGTTTGTAAATTGTCTGTAACCTAATACAGCTTTCCTATGTCAGTCTCCCCAGCACTGTAGAGAGTGGATACATGTCAAATCAAATTTCCTGTGAGGTGCCCTGCCATTTATGCCTCCTAATGCAAAACCAGTGACCATCAAGAACAAGAGGACACAGTCTCAGGCTGCGCCAGGGGAGGTTCAGGCTAGATGTTAGGAAGAAGTTCTATACAGAGAGAGTGATTGCCCATTGGAATAGGCTGCCTGGGGAGGTGGTGGAGTCGCCATCACTGGAGGTTTTCAGGAGAAGACTTGATGGGGTGCTTGGTGCCGTGGGTTAGTTGTTTGGGCGGTGTTGGATTGGTTGATGGGTTGGACGCGATGATCTTGAAGGTCTCTTCCAACCTGGTGTATTCTATGTATATGTATTCTATGTATCAGTCTTCAGGCTGACTGTGTCCATAGATTCATAGAATGGTTCGGCTTGGTGGGGACCTTGAAGGTCATCTAGTTCCTACCCCCTGCCATGGGCAGGGACACCTTCCACTAGACCAGGTCACTCAAGGCCTCATCCAACCTGGCCTTGAACACCTCCAAGAAGGGGGCATCCTCAGCCTCCCTGGGCAACCTGTTGCAGTGTCTCACCACCCTCACAGTAAAGAACTTCTTCCTAATCTCCAGTCTAAATCTACCCTCCTCAAGTTCAATTAATGTGGTACTCAGTCTTTGATGTGGTACTTCCAGTTAGTAAATTCTATATTGAAATGGAAGCATGAGCAAACACATCAAAATACAAAGTCCTTTCAGATTGGCTTTCAGCTATTTCACTATTTACTTCCCTGTCAGTCCCAGAGCCTTTCAGACTAGATTTTTGGTTTTTAACCAAAGTGTAAAGATCTGATCCTGCTAAGTGGAAAAGTATCCTACACAGTACACAGAGATTTTGTTGTCAGAGAGAAGATGGATTTTATTCAGAATCGAGGGGAAGTGCAGTGAAATGAAGAGTGAGAATATATGTGGTTTAAATGTTTTCTTCTGTCATGAGATTCAACAAGCATGGTTACTGAGTTACAAATAGAACATAATAGGAAAAATCAGGTAATGGCATGAAGTCTTTTTCCACTGAAAATGGGAAGCTGTTACACAGCAATGCCTTTAAGATTGTACTTTGATGCAGATACGCTCTTTCCCCCTGAGCTATATTCACATCGTTGGCAGAGGGAGCCAGCAAGATCCATCCTCCCACCAACTTATTTTTATATAGGTGTTTCTTAGGGGTTGCTAAGGAAGTGGAGAAAGTAATTTTGACTTCCAAGCTGAGATCTAGAAGAGAAACTTAAATTCAACATAATGCTATTGCTACAGGCTACCCTTTAGTGAGGAAACCATCCATAAGGAAGATTAGGATGTACAGAAGGTATCTTGCACCATTGCCTATAGCAGTGGTACAGCAGCTTGTTTCTAGAAATGACAATGCAGAGCTGCACTGTGACTGCCTGTGTACCTGGTATACTAGGGAAGGCAAATTAACAAAGCTTGAAAACCTCTTACAAGATACTCTGTTTTCTGATTTTTCAACCCAACCCACATGCTAACAGGACATGATGAAAATTACTGTCATCCTTTCAGTTTGATTTGGTTTTAATGCTTTCCTGCTGTGATAAATATACCATTCCCTACCAGCATAAATATGGTTCTATTTTGTAACTTTGCAGATCGAAAGAATACAAAATCCCTTCCTCTGGCAGACATACCAAATTAAAAAAATATCTCTCTGCAAGAAGAACAGAAATCAAAATAATGAGAAGTTGCTATTTCATGGGACACCTTCATCCTCACTGAGCATGATCAACTACAATGGATTTAATCGTGGGTTTGCTGGAAAAAATGGTGAGTTGCAGTTAATGTCCTTGATTTGTATCAGGTGCCAGGCATTGTTGGTGTTACAGTGCTATCAGCACAACATGAAGACTGACTAAAGCTGGAGAGCAAAATAATAAACACTTTCAGAATGTAATGTCTATAGACACAGGAATGAACCTGCTCAGTTAACCCCTTGCTGATGAATGCCACTGTCTAAAGGGCATCAGTAAAATCTCACCTGCTCTGACAATCAACTCTGGGCAGCATTTTGTTTCGTGTGATCTGCCTACAGAAAGGAGCAAGGACCATACCTTGAGCTCTGGTATCTTTTCTCTTCTTAGGCAAAGAGAGGTAGCGAAGTAGAGGTGCAGATATTTCTCCTGTCAGCTCCAAATATAAGAACAGCACAAGCAGTCACAAAATCCAGAAAACTAATTACAGCTATGTAGTCATTTTAAGTTAAAAAGGCTCTGAAGATTTGCAGTTTGATGGATTGAAGGCTTTTCCCCATAGGAATGAGTAGTCAAAACCTGGGTGTTGACACTTTACCAAACATTTGATTCTGATACAAAGGATTATTACTATAATTTGGTGTTTAACCAAATATATCATTTCTCCAGAATGAAAAAAAAGGAAGCTTTTAGACATGAGAATGAGAACACTGATTTTATTTGAAAATGTTTTTCAAAGCAGGTGCCTCCATTGGAAATGGAACCTACTTTGCTGTTGATGCAAGTTACTCTGCTCAGAAGACTTGGTCCACACCCGATGTGGATGGCAAAAGATACATGTACTTGGCTCGAGTCCTTACTGGGAAGTACTGCCTGGGGCGCAAAGGACTAATCACTCCACCACCAAAACATTCATCAGATCCTACTGACCTGTACGACAGTGTGGTTGATTGTGTGAATGCTCCAACCATGTTTGTCATATTTAATGACATTCAGGCCTATCCTGAATACCTCATTACTTTCAAAAAATAGAATATTCTTAGTAGTCTGGAAAATTCTAGTGCCTTTCACATGTGGGAATTAACGGGGCAATATTTGACTCTTGTTTGTATCTTGGTGTCTTCACTGAAGTGGTTATTTACCTAGGCCTGTGTTCAAATAACTCTGCAAATCATCAACACCATGAGGCCAGCAAATATTGTAGAATATGCTGTCTCAATACTCTCATTTTAAATTTAGTTATGCAGAGGTGTAGGAAAGAACTGTGAGAACAGCCCCAACCTCTTCCCATCCTAGGCACAGGGGCCCGGTCGGAGGGAGAGCTGCTCTGCCTCACCTGTAGGGATATTGGACATACACTTTGCACTCACTGTTTCACACCTCCTGCTGTTGCAGCATACTTTATTATTCCCTGGGTATAAATTCTTATGTTCAAACCTGTTTCTTTGGGGCATTCTCTGTGGTCCCCTGTTCTAAGTACAACCACCTTCCACCTACAAAGCCATTGCTACTTGCATTTTCAAGACAAGGAAGAGAGCCTTTTAATTTCTTCTGGACAGTGCCAAACTACTGACCCTCCTGTAGAATTACCAGTTTGCAGAGAGCCATCTACAGGTTAGTTGTACCCCTACAGGTCAGCACACTTAAAACTGTTTGAAAATATTTCAACTGTGTAAAGCAAGTAAAAAAAAAAAACAAATAATGGCATTTGTACCTCTTTGCAACTGGTACACAATCACAATGGTAACCTTACAACTGCCACTCAAAACCAAATGTAGGCTGGATCTAATAAAAGTGTTTTCCAACAGCTACATTGTATTACTGAGTCATTTACACGCAGGCACAGACTTCAAGTGGAAATGTTGCTTTACATTTTAGCCTCTTTATGTTACAGTAATAGCATAAACAACGGCCACCTGAAAATGCCTGGAAGACAAAATTGTTTTCTTCTCTTGTCCCAGGTGACAGATTTGTGCATACAGCCGCCAGCTGAAAGTATTTTGCCTTTCTCCAAAGGAGCCCCCTGCTATAAATAGCAGCCAGGATGTCTTAAAATGCCAGACTGCAATGCTCTCATTGCTTATGGAGGTGGCAATATAAAAAAGTTAAGCTCTTCACAGCAGGTGTCCATACAACACTTTAGATGAATGTCCTGCATACATTCCCACTTCAAGCAAAACAGATTTTAACCCATTCCT
This sequence comes from Dryobates pubescens, assembly GCF_014839835.1. Taxonomy (NCBI): domain Eukaryota; kingdom Metazoa; phylum Chordata; class Aves; order Piciformes; family Picidae; genus Dryobates; species Dryobates pubescens. Next base: position 45,809,986 of record NC_071613.1, on the reverse strand, counting down.
GCTTTAATAGATTTTGCTCCCTGGGGAAAGGGGAGGATGCTTTTCTCCCTTTTTTGGGGGGTGGGGGTGGTTTTCTGTATTGCTTAAACAGTGCAGCAGATAGAGTGGCTCAGTTTAACTGACAGCACCAATTGTCCACTGGCTTCTTGCCCTGCTGTCACTAAGCTGCATGGTGAGCTGGGATACACCACTTTCTATATGCATGGACCACACAGTTTAGTGCCATGGAAAGCAGCAGGAGCTGCAAAATGAAGCAGTGCAAAAACCCTGACAATTTTTATCCCTGGTGCTGGTTGTACACATTTCTTTACTAGTTTCTGTACTATAAACTTGGGTGTGCTTTGTTGTATAGTGGTTATGGTCCAAAAAGATGGAAAGGGCTACATGGAGTATGAAAAATTAAATCCCAGCCCCACACTGGAGTGTTGGGATGGGCTGGCTGCAGGAGGACCTTTGCTGCTGTGCACTAAGATTTCAGACTCTCAGCCTGGAGCAAAGCCCTCAAAGCAGTGGACTCCTGGGGCCAAGGACCTTGGTCATGGGAGAGTGCTTTGGCTTTGATTAGCTGGGGACTTGGTGCCCAAACGAAAAACTGGCTTTATAAGTGACCAGGCAGTGAAAAGCTTCCCATAGAGTGCACTGAATCTCATGCAGCAATGAGATGCACAGCTCCTCACTGCATTGCATGGACCTAACAGGATTATGCCACACTGCATCTGACTGGGTTACTGAGAAATGCATTGCCTCATGTTGCTCTGCACACTGCTACACTTGCCCGTGCTCCCATTGCATGCCACTGGCCAGCACTGCACACACTGCAGAGTGCTGCCTGTCCCACATGCCCCACAGTACTGCACAGAAGGCTCAGCTGCAGATCACTGCATTGCCTCTGGAAATCCTGCATTGTGCTGCACTGTTGCCCTGCAAAAATCACAAAACAGTTTGGGATGGAAGTGACCTTTGCAGCTCATCCAGTCCAACCCCCTGCAGTCAACAGGGACATCTTCAACTAAATCAGATTGTTCAGAGCCCCTTCCAGCTTGACCTTGATGTTTCCAGACATGGGGAAATTTCTCTGGGCAACCTGTGCCAGTACCTCAGCACCCTCGCTGTACAAAATGTCTTGTTTCTACTCTAAATCTTCCTCTCTCAATTTAAAATTATCAATCCTTGTCCTGTTGAAAGATTGCCCCTTCTAAGTCTGAAAAGCCACAGTAAGTCTGGAGTCTTCTCCAGGCTGAACAACTCCCAACTCAGCCTGTCCCTATAGCAGAAGTGTTCCAGTTCTTTGATCATTTTGGTGGTGTCTCTGGTCCCGCTGGGGGCTGCAGAGCTGGATACGGTGCCGCAAGTGGGGTCACACCATCGCGGAGCAGAGGAACGGACCGCGCCCTCGCCCGGCTGTCCCTCCCCGCGCCCTCCTTCACCTTCCCCTCACCCTCACCCCCCGCTACCGCCGCCTGCCCCACCCGCCACCCCTCAGTGAGCTGCGCCCAATCAGCAGCGCCCACCGCCTCCGTCCCACCCTCTCCCGCACTCCCCGCTTGCCTATTGGTGCAGGCCGCTTCCACCGGCGCTGCCTCCATGGCGACGCGGCGGAGGGCCAGTCGAAGATGGCCGCTGAGCCGGGCGGCGGGCGCTCCTGGTCTTGCCCGTGCCAGGGGCTCGCTGCTTTCACCGCTGCGCTGCTGCTGCTAGGCTGTGGACGCCCGGCCGCCCTTTCTCTTTCTTCTTTCTCGTCCTGTCATCACCGCGTGCCCAGCGGCAAGGAGGTGGGGCCGTGGCGGGGCGTCCTCGGGCGGCAAGGAGGCTGGGGGGCAAGGGGTCCTCCGTTTCCCGCTGCCTTTGCTGGATCCGTGACCTGCACTGCTGCCTCAAACTAGGGCTGTGCGGGGTCTAGCTCCGCAGGTCCCCACGGTGTGGTCCTCGGCTTTATAGCGACAGCGGGCGGGTGCGGGGCGGCTTCTGTCTGCGCGGCGGAGTGCGAGGAGAGGGGAGGGAAGGGGCTTTGCTTAAAAACAGGCAAAAAGAGGCTCTGGCAGATGATGAGTGAAGGGTCTGGGAGCAGGCCTTCGTGTGGCCGCCTAGGTGAGCCGCCTAATTGGCGTCTTGTTCCTCTTTCTCCCCTCCAGGTTGTCTATCAAGTTCCTCTAAAGGAAAATCATGTCTCGAAGAGAAATGTGGATCAACAGCTAAGAATTAAGATTATATACGACAGAAGCGTTGAGGAGTGAGTATAATGTAGCAACCTTTCTGTTCTCCACATCTGAGAACAGAAATCCTATTAACCAGAACTTACGTGTTTTGTTTTTAAATACAGCTTGCTACCTGAGAAAAGACACCTTATAAAGGTATGTCATATTTGTTACACAAACACCTTCTCCTTTTTTTTTTTGGTGTCCATATTTTATTAACATGGATGATGTTTAAGGCAAATTTAACTAGGGGCTTTGAAGCCAAACTATTTCACACTCTCTAGTCCAGGAAATCAAGGTTTTGTGTGCGGATTATGTCTCCATTCCAGATGTTTCCAGTGTTCTGTTGAATGTTGGTCGGTGTTTGTTTGCTGTATCCCAAGGTGCAAATGTTTCAGTAAGAAATGTTTTGAAGTTTTAAAGGCTCTTTTCAGCTGTAAATTCAGATTAATACTGGCTCCCTTCTCATTTTGTCACTCCAATAGCAAAATATTGGAATACTGAAACAAAACCTTTCCTAAGTATTTTGATAACAGTTCAACTTCTTAGCAAGTCTGGATCTCCACTTTTCTGCCGTACCACAACATACAGCAAATTTCATGTAATGTGGCAGTTAACCCTTTTATTGTGAGTTGTGTCTGCACTGCTACTGGGTGACTTCTATTTTTTTTTCTTCTTGTTCAGAACAAGCTTTTTCCACAAGCTGTGTCTTATTTGGAGAAGACCTTCCAAGTGCGCAAATCCACGGGGACTATATTACTGAGCAGGTTTGTGACAGTTTGTTGAAGGCCACTTGCTGTATTACAGACATTTGATATTGAACCTCGTGGTGGAGGGTTTTTGTTTGCCTTTTTTTGTTGTTGTCATTGTTAGGGGTTTTGTGTATGTGTGTGTGTTGTTTTGTTTGATTTTTGTTTGCTGCTTTGTGTTCGGGGGGGGGTTGGTTGTTGTTTTGGGGTTTTTGGTTGTTTTGTTGTTAGGTTTGGGGTTTGGTTGGTGGTAGGTGGTTAGTTTTGGTTTTTGCTGGTGTGTGGTGGTTTTGGTGGTGATGGTTGTGGTTTGTTTTGGTTTTTTAATGTGTGGCTTATTTGAAATAAAACCAGAATAAGAATGTAAGAAATGCCCTCTTGAGTCAGACCAGTGACCCATCTGTGGTGGTAGCAGATGCTGTTGAGGGAGCATACACAAATCTGCCAGCCTTCTGTGATCAACATCTACATTTCTTGTGTCAGAAATGTTAAAGGATATACATGCTGCCTGTTTAGCCTGTTCCTAATCTCTCTTTGAACCTGTGCATATTCCATTAATGAGCATTATGTCGAGCAGGTTAACTAACAATTCTCACTGTGAAAGTTAACATTAGATACCTGTATTGCAGTGTTGTTGGATGCTGTAAGACTATTCTAAAGTTTCTTTTTAATAATAAAACAGTGCTGACTGTCTTTCATGTTTGATTGAAGGCAGTGTGCCACAAACCAGTATTTAAGGAGGAAAGCTGACCCTCACAGATACTGCCGGGGAGCCTGCGCAGACCATACCAGATGTGGGCCGGTTATAGTTCCTGAGAAGCACCTCCAGGTAAGCTGTGCCATCCAGATGCTTCCTAACCTTTGAAATATTGTTTGTGGACAGTAATAAAAATGTTAATACGGCTAACTGTGCATAAGTGATCTGCTTGAGGGATATCGCTAATTTTGTGTGACAGAATACAACAACTTGACTTAGAATCATAGAATGTTAGGGGTTGGAAGGATCATCTAGACCAACCCCTCTGCCAGAGCAGTATCACCTAGTGCAGGCCACACAGGAAGGCACCCTGGTGGTTTTTGAAAGTCTCCAGAGGAGACTTCACAACCTGTCTGGGCAGCTCTGTCATCCTCACAGTAAAGAGTCTCCTCCTGTTGAGGTTGAATTTTTGTGTTCCAGCTTACACCCATTGTTCCTTGTCCTATTAGTGGGCACCATCAAAAAGAGACTGGCACCTTTATCTTGACACCCACCCCTCAGATATTTGTAGACATTGATAATATCCCCTTACAGCCTTCTCAAGACTAAACAGCCCCAGTTCTTTCAGTCTTTCTTCATGGGAGAGATGTTCCAGTCCTTTAATCATCCCTGTAGCTGTCCCTTGGACTTTCCAGTAGATTCCCGTCAAACTGGGGAGCCCAAAACTGGATACAGTATTCCAGGTGTGGTCTCACCAAGTCAGAGCAGAGGGGGAGGTGAACCTCCCTAGGCCTGCTGGACACACTTTTCTTGATGCATCTCAGGATACCATTGTCCCTTTTGGCCATAAGGGCACATTGCTGTCCCAGGGGAGTTTCTTTAGTTTGTGATGTTAAACCAAGAGCCAAGTACTGTTGACTGTTAGCCTGAGTTATAATGAACTGTACAGAGAGAATGAGATTCAAATCTTGTTGAATTGCTGCTAGCCACTGCATTAACAGTTAGATTTTCACAGGATTAATAAGTTTTTTTCCTTGGTTTAAGATCTCATTTAAAGGTTATCCACTGAACCAGGAGCATGATACAGGAAATGCTTGTAAATTGTTGCCCTGCATGAATTTTTTATACAGCTACAGTATGTGACTGTTAGATTTCTTTCTTTCTCTCAGCTAGTTTCAGCTAGAGTATTGATTACATGTGAAATGTGGTTGCTACTGATGTGTACTCTTTCTGTAAGAGAAAACTTTTTAATTTGTAGGAAATAAAAGGTGCTCATTTGGGGATATCCAGCTTGGCAGGGACTTTTATTCAAAATCTGCCACCTTAGTGTCTAGCAAATCAAAGAACTGGCAATTTCAAAGTTACTCCTTGGCTGTAGTCTTGTTTACTCCTGGGGAGTTTTCTCCTCTTCTGCTGGCTTACAGTGGGATTTAATTTTTTCTTCAAGCTGACTGAATTCTGTCATGCAAAATGTCCACCACAGCTAATGTGTTTTAACTGTTCCCTGTGAACATTGTCAAAGCAATGCAGGGTGTACAATGAGAGTGAGTGGCACTACGGACCCACAGGCTTACCTGACCAGGAAGGGGTTCGGGATGCTGACTTCGTGCTTTACGTCAGTGCTCTCACTACTGAAAGGTGTGGCCATGAAAACATCATTGCATATGCAGCCTACTGCCAGCTGGAGGCTGAAATGGACAGGCAAGTATTCCATCTGGTACAAACTCTCTTTTTAATTAGACTTCTGATTTATTTTTGTTTAGATGTGGAGTTTAATTGTTTCCCTGTGTTGTATAATATATCAAAGTAGAAGTCATTATTGAAACAGGCAAGCACTGCACGTATCTTAAGAGCACAAAATCATGAAGTAGTGATTTACCTTGCAAAGCTGAGGCATTTAAGTCATAACTAATTGTCCACTGTTTTTGCCTAAACTGCTTCAAGATCCTGCTTGTGTTGAAGTGAATGCCATATCTCAAAAATCTGAAGGAGATGGAATGCAAATAGGCCCTACTTTATGTGGCTCTTGCTTCTAGTTTGGTTGTAGTCCTTGTAACAGACACATTCTACCTCTATAGCGTCTTGCTTAAAATTCAGATCCCTTCCACTGTTGTCAATGACATCAGTGCAGAATGCTGAGTATGAAGATTGATCCCCTCCCGCTCCACTTCAACAGTAAGCTGGTTGCTGTATTTTTAATAGACTGTATAGAATCATAGAATCAATTAAGGTTGGAAAAGACCTCAGAGATCATCAAGTCCAACCTATTACTTAATACCTAACACCTCCTGACAACTAAACCATGGCTTTGAGTGCCACATCCAGTCCTTTTTTGAACACCTCCAGGGACGGTGACTCCACCACCTCCCTGGGCAGCACATTCCAAGGGCCAATTACTCTTTCTGGGAAGAAATTTCTCCTCACCTCCAGCCTAAACCTCCCTTGGCACAGCTTGAGACTGTGTCCTCTTGTTCTGGTGCTGGGTGCCTGGGAGAAGAGGCCAAACCCCCATGGGGCTACAACCTCCTTTCAGGTAGTTAGAATCATAGAATCAATATGGTTGGAAGAGACCTCAAAGATCATCAAGTCCAACCTGTCACCCAAGACCTCATGACTACTAAACCATGGCGCCAAGTGCCATATAAATAATTGAGAGGACAATGATTAAGGGGACACAGTCTCAAGCTGCACCAGGGGAGGTTTAGACTCGAGGTGAGGAGAAAGTTCTTCACTGAGTGAGTCGTTGGTCATTGGAATGGGCTGCCCAGGGAGGTGGTGGAGTCACCGTCCCTGGAGGTGTTCAAGAGGAGATTGGACGTGGCACTTGGTGCCATGGTCTAGTCGTGAGGTCTGTCGAGACAGGATGGACTTGATGATCCTTGGGGTCTCTTCCAACCTTAGTTATACTGTGATACTGTGAGAGAATTATTTGGAAGAACTTACTTTTACATTAGTCTCCATTTAAAAACAAAATAAATAAAAATGACCTACCATTTCAAGTGGATGTGTTGTGAATTTGCTACTGTTCTACTGAAAACAATTTCATTTCAAAACTCTCTTGCAGGCCAATAGCAGGATATGCTAACTTGTGTCCCAACATGATTTCCACACAAGCTCAGGAATTTGTTGGCATGTTGTCTACAGTGAAGCATGAGATCATCCATGCGCTGGTAAGGGTTGATTTTTACATAAAATACCTTTCCCTGAAATTTGTGCTTGCTTCTTCACACACCTCCAGTGTGGTGGAGGAAAGCTCTTGCTTTGCTTCCATCAACTTGTGTGTTAATTGCCGTGAGGTGTGGTACTTGCAGTGCATCTGAGGTGCCTGTGATAACTCTTTCACGTTGACTGGCATTTGACTTTGTCTGTCAGTGTCTTAGCAAAGGTTTCTGTGTGCTTGGTTTTTAATTTGAAGGGTTTCTCTGCTGGCCTGTTTGCATTTTATCGTGATGATGATGGAAAACCTTTGACAACAAGATATGCAGATGGTCTCCCTCCTTTTAATGAGAGGTATGTTAGTTTTTTGGATCTCTTGGTGCTCCCATTGCAGGATGTTTTCATGTTGCCGCCTTAGCATTTATTCTTGCCCGTCGAAAATCCAACTTGATTCCATTATTTGAATGCTTTGCCTTTAGTAAGTTCAAACATTGGGGCATAGTGTTTTTTTTAGTCTTTCTTTACATTTGTATTAAGCAGTTATATTATCCATGTGTACTGCAAACTAAAGCAAGACTTCCTTTATCAGGAGGCTTGAAGTTAAGCATGTGCTTAAATTCTGACACCAAACATCTTACTAAATCAGGGCTTCTATTTTCTGTGGTGTGTCAAATGCCAGTGCAATTCTCTTTTAAGACGTATGTCATGCAAAGTTTGTGGCATTGCAGAACTGACAATGTGTGTAGTCTGCTGCCTGAATTTTCTGATGTGTTGAATGAACAGTTTGATTTTAATTCCATTTAGTTCATACTGTAGAAATGTTCTTCTAGAGGTTTTTGGAGGTGGAAAGGTAGAGAGCTTTTGGGTTGGTTCAACTTTTTGTAATAGCAGTGTTGAGGATCTTTATTTCTTGCACTTTGGATAACTGTAGAAAATGCATCTTGAGTCTACAGGTGACTTTAATGATCTGACTTAATTAGAGTTGTGTACATCCTGGCCTGCATTAGGAATAGTGTGGCCAGCAGGAGCAGGGAAGTCATTGTGCCCCTGTGCTCTGCATTAGTTAGTCCACACCTTGAGTACTGTGTCCAGTTCCGGGCCCCTCAGTTTAGGAAGGACATCGAGACACTTGAATGTGTCCAGAGAAGGGCAACAAGGCTGGGGAGAGGCCTTGAAGCACAAGCCCTATGAGGAGAGGCTGAGGGAGCTGGGATTCTTTAGCCTGGAGAAGAGGAAGCTCAGGGGTGACCTCATTGCTCTCTACAACTACCTGAAAGGTGGTTGTAGCCAGGAAGGGGTTGGTCTCTTCTCCCAGGCAACCAGCACCAGAACAAGGGGACACAGTCTCAAGTTTTGCCAGGGGAAGTTTAGGTTTGAGGTGAGGAGAAAGTTATTCACTGAGAGTCATTCGTCATTGGAATGGGCTGCCCAGGGAGGTGGTGGGGTCACCGTCCCTGGACGTGTTCAAGAGGGGATTGGATGTGGCACTTGGTGCCATGGTCTAGTCATGAGGTCTGTGGTGACAGGTTGGACTCGATGATCTATGAGGTCTCTTCCAGCCTTGGTGATACTGTGATAACAAGTGCATGTTGTGCAAAGGAGAATTGTTGCGTGATGAATTTAAACTTCAGAGAGCATGAGGAAGTGTAAAGATCAATCACTGTTCTGTGATTCTGTTTTTCTACGGTGATAAATTTTGGCGCAGTAGTGTGCATTTGTGGGCAAGATTTATAGCCCAGTCATCCTTCTCACAGTCTAGGTTTGTATCAGTGGAGCGATAAAGTCGTTCACAAGGCGGTGAGGTTATGGGACGTGCGCGGGGGCAAGATGCTGCGCCACGCTGTTCATCTGCTGATAACGCCTCGTGTGGTGGTAAGTGTGGATTAACTTCAACTTCTACGCTTTGTTTGCCAAGGTTGCCATCACATTCTCGGGCCATAAATATTTGTTATACTTTAAGAAGTAATATCCTAACACTGAATACCCTTTCCCTGAAAATATGGCCTAAAGACTGTGCAATTAAGACTGGGTAATTATGTATAATTAGCTGAGACGACGTATCCAAGAGGAAGTGAGAAATGGTTGACAGTATGAAATAAATATATTGGCATGAGAGGCAATAAGGAGACTGGGAAGTAAATTATAAAAGGTTAAGCAAAACTGATGCTGAATAGATGCCATAATCCTACTCTTTAGATGCTTTCTTACAGACTTACACACTTTTTAGTCCTGTTGCCTTAACTATCTGCCTGACAGATAGTGCTGTCACTGCTTTTCCCATTTTTATAGTCATCCTAGTTTCCTCTTTCCTCTTCAAAACCATAATTTTAATATTTTTCTGATTGTATTGATTAAAAAAAAAATGCAGGTAGCATTTTGTCATGTGTAAAAAGTATTCTTGGAAATATTCTTGGAAATTCTTTCTTGCTTCCTACACTTCTGACTCTTACCCCCCCACACACCTTCAACAGAACATATGCTTCAGTGTAATAATACATAGAATAGAATAAATAGAATAAACCAGGTTGGAAGAGACCTTCAAGATCATCGTGTCCAACCCATCAACCGATCCAACACCACCTAAACAACTAAACCATGGCACCAAGCACCCCATCAAGTCTCCTCCTGAGCACCTTCAATGATGGTGACTCCACCACCTCCCCGGGCAGCCCATTCTAGTGGGGAATCACTCTCTCTGTATAGAACTTCTTCCTAACATCCAACCTAAACCTCCCCTGAAGTAAGTTACAGTGTTAATTATATTTGGCCACAAGTAATCTTTTTGTTTGTTTTATGTCTAAAACAGAACATGGAGCAAAATAGTTACCACTGTTCTCAAAATTGTCTGTGCTGGTCAAAAGGCTCAGAGTGTTAAAAGTGCTCCTGGGTAGTACCACACTGGCAAAGGCTGAGCTCCTGACTCTGAGACCACAGCTTTGTTGTGATGCCTCTTCAGGTTTAAAAATATTTTGCAGAAAATACTTCCCCATGCAGTGCTGGTTGACACATGCAGCTTCCTCACAGAAAAGTGATTTTTCTCTGAAACATTTGGCAGAAGCAGAGTTGTAGTGCAGGTGTTCAAGAGAGGACTGGACGTGGCACTTGGTGCCATGCTTTAGTCATGAGGTCTGTGGTGATGGGTTGGAGGTGATGATCTTTGAGGTCTCTTCCAACCTGTGTGTAGTGTTCCTAAATTGTTACTTTTGGGGGGCATTGTTTTTATGTGGCCTTTGGTGTGTGCATGCTGTTCTCAGCTAATTCTGTTTCTGATTTATTCTTCCATCCTTTATTTCCAGGAAATAAGAGACAGAATGCTGGGGTTGGTGCTGGGGTCCTTGCCGGCTCTCAGCAGAAGTGGTTTTTTACATATGAAGGAAAATGAGATGGCAGAAAAAGAAATGCTGCAGTAGTTTTTTAAAGATAGTTCTAAAACATTAGGTCTGTGTAGAGTTGGTTATATGTCTCAATATCCTGAGAGTTTTGTGTTGAATTGTTTTCTTTCTAGGAAGAAGCTCGAAAACATTTTAATTGTCCAATTCTAGAGGGAATGGAGCTTGAAAATCAAGGTGGCATGGGTACAGAGCTCAATCACTGGGAAAAGAGGTTGTTGGAGGTTAGTGCTGGTATTAGGGATGGAGGGGGATGTGGAAATGCCTACTTCTTCTACCTTTACTTTTAGATTTATAGCAGTGCCTACTGGAGCCTTGAAAATGCAGGTGTATCAGACCTCACTGAGATTTATCACAAACTCTACTAAACTACAAATACTTCAATGTCCAATTTCTAGGTAAATCTTTTTACCTTATTGGTAAGTCCTATAGGGTAGGAGTTTGAGATAAGCTGAGAGCTAGAAAACTAAAGGTCTCTTACTTTTGTCTGCCATCTACCCTTTTGAGAAGCAGTGCTCCTTTTTTTTTTTTAAGAGAAAAGGTCATTCCTTTTTGAGTCAATTCAACTTTGTCACTCTCTGCTTCTTATATGACAAATATTTGATCATTCTGTCTGTTCATTATCTTGGCTTCATCTTTATTCATGTCCCCTGGGGTTAGCTTTTGCCAGCTTTAGACCCTCATCTGATCAAGGAAACACTTATTTCCCTCTTGACATTTAAGCTTATTTTTATTTATAACTTTGCATTCATTGACATTTTTTTGGCAGAGGTACGCTTTCTAGTTATTGTTGTATACAGTGAGGTAAAGATGAAGGGAAATGCTTCAGGACAGACCTTTTTCTGGAAGTAATCTTGAAAAAGGCATATTCTTCAGGCTAAAAATGGTTAGTTTTTCCTGCTTTTCAGTAACCTTTGGCGTGGAACAGTAATTTAAAGACAAATGGAAAGATTGCTACAAGAGTAATTGTAAGGATGGAGTAGGATTAACAAAAAGGAGATAAGAATTATTCTCCACCTTTTCAGAGAAAGTTTATAATTGGAAGGTAACTCATATGATTTGGTTTTGGTCTTGATTCAGCTCTCATTAAGTATTGTAGAGATTGCAAATATAGGACTAATAACTTCTCCATGTAAGTGGAGAAGAGAGGCTGGAAGACTACAGGTTTTGAAGAAATAATAGAAATGAGATGAAGTTCAGTAATAGAAATCCCAAAGTTGTATAATTAGGGGTGAATGACTTTTACTCTGAGCCTGAACTTTTATCAGATGGAAATGACTGAGCAGGAAACAGGCATTTCAGTTATTATCAGGCAACTCCAGGGTGACTGGAGTTGCTCTTTTGAGGTTTGTGTAAACTTCTTTATTCCACTGCTGCACTAATAAAGCTTCCTCGGAAGTGCTGTGTTCCTTTAGTCATATGTCCTGACAAGAGCTACTAGAAATTCTAGGGAAACTAAAAATTAGTCTTGCACAAGGAAACTAAAATGAACTTGGGTTTCATCTTACTAAAAAGAGACAGAAGGTGTGGTGTGATTCCTGCTGATAAATTTGTTAGAAGAAGGAAGAGTTTTATTTTACCTAAACAAAAGTGAGTACACATTTGGTTGTGTAAGGTTAAGCTGGAATCTGGAATGAGCTTTCTGGCTTCTAGAATTGTGAAGCTTTAAAGGCTGGAACAGGTGGGGAAAGGAGTTCTGCTTTTGATCTCTTTCATAAGAGATTGGGGTTGGGTTGTCAATAGTAAGAAGGTACTGGAAATAAAATGCTTTTTTTCATAGGAAGCATTTTCTTACAATGGTGATTTTGAGTGGCTCACTGATAGTAGCTGTTAACTTTCAGAATGAAGCAATGACTGGATCCCACACACAGAATCGAGTCTTTTCCAGGATCACCTTAGCATTAATGGAAGACACAGGGTAAGAGTTAAAAAGAATGGGCCTTTTTTTTTGTTGTTACTTAGTTTGTTTTTTATTGTACCTGGTTTTATTTGGAATTTACTATTTACTGCAACATTAATTGGCATAATTTGCATTACATTAGACAAGGAGTTATACCTGGTATGTTCATTTTTCTTTGTGTTTTTCAAAACCCATCCATTTTTAATCTAGCCTTAAAAAACACATGGCAATGCATAGTTCTGTCTGCAGTGTGTTTGCTTTTTTTCTTAATATATTTTTTTGTTGCATGTGGTATCACAGTATCACCAAGGCTGGAAGAGACCTCAAAGATCATCAAGTCCAACCCATCAACACAGACCTCATGACTAGACCATGGCACCAAGTGCCACATCCAATCCCCTCTTGAACACGTCCAGGGACGGTGACTCCACCACCTCCCTGGGCAGTAGATACTATTTTTCCAGTTCTTCTTGTAGTTGGCATAAATTGTCTAAAACTTGATCTTTCTGTGTGCTTTGTTCCTTTGCAGGTCATGATGCATTGCTGTTGAACAAATAAACATTAAGTTTTAGTTCATTGTGACTTAGGAAATAGTGAAATTGTAATGTATTTTGCTATAGGCAGAAAGTTAATCCAGTTTCTCCTTTGCTCCATTTGAATGCTTTAATGCCTAGTATGAAGTTCTTTGAATTGCTGTTTCATTAATCAGAACACTCAATTTTGAAGTAACTGTATTCCCATTTCAAAATACCTTTCCAGCTGGTATAAAGCAAACTACAGCATGGCAGAGAAATTAGACTGGGGACGCAACAAAGGCTGTGACTTCGTCATGAAGAGCTGTAAATTCTGGATCGACCAGAAGAGACAGAAGTAAGAATACAGTCTTAAAAACAAAATGCAGAAGGCCTGATGCTTGCTTACATTTGTCCTTCAAATGCAACTCAGTAGAAAGAAATGGAGGTAAATCCAGGTTGACAAGGAATGCTGCCGTGACTACCTTCAGAATGCAGCCAGGCAGGAGCACACCAGATGTACTAAGAGCAGAAGCATCCCACTCAGTAAATACAGAGCTAAACATCTTAGGGTGTGGAATGCATTTACCCTATAAGAGGGCTCTGCTTTAGACAGGAAGGGAGGGACTTAATCTAAAAGTGTTTGCTTGCTTACATTTTGTCCCTTTGAGTTAGAAATGCACTGGGAACAGGCAGTCCTGTCAGACTGCTTAGTTAAATTATGAGAAGTGGTTAAAGTGGTCTAATGTGATTTGTAATGTTATCTTTTCTTTCTTTGTTTCTTTTTGAGGAGGCAATTAATCAGTCCGTACTGCGACACTTTGAGGAGCAATCCTTTGCAGTTAACCTGCAGACAGGACCAAAGAGCAGTAGCAGTGTGCAACTTGCAGAAGTTTCCAAAGCAGTTACCTCAGGAATATCAGGTATAATGGATCTTACCTTACAAATAATTGGGTTTATTCTTGTACTTTACAGCCAGGTGATCATACTTGTTTCTTTTTTTTCCCTTTTCTTCTGAACTAGTAGCTGAGATTAGACACTGAAAAATGTTGGATTAGTTTATTATAAGGAGTTTTAGAGGCTGGAAAAAAAAGCTTTGTGATCTTTGATATAGCAATAAGCATGCCACATAGCCATCCAATTAAATATCATGTGGAAACATTGCTGTATAACAGAAGTCCCTCAGAATGTTTTGTTTGGGGCATTTCTTTACCCAGTCATGGAATTATGGGATGATAGGCATTGGGAGGGACCTCTGGAGATCTAGTCCACCCCCCTGCCAGAGCAGGTTCACTTGGAGCACAGGGCAGCATCTAGATGAGCTTTGAATGACTCCAGAGACAGACACTCCACCACCTCTCTGGGCAGTCTGTTCCAGTGCTCCACCACCCTCAATGTGAAGAAGTTCCACCTCATGCTTAGATGGAACTTCCCAGGTTTGTGCCTGTTACTTCTTGTCCTGTCACTTTGCACCACTGAAAAAAGGCTGGCCCCATCCTCCTAACCCACCCTTTAAGTATTTATAAACATTGATAAGATCCTCCTTCAGTCCTCTCGGTCTGGTGGCCTGTGTTGCTGCATGCTGTGAAATTTGTTCCACTTCATCCCAGAGGATGCTGTGATTGCAAAGGAGGGGCAGGGGAAGGGGTGATATGTGCAAATGTAAATCTCTTAGCATTGTTTTTGTATTCTTAAATACTTGTGCCTTATCTGCTTTGTGGCTGTTGTAAGTTTGCTGTCAATAACATTCCTGAGTGGCAGTGGTTGATGTTCTTACAGCTGTAGCAATTGGTTCTATTTAAAAGCAGCTGCACGCTTGTCTTGGCACAAACTGCTTTGCTTCCTATTTTGCTTTACAGTATTTTGACAATCTTAATGGAGTACCTGCAGAAGAGCTGCCTTACTATGGTGGCTCAGTAGAAATTGCTGACTACTGTCCCTTTAGTCAAGAATTCAGCTGGCATTTAAGTGGTGAATTTCAACGCAGCTCAGACTGCAGAATAATCGAAAACCAGCCAGGTCAGTTTTCAGTTCTTCAGTATGGGTTTTTTAACAGACTATGTTTCTGAATCTGCAGTGGGCTTGCTATACACCCAAACTAATTGCATGTGAAATTAGTTTTACACTACCTGGGTAGTATACTAAACGCTGCACTGGGGTGAGCAGCGCAGCACAACTACCTTGTACACACTTCGGAAGCAAACGCTCACATCCAATACAAGAATTGCATAAGAGCTGAACAGAAAACAGCTCCAAATGATCTAAATGCAAGACAAAGGGTGGGGCTGGGTCAGTTGGTTGTTTCTTGAGTATGTTAAAAATAATTCCACTTTCCACCTCCATAGGTTTGTCCTGGGTTTTTCTTGATTGTTTTTTTTGGCCAAGGCAAGGAGCTCTGCAAATTTCCAGAACATGGGCTTGTCTCCTAGGGTAATGCATGAATGTTCAGTCTTGTAGAGCTCCAGAGTGCTGTAGAATATTGCCTGGCTGTACAGTTATCTCAAAACCAAACTAATGAACACCCTCTGTCCTCAAGCCAGCAGTCAGCTAGCACTCCCTGAGGGCAAACGTATCCACATAGTTCTGATTTGAAGTGCTTGGATGCTTTGTGTTGGGCTTTGCTTTTTTCACTTATGTGTTGGGTGCTTTTTTTTTTCCTTCTTCTTATTTATCTTGGGTTTCTTCACACTTTTAATTCAAGACAGTATGATTCCCAAACTGGTGAAGATTAGTGGTCTAAAAGATTCCAAAAGTAAGCTTTGAATTGGATAATTGTAGCATATTAAGTTGTTGAGGATTTTCTGTGCCTCTAGTAAGTTGCAATTCACTGTATTTTGGTTTTTTTATTGCCTTAGATCCTACCAAAAACTATGGTGCTGAGAAATATGGACCAAACTCTGTATGTCTCATTCAGAAATCTGCTTTTGTCATGGAACAGTGCAGGAGGAAACTCAGTTACCCTGACTGGGGGAGTGGATGTTACCAAGTAAGTATATGTTGATTTTTTTTTTTATCTTTTTAAATAATACTAGAGGGAAAAGTCAGGCAGAAAACATAGGCTGTGAGTGTTGGAACTTTGCACCTGGACAGTGTACATGATCATCTCTGCCTTACATCACTAGATTGTGTGACATGCTTTGAAAATAAGTTATCTTCCAATCATAAACCTGTAGTTTAGATTGCATCAAGTAAAGTATATGACTGCTGGGATAGCTTGTGTGTTACTTCCAGTCTTGCTGGAGACTTCATGTGCTTCACCCTGTGACACTTTCTCCACAGCTAAGTAGCAGTAATTCTATTGGAATCTTCTGTTGTTGAAGCTTAATTAGTCACCCTGGGTGGTTTTTTTTTGAAAGTGGAAAGCACTGTGAACATATCACTTACTTTTCATTATCCTCCTATCCAGGGCTATCTCATTAAAGGTGTCACTCTAAAAAAGCAGTCATTAGCAGAAGCTGAATTTTACTTGTTCTCAGTTGATGATATGCTTAATTGCATGAAAAGAGTACAGTCAGTGCTTTAAAGCATTCTTGAACCCCGTAGTTGCTCTGAGTGCACTAAAATGCTTGCAGTTAATCTGTGCTCTAATGCCAGGTGTTTACTGAATGTAGTGCTCTTGACAGAGCTTCCACACCCCAGAACATATTTCTCTGATAAATGTTTATGCAGGCTTGACTTCTATTCTTTTCTTTTCAGGTTTCTTGTTCTCCCCAAGGGCTGCACGTCTGGGTCAAGGACACTGCGTACTTGTGCAGCCGCTCAGGTCAGGTATTAACTGTGAGCATTCAGATGAATGGCTGGGTGCATGTTGGCAACCTGATTTGCCCAGCCTGTTGGGACTTCTGTGACTCCTGTCCCCCCGAGCGGGATCCTCCAGCTGCTAACTTGACAAGAGCTGCACCAATCGGTGAGTTGCCTTATTTGCTGAAGTGAATATTAAACTGCTGGAAGCTCTGAAGGTTTCTGTCAGCTCTGACTGTCAGGGAACAGGAGAAGAGAGCCACGGCCTGGCTGTTCGAAGATCCTAAGTGTAGGAGTTAAAGATGGCAAAGGTGCCTTGCTTTTTGCTCTGCCGTCATGCAGGAGAGTTGCCAGCATATGCCAGAAATACGTCTGAAACATAACTACTTCATGTCACATCTCCTGGTAATTGTCCCAGAAATCTAGCTTTAGCCTAGCAACTCTCCAGACAATCTGATCTGTGTTTTAAAGGTCATACCTTTATTACAACCTCCAAAGTTATCACTTTAGTGGAAAGGGAGTCCTCACTTGTATAACTTCCTGTTTACAAGGTTAATGCTGTAACCCAGAACACAAGAGATGAGTGTCAGTTTGCTTTTTGAGGGAGGTAGAAAAGCTTAATTCACTGACTACCAGTTAATGTTTTGTCAAGAACAGATGGCTTTCTAAAAAGGAAATTGATGGAAGAGAACAGTCTGTAGTGCTTTGCACTAGTGGCTTGTTACTAAGCCTTTAACCAGTTCTTTAACAGTTGGATGTGCTGCATCCGCTGCAGGTTTCATGGAAGAAACAAACCTGTTTAGTTTGCCTGCTCACTGAATTCTTGTTGTTTTGTTGGTTGTTTTTCAAAGTGGTGCACTTGGGTTGTGGATTTTTGTTTTGTCTGAGATGGCAACATTCCAGGGGTTGGTAGAATGAGTCCTATAGCTTAGATTTTTAGAATGAGAGCACTGTAACCAGGGAGATTCACATTTTCTAATGGCTGTTTGAAATCATGCTTGGTGTTTCTCATACAGGGGGGTGTGTGTATAACATATATATTTTATATCAAAATGAGTGTATATATAAAATACACATTATATAATACACATAGAATGTAATATATATAGTGTATGTATAATATATCTCTCTATAATATTTTATATATACACACACATATTTTTATATATATAGATATATATATAATTGCTTTTACTGTGCAAATTTACATTTATGGCCATGTTTTCTTAAATCTCATGGCTGTGTGATCAGCTGCCATATGGGCAAACTCCCTGATTCATGTATTTGGGGTTCTCCCTCGGTTTTTAAGGTTTGGGTTTTTTTGCACCCCTTTCCTTTTCAGCTTGGTGCTTTGTGGCTCGGGTTTTGAAGCGACTTCAGCCATATGGATAAAAAGTGTCTTGAAATGCTGCTTCTCCTCAGTCATGCCATAGGGAACTGCCTGCTTTTTTTTCTTGCCATGCTGATGTATTTTTCTCACTCTCCTGATTGCTCTCAGTGAAAGAACACAGACATTTGTTTGATTGTAAAGGCAGCAAATGTGTTGTTTGCTGGGTTTGAATTCCTAGCTGTGGAAGCTAGGATGAATCAGTGCAGATTACTGCAAATGTTTGTTGTGTTTGATGGTGTTTAGTGTTCTCTTTGTTATTCCCTCATCTCTTTGAATATGAAATGTATAAGCTTTATGATGTTTTGGTTTTTATTTCAGATTTATGCTCCTGCTCATCTAGCCTGGTTGTAACCCTCTGGCTATTGATGGCTAATTTAATTCCCCTGCTAACAGGATTATTTCTCTGCGCATAGAGTTAAGCATGGGGCGAGAAGATATGCCAAGATCCTATAACCACCATATTGCACTCCTGATTGTGGAACTCGGAGGTTTTTGTCTCTGCAGGCAGCTTCCTTCTGCCAAGCCTCATCTCTCCTGGCAGGTATTGATGCAGACAGTAGTTGAGAAGGTACTAACAAAAGCAGCTGGAGTTTGAGAGGAGGAAAATTCCCCTTGACATCTTAATAAGTGCCAGTATTTTCCTGAATTGCAACCTTTGATTGTTCTGATGCAGTAACAAGATCTGCTATGCCAACCATGTTGACTACCTGGCAACCTGGTCAAGATTTGACATGAGAACTCTTCTGTAACACAGCTGAGGGCTGTTTTATGGTGACTAGTAGCAAAGGATCCTCAAACTGGAAATATACCTCAGTGGTTTAGTCAAAAGCCATCTGAAAATCCATTGTCATCACTGCTAATAACCCAGGCCTAAGCAGGTGTTGGAATCATGGTTTTGTTTGTTTTGTCAATTCTTAGAGTTTATGGGGGAAAGGAAAAATACCATGGGACAGACCAATGGGTGGGAGGTTATCTCCACAAATGGATTCTGCAGCTTTGGGACTTAGCAGAGTCGATACTAGTTTGTGGTGAAGTGGCTAATTCTTGGGGTTCACTTAAACCTCCTACATGATCAAAGCTGAATTTCAGACTGGTCACCAAGCCGACCTTCTAGAAATCCCATTTTCACTAGGATGTGCCAGGTCTACTGTGAAACTTCCTATCCTCAGAGTCATTTGCTGGGTAGATGCATCTCAGTGCTGACACCCAGTTTGTAAAACTGGGATAGCATTTCTGATTATTTTTCATTTTGTGGGTTTGCTTCTTAAATAATGGTAGTATTAGTTTTTTCAAATAGCTATCAAAGCAGCTGTTCACCCTTCTTGTGGATGAGCAAACCAGTAGCAATGGCAGCTATAACCTTACAGGACCATATTGATTTCTCTAGACCAAAAACTATGTTGAATGTGTTGGGTGGGGTTTTTTTAAACGAGGAAATCTGTCTGTTTCTGGTTTGGTTTTTGTTTGGTTTGGTTGGGGATTTTTTTGTTTGTTTGTTTGACTTTTTACTTGGGCATATTATGGATTATTTGAGTATTTGGAATAAGTTGAGAATGAGACATTTTGGAGCCACACTGAGGGTATGCCTTGGTGCAAAATTAATCACTTGATAGACAAAATATAGAAGAGAAAGGAAACGAGCAAAATCTGTCTAGCTGCCGTAGAGGACACTTTGAAGGATGTTTTTGTTTGTTCCTGACTCTATAATGTGTTAACAATAATCCTGTTCAGAGTAAAAGAAACTCTTCTGTGGTCCAGTCCGTTGTCTGTCCTGTTAGGATAGTTTTCATTCTTGGAGAAGTACGAAACTTGAGGGAGCAGATGTGCCCAGTGCACAAAAAAAAAGTGCAAAGACAGGGCAAAAGGTGTTACTCTGCTTCTTAAATGTGCTGTGATGTTTGAATTGTCAGTGACTAGATCCCTTTCTAAAATTAAAGGTTAGGGGGATGGAAGGGATGTGAAGTAAAATTTATTTAGCTACAATTAAACTTAATATTAGGACTGCCATTGTCATTGTAAGGAAATCTTTGTGCCTATTTGATTTGGTTTTGTTATTTATTGAAAGAATCATTTAGGACACTGCTGAGGTGAGTAAGCTGCGACCTAGAATGGAAGGCATCACAGTTGAGAGAGCACCTTGCCCTAGGCTAGTTCTCCATCTTAGCTGCAGGTTAAGTTTACTTTGATTTATACAGGGCCTAGACTAGCCTTAAGTAGGTGTTTCTGAGAAGCAATACAAATTAGGAATCAAATGCTTTAAAAACATGTATGAGTTCCAGTTAAGAAACACTCAGATTAATAAGTGAACACTATTTATTTTAATATATGCACAATCAACAGTCAGTGTGAATTGATTCCTTGAAAACATGAAGGTTTGAGAATACAGCTTGAGTCCCAGAGGCTGATACTGTATTATTTGTCTGTCATGCAATAATACAGTTTGAAAGGTATCACTCAACAACAAAGCTTTTGATACTTGAAAAGAAATTATTGGTTATTTTTTCTTACTGTGAAATACTTGCACTCTCTGAACTTTCTGGTTGAACTTTGTTAAGATTTTTTTACTGGTGTTAATTTATTGTACTGAGTATTTGATATAGTAGTCTGTCTGTGTGTGAGGTTGGTCATATTTAAGTAAATATTTTTATCTCCTACACAGTTGTTTATCTTGAGGGCTTTTCTTCTTTTATTCTCTCTTCCTGAGTATTAACTGAAAGATGGCTTGCAGTCAATGCTTACCTGCTTCTGACTTGTATGCATTAATTAAAGAAAGAGACTGTAGTGCTTTGTACCTACAGGGAAAAACCTGTCTGCCTGTCAGAGCTCTTGTGGTCAGGCTCACCAGTACCTGCTGAGTAGCTGCATCCGTGAATACAGTGAAGTAAAACTATTGCTGCCTTAATAATCTGAGATTTCAGTTGTAATTTCTTTGCTGTGCAGCCCTTCAGCTGGCTGTGAACTTTGGGGAGTTGGGGAGGGAAAGGTACTTTAGCAGGCGAACTTCAACCTGTTGTATCCCATCACTGCATTAGCAGCTGTAGCCATGTTGGAACTGCCAAGGAGTGTCAAAGTGAATTTAAAGTGAGAATGAATTTGGTCAACAAGAGTATTTGAGTTAAACTGACTACCTCAGTTCTGTTTGTCTTTAAGTTTCTAGCCTGCTGTGAACTTCAGCTCTTAAGATGCATTAAGTAAAACCATGTCTCAGGTTTTTAAGAGCAAAACAAATACAGTAGGAAGCATAAGCCATTTCCAAGTGTAGAACACAGCTGAAATTGTAGCTTAAATGAGTCAGGTAGCCTTAAGTGTAGTTTCCCTTCTAAAAGTCAGTTTTAAATAAATACAGAGTTTGCAGGCAGCTGCTTTAGGTGTCCTGACCATATTGTGGCAAGTCCATCCTGTTGTATCTTCTAGCTGTGAAAGCTTTGAAGTAAGCTCGTGTGTTTTGACCAGACCGGATAGGGCAGAGGGGCCCCAGAGACAGTGCTGAAGTGAGAAAGCTTGTCTGTAGCAGAAACATTGTCAGTTATCATGTGCACAGCTTAGTCTTTTGAAAACATTCCATGGTTGCTTTATGGAACTAAATTAGTCACGTGGTCTTGTTTTCCCCAGTAGTTCAAATCTGTAGCATTTCAGTTTGAAGTCGAGTTAAGTCACGCTTTAGGAACACATTTTCCTAGTGTTTCAACCAGCTTTTGGCTGAAGTATGCAGCAAGTAAAATTACACTGAGAGGCAGGCAATTCACTCTTCTCAAAACGAGTTGAGGCCTTGGGAGACTGTCATGGCCTTGGATGTAGGTTAATTACTGAAGGAGAATCTCGACCCCCCCCCCATTAATTGACTGTTAGTGCGGTGCAGCTTATTCTTTCTGCTAAGCACTAGTAAATTGGGAAAACTGATGTTACTTCAGAGTAGACATATCCAAATCCCTTACAAGGGCCAGTTGGGGTGTTTGTTTTTTTCATATCTTTCAGTCTTGCAAATCTTTCTGCTTGAGTATATTTCAGTAGAAGAGGGAGGTGTAGCTCCTTTCTTCCCCACGGTTCCTAGGCATGACTTTCAGCCAGCTGAGCAGGTCAAGGTCTTTCCCCTGCCAGATTTAACAACAGGCTTTCGCTTGGCTGAATCTATCACTCTTCAGGCTCTGGGTCTATTTATATACTAAATAATGAGATCTTACACCACCAGACTTCCAAAGTGCAAATGTTGCCTTTTTCATCTGAAGCTTACCTTGAAGATAAAACAACTGTTGTGAAAGAACTGGCTGACCTTGAACATGTATTTCCTATTTTGGTACAGAATGTAAATACAAAACAAACTATTTTACACAGGTTTTTGACTGGATTGAGATATAAGGGCTAATTTTTGTTATTTATGGAGTAAATATTTCCTTATTTTACTGTGTATTAAAAAAAAAAGGGGGGGGGGGGGGGGGGAGAAGAATGTCATATGAAAAGGAGAAAAATTGTTCCTCAATAAAATATCTGTAGAAAACTGACTCTTCTTGTCCTTTCAGAGATGGTAATTATTAACTGCAAGAGTAAGTGCAATGAAGAATCACCACTACAAGTAGTTTTATTTTGGGAGACTTTTGAAAAATGAACTTGCATCAAGTCTGCATATTGATCACTTTTTATTAAATATACTTTGTGAAATGTTCTGTGTCGCTGTTAGCTCATAGGTGAGTTACCAGAAGTTCAGCCTGCCAGGGAAGTAAGGATGTCCTTGGATTCTCTATCCCACCCTTGTGTATTTCATACTTAAAAATTATGCAATGTTTGTGTCTGTCTTTTTCCACTTGAAATGGAAGACCACAATCTTCCTGTAAAGGATTTGGTCACGCAATTTCCATTTCAGCAGAAGGAAATGGTTGGTGATGCCCAGCAGGGCCCCGAGCCACTGGCTGTGACCGGACTCAGCGCTGGAAGAGGTGAGCCACCTCTGCTGCTCTTTGGCAGGGATCAGCTTTGCTAGCTGTGAGACCAAGATTTTTACAATATGTTCATAATTACAATACATTTTTATATATATATATTACTCTGATACATGGGAAAGACAACAATGTTCCTCTAAAATGCAGAGCAGAGATGCTTTATAATCTAGCTTGGGGTTTTTTTTTTGTCCCTGAAGCAATATGTCAGCAAATACGTAGATTATAAACAAGACAAAACAAAGAATTTGCCTTCCTCTGCTATTTTGGAAAAATCAGATCAAGCAAAGCAAAAGTAGGTTACTCTTCCCTTTGTTTGCCTTGCCTCAAAGTAGGGACTCTTTCAAAAGGGTATTAAAGCTTATAAAGTGTGCCACTGTTCATCTGATAGATGGCTTGAACTCTGAAAAATATCAGGTATGTAAAGTTAGCCCAGCACAGCTGCGAGGTTTCAAAACTCCCATGTTTCTAAAACTAATGCCATTGGTGGCAAAAGAAAAAGCCATCTGATACATGAACCTGTTTCTGTTTAAAATTCAGAAGTCAATAAAGAGATCTCTCTTCGGGAGTGGAAGAAGCATCGCTCAAGCTACAGCAGCGACAGAGCATTAGGCTCTGGTCTGGAAAGATGCATGGATCTGCACTGGGGTCAGTCCAGTGGAGTTTCCCAGTGCAGTTAAAATGCAGCCTGGTTTCAAATGCAGTTTTACAGGATTCTTGTGCGTTTCCAGCGGTCATTTTCATGCATGTATAAAAAGTCAAGTATCACAGAGGATTTTTTTTTACTGTTAATTGTTCTGTCTTCAAAACAGCAGCATGCACAAAGCTGTAAGTTGTGCATCCATCCTCCCTGACAGCCTCCAGTTCTGCCCTCTCGGCCAGTACCAGGTAATGTCTATGACTTGCTGAGAAATGTTGACAGCTAACATCAATGTACTTGGTTATTCTGTATTTCAGCAGAACACAAAGTTTAACAAAGCCAGACTACTGCTGAGGATTCCTAGTGTCCTGAATTTGAAAGAAACAGCACCCCCACCCCTGCAAACCTCCTTTCTCCTCCCCACCCTTTGAACTGTTCTATTTATAGATCTGAACATTCACGTGTGTCTGTGCACAGGAACAATGCCTGTTCTTCCAAAGAGCCTTACACTGGGAAACAAAATCAAGGAAGGACTAAATGTCACAAAAATACAAAATGTTGGCTTGTGTTTGAAGGGAAATAGGGAAACCCAACATTTGCCCCCGTGATTGCATCTTACTGCTGTTGGACTCTTCTGTTTGGATGAGTTCCTCTGCATCATGTTCCCTAAGACCAGTAGGCAAAAATCACAGAATCATAAGTGTTGAGCTTCACATGAGCTAGATGGAGCTCATTATGGAATGGAGAAAGGGAACTGTTTTCAATCAGCAAGAAAGTAACTCTAGGGAAATGCCCAGTTACTAATTCAAATGCTGTTACATTTTTACATTCATTTCCTGCTCCTTGGGTATAAGGTTGAGATTAAAGGCAGATACTGAAATACATTCGTTGCTGTGTTTACAGCAAACGTTGTCACACAACCTCTTTTTCTGTTTTTATTTGCTGGGGAGTGGACACAAGTCCTGAGAAGATGAGAATGCAACCAGATGGAGGAGAGGGGCTCTCTACATGTGCTCTGGGTGGTTCCGCAGGCACGCGATGAAATCCTGGACCGATAGACCCTCATAGCAGATCCTGTAGATGGTTGTAAATAATGGAAACCTACAAGAAGCATGCAGCAGTTAAATACTTTTTACAGCTTATAGAAACATTTCCATCCCATTTATAATGGAGATTTATTTATTATTTTTCACGTTAAAAGGAAGATGGAAAATTTTTCTATCTTTATAATTTTAACACAGAGATGCCTTTACTAGACTAGTGACTAGCCAGTCACTAGTGCTGTCCCCCAGGGATCAGTGCTGGGCCCCATCCTGTTCAATATCTTTATTGATGATCTGGATGAGGGGATTGAGTCCATCATCAGTAAGTTTGCAGATGACACCAAGCTGAGGGCAGGTGTGTTGATCTGTTAGAGGGTAGGAGAGCTCTGCAGAGGGACCTTGACAGGCTGGACAGATGGGCAGAGTCCAAGGGCATGAGATTTAACACATCCAAGTGCCGGGTTCTGCACATTGGCCACAACAACCCCATGCAGAGCTACAGACTGGGGTCAGAGTGGCTGGAGAACAGCCAGGCAGAAAGGGACCTGGGGGTACTGGTTGATAGTAGGCTGATAGTAGGCCCAGGTGGCCAAGAAGGCCAATGGCATCCTGGCCTATATCAGGAACAGTGTGGCCAGCAGGAGCAGGGAAGTAATTGTGCCTCTCTACACTGCACTGCTTAGGCCACACCTTGAGTACTGTGTCTAGTTCTGGGCCCCCTCAGTTTAGGAAACTGGAACGTGTCCAGAGAAGGGCAACAAAGCTGGGGAGGGGTTTGGAACACAAGCCCTATGAGGAGAGGCTGAGGGAGATGGGGTTGCTTAGCCTGGAGAAGAGGAGGCTCGGGGGAGACCTTGTTGCTGTCTACAACTACCTGATGGGAGGTTGTAGCCAGGCGGGGGTTGGTCTCTTCTCCTAGGCAACCAGCACCAGAACAAGAGGACACAGTCTCAAGCTGCACCAGGGGAGGTTTAGGCTGGATGTTAGGAAGAAGTTCTTCCCAGAAAGAGTGATTGCCCATTGGAATGGGCTGCCCAGGGAGGTGGTGGAGTCACCGTGACTGGAGGTGTTTAGGAAGAGACTGGATGGGGTGCTTGTTGCCATGGTTTAGTTGATTAGATGGTGTTGGGTGATGGGTTGGACACGATGATCCAACCTGGTTTATTCTATTCTATTATACAGGGCAATGCAGAGGAACTTGGGGTAGTTCTTGGGGTGACAGCAGAGAAAAGCTGTTTTGGAGACAAAACTCTATCCAGTATTTTTTTCAATTTAGAAAAAAAATCTTACATTTCTTACCCTCTTTTTCTTCCTGTATGCAAAAATGCATATATTATTTACATTCATTACTGACATCTGAAAGACTAAAAAGCATTAAAATGTCTAATAATTTTCTTTTCCTGGCTTAAAGGGTTTGTTCCTTTTTGCATACTCTCTTAGTCATCCTGGTGAAAAATGAGTCCACTGAATGACTTGGAGCTGTGTGTGTTAACTAAGGGCAATTATAGGATACTTATTAGATCAAGGTTTGATTTAAAGTTCACATCCTGTCAAAATGAGCTTTTCTTTTCTTGCCCTCTTTTGAAAGACAATGCCACTCCAATCTTCTGTACCAGTCATGATTCTAATGGGGTTTTAACTATTCATTTAATGGTGTTTGACGTCTCAGTACCACTGCAGTACAAGAGGTAATGGGATGGAGGGAAGTTCAGGTTTTCTGTTGTGTAATCTGAGACAAAGGTTTTCAATTTAAATGATCTTATGTCACCTGAAACAGTACGAAGTACTTTTTATCTAAGCATCAAAGCACTGATACCAGCACATATTACCTAGCCCTTACATCTGAAGTGTTTTAGTTAGGAGTATGCTCCTGAATTTTATACTAAGATAGCATTTGCACTGAAAGCAGTACTGCTACAAACTGTGATACACCAAGAAGAAACCCTTTGGCCCATTTTCCTGGTGTCACTGGGACAGAATCATAGGCAGGCCACAGGCTGCTGGCCATTAGCAGCTCTGAGTCAGCCAGGGCAGTGACTGGAGCTGGCCCACAGGTGTATCCCACACCATAAACATCACACTCAGTATAAAGAGGGAAGTTTGCAGAATGCCTCCTGCTTGGGCTCCTGTTCTTGCTGACTTTGTTCCTCTTTCTTCTCCTAAGGACTGCCTTCCCATTTATTGCAACCATTGTACACTTGCTGAGCTGAGTATAACTTCATATAATTTACACTGGCATTTCAACCTATGGGGGTTCTTTTCCTGATTCCCTTTCTCTCCTGAGGAGGGGTCATAAGGTGATAGAGCAACTGCTGTAGTTTGGTCCCAGACACAGGCTAAACGTAGACCCCCACAGATGATGTTTGCAAGCCTTTAGTCTGGTTTAGGGGGATGGAGATGCCTGGGGAGCTCCCTTGGAATTTTTATGTACATTTTATTTCCTCTATCTCTGTAGCTTGTTTTTTCTAACACTGTTTAGCCCTTTTTACTGACCGTGGTAATAACAGATCAGGGTAAGCTGAGCTCTAATGGCGGCCCAAGATGTAGAAAGCAGTTGTCATGGAAACGAACAAGATAATTAAACACTGTTAAGGAAGTTATGCATGGTTCATTAATGGTTGTTGATTCCATTTTTGAAAATAAAAGCACTTACTTATTGAGCATGTTTTTCTGTTTCAGAATCTTGTAGACTTCGGCCGAGGTCAGAGGGCCTTGCAGTTTTTGTCCATTCAGCATCTCGTTTTCCAGTTCCTCAAGGGACTAGAAGAGAGGAGACTGATTACTTGGATCAAATTCCAGAGGGGACACTGCTGCAATAGCAGCAGTTATCAAGAAGGTAAACAGATAATAATGCCTTTGTAAGACACAGATGTGTTTCTTCATACATCACTGCAAAATAGATCAAAATCCTCCTTACTTTCCCCGTGCGAGCAAAGGCTTCCGCTACTTTTCTGTTGCGTCCCCCGTAGCAGGTAGTGATTAGGTCAGCGACACCACAGCTCTCCAGAAAAGTGGCTGTTGATACCTGTCCCCTGCAGAACATCCTGGCAAAGGCCACCATTTCCATGAGGCCCAAGCGAATCACTGCTGCCTTTGTGTTATCACCGAAATCCAGCCCATCGCAGAACCCGGCTCCCACTGCCACGATGTTCTAAAAACAGTTTAGAGCAAAATACAGAGGAGGAAAGGAAAGGCAAGGTTTGTGGTTCAGCAGTGTGCACTGAGCTTTACACCCACACATCTGTCTTCACCAGGACCAGGTACAATTTCCAAAGGCCATGAATTTACCTTGTGAATCACAGAATGCCAGGTTGGAAGTGACCCCAAGGATCATCTGGTCCAACCTTTCTAGGTGATAGTGTAGTTTAAATGAGATGGCCCAGCACTCTGTCAAGCTGAGTCTTAAAACTGACTTCACAGTATCACAGTATAACCAAGGTTGGAAGAGACCCCAAGGATCATCAAGTCCAACCTGTCCCAACAGACCCCACAACTAGACCATGGCACCAAGTGCCACGTCCAATCTCCCCTTGAACACCTCCAGGGACGGTGACTCCACCACCTCCCTGGGCAGCCCATTCCAATGACGAATGACTCGCTCAGTGAAGAACTTTCTCCTCACCTCGAGTCTAAACCTCCCCTGGCGCAGCTTGAGACTGTGTCCCCTTGTTCTGGTGCTGGTTGCCTGGGAGAAGAGACCAACCCCTTCCTGTCTACAACCACCTTTCAGGTAGTTGTAGAGGGCAATGAGGTCACCCCTGATCCTTCTCTTCTCCAGGCTAAACAATCCCAGCTCCCTCAGCCTCTCCTCACAGGGCTTGTGCTCAAGGCCTCTCACCAGCCTTGTTGCCCTTAGGACTTCTTAGGAAGAAGGTGGGTAGCTAGTTATTATTGGACAAAAGTAAGTGGACTCCTAGATGATTGTTCTAAAGTCCCCACTGATATTCCCATGAGCAAAAAGCAGCCTGTTTAATACAGTCCTATTACAGTCACATGGCATGTATGTAATTCATGTTCTGTTTTCCTGCTAGTTCCAGGTTGGGAATCACTGGCCTTGCTGTTCTATTTAAAATATCTCACACTGAGTTTTCTCTGTGGGTCTCCAAGTTTTCTCTGTGGGTCTCCAAACAGACATGAATTCTGCACACAGAGGCTGCAGCAGATCAGATTTGGGGTTTGTCTGAGCTGGGATTGTTTAGCCTGGAGAAGAGGAGGCTCAGGGGAGACCTCATTGCCCTCTACAACTACCTGAAAGGTGGTTGTAGCCAGGAAGGGGTTGGTCTCTTCTCCCAGGCAACCAGCACCAGAACAAGGGGACACAGTCTCAAGCTGTGCCAGGGGAAGTTTAGGCTTGAGGTGAAGAGAAAGTTCTTCACTGTGAGAGCCATTAGTCATTGGAATGGGCTGCCCAGGGAGGTGGTGGAGTCACCATCCCTGGAGGTGTTCAAGAGGAGATTGGACGTGGCACTTGGTGCCATGGTCTAGTCATGGGGTTTGTGGTGTCAGGTTGGACTCGATGATCCTCGAGGTCTCTTCCAACCTTGGCGATACCATGATACTGTAAATGGGCAGCAGAATTGCCCTTTTCTACAGCTCTGGACAAATGTCTTGGGATCCTGAACATCTTCATAACTCCTCACTATTGTCCTGCACACCTGCCTTCCCACCTCCCAGTTTCCAGCCCCTGAGCAAGTCATAGAACCATAGAATTGTTAGGGTTGGAAGGGACCTCAAGGATCATCTAGTTCCAACTCCCCTGTCATGGGCAGGGACACTTCACACTAGATCAGGTTGCTCAGAGCCACAGCCAGCCTGGCCTTAAAAACCTCCAGGGATGGGGCATCTATCACCTCCCTGGGCAACCTGTCCCAGTGTCTCACCACCCTCATGGTGAACAACTACATCAGAGTAGTTTGCTGTATATGACTAGTATGTCAGGACTCCTATTAGACTGATCTTACAGAAGTGTCAGGTGAGACTATGCTTTGGCCCTAATAAAAACCTCTCAGTTTGAAATCACTCACTTTTAAGGCTCCGCAAAGCTCCACCGTATCAGAGTCAAGCACCACAGTAATCCTGAAATTGGGGGTCTGCAGTAATTCTTTGAAGATTTCCCCTTGCTTTTCGTTTTTGCAGCCTGTGGGAAGGAAGGACAAAAGTTAGAGCTTTTTTGGCAGCGTTTGAGACAACTCACAATTAACCATGGGAATCAGGTCCCACGGACCACTTCAGGCTTTGCGGTCCCAGTAACCGGGTGTTGCTAAACAAGAGATCAGTGCGACAGCAGTTTCTGCTGCTGGAAGATGTTGTTAAAGGGTAAGTCTTGCCCTGCAAGTCTCAGGGCATTGACCAGGCATCACTTAATAACACTTCAAAGGATTAAAGTAGGTAGTCCCTAACACAGCTGCCGGCCTGAGCAAACTTACATAACCAAAAACCTTGCAAAATAATACTTATAAGTTGCTTTGTACAGCACAGCAGTATGGTTTCTGCTTTGAAAATGTAAGCCAGTGTAATTGCTAAATGTATTGTGGAACACAAATGATTAATGCCCAATTAATTCCCAGTTACAGGGAGCTCCACAGATGATGAATGTCAGCACTGCTGGAGCATTTTTGTTGCCAGTTCCACAGAGGTCATAGAATCATACAATCACAGAATTGTTAAGGTGAGAATGGACCCCAAGGATCATCTAATTCCAACCCTCCTTGCCATGAGCAGGGACAACTCGCACTGAATCAGGTTGCTCAGAACCACATCCAGCCTGGCCTTAAAAACCTCCAGGGATGGAGCTTCCACCACTTCCCTGGGTATCCTGTTCCAGTGTTTCACCACCCTCATGGCGAAGAACTGCTTCCTAACATCCAATCTGAATCTACCCATTTCTAGTTTTGTTCCATTCCCCCTAGTCCTCTCACTCCCTCACAGCCTAATAAGTCCCTCCCCAGCTTTCTTGTAGGTCCCTTTAAGATACTGGAAGGCCACAATTAGGTGTCCTCAGAGCCTTCTCTTCTCCAGACTGAATAGCCCCAACTCCCTCAGTCTGTCCTCATAGGAGAGGAGCTCTAGTCCTCTAACCATCCTTGTGCCCCTTCTCTGGACACGCTCCATCAAGGCATTATGTTGCTTGCCCTAGGTATTGAGAGGAAGGGTAGACTGTCTTCTGCAGTAAAGGGACTGAGGTTTGCCTTTATCTAGAGAGCCCCTGGACAGCTGGGCAGAGACTCCTGAATGGAGTTTCACTTAATTTTCACACAAGGAAGCTTGGTCTACTTCAGGGAGAACTCAGCAGTGAGTTTTACTAGCCTGAGGCACCATAGGGTTTCTGCTCCATCTCTTGAGACAAGTTTTTAGCTTCTTAACAGTTGAGGTTGGGGGATACCCTGCCTTTTTGAGGTGGTTTCTTTTCTGCACTACATCGCTTTCCATGAGGACAAAAGGAAGGAGCAAAGCTCCTTTGCAGAGTCATCATCACACATGGCTTCAAACTGGGCCAGCAGAAGTTAAATTCTCCCAAGAAAATGGAAAATTAATATTGCTCAACTCTCCTAATCGTATCTAGTCCTAGCGCTCAGCCAGCCACAAATGCCCTGCTGATAGGGTTTTCACTATTACTGTAACATTTGCAAGGCAAAGGAGCAGTATTGCAACAACAGTTTGGGAGTTTTTGTCTTCCCCAGCTATGGAAGGATGTAGCTTTAACTTTGACTGGCTTTAAAAATCAGTGGGTTGTAAGAACTGCTGGATGAACCTTCTAAAGCAGGTCAGACCCAGTCTGGGAGTATCTGAGGCTACGTCTTGGCAAGCAGTCTGAATAGGAAGAACAGAATGTTTTGGGTTTTTTATTTTTTTGTATTTTGGCTTTCTTTTCAAACAAAGATGGAGAAATATGCCTTGGGGATCTTGAGCACATATGAGCTTTTGATTTCATATCTCTATCTAGACCATATAGTGTATCAACTATGTACTCGGTGATGAGCTATAAAGACACAAAAGGTGGCTCTTGCCAGCTCTTAAAGAAAGAGGATTAAGCTGCAATAGTTTAAATTAGTTCTCAGCACTGAAACCCACTGTGAGTTTGGATCTGATCCTGCCAGCACCAGTCACCCTGCTAATTGTGCTGCCTCCCTGAAGGAGCTCAGCAGGCACTGCATCTACCACACAAGTCAGGAACCACTTGGGACCCATCACAGCCTCTTGCTACATCCAGAAGCTATCCTGCTGCCCAGCCACAGGTGACATCAAACCACAGGTAGCAGCTCTGATTTTCTGTTTATTGCAATAGTTACCAATGGTGGTTTCACAGAACTGCTCATCAGCCACTTCTTTGGCTATGTTGGCTCCCATCAGCACGCTGATGTCTATTTTCAGTTTCTCTCGAATGAGGTCAGATATGAGCTTCAGGCCATCAGGACCCTCATCGATGCCCTGAATCAAAGATGACAGTTAAAGCCAAGTTATTAGAATAGGAAAATGACAGCAGTAAGGTAAAGCTGAAGGTGTCCTATTGCCTGCAGCTCTCTGGTTTTAATGGGAAGGATCTGGGTCTTATATTCACTAGCATTAGCTGTTAAATACAAATGCTCTGGCTTTGCACTTTGATAACTGCAAGCTCAGGGAAAAGGTAGCAAGAGTCGAGGTAACCCTACAAGAAGCCTGCTATTTAGTGCTGCTGTCCTGAGGCTTTCTTTGGTGCTATATTTTAACTTTGTGCTAAATTCCTGTGCTACATAACCAGACTTTTAAATTAAGCCTACAAGCAGTGGCTTTCTTGCAGGATGTAAGTATTAATCTGAGTGTTTCCATTGGTATTAAGGAGTATACTGAGCAGTCTTTTCTTTTTTTTTAAGCTAAAGAGAAAAATAATTTTGCAGGAATTTCCTTCTTCTCTCATCTTCCTCTCCTCTATGTACTGCTGCCTGTGAGATAATTGCTATGGAGAGTAGGGAAAGGGGGGTGAGAAGAGCTGGTATTGCAGTCTGAAAACTTGAATTACAGTTCTTTCATTGCAATTTAAAATTGGGTATTTCCTGTTATGCAATAGGAGTGTTAGACTGTGTTCCTATGCTTTGCCTTTGGCTTTTAGTATGAGGTTCTCTTAAAATATTAGTTCTTGTGAAGGATCCCTCAGTCTGTGTCAGATTGAAAGGGCTTCAGTTCTGCAAATTCCTTAGTGTTACTGCGCAGTTTTAATGCTGCTAACAACACCTTTAGCATGTACTTTGAAGAGGCACTTCAATCCAGCACTTTTTCCAGCTAAGAGTTAATTGAGGCTGTAGTCTGAACACTTTTTCTGGCAGCAGCACCAGCTTATATTAGCCCTTTCTCTGCCCATTTTCACCTCTGTCCTAGACTAAGTGGGAAGCAATCCAGGCTAAAGGTGGTTGGCAAAGACGACCGTCTTAGCCAGGCTGGGTTGCTCCATCCTTCTCTCTCCACAGCCATGTGAGTAGCAGAAGAGCTGGCAGAGGCTGGGTAAATTTTAAGTCCTGCACAAAGAAATGCCTGCATTTGTGCAGCTCATGCAGCTCAGGACTGGAGCTCCTGCCCTGAAATTGAAGCTATTTATTTACTCCACCCAGACTGAGTCTTGTGGAGGCAACAACCTACCTTGATCAGTGAAATCCCAAACGTCCCGGGTTTCATCTGGCTGGCAATCTGCTCACAAATCCGTCCAATGAATTGATGTGGCAGGACAAACACTAAAATGTCTGCCCCGTTTGTTGCTTCCACTATGTCTGGTACAGCCACCTGGGACAAGAATGACAACCAAAATGAGCTCCAAATAGGAATCCTCACACCTAGTGAGACACCCATACACCAAAGACATCGAAGACGCTTTGCAAGTGTCCTTAATTTTAACAGTGTGGCATAGCTGCTACCTCTTCATGCGAGCAGCTGCAGCTCTCTTATGATATCACAGAATGATAGGGGTTGGAAGGAACCTCCAGAGATCATCAAGTCCAACCTCCCTGCCAAAGCAGGACCACCTAGGGCAGGCCATGCAGGAACTCTGCAGAGAAGGAGACTCCACAGCATCTCTGGGCAGGCTGTTCCAATGCTCTGTTACCCTCACCATAAAGAAGTGTCTCCTCCTGTTGAGGTGGAACCTCTTGTGTTCTAGCTTGTACCCATTGTTCCTTGTCCTGTCACTGGGCACCACTGAAGAGACTGGCACCTTCATCTTAACACCCACCCCTCAGATATTTATAGATGTTGGTAAGATCCCCTCTCAGCCTTCTCAAGACTAAACAGCCCTAGTTCTTTCAGGCTTTCTTCATAGGAGAGATGTTCCAGTACTGCAATCATCCTCAGCTCTCTGTTGGACCCTCTCCAGCAGATCCCTGTCTCTCTCGAACTGGGGAGCCAAAACTGGACACAGTAAAGCAGCCTAACTATTACAGGTTTGGATTTTTTTTATCATTTTGTTTTTAACTTGCCTCCCAGCCCTGTGTGGATAAGCTGGGGGAGAGGATATACTCCCTAAACTTGCACTGTTCAGGGAAGCCCTTTTGCTGATTCAGCTTCTTCAGGTTCCTGTAGATAACTGAGCAAGGAGCACAGGAACAAAGCAGAGTGGTGAGACAGAGCCTCTTCTGGTAGTTTTAGGTTTCTATAGGTCACTAGCTGAGAGTTACTCCAAGATAAACTATCACAAAGCAGAGACTATGATTATACTTGAGCTGGGATGGGTTGCTTGTTTTAAATGTACAGTAACTTGACCAATACTTAAAAAAACAGCCCCAACATTCTTAATAACTAGCAAGCTGTATCTTCCTCCAAATGCTACCATTACTCAGAACAGGTCACTTTCAGCCTGCTAGTACAAAGAGTTTACAATCAGAGTAAACACTGCCCTTGGACACAGTCTTGGAGCACAGCACCCCAGAGAAAGCAGGATTCCCAGTGGAAGGACCAGAGCTGCTGCTAGCAAGGCTGCTTCTCTGGAGCTGAGGCTGGCAGTGCTGTACAGGCAGTGCTCCTTGCTACCCAAAATATTGCAGGGCAATGGAAGGGAAAAATGAGGGTGTGGTTTTGTCAGTCAGAGATGAAGGTATGAAGGTCCCTTCAAACTTTACTACAGCCAACTGATTTCTGCTGGTAAGGGCTTGGACTTTGCTACAGACAGGACATGGCTGTTCTCAACTGACAATGACATGCCTGTGGATCTGCTAGAAGGTTGTAAAAATAACAGTGTAACCCAGGAGAACTCTGTGCCAAAGTCAAACCATTCAAGTGCAAATATGCAATTGGATCACTAATTGGAAGACTAAATATGACCAATCCTTAAGCAAGGAGAGACCCACCACGTGCCACCTCTTAACTTCCTTTTATGACTGCAACTGTTCAAGAAACGTGGTGCTGCTTTACTTTTACCATGCACAACAGCAGCACTTGGCAAAATCTTAACAGTCAAAGCCCCTACCTTGCTTGCTTCGGCAGCAGTAAATGACCTAAGCTGATTTAAGCAGAGATGCATAACTTGGGTGTTTTCAGTGTTCATGAAATTTAAATACCTTATCATTTTGGTGGCATTGAAAGTATTATTAATTATAGCAGTGTGTTGCTATCCTGAAATCACCCAAAGCTCATTATTCATTTCCTTGTAAGCCACAGCTGTTAGCTGTGCATTTGATGTTGTTGTTTTTTCAGGAGGGAGAGCAGTAGCTTTTCTGGTTTTGGTTTTTTTTTACCCCCAGAAGATGCTGTGGATTTGAAATATCTCAGCTCTGTGTAGACAGATCTCTGCCTACTGTTTCTAGAATGATTTCTGCCAGGGAGGAGGATGGTGCATTACCAGCACCTGACAGCTGGATGTTTGAAGTTGAATGTGGCATGAGACAAGCAGAAGTCACACAAGTGAGTTGTATGTCAATAGTGGAGTGAGTGAGGTGGCAAATCAGAATGAAGCAGTGAATTACTTCCTAGTTTCAATTTTGCCAGATGTTGCTTCCTTTATAAAACAGAAAAAAAAAAACACTTCAAGGCTTGTGGATTTTCCAACTTACCACATTTTTGGGTAGCTTGTATCCAGGCAGATATTTAACATTTTCATGTTCTTGGTTGATTATCTCTGAGAGTTTTCTTCCATTGATGGTCTCTTCAAATACCCACATCCTGACAGTAGGATCAAATCTGTTGGACTTCTGAACATTTTGGCCAATGATTCTTGCTATGGCCGATCCCCTTTAAAGAGAAAAGAGC
Organism: Dryobates pubescens; assembly: GCF_014839835.1. Taxonomy (NCBI): domain Eukaryota; kingdom Metazoa; phylum Chordata; class Aves; order Piciformes; family Picidae; genus Dryobates; species Dryobates pubescens. The sequence goes on along the minus strand of NC_071613.1, from coordinate 45,774,438 downwards.
TGTAATAACTAATGGGAAACAAATAGCTTTACTGTGACTTGGAAACACAAATTACTTTAAATGTAGTAACTCATAAAAGGCCTGTGCTATAAAGTTGTACACTTATGAGAAAGATTTATTCACTAATTGCCATCAAAACCCTCTCAGTTTAAAACCACAGAAAGCAGAACCAGGGAAGAAAACTGTGATAAGGAATCTGAAGTCACACCAAAGACTATAAACTAGGAGTGTGGATTTCTCTCCAGTTCTGGGCCCCTCAATTTAAGGACAGTGAGACTCTTGAATGTGTCCAGAGAAGGGCAGCGAGGCTGGGGAGAGGCCTCAAGCACAAGCCCTGTGAAGGGAGGCTGAGGGAGCTGCGGTTGTTTAGCCTGGAGAAGAGGAGGCTCAGGGGAGACCTTATTGCTCTCTACAACTACCTGAAGGGTGGTTGTAGCCAGGAGGGGGTTGGTCTCTTGTCCCAGGCAACCAGCAACAGAACAAGAGGACACAGTCTCAAGCTGTGCCAGGGGAAGTTTAGGCTCGAGGTGAGGAGAAAGTTCTTCACAGAGAGAGCTGTTAGCCATTGGAATGGGCTGCCCAGGGAGGTGGTGGAGTCACCATCCCTGGAGGTGTTCAAGGGGGGATTGGACGTGGCACTTGGTGCCATGGTTTAGTAGTCATAAGGTCTTGGGTGACAGGTTGGACTTGATGATCCTTGAGGTCCTTTCCAACCTTATTGATTCTATGATCAGCAACACTAAAAATACAGCACCTGGAATTAAAATCTCTCTTGTTTCTTGGATTTTTTTTTTCCCTGAAGACAAACAAATATAAAATCATCCAGGTGATAAAGCAGTGCTGATCAACTTTGTCGTGAACCAAAACTGTCAAGTCTCTGTCAAGTCTTTGTTGATATCATCTAAAATAAATGCATCCCACTTTCTCACCAATAACCAGAAAATTGTACTAAGGATTTAATATCAGCCCTAAATCCCCAGAAAGTGCTCTTTTCTCTAAACAAGCAAACCAACCAACCTAAATCCTCAGAAATTGTTCTTTTCTTTAACCAAACAAAGAAACAAACCAAACCCCAAGCAAACCAAACTTATTTAAAGAATTTCAACCTGCTGGCTTTTCTTTATTTATTGCTCTACTTATTACTGCAACCAGATCTGTAATAGTTGCAGCCTGAGGATATTTTAACCATCCACTCTACTCCTCTTCAGTCATGCTGATAATTTTTTTAATCTCAGTTCAGACAATTTCATTTCCCCCATCACCACTGCAGCCTTGCAGACATTCACTTATTTTCTTGGCAAGGGAGAAGTAAAAATCCCACAGAAAATACTGGAAGCATTGTTTAATGCTCTTAAAATTATATGGAGAGGAGGGGGAGTATTTTTTCACTTCTCTAGTCACTCTTCCCATTTTAATGTTACTGCAGTCCTTCGAGTACTGACTATTTTACTAACACAACTGAAAGAGGAGGTCCTGTTGCAATACATTTGTCCTCTGACCCACTTGTAACACACCCGCAGCAAGGGGCACGAACAGGAGTTAGCTGTGGTTATGTTTTTCTGGAACTGATAAAAGTCTTGAGTGCATCCAAGATGAAGTTCAGATAGGTCTGTGCTGTCAGTGGCTCAAAGGGAAGCCACGTTGTAACTGGCTCCCCTTGGCTCAACCTTATTTTTGACCTAACAGGTTTGCACAAAGCTGGATTGCTCAATCGGTCGTAAAAGAATGAGGGCTTCATCTTAATCTTTCTTGATAAAGAAATCCTACTGAGATCAGGGTTCACTTTGCTCAGTCTTCGTTATATGCTATATCCTGAGCTGCTGGCTGGGTGTTTTTTTAATTCTCCTTTGGGTTGGTTTTTTTTTGGTTGATTAGTTGGGATTTTTTTGGTTTGTTTTATTAAGGGATGGTTGGGTTGTGCTCTTTAAAGTAGTTAGGGAAATGGTTTAGAGGTGAACCTTTAATGTAAGAGTTCTGCTTTTTTGAAAGAAAGGCATGCAGTCCTATCCTACATTTATATTATTTATATAATTACTTAGTGCTGGTTCTCTTGCCCTGTCCTTAAGAAGGACATCGAGACACTTGAACGTGTCCAGAGAAGGGCAACGAGGCTGGTGAGAGGCCTTGAGCACAGCCCTATGAGGAAAGGCTGAGGGAGCTGGGATTGTTTAGCCTGGAGGAGGCTCAGGGGAGACCTTCTTGCTGTCTACAACTACCTGAAGGGAGGTTGTAGCCAGGTGGGGTTGGTCTCTTCTCCCAGGCAACCAGCACCAGAACAAGAGGACACAGTCTCAAGCTGCGTCAGGGGAAGTTTAGACTCGAGGTGAGGAGAAAGTTCTTCACCGAGTGAGTCGTTCATCATTGGAATGGGCTGCCCAGGGAGATGGTGGAGTCACCATCCCTGGAGGTGTTCAAAAGGAGATTGGACGTGGCACTTGGTGCCATGGTCTAGTCATGAGGTCTGTGGAGACAGGCTGGACTCGATGATCCTCGAGGTCTCTTCCAACCTTAGTGATACTGATACTGTGCTATCAACAGAGAGCACAATCAAGGCTTGAGCTGAGGATGAATTGTGGCTCTGCATAAAAAAAGTTGTCTTAATGAGAAAAGGGTTTTTTTAAACAGATAAACTTGAGATCTAAATTAGTTGTCCAGATTCTGCTGGAGTCTTAGATGTTGCCACTCAGGTATTTTCCTATTGACAAGATACTGGTGAAGGTATAGCAGACACAAAGGTAGCTCCATAAATGGCAGCATTTCCTTTGGTTTCATTTCAGATGAATAAGGATTTGGGGAAGGAAGGGTTTAATGTTTAAAAAGCATTGAGTAGTCATCAGGGAAAAACCCTCACCACAAAATCATCAAACAGTTTGAAACCTGATGCTCTGTTTACTTAGTCTATTTAAAATTCAGTCTCTGCTGATCATCCTTGGGAAGAAGAATTGCTTTGTCTGGGAAGGTGGTGTTTGGTAGACTACACAGGCTTGGGCAAAGAGGGCTGCTTATGCAAACAACACCAAGGATGCTCACAGATAAAGGCTTTGCCATGGTCTTATTTTCTCCAAAACTCAGTTCAGTGAAGACTCATGGAATGCAGAGAATGCCACTTAGATAATTTTGCAATGTGTAAAACTGTCAATCAGGGGTTTTTTTTCCATCCAATTATGTTAATCCACATTGGAAGTGATTTACATATTGCTAAGAAAAATAAAGCTTTTAGCTGGAGATTTCCTATCAGTATAATGAGAAAGCTTTGATGTAGAATAACTCAAGTAAGAGCCACTATTTACCTATCTCAATATGAAAGTGTTTGTGGCACACATCAGCTCTGGTGAAAACTAGAGCCTAATGGACCCCATCAAGCAGCGAGTTCCTTCCTGACACAAAAGGCAGTCAAATATGCTTATGCTGTTCCTAAGAGTGTTTCTGAGGAGGTCTTAAAGACCTCAGTGGTTGCAGGTCTTATTCCTTCCCCAAAAAGCCCATCCCAGAACTTTGCTATTCTTAGCATTTGAAAGATCATCCTGACATCTTACCTAAGTTTTTCTCACTGCAGTTTAGGCCCATTTCTATTCTAGAAGGGTGGAATATTGTTTTTCTCCTTTAGATGCTTGATGATGATGATGTATTCCTCAGTCTCTTTCTCAGACAACCTCCCCAAATTTTTTTACATTATAGTATTGCTCAGGTTGAAAGGGACTATGAGAGATCTCCAAAGTGAGAACAACACTGAGTTCAGACAGGTTGCTCAAGGCTTTGTTCAGTAAAGTCTTGAAAGCTCCTCTCTTGGCAGCCTATCCCAGTGCTTTTTTATTCTTATAGAGCTTTGGTTTTTCCCTCTCTATACAGTGAGTCAGAATCTCCTCTGGTTCAATTTATGACCAGTGGGTTTTGTTTTCCTTCCACATACTTCCATAAAAAGCCTGGCCATCTGTCCATGTTGAAGACAAGAACATAGTTAAAGCTCAGTCTTCACTGAGGACTCTGCAGTCCAAATGAATCTAAAAGGACTGGAAGACGTTTAGTATTGAGAAGGGCCAGGGAGTGAATTAAACATCTACCTTTAAAACCAGGTAACTGAACCATGCATAATGTAAACACAAACCCTCCTGCACCTGGCTGTGACTGCAAAATGCGGTGCAGCACTTACTCCACGTTAACCACACCACTCATGAGTCTTCTGGTAGTGTTGACTTAGTAAGCCCCTGTGCAGAACTTCTACAGCTGACATGAGCTATTGCAACATGCTGCTTCACGTGCCAGCCTTGCTTCTGAGCTGCAAGAAAGACTGAAGTGCAGTGATCTGAACTGTCACCCAAATATCCAGGAGGGAACTCAAGGAAAAAAATGTTTACCAAAGATAAACATTATATTTCTATGTTGTGCTAAGACAACCTGTTCTGCCACAGAGGCTATGAATAGATGTGATTTAAACATCAGAGCACAATGTTTATCTCCTCCCCAAAGATTTTACAGACTGTGCATATGACAGGAAGCAAGAGATGGTCCCAGGCAGACAGGCAGTACGAGTAAGTAGATAGCATTGAATGAGCTGGGGTTTCTATATCTCTGTGGCATAACTCCTTCCAAGTTTGTAGGTACCTGTGGACAAAAAAGAGAACTTTCTCGAGTACAGATATGAAGGAAGACAACTAAGTGGCTTTGAAGAATGTCTTATGGCAAGAGGACAGCTTGGGAAAGGCAGGAGGTGCTTGCTTGAAGATGCAGCAAGAGAATGATGAAGACTGTCACTGTGGGATGAGCAAATGTAAAAGGTGATTCCCAGACATATAGCCATGGTTGCTGAGGGCTTGTAAGTGACAGAGAGCTGTCTGCACAGGCTTGGATGCCTGTGGCTAAGGTGAAGCAGACAAAGGCAGCAGGGGTGGGATGCAAGTGCTGTAATGACATGGTGAAAAGTGGCAGCTGGGGAAACACCGGTGCAGAAATGATAGGGCAGGACTCAGGGCCAGAGAAAGCCAGGTGCATGATCAGGAGTTCCTGCAGATGACTTGGCTGTGCAGGTACATGTGAAAGGCTGTATCTGAGAGATGTCATGCACAAAGAACCTGTGATCCGGAAAGGGCATGCACGTGGGGGCTCAGAAAGCAGCAGACTGGTTTGGCAAGGCAGGAAGGCAAAGAGCCGTGCTTTAACTGCTGTTTTCTCAGCAGCTCACAAGCAACCACTCCCTCACCTATTGATTTTTTTGGCATTTGCTCCCACTTAACTGTCAAGATATTTTAAAAATCTTAAGGATCCTGCCCTTCTTGTACAAAAACACAGAACTATCTAAAGGGTAGGTTTGCTCATTCTAAGTGCATGCACTTACATGTTGATCTGTTTGTGCTCAGGTTACATAAACTGCAAGAAAAGTAAGATGCAAGGTTCAGTGAAACAGACCCCACTGAACCCAGGAAATCCTATCAGACCCCAGGAGTGCTGGAGGTCCATACTTTTGTCCAGGCTACAAAGAACTGAGCAGGAGCAAACCTATTCTTATGAGTGGGGGACAGACTAAATGGGGACCTAAACACAATGCTTGTAATAGGGCTTTGTCTGCACCAAGATGCTGTGGAGGATGGAAGTGAAAGGTGCCAATAGGTCATGGCTTTAAATGAAGCCTGTGTTCTGGTTCCTTCAAAGGAATATAAATGGCACCACCACTCTCCTCACTACTGAACGCTCACAGGCCTTGCCATGCCTCACAGGCACATACAAGAAGAAGGGCACAGCTTCTGGTCCTCTTTGGAATCCGACTGTCCTGTCACCAGACGTTAAGTGGCTCATACACCTCAGTGATACAGGAGTCCAACGCCTTTTCACTTCTCACTGGTAGGTTCATCTCCCTGGGAATGCTGAAGGCCAGGTTGGCCGAGGCTCGGGGCAACCTGGTCCAGTGGAAGCTGTCCCTGCCCGTGGCAGGAGGGTTGGACTAGCTGATCTTTAACGTCCCTTCCAACCCAAACCGTTCATCGATTCTACGACGATAGTCCCTGCCCAAGGAGTCCACCAAGCTGAGGCAGGACACGATGGGGACAGGGGCCGCGGTTTCAGGACCATGGAGACCCTCCTACTGCCCCGGCTTCAGTTCCGCACCTGTTGCGAAGCCCCCAGCAGGGGCTGGGGGGCACTGGCCCGGGGCACGGCCCGGCCCGGCGGTCCCGCTGTGCTGCTCCGCCGCTCCGCGGCGGGGACGGAGGGAGAAAAACAACGGGGAACGGGAAGGGAAAAAAGGAAAGAAATGGGGGGGGGGGGGGGGGGGGGAGGAAGGAAGACAGGTGAGCGAGGAGACGGAGGGTGCCCCCCCGCGCTGCGGCACTCACCAGTTCCCAGAGCCGACGATGCAGACGCGGAGCGGCGACATGGTGCGGGCTGCGCCGCCTTCCCGCCCGGAGCTCTGCCGGCTCGGCTCGGCTGAGCTCGGCCCGGCCCGCTTGCCAGCACCGCCCCTCCGGCCCGGCCCCCGGCGCCTGCGGGTGGGACCGGCGTTCGCGGGTGGTGGCCCCCTCCGGCTCCGCCTGCGCCCCGGAGGCTTTTCTGGGTGCCTCGGCCTTTGCCCTGAGGAGCCGTCCTGAGAGTGTCGGTTGAGACCCGCGGCGGTTCGGTGTCCCAGGGTAAGGGCCCCTGCGTGGCCCCGGCACTTCTCGTGGTGTGGGACCTTCCCGTCCGTTGGCGGCCCCAAGGGGTCGGGTAACGTAGTGGAGCTTGGAGAAATACAGCAAGCTGAGCCCTTAGGAGCAGTGAGGAGAGGCTTGAATTTTTCCTATAGATGAGGAGCCCACTGGGAAAAGGTTATGAGTGCATTTGCAGAACCAAATTCAGATGATAAATCATGGACTATTTCATAGGTCTTAAAATGGGACACCAAATTAAAGTTTTCTGCAAGGAAGGATGGAATGAAGTGTTGTCTTTTTTCTCCTACATGGTCTAACCATGCATAAAGCCACATGAATTACCACATTTTACTTCTCAGCCTTCCACTACATTCTGTTGTCACTTCAAAGCAGTATCCTCTGTCTTATTGAGCCAAATCACTGCATTTGCTGCCTTCCCTGCACTTGCAGTCCTGCTTCCCCTTGCCCTGCAGTGCTCAGGCTCCTGTCCCTACTAGGGCTGTAGGATCAGCAGTGACCACCACATCAGCTGCCCTCACACTGGAGCTTGGCTCACAGGGTCTCTGGCTCCATGTGATGAGGACACCTGACCCTGTGATTCATGGAGAGAGGATGGCTGCCAGGATTTCAGAAGCCCGTGGGTGTTTCTGGAGGTACACATATGCTCAGCTCTCCTGCTGTCAGCTTCATCAGCTGAGCTATTTCATGTGTCCTGATAGCAGTGAGAATGTTTGGGCACTAGGGCAAAACCCTGTATGACAGTATCTTCTGAGAATGACTGCGACAGGTTGCTCAAAAAGAAGGTGTAGCTTGGACCCTGGGCACATGTGAAGTGTGATGGGGAACTCTTATGAGAAGAGGCATAACCTGTGTGCACAGCTTGAGTACGGCCAAGGCACAAATTGTCTTTCTCCAACTCCAGGTGCTTTTTCCTCCAGCCTTCTGCTTGTTCACCATGATTTACTCTTTCCTTAGCTGTATAGCTCCTCTGTGCCTCTTAGCACTCTTCTGCCTTTGTCTTATCCTCTTCCCTAGGAAGATCTACTGTGGAGGTGAGGAAGAGCCACCATCCTGCTTGCTGTGTTCAGCCCCTGCGACTTCTCTGCTTGCTGCAAGCTCTTTTGTCCTGGTGAGTCCCCAGAACCCAGAGGGAGGATGCATTCACTGAGGCACTGGCTTTTGCATCTAATGCAAGAGAAGATATCCCTTATCTGTATAGTACCATAAGTATTGCAAGCTGTAATGGTTTCATCTAAATTAATGTGGAAGCTTTTAATTACAAAGCTGAACTGTATCAGTTCAGTGGCCTCTGGACTGATGGATTAATGTGCCGTCCACATTCAGGTTGCACTGACCATTTGGTCGGTGCACATAAGCTAGCAGGGGGTGAGATTGGCAGGGGATGAGAGACAGATGGATGTGGTAGCACTTGTGAAGAGCAGAGGACACAGCCTGGAACTGTGAGTGCATGCGTTAGCTTATACATCTGTGACACTAATTGGTTGTGGAAGTAGATAACTTGTGCTGCTGCTGAACTGTCCTCTGGATTTGTGCAGTCACTGCTCCATGGTAATGGATAGGAGAGCATTCATGCACAAAGGACTGCTCCAGGTGGTCTGCAAGCAGTTTTACATGGCATGTTCAGATGTCAAGGCTCTCTTGGTGTCAATATTGTGTGGGGACACAGAATGGCCTCAAGAAATGGGTCTTTTGGCAGATTCCAGATCCTCAGAGCCCTATAGTCTATACCGGCAGATGCTGGCAACTATTATTTTTATCAGGGAGAGTGAAGGACCTGCTTTTCCCCACAAAACCACAATGTTTGTTTTTCACAATAAACCTGAACGCACTGCCTTTCAAGTGTGAGTCATTAGTACTTAACAGACATAAAAGCTCAGCCCACTTAATAGGGAGGACAAAGACAACCCTCTCAAGGCTAGCCTCACCCCAGCTCACCTGCTTTCTGCACCTGATGGGTCATGCATTTGTCTACAGCCAGAGATGACACAGCCAAACAAATTTCCTCTGCCTAGCAGCTACTGCAAACAGAATAAACTCCTTGTCAGCACTGCAACGCCAGGGCAGCTGCTGGGCATTTTTTACCTAAGCCATCCATGGCTTTATCTACAGTGGCAATATGGTTTTTGAACGGCTTGAGAAATGTGACTGAGAAATGCCAAACTCAGGAGGTGCCAAGCAGATTGGCAGGGAAGAGAGATGGGGCTGCATGAGGACAAGGTAAGGGGTGGTATGCTCAGCCCTGTGGCACAGATACAACCATTGCATTCTTTGTTTTCTTGGGCGCCTTGTATGTTTGGGTGCACAGAGTAAACTAGTTGAGTATGGAACAGGGCCAGTCCTTCTTTTCCCTGGGTGAGCTGGAGCTGGGCCTGGAAGGACACTCTGCCTAGTTCTTGCTGCCAGCTCTCAATCGTACCATGCTCCATGTTACAATGGGTTTGGTTTTTTACACCTTCTTCTCCTACTGAGAAGCTCTTTGAGACAGTTAACTTGTCTCACAGTGACAGCCCTTATTCTCCTTTAATATCCAACTTATGTCCATCTGCTCTAGCACAAACACTGTCTGTAAATGCAAATGATTCCTCTCTCCTGGTGCTTATTCTCCCCCTCTGCTTGCCTTAAACCCCAAATGTATTTACAGAGAGGAATCAGATCCCTTCTCACTGTATTTTGCCAAGCTCAGCAAGATGTATTCTCTTATTTCCTCTTTTCCTCTCCTTACCTGGGTGCCACCTCAGAATCATGGAATGGTAGGGGTTGGAATGAGCCTCTGGGGGTCATCTAGTCCAACCCCTTGCTATAGCAGGGTTGCCTGGATCACATTGCACAGGAATGTGTCCAGGTGTGTTTTGAAAGTCTCCAGAGAAGGAGGCTCCACAACTTCTCTGGGCAGTCTGTGTAAGTATCTCCCCATACCTGTTCCAGCATGAATTCAGGCTTGCTGAACATTGATAACCTGAATGATGCCCTAAAATCTCATCAGAACTTTACCCAGTGCCTTGTCTATATTTACTTACTATTCTTGGAATAACTAATTTACCATTTTACTAACTACCTCAGGCATGTGGTTCTTACTCTTCTATTGTTCATAGGCAATAAATTTTAACTTACAGCAGAAATTTTATCAACCCCTCAGTGCATACCCCTGCATTTTATGCTGTTACATTTTATCCCATGCCTGTTACTAGGGTATAACAATCATATCATTCTCCCTGTAGGATTTCTTCTCTATTGAAAGTGTCTCCAAATTTTGTCCTTAGCAAGTTTCACTACCCCACTCATAATTTTTTGGGGTTAAGATAACTGATGAAATTACTCAGTAAGACCAATTCCTCCACTCCTATAATTTTGCTATAAGCCCCACAAGCAGTTTTCACCCCCAATACTATTGTTCCTTTGGCATTTTGTGGTCTTTATGTTAAAACTCATCTCTTTGAGTTTAGCTAATAATTATCTAGGTAATATCAAATCAAATCTTTAGCCAAAGTCCAGGTTGATAACATTTATTAGCTTTCCTTTGTCTGCAAATGCAAGTATCTTAACAAAGGAAGATATTGGGTCAGTCACATATAATGTGCCTAGCTTGTACTTTAACCCATTTTCTGCTTCCTCTGTGCCTTTTCTTACTCATGGCTACATTTCCTCTAAAAAGCCTACAGATTTCAGTGATGAAGATTAGTCAGTCTTCAGAAGTGAAGGGTAAAGAGTTCTTGAGTTTTGTGGCTGTATTGCATTTGTCATTTCCATACCCATGCCCTTTAGCCCATTGATTGTGCTGCCTCTTCTCTCTGGGGGTGCATGGTCTTCCTTATGAAAACCGAAGCAATACATTCCTTTAGCTTTTAGTTGTTTGCTGTGCTGGTTTTGGTGATGCTTTCATTTATTTCCTTTGTAATTGTACAGTTAACCCCCCCTTTTTTCATTTTCTTTCTCTATACAAGTGTGATTTGCTTTGATTTTGAGCAATACTTTTAATTTGGGATATCTGAAGGGTAGTTTTCTCTGCACATTACTCCCTTCAGCTTTTTTCACTAGGCTTTCTGCCCATTCTTAATATGTCCTGCACTGCCTATATCACAGCTCACATCCTGTGTGGGTATATGGAGCTGTACTCAGCACTGGTTAGGCCACACCTTGAGTATTGTGTCCAGTTCTGGGCCCCTCTGTTTAGGAAAGATGTTGAGTTGCTGGAATGTGTCCAGAGAAGGGCAACAAAACTGGGACGGGGTTTGGAGCACAAGCCCTGTGAGGAGAGGCTGAGGGAGCTGGGGTTGCCTGGCCTGGAGAAGAGGAGGCTCAGGAGAGACCTTCTTGCTCTCTACAACTACATGAAGGGAGGTTGTAGCCAGGAGGGGGTTGGTCTCTTCTCCCAGGCAACCAGCACCAGAACAAGGGGACGCAGTCTCAGGCTGCACCAGGGGAGGTTTAGGCTGGATGTTAGGAAGAAGTTCTTCACAGAAAGAGTGATTTGCCATTGGAATGGGCTGCCCAGGGAGGTGGTGGAGTCACCATGACTGGAGGTGTTTAAGAGGAGACTGGATGGGGTTCTTGGTGCCATGGTTTAGTTGATTAGATAGTGTTGGATGATAGGTTGGACTTGATGACCTCAAAGGTCTCTTCCAAGCTGGTCTGTTCTACTCTGTTCTACTCTACCTTATTTTATCTGATGCTTCTAGAAAGAGGTAAGATTCAGGGAGCCTATTCTGTCTTGTGATTACTTGAAAGCAAAGCATCATAAGAATTTTGCATTCCCTGTGGTGGCAACCAGGCAGCATATTTCCTCAGCATCTCTAGGAATGCAGGCCTCAGCACTGAGGGAAAGAGGAGATTATTTTTTTTGGCCAAACCTTGTGGGTTGATGTCAGCAGGACTCAAATGTATAGCTTTCTCACATATAGAATCCTAGGTAAAGTTTAAGTTGGGGTAGGTCTGAGTTTAGAACAAGCGTTTCCAAGTTCAGCCTGTGTGTGTAAGAGGAGCCTATATGAGGTGGGGGTCCACAGAAACCTTCCCCCAGATGAGGTCTCTAGACCATTAAAAACCTACCACTTTAACTGCCACTTTCAGTGCCACACCTGACCCTCACTTTATGCTGGACAGCCTGGAGGTCAGCATTAGCATCAAAACCACTCATTTATCATGGCCCTCTTCATTTTCCACTGGAAAATTTTTGCACATAAATTTTAACCTGAATTACATTCTAAATGTAAGATTTGCATGGTTTAAAATGTGTATATATAAAGACTAAATTACTGTATGCTTTATTACTTTTAATTCTATAAATTACTTCTAGTCATATTAAAATAATAGCAATTTAGACTGAGGTAGCATGCAGTATCTCAAAGCAGCTCTTCCTGGATGTTAGTTACAAATAAATAATGTCAGTTAATGTCTCCAAGAGCTGCCAGTCCAAATGGCTTACAGCTTTCCAGCTTCTACATGGGCTTCTTGCAGTCTGCTTTTGCTAACTCACAGGATCTAGAAAACAAATCAACAGCGAAGTTTTTACTTCACTCATTTTATTTAGTTGGATTCTCTGCTGCAGATTCTGATTGGATTGTAGAGGAAGAACTTTTTGTTCACACTTAAATCAGTTCTCAAAAAAAAAAAAGGTACTTAGCAGAAAATAAGACTGGATTTTAGCCCTATAGAAGTCTCCACCATTCCAAATAATTTAAGGAATTCAAGCAGAACAGACTGAGAGGCCAATTGTAAACTATGTGTACTCTTTAGGGCTTTGTGCAATCCAGCAGAGAAGGTTTTCATGTAGAAGCAACAGGACTGTGGCAGAAGTGAGAAGTGCATTTGCCAAAAGGAAAACAGTACTGGTAACTTAGAGTTAATTTTCTATCAAATACATATCAAATGCCAGGTAACAGACCTACAGAGACTTTGCAGAATCCAAATACACCTACTCTGTAGGCAGCACAGGCTGCAATGAGAAGGAAGGATGTCATTTGGAAATTATGAAGTGGATGCAGAATTGGTTGGAGTGTGCAGATACAAGTAGGAGATCTGGTTATGAGACTAGCTCAGTATCAGTATCCCAGAGCTTGTATAGAAACATAGCAGTCAAATTATGAAGGACAGGTTTGCCAACAAAAATTACCTAGTGGTAAAAAAAATTACCAAGCTTGGTTTCCAAACTATCTTGTTATCATGGTACACCTGGAAATGACATTTGACTGAGTTAACAAGCAGCTAAACATGATAATGGGGATCTACAGCAGATGGAGAGATATTCATGTTGCCATAGAAACCATGCAGGAAAAGTGTGTAGGAGTAAAGCATGGCACAGAAAAGCTTCTGGGAGAAGGGGCTAGTGACTGAAAAACTGAATTCACTGAGCAGCTATTAAGGTTAGGTGAGACATTAATGAAAAACACACTTGCTCTTCAGGAAATTGAGAATCATGTAGGAAAGGAGTGATAACAGTGAGCTGCAGAACAGCTGAAGGCAGCAATGTCATGTTTTGTCATAGGCAGGGCAGAAAATGTCTTTAGAGGAAGCCTGGAGTTGGTCGTGAGACAGATAAAAATAGCTGGGAAGCCCCTCAATCACAACCACAGCATGTGCTCCCCTTGTGTCCACTGAGCTCACACTGGTCTTGGGCTGGTGTCATGAGGATGCACTTTCCTTGGCCTCCTCTCCCTGCAGCAAATCCATACATTCCCAGGAGGTGACTCAGCCCAGCTCATTTGGCTCCTCCTCATTTCTCCATGCAGAGAACCTGTTGGGTGGTCCCACAGTGCTACACGGCTGACTCCTCACTGATGGACTCACATGGGGCTACATTTATTGAAGAAAAAGTCAGGCCCTAAGCAGATAAATGCATGTTTTTGAATTCCCCACACAAAGGGTCTATCTGGAGGAACTTCCTGGTTTATTCTCTGTTGGGTAGTAACATGGCAGAAGAGATCCCCTTGAGCTCTGTGGGTGGAGTCACCTGAGGGCTGTTGAGGCAAGGAAAAATATGAGTCCTCCTGTAGTGCAGAAAGACCAGGCAGAGGTGACAGGCTCCAGCCATTGCCCTTTGTGCTAGAATAGCCTGCACTCTGCCACAGTGGGTGATGAGGCAATACCCCCAGCTCTCAGCCTGCTCAGAAGCTGGAGAGAGAAGAGCAGGGAGATGTTCCTGTGTGACTTGAGCAAGCAGAGGGTTGGCACTCAGTGAAGACTCAGGGTGCACATCCAGCTGTCAGTTGCACTTCCAATAGACTGCCAGATTAGACCCATGTGTGCTGGGCCGCTCTGCAAGGGCAGGCAAAGGGATTGAGACAAAGTGCTCATCAGTGCTGTGATTACAGAAGTGTCTGGAACTCTGGTCATTACACAGTTATCTCCTGCTGTTGCTGGTGAGCTGCCTTTCTAGAACAAGCAGAAATCCCTGCTAAGACCAGGTGAATGTGCTTTAACCATTGCCAGCTGATGGGGATGGATGGTGGGCAGAACCACAGGTTGTGGAGATCTGAAAGGTAAAAGGCAGCATGAGCATGGTGATTTATGAATTCATAGAATGGTTTGGGTTGGAAGGGACCTTCAAGACCATCTAGTTCCACTCTCCTAGTCATGGGCAGGGACACCTTGAAGTAGACCAGGTTGCTCAAGGCCTCATCCACCCTGTCCTTGAACACCTCCAGGGAGGAGGCATTTTCCAGTCAGCAAGGATGTCACCAGATTGCCGTGACATTTCAAATATGATGGACAGTGGCTAGGCAACTTCACCTGCCAGTTCCCTCAGGACCTGTGGGCAGATCTCATCAGGCCTTGCAGGTTCTGAGGCAATGTGCTAGAAGAGCCTGCACTCCTCAGGAGATAACTGTATAATGACCAGAGTTCAAGACATTTCTGGAATCACAGCACTGATGAGCACTTTGTCTCAATCCCTTTGCCTGCCCAGCACACATGATGGCAATACACTGGTGTGGAGAGGGATGGGGCTGCTGTGGTCTTTGCTGTCATGTGATGACTGCAGAGCTGCATTGCTTCTGCTATTTTGCAACCCTAGGGCTGCGTGATGAGGGTAACAGATCCGAGCTGTGGCAAGCCTCTCTCCACACAGAAGCACTAAAGAAAAATAGCTGTACATGGGCAGCAACTCCACAGAAACTATTCTGGAAGCAGATGCAAGGTCCTTCAGTCCTGTTCTTCACCAAGCTCCCAGGACATGGCCTTTTCCTCAAAGGGTGCCTCACAGTGGAGAAACTACTGGGATTACACTCCCAGCTTCCAGCCTTTGCTACTGCCCCAGTTTACATTTTCATGTCTGAATCATGTTGGAATTGCATAACACTGGAGCCTGGAGCATGACTCAATGCAAAGTCACACTGAATACAATTGGAAATGGTGCCAAATGTGAGGATGAAGGATGCAAGGGGTTGTGGATGGGGAGGGAAACTGTAGGCAATGTTAGCTGCTGGTGTTATAAGTCTAGCTTTTAGCTGGACCTGCAATATAGCAGAATATGATGCATAGGAATTGATAGATAAGAAAATTAGGAGACAAATGACAGTGACTGAAAAGCCCAGAAGAAAAAAGCTTTTGACTGATTGAGACCACAGAAGGACTGATGAATAAAGCCAAGCACCAGATTTTGCATGTCAAACAGAGCAGTTTCATGTGCATGTTAAGTTACAGCAAAGTCACAGACCCAGAGATAACAGTACAGCTCCAAAACCAAAACATCTTGTAAAACGATCTCTTCAGTGTAAATTATGCTGGTGGGTGAAGTAATTTGTGTTACATTTACCTAACCTCACTGGCCACTTTCACCTATGGTCAGGAGAATGCAGTAGTGTGCTCAGCATATTTAAGGAGAAAGATTGTGCTTGTAAGTAAATTTCCTTTCTTCTTTGTTGGAAACAAAAGTAATCTGAAGTGTGACTATTCAAAGTATGTGCTTTGGGTAACATTAATAGCTAATTTGCTTAGCATGAGTAGCTAGATTGATGAAGCTTTAGGCTGAAGCCATAATTTAGAGATGGATGAACTTAGACTGAACACTAGAAAAATGGCTGAGACTAGTTTTGCATGACCCTGGTATATTGTAACTAGGAGAATGTAATGAGATTGTATAAGTAATATTAAAGAAGACTGTATGGTTAACAATATGATCTAGAAAGACCATTGTGATCAAAGGAAGAGGAGCAATAATTCATAGAAATGAAATAAGAGACCATTCTATGTGGAGTCAGCAGAAGACAAATGAGATCCAGATGCAGATGGAGCAAAAAGATTATAGAACTGTGTAAGTGGGTAAAGTAGCCCTCACCAAAACTCCAGTAATTGAAAAAGACAAGTAACTGTTAAATAGTTTGACTGGATGAATGGCACACATTTGTTGCATGAACAGGTGCACAAACAGATTATGGAATAGATTGTGAGGCTTTAAAAAGCACAGGGAAATAACTGAGGGTGTCCCTCTCTGGAGGCGCACAGTTCGAGTTGACTCAGCTGGTATTCCATGCTATTAAATCATTTATTCTTAGGAGATTTGACACTTGAGACTGTTTCAGGAAACCCTGGGTTCAGATTGCCCTTCATTAATGTTCTTGTGTCATGGCATCCAGAGTTTTAGTAGGCGGGTATCTTTTATTCTTACTAGGAATGGGAAGAATGCTTGTTATCTAGAAGAGCCCAGAAAATATTAAGTGTTTCCCAGACTTTTAATAAACTCAAGTATCAGTTGACTTGAGAGAGAATCTAACCCGAAGAATCATTGCACAATTAACAAATGCAGACGTGAAACGCTATTAGCAATGTCACTGTAGTGGTCATTTTCTAATTAACCAGCGGCTCTCCCAGTTCGGCAGTGCTTATGAAATATCACAAAGACAGACTGCAGTTCTCGCTTGCTTCTCCCAGGATTGAGGTCATTCCTCCGCTTGCCTGTAGAGGATGTACTTTCCTTAGCAGAGAGGAGCGGTAACTGCTTATGTTCTGTGGACCGGCTACCAGGGGAGCACACACGTTTTAAACCTTAAACCAGGTTAAACTTGGTCTCATCCAAAGATACTTATTAGGTCAGGGGGAAAAAAAATCCCAATTGTTTTGTTGTTGTTGTTTTGGGTTTTGTTTGTTTTGTAAAGCACATGGGTGATGCAAGTGTGCTGGCTTTTAAAGCTTTATTCTTTAAACATGGATAGATCTTGCTGCTCTGAAGAACTTATATTGATCTGAAGAGATGCTAAGCACGTATAGCCAGGCCTCAGAATAAATCAGCAAGAGCAGTACAAGGTTTTGATCGGATCTTGGACAATTTCCTAAACTGAATTATAAATTACAGCAAATCTGGCAAATTTGCTATAACACGAGTTGTAATAAAATGTGATCCACTCCAGCTTTGTAGCCATAATTTGGCCTACAAGGATTCAATTTGACAAATGTCAATAAATACATGTTGTCCTATGTACACTCTCTTCCTCCAGATCTGCAGGTCTTCTGAGTTTTTCCTCTGGACCTAGAAATCACAGCAAGTGGTAAGGCTCAGGCAGACTGCAGGCAGGGCACTGCTGTGGGACCTCAGCGCTCATCCTTAGCTGTGCTTGCAAGGGTCAGGGTGGGATTTTGGCCATTTTGAGCCACTGACTAATAACTGGGGAAGGAGACTGAAAGCAGTGAACCTGAACATAGTTATAATTAGAAGCAACTATCAACTAAGATAAAAGGCAGCTTGAACTGTAAATCCTTAGCAAATGTGGTTAAGCTGCTAGCCCTTCTCTGCTGTTGAGCATTTTGTCAATGCCACCTTACGGCAGTCTTCGGTACTGCGAGAGCAACACCTTTTAAGAGAAAATAGCAAATGCTTTGGGGAAGCAAATCTGTGTTTACTGCCCTGTGCTCAGGGACCAGATGCAGAGGAGCTGCAGAAACATGCTCTAAGGAACTCTGGTCTGCCTCGGTTATTGCAGAAGTTCTTAGGTGGGGCAATATCCTGCTGGCCATCTGCGATGCTTACAAAAGGTCTAGCATGGGTGAAGCTATGTCGCTATGGGGACTGGTTGGCCTCAAGCATCAGGAAAATAAAACAAAGAAGCAGGATTCTCCCCAAGTTGCTTTTGCTTCAATATTTCCTAGGAAAAATTCAGTAATGTTGGCATGCATTATGATGCACTGCAATTGTATTTCCCATGTTTGCAGGGCAAGAGGAGTTCAGTTCTGGCCCAGATTCTCTTCAATACTGTTACTGAATGTGACTACGTTCATCTGTTCTTTTGTGATTCCACAGCTAAGAAAAACTATTCTCTTTCCCTGTAGTGACAAGTGCATTTCAAAAAAGGCAGAACTGGGGGATTTTAGGTCTGTGCAGTGGTAACATATTATGGCTCTGCAAAAAAAGATTATAGGTGTACATGCACCTTGCCTGCGGTCTTTTAGCTGAGATTTTGTGTGTGCTTGGCAAGGAAGGATGGGTATGTGCCAATTTAGAGCCAGGTTAAATACTGTATTTTAAAGTTGTGATGCTCATTTAATGGCCAAAGGAAAAGATGTGGAAATGTGCTTGTAGGAGATGGGAAAGCCAGGGCAGCTTTCATGGGGTATGAAGCTGCTATCAGGGAGAATGCTCCAGGTACATAATCTGTCTGAAGTATATTCTCCTTTGCATTTTTCCTTCTATGTGGATTCTTGCAAAGGGAATTTTTAGCATCTCTCATATAGTGGCTGGTTACAATATTATTTGTGTACAAGAAAAGAGGGAGAGAGGGAATTTGGATGAGATACAGAGCAGAACCACAACCTTGCTAGCCATGGCCGTGTCTGATTCTGCCCTCTCTTCTTCAGGTGCCAATTTTCATTAAAGGCAGAACAGGGATCCTTTGCCCTTATTTTAAGAAATAACATAGTTGTAGTCAATTAAGTTTTGGTTGTCCGAAAGCCATGCCTGGCCTAGAAGGTTGTGCATAACCAAACCAATAATAAAGGCTGTTGCCCATATGAAGTAATTGGCAGCAAAACAGGAGAAACAAACGTAATTCTCTGGTGGCCAGGGCATGCCACAGCTTTGCTTGGTGAACAAACTACTGAATGGGGCCTTGCTCTGTGGGTCTTTGTGACAATGCTCGGAGAGAGCCCTGACAAGGGCTTTCAAGCCCCTGTTCGTAACAACACAGCTTGGATCCCTTATTTTTCTTATTCCTCTCTTTTCCGGGGTAAGAATGCTTGTCGCCACGAGTTAAACAATATTTTAAAGTTTTGCAGTCTCTTGAAGTGCGGTAGCACTGGAGAGCGGCCTAGCCCGGGCAGTGTTGCCCGCACTAAAGATGGCGGCGGCGCTGACCCGGAAGGGGCGGCCGAGCCGGGCCGCGGGGTGAGGGTGCGGGAGGGCGGGTTTCTCCAGCCTGCCGCGGCCGTGCGTGGAGCTGAGCCCAGCCAGAGCGGGGTGCCGGCGTGCCGGCAGCCGCCGCTATCGCAGCACGCATGGGGCGGGGGTGGCCGGGCCCCCGCGCGGCGTGAGCGGGGCCGGCGGGCCGCTGGGGCGAGCGAGCTCCCACCCGGTCAGGCGGCCCGCCCTGGGCCGGGGGCGCCCCTGAGGGGGCGGGGAGCCGCGGCGCCATGCAGTGCGCGGACCCCACGGCGGCCATGAAGGGGCCAGAGGGCGAGGGCAAGCCGGAACAGCAGCAGCCTCAGCCTCCTGTGGCGGCATCGGCGGCGGCGGCGGGACAGAGCGGCGGCAAGAGTGGCAGTGGTGGTGGCCGCGGCGCCAAGGGCTGGCAGTACAGGTGGGCGCGGCGGACCGGGCCGGGGGCGGCGGGGTGAGATGAGGATCTGCGGGCCCGGGAGCTGCCGGTGCTGCGGAGCCGGGCATGGGACGCGGGAAACGCCCGTGTGCCCTTCGTGGAGCTGCCCACGCCCTGTCCGCCTTGAGCGTGAGTCGTGGGCACGGTTGCCCCAGCTCTACCCTGTCGCGGGGCACCCGGGGGTACAAGGACATCTCCGGCGCCAGGCTGAGCTCGGTCGCCCGCTGCGTCCCCACTTCCAGTGCCCGTTCGGCGTGGCGAGCGGCACACGGGCGGGCTGTCAGTCGGCTCGGGTTTTCGTGTGCCTCTGTGTTAGCACAAAGCCCTGCGCCCGGACTGTAGGTGCTGCCAGCGATTGTGCCTTTGCTCCTCACTTTCAGTTCTTGCATTTCTCTCGCAAAAGGCGGAGACCGGTTTAAAGTTGCTGAAGGCTCTCTGTCCCTTTCCGGATTTCTAAAGGCAGCTAAAAACTTTGGCAAATTTTAGCTGCCTTTGGTACTTAATGGCAGTCTTTTTTATTGATGCTTTGTTGCTGGTAGCCAAACTGAAGAGTATGCGCGGAGTTTTTGACTTACCTGGATTATTTTAAGAACAGCTGTGCTTAGCATAAATCGGGGTGATTACTCAGGTACAGCAAATACTGCAGAAGCGAGCAGAGAAAGCAGGAGAAGCTGAGCACGCAGCATTAGTTTAAAAAGTGATTCAAAGTAAAACGCTTACCGTGAATGACCTGCCTGTGTGTTTGAGGGGCTTGGGGGGTTCGATATACTTTCTTCTGATGTGCTTTCTAGTTGAAAAAGCTTCCACTCTCACGCTGATAGTAGTGGGCTCTCTAAGGCATCACTTGAGGGATTTCTGAATCTCTGCTTTTAGGTCTCTCATCTCTGAGCGGAGTTCTGCCATGTTGCTGTTGGAAATACTGCTGTTATGTGAAGTTTGCACACTTCTCCTTCAAATGGAGACTCTCCAAAGCCATCATCTGCCAGCCCAGATGGACTGGCTGTTTGCTGCATGAGGAGACAGCAAAAGTGGAGCGTGGTACATCTGTGTGCTCTGTGGAGGGATGGAGGGCCATCAGATGGCTTAGACGAATGAGCGCCCAGGCTGTGCAGGCACCGAGTGCCTGATGATTTTAATAGGGAGCGAACGGCTTGGTCATTGCTGAGAATCTGGGTCATGAGTAATTTACTTTTCTGGTGACTAGTGTGAGAAAGGAAAATGGTAATTTCAGGGGCCAATGCTTAAGGCTGTTAAACAGGGAAAGCTTCTTGTCAGATTCAGTTATTGGTTATCTTATCTACTGTTCCCAGTTGCTTCTAAGGTTGTTGGTTTTTTTTTTTGTTTGCTTGCTTTAAAAAAAAACCAAAACAAAGCACACCCTTTGGATTCAAGTGTAACTTGGAATTTTCAAATGAAAATTGCTATTACTGTGACCAAGTACATTAAGTCCATGTTTCACATGTGAAACACAGGAATTAGTGTATGCAATCAAAATGGAAATACTGTATATATTTATGTGGAATCGGAGGCAGTAGAAGGGATAACTGATTTGCCTGAGCTGCTTTTTGCTACAGTATGTTTGAGATGGTGGTCATAAGTCAGTGCTGTGTAGTAAAATTCCCCTTTTTTAAACTTATCCTGCCAGGTGTTTCGTTTCTTCTTTCAGTGCTGTGACTTTTAGGGAAAAAAGCTGAACTGAGTCTGAGCCAGCTTGGTGGCTTGACAGCTGTAAGTGGGAACTGTCCACACAATTCCTTGTGCTATTGATATCTGGTTTAATTTGCTCTGATTCTCTAGTGCAAATTATTATTAGTATTTCTTTCTAGATCATTGGAACAAGTTTAATATACCAGTTGTGTTATTGTGAACGCTTGAGATACCTTGCTGTTAATCTCTGATCAGCTGGGAATTAATTATTTACTCTTAGATTTGTCTCTATAGCTAATTACCCATAAAATATCACCTTCCCCCCCTCCCCCTGCCTTCTTAGGAAGGCCTTCTGGACAGGATGCTGTAGCTTAGTTTTCACTTGGTGGATTAGTTCTTTTCTAAAATGTGTTTGACAAAAGACAACACATTAGTCTTTTGTTAATAAAGTTATTAATAAACTAGTGTCTAAAATCTGGGATTTAGAAGCAGCTTTGCTGGGAGCTTCTGGTGGAAGTTTGATCTTTAGCTGTTAGAGTGCAGTGTGAGGAATGTGTGGTCACATAGCCTGCAGAAGTAGGGTTGCAGTGTACTTGCTCAGCATAGACTGAATCTGCTGCAAAAACATAGTTCTGTACTTGGTGAAGCAACTTGTCAAAACAGCTGTTAACAGTCAGGCAAATGTGACAACAGGTACTTGATACTTTAGTGTTCAAAATGGGGAACTATGACTATGGGAAAAAATTGCAGCTCCAGCACTGCTGGAACCTGAAATCTCTTGAACAATCTCTTGAAAAGGTGGAAAGTCACACATCCTTGGTGTAAAGTCCATGTCTAGAAAACGAAAAATGAAGCAGAACATATAAAGTTAGATAACTTTATAGAATAGGATAGAATTAACCAGGTTGGAAAAGACCTTCGAGATCATCAAGTCCAACCTATCATCCAACACTTATCTAATCAACTAAACCATGGCACCAAGTGCCTCATCCAGTCTCTTCTTAAACACTTCCAGTGATGGTGACTCCACCACCTCCCTGGGCAGCTCATTCCAATGGCCAATCACTCTTTCTGGGAAGAACTTCTTCCTAACATCCAGCCTAAACCTCCCCTGGTGCGCTTGAAACTGTGTCCTCTTGTTGGGGTGCTGGCCACCCAGGAGAAGAGACCAACCTCCACCTGGCTACAACCTCCCTTCAGGTAGTTGTAGAGAGCAATAAGGTCTCCCCTGAGCCTCCTCTTCTCCAGGCTAAGCAACCCCAGCTGTCTCAGCCTCTCCTCATAGGGCTTGTGCTGCAAACCCCTCACCAGCTTTGCATAGACCTGCCTTGTATGCACAATTACTTATTATATCTCCCTATTGCAAATAAAACACAGAGTGGCTGGAGAGTGGCCAGGCAGAAAGGGACCTGGGGGTGCTGGTTGATAGTAGGCTGAACATGAGCCAGCAGTGTGCCCAGGTGTCCAAGAAGGCAAATGCATCCTGGCCTGCATCATAAATAGTGTGGCCAGCAGGAGCAGCAAGGTCATTCTGCCCATGTACTCAGCACTGCTTAGGCCACACCAGCCTCCAGCCAGTTCCTAACCCAGCGCAGAGTGCTGCTGTCCAAGCCATGGGCTGACAGCTTGGTCAGGAGTTTGCTGTGGGAAACGTTGTCAAAGGCCTTGCTGATGTCCAGGTAGACTACATCCACAGCCTTCCCCACATCCACCAGGCAGGTCACTTGATCACAGAAGGAGATCAGGTTGGTGAGGTGGGACCTACCCTTCCTAAATCCGTGCTGGCTGGGCCTGATCTCTTGGCCACCCTGTAAGTGCTGTGTGATTGCACTCAAGATGACCTGTTCCATAATCTTGCCTGGCACTGAGGTCAGGCTGACAGGTCTGTCATTCCCTGGTTTCTCCAACCAGCCCTTCTTGTGGATGGGCACCATGTTGGCCAGCTTCCAGTCATCTGTGACCTCTCCAGAGAGCCAGGACTGTTGAAAAATGATGGAGAGTGGCTTGGCCAGCTCATCTACCAGCTCCCTCAGCATCCTGTGATGGATCCCATCTGGTCCCATGGACTTGTGGGGATCCAAGCAGCTAAGGATGTCTCTAACTACTTCCTCCTGGATCACAGGGGAAGTATATTGCTCCCTGACTCCATCTGCCAGTCAGGAGGCCAGTTGTCCAGAAGACAACCTATCTTGCTATTAACAATTGAGGCAAAGAGTGTGTTAAGTACCTCTGCCTTTTCCTCATCTTTAGTTACAGTATTCCCCTCCATGTCCACTAAGGAGTGGAGATTGTCCTTGCCCCTCCTCTGGCCATTAATATACTTATAAAAGCATTTTTGTTGTCCTTCACAGCAGTGGCCAGTCTAAGCTCTAAATGAGCTTTTGCCTCTCTAACTTTTTTCCTGCATGACCTAGCAACATCCTTAAACATTTCATGGGTAACCTCTCCTTCCTTCCAAAGATGATGCACCCTCTTTTTTTCCCTTAATTCACTCAGAAGCTCATTGCCCATCCAGGCTGGCCATCTACCCCAGCAGCTCATCTTCCAGCAGATTGGCACAGCCTGTTCCTGCGCCTTCAAGAGTTCTTCCTTGAAGTAGGTCCAGCCCTCCTGGACCCCTTTGTTTTTAAGGGCTGTTTCCCAAGGTACCTTCTGAGTTAGTTCCTTGAGTAACCTGAAGTCTGCTCTCCAGAAGTCCAGAGTGGAGGTTTTGTTGCTGCCCCTGTTAGCTTGACTGCATATTGAAAAGTCAATTATTTCATGGTCACTGGACCCCAGACAGCCTCCAACCACCACATCTCCCACCAGCCCTTCTCTATTGGTAAAAAGAAGATCAAACAAAGCCTTACCCCTGGTAGGCTCACACAGCAGCTGGGATAAGAAGCTATCCTCCATACACTCCTAAGAGCCTTCTAGACTGCCTTCTCTCTGCTGTCTTGAGTTCTTAGCAGATATCTGGCAGGTTATAATTGCTCATAAGAGCAAGGTCTGGTGATCTTGAGACAGCCTCTAGCTGCCTATAGAATAATTCATCAACCTCTTTATCCTGGTTGGGTGATCTATAGCAGACTCCAAGCAGGATGTCAGCCTTGTTGGTCTTCCCTCTAATTCTCACCCACAGGCACTCAACTTGATCATCCTTAATCTCTAGTTCCATCGCATCTAGAGCCTCCCTGATGTACAGGGCCACCCCTCCACCCCTTCTCCCTTGCCTGTCTCTCCTGAAGAGCCTGTAGCCATCAATTACAGTGCTCCAGTCATGTGAGTCACCCCACCACATTTCTGTGATGACAACTGCATCATAACTTTCCTTCTGTAACAAGGCTTCCACCTCCTCTTGTTTGTTACTCATACTGCGTGCATTAGCGTACATGCACTTCAGCTGGGCTGCTGCTTTCACCCCTGACTCCAGCTTACCACCCTCACACTCCTGTCTGGGAGGACTGGTTTCAGCCCCTTCCCTCTTATATTTGTGTTTAAGAGTAATAGATTTTTAAATAGCTGTGATCTGGTTAGACCAAACACTTATCATAGTGGTGAAGAAGAGACAACCACAGGCTGCCAGACATTTATGATGATGCAGATATAGTGCTCAACTTCTTTGCAGACTTTCTGCTTGTGGCCTCTATATAGTGAGTGCAGGCAGCCAGTAGAGCAGTGCCACCTTTGAAATCTGCAGGGGCCCACTTTCTTCAGACAGCAGGAAGATAGGTGGTTTTTTTTAAACTTAATAGAAGTTAAGAGTTCTTGAGCAGCTGCTCTGCTAGACATCTGACAGGAAACGATGTTGTTTGCTTATGAATATATGATCAGGGTCTGAGTGTCTCTGAGAGCAACCAACTCTTGGCTGTGTTTTGCTGACTGAGTTCAGGAATAGCATGAAGGTTAACTTGCAATTAAGTAGATAGAGCCTGAGAGGCTGTGCTGCACATGAAACTCTTATCCTTATTTTTGTTTAGAGGAACAGTTACCATTAGAATAGAATAGAATTAACCAGGTTGGAAAAGACCTTTGAGATCATCAAGTCCAACCTATCACCCAACACTATCTAATCAACTAAACCATGGCACCAAGCGCCCCATCCAGTCTCTTCCTAAACACCTCCAGTGATGGTGACTCCACCACCTCCCCTGGGCAGCCCATTCCAATGGCCAATCACTCTTTCTGTGAAGAACTTCTTCCTGACATCCAGCCTAAACCTCCCCTGGCACAGTTTGAGATTGTGTCCTCTTGTTCTGGTGCTGGCCACCCAGGAGAAGAGACCAACCCCCACCTGGCTACAACCTCCCTTCAAGCAGTTATAGACAGCAATAAGGTCTCCCCTGAGCCTCCTCTTCTCCAGGCTAAGCAGCCCCAGCTCCCTCAGCCTCTCCTCATAGGGCTTGTGCTCCAAACCCCTTTGTTGCCCTTCTCTAGGCATGTTCCAGCAACTCACCATCTTTTGTAAACTGAGGGGCCCAGAACTGGACACAGTACTCAAGGTGTGTTAGGTCAGACTTCAGAATAACTTCAGAGTACTAGATTACTTAATAAGGCATTTTAAGATCATAACATTTTCTAAACAGCTTCCTTATTTTCAGCAGTAATCAAAGTAAAAATTAAGGGCAGCATTACCCATATAAAGAATTATTTGCATTCAACAATTTCGCTTTTATTCTTGACCATCTTCATTGGGTTTTTGCCTTGCTCGAGGTTAGGTTAATAGAGCACTTTCAGAGCAGTGAGGGAAAGGAGACAGGTTTTGTAGATACTTCTGTGGTATGTGAATCGTAGTCATTCAAATAACTTAAAAAATTTCAGGAGCAGAAACTGTGATAATGAGCTAAATTAAGAGCTGGTCAGAATATGTTCCAGAGAAGTAAAACAGATAATTTCATCCTGGCTTCAGGGCCTTTCAGGTGATGTGGAGAGGAATTACATGCAATAACTGGTTCTCCTGTAGCTACAAAATTAAAAGTTCAAAGCACTGTCTTTGAGTAGAGAAACAAGATCGTCTTTCCCAGCTGGAGACATGCTAATGTGCCATCCTCTTATGGTTTTCTTAGTGGTTCTGCTCTCAAATTCATAAATCAATTCAGCTGCTATTAAAAGGTTTCCCAGCATTCTTTCCCTTCCTGGTGGAAATACATGTGAAATGCTCATGAATTTGCCAAATGATTGGTGATTTTTAAGCTTACAAGTTACATTTCCAAACCTATTTATTTTTCACTTCTGTATTTTTGCAGGTAGCTGCCTTTGTTCCTTATTTATGAAATGATTTTGGCCTCTGCTCGCTATGGATTTAGCCATCTCTGTAGTTATAAAATGCTACAACTTGTATGTCTTGCACTCTTTTTAAGGAAGCAAGTTCATTTCAGTTAGCTGTTCATGAAAGTTTATTTAAGTGCTGTAGGTTAATTCACAGTTGTGAGTTAGTAGAGAAGAACATTTGGATTGGCAGCAGCTTCTAGGGAAAGGAGTCAACTTGTTAGGCTGCTATGACTTCTTCAGTTTTTAAATTATTTTTATTTTGTTAGGAGTGACAATGACAAGCAGGAGTCTCCTCATGCCGTGTGGCTTCTCTTGTCATTAGTTAGTCAACTTAAGGCAGACTGTCTTGCAGAATTGCTCTGTGTGGATTTGGGCTGAGTAAGGGAGACTGAAATGAAGTAAATGGATGCAAACAAACAGCAGAGAGGGAGGGGATTTGGCAAAAAGAGGAATGTTGTAAGATTTTTATTATCGTATGAAAGAGGATAACAGATTTCAGGGCAAGTGAATGAAATGGTCTCCAGCCTTCTTGTAAGAGCTTTGTTTTGCAGTTGACACTGTGCAAGCACTCTTCATATATCTATATATATATAAAAAGAGTAAGCAGTTACTGATCTCAATTCAGTCTTCTGTGTTTGCACAGAGCAGGATATGATGTTACAGAAGAGCTGGTGGCTGAAACACACACAAGTATATTTTAATTCTGCACTTCAAGATGCTAATTAACTGTTCTTCATAAAGTGATCCCATAGGAAATATGCTTGAAAGGAAATACTTATTTCTAGTTTCATCCCAGTTAACTGGGAGGATTACTGGCAATCCTTTGCACTTCAGGCATGTGGAAGCAAAATATGTGAGACTGAGCTAGGCTGTGGAAGTGTTCATGATTTTTCTGTTCATGCTATTGCAGTGCTACAGGCTGGGGTCAGAGTGGCTGGAGAGCGGCCAGGTGGAGAGGGACCTGGGGGTGCTGGTCGATGGTAGGCTGAACATGAGCCTGCAGTGTGCCCAGGGAGCCAAGAGGGCCAATGGCATCCTGGCCTGCATCAAGAACAGTGTGGCCAGCAGGAGCAGGGAGGTCATTCTGCCCCTGTACACTGCACTGGTTAGGCCGCACCTTGAGTACTGTGTCCAGTTCTGGGCCCCTCAGTTTAGGAAGGATGTTGAGTTGCTGGAACATGTCCAGAGAAGGGCAACAAAGTTGGTATGGGGCTTGGAACACAAGCCCTATGAGGAGAGACTGAGGGAGCTGGGGTTGCTTAGCCTGGAGAGGAGGAGACTCAGGGGTGACCTTATTACTCTCTACAACTACCTGAAGGGAAGTTGTAGACAAACGGATGTTGGTCTCTTCTCCCAGGCAACGAGCACCAGAACAAGAGGACAGTCTCAAGCTGTGCCAGGGGAGGTTTAGACTGGATGTTAGGAAGAAGTTCTATACAGAGAGAGTGATTGCCCATTGGAATGGGCTGCCCAGGGAGGTGGTGGAGTCACCATCATTGGAGGTGTTCAGGAGGAGACTTGATGGGGTGCTTGGTTGCACGGTTTAGTTGTTTAGGTGAGTTGGATTGGTTGAGGGGTTGGACATGATGATTGTGGAGGTCTCTTCCAACCTGGTTGTTTTATTATTATTGTTGTTGTTGTTATTTTGCAAAAAATACCTAGTGATAATAAGAAGTTGTTTCAGGAAACTCATACAGTCTTCTTGAGTGGATGTTGCTAAGAATTGTCTTTATTGAGGATGGTATTGATGTCAGTTGCAAGGAAACATGCAGAGTCTTTCTAGTTTCTAGGCATTTCTAGTCATGTACTAAAACTTTGATTTCAGGAGGATAAATTTCATCTGTTCAGCCTTTAAAGCTTAAACCTGATTGATGGAAACAGGAGACAATGGCAATGCAGGGTTCAATGACTCTTCATGTTGCAAACCTCTCCCTTGCTAGTCCTCCATTCTTGTCTCTGGACTTAACATTTGTCATCATAATATTAATATAAACATTGAATTCTTGCTGTTAGCTGCCACAATTGATTCTGGACTCCTGAGAGCAGGCCAGAATTGAAGTTAAAGTCCCTGTCACTTGGTAGGTGTAAGAAAAAACAAAACTTCCCAAAGCTTCATGTAAATGTTGGTGTCATCCCAGGACAGTTCTCTCTAATGCTGGTACTCCTGGTACTTTTTATTGCCTATCTCCCTTGTCCTGGGTTTTCTTTCTGCACTTCTAAAACCAAAGCTCTTCTTGGATACTCCATGGAATTTTTGTATGTTAACTGTAATGAATAACTGAAACCCTCCCTCCTTCTTGTGCACAACCACAGGGTGAGAGATGCAGTAATTTTGTGGTGTTTCCTGGGAGGGCTGACAATGGCTGCTGCTGCTTTGACTTTCCCCTCTATTACAGCCCACCCCACTTCCTTGGCTTCCCAGTCGTTGGAACCTGCCAATATTGTGACATCAAGGCCCTGGCCACTGGGGATGGACTTTCCACTTCCTCTTCTGTTATAGTTCTGCTGGCAGTTTTTGGGTTGGGTGGTGGCTGCAATGTCAAGCTTCTATCAAAGTGGGCCCTGATCCTCCTTGCTTCTCTTTCTGGTGAACTGTGGAGATACCCCTCCACTGCATGGCCTTCACAACCCTCTAGGCTGCTCACTTTCTGACTCCTTCTTGGCCTTTTGAGGTGTCATGATCTGGGTGCTGAAAAGAAGAGCTGCTGTGAAATTCAGAATTTATATTTGATCTTGTGTGTTAGATTCCTTTTTGTTGTTAAAATGAGATTAGGAAGGCTGTCACATTTATTTGATATGCTGGAGGGAAATGGCTGGAAAAACCTGGTGCCTGAGTTGTTTTTTAACCTCATTTGTGCTTAAAGAATATACCATATTCATAATGCTAATTTAGAAATGCTGCACTTCACATAATTTGCTCATTAGAATAGACAAGAAGCCCCTGCTTAAAATTATCAGATGGTTATATCTGCCTCAGGATCCATTCTGTGTTATTGAAATGTTAAGGTCATCTTATATTAAGCTGATTTTGCCAGTTGCTGAAGCCCCAAGCACTGCTCAAAAGTTAGGTGAGCCATTCATGTTCACACATGTATTTTACAAGCTGGAAGAATGAGGTTGGAGCAGATGGAAGGTCAGGTGCATTTTAAATTAAGAGAAGTAAATCTCTGTGTGATGGGTAGTAAGTAGAGAGAGTTGAGGAAACAGGTTTGGGTATTTGGACCTTCATCACAGCTGATGTTCTAGTATGAAACCTGAACACAGTTGCTGAACCAGGGCAGCAGGAGCCCTGTGGCTCCTCAGCTAGCAGCTGTCAAGACCACTGTCCCTCTCTTGCTTCTCAGAGCATCCCTGTGATGAACAAGCAGGCTGTAAAACTTGCTGGGGCAGGGGTGATGTTGTAGTTGGTTCTGGCATTGCAGGGTACTTGTGTTAATACTGGGATACTCAAAAATTCAGCTAAACTGAAGAAGCAGAAACATTTGAGTAGCTTCTAAATATCAAATAGTTTGTGCTTTCCATGGAAAAGATTTATGCTGGAGTTAATGGCTGTTACAAATGTCTTTCCTTCAATAAGTGCAGAGGGTACTTTTAAACTTCACCTTTTATAATGGAGTTATGTAGCAGCAGCTTAATTAAAAGTGCCTACAACATCAACATCCTGCTCTTGCATACACCACCTCTCCCCAGAGAGAGGATGGAAAACAAACTGCTTGTGGCTGACCTAATAACACTGCTTAATGCAGAAGCAGATGTGCCAGCTGCTGCTGTTGAGTTACCCTAGGTGGGTTTTTGTGCTGTATTCACCGTACCATGGCAATGAAAGCATGTGTACATGGTCCCTTGCTTGCCTTGACATGCACTCTGATCACCTGCCAGTGCTGATGAATTCTTCCTGTGGGGAATCACTGCCTGCTGGTAATGCTGCCAGACAGCTTTTTTTTTTAGGGTGCTTGCACAACTTGTGTAATTTCATATTTTCTGGACTGTGTTTCTGACACTGAGATAGTGGGGACGACAGGGCTGGCTGAAGTGAGATAGGAGAAGTACTGTTGCTTTGTGTGTACACAACAATAGAATCATAGAATGTCAGGTTGGGAGGGACCCTGGGATCATCTGGTCCAACCTATCTAGGTGAGAATGTAGATTCAATGAGATGGCCAAGCAGCCTGTCAAGCTGAGTCTTAAAACTGACCGATGTAGGGAAATCCACTACTTCTCTTGGGAGGTTATTCTAATGTCAAACTGGTTTGGAGACAAATTTTCTTCTCAAGTCCAATTGGAATCTTTTCAGGAGTAACTTGTATCCATTACCCCCTGCCTTTTCCATGTGACTCCTTGTAAAAACGTAGTCTCCATCCTCCTGGTAGCCACCCTACTGGTATGTGGTAATAAGGGCTTCCCTAAGCCTACCTCTTTTGAAGCAGGAATGTCAGTGTCAAGGGGAAGGCATTTTGCTATATCTAATTTTTTTCCTTCCTGAGTTTTGATGAAGCTGGAAAACTTTAAAATCTTAATTAATGTTTAGGCACTGACAGATCTGACAGCTCAGCGTCCTGAAAAGTTGGTTTAATTTGTTCCAATGGAGCTGTAACAGAAAGCAAGAGAACTGCTGTGCACCACTGCAGGATGCTATATTAAGGACCTGGTTTCTGTCTCTGGCTCTGACTTCCTGTGTGGTAATCGTCATACTGCTTAAACTGTTTTTCCCTTGTAATCACTAACTGTGTGTTCCTCTTTTCCTTGGAGGCCTAGTTTGGAACAGTTGGCTCTGATTTTGCAAAACTTCCACAGGGTCACAGCTGCAGGTGAAATCAGCAGAAGATGTGATTTTGAGTGTATGAATTAAAAAAAAGCCACCAAAATAGGGCCATAACTATCTCAAAGCTAGAGAGGCTGGAAATGATGAAATGGGATGATAATGTCCTTGTCCTTTTATTGTTCCATCCATGTTTAGGGGGTTGAGTCAGTCATCAGCAAGTTTGCAGATGACACCAAGTCAGGAACAGATGTTGGTCAGTTAGAGGGTAGAAAGGCTCTGCAGAGGGCCCTTGACTGACTGGACAGATGGGCAGAGTCCAATGGGATGGCATTTAACAAGTCCAAGTGCTGGGTGCTGCACTGTGGCCACGGCAACCCCATGCAGAGCTACAGGCTGGGGTCAGAGTGGCTGGAGAGCTCCCAAACAGAGAGGGACCTGGGGGTGATGATTGACACCCACCTAAACATGAGCCAGCAGTGTGCCCAGGTGGCCAAGAGGGCCAATGGCATCCTGGCCTGTATAGGAATAGTGTGGCCAGCAGGAGCAGGGAGGTCATTCTGCCCCTGTACTCTGCATTGGTTAGGCCACACCTTGAGTCCTGTGTCCATTTCTGGGCCCCTCAGTTTAGGAAGGACATCGAGACACTTGAACGTGTCCAGAGAAGGGCAACAAGGCTGGTGAGAGGCCTTGAAGCACAAGCCCTGTGAGGAGAGGCTGAGGGAGCTGGGATTGTTTAGCCTGGAGAAGAGATGGATCAGGGGTGACCTCATTGCTCTCTACAACTACCTGAAAGGTGGTTGTAGCCAGGAAGGGCTTGGTCTCTTTTCCCAGGCAACCAGCACCAGTACAAGGGGACACAGTCTCAAGCTGCGCCAGGGGAGGTTTAGACTCGAAGTGAGGAGAAAGTTCTTCACTGAGCGAGTCGTTCGTCATTGGAATGGGCTGCCCAGGGAGGTGGTGGAGTCACCATCCCTGGAGGTGTTCAGGAGGAGATTGGACGTGGAACTTGGTGCCATGGTCTAGTCATGAGGTCTGTGGAGACAGGTTGGACTCGATGATCCTTGGGGTCTCTTCCAACCTCAGTTATACTGTGATACTATGATACACAATTCCATAGATGCTGATGACAAGCACAAAAGAAGCAAATACTGATGCTCATTGCACAATGAAAAAAGGAGCAGTTTTGACTAATTCCTTGTCTGGGAATCATCATGCACTTAAAGCACTGAAGAAGAAAGTAGTTCTGCTCTTTTTCAATATTGCCCATAACCATAGGTGGTTACCATGTGCTTTCTTAATTGGAGTTTAAACCTTCTGAACACCTTGCACCTCAGTTTTGATGTGGGAATATTTTTGTTTCTCTATCTGCAAGAAGTATGGAAAATTTTGAGTTAGGAAGCAGGTCTGGGAAATCTCCAGTCCAGCCTCCTGCTCAAAACAGGGCCAGCTTCATAGTTCAACGAGGTCACTCAGGGTCACTGTTTGAATTTTGGGTGTTCTCAAGGGTGGAGATACCGCAGCCTTTGTGGTCTTCTCACCCAGGGCTTACTTTCCCTTTCCCTCATTGTGGAGAATTTTTCCTTACATCAAAGAAGCAATTTTTTTTTGCTACTTGTCCTTCTGCTGTGCATCCCTGAAAGAGCTCTATCTACAGCTTTCCCATGTGTAGGAGAGTGTCAAGATTGCCATTAAACCTTCCCTGCTTCTGAAGGAGGCTAAACAGACCCAGCTCCCTCAGCCTTTTCTTGCCTGGCATGACACACTTCGCTTGCACTGATCCATTATTTAGTCCATCCTGGGTGCAAGCCTTTGCATTGCTTTTGTTGGAAGTGCAGGTGGTCTTACTCAGCTTGTTCCTCTAGATGCAACGTTGGATCCCCTGGAAGGGCAACCCACCCTACTGCATTCCGATTGCTCTCCTAGGTTTGGCCTCACCTGAGAGGTTGCACATGTTGGTCCATCAGCCAGCTCAAAGGCAAATGCCCCCTGAAGCATACCACTTTTAACTGCTTGCTAGTTAGGCAAGCAGT
This sequence comes from Dryobates pubescens, assembly GCF_014839835.1. NCBI lineage: Eukaryota > Metazoa > Chordata > Aves > Piciformes > Picidae > Dryobates > Dryobates pubescens. The sequence continues at coordinate 45,741,374 of NC_071613.1, read as the reverse complement.
TGGCTGTTGCTTCATGATTCTGGCCATCCACACATTTTTTCGGCCTGTGTTTGTGTTGCAGGCTAATGGTCTTTCTGAACAGCATAGTCTATTAAATGTTGGGATTTTTTTTCTTCCTTGGAAGGTGGTAGTAATTGGTGTCCTTTGCATTTAAACTGAAATGTCCCTAAAGTGGTTCAAAAATAATGAAAAAGGCTTATCCAAAGTAGGTGATCAGTGTATTTGTCTTCCATTTAATAGCCAGACTGGCAATGGGTAATTGTCAATATAATCTTATTAAAGCTGCAGTCACTAATACACCTTAAAACATACCTTTGTGTTTCTGGTGGACTAAGAGCTACTGGACCAGAAGCACACCAGAAGGCATTGCATTGGCATGTGTAGTAAACTAAACCATATTGGACTTAGAGTAACTAAGTGATGCAGGGATTTGCTCCACCAGTTTCTGTGAATAGTGCTTACCAGGGTCCTCTGCTTTCTGAGGTGATGTAGGTAACAGCCCAAAATGGAGAAGATGTTTGTCCATCACTGTGTTTGCCATGCTTATGTCATGCCAGTACTGTTGGGTGAGCAGAATATCTTTAGTTTGACTGCTTGAGCCTGGAAAGCTTTGGGTTTTGGTAACAACATATGAAACTGTGCATTATGGTGTGCTTGTGTAAACTGGTAATACAAATGGTTAGCAAAGCTTCAGGCAACAATCTTCCCCCAGATATGTCAGGTGGAGAGTTCAGAGCTTTTGAGGTGCCTGGTTTTTGTATGCTCTAGCTCTAGAATGTTGTCGAATTCTACAGTTATTTTTCCAGCAGCAGCTTGAGCAGTAGTTGCTGCAGAACAGTCTCCGGGTTGGCTACTGACTCTGTGGCCCAGCTTCAGCTGTGTTACACTGATGCAAATCCACAAATACATTGTACATGAGTTCCTGCTGACTTGAGGTGTTTGTGTACGTGCAAAAGAAATTGCTTAGTTGAAACTTGCTGCAGATTTTTCCCTGGCAAGTGCGTTTTGAGAGCCTAAAGAGTTCTCTAAATGACGAAGTACTCAAATAATCAGCTTTTCAGAGGTCCAGTGAGAGCAGTGCTTTGCTACTTATCAATTAAATGTTCTCTCTTTCCTCTTGTCTGTTACTACCCTGCAAAAAATATTACAAGACAGTTTCATTTGTGTCCAAGAGGGCAGAATTGATTGCAAGTTGAGTTAGGTTGTTATATTAAAATAAACCCCAAACCCAGCAACCTGTAAGCTTTATCATTCCCCTTGAGAACTGGTATGGATAGAAAGTGTAGGTGTGAACACAACTGCTGTGTTGACAGCAGGGGGGCTGGGGAGGCAGGGAGGTGGGAGAGCCCCTCACCCCCAGATGGGAAGCCTGGGCTGCATTATGCTCCTGGACAGCTGACAGCTCATTCCAGCTCTGCCGCACCCTTCCTTCGTGGCGAGCCTGTGCTCCTTCCAGTGCATGTCTGCACTCTCAAGGGTTTACAGGAGTATGTATTAAGAAAGAGTTTATATCTGATGAGGATGTGCAAGTTGCTAGCATGCTTGTGGTCAAGTGGTAGGTATTCTGAATCATCCCCAGGGTCTACAGGTGGTGGAGTTCTTGTATTGTTGGCCTTTTTTCCCCTCCCTTGCACTTACTGGTTTCTGAACTTAAAACTGAATTGTCAAACACATAAGCTGAAGAGCAGGATTTTTGCTGCCACTTTACAGTTTACTGTGGTGCACTGCTAGTGAATTGCACAGCAAGGTTAGGGTTTTTCTTTCTTCCAAAAGCTGCTTGGAAAAGCAGAGCTAATTTATTGCTGTAGATACTCTGTAAGCAGCACAGAGGCTTCTACCTTCCCTTGTTGGGTGTACCAGGAAGGCCGGTCTCTTGCATCACTGAGCTATGAGACTGGAGTGTGCTTAATATGGTGGTGGTTCCTTGGGAGCCAGTGATCCTTGCAGTTGAAGAGGATATGCCTAAATTTTCTGTTGCTGACAGGGTTTTTTCCTTTCTCTTCTCCTCAGCCTTTTCTCTCCATGTAACTAAAAGGGGAATCAGTGTGTTGTAGAGAAGCTCTTTGAAGTGGTCAGAGGAAAAAGCACGCTATTGCCAACAGTGAGCCTGTGGGCTGATAGAGATTAACAAGTTCAGTGAAAATGGGTTTTGCTTTTTTCAGACTACATAGTCAAAACTACTCTCTGGTTTACAGTGTTATGTTCCAAACATCTCTTTCCTTTTCTTTATGAACTTTAGCTTTTAACCTGAACACGGTCTTCCACCAGGCTTTTGCATCTTGCTTTGAGCTCTGTAGAAAGGAGCCTCTTCCCTTGGTCAGGGCCTGAAGGCAGCTCTGGAGGCTGGATCCTGCTTCAGGAGCCCTCACTGACATCTGCATGGACTCCAGGCTCCTGGTTTTCTACACACTCTTAGCTACCACTTTAAACCAGGCCTTACTCAAGTCTGTGGGGAAGGCTTTGGCCACTGCGTGTGCTCTTCTAGCAGCTGTTGTGTCTTGAGAGACCTGGCTGCTCAAAGTATCCCACATGGTGCTGTCTGGGATCCAGCAAAGTTAAAATCATCAGAAACACAGATTTGGAAGCTTTTTGCAGTTGCTTTCCTGATGGGTATAATTTTTGTGCCACTGCTAGCAATGGCTTTTTTTGTGTAGGGCTTTTGGGGAAAGGTGCCTTGTGAAGGGTATGGAAAAAGTGGGGAGACTTTTTATGTCTGTTTCTTCTTGGAGAAAATGTTTGCCTCAAAGTGGCAAGTGTGAGCCTGAATGTCTTGCTGAAGCCCCTGAGAGACATCATTCTGGGGCTGTTGTTCTTCAACATCTGTGTTCAAGACTCGGGTGTTGTACATAAACAGGATACAAGGGGAAATTTGTCCCAACTCTCACTATCTAATTCCTCCCCCAGGACAGGAGACCACCCTGCAAGGCACTGACAGCTGTTACAGCTTAAAAGGCATAGGAGAAAAGGACAAATAAAACTAGAAAAGGGCAAATAAATTAACAATAATCCTTTATGAATATTTTGTTTCTATTGGATTTCAGTAGCACTTAGACTTTGGGAGACCTTATTACTGTCTCCAACTACCTGAAGGGAGGTTGTAGACAGGTGGGGGTTGGTCTCTTCTCTCAGGCAGCTGGCACCAGAACAAGAGGACACAGTCTCAAGCTGCACCAGGGGTGGCTTAGGGTCGAGGTAAGGAGAAAGTTCTTCACAGAAAGAGTTATTTGCCATTGGAATGGGCTGCCCAGGGAGGTGGTAGAGTCACCATCCCTGGAGGTGTTCAAGAAGGGATTTGACGTGGCACTTGAAGCCATGGTTTAGTTAGTTGTGAGGTGTTGGGTGGCAGGTTGGGCTTGATCTCTGAGGTATTTTCCAACCTTATTGATTCTATGATTAGATATATAGACATCTAGCTTGTGGTAAGCATCTTTGCAGTTTGGGAGGGATATTTCTTCTGGAAAGACTATGAAACGGTTTGTAATTTTCCATAGACTTCAGTCTCCATAGACTTTCAGTCCATGTCACAATATTTATGAACTAAAACAGTGTGATGAAGGGACAGCCAAGTTAAGTGGTGTTCAGGCTTTAGGGAAACCCTCCAAATTTTGAGGGGTGGTGCATATGCTGGGCTGGAGTTACATGTTGTACCACCAGTTCTTGCATAACTTTCCCCTGGGTTGTGGGTTGCATGGTGTCCTTATTTAATGTAGCTCAGCAAAAGTTAAAACAACTTTCCCTCCCCCCCCACATCTTTAAAGCTGTGACAGTTTTTGGTTTTTTTTACAACACTTTATTTTTTTTTAGTTATAATTTGACAGAAGGATACATGAATTTCTACAGAACTACAGACTTTGGGGGTTGTTGAGTCATTGTTGCTGAGCTGTTGCTGTTTGACAAGCTGAGACTGCCACAGTTGCATTTTGAATAGCATCAGCAGCATGTGGACTGTGGAAAGACACACATACCCACAGGTACATGTACGTGCACGTAGGCACCAGCATGAATGCACAGCTAGTCTTATACCTGAGAAGGATTTAATGCAGCCAGGCTTCACTGGCTTGTTTAGGTAAGGTGTTCAGTGTTTTGTGTCAAGTTAATTTGTGATATGTTTTCTAGAAGTTAAAAGCCCCAGTGTGGAGAATTGTGGAGGCTTCTGAAATCCCACAGGTGTCATTGCAAACAATGCCCTTGCTCTAAGGAAAATTTACTCTTACTATCTGTGAGCAGAGCTCGTGGGTGCCTGAATAGAATGGAATAGAATAGAATAGAATAAACCAGGTTGGAAGAGACCTTCAAGATCATCGCGTCCAACCCATCATCCAACACCACCTAATCAACTAAACCATGGCACCAAGCACCCCATCCAGTCTCCTCCTAAACACCTCCGGTGATGATGACTCCACCACCTCCCTGGGCAGCCCATTCCAATGGGCTATCACTCTCTCTGTGAAGAATTCCTTCCTAACATCCAGTCTGAACCTCAACCTCTTGCCAAAGGACCATCTTAATCTTCCTCCAGTGCTCTGAAGAGCTTTGCTGTTAGTTCCATACTAGTGAAACATTGCTGAGCTGTTGTGAATTTTATTTATTTTTATTTTTTACAATGTTAACTGCCTTACAATCTTCTTTAGCAACAACAAATATTTTAGTTTAGCTCTTGCTCTGGAGGTCCTAATCTTAAAATCATTGAAGAAATGCTCTATTTGTAATTCCATGGCCTCGTTTCTCATAACTAATGCTGAGAATGTGTTTCTGTATTCATGGGAAAGTACTAGTGCTTACCCAGAAGATTAGGAGGTTAACTCTAGTGCTTTTGTGTACAGTTACAACATCTATCTATCTTCTTGTGAATTGCAACTTGCAGTCTGGATTTAAACCTCTTTTGTGGTGTATAAAATTGTTACTTATTTAAAAATAAGCCTTAGTTCAAATGTTGAAAATTCCCTGATCCATGTGGTGGGGAAATTTGTACTGGGATAGTATTGTTAGTGCCTGTAAGATCTTTTATTTGCTTCTTTGCTTGCCTCTAGGCCCTTTTTCATACCTTCCCCACAGGCTAATCTCTTACATGCACAGATGCTAAAAGTTTATCCAGTCTTTGGCAGGGTGAAAATTAATATATTTTGGGGGGTGGGGGGGTGGGGGGTTATGCAGTTCTTTTGCAGGTGCATGAACATAATTATGAAGGAAACATTTTAATCAGTATTTCCCAAGAGGTGGCTCATTTAGGAGGGACCCCTCTGTTCATGCTCTGTCTCTCTGGACTTTGGCTTGTCTAGCATTCTCCAGTCTCCTGGAAAGCAAGCCACAGCTCAGTTTCTCATCCTTGGCAGTTAGCCTGTTAATATTCCTCCCTTGCTGCAGAGATCAGTCCTGTCAGGAATTCCCACCTTGCAGCTGACAGCTATGTCTTGGGATCTGCACACAGCCACCATGGCTGGTTGCTGGGCTTTTCTCTACAGAGGTTTGGCCATTGGTGCTTAGTATGTTCCTATGATCTTGTGCAGGTTGATGAGATCTTTTTGTTGGTGAACGGGAGATATTTGCTGAGTGTACTTCTAGGCTTTACCTTGTACACTGAGTTACACAGCACTTCTGTGTGAAATGTGGGGTTGGGTGACCCTCTGCATGAGAAGTTAAGAGTTTTGAAATGCAGCTGGTCAGTGTATTGAGCATTGAGGACAAGTTGCTGCAACATGCTCCTTCCAAACTGGCAGTGTCTGCTATGCTGGCAGTGCCTGGTTTGCTTGTCCTTGGTCACGTCCTTTTCTGGGTAACCGTTTGCAAAGTTTTTCAGCTAAACCATCAGCTTTTGGCACTGCTCAGGTTAGAGGTAGGAGTTACTGAAGAGGAGGATTTGGAGAAGTTTGGACCTAGTCAAAGTGAAAAGTCAAATGGAGAGGAGCTTGTGGATGAAGGCAAAATGTAGTCAAGTGCTCATCTGATGTAGAAGTGCATCACCAGAAAGGCTGCAGTCCCTTTTACGGGGACTTTTTCTCTCTGATGACTGACAGAATCAGCTGTCTCATCAGTAGCAGTCAGAAAAAAGTTACCAAATTATTTTAATCAAAGACTTCAATTTACCCTTGTCAGAGGAATGAACTTCATAGGCCACACACGTAGTTGTGCTGTATTCATCGCAGTCTGGAGTGGCTTTTCTGACTTGGACTCTGTTAAACATACCTGTGATTTAGGCACATCAGTTAATGGGAGAGTGCAGCAGCTCTAGCCTGAGTGTGCAGGGCTCTGAACAGTATATAACTGAAAGGCAGAGGTGAGGCTGGCATTCACTAAACTGAAAAATAATTAGCTGTGGCTGGGGACAATTTTCAGACAATTAAAGCCCAAACTCATACATTTTTATGACTATGCAATCTCATAATTTTCAGCTAAATTAAGATGGCAAGCAAGTCCAAGCAGTACTTCCCTTGTATGCCAAGAATAACAAATAAGAGGCGTCTGCAGAGGATGAGTTTGGTTATGTCTCCTTCAGCAATTTTATGTCCTTAAAATCTGTGATAGCCTGAATACCTTCTGCTCTCCTTGCTTTTATTTTCATCTGTAGTGCCACTTAACAAGCTATCAGAAATTAAATTCCTAGATAGTCCTACTGGCTGCTTTCCATTGCAGGATATTACTGAAATATTGATTGCTCCCCTAATAGCTAGAACACATTTTGTGTGTGTGTGTGTGTGTGTGTCTTTAAATGTAACACTAACAATCAGCAACTTTTTTCTTCGAAAATATACAGTCTTGCATGTCTTCTTGGAATAGTGGTACTGAATGGTAGCTGTACGGCATTGATTCGGATGGCAGTGATTTACTCTGAGGTTATCTTTAGGGTGGAACTCAGTGTGGCATGTTATATTTATCAAATTGTCAGATTTCTAATGAATCTAATTAAACTGACCAGCAACTTCAGCTGGTACTTGGAATTTATCCCAATAATTAGTCCAACTACATTTGCAACCAAAACCCACTAATGGGGGCGATCCCTTGACTCTGGTAGTCCTATCTTTCCACACCTTTTCACTTTTGCTGTTATGGGACTACACTTAGACCTCTTAACAACCAAAACAGGCTGCTGTTCCAATGGGCCCAGGATAATTTTAACTTAATCTTCAACATACTATAAGATACAAAATTTTTAAGTTAAAATCTGTACACTGCACTGGTTAGGCCACACCTTGAGTACTGTGTCCAGTTCTGGGCCCCTCAGTTTAGGAGAGATGTTGAGTTGCTGGAATATGTCCAGAGAAGGGCAACAAAGCTTGGAACACAAACCCTGTGAGGAGAGGCTGAGGGAGCTGGGGTTGCTTAGCCCAGAGAAGAGGAACCTCAGGAGAGACCTTCTTGCTCTCTACAACTACCTGAAGGGAGGTTGTAGCCAGGTGGGGGCTGTCTCTTCTCCCAGGCAGCCAGCACCAGAACAAGAGGACAGTCTCAAGCTGTGCCAGGGGAGGTTTAGACTGGATGTTAGGAAGAAATTCTTCATAGAGAGAGTGATTGGCTGTTGGAATGGGCTGCCCAGGGAGGTGGTGGAGTCATCATCATTTGGAGGTGTTTAGGAAGAGACTTGATGGGGTGCTTAGTGCCATGGTTTAATTGATTAGATGGTGTTGGATGATAGGTTGGACACGATGATCTTGAAGGTCTCTTGCAACCTGGTCTATTCTATTCTAAATAAGATATCTTAATTAGAAGTTTCCTTTGAGAAGCAAGTAGTTAGTGCCTGATATTTGGTTGTTTAAATTCTTCATTGAAATATAAGGACTTCCTTCTCATCACAGTATCACAGTATGACTAAGGTTGGAAGAGACCCCAAGGATCATCAAGTCCAACCTGTCCCAACAGACCTCAGGACTAGACCATGGCACCAAGTGCCACGTCCAATCTCCTCTTGAACACCTCCAGGGATGGTGACTCCACCACCTCCCTGGGCATCCCATTCCAATGACGAACGACTCGCTCAGTGAAGAACTTTCTCCTCACTTCGAGTCTAAACCTCCCCTGGCGCAGCTTGAGACTGTGTCCCCTTGTTCTGGTGCTGGTTGCCTGGGAAAAGAGACCAAGCCCTTCCTGGCTACAACCACCTTTCAGGTAGTTGTAGAGGGCAATGAGGTCACCCCTGAGCTTCCTCTTCTCCAGGCTAAACAATCCCAGCTCCCTCAGCCTCATGCTGTAGTGTAAGAGGCAAGGGCATTGAGATGGCATTTCTAGCGTTATGGGAAGGTACAGTATAAAGTAGGTTTTTAAACTGTGTGGTTTTAAGATGATTAGTTCACAGCTATAATACCTATAAGTCTTATTTGGGAAAATTGATCTTCAGAAGTAGTCATGTATTTTACCTGTAGTGATTTTAAGCCTCTGTTCTGAATGCCCATGATGAGTTGTCATTTTTGGTGGATGATGCAAGTTCAGGCTTTGAAAGAGAAATGACCTGATTTTCCTGCCAGGCCAGAGAAGATGATATTTTGGTTCTTGTTGTACACTTCAGAATATCTTGACGTGACCTGCACCCACATGTTGTGCTCTGTAGAACATCTTTTTAAGAGCATGACTGTTGGTGTGGTTGAGAAGAGTTCTGGGCATTAAGGATAGATAAAACCAGACTGGTGTAGGAGCACCTAGGGACTGGTTTTGGTCAGCGATCATGATCAAGATTCTGTTAATAATAAACTAGTGGAAATTAATTATCTGAGAGTCCAAAAAATACAAAGCTTGCTTGAAAGAGGGAGCAGAAAACCAAAGAAGTATAGCTACTAAATCTTTAATTGTTTGAATCTAATACACATGTGTTCAGAAGTGGCTGCTGAATAAAACTTGGTGAAACTAATTATGCCTTGACACTACTTTGAGTTGAGTAAGTCTGGTTAAACTGTCTTACAAAATTATTAGAGAAACAAGGCTGAAAAATCTGTTAAGTGTTGGTAGCTTCCCTAAAATGGTGCTGACAACATACAATGATGGTCAAAAGCTGGGAAAGTGTGAAATTTGTTTGGTGTTGTCTGATTGCTTTTCTCTCTCTCTCTCTTTTAAATAGTGATCACATGGAAAATATTTCTGGCTACCTAATGAAATATACCAATCTTGTCACTGGCTGGCAATATAGGTAAGTCTTATGGTGCTTTTTAGCAATATTGGTCTTTGCAGCATCTCACTCAACATTTCAGATTTATTTTTTTAAAAAATAATAATACTTAGATTTCCCTTTTTTAATGTTAGGCAAACTTTATGAAGGAATCTTCATAGAATCATAGAATCAGGCAGGGTTGGAAAGGACCACAAGGATCATCTAGTTCCAATCCCCCTGCCATGGGCAGGGACACCCCACACTAGATCAGCCTGGCCAGGGCCTCATCCAGCCTGGGCTTAAACACCTCCAGGGATGGGGCCTCAACCACCTCCCTGGACAACCCATTCCAGGGCTTCACCACTCTCATGGTGAAGAACTTCCTCCTCACCTCCAGCCTGAATCTCCCCACCTCCAGCCTCATTCCATTGCCCCTAGTCCTATCACTACCTGATATCCTGAGAAGTCCCTCCCCAGCCTTCTTGTAGGCCCCCTTCAGATACTGGAAGGCCACAATTAGGTCACCTCTGAGCCTTCTCTTCTCCAGACTGAACAGCCCCAACTCCTTCAGTCTGTCCTCATAGGAGAGGTGCTCCAGCCCTCTGATCATCCTCATGGCCCTTCTCAGGACACACTCCAGCATGTCCATATCCCTCTTGTAATAGGGGCTCCAGAACTGGGGGCAGTACTCCAGGTGGGATCTCAGCAGAGCTGAGCAGAGGGGGAGAATCCCCTCCCTTACCCTGCTGGCCACACTTCTCTTGCTGCAGCCCAGGATCTGGTTGGCTTTCCGGGCTGCAAGTGCACAGTGAGAGCTCCTGTTGAGCTTCTCCTCCACCAGCACCCCCAAGTCTCTCTCCTCAGGGCTGCTTCCCAGCCACTCACTGCCCAGCCTGGATTTGTGCCTGGGATTGCCTTGACCCAGATATAGGACCCCGCACTTGGTCTTGTTGAACCTCATGAGGTTGGCTTGTGCCCGCCTCTCCAGCCTGTCAAGGTCCCTCTGGATGGCATCCCTTCCCTCCAGCGTGTCTGCTGCACCACACAGCTTGGTGTCATCAGCAAACTTGCTGAAGGTGCTCTCAATGCCACTGTCCATGCCACTGACAAAGATGTTGAACAAGACTGGTCGCAGGACTGACCCCTGAGGGACTCTGCTTGTCACTGGCCTCCACTGGGACATGGACCCATTGACAGCCACTCTTTGGGTGCGGCCATCAAGCCAGTTCTTCATCCATCTAGTGGTCCACCCATCAAACCCATGTTTCACCATCTTATGCTTTACATTATGCTAATGATGAACAATATTTGTATTAACATGAATAATATTTATATTAAGACACAAATAAGAAAAGGATAGGAAGTAAGAAGCAGTTAACTCATTTGGTGGCTTATAGCTGTGCTTGTATATGTAAAAAGCAGATACAACATCAATATTTTTCTCCCTTTCCATTAAAAATACTGCCTTTGGGTTTTTTTTATGCTGAGTTTTTAGCCTTCACTGGAGGTGTTTAGGAGGAGACTTGATGGGGTGCTTGGTGCCATGGTTTAGTTGATTAGATGGAGTTAGATGATGGGTTGGACACAATGATCTCGAAGGTCCCTTCCAACCTGGTCCATTCCATTCCATTCCATTCCATTCCATTCCATTCCATTCCATTCCATTCCATTCCATTCTTTTAATGCCAAAATCATGCCACAACTTTTAAGAACAAATTAAGACTTCTTTACTGAAAATTCAAACTCAAGCTTTTAGTTCTCCAGGATTGTCTCTCTCCCCTGGAATGATTCACTTTTGTTTGACAGGTGAAACTCTCTGGTTGGACTTCTTGGTTGATGCTGTTTCCAGAGCAGCACAGTGCAACCAAATTCATATTGAAGAGACAACTGCTTAGCATACCACAGCGGCCAAATTCTTGTGCGGCTACTGGCATGCAGTGGCTTGTCTCAATACACTTATTGTTAAACTCAGTAGAATAGTTGAAGCATGATGTCCACTTCATTTTATGTAAATTGGATGTTGCTTCAGATTCACAGTTTTGTATCTCAACTGTTGTATATGTGGGGCTTAATTTATGTAGATTAAGCCTTAGAGATTATTTGGATTCCCAGTGTCTTGCAATAGCACTCTTCTGTGGGCATGCTATTCTGTTGTGCAATCTGTGGTATCTGAGAAAAATTAAGCACTTAAATTTTGTGCAGTCTTCTTAGGGATGTAACTCACATATTTGGGCTTGTACTGGCCCATCTGTGCCAAGTTGTAACAAACATCTTGACTTACGGTACCACTGCCCACTCGCCATAGCAACAAAAAACCCCTAAAATCAAAACAACCCCAAAACCCTCCAGATAAACAAAAGAAAATTCCCCCTCTCCCCCCAAATAAAAAAGAAAGGAAAAGCGTGAGCTGGTTTTATTTACTGTATTTGTTTTGTTATCATTGCAGATTTTTTGTTTTAAACAATGATGCTGGCCTGCTGGAGTACTTTGTGAATGAGCAATCTAGACATCTAAAGCCCAGGGGCACCCTGCAGCTTGCTGGAGCTGTGATTTCACCCAGTGATGAAGACTCTCATACCTTTACAGTCAATGGTGCCAGCGGGGAGCAGTATAAACTGAGAGGTAGGACCTGTATTCTTGGGCAGGGGATTCTTCCACTAGAGGACACTCCTGGCTCTCACCTGTGGCTGCTCCGCAGGGCTTGGCTGCGCGGCCAAAGCGAGAGAGCTTGTTCGGCAGGCTGCTGCAATGAGAATTGTACGTGACTCGTTCACCCCACTCTTCAGTTGTGGGTAGTTCCATACTCTTTGGATTTGATGCCTTTCAGAAGACTATGGATTTCAGATGTGTAGAATGGGTTTTAATCTTTATGAATAGTGTCTTTAAACGGTACTAAATCAGTTTTTAAAATCATTGTAGGTAACATGGTGCTTGTAGAGAATTGCATTGTTCCTAATGTTCAGTGTGTTAGCCTTTTTGTGGTGCTTATAGAAGCCATTCTCTGATTTTGTAGGCTATGGAATTCTGAGCTGATATCTTCAAGTGTTTCTTTCTTTGAAGACTTGCTGTTGTTCTCCAATTCAGAGTACCTTACACTTACTCCAGGAGAATGTGACACATTTTTAGATTAAAATATGTGAGGGGAGCTCTTGTTAGCTGATGTGATTTTTTGTGTTGCAAAACAGAAAAGGAAACCAAAAGGGGAAAGAAAAAGTGCATGTCATTTATGATGAATTCAATGTCACAATGAATTAAAGTTAATCCCTGCTTAAAAAGTTTTAGATTTAAGAAAATATAATAAATTGCTTTCTGCTGTTGAAGTACTGTGACTGTTTTAAAGATCTAAGCAGTCTTTTGTTGCCCACACTTTGAAATGTTTTCACTTACATAATACTTTTGGTTTGCTTTTATTAGCTACTGATGCTAAAGAACGACAACACTGGGTTAGCAGGCTACAGATATGCACACAGCATCACACGGAAGCCATTGGAAAGGTACTGTATGGCTGGTGTTTTCATGGGCAAAAGTGATTTAGGCTGGTGGAAGAGGTGGTTGCAAATACAGCTGTCCTGCTGTCTTAAGACAAATACTACAAAGGGGGGTGTGATTCAGCTTGAAACTTAAGTCAGGAAATATTTTTCTGATTAGTAGCTGACTTGTCATAGAAATATGCTTCAAGAATGAAACAAAGTGAAGTCCATTTGCCCAGATTGGGTTTGCCTTTTTTGTTTTTTTTTTTCAGTGGATAAGGAAGTAAATCTTTAGTGTTACTGAAGCTCTCTCTCTCTTTCACTTTTCCTCGCTCTCTCTCTCTTTCACTTTTCCTCGCTCTCTCTCTCTTTCACTTTTCCTCGCTCTCTCTCTCTTTCACTTTTCCTCGCTCTCTCTCTCTTTCACTTTTCCTCGCTCTCTCTCTCTTTCGCTTTTCCTCGCTCTCTCTCTCGTTCGCTTTTCCTCGCTCTCTCTCTCGTTCGCTTTTCCTCGCTCTCTCTCTCGTTCGCTTTTCCTCTCTCTCTCTCTCGTTCGCTTTTCCTCTCTCTCTCTCTCGTTCGCTTTTCCTCTCTCTCTCTCTCGTTCGCTTTTCCTCTCTCTCTCTCTCGTTCGCTTTTCCTCTCTCTCTCTCTCGTTCGCTTTTCCTCTCTCTCTCTCTCGTTCGCTTTTCCTCTCTCTCTCTCGTTCGCTTTTCCTCTCTCTCTCTCTCGTTCGCTTTTCCTCTCTCTCTCTCTCGTTCGCTTTTCCTCTCTCTCTCTCTCGTTCGCTTTTCCTCTCTCTCTCTCTCGTTCGCTTTTCCTCTCTCTCTCTCTCTCGTTCGCTTTTCCCCGCTCTCTCTCTCGTTCGCTTTTCCCCGCTCTCTCTCTCGTTCGCTTTTCCCCGCTCTCTCTCTCGTTCGCTTTTCCCCGCTCTCTCTCTCGTTCGCTTTTCCCCGCTCTCTCTCTCGTTCGCTTTTCCCCGCTCTCTCTCTCGTTCGCTTTTCCCCGCTCTCTCTCTCGTTCGCTTTTCCCCGCTCTCTCTCTCGTTCGCTTTTCCCCGCTCTCTCTCTCGTTCGCTTTTCCCCGCTCTCTCTCTCGTTCGCTTTTCCCCGCTCTCTCTCTCGTTCGCTTTTCCCCGCTCTCTCTCTCGTTCGCTTTTCCCCGCTCTCTCTCTCGTTCGCTTTTCCCCGCTCTCTCTCTCGTTCGCTTTTCCCCGCTCTCTCTCTCGTTCGCTTTTCCCCGCTCTCTCTCTCGTTCGCTTTTCCCCGCTCTCTCTCTCGTTCGCTTTTCCCCGCTCTCTCTCTCGTTCGCTTTTCCCCGCTCTCTCTCTCGTTCGCTTTTCCCCGCTCTCTCTCTCGTTCGCTTTTCCCCGCTCTCTCGTTCGCTTTTCCCCGCTCTCTCGTTCGCTTTTCCCCGCTCTCTCTCTCGTTCGCTTTTCCCCGCTCTCTCTCTCGTTCGCTTTTCCCCTCTCTCTCTCTCGTTCGCTTTTCCCCTCTCTCTCTCTCGTTCGCTTTTCCCCTCTCTCTCTCTCGTTCGCTTTTCCTCTCTCTCTCTCTCGTTCGCTTTTCCTCTCTCTCTCTCTCGTTCGCTTTTCCTCTCTCTCTCTCTCGTTCGCTTTTCCTCTCTCTCTCTCTCGTTCGCTTTTCCTCTCTCTCTCTCTCTCGTTCGCTTTTCCTCTCTCTCTCTCTCGTTCGCTTTTCCTCTCTCTCTCTCGTTCGCTTTTCCTCTCTCTCTCTCGTTCGCTTTTCCTCTCTCTCTCTCTCGTTCGCTTTTCCTCTCTCTCTCTCTCGTTCGCTTTTCCTCTCTCTCTCTCTCGTTCGCTTTTCCTCTCTCTCTCTCTCGTTCGCTTTTCCTCTCTCTCTCTCTCGTTCGCTTTTCCTCTCTCTCTCGTTCGCTTTTCCTCTCTCTCTCTCTCTTTCGCTTTTCCTCTCTCTCTCTCTCTTTCGCTTTTCCTCTCTCTCTCTCTCTTTCGCTTTTCCTCTCTCTCTCTCTCTTTCACTTTTCCTCTCTCTCTCTCTCTTTCACTTTTCCTCTTTCACAAAAACCCATGTTTGAGAAACAAATCTTCAACACTGTATCTGAGGGTTGTTGCTTCTTCTGCTAACTATGTTTGCTAGCCCTGTGCTGTCTGTGAACATGGTGTGTTTTATAGAACATCCTGATTACCCCAAAACCTATTCTGATACTTGAATAAACTCTTACTTTGAAGGTAAAATCAACATCTTGTAGCTGACTTGTTGTAAGACAAAGCTCTAAGCATCCTCTTAAATATGTGTTCTGTCCTTGCTGGATCTGTTAGGAGTAATTTCTAGTGCTGTTGCAGATCAAGGGCTAATTTTCAAGTCAGAGAAGTCATACATATTGATCAATCTCATTTCACAGATTGTTCATAATTAAGCTATAAAACAGGGCAACCGTGTTAGCAAATAGTGCAAAATATTTATGTAGCAGTTGCTACTAGTACATTATTAGGTCTTTGTCATCTGTCCTTGCTCAGTACAAAGTGAAGACTTAAACTGTTCTGCTGTATCTTTCAAATATTTGCTGGTTATTAGGAAATGATTATAAATGTTTCTCAATATGCTTATCTATTCACTAGAACAACCCTCCTCTGAAATCTCGCAGCTTCTCTCTTGCATCCCAAGGAAGTGCCAACTCTCCTGGTGTGCAAAGAAGACCCAGTCAGAATGCAGTTTCTTTTTTCAACGTTGGGCATCACAGGTTGCCAACTGGAAAAAGAGTACCTATTATGCAACCAGATCATCTTGTAGATGTTAGAGAGGTTTGTATGCCTTAAATTATCTTTAAATCTTTCTGCAGAGCTGTGATATTATTTATAGGACTGTGGAGGAACCTGCTATTCTTAGTTGGCTATGTTGTCAGTAGTGTGTCCTGAACTGCTGTTGCTTATCTGTATGAGGATAAGTAACTTACCTTGCCTGACTGTATCTTGTGTATATTCTATGACTTTTGTGCTCTGCAATAATATCCTGATGCTCAGGATTGAACTTTCTCATCCTTGCAAGTCCTAGTGCTATGTGTGGCAATGGACTATCCTTAGGGAGTTATAACAATCCCATACTATCATACTGTTATATCATGCATTGCTTTCTTCCCATGTCAAACAGTAGAAGAATTGTCAAAGCTGTATTTGTGTCTCCTAAGGAGAAAATGATCATGATTGATGTTTAAGAATACTGATACCACTAGCTGTTGCACTACTTCATGTGGACAAATTGCCTAGGGATGGATGTGTCTGAAAAGAGAGCAAAACAAAAAGAGCAATTCAGATTTTTTTTTTCTCCCCTCTTTTTTCTATGCACTCAGGTGTAGTGCATTTTGGGAAAAAAAAACAAACCACAAATAATTGCCTTTCCATCTTGACTGACAGGATTGTTTGACTACTAGTTGATTTAACTGGTGAATAGGAAGAAGTTGTTCACCATGAGGGCGGGGAGACACTGGAACAGGTTGCCCAGGGAGGTGGTAGAAGCCCCATCCCTGGAGGTTTTTAAGGTCAGGCTGGATGTGGCTCTGAGCAACCTGATCTAGTGTGAGGAGTTCCTGCCCATGGCAGGGGGGTTGGAACTAAATGATCCCTGAGCTCCCTTCCAACCCTAACAATTCTATGATTCTGATATTTACAGGGTAGATATTGCAAATCTAAAGATAATACTTAAAATTTGGTGTATTGCAAATCTATGTTACTTAGTAGTAGTATTGACATTGAGTATTTTAATGTTAGTATAATTAATGCAGGGTGGTACATTTATTGACAAAAATGAGTTTCTAGTGCAGGGCTTTTAAATTTAGCAAATAAGGATCAAGGAATATGAATAGTTAAACTGAACTTAGACAAACTGGGACAGGAGAGCACTCTGTTCTGTGGGCATCATTAAGCTTAAAATATATGGCTGAGCATTTTGGTGAGCTCATCAGTGGGAAGCTGGGTATTAAAAGTACTTTCCCCGTTTTTGTATGCTGCCATCATCATTGTTCCTTGATGTGCTGTGGTGTAATTTTCGGTAGGTTAGACAAGGTGACAGCCTCTTTAGACTTTAGAATCTGTCAATCTCTGTCCACAGCAGACTGTTCTTGCAGATGCCTTGCAAAAGGGTAACTGCTGCCATCCTGCTTACATTTTGTAATAGCAGTAAAGTCTCCTATAGTACCAATACAAAGATGTGAAGTCCTGTCAGGCACCCAGGAAAATAAGCTGGCATTCCTGTGGCTTCTGGGGTTTTTTTTAATGAGCTGGTTCATCTGCTTTATCTTCTGAAAGAGAGGTTTGTCTTCCAAATAAACTTTTAACACTGATGCTTTATAGGCAGTTCCTTTTCTGTTTGGTTCATCAAGTTACCTCTCCTTTGTGATAAACTTCCTACTAATGTGGTACAACAGTTGCAACATATGGTGAACTTAGATACTATTGGCACTTTCCTATGTATTACATGAGAACAGCAACAATATAGAATATGGTATTAATATCTAAAGAATTTGTGCTAATAGCTCTTCTGGCAGTCTTTCTATAAAATCTATTGTATTTTGATGTCTGAGAAGCTACCTTTGAAGTGAGGCATTCTTTCAGAAATGCCTTTTTGACTTTTCAAATGGCAATATGGCATTCAGAATTTGAGGGAGGAAAGAGGAGACTGTGAGCTGGAGCACTGAAGCAGTGGCTTGCATCCTTTAATTGGGATTCTCACTGGGTGGGTAGTAAGGTGGAATGATTTTTCTTAGCATTGCAAAGAGCACAGAAAACTATTCATGTTCTGTCATGACTGTTACCAGGTTTAGTGATGCAGCATGATTATTACCAGCTCAAATTTCTGTCCTGTACAGATGAATAACCCTCCGTAATGGTAACTTTTCTGAATGGCAAAGTTAGTTTGCCTTTTTGAAGACAAAATGCTTCTGAATTTTTGAGTTGTGGTTTTTTTTTTTTCAGATATTGTTAAAATACTTAATGAGCAGGTGCATGCCTGTTGCATTTGAGCACGATAGAGTTTCAGTAGTTAAAAATTCAATTTGAGAAGCTGTGGGAAGAACAGATAACCCTCTAAAGGATCTGCTGCACAGTTACCATTTTTGGTTTTTCCTGTGAACTGTACTATAGCTGAGTCTTCTGTCAGACCCTTTGCCTTCTACTTCCTCTTGTTTCTGGCTGATCACATGTGATACTGCTGACTTGAATACCTTGCAGAGCAGAAGATCTTTATGCTTACTTGCACTGAGTGCAAGCGCATGGGTTTGCAAATTGAGAGCTGCAGCCTGTGTACTTCTGATAGATTTTTTTGAGCTTGTAGTGCTTTTTCCTCCCCAGGCCCTATTTGTTTTCTTGTTTATTTTTTTTTTTCTTTTACAAAGCTGAATATATAAGCAGGAAAAACTAAGGACTGTTCAGAGTGTGTTCTTTGGAAGGGAACATTGGCCTGTTTGAACTTCAGTGCTGAGTAGAGCATGGCTTGTCCTGCTGTTTGGCCTGATCCTGCACTCAGGTGCTTGGGTGCTATCACATAATAAATTATTAAGAATAAAGATCACTAGAAGGATTGTGGTGGTTTGTCCACTAATTTTCTGTGTCTGCTTTGGTTGGTTGAGGTTTTGGAGGGTGTTTTTTGGTGTATGCTTTCTTTTAATTCAGAATTTTGCAGAGTTATTAGGACAAAAAAACCTTACACCCAAAGATTTTTTTCTAGTCCTAAACATGGTAAGTATGACATGTGTTCTGCTAGTGGATGGTGTGTTTGCATAGGCAAGGCTTCATGACTTAAGTATTTTGCCAGCTTTCTGCCCTGTTGCCCATGGGACATGTGAAGGCTTCGCTTCCGAAGAGCCACTGCTCTGTTAATTCACGCCATGGCATGCTATGTAGCCAAGCCCTAAAGTGTTCTCAATACCACATGCCATGCACTTGGATGAATACATATTGCTTAAGTATTTATTGCACAAAACTTTAAAAGTAGTTCCTGGAAGAGATTTCTGGCAAAGGTACTGAAAACAACCCCAATAAATCAGTAAGATATTGCTAGAATTGG
This sequence comes from Dryobates pubescens, assembly GCF_014839835.1. NCBI lineage: Eukaryota > Metazoa > Chordata > Aves > Piciformes > Picidae > Dryobates > Dryobates pubescens. Next base: position 45,722,793 of record NC_071613.1, on the reverse strand, counting down.
TGAATGAAGAAGCTAAAGCAAGTGACATAAAGCAATTTAGTTAAACATGTGCTTAAGTGCGTTGCTGGGCTAAAGACTTTATTTAATGCAACTCAAAATCAGACACTCTTTTGTTTCTGTGAGTGCAAAGAGGAAAGTCTGTAGCTTTTTGGAAGACCTTAGTGTGCTGCTGAATGGCTGGTGTGCTTTGCTGCTATACCTCTTGCAGGCAAATCCACTGTTGCAGGTTCTGTGATGTAGGGGTGCACAGCTCTATGTGAAGGAGGAAAGGAGCTTAGGGGAGAGCAAAGGCACAGTGACAGTGGGAGAGTTGTAATTTGAACACATAATGAAGGTGAAAATCTTGGGTTTTTTTCATCCCTCTCTGCAAAGTAAGCAGTGAGAATTGTGATCCTAAGAATGATGGCAGTACAAGACGAGAATCCTGTATGGTTTCAGCCCAACTGAGTGATATACAGGCTTTTCCCCCTTAAAGTGCTGGATCTCTTCTTGGGGGGAGTGAAAATATCTTCATGCCCATGGACAGTACCCCATAGAACCTATTCTAAGCTGTGCAAACCCCAGGGCTTTAATTACTCCTCACACAGCGTATGTGTGTGTGGTTTCCCACCCCCTATTCCTGTCAGTCAGGCAGGAAAGTATTTGATATTTACTGTACCAAGTATCATGTTCAAATTCCTCTCTTTTGGTTGTTGTTTTTTTTTAATTTCTTCTGCTTGTTAATAAGTCTGCCATGGGAATTTCATCATGCATTTAATGACTCTTTACTAGCTGCATCAAGGAAAAAAAGTAGTTAACTTTACGTTCATCTATTACCTTGTAGTTTTATTGTTGTTAAAGAACCATTTGAGTTCCTCTGTGTACACAGTTCAACATGTATCACACAACATGCTTCCATCACCTGATAAATGACTGTTCTGTGTGACAGATGATGTCTCAGGCTGAGGGCCAGCAGAGAGACTTGATCAGGAGCATAGAATGCCTGCCTGTCTCCGGTCACCTTACATCCTTGGATCAAGACCTATTAATGCTCAAAGCAACTTCCATGGCAACGATGAACTGCTTAAATGACTGTTTCCACATTCTCCAGTTACAACATGCTTCTCAACAAAAGGGATCCTTACCAGCAGGTGGGTATAGACACTCACAAAGAGCAGAACTCTACAACAATCCTTTTCGAGTTGCAAAAACACTTGTTCCACTAAATTCAGTTTCACGTGGGCAGGTAAAACTGCCAGGGGCCTAGTTCTTGTGAGGTTTTCCAGAGTCCAGCTTGGTGGTGTCAGCTAGAACTCCATGTATATTGTATTTTTAATCTTTTTTTTTTTTTTTTTAAGTAATTTATTCTGTCAATAAGCAGCTGCATAAATGGAACATCTAATTGTTGTAAAGAATCTCACCACAGAATGAAGTACATAAGGCACCACAAGAAGTAGTCTGCCTTTGGGATGTAACTGGCTGCTCAGGAGCAGTAACAGTAGAAGGGAAATTTTACATGATTGTAGGTTTTAGTATATGTGGTGTCCAGTACAACTCTGTCAAATGTCATGCTTTTCTGACTGTTTTGCACACTAAATACCTATTAAAAGCATTTATGTGTGTATAACTTTCATTTCTAGTGAAGCATTAAAAGGAGGGAGCTGGGGTTGCTTAGTCTGGAGAAGAGGAGACTCAGGGGGGACCTTATTGCTCTCTACAACTACCTGAAGGGAGGTTGTAGACAGGCAGATGTTGGTCTCTTCTCCCAGGCAGCCAGCACCAGAACAAGAGGACACAGTCTCAGGCTGCACCAGGGGAGGTTTAGGCTGGATGTTAGGAAGAAGTTCTATACAGAGAGAGTGATTGGCCATTGGAATGGGCTGCCTGGGGAGGTGGTGGAGTCACCATCATTGGAGGTATTCAGGAGGAGACTTGATGGGGTGCTTGGTGCCATGGTTTTGTTGTTTAGGTGGGTTGGATTGGTTGATGGGTTGGACACGATGATCTTGAGGGTCTCTTCCAACCTGGTCTGGTCTATTCTATTCTATTCTAGGATTATTTTTAATGGTGTTTGTATCTTAGTATTCTTATTTTGAGTTAACATCCTCATCTCAAATATGAATGAAAATGAGTGTTGCATTCTGTTCTGAGGTCAGACCAGACTTGTAGATCAGTTACAGATTCAAAAAAAGGAGGAAAAAAAACCAAACCTCTTTTCATAAACACCCCTTGTTGTTTAGGTGGTGTTGGATTGGTTGATGGGTTGGAGGCGATGATCTTGAAGGTCTCTTACAACCTGGTTTATTCTATGTATTCTTTTGCCCCACAACTTCCTCCTGAAACAAAACCAAACCAACAAAGAAACAAAAAATACCCCACCCACCCACCCACCCCACCCTGCCAGTAAAACAAATAAACAAACAAACCCAAAAAACCAACAAGAAACTCCAAACCCTACTTGTGATGGGTGGGGAATAACATGCATTCACAGACAGCAGAAAAATATGTTGCTGTGTCTGTGCAATGGATCACTTCTATGCAAGCAGGTGTTTACCAGAATTGTTCCACCTAGTTGATGTGCAGTGCGTGGAACTGAACGTGGTGTTTCCTGTTTGTAAATTCTTTTGCATCTTACTGTGATTTTCCCCTCCCCCCCCCCCCGCCCCATGTGTTTACTTTGTGGGTTTTTGTGAGCAAAAAAGCTTTTGAGGATTCTCAGATGCTTCTCTTGCACAACAGATATGATAAGTATGTAACAAAGTACACTCCTTAGTTGTCTCTTACCTTATCTTTTTCCCGTGTTCCTGTCATATTTTTGGTACTTGCTTTGCCAGTGCATATTATTTCAGAGCCATAATTAGTTTAGCTTCTAAGATGGAAAAAAAAAAAAGTGTTGTATAGAAGTGTTAAAACTCTATAAAAATACTTTGTGATTCTTAAATCACAGGCTTTAAAAGAGAATATGTGAAAAGGATGAATTTACTTTCTGTTCAAAGTTTCCTTTTAAAAGCTAAAAACTGCATGACACCTCTCCAAATCCTGGTCTGAACTTTGAAGCTAAGCCCAATGAAAGAACTCTTCTATTCCCTGTGAATATTTTTAAACTATTGATGCATAACTGTGGAATGTGCACAGTGGAAGTCTTTTTGTTTTGGCTTTTTTTTGTGTGTGTGTACTAAGGTGTTTGTCTTGGCTCATTATTGTATCTGGGGAAGCAAGAAGGGTCCACTGAGCATCACTGTAATCACTTCAGATGATGATAGGGGTTTTGATTTTTCTTTTTTTTTATTGTTTTGTTGTTTAATTTTTTTATTGTTTTGGTTTTTTATTGTTTTTGTTGTTTAATTTTTTAAGCTGTGCAAGGAAATGCTCAATTCATCTGACTGCTGTTCAGTTGGTATATGACTGTTAATGACCAAGTCTAAAAACATAGCATGGAGATGTCCAAATCTGGAGAAGAGGAGGCTCAGGGGAGACCTTGGTGAGGGGTTTGGAACACAAGCCCTATGAGGAGAGACTGAGGGAGCTGGGGTTGCTTAGCCTGGAGAAGAGGAGGCTCAGGGGTGACCTTATTGCTCTCTACAACTACCTGAAGGGAGGTTGTCGACAGGTGGGGGCTGGTCTCTTCTCCCAGGCAACCAGCACCAGAACAAGAGGACACAGTCTCAAGCTGTGCCAGATAAGGTTTAGACTGGATGTTAGGAAGAAATTCTTCATAGAGAGAGTGATTGCCCATTGGAATGGGCTGCCCAGGGAGGTAGTGGAGTTGCCATCACTGGAGGTGTTTAGGAGGGTACTTGATGGGCTGCTTGGTTGCATGGTTTAGTTGATTAGATGGTGTTGGATGATGGGTTGGACGTGATGATCTCAAAGGTCTCTTCCAACCTGGTTTATTCTATTCAGGGCAGGTCTGAATGTGATGTTCCAGTGAAAGAGAAGTGTTAAGGTGTTATCCTGTCCACTCAAAGATTAAAACACAACTGGCAGCATCAAATTGCTTAAAACCTCTTGGAATTTTAACAGTGAAAATTTCAGAAGATGCATTACATAAATTTATTTTAGAACTAGCTGATAGGGAGTATAAAAGGGAAGCTGCTTGTTAAATTCAAGCTAATAGGCAGTGAGTGTGGATTAAATGCAGCCTAGAATATGCATTTAGCAATGATTGTGTTGAAAATTACAGCTCAGAAAGCAGGTATCCTGAAGAGGTTTTAAAGATGAGTAAAACTTCTTCCAGAAGGTCAGTGTGACTGTGACATTCTGAGCACCTCATTTTTTATGTCTTTGAAACTGCTGTTTAAATAGCTTAAATTGCTGGGGGACTCTTGTGTCTTACTGTGGAATGGATTCATGGGTAATGGGTTTGATGAGCTGCCTCGTTGCAGAATATGTTGTCTTGTCCATTTAGTAAACCTGGGTTTTTCCCCTGCCCCAGTACTGTGGCTGGTGAAGGTGCAGCTGTTTATCTGAATTAAGCTTACTCTGCTTGTTCTGGTTGACGATGTGACCTAGTTCCAGGTAACAGGGGTCTGAAAATGAAGGATTATGTATTCTATAGGAAGAGACAACAGACACCCTCGGTGTGGATTCCTAAGCACAGGAAACTGCTGTGCAGTGGTAGAAATTGAAGTTTTCTAATAATCTCTGTGTTTGCAACCCAGCCAAGATGGATTGTCAGTTTGTGTATTCTTCAGTAAAAAACTGATTGGAGTCGCCTGTACCTTTTATTAGCCTTTGAAAAAGAGTGGAACATTTGTGTTATTAATGAGGAACCTGATCAGTTCTGATAAATTAGCTGGGAGTAACTAGAGACACTGGAATCATCAAGTGGGTAATAGCTTTCCAAGCCCTGCAGGTTTTGTGTCTGGTGGTGGGGTGTTTTGTTTGTTTGTTTTTGGTTTTTTAGCAACTGTTATTTATTCAGCAGGGTGTGCTTGCCTTGTTTGCAGCTGAAGAAAAAACAAATATCCTCTCCAGAGGAAATACTAGCAACAAAACTTTCTGCCTTAGCTCTTTTCAGTCTGGAACTGAGCTGGGTTTGAGAAGCTGATAAGTGTTGGGTGGTTTGGTTGGTTTTTTTTTTTTATTTTTCTTTTTTTATAGTGGTTAAAGAAAATAGTAAGGGTTGCTTAACATTCCTGTGACACTGAGTTCTTCCTGTAGTGTCTGATTACACCTTTCCTGACACCAACTAGTTTCTCCAGTCCAAGTTGCATGTATTACAGCTCGCCAATCGCAGTGTTTGAGCTAATGATCACTGAAGGTGGTGTCTCATTGCACCACCTTTGTTTAGTGGCTGCTGAAGGGATTGGCTGCAGGAGGAATTGGCTGCTTTCAGCTTATTCCTAAAAATAAATAGCTCCTTTGTGAAAACTGCTATTTAGTGACCTTCCAGAGGATGAGCAAGTTTCAGCGCAAACTTTCTATTGCTTCAGGAACGACGATCAATTGGTTGGAACCGAAGATATCTCTGGCAAACCACTTCAAAAATGGAGCAGCTCAGAATTTCCCAGCAGAGATAAACAAGCCAGCATCTGTCAGAGAAGAGCAGTCCATTGCAGAGCCCTGCCAGCTAACAAGGGTAAGGTAATGTGAACATCCTGTTTCTGTGGGGAATTATTTTGAGGAATATCTGTAAATATTCCAATCATGGTATGTGAAAATGATTTAATGAGCTCTTCTCATGCTTTTTGATTAGCTGTGTTGGAGGAGTGAATACAACTGCAGTATATCAAACTTTCTACCTTGCTTTTTCAGTAAATGTTTGCTGCTTTCTGTAACTAGCTGCCAAATGGAGGGAGCCAATTGGGATGGTAATGCAAGGTGCTGAAATAGGCAGTATTCCCTTGCATTTTGATCTAAACTAAGTGGATATTAAAGTGAAAAAACCCCTAAATGGAATTCACAGCACTCTCAAAATAGGCCCAAGAAGAACTGCCTAAGCAGAGGAAAGACAAAATTGCCGGTCTCCAGCTATTAAATCCCCCTGCCTTTTCTTTTCTAGCTCTTGCTGCATCTGTTTTCTTTAATCTGAGCAGCACTCATCACTTACCTTCAGGATGGCTTAATGTATTTGAAATACAGCCACAGCCTGTATCATTATAACTGTCAAAATTGGTTTGAAATGCAAAATACTAAAGTGAAAAACCAGCAGGGATTATGATAAAGCTAAGCTAGAAAATCATAATTACATTCTTTTATACTAGTTGGTTTCACACAGTCGTTTCGGTGAGACTGTATCACTGTGAAAAGATAATTTGCTGTTGTATGTCTCTGCACCAGCACTGTGCTGTCTTTTAGCAAAATTGAAACAAAAGATTTTTTTTCAGCTGCTATAGTTCACAAGTTTTTTAAAATGGATTAAAGTACTTGCTACTAAGTTTTTAAGGAAGAAACAAACTGGGAGCTTTCAAATCACTTAATTCCTTCCTTCTAACAATTGAGTTAGTGCTTAATGTACCTGGGATATGACTGGTCTTATCACTCCTTTAGGTATTTTCAGCTCCCCTATTTGTGATAACAGAGCAGCCTAGCATCCTTGGAAGAGGATGTGATGCAGCAATTTTTACTGGGGTTTGAGCTCTGTGGCAGGGCTTGTCCCCCTGGTTTTGGTGGTCAGGTGTTCATACATTTGCCTTGAGCTAGGGCAGCTGCTCCAGGACAAAGGGCTTTGCTTCAGCAGACATACACTGCTGTCCTCCTGTGGCATTCAGTGCCTCTTCTCTCTGCTTCTGCTTCCCTCCAGCTGTTTGCCCCAGGAGGATGCTGCTCAGAACCCTAGGAATACCATTTTCCATTTCACCTTGGGTGTTCCAACTTTCCATGTGCCTGGTGATGGTTGTTGAAATGGTGCTAATGGAATTTCTGCTGGTCTGTCTGGATGCTTTATAGTTACACCAATGGACAACCAGTGTGTGTGGTGGTTTTACTGCTGTTTTCATAGAACTACTCCAAGTTACTTTCCCTTTTTCCTTTATGTGTTGGCACTAGCAGCAACATTGATACTGCTTGAGAAGCCTAGCCTGTAGATGTTAATTGCTTGTCATTGGGCATGACAGTAAACGAGTATCTAGGAACTACCATTTGCTACAGCATTTGGAGTAATGATGTCAACACTGGAAAACCTGAAGTACCTTGGAGGTGGAGTGGTGTCACTGAGGTGAATGGAATGTGTGCTAGCTTTTGCTTTGCAGTTTTTGTGTATGTGTCAGATGTTTGCTTTACTCTTTGCTCAGAAAACAGGTCGTATTTGCTGTTAAGGCACTGGGTTGTTTTTCCCCCTTAACCTGTGAGAGATGGTGAGAAATCTTAGCCTGAATCTCCTAGATGAAATCTACACTGAATTATCTTAATGTCCCTTCAAATTCTTTAACTGTTCTATATCTTAAGGTAGATTCTATTGTGTAGTTCTCTGCAGGGTTTTATTTACTTTTTGTATTTTTCATACGTGGCCAGTTAAATGCAACAGAAAGTTCCTGCAATATGAATATCTCTTTGGATATTGTCTGGCCAGTCACGTCTTTGAGCTGATGTTTATGGCTCTTACCCCAGGAACCTGAAGAAATAAATTCAGATGAGGAGCTGGAGGATATCTGCGATGATAAAGAAGATGATCTGGGAGCGGTGGAAGAACAGCGCAGTGTTATCTTGCATCTCTTGTCTCAGCTGAAACTTGGCATGGACTTAACAAGAGTAAGTAACTGAAGCGTGAAGACTGGCTGCAGTGCAAGTGAAGTGCCATTGTAAACTCAACTCCTGTAATGAACAACACTGAGTTTAATATGAAATTGTGGCAGCTTCAGGGCCCAGGATATGATGCCCTGGTTTAAAGCAGGTTTTAGGTGAAACATGCTGAGGGAGTAGACTTTCTTTAATGGAACTGACCATATATTTTTTATTACATTAGCTTTGTGACGAGGTTTTTTGTGTTTGTTTGGGTTTTTTTTTCCCCCATTGTTTGTTGAATTTCCTTATAATGGATTCTTTATTTTTTTTCCCTGGTATAAAAGTAAGGTGTTTGCACCTTGCTTTTTATATGCTGTTTTCACAGTTTTCTCATTTTTGTCTTTCTGCTTTTCTTCCATGATCTTTTTATTCACTTAATAATGCTTTTACATGCTGCTTGCATAATCCTACACCTCTATTCATGGTGCTTTTGAAAAGTTTTCATCTGGTCCTCCATTATCTATCCTCAGACATCTGTTTATACCTCTCTGTCCTATTGTCATTTCTGTGTTTGCTCACATCTGTGGAGAGAATTGCCTTTGACTTTACAGTGCATAGGGGTTTGGAGCACAAGCCCTATGAGGAGAGGCTGAGGGAGCTGGGGTTGCTTAGCCTGGAGAAGAGGAGGCTCAGGGGAGACCTTATTGCTCTCTACAACTACCTGAAGGGAGGTCATAGCCAGGTGGGGTTGGTCTCTTCTCCCAGGCAACCAGCACCAGAACAAGAGGACACAGTCTCAAGCTGCGCCAGGGGAGGTTTAGGCTGGATGTTAGGAAGAAGTTCATCATAGAGTGATTGCCTATTGGAATGGGCTGCCCAGGGAGGTGGTGGAGTCACCATCACTGGAGGTGTTTAAGAGGAGACTGGATGGGGTGCTTGGTGCCATGGTTTAGTTGATTAGATAGAGTTAGATGATAGGTTGGACTCAATGATCTCAAAAGTCTTTTCCAACCTGGTTAATTCTAAAAGCAAGCAGCTTTGAGAAATTAACACTCAGCAACTGGGCATCTCGGACAGCAAATCTGGGAAAATGAGGCTGCTACCACCTTATGTTCAGTTCACTCCTGTAAAGAATTCTTTCTGTAGGCACTAGATACTTCAAAGAAAAATTGGATTTCCCAGAGGCATGGAATGAGAAAAGCTCTCTTTTTGTTGGAATTGGCGATTATTGTCCGATTTTTTTGCAAGCTGTGTTTTTTGATCAATAGCTGCTTTTGGCCTCTAGAAACTCTTGTATTGTGGAGTTCACATTTCACAGTTTGGAAAAAAACAAACAACAAAACCCCCAAAAAACCCAAGTAGTATGAACAGTCTCTGCTGCCTGTGGGCCAAACTTAAATCCCTGCTGCTTAATCAGGAATTCATTAAGTTGCTATTTCACTTCTACACCAAATCAAATCTTCAATGTCCTTTCCTTTTGGCTGGAACAAAGTGTTGAGTCTCTCCTAATTGTCACTTTCAGCTGAATGTGTAGATTTGTCTTTAGTTCATAGCACACAAAGCATTGAAATGCAGCAAGATTGGCTTCAAAACAGGTAATCAAGTTAGAATCGCACTTAACTTTAAATATCAGGGTACTGATGTGAAAAGCAACTTTAATATTCCAGGTTGGTGTTGCAACAACATGTCAAGTGCATTCAGCTTACCTTGTGTATCTACTATCTCTGTGCTCTGCTTCTTTGAATGCAGCTGATTTAAATGGACTGCCTTGATCTCATGATTGAGACACTCAGTGTTGCTCTTTACAACAGCTGGTTATGTGAGATTAGTTACCACTACAGGGAAGGGGAAAAAATATATGCATATAATTTCTCATGCTCTACAACATTGCTCTTGGCCTAGGAAAGGACAGGAGTGCTGGTTTTGTAGTGGCAAACATAACTGGGAAAGCATAAGGTCCTCTGCTCAGAGGGTTGGTCTCTTCTCCCAGGCAATCAACAGCAGAAAAAGAGGACACAGTCTCAAGCTGCACCAGGGGAAGATTAGGCTCAAGGTGAGGAGAAACTTCTTCACTGAGAGAGTCATTAGCCATTGGAATGGGCTGCTCAGGGAGGTGGTGGAGTCACCATCCCTGGAGGTGTTCAAGAGGGGACTGGACATGGCATTTGGTGCCATGGTTTAGTCATGAGGTCTGTGGTGACAGGTTGGACTCGATGATCTTTGAGGTCTCTTCCAACCTTGGTGATTCTGTGATTCTGTACAGGATCAACCTATACTGTGTTTATTTTCCTCTGGGTACTTGTCCTAGTTGCTGTGGTGAGAGACATTCAGCAGGCTCTCAAAAGCACAGGCAGAGCTTTCCTTCTTTTTTTCTTCATTGGACAAAAGCTTTCCTAAGCTCTGCTCTGAACCTTCATTGCTACAGCTCGAGCTCCTTCCTCCTGTTTTTTTCCACAGACCTGGGGGACACATTCTCTCTTGGCAGCTCTTGCTTTTTTTCTTTCTTTCTTTTTTATTTTTATGGTTTGAGGGACACCTCTTTTGCCCTGATAGTACTTACTGGGCTTTTTCCCCCCCACTATAAATTACTTTTTGGGGACCTCTGCTCACTGTACTTTGCTTACCAGAATCATAGAATCGATAAGGTTGAAAAAGACCTCAAAGGTCATCAAGTCCAACCTGTCACCCAACAGCTCATGACTACTAAACCATGGCACCAAGTGCCACGTCCAATCCCCTCTTGAACACCTCCAGAGACGGTGACTCCACCACCTCTCTGGGGAGCCCATTCCAATGGCTAACAACTCTCTTTGTGAAGAACTTTCTCCTCAGTGGCAAGAAAGTTCATTCTGAAAGTGTGATTTCTAAACCAGGACAGAATCCTATACCTGAGTGCTCCCCTTCTGAAAATGCCCGTCTCTGTTTTGCTTACTAGAGCTTTCTGGCTTTCCTTTTATTTCAGGTGGTTCTTCCCACTTTCATTCTGGAGAAGCGCTCGTTGTTGGAGATGTATGCAGACTTCATGTCCCATCCAGATCTCTTCATTGCCATCACAAACGGCAGTACCCCCGAGGAGAGGATGATTCGCTTCGTGGAGTATTATCTCACTTCGTTTCACGAAGGCCGCAAAGGAGCCATCGCGAAGAAACCCTACAACCCAATCATCGGGGAGACCTTCCACTGCTCCTGGAGGATGCCAAAGAGCCACGTAGCCACGGATGTTGGCAGTAACTTACCTGCTCACTCCACCTCAGAACAAGTAACTCTGTCTAAAGATCCAGAAGGCCAAAAAGAGCTGGACTACTATACAGTAAAATTTGTAGCCGAGCAAGTGTCCCACCATCCTCCTGTCTCAGGGTTTTATGCTGAATGTGTAGAGAGAAAGATGTGTGTCAATGCCCATGTCTGGACAAAAAGTAAATTCTTGGGAATGTCAATAGGAGTGACAATGGTTGGTGAAGGTAAGTGCAACTTCTGTCTTTTGTTTGTTTTAGAAGGTTGTTAAAATAATGCCAGTGTGATGGGAAATCTGATGTTCCGTTCCTCTGGCAGAAATACAGATGAATAGTGCTCAGTGGTTCTGTTTCAAAGACTTCATGGAATGGCTTAGCTTGGCAGGGACCTCAAAGATCACGCAGTCCAACCTCCTCACCATGGGCAGGTATACCTCTCAACTAGATTTGGCTGCCCATCCAACCTGGCCTTGAACACCCTCAGGGAGGAGGAATCCACAGCCTCCCTGGGCAACCTACTTCAGAGTCCCACCATCCTCATATGAAGAGCTTCTCCCTAGGATCCAGTCTAAACCTACTCTCCCTCAGCTTCAAACCATTCCCCCTTTGTCCTATTGCTAGACACCCTTATGAAAAGACTTAAAAAAGACCAAAAAAGTGCTTGCAAATGTCAGTGGGATTTCAGATCTTTTTTAAATTACTTTTTCATGGACTTCTGTTTTTTCTCTGATCTCTGTGATCTGCAAGCCTTGGTGTACAATCATTCAATGATTTCTTTATTTTTACTGCTTACAAAGTGCACGGGATGCTACAAGCCTTCCATTATAAAGAGCAAGTCTTCATATATAGGGCAGGGGGGAAACTAGATAGGTTTATGCTTTGCCAAAAATCAGGTCTGTATGTGGAAACAAAATGTTGAGTTTTAAACCAAAGGGCAGTAACTGTGATGTAAACTGGTACCTGTGGATGTTTTCAAAGCACTGGACAAATTAATTTGCCTCAGACATTTATTAAATAGAAGTGTTGGTGCATTTGCATGTACTGTACCTAATGTGCCTTACTATGCAGGTTTTAGTTTGCTTTAACTAGAGAAATTGGATCCTTCAGGAACAAAGAAGGGTAACTGCCCTTAGATGGTAATGTCCCTTTAGTACTGCTCCTTACTGCAAGAGATGAGACAGCATCTCTCATCTGTGCCCTCTTGCCTGTGAACTGTGTACTGGACAAGTGAATGAGCATGCCAGGGAATGTGGAAGGCACATCTCAGTGCTTTGGGTGGTACCAGGTAATTTCTGAAGTTAGTATCTTCTCTAGGGCATTCCTGAAATCATGTCATAACTTTGTAGAATTTCTTGGTTTTCATACGTGAGGCAGGCACACAGTGGTAAATATGCTACAGAGACACGGGTTGATGCAGGCTGCACTCAGTTGTCACAGTATGCTCTTCTAACACAAGAGGCAAATGTCGTGGTGGGGCTTTTTGTTTGTTTTGTTTGTTTTTAAAATGGGAATCAAACCAACCCACCTGAGCAGGGAGGTCATTCTCCCCCTGTACGCTGCACTGGTTAGGCAACACCTTGAGTACTGTGTCCAGTTCTGGGCCCCTCAGTTTAGGAAGGATGTTGACTTGCTGGAAGATGTCCAGAGAAGGGCAACAAAGTTGGTGAGGGGTTTGGAACACAAGCCCTATGAGGAGAGGCTGAGGGAGCTGGGGTTGCTTAGCCTGGAAAAGAGGAGGCTCAGGGGTGACCTTATTGCTCTCTACAACTACCTGAAGGGAGGTTGTAGACAGGCGGAGGTTGGTCTCTTCTCCCAGGCAGCCAGCACCAGAACAAGAGGACAGACTCTCAGGCTGTGCCAGGGGAGGTTTAGGCTGGATGTTAGGAAGAAGTTCTATACAGAGAGAGTGATTGCCCATTGGAGTGGGCTGCCCTGGGGAGGTGGTGGAGTCACCATCACTGGAGGTGTTCAGGAGGAGACTTGATGGGTTGCTTGGTGCCATGGGTTAGTTGATTAGGTGGGTTGGATTGGTTGACAGGTTGGACGCAATGATCTTGAAGGTCTCTTCCAACCTGGTCTGGTCTATTCTATTCTATTCTATTCTATTCTATTCTAATCTTAAAATCCAAAGAAGAAAATTTTTATGAGATTGTTGACATTTATCTTGGCAGAGATATGGTAAGGACAATGGTCTCAGCCACCTGCCTTCAGATAGGGTAGGATGTATTACACGGAGGGAAGACAGAACAAGAGTATTAGCCTTCCCTAAGAGTTGTAGCTCAGGGTATTCATTCATTATTTCTTTTTGTCAGTCTGTCTTGTGTTGCCATTCTCCAGAACCAGCAATAAAAGAGTGCCCAGCCCTCTTACATACTATGAAAAGTATGTCGTACAATACAACCTTGTGCTTTGTGGAGCAGTATTGTTAGAATAAATGTCTTTTCCCAAAAGAAACAGAAATGCAGGCTATTCAGGTTAGTACTTTCAGGAAAATGTTTGTATCTGAAGTCTGTAATAAAGGTCACTTTTGTGTTGTTCTTTTATTCTTTCCTTCTTTTTTTTGATGTGGGCACTGCAAGGAAAAGTAGTTGGATGTAGTATTTGCCGTCTGTTTCAGTAACCCATTTGGCCTTTTCTAACATGGTGCTGATTTAAAGATTCTTGTGTTTCATCACCCAGGTCTCTTAAGTCTCTTGGAACATGGGGAAGAATACACCTTCTCTCTGCCCTGTGCATATGCTCGGTCCATTTTGACTGTTCCCTGGGTGGAGCTAGGAGGAAAAGTCAACATCAACTGCGTGAAGACCGGGTATTCTGCGAGCATTAACTTCCACACCAAGCCCTTCTACGGTGGCAAGCTGCATCGGTGAGAGTGTGGTTGTGTTGGTTTGGTTTTTTTCTTTCCTGGTTTTCCATGTAGTCTGTGCTCCAGAGCTGCAGTATCTGCCTCTATTCATTTCATAGTCTGAGAAAACATAGTTTTTCCTCTTTTTAAACACTTGAGGTATTACTGTGCTCTTAATATCGTAGCTAACCTACTGCATCTCATGTAATCCTCAAGGAAAAAACAGGTTACATTTAAAGACAGTAAGGAAATCCCATGTTTGTCTGACTGTGTTCACATCACTGGGAGAACAGAGCCCCTGGCCTTTATTTCTGACTGTCACAGATTCTCTCAGTTCTGTTACAAGTTGGTTAGTGGGTTTTGTTTTTTGATTTGCCCTGTTTGAAATGAGGCTGATCTCACAGTCTTAAAGGGTCATGTGTTGTTTCCATTGTAGTTGCACTTCAGGGATCATTAGTAAACAGTCTTTTGTTACTTCATGGTCTTAGGATTTGTGTATAAGAAATGTAAGACTGTCAAGTTTAAGCAACATACAGAAGATCTCTAGGTAGAAATACCTTCTTTTTGAAGACAAAAATGGTAATTCATATAGTGGTAGTTCTTCATGTATATGCAAGTGTAAAAACTGTCAGGTAAAGGAAAGAAGATCCAGGGAAGGTTTGCTTGGGGTTAGCTCTAGCAGATTCTAGGAAGTATCTGCACACTTGGTGCAAAAGCTTTTGAAACTCTTTAACATAGATGCTTTTAGTCATCTTATAAAAAGACTGCTGCAGATTAATCTTGTGCTAATATAGAGGCAATTAAGTGAGAAAAAAGGAAAATTAAGTAGTAGTCACACAAAAATCTGATTCCAGAGCATTTTGTGCTCAGCCATTTACTGGGCAGTGCTTGTTTCAACCTTTCTGAAATGTGTTAGAATAATGAAATGTGTAACAGCCTGGAACATCAGCACTTGTTAAACATGGGTTGCTCTCACAGGGTGCCAAAAATTGGCAGTCTCCTCTAGGCTGCTGAATCAGTTAGGGTAAAGCTGTATGTAGTGCTTAAAGGAAAACAAAAGGAACCCCACCAAAACTCCCATCTTCAAGTGCTTTGCCCCCTAAGTTCTCATGTGTGCTTTGAATTTGTGGTGAATTTAACTTGCAAGCATTGCTCCCCTGCCCCAGTGGCATCTGGTGAAGTGCAGCGGACGTGTAGCTGTGTTAAACTTGTGACAAATGTGAAGTGATGCATCAGTTGAGGTTTTTCTTTTCCCCCAGCTGCTTACAATCTTTCCTCCACCTTGCAGTAGCTCCTGTTGTGCCATAAAAAAAATAATAATAAAGAGCATTAGGATGCAATTTCACTTCAGGGAGTTAATTTTGGAAAGTGTTTTATTTGTCTCTCTGAAATTAGACACAGGTGTAGAGGCTTTTTTAAAGGCAGATACATTCAAGGTGCTGTAACTGGTGAAAATTTGACATGGTGCTGATTGAACATTGCCAAAGGAATCTCTGATGGGGAAGCAGCAGTGTTGTCATGGTTACACAGAGCGCAAGGGAGTTGCTATGGCAATGCTATAGATTTTTAGGGGTTTTTTTTGAGTGACCCTTGTTAGACCTCAGCTGGATATTGTCTCTTTGGTTCTCTGCCTCTTTAGCTTGATGAAATAGGGGATGATGATAACAAATAGCTAGGCGTGTGTCAATCATGGCAAGCTTACAACTAAGTGCTAGCAGGCTTTCATCAGTAACGTTAGTTCAGGCAGGCATGATCTGCAGTGCTGTGAATGGTTGTGTGTCACACAACAATGCAACTTGAAGAAATACAGGTTGCAGTGAGAGCTTAATGTAGCAGCTCAATACTGCACCTTAGTAGTGAGTGTTATAACTTCACTTTAAGCTCAACAGAGGCAGTAAAATTGTGATTAATACTGAAGTACTGCATGTCACTGTTGTTGTAAGCACAGTGCTTAATACAAATAAGCTCTTAGAGTTGTGAAAATTTACCTGCAAAGTCCAAATGGGCTGGTCTCTCCTGTGGGCTCAATACATTTAGAGGTTTTTCTGGAGTAGGACAAGGACTCCATCACATGTAAAAGCTTTGGTGAGGCATGGAAGTCACCATATGGAAAAGCAGCACTGAATGAAGGCTATATCATTTTTTGGCTGCTTTTACAGTTGTTTACAGAAACTGTAAGTGCTTGTTGACTTCCACTGAACACCCAAACTTAGTAGTTTAATGTTAACATCCTTTTATTGCTCATGTTGCTCCAACTCGGGCCTGTATTCTTGAATGAACTTTGATTTTATTTATGTATGTATGTATTTACTTACTTCAACAGAAAAATCTGCATGAGCAGCACATACTTACTAGTTTGTTTTTCAGATGATTTTTCTAATGAGATTAAATTAGATTTGAGCTACTGGACCATGATGTGTTTCCAGTTGCCTCCCGCATGTGCAAGATGTATCAGAAGCCCTGGCTGCTGCCTCCTGCTCTGAGCCAACTGTGAGCTTTCCCCACAGTCCTGATTTGACTGGTGTCCATTATCTCTGTACAGGAAGGTCTGGCCTGTGATACTTGTTTTGTTGCCAGAAGAATGAATTTCCCTGTTTGGATGCCAGGCTCAGAGGAACAGGCATAGCTGGAAGTGACTGGTGTATGCAGAAGAAAGGAAGTGGCACCTCCGTGTCCTGTGCTCCCTTCTTCCTCTCATTGTGGCAGCACACAGTGTGGGCAAGGTGGGAGCACAGAGGTGCTGCTTTCTGCTCTTATGTATGCAGTTATTCAAAGGAAGTAAGAGCTAACAAGTGGTGTACAACCTAGCTATTACCAGCTGCACTTAAGTGTGAAAGGGGACGTAGCTGTACTGCATGTGCTGAAGAGTGATGTGCTGTAGAGAGCTTGTGTACAGCTAATTACAGTTTAGTTTGAGCTGCAGATACTGCCCTTTGTGAATCCTGCAGTGCCTTACCACCAAGAATGTGCAGACTCTTGGCTCATCTTTCTAGAAGAACATTTCTGTCCATAGGTGGTAAATTGCTTGCCTAACAATGCTCAGTAAGCTTCTACCCCTTGATTCAGAATGAAGTGAATGTCAGGAGATCTTTGGATGGGTCTTGATGTTGAGAAGAAAAACATGCATCAGTGTGTGTAATTATGGTGATAACTGATCATCTGTGCAACACTTTGAAATATGGCATATTAGACAGGTATTGTTAATACCCTGTTATTGGCTGAAGTTTCTGTGGAAGAAATGGGAAAGAAAAGCAATTCTTCTGATTCTGAGTTTCTTCCCTCACTTGCTGCTTTGTGTGTCTACTTCTTATGTGAGAGGCACTTAATGAGGCTGCCTACATACAGAGAAGGTTGAGCTGTAAAGATTTGACATAAAATGCCAGCAGGTAGTGAGATGCAGTCTTCCTAGAAAGCTTAATGTTTATTTAAGTCTGAATTATGTATCTGATGTGATGTTTCAAGTGGAAGCCATAACTGCCTGCTACATGTGAACCAGCCTGTGTTAGGTTCTTTTGCATTTTCAATTCTGTTAAAAGGTTTGAAAGAAATTTTAAGCTGAAGCCAAACCCAGTGTTTCAAGGGAAACATGAGGAGAATTAGGGCAATGAGTAGAAGTCACTTTGGTCTTTTGAGCTTCTCCATGCAAATACAATTCAAGTAACTAATATTTTCCAAAGAATTGTTTGCAAACTTATTCAGAGCTGAGCGATTATTCAAGGAATAGTCTTCAGGTGTCTTCAGTGATGCCCTTCTGAAAACAAATTCCTTTCCCAGAGTCACAGGTGAAGTGAAGCAGAACATTACAAACACAGTGGTGTGCAGAGTGCAAGGAGAATGGAACAGCATGCTTGAGTTCACCTACAGCAACGGGGAGACAAAATACGTGGACTTGACAAAGCTGTCTGTGACACGAAAACGAGTCCGGCCCCTCGAGAAACAAGGACCATTTGAATCTAGGTAGAGTATGTTTGCACTTGTCTGACCCTGTGTTCTAACAAATCTGTTCAACACCTTAGGAGAACCTGCAAATGGAGAAATGATTTGTGGGTGGTGCATAACAGCAGTGATCTTTTTTTTTTTTTTTTCAAAAAGCCCCAAACCCAAGTGCATAATAAGTGCAAAAACCAAATTGCAGGTATGTGGTTGTCTATCTTGTCTCTTTCACTCATGGCTGGAGTTGTCTTACAAGTTCATAAAGTGCCTGCTAGAACAGAGCCACCTTATTTGTTTTTAACCATCAGCTACACAG
Organism: Dryobates pubescens; assembly: GCF_014839835.1. NCBI lineage: Eukaryota > Metazoa > Chordata > Aves > Piciformes > Picidae > Dryobates > Dryobates pubescens. The sequence continues at coordinate 45,704,822 of NC_071613.1, read as the reverse complement.
CAGAGCAGCTGCTGACAAAGGATGTCCTCACAAGAAACTGCATGCTAAACAACATTTCCATAGCAGCTTTAGAGGGTATGCAAACACACATTAGACTGGCCCAGCCAATGCCTCAAAGATAGTCCTGTCCGCTCCTGATTGCTAGCACAGCTGTAAGGTTCAGCTGTGAGTCCTTCTACCTGTCCCTGCATCACTGAGCTCTGGTCTGGGTTGGTTTGCGGCTGCTCCTGTTCTGAACAAACTGCATGCAGGGATCCTGGAATTCAAGTAAAGCTAATCTGTTTTGTAGGAGGCTGTGGCAGCACGTAACAGAGTCTCTGCGGGATGGAGACATCGATAAGGCTACAGAGCACAAGCGAGCCCTTGAGGAACGGCAGAGGAGTGAAGAGAGGCTGCGTGCTGAAACAGAAACACCTTGGTGTACTAAATACTTCCTTAAAGAAGTAAGTTCTCAAATGCTTGGTTATGGATGAAGGCAGAGCTGCAATGAAAGTAGGTCCTGTCAGAATAGAGTATTTTGTCTTAGACTTTAGATCCATGGGAGTGATGTGACATAGACACACTCAAACATGTAATCCACGTGACTTTACCCTTCACTTCTCAAACACTTTGATTTTGCAGCTCCCTTGCAACAAAACGTTTGTCTGTTTTGTGGTCTGGTTTCGTTTACCAGGCACTTCCTTGTGGCATGTGGAAAGCAGCTTTACTTGTATGTGTGTAAGTAGACTATGATGGTAGATACTCAAAAAACCCCCACAAAACAACAACCAGAAGTACTGATTGCATATGAACCCAAGATAGTACTGCTAGCAAGAAGCAACATGAGTTCGTTCTCATCGTCTTTTGTTCTTGTACATATGTTTTGGATGGAGCTTATTTGCTTAATGGTTTAATCTATGCTTCAATAATGGTGGTAGTAAATAATAATAACAGTAATATATTAAGACTTTTTAGCAAGGTGAGCTACAGGCTGTCAGTATGGTAACTTTGAAGCAGGCTTTCCTTGAGATCAGATGGTGAAACTGTGCTTGTGTAGAGAGCTTTGCCAAGCCCTTTGCAAAAGAAGAGGACTGAACTAAAATTTATGCCATAGAAGTTTAGCTGCTTCTCATAATAGAAACTTTATCTGTTAGACTTCCTGTATCTATGACCTAGCAAAGGTTTGGTTTACAGCAGACTGAGGGGTTTTTGTTCTTGTGTTTCTACTAGGTTTTGGTTTTTTTGAAGTTAGGGACTGTTAGCTCCAGTGAAGTTGTGGAATTTTTGTCTCTAAAGCTATGTTAGCATGATTAGCTCAGGTTCAGATATTGGCATTGTTAGTATCTACATTTAGAAGAGGTGAAATTCTGTCATTAATCCGAGAAGCAGATCTGCTCAGAAAATGTTTCAACGTAATCCTGAGCTACTTCAGTTCCAGGTAAGCAGTTGGGCTGTGTTAGAGCTGGTAATCCTGGATAGCTGCCTCTCTGCTGGCTTCTTGTTTGTTTTTTTAAAGTAATTTGGATGATGGAGTTGAGCAGAGTGACTTTTCCTCTGGGTTAATCACAAGAGCGGTCAATTACCAGAGAGCGCTGCAGCTCAACAGGAGCCTGTGCGTTGTTCTGAGCTAGTCTCAGAAGCCTGCCGTGTCTCTTAACCTGTAGGAATTAAAGGTATAAACTGGTTTTCACAGCTATCAGTCTAATATTTTCATGAAGAGAATTCTCTCAGGGCATTGTCTTTATTAAAACCATATTTTTCTCTTTCTAAATTGCAGGGAGATGGCTGGGTTTATCATAAACCCCTCTGGAAAACAGTCTCTGCTGCACAAACTCAGCAAACGGACACTAACTAGAAAAGCTGCTTTCAGATGAGTTTTCTGATTTCCCTCTCCTCTTCCTCTGTCTCTCGAAACACAGTAATCACACTGAGTGTCCCCTTTTTATGTCCTTGTGGAAGTTTAAATGAGCATAAAGAAATAAGTATACTAGGGCACTTTAAAGCTATTAAAAGGAAAAAAAAGATACTAACAAAAAAGAAAAAATCAAAGTCGTAGAGACAAACCTGCCAGGTACATTCAACCAACTTGCTTTTTGTATGATGCAAAAGGTTTTATCTGAACGGTGTAAGATTCTTCTAAGTAGATCTGACTGCAAAAGCTGCCTAAGAGAAGAAGGAGCAGTGGGATTTTGGAGTGTCACGGGAACATTTTTTTTCCCCCCAGAATCTGCGTCAGGCTCTTTAAGTGACTGAAACCTGCTGAGTAACCATGTAGACAACAGCAACAGAAAATTGCTGCTTTTATTCCCAGTGATTAACCTTTCTGGCGAAAACTGGAGGGGTGTTTGGAAGCTGTGCCTGAAATCAGTGTTAAGAAACAACTGGATCGTGGCGACGTCGTGGTTTTTTTTTCCTCCCTTCAGAGAGCGCGTGCATGCACCGGAGGAGTGTGGGATCTGTGTAGAGACTACCCTTCTTTTTTATGGATTTATAAAAGCAATTAGAGTTGTAACCTTGGAGCAATTTTTCCTCTGAAACCTTTTAATATACTTGAAATAATTGACTTGAAATTGGAAAAGTAATTTGAACACTTTTCAGCTCCTAATTTTATTAAATCTCTTGGAGTGACTTGGATTTTTCTCCTGTTCTAATATAATGAGGTTTGGCCTTGCGTTGGGTTGGTTTTTTTTCCCCTCCTCCACCTTCCCTTCCTGAGGACTAAGGCGTTCAAAAAAATGAGCAGAAAACCACACAATTTTGTATTTAAATTTCTCTGCCCATCTAATCATCTCAGAGGCGAAGTATCAGTGTTACAAACTGTCCTTTGGATTGGGGTGGTTGGTTTTGGTTTTCTTTTTTTTTTGTTCTCCTGTGGTGTTTTTCAGAACAAAGCAGTGAAATGTGACCTGTGAATCCATGGGCTTCAGGTCCTGGTTTTTCATCTTACCATTAAAAAAACAACACCCCAAAACTGATTATGCTGAGGACTGGCAATTGATTTGAAATACAATCAGATATCAGGAAACTGTATTCAGGTACAAACATCCTTTGTTTGTTGGGTTGTGGTTTTTTTGTTTTCTTTTCTGTTTTCTACTACTTTATGGAAGTCTTAAGAATTGCTGGCAATTAAGAATAGTACTTATTACGGCTTTCGTTATTGTTGTAACTACAAGCTACCTTAATTTTTCCTACAGTGGTGCCTTAATCCGTTTTTTCTTCTGATGTAGTCTTCCAATCAGTGTATATAACATTATCTGCCACTTCCCAGCCACGGCAGTGGCTGCACCTGATCCGGCATCATGAGAACTCACGAGTGTGTGATGTGGTAAGATGTTTCGATGTCTCAAGAAGATACAAGTGTAAGAATGCATCAGAAGGTTTAAATAACCATGTGAACTTTCAAAGCAGACTGTCAATTGTGCAAAAAAAAAAAAAGGAGTTGGGTTTATGCACAACTATTTTGATCCTCTTGTACTTTTTTTTTTTTCCTCCTTTGCTGTGAAATGCACTGAGATCTCAATGCGAGTCGTAGTCCGTTTGTGAGAAGTTGGGGTGGGGATAATAAAAGTACAAAATGATTCATTTGTTCTGTGTGTTTTCCTAGAGTGACCAGGAAGAGCAAGTTGTTGCTCTCTTCTGACTGTCTGGGCTTTCCTTGGCTCTTGCAGTGGGATTGTTTAGCCTGGAGAAGAGGAGGCTCAGGGGAGACCTCATTGCTGTCTACAACTACCTGAAGGGGGATTGTAGCCAGGAAGGGGTTGGTCTCTCAGGCAACCACCACCAGAACGAGAGGACACACTCTCAAGCTGCACCAGGGGAGGTTTAGGTTCAAGGTGAGGAGAAAGTTCTTCACTGAGAGAGTCGTTCACCGTTGGAATGGGCTGCCCAGGGAGGTGGTGGAGTCACCGACCCTGGAGGGGTTCAAGAGGGGATTGGACGTGGCACTTGGTGCCATGGTTTAGTCATAAGGTCTGTGGCGACAGGCTGGACTTGATGATCTTTGAGGTCTCTTCCAACCTTGGTGATACTGTGATATTTTGGCACTGTGTCCTTGAGCAGTGACTATTCTTCAGCAGAAGAATGTTATAGGCCCTGCTGTCATGTTTGTGATAGTCTATACAACCATCCTGTTGTGCTTGCTTGGGATGTCCATTGGGCATTTTCATGTTTAACCCAGAATAAAAATAAAACAGTGGGATTAGTTCCTCCTTGTGCCTGGGTCTGTGGCACGTTTGGGGTGTGCTCCTCAGCCAGTTCCAGGATTTGGGGTAGAAATCAAGGTGGCAATGTCTGAACTTCTATGGTTCATTGGTACGTGCACCAAACTGGGGATGCTAGAGGGACAGAAAACAAGTTGACACCACAGGTTCATAGTTACTTCATCTCGCTCGCACGGCAGATTTGCTTTAAGCCAACAGGAAGAGCTGTGGTACAAGGCCCAGCTTTTAATATGGCAGTCATCAGAGCAGAAACTAAACCTGTGTCAGCTGAGCCTACTCCAGGGATCAAACTTGTGCTTATTAAAACACAGACTCATGACTCTGTCACTGAGCTCTGCTTAAAATTTTGCTTTGGGAGTTCGTCAAGGTGATGATGGCTGTAAAAGAGAATGAAAAGCTCCCATGTTGACCATAAACCCATTTGTGTTCCTTATATTACTAGTCAAGTTTGTTCTCTCCCACCTCATCTGCTATGCTTGTGGTTTCACACTAAGAAAGCTGTTGCTAATTATCTTATGTAAAAATAGACCCAACGCTGAGGAAGTCTTTTAAAATACATGAAATTATTTCTTTTTAACATGGGGATGCTGCTAGCTTAAAAAAAAAACAAAAGTAAAAAGGCTGAAGCCTGCATTTGCTCAGATGAGCACAAGAACTGGGATGGCTTCCTGATGTGGATGTGGTTATGATGCAAATTTCTAGTTCCTTCTAGAAACAAAGGAAATATTTGAAAAGAGTTAGGGGGGAAAAAACCATTTTTGTAAGACATTTATATGATTCTTCTGAGTGTAGTGAGCACTCTGAGGACTTAGGGGTGTATTTTTAGCTCTAACCAGATTTGATTCCCTTGCAGAACTGCTGTTGTTTCCATCTTGTACCTTCTGGAGTGAAGGGAAGGGCTCAATGCTGCTTCCTATGTGGATGTTTGCTAGAACCACAGTGGTTCAGTGGGGAGCATAACAAAATAGAGAGTTTTGGCTTATGTTCCCTTCTGTCTTTTTGGCTTGATTGGACTCCACTGAAGTGGAAGTGGTTTTAGGCTCCTTGAGTTATAAACAGATTGGAGCTTAAAAAAGGGGCTTTCTTTAGAGGTGCTGCATACCCTGCTGCTCATGGAAAACAGAGTGACAAGCCACTCCTATTTAATGCAGGCATTTAGGAGTCTAATCCTGAAAGCTTCATTCTGAATTTGGTTCTCATGGGGGAAAAAATGCAATGTTTAAATTGGAATGTTCAAAATTTTAGGCATGTGGGGAGGCAACTAGATTGGGAAGGTTTTCAGCATATTTACATATTACTGTCAAATCTAGGATTAAGTCTCTTGTCTCCCCAGGAGAATTTGGATTTCAGCCATCAGGATCAGCGATGCAGCCTTTAACATCTAGTTCACATGAGATGATCCTCCTCTGTCTCAGTCACCTGTGGGAGGAACAGATCAGAGTGTCTTTTAAACAGACAGAAATGGGGGAAATTCTGCTGTGTGTAGTTTTGCCTGTAAATACAGCTTTCATTTTTATTCCACCTAAGTTGCTCTGGCAAAGTTAATGTTGGGGGGGAAATTTCAACCCACCACATGCTGTGAATATTACAAGGAAAGATTGGGCAGCCTGAGGGGCAGTTCAGTGTGTTCCTGTTGTTTCTTACCTCTGTGTCAGGAAATCTGTCCCATGCTCTGTGTTTGTCTCAAGCAGTTGCACAGCAGAGCAGTGGTTAATGTATTAAAGAAATGAGGCTGAAGTCAGGTGTTTGTGATGAGCTGGGGAGGATGTGCTTCAAGAGAAAAGGGTTAGCTTGGAAAATCATAAGATGACAGGAGGTAGCAGCCAGGTGGGGGACTGGTGAGCATGAAAGGTGTATGGTCACAGTTGTGGGTGGAGACTTAAATATGGTAGCTGAAGTGAATTTTTCATTATTTAGATTTGATGGAACTTAATTCATTCCCCTTCCATCCTTCCTCAAAGGGTTCAGAAACAATTTTGTGCTAGGCTTTTCACTTAGGAGCTGCAGAAATGGTCCAAGGAAATGAAAACAATAGCAAGAGGAGAGGAGCTTTTTGTATGGACTGGTGCTGTCATAGCTGTGTATGTTGTAGAAACCCCAAAGCTCCCTGCTTCCCTTCACCATGTCAGGGAGCCTAGAGAGCCTTGGTGGTAGAAAGCCCCTGGCTGTGGTTTTCTCCCTTCTCCTCTCATGTTGGGGTTGATCCATGCAGCTGTGTGCTGCCAAGCAAAGAACTCCTCTGTTAAGATCTATCTCTATGAAGGTGAGTGTCAGATATGGGCTTGCAGGGCTCCTTAGTAGCAGGTAAGGAGTTTATTATCTTTTGCTCCCAAGGATGGAGGGATTAAAGTTCGCACAGTGCTAGAGTTCAGAGTGAGACATGACTCACCTCTCCTTTACTGCCATTCCGTGGCAGCTTAGTTTGGTCTAGTTGTTACAGGAGTAAAGGTCCTGGTTCTATGTGGGCATGTTTCTTCAGGTTGAATAACACAGCAGAGGGATGTGAAGGAGCTGCAAGAAAAATTTGCCAACACGTTTGTGTTGACGTTATTACTGTGGCATGAATCTTTTGGCTAGAGGTGGCTGGAAACTGGACTGATACAGGGAAAGATATCCTGTGTGGAGACCTCTTAGAGTGAGACAGCAGTGTCTGCACTGGTGACTTCTTTTTCCTGTTGAGGAGACTTCATGTTCCCACCTGAACTATCAAGTACACACAGGAATTCCCCAGTGAAGAGATGGGTGTTGGAGCTGCAGCAAATCTGGCTTTGGCCAGCTGGTTTCTCGGGTGTCTTTGCACTGTATTAAGGACAGTGGTCAATGAGTGATTTTCTGCAGGGCCAGCATGCCTTCCACCAAGGGGGTGCTACATCTCAACATGTGTTTTCTGCTGCTAAAACGGATGATTTTTTTTTTTTGGTGTGTGGAGGCTGTTAAAAAAGGAGGATTGAAAATTGTCTCCATGTCTGCAGAGAAGGCAGTTACAAGAGAAACTCATGATGGCAGTGTGGAAGGACTTCAAAAGATAGACCAGGAATTCGGATGCTTATTAATAAAAGATTAAACAATATTATTTTAAAAAATAATAAAAGGATTGCTTTGCATCATTATACATTTAAAGGAAGTACAAAATCAGTTCATACATAATGTTGCACTTTAACCAAAAGATGGAATCCACAGTTCACTCTGTCTGGGGGAGGAAACAGGTCTTGCATAAATAAGTTACGCACTAGAGCTCAGTTTCCGCCTGGAAAGACGCAGCAAGGGTTTTTCCCCGTGAGTTAAATGCTTGTTGCTTATCCTATTGCTCCTCCCAGTGAGGCTTTTTGCCTGCTGTGTCACTGTGTGTTCCTGCTCCCGTCACTGTCCTGGTGCTCCCCGCCTGGAGAAGCTGTTTTGCTGGCCTCGTTGTCGGTGTTGTTGTTGAGGATGTCGTCGCAGTCCATCTGTGCCATCAGGTTGAAGCGCTCGGCCACGCAGTGGGCGGTGAGGCGAGCCTCGGGGTCGTGGTCCCAGCACTCCGTGATGGTGTCGCACAGAAAACGCATTCCCTGCAGTCAGAAGAGCTGAAATTAAGATCTGAAGGCGGGAGGAACTGGGCTAGAAGCTGACCTAATGCAGTCACAGTCATTTAACATACTTCTGACAGCTACCTGCAGAAGCATGGTGGGGTTCGCCAAACTTAAACACAGGAGGAAACAGCCCTGGTAAGTTGTGGCAAGTGCCAGTGCTTGCATCATTGCCAACACTGCCTGTGTGAGAGCAGCAGCCTCTGCTCACCTGGGGTGTGGTCCCAGGCATTTTCCACACTCCCTGGAAATCCTGCCTGGAAGTTGTGTTTTGTTGACAGGGGCCATAAGGAAATTGGGCCTCCTTACCTGTTCAGATCAAAATCACAGGGAGAGTAGAGGTGCACATGATGACCTGCAGGCTGACAGCTGAGCCTGGGTCTCTGGGTTTCAAGCCTGTGCCCTGGCTGTAAACTTGGATGGAGGAGAGAGGAGAGGGAGGGCTCAAAATCAGCTTTGGAATTAAACTTCTTATACCTGGCTACTTTTAGCATCTTTTTGAAAGGGTGCAGTATGCCAGATATTCACAGAAGTGTGCAGCTGAACTCTCCTCGCCACAAAATAGTGTCTTGGTTTAGGTGGGGTTGGGTACTTCTCAGTGTGCTCCAGAGCACATTCAGCTCCTCTCAGTTGCAGTGGTTACATCTCCCAGTTATACTTTTTTATCAATTTGTGTAGTGCTCTGGAAGGAGTCTTATTGTTTTGGGCTCAGAAACAACATGGCAGTGTTCAGCTGGTATTTTTCCTCACTCTCAAGCTAGTGACAGCTAGCACCAGAAGCTTTGTTGAACCCTCCATTGCCTATATAACTCCTGTCATGTGTATTGCTTTTTGCATCATTGTCAACCAAGGTTGCAACACTGTGGAAAAATCATTATTCTAAATAAAGCTTCATGCTTTTTCAGTGGGTTTTGTGTCTTCCTTAATTTGCAGTGAAGAGAACCAAAAAGTCTCACGTGGACCAACACAAGAGGAAGATGCAAGTCCTGCAGAGGTGTGTCATCTGTCCCTCTGCACCTTGCTCTGAACCTGCCACTATCCACAATGGACATAGATTAGAGAGAACAGGATTGTGCAGTAAAACTGACAGATGGTGTGTTCCAGTTCCTCTTACATCACTCATTTATTAGCTTAGTTGAAGGGATTTGAGGATAATTGATTAACATGCAAAAACGAGCTAGCTTAGCCAAAGCTTTTCAAATAAGCCTTTTCCCAAACAGAACATGGCACTGTCAGATGGTTTAGTCATTGCATTTTCTGTGCTCATTCTGCCCTGAAACCATGACATTTATTTGCAGTTCACCTTGTAAGTAGTGGTGATGCCCTTTTGACTGGTACAGCTGGAACATCTTGTTATGCTTACGAAGTGGACTTAGTTAAGGGTTTTATATTTGCTATCTCAGATTTCCAACGCATGCTGACTTTTTCAAGTGTATTTTTAGTGGCGGTGTTGGCTTAAGCTCCCACTGGAGCACCAGTCCTACTGTTGTGCCAGGACAACAGTCTGTTCAACTGCTTTGTGAACCAGATCTGGGAGTTTACCTGGACTTAATAACTAATCATTTGTGTGTGTGTGTGCAATGTGTTGGGGTGTGAAGCAAGGTAGGGGCATGGGCTGAAGGTGTTCGTAAGTTATCTGGGAAAGTTTGGGGATACGTCAGCTGAGGGAACTGGGGTTGCTTAGCCTAGAGAACAGGAGGCTCAGAGGAGACCTTATTGCTGTTTACAACTACCTGAAGGGAGGTTGTAGCCAGGTGGGGGTTGGCCATGGTTTAGTTGATAAGATGGTATTGGGTGATAGGTTGGACTTGATGATCTCGAAGGTCTTTTCCAACCTGGTCTATTCTACTTCTATACTTCTATTCTACTTCTATTCTACTTCTATTCTACTTCTATTCTACTTCTATTCTACTTCTATTCTACTTCTATTCTACTTCTATTCTACTTCTATTCTACTTCTATTCTACTTCTTATTCTACTTCTTATTCTTACTCTATTCTACTCTTTAACTCTATGTGCAGCTCTATGATGGGACATTTAGTCCTTAGCCTGTAACACTTTCAAACAGCTGCCCTGGTGCTGCTGACAGGCAGCACGCTGGGTGAGTTAGCTCTGCCAGGGAAAATAATGCTGATGCTTGCTGGAAGTCTTAAACCATGGCCAACAATGTAGGTCCTCACTTGACTGAGGGCAATCCTGATGGATGAAATGTGCAAGAAGCACTTGAAGTTCTGCATCAAACTTAGTTTTGTTGGTGGAAACATTGGTGGGTACTTCCCATTCAGGTGAGCATTTGTCACCCTGTCTTGGTATTGCCTGCTGCTTCCTCCTGCAGGAAGCCATCGACCCCCGAAGTGGCACAAAACGGTGGCTTTCTGCTGCTTCCCAGCAGATGGTGCTGCCCTATGCCTCATCCTGGAGAGACTGGTTGCAAAACGCCCAGAAGATCGTGTGATGCCAGGCTTGTAAGGTCTTGTTTATTAGCTCTGCTAAGATGAGTTGGAAGGCAAGCTTTTAGGAGCACAACGTGGCTTTTCTGTTCCTCTTCCCCAATGGACATCAGGTGGTGTAATAAAAGTTACTGCCTTATAAGCCTTGCTCTGTTTACGTGCTGGACCAGCCCAACTACAGCAACGTTATTTCTCAGAGGTGATTGCCATCAGCCTCTTTTCAGCTCAGAAAACAGCAGTTATGGTCAGGCTCTATCAGAGTGTGATTTTTGACAGCTCAAGGCTCTGTGTATTTTCCCTGTGGTTTCAAAGTTTATCGGAGACCCTGGGAGGTGAATGTCTACTATGAATATTCAAAGGCTTCGAATGTGCAGCAGTGCAGATTGAAGTTCCTGTATTTGCCTTCATCAAGAAAAAAGGCTGAGTGAACTTCACAAATGGACTCACTGATGAAACTCACTTGTAGTCCAGCCGAAACCACACATTCATTTGATGCTGTTTGCAGCTTTGGTCAGTCTGGACAAACATGGTTTTGAGAGGAGATGTTGTAGGGAACACACAGCCTCCTAAGATCATGAAGTGATGCTTTTCCTTTGGAAAAGCCTAGCTTTGTGTGCCATCCAGGCCGAGCAGAAGCAGTAGCAGTGGTTTTGTGGGTGGATACACAAAACAATGCACTGAAGGCTGCAAGGCTGGGCTTGTCTTGCAGCTGAACTAAATTGTTGGTCAGCAGATGGTGTTTTTCTACAAGACATGTGAAATTTGGGAAGTACAAAAGTCAGGCAAGGTTTGAAAATCACAGTCAGCTTGAATATTATCCCTTTTGTCCTCAAGGTATGGAAGAAAGTACTGGACTTGGGAAAGAGGACCCTGTCAGGGCCAGGAGGTAGCCATGCTTCTGGAGCTGGTTGGTTTGGGTGCATTTGTGGGTGGTTTTAACAGAGCACCTCTCATCATTGTCAAAGTGTTCATATTCTAGTGCTCTTGGTTATGTTTTCTGTGGTGAAACTCTTTGCTTGCAGGCCTTCTGAGCTGAAGGATGGTGAAAGACTTCCACTTTGCAAGACCTGACCCTAGCAGATTCCCTGCTTTCAGCTTCACCTGTATCTCCCACTTTCACTTGAGGGAGAGGCTTCCTGGTTTGCTTTTCCCTTGTAGGAGTGAAAGTCGTCTATGCCAAGTCATGACCTCTCATGCTAGAGGTAATTTTGAGTTTGAAACCTCCACAACCAGCAGGCAGATGGCTGGATGCACTTTCCTGCCCTCTCTCCATACTGTGAGGTGGCTGTGTGCAAGGGACTGCATGTTTTCTGAGCCAGAGCTTTCTAGTTACGATGGCTAGGAGACAAGTGGGGTGAACTCAAATGGTTTCCTCTTTCATCAGAAGAGCCTGCAATGAAGTGCTCCATTGTTCTGTTATCCTTAAGATAACTGAATGGCACCACTTAGGATCAGGAAGCATCATGAATACCAACTACTGATGGATAAATTTTGCTGTACCCCTGGTTGGTGGCTTTTAGATATCAGGGAAATGGGGCTTGTAGGGCTCTTGTGTGGTTTTAGCCAGCCAAAATGGAGCTAGAAGTAGGGCCCAGGAGTTCTGTCTACTTTTGCTTTGATTACAACTCTTAACTAATTTTCAGGCTGGTGTAATAAGGTGGGTTGCTCTTTCCTGAACCAGATACTTCCTGACTTACCTGATGCACCAACCAGCTGCTCGGGATCTCAGGTCGTCCTCTGCCATGCAGTACAATATCCCTCATGGTGTCCACACAGGGCTGCTCCTGGACTTTTGACCCAAAAGGCAGCTCATAATTCTTTACCTCTGCAAGGGAGCAACAGCAGCATTACAGGATGTTTTTAATGCATTCAGTTAATAGCTTTGCTGTAGTCCACCAGATGAGAATACACTTGTCTTTATCAGTCTGCAAAAATAAATGGATCTGGAAGCAACTTAGAATTTGAACCTAGAAATGTAGTGCTGGGGTTTCACGTGGAGGCTGCTTTCAGAGTTGGGACTGGGGAACCACCTTCCTGAACCCAAGAGCTGCACTAAAAGGACATGGTCTATCTTTGGTTGATACATTTTGAACAGGTAAAATCTGTTGCACTGATGAAACATGGGAGAGGTGACTGTGGTACCAGCAACCACATTCCTGCTGCAGGCATGGGTGAGGAAATGGCCCTTATAGAAGAGCAACCTAGTATTGTGGGAGACCAAGGAGACACTCCCTGTTGCAGAGGTGAGAGGCCTACTGGTTTCTGCCAGCTCCTGCCTGGATACGAATGCAGGTGAAATACAAATGGTGAGGGATGTCCTGGGATGCCAGCTTGGGAACAACGGATGGATGGGACATCTGTGCCAGGTAAGGGTCTCTCACTGTGAAGTGTGGGGCATTGCAGAGCAGTTGAGGAAGCTTTCTTGCCAAGGGTTGGAGCTTTTTGCATCCCTGTGGGCTTGTATTGCAAGTAGGTGGGATAGGGAGGAAACTGGAGAGAGCTAAAAAGAGAAGAGTGGAGCAGGCAAGAAGGGCAGGCAGGGGCCAACAGTGGGGCAGTTAATTAAATGTTTTGCTGCACACGATTTCAAATGCCAGGATGTGGCTCGGGGAAGTGAGGGGGGATATGGCTGTCGGGGGCTGGAGTTTGCGAGTCCCCTTTGCAACATAAATGCTGGTGTTGCCTGACAAAAAAAAAAGTGCTTGTGGCTGGGGATGGGGAGGCAGCTTTGGCTCTTCCTGCTTGGTTTGCTTTGAATGGCCTATGCTGACTCAGATGTGACTTGGCGGCTGGCTGGCTTTGAGTCGGGGCTGGACCAGATGACCCCCCAGGGGCCCTGTCCTGCTCTTTGGCCACTCAGCCCAGCCTCCTTGAGTCACTGCTCATAGGGCAGGCAGTCATGGGGGAGAATCAGCTCTTTGCAGCCCTGCAGAGACTCAAACCACTTCAAATCAGGTTCCATGCCACCTCCAGAGACATGAGGCGAGCCATGTCCTATACAGAGAGGAAGAGAGCAAAAAGGCACATAGCAACCCCCGCGTGATGCTCCTACCTCCTACCACTTCACATCTGGAAGCCATTTCCCACAAAACAAGGGCCATGGAGTAGACATCCATCTGCTTGAAAGATTCCAGGTCTTCCAGGTTCACTCTGGACTCAAGGACCTCTGGGGCCATATACCTGGCAGTGCCCACCTGCCCAAGAAGAGGAGAGAGGCATTAGCATTTCTAGATGAGGACTTTGACAGCAAGGCAGCTAGAGACAGTTTGCAAAGCACCCTCTCCAGAGAGGGCTGGCAGGTGGTACTTGCCTGCCCGCTGTTGGCAAAGTCGTCGACGGTGAGGGCAGGGTCGAGGCGTATGGCAATGCCGAAGTCGCAGAGCACGCACTCCTGCTCGCTCTTCACCAGCACGTTGGTGCTCTTGATGTCCCGGTGGGCGATGGGGATCTTGGGCCTGCCGCAGGCGGTGTAGTCGCTGTGCAGGTGGGCCACGCCGCTCACCAGCGAGCCTGCCATCTTCTGCAGCTCCATCCAGCTCAGGACGTGGCGGGAGAGGTAGTCCTTGAGGTTGCCTCGGCTGTGGTAGGCGGTGATGAGCCAGTACTCCCGACGGGGCCCCGAGCCGCGGTCCTCTGCAGTGAGGAACCGCAGGACGCTGTCGTGCTTGAGGCTGGCGTCTGTGAAGATCTGGCTCTCGTTCTTCCAGGAGGAGTACTCCTCGCAGGGGAAGATCTTAACGGCCACCGTCTCGTACTGCCCCGAGCGGCTGTGGCTCAGCTTGGCCCTCCACACCTCTGCGAACTGCCCTTTGCCTACCATCTCGTCCAGCTCGATGGGGAGCAGCTCAGCAGGGCGGCTGCCACTGCCGGTGGGGCTGGCGCTGGTCGTGCTCTCATCCATCAGCACGGACATCTTCTCCTCCCGCTCAGCAGCGCGCCCTGTCTCTGACAGCGCCGGCGGCTGTCCCGGCTTCCCACCCCACGCCTTGGCTCTCTTGCACCGCTTCTGCGTGCGGCAGAGGTAAAATATCACCGTGATCATCACCGCCACCAGCAGCGGGGGCAGCAGGCTGATGGCGGCCACCGGGATCACCTCTTTGCTCTGCAGCATGGAGTAGCCTGCAGGGGGGAAAGGAAAGGCCAGGGTCTACCACAGCTCATTTCATCAGGTGTGGAGGAAGAGGAAAATTTGCGGAGCCTCTAATGAAGCACAGCCCTTTGCAGGGCTGCACTGCACCATGCGCTCAAGCCCATCCCGGTAAAGAGCACAGATGCAGGCCGTTGTTAAGGGGGTTTCTACTTAGAAGTTTAGCTCTGTTTATCAGGTGAGGCTTGGGGAGGCTGGCTGGCATTGCTTGGGCTGAGCCTTGTAGCACCTGAGACCCTGATGCTGCCACCAAGAAAGCTTGTCTGCCCTCTGGCTCATGGCAAGGGGAGCCAGGGAGGGATGAGCAAATCTAAAGGGGGTTGAGGCTGGAGCTTTGCTGGATCCCTGTGGTGCAGCAAGAGCTAGGAGGGATGCTGGTGGGGTGCGCAGCATGCAGGACCACCAGCCCAGGGGAGTGCTGGAATGCTTTGCATAATAATTAGCGTAAAGGAGAGCATTGTTCTAGCCATGTCTAACAGTGTTGGCATCTCCTTACTCTACACCTTACAACACCAACCCCTATCAACCAAACAGGTGTTGCTGTCTACAACTACCTGAAGGGAGTTTGTAGCCAGGTGGGGGTTGGTCTCTTCTCTCAGGCAACCAGCACCAGAACAAGAGGACACAGTCTCAAGCTGCACCAGGGGAAGTTTAGGCTCGAGGTGAGGAGAAGTTCTTCACAGAGAGAATTGTTAGCCATTGGAATGAGCTGCCCAGGGAGGTGGTGGAGTCACCATCATTGGAGGTGTTCAAGAGGGGATTGGATGTGGTATTTGGTGCCATGGTTTAGTAGTCATGAGGTCTTGGGTGACAGGTTGGACTTGATGATCTTTGAGGTCTCTTCCAACCTTATTGATTCTATGATTCTATACTCGTGTTTTATTTCTTATAAACCCCTGTCAGCCTTCCTGGGGGAGGAGGTAGGGGGTGGAGAGATGCACACAAAAAGCCCTAACCCTCACACAACATATAATTGTCTTCTCCTTTGATGTTCACAATTCCTGGAATAAACATGCTGACTTCAGTAGAGATATTCAAGTAAAATCTTACTCAGAGGTTTTTCTGCCAAGTACAATAACCCAAGGGAAGAGGGATAAGAATCATTCCATAAGCAAAACTCTGGCTGCTTGACCTCAGTGTGTGCAGATCATAATTCAGGCTCTGGAAAAACAGAGTGTTTGGCTGTTTTCCTTGGCAAATTTCAAAAAAATGTGTTGCAGCTAATTTCTGCGAGGCTGTGAAAGCCTTTCTAAAATAGGCATCGGGTTCAAACCGCAAGATCAACCTAAACCGATATAAATCAATAACTAGCTTAGGGATATGTTTGTTTTGGAAAGCATGAGGCCTGGATATCACCTACTGCTTTAATGGATTTACCCGATGCTCCAGAGCCCATCTCTGAAACCCCAAAGAAAGAGGAGATGTTTGTGAGGGAGTTGCGTGCGGGAGTCCTGAAAGAGCAAAGTTAACTGCAGCAAATTCCTTCATGAGAATGCCCCTTCTGGTGCAAACCCTTTGATATGGAGGAGTTCCAGCACGCTTAGACCCCGTTTGTGGAGAGCAAATGTAGATGTTCCAGTGATAACCGTGGGTCTGTAACCTCACGCCTTGTCAAGCGTGGCTGTGTGGGGAGAAGATGGACCTCCAGGGCCAGGCTCACCTTTTTTATTCAGCAGGGGTAGAGAGCACTCTGCAAGCTCAACCTTACCCACTATTTTCCCAAGGCATCTCAACTGGTCTCCTACTCGCATGGCTTTAAGAAGCAATGTCTCTGAATGTTTGCTAGGGTGGTGTCTGAGCTCTGGGATTCCCTACAGCCCTGCTCTTAGGCTAGTGTCAGGCCAAACAGCCCAGACCTGAAAGCAGGGCTTCAGAAATCATAGAATCATAGAATTGTTAGAGTTGGAAGGGACCTCAAGGATCATCTAGTTCCAACCCTCCTGCCATGGGCAGGGACACCTCACACTAGATCAGGTTGCTCAGAGCCACATCCAGCCTGGCCTTAAAAACCTGCAGGGATGGGCTTTCTACCACCTCCCTGGGGAACCTGTTCCAGTGTCTCACCACCCTCATGGGGAAGAACTTCTTCCCAACATCCAATCTGAATCTACCCATTTCTATTTTTGTTCCATTCCCCCTAGTCCTATCATTACCTGACACCCTAAAAAGTCCCTCCCCAGCTTTCTTGTAGGCCCCTTTAAGTTACTGGAAGGCCACAATAAGGTCTCCTCGGAGCCTTCTCTTCTCCAGACTGAATAGCCCCAACTCTTTCAGTCTGTCTTCATAGGAGAGGTGCTCCAGACCTCTGACCATCCTTGTGGAAACTGAAAAAAAACCAAAATCCCAACCCCCAATAAACCCCCCAAAATCAACCCCCAAGCCTGCCTGCTTCAGCCACCAGAGAAGTTCTGGTCTGTATTAGACATTTCTTTGCTCAGCAGTGGTCTATACCATTGAAGATGACTCTAAGATAATATTTAAAATGCAAATGATCCCTTAAAGCAGAAGAAAAGGATGTAAACAATGGCTTCTCTGAGTCTGGGGCTTGCCAAGCTGACTCCACAAACCAAACCAAGAGGAGATAACTATTTAAGGCCAGCACTGCTTTCACTCTGAGTTTCAGCACGTTACATGGCAGCTGGCAGGAGGAGGGTGTTGCTGGAAGCCTTCGGTGAGGGTGGCATTTCCAATGAGGCAGTTGTCATTTTTGTGTGAAATTACATATCCCAGCATCAGCTTTGGGGTTTGAGTATCTCTCCCTGGAAGTGTGTGTACCTGTTATGTTTGGCTTGGGAAGCAGCAAAGAGCTGCCAAATTTAGCATGGCGTGCCTTCGTTGAAAGTGGCCTGTTTGTTCTGAGATTTGCATTTTATGTGGATTTTTCTTTCCTCCTTGTGTTGCAGCACAGGAACTCTACCACTGACTTTCAGGTTGTGCTTAGGCTGATTTTCAGCATCTCCTCGCTCTGTAATTATGGAAAGTTGGAGGGGTTTCACTTTGCTTTTGTTACAGATCAGATTCCCGACTGTCACTTGGATAAACCTGGTCCATTTGGAGTTGGGGAGGTTTGGACAAAGCCCCAGAAGATTGGGATGTAGCTGGAAACGTTTCCAAAGTATATGACCCTCCCAAGGTACAGAAACTAGCTGCCTCTTAATTTTCCCTCCTGTGGATTTACAGCTCCTGTTGGATCTCCAGCCTTCAACAGAAGCACCTACGGGCTTGCCAAGCCATGCTCACATATATGTACAACAATGGGGCAGCTCTGGCCATCCCTGCTCAAGAGAAATGCTGCTGGAGAAATCCCTGGGAGAGCAACCAGGAAGGTACTGCCATGTTCCAAGCCCCATACTCCAGCAGCACCACCGTTCTGGGTTGCAGCAGTGGTGGATGCCAGCAGATCCTGTGAGTGTGCTGAGGCAGGATTTGCTCCAGCATGATTATTTTAAAGCTTTCAGACTCTTGCTAGGTGACAGCAGCTTTTGGGTTCCCCAGTTGATTTGCCCTGTGCTGAAGGGTGCAACATACTGAGAGATATGGTGGATTTTCCATCACCTGATGTTTCCAGACCTGGGCTGGAGGCATTGCTGGGAGGGGTGGTTTAGCAACGGACAAAATACTGGGCTCAGTAATGGGGCACAAATTTTGCCGAGCTTTTATGTAGGGAGGGCAAAGAAGCTGAAAGAGCTCCTTGTGGCATTGCATCTCCTGCTCCACAGCTGCAGGCATTGCTGGGAGGGGTGGTTTAGCAGCAGACAAAACACTGGTCTCAGTAATGGCGTACACACTTTACCTAGCTTTTTTGTAAGGAGGGCAAAGAAGCTGAAAGAGCTCCTTCTGGCATGGCATCTCCTGCTCTGTCGGAAACAGAAGTTATTTGTCGTTACCATTGGGTGCTCTCCCTGCCACAAACCACATTTAGCAAGGCACTCACCATTGGTGTGGTTTTCAAAGATCAGTTTGTCGTTGCACTCCTGCTCGTCCACGCAGCCGCAGATGTAGATGATGGCGTCCTCGCTGGGCTGGTGGCTCATGATGCAGCGCGAGGTGTTGTAGTTGGGGACCATGAGGTTTTCGATGGGGCGATGAGGGTTGTGGCAGAGAGTGCTGATCCTGATGCTTTCGTTGTCCTGCCTCCTGAGCATGCCAAATGAAGGGGAAAAGTGTTAGCCTAGCGGCTCGGCCTTTGCGCCACCCGCGTGTCCTCTTAAACCTGGTTTGAAGATCACGTGTTTTAAGCTGTGGAAGGAGTGACTTGATTGCAGTATAATTCTGATTAAGTGTGCTTTGGGAAGGCTTTTTTGAAGCCCTTTGTGTCATCCAAATGGTGAGAAAAGAGATATTTAGCACGTGCCAATAGCCAGAGACTCCAATTGGTTCCAGTAGGTCATTCATAAAATCTCACCTTTAATCAGGTAGTGCCAACCCTGGGGCTGAGTGCCCTGAATGGGTTTGGGGGCAAAATTCCTCTCTTATTAACACCAGCTGCCCCATCCTTGGAAGTGTTCCAAGACCAGGTTATATGGAGCTTTGTGCAACCTGATCTAATGGAAGGTCATCCTGCCCATGGCAGAGGGCTTGCAACTAGAAGCTATTTAAGGTCCCTTCCAACCCAACCCATTCTATGATACAGTTCTATGCTCAGCAGCTAGGTTAGGTCCTTCTCACATTTCACATTTTTTGCTCAGCAGCACCTAGATTTGGCTTCTGTTAAAGCCATGGAAAAGTGTCACATGTAGAGCAAAAGGATGGGTTTGACTCTGGTTGCCATCTGGCCCTTCAATCACAGGGTGCTCGTTTTGCTGGAAAAACTCTGCTCTGCCAATGGGTTCAAGCAGCATTGCCTCAGCATGAAAGGGCTTGGCTGGAAGGTCCAGCACAGCCACATTGTGGTGTGTGAGAGCTCCCTTCTTTTGGTGCATGGAAGAATCATTCTTGTTGGGTGCATGGTTTCATCTCCATTCACTGTGTGGGAGAGAGGTTTGAGAAGGAAATTGTGGGTGTCCTTAAAAAATGAGGTGCACAGGTGGATTCAGGAATGGCCAAGAATGAACTGGGTTATGTCCCTTCGTGGGGCAGATGATGATAGATGAAAGGAGTTGGAACTTGGGATGGGATTAGGAGGCAGCTGTTGGTGTTGCAAGGAAGCCTCTTGTGTTCAGACAGCTGCAGCAGAGCTAATGGTGGCTGCTGGCATAGCACATGAGACATGCCAGGCAGCTGAGGGTCAGACAGCCCCTGCCTTGTCAATTCCACTAGAAAAATGCAACCCAGGCTGCGGCCCTTCTACAGAGATGATCAATGCCTGCCTTGTAGAGCCAGTGGCTAATTAAGATCTAATTAAGACCTAAGAGCAAAGCATCATCATTTGACCCTTGTTTCTGGAGCCTACTCTAGAGGAAGCAAGATAAGCTGGCACTGGTTGCATTTGCAGAGCAGCCCTGGGGTGAGGATGAGTGACAGGGAATGACCAGCCCCGCACAGGCTATGGCTGGTGAGCATTGCAACTACTCCCAGGGATGTTCAAAACAAATTACAGCCATTACTTACTATTCCAGGGACAGCCTCTGCTTGCTTCCTGACCTACTGGAGCAAAATGGGAGGATGAAGGTATGGAGAGGTTTCATGATTCCTTTGAGATCAGCTGGGAAGTCACATGTAAAAGTGGGGGGAACAACACAAAATTTAATCCTCTCCCTGGTAAAATCCCCTGGTTTAAGTCCCCTCTGTATTTTCTTGGAGCTGCCAGGTAACTTGCCAGAGGAGCTTCCAGCTGAAGAGTCCTAGCAGGGTGTGATCCCTCAGCTCTGTGGGCTGCCCAGGCTGGATGTGCTGGAGAATGTGAGTATGTTGCTCATGGGTGTGAGGCTAAAGCTGCTGCTGTGACTGTGATACCCACACAGGACAAGTTCAGATTATTCACTCTGCAAGTGAGCAATAGGCAGGGAGGCTGGCTTGGAGACAAGCCCTGCCTGCAGAGATCTTAGTCTCAGGATGCATCTTAAGATGGTGTGGGAGATGCTGGCAGGAGGCTAGTTATTTGTGACCCTATCCAGTACACAATGAAAGGTGCAGCCCCACCCTGTGCCATGGGATTGCCTTCCTGGTGTGGAGATTCATGCTGCAGGGGTCTCAGGGGTCTTGCTTTTTCCTGTACACGTAGGTTGGCAATTGGAAAGCCCAGCGAGGTGCTAGATTGTCTACCCAGAATGCAGGGTGCTTTCTCTATGTGTGTGTAGGGGAATTTGGGGTAGGGGGTGGATTTTGTTTGGGTTTCTTTTTGGGTTTGGGTGGGTTTTTTTAAGTCCATAATGCAACAATTACATTGAGGGAAACTCCTACTGCAAGCGGGCGTTACAGCATTCACGCTAATTAGCAGGTTGAGATAAAGCCTAGAGATAAGTGCTTGGCTGCCTTTCACTTTGGCAGCCAAATTAAAAGGGAGAGAGGAGGAAAATCACTCTGGGCAGACCCAAAATGGATGTGTTTTTAGTTTTGCTCATGGGGGCCAAAAAGCTGGAGGAGGCACTCTTCCGGGCTGAATGATGCGGCATATGCTTGGCCTGAACTGCAAGATGGTGTTTCCCTTACAGTCATCTCCCACAGAGGCAGGAATGGCTTTTTCCCAGGGGATGGGAAGAACTTGGGTTAAACCTCACTTTGCTAGCAGCTCAGATGGCCATGCACTGGCTGGGGGCAGACCAGTGTGTGAACTGCTGTTTCACCAGCCTGATGCAGGAGGGATGTTATGTTTTTTGGTGGGATTAGGGCTGCTGGGGTTGCCCTTGGATTTAGCATCTAAAGCCAGCATGGGTTTAGGAAGGGCAGGTCCTGCCTGACCAACCTGATCTCCTTCTATGATCAGGTGACCTGCCTGGTGGCAGGCTGTGGATGTAGTCTACCTGGACCTCAGCAAGGCCTTTGACACCGTCCCCCACAGCAAACTCCTGGCCAAGCTGTCAGCCCATGGCTTGGATGGGAGCACACTGAGATGGGTTAGGAACTGGCTGGAGGGCCGAGCCCAGAGAGTGGTGGTGAATGGTGCCACATCCAGCTGGCGGCCAGTCACCAGTGGTGTGCCCCAGGGATCAGTACTGGGCCCCATGCTCTTTAACATCTTTTGATGATCTGGATGAGGGCATTGAGTCCATCATCAGTAAATTTGCTGATGACACCAAGCTGGGGGCAGGAGTTGATCTGCTGGAGGGTAGAGAGGCTCTGCAGAGGGACCTCGACAGGCTGGACAGATGGGCAGAGTCCAACGGCATGAGATTTAACACATCCAAGTGCCGGGTTCTGCACATTGGCCACAGCAACCCCATGCAGAGCTACAGGCTGGGGTCAGAGTGGCTGGAGAGCAGTCAGGCTGAGAGGGACCTGGGGGTGCTGGTTGATGGTAGGCTGAACATGAGCCTGCAGTGTGCCCAGGCAGCCAGGAGGGCCAATGGCATCCTGGCCTGCATCAGGAACAGTGTGGCCAGCAGGAGCAGGGAGGTCATTCTGCCCCTGTACACTGCACTGGTTAGGCCACACCTTGAGTACTGTGTCCAGTTCTGGGCCCCTCAGTTTAGGAAGGAGGTTGACTTGCTGAGCGTGTCCAGAAAAGGGCAACAAGGTTGGTGAGGGGTTTGGAACATAAGCCCTACGAGGAGAGGCTGAGGGAGCTGGGGTTGCTTAGTCTGGAGAGGAGGAGACTCAGGTGTGACCTTATTGCTCTCTACAACTACCTGAAGGGAGGTTGTAGTCAGGCAGAGGTTGGTCTCTTCTCCCAGGCAACCAGTACCAGAACAAGAGGGCACAGTCTCAGGCTGCGTCAAGGGAGGTTTAGGCTGGAGGTTAGTAGGAAGTTTTACACAGAGAGAGTGAGTGCCCACTGGAATGGGCTGCCTGAGGAGGTGGTGGGGTCGCCGTCGCTGGGGATGTTCAGGGCGAGGCTTGACAGGATGCTTGGTTCCATGGTTTAGTTGATTAGGTAGTGTTGGATGATAGGTTGGACACGATGATCTCGAAGGTCTCTTCCAACCTGGTTTAGTCTATTCTATTCTATTCTATTCTATTCTATTCTATTCTATTCTATTCTATTCTATTCTATTCTAATGTCAGACGTTTATGGGAGTTTAGAGGTCCCACAGCAAACTTGCCACATTTTGTGTTGGGCACTTAAATGCTTCATTTATTTAGACACTAAACTGGTACTAATTATAGGGCAGACCAAATACTTTTTTAATTATTTTGTTTTTTAAACTGCAGTTTGTAGGTTTTATTCTTAAGTATATATTATATAGTTTTATTGTGATGGAATCAGAGGGAGAGGAAGGGAAAGTCCTGTATTATTTTAATGGGCAATAACTCCAGCACAGGGATGCATAGATGTTCATTTCCATGAGCTGCTGCTGCACAAACCCCCTTTCCCCCCCACATCCTCCCTTGATGAGGAAGTCTCAAACTGCATCAGTGGAAGTTTAGGCTTGAGGTGAGGAGAAAGTTCTTCACAGAGAGAGTTGTTAGCCATTGGAATGGGCTGCCCAGGGAGGTGCTGGAGTCACTGTCCCTGGAGGTGTTCAAGAGGGGCTTGGACGTGGCACTTGGTGCCATGGTTTGGTAGTCATGAGGTGTTGGGTGACAGGTTGGACTTGATGATCTTTGAGGTCTCTTCCAACCTTATTGATTCTATGATAACTGCTGCTTACCATATGGCCACACAGATCTCGTAGGGGTCCTCACAGTAGGAGTTGAGGTTGCAGTTGCTGTAGCACACCTTCTCCTCACAGGCTGGCGGTGTGGAGTCGCACCACTTGCACAGGTTGGTCTTTAGGTTGCGGCGAGCGCTGGCGCTGCAGGCTGCAAGGGCAGAGAAGCGGTGGAGGGTGAGTGTGGCCGTGCTAGCCCAGGCTGGGAAAAAGCAACCATTTTCAGTGATTTCAGCAACTGGTGGAGAAGGAACCTGAATTGACCCTGTTTCTCCTATGCATTTTCTTTATAGCTTTCATTTCATTGCTCAGTCAAATGTGCTTTAGACTGTGCCAAAGTCTAGAGGAGATGAAGGGATTCCAGTGGTGCAGAGGCAGGTCCCATCAGACAAGAAGCTGATAAGAATAGCCTTTTCCCTCTGTGTTTCCTGTACTGTTTAACATCACAGGGAAGTTTATTTCTTCATCTACAGCCTAAGCTCAAATTTGCATAACCCCTCATACAGAGGGTCTTAAAAAGGACATCTAGGGTCTCTACATGCCTGAGGACTTTTATTTTTCCCCTTCCTGGGGGCAGAGAGGTGCTGGGGAGGGATACACAGGCAGGCTGGGCCAGTCTCCCCCTCTCCTTCTGCCTCCTCATCCTCCCTCTGCTCATTCACTGAGCCCAAGTCAGGAAATGTGTTTGCCACCCACTCCCTGGGCATCTGTGGTTTTGGCAATAAACGATGGACTGAGACTTCCTGAGCTCTGGGGCAATAGGGGGTGCTTCCTCCAGGGCTCCACTACCCACTCTGCCCAGTATGAGGTGGTCTCCTGCCTTTCAAGCACTGGGTCTGGCTGCAGCAGCAGGAATATCCACTGCTCTGTGTGTATCTCACAGGCACAAAATTAGCTCTGGTTTTATACAAAGGCTGAATGAACTATGCTCGGTTAAGGGATAAATCCCAGCTAAAATTAAACTTCCTGTTTCAAGGCTTCTAAAGGGGTTTTTAAAAAACAAACAAACAAAAAACCCAACCCCAAAACCCCAAACAAAACACCCAAAAAAAGGGTTTGGGCCATCCATGCTTCCCCAAGCTATGCAGCAGTGCTGGGTGCTCCAGGGTCCCCCTGTGAGGAGGGAGGGAAGTGGTGCCTCAGTGCACTGCAAGAACCTCCACAGGGATTTGTCATCACCAGCCACTAGTCCCAACAGGAAACAAACTGCAAAATCCCAGGCTGTGACTTGTGAAGCCTCAGCCCCTCCAAGAAAGACCCTGCTGGTACAGGAGCACACCCACAGCCACCCCTGGGTCTGTGGGTAACCTGCAGGACCTTCTGCGTTCTTGGTGTTCGCATCAGCAATCTGCCCGTGGCCAATGACTGATCCTACAGTTCCTTTCCTTTTTAACATATATATTGTCCCAACAGTAAAAAGAGATGTTTTATTTCTCTGCTTCCCCAGTCCAGGGTGTGCAGCCTCCTCTGACAGCATCCTCCTTCCCTGGCTGGCTGAGACCCCCCTCCACGCAACAGCCGTGAAAGCTGCTGGAAGGCTCCACACAGAAAGGAACTATTTACAAGCTCCTCTGGCCTTGTACTTAGGGCCAAGGTTAACAGTGGAGGGAAACCTGGCTGCAGAAGAAATATTTGTTGCATCTGAAAGCTGGAAGGAGGAAATTTTGGTGCAAACAACCCATGTGAGGCTTACAATGCAGCTCAGCAGGGATCATGCCAAGCAAGGCAGTGGGGAAGCTGGGAGCCTGGGAGCATAGTGGGTGAGGATTGGCATCCCATCCTGTCCATGGGGATGCTCTGGCCTTGCTGAGGCACCCAGGGATTTTGTGGGTGACCTCAGCAGACCCAACCCCAAATCTGTCCAAGGGTTAGCTACCAAAATTGTGACTCCAGCTGGGATTTGAAGCACCTGAAGCAAGTGTGAGCCACCCTTGCCTTCCTGCCTCACTCTGCTCAGGTAAAACTTCTCCCTACAATGAGAGGTTTTGGCAGAAATTAAACCCAGCATTTGTGTAGGGCTCTCAATCTACAGCCACAGCCTTTGTGCTCTATAAGCTCCATTGGTATTATTAAGTGGGAATGGAAAATTGAAGGTAAATTAATTTCTGCCCCTAAACCCTACTCCTCCAGAGCTGTGCTCTGGTGGTGTGGTTGCTATATTTCTCCTTTCATCCTTTCAGCTCGACCCCCTTGTGCCCTGGCTTGTGCTGTGTTCACATCACGCTCCTGCAGTACCACTGGCTCAGCACCACCATCCCAGGGACCTTTGGGGGCCCTGTGGAGGAGAAGCAAACGGACAACTCCAGGCCGTAGACGCTGCTGATGCAGAAAAGCAATGAGGACTGCTGTTCATGTCTTTACACCCACCAGGTACATTGTTTGCTTATTTATATCAAGGGTTTGCTTGAGGTCTCAGAGCAAAAACGTCAGCCCCAGCAGTTTCAACAGTGGTGCGTGTGGTGGGGATCTTGACTTGGCAGCTGTTTGCACTGCAGAGCAGAGAAGCCAGCCCAGATGAAAGAGTTAAATATGGAAACAGGATCCAGAAATATAGTGGTAACTGGACAGAATTCTTTGGAGACAAATTGTTCTAAACTAGCTCAGGCTGCGAGTCTGTTATCTGCTCTACAAGAAAGGTCAGAGCAAGAGTATCTCTTCTTTTCTCCTCTCCTTCTCCCAGGAAGCTATAAAGAAGAGCACAAAGCCCACTGTGAGTTTTTCAGGACTTGGTGTCCTTGAACCATTAGCTTGTTAGGTACAGTGTAACTGCCACATCACTCATCTTGGCCCTGATTAGACCCAGATGAACACTTTCAATATTAATACTCGGATGATTTAATAAAGCTGCACGAGCAGTAAAAGTAACAATACACTTCCATAAAGGGGTTCCAGATGTTGCCAAGGCAAATGCTAAACATCAAAATACAAACTTCAAAAAAAAAAAAAAAAAAGAAGAAGAAAAAGGAAAAAAGAAAAAAAAAAAGAAAGAAAAAAGCTGGATAAGCAAAACTTGGAACAAACTATAAACTAATTAAATGTGGGCTGAGTTTTCCAAAAATAAATTGAAGCCATAAGGATGTGATGTGAGCCAATAAATAGTGCAGTTAGTCAAAGTTATTGTGGAACAACAGTTGGAAAGATGGTTTGAAGTCACCAATAGGTGGGCTCACAGTGAGCTTGGCTTCCTATCAATAGGCAGGCTTGTTCTCTTGTGCATGAGAGCGGGATCAAGTCTTCTGGTATCTGTAACTGAAGACCTCAGAGAGGTTACTGAGAGAATATGAGATGATTTTCAAATAGAGGAATAAAGGGGAAAAACTATGCCAGAATTTCCAGAGTCCCTCCTGCAAGAGCAGCAGGAGTGATACCACCACTCAAGGACACTGGGATATTTTTTCATGTGTTTTGAGGCAGCCCTCCAGCCTCTCACTGCCCACAGGGCATCCGCACTCTCTGCTTGGCCTCCTGCAAGGCCCAATGAAGCACCACTGCCGTAGTCAATAACGTGTTCTCTTCCTCCACAGAAAAGTTATCCAAAACATCTCTCCAAGAGCGTTTCATACCCCTTCACTGCAGCCACAGAAGCAGTCAGCTCCCAAGAGATGAGCTTTTTGCTCATTTGCCAGATGATCAGCTGCCAACGGTGACCACAGTTGTAAGAACCCAGCAGGATAAAAATGGCTTTCATTAGCTCATCTCTGCCAATGCAGCTCCAGGAGAGCAGGTGGGTCATGCACCACCTAACTTTGGCCTGCAGCTTTCTGCTTGCTGCAGTCCCCAGAGAGGGTTGCCCAGTAAGGAGCAAGCCTGGGGTGTATGGAGCTGGAGGCATGATGCATTCATCACAGGGAAGGAGAAGACACTTTGCAGCTGAAGTGATGACCTGTGCAGGCAATTGCTTTTTTCCCCTGTGGGGCAGAATGAGCAGTTTGTGTCTTGGAATACTCTCTCTGACATGCTGTTTTGTGACAACTAAACACCAGATGCACTTAAGGAAAGGTGCTTGGTGTGAGATGCTAAGGCACTTGCAACTCCCCAGATCTCTCCATCCTGAGGTGGAAGGAGGACCAAGGCCACATAGCACCTCCATTATAGGACCTTCAGATTATGCTTCATCTTTTAGTAGCAAATTGCCCTTAAATGGCTTTGATATTTCAAGGATAGAGAAAAAATGAGTATTTTTCAGATCATAAATGCTCTGCAGTGGGGTCTATGTCCTCTTTTTTATGTATGCCTAACTACCATAGGAAGGGGCTGATGCTAACTCAGCAATTGCAGCAGGCTTCCTAGTTTGCCTTTAGAGCAGTGGCTCTGGGAGCTCACTGCATCATCCTTCCATGCAGGTCAGTCAGCCTGTAATCCCCAGGCTTTGCACTTGGAGAGACAAAGGCCTGAGAGATTAGCTGCCATGCCCTTCAGCTTGCTTTATTCAGCAGCACACTTAATGCAGGATTGGGGAGCATCTGCATCTCAATCCTTCAACCACATTGCTCCTGGAAACCCCCAGAAAGGTGCCCTAATGGATACCTGACCTGCGCTGAGACCTGCTTTCCCACCTGGGTGAGCCTGGGCTCAGCAGTGAGTCCTTTGTCTACTGCCGAGTTCAGGATAAGGCTTTGCCTTGGGGGTTCATCCATGGCTAATGACATGACTACACAATAACAGAGCCTCTCATAAAATTATTATGAAAACAAACAAATTCCTTCCCTGTTATATACAGTACTTGGCTTTAAGATTAAAACAACAGCAGAGCTGATGGGCTCTGCTCTCTCATGCTGACCCACGTGAGAACACCAAGACCTTGATGTTCTCCATTGGCAGGTTACTTGTGAGCTGCCTCCATGAAGCAACCAGCAGTGCCACAGATGGGCTGTCAGGATAATCCCTGTGTTCTTGATTTCCAGGAGATACTATGCAGGGTCAGAAGTCCCCATTACCACTGTCCAGCATGGCCCATGTAATAGAGATCCCTGATTTCCCTCAGTTAGCTCCAGCTTGAGCTAGATCCATTCTATTGGAACATGCCTGGTCCTGCTGTGGCATTCTGCAATGCCGCAGGATCTCCCCAGAACTAGACCTCAAGGTGATGTATTTTTATTTTGGATGCAGTTCAGCTTCCTCCAGCACAGTTCTGTTCTCTAATGGTGGGATCTCATGCTACTTTCAGCTGTTGAATCAAAGACGTTTTTAGTATCAAGCTGCTCTTCTCCATCCATGTGTTTTACAAACACCATAGCTTTATCTTAGTAAGAGAGCTACAGCAGACCAAATGGAACCAAAAAATCTTATTATTCCATTTTTTGCCTCTGCAAGGCACAAGCCCCCAGCTCCCCCAGGAAACCCAGCAGGGCTTTGCCTGCATTCAGTTCAGAGCACCAGGCACTGCCTTCAGGTATGTGGTCCCACGTCACCTCGCATAATAAATACTGTACTTGGCAGAGTCCAGTATGGAGCAAGGAGCGAGCCAGTAACGCTTCCTGGTGAATAGAAAAAGACTGATTTTGATTGTGGTAGACAGCAGTGCTTCCCAGTGCCAGAAAGACGTGCAGTATGTATTTCTGGTTTGCTTGGACCTTCTTCAAACAGGCTGGTAACTGACTTATTCCACCACTTAGTTTTCCTTTGTGAAAATAGCCCTTTAAATTAAGTGTTTAGCAAATACTGCTTAGTCCTATTACAAAGTAAATTGGGGAAGGATTGTACCAGCAGACTTCTCCAATCTCTTTCAGATGCTTAAATTACAACATGATCTAACTTCACCCCGGGGAGACACGAGCTCTGCAGAAAATTGTCCGTCCTCCCGCTTTGGTAATCTCCGTCATTTCTCAGGTACCTTTTGCAAGTTGTCTGTTCCTCAGAGTCATGACTCTGCTTTTGGGGCATTGGGACATTTTGCACAAAGGTACCCCACCGTCATACAAAGCCAACACTGTCTGGCTGAGCTGGAGTGCCTGGGACCAGCGTGGCGATGCCTGATGCTTGGCTGGGAGGATTTGACTGCAGCAGTTTGCCTTTGATTTCAGTCAGCCAATGTCCATGCCTGCGAGTGAGGACAGGGGAAGCATCACCAACCCCACACTCTTCTGCCTGCCCTTGGAGCCATTTATTTCCTCCATCCACTACAAGAGCCCATTTTGATTATGCCCAAAGCACTGAAATCAGGGAACGCCACAGACCCTTCTCCTCCACCTGGAGCAGGATGCTTGTCCTCCAGGTTTCCTGCCCCAGATTTCACTTGCTGCCCCCCGAGAGCTGCTCCTGCTGGGGCAGCCAATGCTCCATCTCTCTGAATTCTTGTTTGAGTCCTGGAGGTGTAGGTGCCGGGGCAGGATCTGGCCAGTGCCCAGGGCCGGGGTGGGCTGGCAGGGAGCCGGCGTGCTGCCGCAGGACGGGCGGCTGGGCTGGTGGGGACGCCTGCAAGGGGAGGGCTGCACGGGCAATTATCTGCCATATTGTGCTCTCGCTTGTGTTTAAAAACAACAACAGCTCAACTGACTCATAGATCCTACGGCCTCTGAGTCACTTTTTATTTCTGGATTTCACTGCTCTGCCCTTTGCAATGAAAGGAGTTTCATAGGGGCGCACACTCACACTCACACACATCAAGTTCACATTTGTTTTCCCCCTATAAAAACAAAACGATTTCCATACCGTTAATGAAACAGAAATGATTTGACTACACGTACCCTGGCTTTTATTTTCCATTGTATAAACTCTGCAGATGAAATAATGATGGTTGTTAAGTAAGCCTCTCTTTTTTTATTTTTCTTTTTTTTTTTGCTCTTTCCTTTCCCTTTCCAGGCAGCCTCTTTTCGAAATAGCAATAGAGAGTCACTTACAGACTTGGCTTGTGCTGAGCCTGTAGTAATTAACCCCTTCATCCCTCGTTTTCCTCTGTCGGTATTTAACTGCAGCGTGGGTGAAGGCGGCAGCGGGTCTCCCCTGGGACTAGAAGCAAAGCACGGGAGCAGAGTAGGCAGGGACATGTGGGAAAGGAGGAGGAGAGCTGATCGTGCACAGCAGCGGATTGTGCTTGGGACGATGCACCCCTGGGCTGGAAAGCTTTCCTGGGAGAGCTGGCACTGCCACTGCAGAACCAGAAGTACCTGCTGGCTTCCTGCACACCCCGTCTTTTGGGGGTGCAAGTCAGCACCGCTGTTTCATGTTTATCCTGACAGCCCCATCCTGGGTCATATGCCTTCCTTCTCACTCCCCAGGGACCACCAGTGCTGACTTCTCAGCAAAAGATCTTCTCTCCTCCAGAATGCCACTGCAGAAATAACCTGCAGTAAACAATGTAATCACCAAATTTGCTCTTTCTGTTTACAGGGTCATTATGATTTTATTAAGCACTTGGAGGAACATTGATAGGATGAAGTAATACCTTGCATGAGCAGCAGCTACAGCTGGAGCTGGGTGCATGGGCATGTGCCTGCCTTGCCCTGCAGGACAGGGTGAGCTACCCTCTCTGCAGGAGAAGGGGTTCTGCTTTGCAACATCCCCTTCCCATCACACACCATCTGCCCAGGCTGTCTTCAAGGCTTCGGAGTATGCCACAAGCATTTTTTCCTGCCACAAGCATTTTTTCCTAATCACGTCTATCACGCAGCAGCACAACCCTGCATCCTCCCCCCTCCCCCCCCCCCCCCATCATCAGCTCAGATGTTTGGCCCTGGTGGGGTAGTGACATTGGCTGAGATCCTGTTACTCTTCCCAGGCTGGGTGATGTGTTTTACATTATTTCTCTTGGATTTATTAAGCATTATGTAACTGGCTAACCGATCCCGCACGCAACGCAACCGCGGCTGATTTCATGTCAGCGGAAAGTAAACAAACAAACAAACAAACAAAATGTTCTGAAGTGGCTGAACTGAAATTCATTTCCACATGCAAAGCAATTTCTGGAGGACCTACCCTCTCCCCACACAGCTACTTTGCATCCAAGCTCTCATGAAACCCATTAGAAAAGAGTTATCAAAAAAACCGCATGTTGTACCAGACAAGCAAATCCTCTCTCTTTTATTCCCTGCATGAAATTGTTTCAGATACAGTTGATTTAATTCTTTTTAAACCATCTTTATGGATTTCTCATGGCCCTTGAATTGTGTTATTCTTACATTTCTGTCTAGCTGGAGAACTCCTTCAAAGTTTAGCATGAAAATCAAAGCAAGAGCCAGCCCAGCGCTCTTCTTTCTGGTGCTATGGACAGCATCCTTCTGATTAATACCAGTTTGCACTGAGATGTTGAGCTGAGGAACATGGAACAGATAGAACACAGACTTAGTAGTGGTCCTGCACCATGTTGTTTGCTTCTTTCAGTGTATGGCAATACTATATTTCTGAAGCCTTCCCCAAAACATCAGTAAGTGGCAGAGGAACACCCGTTTACATGTGATTTGATTGGACGTGGCACTTGGTGCCATGGTTTAGTCATGAGGTCTGTGGTGACAGGTTGGACTTGATGATCTTTGAGGTCTCTTCCAACCTTGGTGATTCTGTGATTCTGCATTATTTTTCAGTGAGCCCCTAAGGCACCCAAGCACCTCCTTCACCTTAAGTCCAGGTTAAGCTGAACTGCTGAATTAGGCTCGGCTGGGCTGATGGATCAGGTAAGAGCTTTTGCCACTCACTGTGCTGCTGCAATTTGAAGAGAAAGATGGCATCTAAGCCATTGTCCCAGGGGCAGATGGGTTGCAAGGAGGCAGGGTCCCAGCCCTGAAGGCAATGCTGGTGGACAAGTGTACAGTTTCACGTGGGTGTCACCACTGCACCTAACCTTGTGGCAACTCACTAGATGAGCGAAGTTGTCCTAAAGCCAGGAGGAAGCCCACAAGTGGGGTTTGCCTGCCATTCAGGATGCTTCCCTGTTCCCTTGGGAGATGAGCAGGGACACTCCACATCTTTCCTGGAAAAGGTGGCTGAAAGGAGGGTTGAAGGTTAATGCAGGAGTCCCTTAAGTCAGCAACTTAACACAGGGTTTTTTAATCCCCTGAGTGCCAAGTATATGCTGGCTGTGGTGGCTTGCTGTGTAATTATGGCTGGTATCTCCAGAGTTGTTACCATGCCAGGCAAAAACTGCCCTGCCAGACAAAAGCAGTTGTGAGTTTGCCCAGTAATAACTGTACTTATCCCATTAGGTATTCAGCAGCTGCTGGTTAAGCACTGGCTTATGAAAGTCAAGCAGGTGCAGCTGTGACACAAGCCAAAGATTTCAGCCATCCTGTGCCTGAAGGTGCAGTAATTCCTTTCATTGCACCTATTGCCCCTATTCCTCTGTCTTTTCTTTTGCTGTCCCTCCCATCCATGCATGACACCGGAGAGAGCAAGCCAAGCCAACAGCACAGCCTGAACATCAAGTGTGGGGGCTCAGAGGGAAAAGACACCCACAACCAGCGGTCAGCCCAAGTCAAAACTGTACATACATCCATCCCTATCTGCTTATCTCCACCAGCATCACACCATGGCCACATCACCACAGCAACTTCCACCAGCCCAGGTGGTGTGTGAGGGGAATTGTGGCATTTCTCTTTGTTGGGTGGAAAGCAGAGCAATTTATTCAAGGCATAAGGAGAAGGCAAACTGCTGAAAACAATGATCATAGGCAATTTTAGCAAAATCTATGCTTATCTGGGGCTTTGCAGGGTAAGCAATGCATTAGCCATGATGTGGTGTGTGTAGGCTGTGGTAGAGTTTTCAGAGGGCTAAGCTAGTGTGTCCTCAATGGAAAGTGCCTTCTGATGATTAAAGATTCACTTGCCGTGTGTCCAGAGGGCTCTGACATTCCAGCCCTTCTGAGAGCATTTTGCAGTAAAAGCATTCTGACTAAATGCTGGTCTTACAAATGAGCCCACATCCCACACTGCCTGAGAGCTGTAGTGACAGCCTGGCCACCCATGGGTGCTTTGAGCTCATCTTGTCTCAAATTGCTGCAGAAATTGCTAAGGGTTTAGCAGCATTTGCAGGCTTGGGAGCTGAACAGCAGAAGGTTAAGAGTCAACCACTCCACAATGCTGTTGACATTGGTTAGGATGCTCTTATTTCTTTGGATCTACCAACAGTCTATCCTTTATCCTATTTAACTGCAGCTTTGGCATCTTATTCTCAGGAAGATGCAGCTGAGGCGAGTTCCCTTCTCTACAGCAGCAGTGAACCTAACAGCAAAAGCAAGTGAGCTGCAAGTGAGTTGTTGACATTGGTCTGTCTTAACTACTGCAATTCAAGTAAAACTACTGCACAGCAGGCCTTCTTTACCATTATCATCATTTTATACTCTGAAATGCAGGTATGTGTATATTTTTCAGGCTCAACAGGAATCCTGGATCTCCATGAATAGATGGAATTGAAATTTCAAGATATCATTCAAGTAGGTAAACACATCAGAAACATTATCTGGGTCACATTTGGGCAACAGGGCTTGCTCCATTTTAAGTGCAAATGGTTTGCTGATGATTTAGATGAACTTCCTGAGGGGTGTTTGAAATTCCTGGCACACGTTCGATTTACCATCTGCTAGAAGGACTGTGGTGAGCTCACAAAGAGACATCAAACTGAAGCTGCTCTTCATATCCAGGGTGGACTTTCCACCATTGTCTACTTTGTAATTTTTTGGGGGTGTTTGTATTATTTTGATTCCTGAGGAGAAGTGGAGCTTGCAAGGGACTGTACAACGAGCTGCCAGGGCAGAGAGGTTCTGTTAATTCTCTGTCAGTGTGCTGTCATCGAGTTGTTCCGGCACTGTCTGTTCCTTATGTCTGCTAAAGTTATTACATAGAGTCAAGTTTTGCCCTCATTTAGACTGGATTTAATGGTAATTAAATAATCTGCTGTCAGAGGGAACTTGAACTTGAGGCTAGCCTTTCTTGCTTCTCTTCAAGTGTCCCATATTTTGCACATAGATAGATGGTGTGTTCTTCTCTTTTATTTCTTTCTTGATCTCTTCTTTTAAGGAGCTTGTGTTGTGATCTACCAGAAAGTCTTGCCTAATCAGGTAGGATTTGACTTGAATACTTTCCATTTGTCTAAAGCAAAAGGAAGGTATGGAAGGAGGGAGGAGAGAGCAGGGTTTTGAAAAGGAATTGTTGCAGGGATGGAACAAGGATTGTTGTTGACAATACCTAAAGTGCTTTCCCTTCATGCCTGAAAGCAATGGGAACTTGTGTGTCACCTTTCAAGAGGTCTCTCTTGCACAAGAGGGTTCCTTCCGGTCCCAGTCCCAGGCAAAACTGCAGCACAGCTCCAGGGAGCCTCAGCAGCTGGCAGGGACAAGGTGCAGAGGACTAAATTGCTCCTCCATCATGGAGGAACAAAGAGGGGAATGTTCTCTGTTCACCATTTCCCACTCTGAGATCTCATCATTTTGCAGCAGCTGCCTCCTGAGCCACGGCCAGCCACAGAGGTATTAGCCCTGGCAAAGGGTGAAAGAAAAGCTTGGCAATTTGTGTCACTATTTTACAGACAGGTGAGCGTAGGGCAAATAGACAAAACCAGAGCAAATGTATCCTGAGGAGGTCTCACCCCTAAGCAAAGAGGCTCTGCCTCTGTTGGGAATGTCTGTGACCGTTTCTACCACCGAGTGCCTTTTGACATATTAAAGACATGGCAGGAACTGAGCTCCCAGGGGATGCATTGGTCTTATTTCTGTTGATGCTTGTACCCTGAGTCTATTTGAAGAAGGATGATTCATTCAGATGTTCATTGCTTATGGCTCTGAGTGCTGCTCTCCATTGTAAGAAAGGTCTTGTTTGCTATCATGAACTGGTTGGGGCTAATTTTGGGATAGATCTAGCGTGGAAAAAAAGCTGTACACAGCAAGACAAGACAGCAAGGCTGATTCAGTTTCTTCCATGCTGGATGCTGATGTTCAGAATCTCCCAGGCAGGAAGTTTTATCAAGCAACATCAGACAGATGGTACTCATCTTGCCCCAGCTGTGCTGACTGGGTGACCTGCTCTGTCAAACACTTCTCAGGGAATATGGGCATTCATTCTGCACAGATGGTGTTTTACTACATGATCCACCTGAAAACAGCAAAGAATCCTTTTAAAGAAACACCTATACCAGTATTAATTGTAAAGGCCCTTGAAGCGCCTGGAGTCATGGCACACCCAAGAACCGTTCCTTGGAAGAGATCTGAGTTCCTGATTTAGCAGGAAAAAGGAAGAAGAAATTATTCTCTGGATTTCCAGTGCCAGGCACAGTATCAAATCACACTGGCAGTATTGTCTTTCTGATGGGGTGTGCAGCGCCCCAAGGCAATGCAGGACACAGTCAAGCCTTCTGGTTTGGAATGGCTGAAGTGAGAAGGGACCAATATCAAAAGCTCAGGGTGTTGCATTGTTGATCTAAGGAAAAGGCCTCTCTTAGTGGTGCAGCAACCAGCAGACCAGGAGCTTTAGCAGATGTCTCTAGGCTTCCCAGAAGCAAAGACATAAGAAAAGTGTGTCATTCCCAGAGAAAGCATCTTTAACAGTGGTGTTGGGGAAAATGAAAAGATTGGGAGATGCTAAGATATTGGGGAAAGAAGATACCTTGCTAATAGCCAGATCACATCAGTTGGTGTCACTTCAGGTGACTGCTTCAGGGCTCAGCCCTACTTGAACTCCATACCAGGGCAGTAAGCCAGCCCTGTTGCTGACTGCCATGGTTGTGCCGGGTCCAGTTGTTACCACCAGCTCAACGCTGCTTTGCATGCAGGGCATGCGGTAAGGTGTGATAGTCCTGGAAGCACAGACTCTGCAGCTCCCAGACATGATCAGAAGACTTGCCATCATATGCTAAATGCGAGGACAATAGCTCTTTGCAGGCTGAACAAAGGCAGGCAAGTATTTCCTTCAGACACCATCAGGCTTCATCAGCACTGACTCTGGAGATAGAGTGGAAGCTGCTGGAGATGGCTTTCTTTGAATCTCTGCCTACCCAGAAGAGCTGGAATTTTGGACCTGGAGAAGAACAAATGGAACTAAGGGAACACCTCCATCCACAGGGTAACAAGGTGAAAGGTCTTGCTGCAGGCAGAGTATATCCAGTACAATGCTGCTTCACCACTTTCAGAATCATGGCCATGTTGTGGGTCAAACTGGAGTGCGGGACTCTGCACAGCAGTCCAGCAGCTGCCACTACCACAGCTGCTCATCAGCTCCCCATCACAGCTTGCTTCTACTGATAGCTCTAAATCACATATAGGAGATGCTGAATGTATCTTCTATTTTCCTTTCCCTCTCTTCTTTTTTCTTTATTTTTAGTTCAATTTTATGTTAATCTTGAATCCAGGTGTAAGTAATCCTGTCTAGTCAAGAGTAACACATGGGTTAAAGTATATCCTTGAAGCTCCTAGAATCCATGTAGGTGATAGCCCTCTGGCCAGTGCAGACTGACAGGCCACAGTGCCCAGCTGGAAACATTAATTGCCCCAATGCTGGGATGCATTTGCTGTAGTTTAAATCAGCTGTCATTTGTCAGGCTTATCATTGGGAAGCCAAACACTGCAGTGCAAGAGCTCCATGGAAGGGTAAGTCCTGGAGCAATCAGTGGGAGCATGGGCTGCAGAGGGGATTGCATGATAAGCAGGCTGCCCCTTCTTCTAGAAGCTTGACAGCTACCAGCAGCTGGCAGAAGAGCTTCAGTCCTACACAGGCTCTGAAAAAAATGATGAACTGACAAGCAAGAAATTTGTCTTTGGTGGACATTACAGATCCTTTCTGCAGGCAGGATCACAACGGTTGTCTCTGAATTCAGGGATGTACATGCAAGCAGGGCCAAGAGCGCCTTCAGACACCCCTTCATTTCCCCTTGAAGATCCCCAAGGAAACATTATCCCACAGTTGGGGTCCAGCATGGAGATAATGTAGCTGTAATCCACAGGTTTGATAAGGCAGGCAGCCATCAGTGGTGTTATCTCCCCTCCACACAGAGGCCCCCTTCCAGTGCGAGGCTTTCTCTTGGCACACAGAGCTAAACACTGGATGTGAAAAGAGCAAAGTGTGTGGGAGCTGCTGATTTTGTCTCCTTGGTGGGACTGTTTTTTTTTAATAAAAAGATCAGATGTTGTGCTTCCTTCAAAACATGACAATCTATGGGAGAGTTCATTAGTTTATGGCAAGCTGCAGCACGGTGGAGCCCGGCCGAAAGCAAATGTTATTGCAAAGAGTTATCACTGAGGGGAGAGGAAAATAACGTCCTGAGGAAATAAACTCGACAGAGCAAAACATGGAACAACATAAAGCTGTGGAGGACAGGCAGTGGAGCTGAATACTTTTTCAGAATAAAACACCCCAGTCACCTGTTTTTAATGCCAGTGTTTGCTTTCTGCATATTCAGTGAGTATGTGGGATACATCTGTTCAGGGCTCCATCTCTAATGGGAGCAACAAAGATCGTGATTGCAGCTGGCTGAACTTTTTTTACTACTAGTACACAAAAATGTCTTTGTGACCATCATGAAATAGTGACACCACCAGTAAAAATCAGTTTTGGGTTTGTTTGTTTTTTTTGTTGTTGTTGTTGGGGTTTGGTTTTGTTATGTTTTCCAAAATGCTGTATTTTAATTTCAAGTTCCATACGATTATATTTAAAAAAAGGATTTTCCTCCCGAAAGCCCCCCACTAAAACATGGCTTTAATGATGACCAACTCTCTGAGCAAAGTTGGAGATGCAAGGGGAGAGGAAATGCCTGCTTTCAGAAACCTGACACAGCTGTACACTGCCAGCTTTCTTAGCCTTCAATTAGTCTAACTTACACCAAGGGCTGAAATTGTAGTATCAGATTTGGAGAAGAGTGAATTCAAAATAATCCATCACTTTTCCTTCCTGAGGCTCATGCTACTTGCAACACTGCAGAGAACTCCAGTTTTGCATTGTCAGGATTTTTCTCATGTTTCTCCCCTTTATTTCCTAACTGGAGTATTTGTTGCAAATTTATCTTCCTTAGCCTTATGGCAGGATGCACGTTTCCCTTTCAGGCAGAGGGATGCTGCGCCTGCTGCCCACCCAGCTACCCACACCCAGTTAGCATGGGGACCTTGCTGCCTTTTGGTTTGTTTGGATAGTGATTATTTCTTCCTTGGTCTTTTGGCTGTTTTAAAACAACACCAAAGCAAAATATGGTGCTACTTGAGAAGGATTGTCATGAACAACCCTGAAGCCATGTGTCCCGTGGGGAGGGGGTCAGCACCAATCTCCATGTGTTGTGTAGGATGGGAGAAGAGGTCTGCTCTGCTGCTGCAGCTCAGACTTGGACTTGTAAAACCTCTTTCTGCAAATGGATGCATTTGCCTGTGAAACAGAGTGATTCTTCATCTTTTCCTTTCCTTGTCATCTCACCAGCACCAGTTTCACCTCATGTTCGTGAATGGTTTGTGTGTTGGGATTCAATCCCAACAGCTCCTCTGCTTGAGGAGCAGGCTGGCATTTTGGTGGCAGTATGACTCCTGCTTTTAGCTCTGGTGACCTTAGAAATAAGAATCTGTCTTCCTGAACAAGTGGCCTGAGGAGCCTGGGATAGGTCAAAGATTTCTTGAGCAGATCAAAAGCGAGTGATGTTTTTCTGACAACCCCAGAGCTCCCTGTCATGATTTATGAATTATATATGCTCTATATAGTTAGTTGAAGATGCTCACTGGGGAGATAGAGGCTGATTTGTGCAAGTAGGGAAGAGCATGTGGCTTCAGAGAGCCACCATCTACCAAGAGATACCACCTTGAACACTCTATCTGTAGAGACTTCACAGTCTCTTGAGGAACTGTCACAAAGGGAGCCCAGGAGACTCACAGCAAAAATTGTCAGGCTATTCTATGAATGCTATGAATTTTAGAAGGACAGCATTTTAATGAAGCAGCAAGTTATGGGGAAGCAGACCCAAATCCCAGGAGCTGGGAGCTTTGGACTCAGAGCAGCAAACCTGCAACTCTCCCTTGTTTCACAGATTCTCTTTCTCTTTCTTTGGAACTTCAGCATATCCCACGGGTTACAGCTCTCACTTGGTTAAGTGCTGCGTGTCCTGGCAGATTTCTCTTTTGGAGAATGGATGCCCAAAGGCACTCTGCTGGGATCCTGGGGATCTTCACGCCCTGAGAGCTGTCGTCACACTAGTGACACTTAGCTCATGTTCTTGAGGTTGTCTCAACAGCTCAGGGAGTTGCGTTGCTTCTCTCTTGTCTCCCCTCTGTGAGATGAGATTTTGCTCAGCATACTTCATGGCCTGACCCAAGCTATAATCCTGACAGAGCACAAGGGAGACTTTCCTGATTTTGATGTAAAACAGGGCAGGAAAACTCCTAATTATTAACTTGAAGACCAGAGTGTTTCCATGTGCACAATACAGTAATCCAAATATCAAGCCTGTAGCTTCTGGATGGATTGTAGACTGCCCAGCAGATAGTCCTGCAGTCTTGAAGGCTTTGAGCAACAAAAC
Organism: Dryobates pubescens; assembly: GCF_014839835.1. Lineage (NCBI taxonomy): Eukaryota > Metazoa > Chordata > Aves > Piciformes > Picidae > Dryobates > Dryobates pubescens. The sequence goes on along the minus strand of NC_071613.1, from coordinate 45,665,360 downwards.
CCCCACCACATCCTGAGCCTGAGTAATTACCTGCTGGAATAACTTCACTGTGTTGTGCTCTGTCACAAAAGCACTTAGTTTCAGTTTCCAGTGTGTAAAGTTTGGCTTTCTTCTGTCCTGTAGAAGAGGAAGCCCTCTGCAAGAACGCATCTCTCTGGGTCCTAGTTATAAATTATGACTAGCTCTTCTCCCAGCCTTCTCCTGGCCAAACTAAAGACACTGAAAGCCTTCACTCCTCCAGCAAAGACAAATTTTCCAAACCTGAATAATCTTTGTATGGGTTTTTTGGGTGGTTTTTTGTGTGTGTGGATTTGTTTTGGTTTGGTTTTGGGGTGTGTGTGTCCTGAGCTAGGTGAATCCAGAACTGTTTTGGTGTAAACTCTTAGGGAGGGTAGCAAAGTCTCTAAAGATGCTCAGCTGGAGTTATTCTGGGATAAAAAAAGATGCAATGTGGGCCATGCTCTCTAATGGCAAGCCTTAAATCTCTGTGCTAAGAGAAGTGACTTTGCTGCTGTCACCAACCTAGCACTGTCACTCCTTGACAAGAGGCTGGATGAGTAGTGGAAATGTGTATTTTCTGTCATTTTGAGGCACTTCCTGTTCCCTTCTCCTTTAATTTCAATGCAAAGTGGGCTCCCAGGGTACTTTAACTGTCTCAAAATGACTGGAGGGTAGATCTTAACATGATACACCAGGAAAATGGATGTACTCCCTGAAAACATAGATCATTGTTGAGCTGAATCAGAGAGAGCAAGCCCTGGCTTATTTTTCCTTTCCCCCCTCATACAGAGGCATATTTTGTCATCCTATCACTCATGTAACCTTTCGGCTGAACTTAGTAATCATGATATGTTTTGGTTTGGCTTCTTTCAGATTAAACCCCTGCCTTTCAGAAAAAGGAAACCATAAGTTAAATAACTCCAAAATTAGGTATTTCTGAAGGATAATTAGCGGTCGTCTTTCTTACCAAAACCAACCCAAGGCTGTGCTTTAAATAATACCTTGTAGTAATTTCTCCAGTTCTGCTCCAAATGTGATTAATTTAGCAGGATGTTATCGATACAGCATCCTCTATTTCAAGCCATCCTTCAGAATCTTATCTACAATAACAGATACTATTTGTCCCCACAACTTTTGGAAAAATCATCCAAGCTTTATATCCCCAATCCCCCCCATCTGTCTCTCTCTGCTTCAACTGTTGCACCACGTCTTGTGTTTGCCTACACCCAAATCATTGATCATGTCCTTTCATTCCCTGTTCCTGTAGATAGAGGGACCCATGTAAAGTGGATGCAGATACAGGTCCCTGCCCCCAGTTATTTCATTTGGATGCAAAACCACTGGAATTACAATCCTCCTGCTTCATCTCGCTGAGCAAAGGGCAATTTTAGTTGCACTGAAATGTCTATAGCGAGGGCAGCAGGTCTATGTTTGTAGAACAGCTCACTGTAAAAAGTGCCACTCTCCATGCAAATAGATAGATGTCTGCTATATAGGGATAGATGAGAGTATACACATGCACAGGCACTGAATATACAGAAAGACACACACACACATACTTAGGAGATGTGCATATAACACTCATTTATATACAAATCTCTTCCCTGTTATGAAACAATCATCAAGATATAAACAAGAGAAGTTAAACCACGGATGGGCATCTTTTCAAGAGCCTGGTGGAGGGTTTTATCTACAGTACTGAAGAAGTGCTATCAAAACCTAAACAGGGCACTTATTACAAAGAAATCTTTACGTAAGTGCTGGAAAGGTTTGCTGAATAACCAGATGTTGTTGCAAAGACACTTCTCCTCCCCCTCTCCCCACTTATTTCCTTCTTTCATAGTTCGATTAATTCTGAGCATTAACCAGGGCTGATAAAAGTTTTGAGCTGCAAACTTCACCACATCTGGACACTGTCGAGGCCAGATCGTTCAGTGGTGCACTTCAGTTGCTTTTAATCTCCCTCAATAAAATAAAAACTTCCAACAAGTAATGCTGACCTATATATATTTTTGCACTGTAAACACTGACATCTGCGAGCTGCTCCATGCAAGCACGCAGCGCTTTCCACCAAGGCAATCTCTCTCCCTTTGCAGTAAGAGAAATACACAGCTGATGCAGTCGTAGCAGCCTGTTCTACTAAATTCTCAGCTATTTCCAATCCTCTGGCTAATTGCTGTCAGGGGAGAAATCAAAGATTAGCTGTTTTGCAGGAGGAAGAAAAAATAAACGACCTCTCAGAGTACGTTGCTTAACGTTGCCTAACCAGAGACATTTTTCTACTCACAGAAGGAGAGCAGCAGTAAGGAGAGCAGACCCAGTTTTCTCCAGTAACCCATTTTCTGGATCCCACAAGCGACCAGCTTCACAGCGTTGACCAATTCATCTTCCCTCGGTGCAGCCAGTCTACTGCGTTTCTGCTGTCAACCCAGAGCCCCGAGTTTGCGAGGCTCCCAGCCAGGCTTGCCAGGAAGGCGGATCCAGCCGCTAAAGCCCAGCTGTGTGTGGGGTCCGCCCAGGAACTGCAGTTTATGAACAAACTAAGCCCAACTCTCCTCTAGAAATATATACAAATATGGGAGGGGGGAGCTGGGAGAAGAAGCCTTGCTCTGAGAAAGAGAGTTTGATTTTTTTATTCCCCCCCCCCCCCCCCCCCCCCGCCCCCCCCAATGACAACACAGAGCTGCTCCCAGCTCCGTTCGGCCCAAGGATCTTTGAAGGGGACCTAATGTCTGCTGCATGCATCTAATGAAAAAGGCATGGGTACTCCTGCATACTGCTTTCATCTGAATAAAACACGGAAGGTAATGCCTCAATATGCTGAGCTGCCATTAATTTGCTACTTCCACACCCCCACCCCCTTTTTAGAATTTAACTTTATCTTTTAAGTAAGCTTCAATGGGCTATATTTTTTTAAATACAGATAATTGGAAGTTTTAGGGCAGCTTTTTCAGAAAGACCACATCAATATAAGTTTAGCCTAAAGTAGGTGCTCTCGACCCATTAAAGCAGCAGGATTTAAATATATACTTACATGTTTTCCTGAATCAGGGCCTAGAATAATAACATTGAGCATTTAAATAGCTGCTTTCTCCACAAGATCTCAAACTGCTTTATAAAAACTTGTAAGAAATATTATCCCACTTACAAAAGGGAAACTGTGAAATGTAGCAGAAATCTAACTTGCCTTGGCTGTTAACAAAATCAATCAGTGGCAAAGGAGGAGCAGAATGCTCAAACTCTTGCCATGTGATCTACTCCAATCCTTCAGATTGTGTTAAAATAATGGTCAATGTACTACAGTGTGGCGGAGAAAGAGATGTTTTTATTCAGGCTTCTTGTAGCCAAAATGCCTGCCCTAAGGTAAGGCAATTTTTGTATAGTTACTGATGAATAACTCTGATCAATTTTTAATGCAAACTCAGCATTTGAATTCAGTGAGTCTCCAGCTTTTTGTCTACCCATTTTGCAATTCATCTTTCAGTTCATTAATCAGTATGTGGTGGACATGTGGTGTGTCTGTATATAGCTGTGTATATATGTGATCATTACTGGGGAGTGTTTTGCTCTGTTGGACTTGAAGGTCCTTTCTTTGTATGAATCTTTCCCATGAACTACACCTTCTTGTTTTGTGAACTATTTTTATCAGTTGTTCTGCTAGGGAGTTTAAGAATGGTATCTCTTTTTCCTTCTTCTGTATTTAAAAAGGAGAAAAATGGAAGGCGTTAGATGAAGTGGATAAAACTGGCCTCCTATGCCATGGCTACACAAGCACGCCTCTGCAGAGATCTGCTTGGTCTGCTCCAGCTTGCGTCATGGTGCCCAGACATAGGCCAGCTTAGCCTGTCCTCCATGGGGAAATGCTGTATCCCATATGTTCCTGGGCTAACAGAGAAGAAAGCTACACGAATGTCCTAAGAGAAGATACTACCTGAGATACACAGAATGTATTTGGAAGAACAAGCCCTGAAAGGCCAGGGGGCTGACTCTTGCTCACAGCCCTGGAGAACATAATCTTGAGTCCTTGGCAAGACGCAACATTGCTCTCTCTCACTTGGCTGTCTTTACATCAAACTGGACATCTTTCTATGTGCTATGCAGTATTAATCAAGAATAGATGTGGCTGACCTGAGCTAAGGACGAGTAAATGTTCATCATGGTTTGGAAATAGATTCTTTTCCAGTAAGTATATTGAAGCTGCCGTGCGCCCAGCGGTTTCTTTGGGTGAGCTACCAGCTTCACTCTTTCTGATTCAGAGCGCTTCCAAATGCCCACAGATGGCTCAGACTGCCGGTTGGATTTTCAGATATGAGCCCTTCTGTGTGATACAAGATACACACAAACTGGATAAGGCTTTTGTTAGGAATGTCACAGGCTATTCATGATCCATGGGAGCCCTCTTTAAAATCAGGAAGAATCCCCTGCTGCCTATGAAACTTGGAGAGAAATAATGTCCCCAGCAGGAGCCTGGAGGGGCTTTAAACAACGGTGGACATTGACAAAACATGCTGTATGATTTGGAAGTGCAAGGAAAGCAAGGGATATTATTTTTTTAGCAGCAGAACCTAGGAAGGCAGCAGGAAGCCTGCACAATGTCCTTGCAGCCAGGGATCCTGAGCTGCAGGAGCTGAGTTTTCCAAAGACCCAGGCAATCCCAAACAACTTCTGGGCCAAACTGAAGCCTGTAAAATGCTTTGTCCTGTCTGCAGAATAATCTTAGGGAGAGGTCTGGAGCTGGAGCTCACTGAAATGAGGAGAAAGGCAGTTGCTGTCCCATGCATGATGTTAGTGTGCCATGGGCAAGGATTTGCTTCCACAAACTGGCTGCTGGGCTCTCCGAACGGCTTTCTGCAAAGCGAGAACCTGTGTGCTCAGCCTTTACTGCAGGTAAGATTGTACAGAGCTAGATGTACCCTCCTGTAACCTGCATTTTTAGTCCACTGAGCCGAGGCTATTCTAAGCAAACATCATCTACAAACTAAGAAGAATGTGAGGCTTGGCAGCTTGTTTCTTTCCTAATGCTATGGCGTGAATCACCCGGAGGTTGAGCAGGGAGCCACACAGCACGTGCCTCACTAACTTGGGCTTCTCTCAGACCAACAACTTTGTTCTGGAGCTCCTGCTCCTTTCTTAGACCTTGTCCAAGGGAAAAATGTAAACTAAAAATCTACCAAAGTTACTCGGGGGAAAAGTGAGTGAAAACTCTGGGGTTTAGCTGCAAGTGTCTAAACTCACATTATAGAGCTTTGCTTCCACAAGAGGACACAGTGACCTTTCAAGTTAGACATTGGGGAGGAAGAAGAGATAAATGGTTATTTTTATTGTTGGCTTGTTTATTCCTTTTGGTGTAAATTCCCCTGCTCCTTTATTAGTGGTCTGGACAACCTCATAACTCAAGACACACTGAAGGCTGGATTTAGGCTGAGGAACGTAAGGTCTCTGCAGGGTGATTTTTAAGTTGCATTGTGGGAGCAGTTTTCCCAAAGTTCTCATTTAGGAGCTGGAAGATATTTACTAGAGAAATAAAATAAAACTTTGGACACCTGAAACAATATAGCCTACATTTAAAGGGAGGTTTCAAACAGCCTGGATTTTTACACTGTGGGAGGCAAAGCTCTGCAATCAATCAATAGATTTGAAGCTCCCAACACAAGCACTAAACACCCTTGTGCAGAGTAACATCACGATGGGCATGTACCAGACACAGGTGAGTCAAGCCTTTTATTCTTCCCAGGAACAAAGATCACCTTCATGTGACATGGGCTCATGAAGAGAGAGAAGGAGAAGAAGGGAACCCTAGATCATGCCCTGGGCAGTGCTAATGCAAGGGCCAACACTTCTGAGCTCCTCTGGAGCTCCTCCATGTCTGCTAGACCCCAGATGTCACAGCAGGGGCCTCGGATTTAAAATGACTGACCACCACAAAAGGTGTGGGGTTTACTTCTGCAATCAGAAGATGCTCCCTCATGATTGTTTGCATGTTACAGGACTGCTTTGTTCTGTTTTTTTTAATCTGTTGACATCAATAATGATGTTTGGCTTCAGATAAGATCCGTAAGTATTTGTTTTGTGAAGAAGATTTGATTTATACTTTGAAGTTTTGAAAGGTACGTCTTTTACCTGCCAGGATCAGGACTTAGCTTCTATTAATGGGCACATATTCTGCAGTTGTATTGAGCTACCCTCAAGTGGTCCTTGCAGTTAATTAAACCCCAAGAATTTCAGTATCATCACCATGTCATTAGCAACAGTTGCCAGAGCAAGATGGGCACCCTGCACTGCAGATCAAACCCAGCTTCCATCTCCATCCTGCACTCACGAGGACACTGGTTTCAGTCTTGGGAGGGCTGAATAAATTCAAACACCATTGCCTGGTCAGTGCTGAAGGTGACCATTGATTGTTCCCTGGGAAAAGTTCTCAGTAACTTTGTGCTGTCACAGTTTCATAGTGTTTTAGTGTTTTGTTTGAGCTCGTGTATGTGGAGCTATGGTTTGTGGTCCTTGCTGTCATCTAAGGGAAAATACCATGAGTTGACCCTTGTAATTTTCTGTTCTCTTGCTGCAGTTTATTCCAGTGATTGTGTGGGAGCCTTTGATGATCAGATAGCACAAGAAGTGCAATCAAAGTCACTAGTGCATCTTGAGGGACACAGCTATACCTCCTTTGGGTGTAGGTGTCCTTGTCTGCATTGCCAGAACCAAATCTCCTTAGCTCCGTCAACTTCCCCATGATTCTGCCTCTCGGCTAATGCTCATTTTGGTAGTCATGCAGAGCAAATGCATTTTCTAAGTGATATCTCACTTTTATTCCAGATTTTCTGTAGTTCAGAAACACTGGTCCATCTTCTAACCTCTCTCATATTGTGTGCAACGGGCTGTAAGGGTCTGATTTTTCCCATCTCTCCTATTTACAATGTTACCGAGTTGCTTGGGTTTTCTGTTCATTTCTGCCCCAGTCTTCTTGCCATGAAGATTCTCCCCATGAAGCTTTATTTATTCTTCTTCCTATGAAGTGTTGAAGTTTTCTCATTACTTGTTTTATGCTGCTTTGAAGCTACTTTCAGTAAATTTTTATTCATGTGATTGATGTGCTTGTACAGATTCTTTCAAAAATATGGATTAGTTTTGTCCTTGTTTGTATTCAGGGATGCAGATCTGCCATTGCTGATATGGATGGAAACTGCTACCAATCTCAGACTGAGTGGGACTGAATGATTTCCCCCATCCTAAAAGACACTCACATCTCTTTTCTACTCTCCATTTAGCTTTCTGTGTGTTTTCCTTTTTCTGAATAATTTACAAAATGTTTACTTTTCTACTGTTCAGTCGTCATTTCACACTAGATGATAGGATAGGATAGGATAGGATAGGATAGGATAGAATAGAATAGAATAGACCAGGTTGGAATAGACCTTCGAGATCATCAAGTCCAACCTATCATCCAACGCTATCTAATCAACTAAACCACAGCACTAAGCACCCCATCAAGTCTCTTCCTAAACACTTCCAAGTGATGGTGACTCCACCACCTCCCTGGGCAGCCCATTCCAATGGCCAATCACTCTTACTGTGAAGAATTTCTTCCTAACATCCAGCCTAAACCTTCCCTGGTGCAGCTCGAGACTGTGTCCTCTTGTTCTGTTGCTGGTTGCCTGGGAGAAGACACCAACCCCCACCTGGCTACAACCTTCCTTCAGGTAGTTGTAGACAGCAAGAAGGTCTCCCCTGAGCCTTCTCTTCTCCAGGCTAAGCAACCCCAGCTCCCACAGCCTCTCTTCATAGGGCTTGTGCTCCAAACCCCTCACCAGTTTTGTTGGCTTTCTCTGGACATGTTCCAGCAAGTCAACATCTTTCTTAAACTGAGGGGCCCAGAACTGGACACAGTACTCAAGGTGTGGCCTAAGCAGTGCTGAGTACATGGGCAGAATGACCTCACTGTTCCTGCTGGCCACACTATTCCTGATACAGGCCAGGATGCCATTGGCCTTCTTGGCCACCTGGGCACACAGATGACCTCCCATCCCTCAGATGTGTCAACACTCAGCTGAGTGTCATCTGCAAACTTGCTGAGTACACTCAGTCCTACTGTCCATGTCATTGATGAAGATATTAAACAGCAGTGATCTTTATATCATTGTTACTGTTCATGAAATTATGGTAGGACCTAGAAGTTTGAACCATGAAGCAGGAATGTGCTTTTGAAGAGAAACTCGTGGCCATCCTGCTTTGGCTTGTGTTACAAAGCAGCCTTAGGGCATGCACACACTTGATTTTTTTTTCAGTAGCAGTTCAGCTGGAAGGTGTGAACAGTGGCCAGTCCCTGGGAAATGAGCTAGAGGCACCCTAGAAACTATGCCCTAAAATACATGGCGGGGGGATGGTGGGTCCCCCGCTCCAGCTGTATTGTTCCATGAATCTATTCACACTGTAGCTCACTGCTTGAGAGCACAGGCACAGCCAGACACAGCACAGGCACACAGATACACGCCTCTTGCCAGCAGGAACACTAGCTGGTTAAGTCTCTCTTCCTGAGGTTATGGGAAGGCCACCGGTGTTGTGGGACAGATGCAAAGCATAGCCGCTGCTTTAGGGGTTTTCAACAAAGTTCTCAGTAGCAGAGTGATAGTTGTTGGTGCTGGCTGTATTAGCATTTATTTCAAACTACTAAAAAGTTGAAGGGATGAAGAGCTCTAAATGAAGCTGCTGAAAATAAGGGTTGTGACAAAGGGGAAATTAGATGAACTATTTCCCATTAATATGGCACGTGGTTTTTGTTTAAGACGTGTTATTTGCTAGAACAAAACAGGCTGTCAAGGGATCCAAGCAGGAAAGGTAACACATATAACCTTACAAAAACCATCAGGCAGCTAGTTGCAAGGCAATATACCTTGCTTAGCTTTCTTCAGTCTCAAAGCAGTTTACCTAGAGTACCAGTAGTATTAAAAAGAATGAGCTTACAGGCTAGAAAAGATGGGATCTGTCTGCCAGAAACAGCTGAGAGCCAGCAGTGGGGCAGTCTGCCTCTTTTGCACATGGTGTCCCGGCTCAGAGAAAGCTAACTAGAAGTTGCAAAAAAGAGCATCTGTGTTTGTGAACCTTCTGTACTCCTTCCTTTCCTCTAAGTGTGTAACTCTCTGGTAAGGAAGTCAATAATGCTCTGATGAGAAAAGTTGGGTTTTGAGAAAATCTACCTCTGCAATGACAGCTTCCCACTTGTAGGTAAGAAGTTGAGCTGTGCTTGCCTTATTGTTGAAGAGCAGATATGCTGCCTAGTGAAGATGCTGAAGAGTGTCCTAGTTTGTGTAACCTGTAGGAAATCAGACTCACCTCCCCATAAGAGAGGCCTCAAAGAGAGCCTGACTTCACAAAGTGGTTGTGCCTAGCTAGGGTGGAAGCACTAAAGCTTGCTTTGACCAAAGTAGTGCAAGCCCTGGAAATACTCCTGAAAGCAGTACTGTGCTGGGACAATTTTCTGGTGAGAAAATACTGTTAGCCCACTTTGCAGGCTGAGGTGGGGAAACTGTGATTCTGTGAAACATGGCTCAGGAAAAGCACTTGGTTGGAGACTTAGGTGTTTGCTGAAGGCCTTTTCATTGCACACTAGATCATCAGGACATCTCACACTCCTCTAAAGCCTTCCCAGGCTGTGTAAAGTACGTGAAGGCTAACGAGGCTGTTAGTCATTTTGGTTTTAGCACTTCTATCTCATTATCCTCCTCCTACACATGTAGTGTTTTAACTCATCTCCACAGCTTTTAGCAGTACTAAGAAAGTTCAGATCTGAAAATAGTTTTTGAAGTAACTGTTAGCCATGCAAGACATTACTGTACTTTATTGATAACGTTGTTTCCATAATAGAAGTATTTAATACAAAGTACGATATCCTGCATGAGCTTCACATAAATATTTTCATTAGATCACTGATAAAGATCAGGAAAAAAAAATCAGTATGCACATCCTGCAAATGCAAGTGTAATTGATACAAGGTATGTATCTTAATGTACATCTTGAGTAAACATAGGAAAACCATGCCCTAATGGAAAACAGACTTTGTCTTACAATGTGCAATCGTGCTTTTACATCTAAACTAGACTTTGGGTTTAGGAAACAAATCTTAAATCAGTTCTATTCAGAGGACAAATCACAGTTCACATACTTGTAGAGGACTTTTGTTCTAGGCCAGCCTTTTGTGGCGAAGCTTGGGAAACTCCATCCAGCTACAGTGGTGGAGGGGTGGGAAAGGAGGGATTGAGGTATCACTTCAAACAATCCAAGGGAAAAGTTGAATAAACACTGAAGACAACAGAATAGAAACCAGATGCCAAATATTAATTTGTGGGTTCTTCAAAGGGGATTTTGAGATTTATTTTAATTGTTGTTGAAAGAAAAAGATTAAATTTTGGATGAAAAATGTATGCAAATTCAGCTCTGGTCAACACTTAAAAAAAGAATGTTTCCTACTCAAAGTGAAAAAAAAAGGCAAAGCAAAGAAACCTGTAATATCGCCTCTTTAGTCCACTGAGGTGGCCTTTAACCTGGGCTTGAAAAGGGCAGGAAAATAACAAAAACTACATGAGAGTAATAAAAAATGTAGTGCCTGAATCAAAGGCTATGAATCTGGTGGAAAAATGGGAAATCTCAAGGGAGTGATTTGATATGTAAACCAGAGGACGATGGAGCTACTCCTAAGCGTCTACAACAATGTTTGGAATGCGAGGAATAAATAGGAAGAACCTCTCCATTGAGTTCTCTTGCCCCACAAGGGCTGTGTGAGCACCACTGGGTCGTGAGGTAATAAATCCAAAGGCTGCAACAATGAAGGTGTGTATATATCACACATATATAGTGTGTGATGTATTAACTGAAGTTCACTAGGAGGTGCAGCGCAGACTTGCTCAACGTTTCTCCAAAAGGAAGAGGAATCACGGAGGAAACACAATAGGACTTGATTGTGCTCATGAGAAGAGATGAGGCAGCAGGGGTGTTTATTAAGTAAGTGACAGAGGCTTTGCCAGAGCTGACCTCGAGGCAGGTGCCTCCTGGGGAAGTGTGACAGGACAGCTGGAGGTGGGGAGATTCAGGCTGGATGTGAGGAAGTTCTTCACCATGAGAGTGGTGAAGCCCTGGAATGGGTTGTCCAGGGAGGTGGTTGAGGCCCCGTCCCTGGAGGTGTTTAAGACCAGGCTGGATGAGACTCTGGCCAGCCTGATCTAGTGTGGGATGTTCCTGCCCATGGCAGGGGGGTTGGAACTAAATGATCCTTGTGGTCCCTTCCAACCCTGACTGATACTATGATAGGACACACTTTGGTGTTACCCAGCAGAGGTGGTGGGCAGGAGAACGTTGTTCCACTGCTGGGAGGGAGCCAAGGCAGAAGGCAGGGCAGCCAGAAGGCTAAGTGAAAGCAAACACAGCACGACTGAGTCCTTCGCTGTTTGTAAAGGGGTGAGAACGGGGAAGTAACAGGCTGGCGAGCTTGAAAAAAAAAATAACCTGAGCTGGCTAATGTTAACAAACATCCTGTGGGAAAGCGAATAGCCGCTGAAAGAGACTCCATAAAGAAAAATTACAAGTTGTCCTGCTACAGACGAAAGATAAGACATGAGTCAGGAACTCTACGGTGACCTGAGAACTGAGAAAGAAACAACAGCAAAAGTAAATCTTAAACATTTACAATTTTCTGTGTGAGGATGAGAGGCCAGGGGACGGCGGGAGGTCTGTGCCTCTCCCGTTGGGAGGCTGGTGCCGCCTGGCTTGGGGCAAGTGGAGCAGTGTGACAACGAGGGGAGCCTTGGCGCCCACCCGAGTTCATGAAAAGGACCCCACCGCCAGCTACCTAGCGATGCCGGCTTGGGCTCAAAGATGGGCAGGACGCCTAGAAAGGGCTTAGATCAAGTCAGTCGATGGGCATCGGCCCAGACAGTTGGCAGCGGAGGGTCAGGGAAGGCCGGGGGCCAGCGGGATGCACCGCCCTCAGCCCGCATCGCCTCAGCGCCCAGGCAGCGGCCGTGGGCAGCGCCGGCCCCCGGGCGGGCACACACCCCCGCCCCGGCCGCTCTCTCTAGGACCTGCGATGAGTTTGCCCGCCGGAGCCGGCCTCAGCGCCTGCGCGAAGGGAGGCGGCCGAGCCCCTTATCCCCATGGAGAGCGCCGAGACCGAACCGAGCGATAACCGCCCGGAGGAGGACGGCGCGGCGCCCAGCAGCGGCCTCCCGCCTCCGGAGCAGCCCATACCCACGGTGAGCATGTGGGGGGTGGCAGCGGCAGGGCGGCGACCCCCACAGGCTGGCCTCCGGCCTCCGTACGGCCTACTCTGCTGGGGCCGAGCACCGGGCTTTCCTAAGCGTGCTGCCCGTCCGCCGCGCCGCTGGCCCGGGGCGGGCAGGGAGGAGTGCGGGGAGGCCGGGATCGAGCGGTAGCCCAGCACTGCACGCCGCGGTGGGAAAGGGCTACAGGTGGGACGAACGTGCCTGTGGACGAGCCCCTGTCCGGCGGAGTCCCGAGCAGTGCAGCCCCATCCTCTGAGCTGTGGGGTTCTCCCAGCCCCATTCTGGACGGCGCCAGAGGGCTTTGTGCACCGTCTACCCTCATTACTAGTGCCAGATTAATTAGTTTAATATTTTTATCCTCAATTTGTCCCCTACTCCTAAATTTCACAAATCCCTCTCCCTGCTCAGTTCAGCTCTCCTTTTCTAGAGGGTGGGTCCTGACTGACTTCTGGCCGTCAATGTGCAACAGATAACGTTTCTCCTCTGAGAGACTGAAAGAAAAACGTCTCTCCGGATGTGTTGTGTTTCCTGTGAAAGGGGGAGAGCTGGTTACCTGTGCCCCAGGTGTCCTAAGTAGGAATTCGCTGGTAGTTGGGAAGCGTTTGAGTTCCGGGGTTGGTTGGCTGGTTTAAAAACATTACTTTTCCCTGTTGGGAGAAATACTTCTGCTTTCTGTATCTCTCAGCACATAATGGCTTTTGGTATCTGAAATTGCCAATTTGCTGACTGCATTTACCCCCCGACAAAAGCAGGATTTTCTGTTTTGATTTGCAAATGCGATACAGAACGTGGGTGTAAGATGAAGCCCTGCCAAAGCCTGTACCCTATAGAGACATGTCTTAGTGTGACATGGGAAGGCAGGGTTAGTAGTTTTTGGCGTGTGTGGCTAATGTTACATGAGTCTTTATTTTCCTCTAAAAAGATGGAAGACTGTTTGGCAAAAAAAATGGAGATCACTGTTTCAGAAGCTGAAAAACGGACTGGGAGGAATGCCATGAACATGCAAGAAACATACACAGCTTACCTCATTGAGACAAGGTGGGTGATGAGAGCTCACTCTTGAGTGTATGTGGATGTACCATTCTAAACAGATTATTCCTTCCACCCTTAAAAATACTCAGGTACAGTTGATGAGAGGATTTAGCTGGAGTATGATTTGTTATGTGATTATCAACCCACTCTGGAGGATCTTTTCCTGTGAAAGCTTGGCATCTGATCTCCTGTTCAGTACAAATGTTGGTGTCCTGTAGCTGTGTACTGTAATTCTTCATTTGAAGCTTGATGGGAAAATGGATGCTTGAAAGGTGTTGCTCTAATACAGTGTCAGCACCTGCTTTGATTATTTCTTAGCCAAGGGTTGGATAAGTTTATGTATCTACGTATGAGGTTTTATGTGCAGCTTGTATGGGAGAGAAGTTGTGCATTGCAGTCTGAAGCAACAGTTAAGCTGATTTAAAAGAAAATTAAGTCTCATGACTAATGTCATGTGGTCAAAATGTACTGCTCCACTAATACTTGAAGTGCTGTGCTTGATCTGATCACCACTTCTTGTAGCTGCTCAAAGGGTTAGGGTTAATAAACTACATCCTTCCTTCACACTAGCTCGAACTCTTACTAGAAAACTTACTGCTTTCAATTTTCTTGTGTTAACAAGATCAATAATACAAGCATAGTAAACACAATTTTGTACCAGAAGGACAACTTGCAATTTTAAATACCAAGTAGTGAACAAAGCTTTAAAATCTCATCTAACTTATCATTACTTCCCAGACAGTCACAGATGACCTCTGTTAATGCTGGATCACATTACTCAGCTGAAGCAAGAATTTCAAAATTAAACTTTATTAGGAGTTTTGCCTTTCTCTTCTTTATAGGAACAGTTTTAACCCTTGGGCTTTGCCTCTGGAATGATCTACTGTCCAGATAAAATCTTCTTGAAACAAAGCAGTTGCATTTTTGCAAAGGCTCTGAAGAGTTCAAACTGTAATATCTTCACACTAGTTAAAAGGCTTCTTAGCTTGTTTAGCTGATGAAGGGATACACCAGTCACACTCATTGCAGGCCTACTGGGATACATTTATTATATTTTTGCTAAGCTTTAAGAATAAAATCCAAAATAGACATACATTTCATTTTTCAAGTACTGTAACTCTCTGGCAGTTGCTCAGATGTTTAAAGGAATGCTTTTGCAGTGTGTTGGTTTTAAAGATCACATTTTCTCACATAAATAAAGTTGCTTCTCTTTTCCATGAGAAATGTTATTAAAAGAAAAGAAAATTGGAATCATTGGTGTCTAATTGTGATGAGAAATGCACTCTGGGGGCATCTTTATGCAGCCCAGGAACATGCTAACTGCACCTCCTTTCCCAGCATCCTTATATTGCTTTAGCCTCATTCCTGTTGGTCTTTCCCAGTGGTTCTTTCGTAGTGGCAGAGCTGTGTTTTGCTACCCAGATTGCTTTCCTTAATTAAGATTTATTTCATTCTGTGGTCAGCAGATACCAAGACCAATTATGTGTTTGTCACAGAACTATTGGAAATGTGGGTTTGTTACATCTCTAATAAAATAGGCTCTCTATTCCTTTTGCTGAGAAGGCAAAATTTTCTTGCATAAATGTAATTGGTGGCTATTAAATGTGCTTCCTGCTGAGCCTGTAGCTGTAGGTGGGCTTCACAGCAATTTGTCTGTGGGTAATAGGATATTTTGTAGCTGAAGAATAAAACTCAGTTTATAGTAATAGAAAAGGAAGACCACTTAATTATAGCTGCATTATGTTTATGTGAACTGGGATTCTGTCATTACTACTATCTGGGATTTAATTTCCATTTGAATTGATGAATTGTATCTGGGAGAAAAAGGGACACAAGACGGATGCAGTTTCACTGTATATTTGTAACAGAACAGGAGGTGAGTACCTGAACTTTTGTCATAGTATCAGTCAGGGTTGGAAGGGACTACAAGGATCATCTAGTTCCAACCCCCCTGCCATGGGCAGGGACACCCCACACTAGATCAGGCTGGCCAGAGCCTCATCCAGCCTGGTCTTAAACACCTTCAGGGATGGGGCCTCAACCACCTCCCTGGACAACCCATTCCAGGGCTTCACCACTCTCATGGTGAAGAACTTCCTCTCCTCACATCCAGTCTGAATCTCCCCACCTCCAGCTTCATTCCGTTTTAACATGTTAGTTCCAGTCCTGATGTTTTAAGAATGCAAGTGATAGAATAGAATAAACCAGGTTGGAAGAGGCCTTCAAGATCGTTGTGTCCAACCTATCATCCGACACCATCTAATCAACTAAACCATGCAACCAAGCACCCTATCAAGTCTCCTCCTAAACACCTCCAGTGATGGTGACTCCACCACCTCCTTGGGCAGCCCATTCCAATGGGCAATCACTCTCTCTGTGTAAAACTTCCTACTAACCTCCAGCCTAAACCTCCCCTGGCACAGCCTGAGACTGTGTCCTCTTGTTCTGGTGCTGGTTGCCTGGGAGAAGAGACCAACCTCTGCCTGTCTACAACCTCCCTTCAGGTAGTTGTGGAGAGCAATAAGGTCTCCCCTGAGTCTCCTCTTCTCCAGGCTAAGCAACCCCAGCTCCCTCAGTCTCTCCTTGTAGGGCTTATGTTCCAAACCCCTCACCAACTTTGTTGCCCTTCTCTGGACTCGCTCCAGCAAGTCAACATCCTTCCTAAACTGAGGGGCCCAGAACTGGACACAGTACTCGAGGTGCGGCCTAACCAGTGCAGTGTACAGGGGCACAATGACTTCGCTCCTCCTGCTGGCCACACTGTTCCTGATATAGGCCAGGATGCCATTGGCCCTCTTGGCTGCCTGGGCACACTGCAGGCTCATGTTCAGCCTACCATCAACCAGCACCCCCAGGTCCCTCTCTCCCTGGGTCCTGATGGTATTGTTTAATTTTTTTTTTCTTTTTTAAAAGCTTTATTCTTTTCACATTACCTTTAGAGAGCAATAACATCACCCCTGAGTCTCCTCTTCTCCAGGCTAAGCAATCACCTGTGTGATTATTTTGTTTGGTCAGTGTGGGGGTTTTGGTGGTGGTGTTCTGGTGTTTTAAAATGTCTGTATTTTTTTTTATTCTACCTTGATGTAGATCTGTTTCTTTGAGACAAAACAAACTCCACTGCTGTAGACTGAAACCCCTTAGCAGATTCCCAGGGTCATGCTTCCTGAAAGCATCCCCTTTATTCTTGGTTTACACCTTTCTGCATTAGTTAATTAATTTTTTGTGGGGAGCTGTTTCCGTTCAATTAGTCTTGAAGTCAGTTTGTTTGACAGCTTCCATTAGCCATACAGTTACTTAAAAATAACTCCATTTTTATATTCCCCCTGTGTGAACAGAAGAGCACTTCCACCTCTGGGTGGGGAATGGCATTAAGGCAAGTACAAATTGTGGTAGTTGAGATGTATAGCTAAATATTCCTTCTTGAGGTGCAGATGCTCAGCAGATCACTTACTTTCTGTAAGGGAAACTGCAAATATCCAGGACCTCACTTGTGTGCAGACTTGCTTCCTATTAAGAAATTTAAGCAGCTGTGGTCTGCATGAAAGCAAAAAAAAGAACTGAGGTAGTATAAACCCCAGAATTTTAACTCCTGGTCTTGTACCCTTTGTTTTTTTTGTGACTGAACTGAAAGTTAATCAGAATGCAAAGCACCTCGTAAGTGTTCTGTGTTGATGGGCTTTTAATTATAGTACATACAGGGATGACATTTTTTTTCAGCTTCTGCTTTAGCCAATTTCTTCTGTAGCATTAGAATACTTGCATTTAGTTAACTTTGCGTCCATTCCCACTGCCTTTCACATCTCTAGTGTGGTGGTTCTGGACAATGTGATGACTGGAGTGGGTTTGTCTTTCTAGGAAAATAAAGCCAACTTTGTGTAGCCTGGTATCTGACTGCTTAATAGCAGGATCCCTGATTTTCAGCCCTACTACTCTTTACTTCCTGAAGTACTTTGGCAGGGTAATTCAGTATATTTTTCCTGTTACTCTCCCAGTATATCTGGGGAAGTTACTAAGCTTTTTCTGCTTTCAGTATTTGGAAAGCTTTGTTAGTTAAATTGGCAGGAGTGGTACCTGCTTCTTCCTTAAGAACTTGGATTGCCTATACAAAGTGTAAGGGCTCCTAAAGAAAATGACTGTGAAGGAAATGAACTTGGAAATCAGTAGCCAGACAGGTCACAGTTCAGTGGTAGCAACACTGCACCCTGGGACTTCAGGAGTTTTTCCTTTGTTCTGTTTGAGGTCCTTTTCCAAAGTCTCCTGGTGCATGTTGGGTTAAATGAAGAGCCTAAGCAAGCATTTTGTGGGGAGTGACACAGAACAAATGCCTGCAGAGTTTTGTTGTCTTCTGTTCCTCACACCACCCCACCAGTGAGTAGGCTGGAGGTGCACAAGCAGGGGAAAACTGACCGAAACGGACCAAAGGGGTACTCCATACTGTATGACATCATGCTCAGCACTGAAAGCTGGCAGAAGAGGAAGGGAAGGGGCATTTCAAGTGATGGGATTTGTCTTCCCAAGTAACTGTTATTTGAGATGGCTCCCTGCTTTCCTGGAGGTGGCTGAATGCCTGCCTGGCAATGGGAGGTAGTGAAGGAATTCCTTGGTTTGCTTTGCTTTGCCTGTTAAACTGTCTTGATTTCAACCCATGAGTTATCTCACTTTTTGCCCTTCAATTCTCTCTCATAGCCCATTGGTGGGGAGTGGGTGTGTGGTACTTAGTTGCCAGCTGAGTTTGAACCACAAGGCTGAGTGACAATAATAAAAAGCAAGAAGAATCACTTAGCTGTGAAAAATTCTCTGGCAGGAGAACTGCTTCTTTGTCATAGAGTTTGCCAGGTAAGTTTTGGTGTCTTATAAAGCACATGATTTGTCTATAGTGATTGCTCTTCTGTCCCTTGAGAGGCCTAAATACATAGATGATTTATAAATAGCTAAAAGGAAGAAATTGCCCATCCCTCTAAAATGGTGTTCCTCTACATTGATTGTGAGCTTTGTGTGCTGCAAAGGAGTGGAAGTGTCACTTCTTGTTCCTCTATATAAAAAGTGAACCTTGTCTGCTGTAGAGGAGTGCAAGTGTCATTTCATCTGCACTGGAGGGTCAAAGGCCAAAAGCAAAGGTACTGCTGCTGCAACTGGAGAGATGATTGCATTTACAAGGCAATAAACTGATGTATTTCTTTCTTGTCTGATTTAATATTGTGCAGCCATTCCTCTTTTTATTGCATTCAGAATCGTTTAATGGCTCATTGAAGATAATTAGTTTTAAATGGGAAATGGGAAGAGGTTAATCAAATGGACTAAAGTTTTCACATTGGCACTTTGAATTAAGGCAAATGAACATGACTTTTGGAGTAATGTGATCTTCTAATCACTTATAACATCAGTTATGAATGTAAAAACTGAAGCTTTTAATTTTGTCTTTTTTTTTTTCCAGGCAGGTTGGTTCATTCAATGAATAACTTACATTGTTAAGACTGTACTTGGAGGGGGAACATGTGGTTTTCCTGCCTGAAGACTGTACAAGTAGTATATTGTGTTTTTAAAACCAAAACAAATTGAGAAGCTTGACTGAATGTCAACAAGTGATTATGATCTTAATTGAAACTGGTCTGCAGTACTTGCAGTTAATGGTGGAGTTCATAAAGTGGTCTAAAAAATTAGATGGTAATGAAGGTATTAAGTGTAATGAGTACCTTTGTGGATTTCTGCTTCCTTTCTGGAATGGGGTTCCTGGGGAGAAATGCTCTTGTAATTGGTGATATTTTATGGTCTTGTGTGTAACCAGGTGGAGACATTTTTGGTGTGATTAAAAAAAAACCCCTGATTTCTCTCATCTTGTTTGCCTGCCCCAAATCCATCCATGCAGTTTCAAATGCTTGTTACCTTGTTTAATAGGCCGTAGTGTGGATGCAGACTCATAATTGAGGCTGTGCAGTACTCTCCCACCACAGCTTCGCAAGGAACTTTGCTGCTCCCATCCTTTACACAACTCCACAGTGCTGTGCGTTCTAGAGAGTAAAATTTGGCTGTTTTGACTTCATCAAAGCCTGAGGGTAAGGCAGATTCTTAACCTAGGAGTAATCTCAGAATGTGTCTTACATTTATTTGAGAATAGAATAGAATAGAAGAAACCAGGTAGAATAGGAGAAAGCATGGCTTCTCTGTGCTGTGCCACTGCACACCTGAAATGTCTTCCCCCTCTGATCACTAAAAGACACCAAACACAAGCAGATTGCTAGAGTGGGTGCCGCTAGTGGCAGAGGCAGCAGGGATGTCCCTCCTGCAGAGAAGGGCGCAGCGTGGTGACAGGCTTCTGCTGAGGCGTAACTGTTAGTGCAGCAGTGGCATGTTGGGCAAAGAACATCCAGACCTGTCTCTGGACAAGTGTCTGTCTACCTATTGTCACATTTATTTCCTTTAGCTGTTGTCTCCTTATTGCTTTTCACCCAAATCAGGAACTCTTATATAAAGCTATAAGCAACAGCTACAACCAAAAAAAGGCAGTCTTTGCGCTTCCAAGATAGCGAGAATAAATGCATGCTAGAATGAAGGAAGTTAAGTGTGATCTGAGAAGTAATGTCAGGCTGCTCAGCACAGATTATGTTGAGGCTGTATCATATGCCATCTATTTAAAAAAGAGCAAACTACTTGGGCAGGGTTGAACATCAAGGTTTTCCAGTAGTAATTGAATCTTTTTTTCTTCAGGATACAATGCAAAGTGTGTGTCCCTCCTAAGGGTTATAAAGCCTAATTAACTTAGACCTAAGGAAGCCTGTTCTGTTGTCCACAGATCTGTTTTGTTGGAATAAATTGATGGTAGGCTTTAGATCTAGTAAACTTTCTTAGTTTCCTTGGTGTGGACAGGGAAGATGTGGCGAGTGGCATGGTCTATTTGCCTTCAATATTTGTAGGGTAGGAGCATGAAATATGAGCATATTTGCTTCTAGCCTCTAACCCATACCTTGGAAGTAGAGTTATCTTTAGTTTCCCAGACAAAATCACTGTGGAGCAACTTTTGAACTTACAAAGGCATCCTTCTTGATTTCATGTCTTCTTTTCCTCTTGCCTTGTAGCAGAGCACTATTCTTTAGTTCTTTTCTCACACTTGTTACGTTAAAAGTATTGAAACTTATTAAATGATGACATGACTCTCTTGATGGCAGGAATTATGAGTTCTAAGAAAAACCCAGATCAACTTTTACGTGATAAAACTGACTTGGCAAAAATGAGTGTGTGGACCAATGGCAAGCCAGGGCAGGATCAGTGAGGGCAGCTCAACTATGGAAGACAAGCTACTTAAGTTTATACTACTAATACATATTACCAGGGTGCTGTATTGAGGCCACAGATGCAAACTTGCAAATGCACGCTGCCAAAATCTGTGAGAGTTCTTTTCTAACATCCTGTGAAGTTTTATTTCTGCACAAGTGCACTTGACAATGGAGTAGGAATGTCTGGACCAGAAACTATCTTGAAAGATAAACTTCTTTTCTTTCTTCTCTGTGCTGACTTCAATGATGCTATAGATTATTCAGAAAGTGATAAATACAAGATCAGACTTGCCCTGCATTGGGAACTGATTGCATCAGAGGCAGAAGACAAAACTTAAGTACGCTGTGTTGAAATGAAAGAGCCAAATGAACTTCAAGTACTTGGTATTTCAGTTTTATAATTGAAGTTGTCAATGGCAGTGCAAGTTCACAGAGAGAGTGGAGAAGAAACATAATTGCAGCTAGCAGTGCTTTTCCATAGGGGCTTATATTGACAGGGAAAAGAAGAATGCTATTAAAAATTAAAGTGAACTGTTCTTTGTGCAGTTTACCCTTTGGTGGTAACTTCTTCAGCCTCTATAACTCTGCTGTACATATGAAATGTGTTAGGCTGTCATAAACTGTCAGTAGTGTGTACAGACCTAGCCTGCCTCTAGTTATGAGGTGATGGGGTCAGTCTTAAACCTCAGTGAAATTGGAAGGAAAAAAAAGGATGAATAATGAAACTCTTCTGTTACAGAAAAATCAAAATTGGAAAGCAAGAGCAAGCTAACTCCTGTGCCAGGCCTAGTGTTGCACTTGCTGTGGGCAGGAAATGGTTATGCCTAAGAGGGACAGACATTTAATAGCAATTAACCAAGTGCATCCTGCAGGGCTTTTTTTCTTGTCTGATAGACATTACAGACATCTCCTTGTCCCAGCTCAGAGGTGAGATCTGGATCTGTAATTTTCCTGCCTTTAGAATAGAATAGAATAAACCAGGTTGGAAGAGACCTTCAAGATCATTGTGTCCAACCTATCATGTATTCTATGTATCATCCAACACCACCTAATCAACTAAACCATGCAACCAAGCATCCTGTCAAGCCTCGCCCTGAACACCCCCAGCAACGAGTAAAGGTGGTTATAGTCTGCTGAGCTCTAGGTGACTCCTGTGCCTTTCAGCTGGTGTAGCAGCATCTAGCAGCACAGATGGATCCATCTGGGATGTGTCTGTGTTCTCAGGGCAGTACTAGCCTGTGTTTTTTCTTTTTCATGTTTGCTTGTGTGGTATGTTCCCAGAGAGAGTGCTTAAAATCTTGTGATGTATTGATGGTGGCAGTCTTGCTTAAAGGTTGATAATAGCCCATGCAGAAGTAGTGCTCTTGAAACCCATGGTGGAAATCAGTGCAAATGGCTGATATCTACTGAACCTAGAGATTAAAAGGATCCCTATAATTCCTTTATATGAGTGTCTAAACCCCCCTGGGAGTTTCTCCTCTAGGAAAGTGAGATTTATGCTTTCAGCTATCAACTAAACAACTCATCTTTTGAAGCATAGTAGCTTAATTCTTTTTCTATTTAAATTTACCTCCAATTCAGCAGTAGTACAGCCACTAGGTACCTGCTTTTAGCTGAAGTGTTCTTCAGATGTTTAAATTGTGCAGTGTTCACCTAGGTAAAAATGCTGCACAGCCTGTCAGGCCAATGCTGAGCTAAGCTTGACCTCTTCAAAACTCTGCAGTTGCAGTTGCTGCTGTTGAATCAAAATACTCTAACAGGGAAGAATTCTGTGGGATGTTGGCTGTGCAATTCAGTGGCTCTCAGCAGTGTGCTCACCTTTAATCTGCAGCAGCTTGCATTTGAATGCTTATGAATATGTCCTTTTTTTCTTCCTCCTTGTGATTTAATTCTTTTTTTAATACATATTTAGTCATCTGGAATAAATGTCATTTTCCACAAAGCAGGGATAGATATAATGTTCTGGTTTAGTCATTTAAAAAAACAATCCTTTTATATCGTTAAATTACTTCAGCCCAAGATGTAACAAGAGGATATAGCAATGTTTTTCTCTCTAATGAGAGTTCAGAAATGGATGACAAAGATTTCTTGTATTTTAGGTGTATTGAATTATTTGGGTCACTCTGGAGCAGGATTGTTTGCTGTTCAGTAAGGTCATTAGAAGTTCAACTTTGGAGGTTAAGAATAGCTTAAAAAAAAAACACCCAGTAACTTGTGTGCTGTTTGTTTTGTGAACTTTACTAGTTCCTATGAATTCAAGAACTATATACCCTGAATTCTGCTGGAAGAAATGGCCTGGAGAGGAGGAGGCTCAGGGGTGACCTCATTGCTCTCTACAACTACCTGAAAGGTGGTTGTAGCCAGGAAGGGGTTGGTCTCTCCTCTCTAGCAACCAGCACCAGAACAAGGGGACACAATCTCAAGCTGCGCCAGGGGAAGTTTAGGCTTGAGGTGAGGAGAAAGTTCTTCATGGAGAGAGTCATTTGTCATTGGAATGGGGTGCCAAGGGAGGCAGTGGAGTCACCATCCCTGGAGGTGTTCAAGAGGGGATTGGACGTGGCACTTGGTGCCATGGTCTAGTCATAAGGTCTGTGGTGACAGGTTGGACTCGATGATCTTTGAGGTCTCTTCCAACCTTGGTGATACTGTGATACTGTGGTACCCTATTCTACTGTGTACTGTATGAACAAGTAGAATCATAGATTTGTTTCAGTTGGGAAAAAGCCTCTAAGATCGTTGAGTTCAGCCATTGACCTGCACAACACCATAGCCAATAAGCTGTGTCCTGGAGTGCCACAAGTTTTTGAACATGATCAGGGATGGTGACTCCCCATCCCTGGACAGCCTGTTCTAATGCCTGGCCACTCTTTCAGTAAAGAATTTTTTCCTCATATTCAGTTTAAACCTCCCTTGGTGCAACTTGAGGCCATTTCCTCTCATTCTGTCACTGGATACTAGGGAGAATAGTCCAATACTTGCCTCACTACAACATCCTTTCAGGTAGTTGTAGGGAGCAATGAGGTCCCTCCTCAGCCCTCCTCCAGGCTAAACCATCCCAGTTCCTTCAGCCACTCTTCATAAGACCTGTTCTCATCAGCTTCATTGCCCTTCTCTGGACCCCAAAACTGAGCCCTGTGGAACACCATTTGTAACTGGACTTTGTAGTTCATTACTTTGCCTAATTCTGAGCTACCCAGTGCAAGAAGGTCGTGAGTATGCTGAAGTAAGTTCAGGAAAGGGCCACAAAGATTATGGTATAGTTGGTGTCTGATGTGCAGGGGGAGGCTGAGAGAGATGGGGTTGTCCAGGCTTTGAAAGCGACAAACTGGGGGGGACTTAGCAGTGTGTATCAATACCTGATGGGGGGAAGTAAAGAAGATGAAGTCATTTTCTCTGATGCACAGATAAAGGACAAGAGGCAGCAGCCACAATATCCAATATAGGAAATTCTATTTAAATATAAGAAAATTTCTTCAACAGTGAGGGTGATCAAACATGGGAATGAGTTAAGCATAGGAATGAGTTGCCCGGTGTGATGGGTAGAGTGAGTATCCTTGGAGATTCCCAAATGAATGTGGTTGTGAATAACCTGCTGTAAGTGAGGGGGCTAGATTATAATAGATCTGCAGAGGTCCCCTCCAACCTCAACTAATCTATAATAATCTCATAACACAGTTAATACTGTTTCATAGAATCATAGAATTGTTAGGATTGGAAAGGACCTCAAGGATCATTTAGTTCCAACCTCCCTGCCATGGACAGGGACATCCCACACTAGATCAGGCTGCTCAGAGACACATCAGCCTGGCCTTAAAAACCTCCAGGGATGGGGCTTCTACCATGTCCCTGGACAACTTGTCCCAGTGTCTCACCACCCTCATAGTGAAGAACTTCTTCCTGACATCCAATCTGAATCTACCCATTTCTAGTTTTGTTCCATTCCCCCTAGTCCTATCCCTACCTGACACCCTAAAAAGTCCCTCACCAGCTTTCTTGTAGGCCCCCTGCAGGTACTGGAAGGCCACAATAAGGTTTCCTCAGAGCCTTCTCTTCTCCAGACTGAACAGCCTCAACTCCCTCAGCCTGTCCTGATAGGGGAGTTGCCTCAAGCCTTCTAATCATCCTCGTGGTGCTTCTCTAATCCTTCCTGTAAGAGAGGCTCCAGAACTGGACGCAGTACTCCAGGTGGGGTCTTATCCCAGTGCTTTGTGCTCTTAGTTACTTAATGTAAAAACTAAGGTATGCATAGACATCACTGACTGTGAAGTGCCTTGTCTGAATTCTCTGTTTGTTCTGGCATATGCTAACTGCCAAGAAGTGTTACTGACCTGATGCTTACTTCTGATACTGCAAAGCATTTCTCTTGCTGTAAATGTCTTGCATGATAAATTACTTTTGCTTTCCAAGTTTATACATTGCTTTTCAATCCTGTAATATTTCATGATTTCTCCTCTTACTGTAACATAAAATCCTTTAATACCTTACTAGGTGATGTTGGCTTTAAGTTTTCAACAAATTTTTCAGATGCATCATTTTTGTGCCTGCTTACTCTGTCTTTAGCTAATTTGTTTGACTACATGTCCTTAGTCCTTAAATGTATGAAAAATATCACTTTGGACAAGGAAAAAAAAAAAAGTCTTTTGCAATATGCTAGGATTTTCTAAAAATATCCCTAAAAATAGGACTTCAAAAATGCTTTAAAGTTTTAAACTATTCTAGCTGTTGCAGGCAAGACAATTCTTACCCTCTAAAGTGAAGACTTTCCCTCTTTGAATGGTAAATTCCTTCTTGTAATGCTCTGTATCCTTCAGCTGCTCATGAAATTGTGCTGGTTTGGAACATAACACTCTTCCAACAGAAATATCTCTAATTCTGTGATGTGAATTAAGTAATTTCTGTGACTCCTTACTTCACTGTCACGTCTCTACAACTACCTGAAGGGAGGTTGTAGCCAGGTGGGGGCTGGTCTTTTCTCCCAGGCAACCAGCACCAGAACAAGAGGACAGAGTCTCAAGCTGCACCAGGGGAGGTTTAGACTGGATGTTAGGAAGAAGTTCTACACAGGGAGAGTGATTGCCCATTGGGATGGGCTGTCTGGGGGGGGGGGGGGTGGGGTCACCACCACTGGAGGTGTTTAGGAGGAGGCTTGATGGGGTGCTTGGTGCCATGGTTTAGTTGATTAGATGGTGTTGGATGATGGGTTGGACACGATCTCAAAGGTCTCTTCCAACCAGGTCTGGTCTATTCTATTCTAATCTGTGGTGTGTTGAGCATGTGTTGACTTTTCCTGTGTTCCTAAAAGAAGTATTGAGTCCTATCAGGCAGAAATGATGAATGTTTTTAAAATTAAGTCTCTAGACATTAGACTAGTAAAGGTTACTTTAGAGTATGGGCGTGTTATGCAGTAATTATGATTGGGTAACTGTTTTTAGGGCCTTTGCCGTAACTGTCCTGATGGCTTGAGGGAGAAGGTGGTAGCTTACTAATGCTCAGATTTGTGGTTCTGTCTTTCAGAGCTGTTGAGACCCAGAGCGAAGGGCAGTGTGCCCCCGTGGACTCGCTGTGGCGGCGTTACAGTGAATTTGAGTTGTTGAGGAATTACTTGTCGGTTACCTACCCGCATATTGTTGTGCCACCGTTGCCAGAAAAAAGGGTGAGGAAACCGAGGCTGCAGCTTGCTTTGCATTGTTTGTTATTTATTTACTGTTAACACTCTTCTGCTTAAATAGGCTGACTTTGTTTGGCACAAGCTATCGGCAGATAACATGGATCCTGACTTTGTGGAAAGAAGAAGAATTGGTTTGGAAAACTTCTTGTTACGTGTGGCTTCACATCCTGTTCTTTGCCAAGACAAAATCTTTTACTCCTTTTTAACACAGGTAAGCTGGAGTGCTTTCTGAATACCTTCTTTAGAGAGTATTTATTTAAGATCATGCCCATTTGCTCTTCTTCCCTCCCACTGACCTATAGCTTGTTCCGTGTCTAGAAGGATAGAAAACATGAATAGACTTGGGGTGGAAAAGCCTTGCCCACCTTAATAGCCCACTGCAGTTGTACAACTGGCCTTCTAAGGTACATTCTGACTTGTTTCCAGTGCTATTTTTCAGGCTCCCAGGACAGAATTTCCACCTCTTGGGAAAAGCATATACATATACATAGAATACATAGAATAAACCAGGTTGGAAGAGACCTTCAAGATCATCGCGTCCAACCCATCAACCAATCCAACTCCGCCCAAGCAACTAACCCACAGCACCAAGTACCCCGTCAAGTCTTCTCCTAAAAACCTCCAGTGATGGTGACTCCACCACCTCCCCAGGCAGCCCATTCCAATGTGCAATCACTCTTTCTGTATAGAACTTTTTTCTAACATCCAGCCTGTATCTCCCCTGGCGCAGCCTGAGACTGTGTCCTCTTGTTCTGGTACTGCTTGCCTGGGAGAAGAGACCAACATCCGTCTGTCTACAACCTCCCTTCAGGTAGTTGTAGAGAGTAATAAGGTCACCCCTCAGTCTCCTCTTCTCCAGGCTAAGCAACCCCAGCTCCCTCAGCCTCTCCTCGTAGGGCTTATGTTCCAAACCCCTCACCAACTTTGTTGCTCTTCTCTGGACTCGTTCCAGCAAGTCAACATCCTTCCTAAACTGAGGGGCCCAGAACTGGACACAGTACTCGAGGTGCGGCCTAACCAGTGCAGTGTACAGGGGCAGAATGACCTCCCTGCTCCTGCTGGCCACACTGTTCCTGATGCAGGCCAGGATGCCATTGGCCCTCTTAGCTGCCTGGGCACACTGCAGGCTCATGTTCAGTCTACCGTCGACCAGCACCCCCAGGTCCCTCTCAGCCTGACTGCTTTCCAGCCACTCTGACCCCAGCCTGTAGCTCTGCATGGGGTTGCTGTGGCCAATGTGCAGAACCCGGCACTTGGATGTGTTAAATCTCATGCCATTGGACTCTGCCCATCTGCCCAGCCTGTCGAGGTCCCTCTGCAGAGCCTCTCTACCCTCCAGCAGATCAACTCCTGCCCCCAGCTTGGTGTCGTCAGCAAATTTACTGATGATGGACTCGATGCCCTCGTCCAGATCATCAATAAAGATGTTAAAGAGCAAGGGGCCCAGTACTGATCCCTGGGGCACACCACTGGTGACTGGCTGCCAGCTGGATGTGGCACCATTCACTACCACTCTCTGGGCTCGGCCCTCCAGCCAGTTCCTAACCCATCTCAGTGTGCTCCCATCCAAGCCATGGGCTGACAGCTTGGCCAGGAGTTTGCTATGGGGAACGGTGTCAAAGGCCTTGCTGAGGTCCAGGTAGACTACATCCACAGGCCTCCCCACATCCACCAGGCGGGTCACCTGATCATAGAAGGAGATCAGGTTGGTCAGGCAGGACCTGCCCTTCCTAAACCCATGCTGGCTGGGCCTGATCCCTTGGCCATCCTCTAAGTGTTGCGTGATTGCACTCAGGATGACCTGCTCCATAATCTTTCCTGGCACTGAGGTCAGGCTGACAGGCCTGTAATTCCCTGGCTCATCCAACCGGCCCTTCTTGTGGATGGGTACCACGTTGGCCAGCTTCCAGTCAGCTGGGATCTCTCCAGTGAGCCAGGACTGATGAAAAATAATGGAGAGTGGCTTGGCCAGCTCATCTGCCAGCTCTCTCAGCACCTTAGGATGGATCCCATCTGGTCCCATGGACTTGTGGGGGTCCAAGCTGCTGAGGAGAGCTCCTATCACTTGCTCATGGAACACAGGGAAACCATGCAGCTCCCTGGCTCCCTCTGCCAGTTCTGCAGGCCAGCTGTCTGGTAGACGTTCTTTCCAGCTAGTAAAAACTGAGGTAAAGAAGGTGTTAAGTACCTCTGCCTTTTCCTCATCCTGTGTTACAACATTTCCTTCCATGTCAACCAAGGAGTGGAGGTTGTCCCTGCCCTTCCTCTTGCTATTAATATATTTATAGAAGGACTTTTTGTTGTCCTTCACATCAGAGGCCAGTTTAAGTTCCAAATATGCTTTTGCCTCCCTAATTTTCCTCCTACATGCCCTAGCAACCTCTTTAAACATTCCATGGGTTGCCTCACCTTTCTTCCAAAGATTATACACCCTCTTTTTTTCCCTTATTTTCCCTTATTATTATATATTGGGAACTTGACATGTGTTGGTTGGGAAAGCTTCCCTAGGACTAAAGCTGCAGTAGTTAGTGTGCCACACTGCTGGCTGCAGAGGCAGTGCTGCCTTCCAATTCACTTCTTGGGTATTTGTGCTTTCTTTAGCTTGAGTCGTGATCCGTTCATGTGTGTCATGTTATCACAAAAGTTGTGATTCAGCTGTCAGCTAAAGCATTGCATTGTGCAGTTTGAAGGTTTAGGAGATGTCAGATGTTTTGTTTTTCTGTGCTTTGACGAGAGATTCCCAAACATCAGACTGAGCAGATCTGTTACTGCAGCACAGTATAGCATGTGCATGAACCAGTGTACAGGAACCGAGAACAGTGGACAGCCAACCACTACACATGAAAAGGTGCACTGGAAACAATTACCACCTCTATATTTTCTGTATGCTCTTTACCTCAAGCTGCAAAGATCCTTGGGGCTGCTAATAATCCAATAGACAATAGATAACTACCCTTCTTCCTGAAGAGCTGTGCTGCTACTTCAGATACAGTTGTGTGGCTCCCACCCCCAGTTGATAGAATGAAGTAATTGAATAGTAAAGAGAAGAGAGATCTTTGGGGGAGTTTGGTATGTAAGGACAGCATAATGACCAGTTAATCTTAACCCAGATTCTTGAGAAGACACAGGAGGATATGTGAGGCAGAACCCAGGTTTCCTGGAGAAGTTCTTCTCATAGAGGTGCTGCCATAGGGACTTGACAAAGCTGTAGCATTATTAAATCAATCTAAATGTTCTTTTCCTTTTTATTTTTGTTTTTAGGAGGCTGGATGGAAAGAAATGGTGAATGAGACTGGATTTCAGTTAAAGGTAATTATTGTAATTGTTTGTCTTGTGACTGCTGTGACATAAATACTACAGCAAACATGTTTTAGGCTATTTATAAAAGGCTGTTTGCTGTTAGAACGAGTTAAGGGCATTGTTTTATCTGTACTTGTAACCATGAAAGCAAGTGGTGTTCCTAGTGTGTAATAGATAATACTTTAGTTTTCAAGCTCTCTCAACCTTGTAATTCTAGTAATGTAGAATTGTGATCCTTAAGCTTCAAAACCAGTGAACTTGAGTCTATAGCAGTGCTTTTGTATGTTGTCAGTTTAGCATCATTTTAAAGATGGGTGTCAGCTTTAGCCTGGTAAGAGGTACAAGGTGTCAGAAAAACTCCAGAGGTAAGGAAAGGGGTCTGAATTGTAGGATTCTGTGCAAATTGCTGAAAGGGTCTTTGACAGATGAATTTGGTCACCCTTAACAAAGTGTGTCTTGAAGTAGTAGTAGTGTCCCCATTGACATCGGTGAATTCATGGTGGAAATCTTGCAGGAATAAGTCATCAAATGTTGTGTGCAGGGCAAGAACCTGTGAGAAGCTGACAGATTGCTGGGCTGTGCCTGGAAAAAGTACTGTATGGAGACATACTGAGCTTTTGTTTCATTGTAGTGTGATCAACTCATAAAATCACAACTGAAAACTAGATGGATTATGAAGAATTATTCTGAACAGTGAGAGCTGAAGAAAATCACTGGTACTCTTATCCTCAGTGTCCAGGGGGCTTTGATACCAGCACTTAATGTGGATAACTTAGGCTGACAATAATTCGCTTTCATCACAGTAGGGATTGCATACTGCTAGTATTTATAAAGCAAAAAATGCACAGCTCTCAAGCAGTGTTTTCCTAGGCAACACATCTTTATTTCAGCTTACACTCAGAGGAGTTCACAAAGCTGGTGCTGGCAGGTTACATTCAGGAGTGTACACAGTGGTGTGTGTATGACAACACATAGCAGAACGCTGAGAATATTTGCCTAGCTGAAACTGTACTGTAGATTAAATGAGAGATGAGCAAATCCTCTCTTCCTTCTAGGTTTGGTTGTGTTCATAGTTTCTCTTGTATAATTCCTCTTAGGGGAAAAAAAAGTTTTTGCAAAAGCCTGAGAAAAAGGCATCTTTCCCTTTTATTCAACTTCTGAAGCAATAAAGCCTTCAAGATTGGAGGTTATTTAGCACTACACTGGAGGACAAACCTCTGTTCATTACCTGTCTTAGACTAGAATCAGACTATGCTGCCACTGTGTCTGCTGCTGAGGCATTAAAGCAGGATGTGCCTTTTGTCCCAAAGGGTTTGAACCAAGCTAACTGAACTTTAAATGAGGCATTAACGCAGTGTAGCATGCTATACATGAATGTTGATGTTGGAGACTGTGTTTACTCTGCCAACTGGATCATTAAATCATGCCTTTCTTCCCTCCCACCCCCAGCACTTAATTTTATTCTTTATGGGGTTTGTCACTTGGGATTTTAACCCTTCCTTTAGGAAGGAGAAGATTCCCCCTCTCTCTCTCTCCAGTTTACTTAAATGATTATAGGATCACAGTAGGAATTAACTGTCTGAAAACTCCTTAGCTGTGCCTCATTTGAGGGAGAGATCATC
Organism: Dryobates pubescens; assembly: GCF_014839835.1. Classification (NCBI taxonomy): domain Eukaryota; kingdom Metazoa; phylum Chordata; class Aves; order Piciformes; family Picidae; genus Dryobates; species Dryobates pubescens. The sequence goes on along the minus strand of NC_071613.1, from coordinate 45,634,198 downwards.
TCTAAAACGATTGTGCTTGTTAGTTTTAAATCAAATTTAAGACTGGACAGACAGTTTTCCAACAGCATAATCCTGCATGGCACAAATGCTGCAAAGTGGAATGTGGGAGCTGCTGGGCTGTTAACATCAAGGAGGAAATAACCCTGCTTGGATGGTTGAGCATTGGCAGGATCTTGGTTCCTGCCTGACAGTGCTTGCGTACTTACTGAGCTCTGCCTTCAGAGCACTATGTGTGTCTGTAACAAAAGGTGAAAACTTGCTCTGGAACTGTAATGCAGGAAGTGATCCTTTTCAGGTGTAAACCCACTGAACTTCCATGCTGTCCTAACAAACTGAATTGGCTTTGGTGCCTACTGTTTGAACAGAAATACAGTCTTTTGGAGAACAGCTGTCTAGAAGGACTCTGTCCTGCTGTTGCTGTGCGTCAGTGGTGTTTGCACTGTTAAAGAATGTGTGGGCAGCACATGTAGGTGCATCTGAACAACTTGCAATGCAGTTGTGTTGTCTAATGATCTGTGGGGATCATAGAATCAATAAAGGTTGGAAGAGACCTCAAAGATCATCAAGTCCAACCTGTCACCCAAGATCTCATGACTACTAAACCATGGCGCCAAGTGCCACATCCAGTCCCCTCTTGAACATCTCCAGGGATGATGACTTCACCACCACCCTGGGCAGCCCATTCCAATGGCTAACAACTCTCTCTGTGAAGAAATTTCTCCTCACCTTGAGCCTAAACTTCCCCTGCTGCAGTTTGAGACTGTCCCCTCTTGTTCTGGTGCTGGTTGCCTGGGAGAAGAGACCAACCCCCTTCTGGCTACAACCACCCTTCAGGTAGTTGTAGAGAGCAATAAGGTCTCCCCTGAGCCTCCTCTTCTCCAGGCTAAACAGCCCCAGCTCCCTCAGCCTCTCCCCATAGGGCTTGTGCTTGAGGCCTCTCACCAGCCTCATTGGAGGTCCATGGTCATAGAGGTCTGTGGAACACTGAATAAACATAAAGCCTGGGATTTAGAGTTATTGAAGCATTTTGTGTTCCCTGTGCTATCTTGGTCATGCTTCCCCATGCTGCCTTCACAAGATATTCGTAGAGGGATGCTGCACATACTGACAGCAATGAACCTGTTTTCTTCTAATATCAGACACTTGCAAGTATCAGACACTTGCTTTTTGGTTTGTGGATTATGCTTTATGATGCTGGTTTGGTGATTGGAAGAAGTACAGCTAAAGTCAGTAAGATTTTCATCAGTACATCTTACCTTACCTAGTTGCAAGACAGAGATTACTTTGCTCTCAACTTGGATAATGTCCTCAGTGTTCTCCAGTTACGGAAGTGGTTCCAAGTGAAAGAAACTTGTGGTGATAACATGGTATCTTCTGCTCAGCCCCAATGCAGTTAGAGGCAGAACAGTCTCAAGCTGTGTTTATCTCATCTGTAGAATTAGAAAAGCCCTAAAAGGAGGACTCTATTCCTGGTTTGGGAAAACAGTGTTCTCAATGAGGGCATTGAGTCCATCATCAGTAAATTTGCGGACGACACCAAGCTGGGGGCAGGAGTTGATCTGCTGGAGGGTAGAGAGGCTCTGCAGAGGGACCTGGACAGGCTGGACAGATGGGCAGAGTCCAAGGGCATGAGATTGAACACATCCAAGTGCCGGGTTCTGCACATTGGCCACAGCAACCCCATGCAGAGCTACAGGCTGGGGTCAGAGTGGCTGGAGAGCAGTCAGGTGGAAAGGGACCTGGGGGTGCTGGTTGATAGTAGGCTGAACATGAGCCTGCAGTGTGCCCAGGCAGCCAGGAGGGCCAATGGCATCCTGGCCTGTATCAGGAACAGTGTGGCCAGCAGGAGCAGGGAGGTCATTCTGCCCCTGTACACTGCACTGGTTAGGCCGCACCTTGAGTACTGTGTCCAGTTCTGGGCCCCTCAGTTTAGGAAGGAGGTTGACTTGCTGGAGCGTGTCCAGAGAAGAGCAACAAGGTTGGTGAGGGGCTTGGAGCACAAGCCCTATGAGGAGAGATTGAGGGAGCTGGGATTGCTTAGCCTGGCGAGGAGGAGACTCAGGGGTGACCTTATTGCTGTCTACAACTACCTGAAGGGGGGTTGTAGTGAGGCGGAGGTTGGTCTCTTCTCCCAGGCAACCAGTACCAGAACAAGAGGGCACAGTCTCAGGCTGCATCAGGGGAGGTTTAGGCTGGAGGTTAGTAGGAAGTTTTACACAGAGAGAGTGATTGCCCACTGGAATGGGCTGCCTGAGGGGATGGTTGGGGTTGCCGTCGCTGGGGGTGTTCAGGGCGAGGCTTGACAGGATGCTTGGTTCCATGGTTTAGTTGATTAGGTGGTGTTGGATGATAGGTTGGACACGATGATCTCGAAGGTCTCTTCCAACCTGGTTTATTCTATTCTATTCTATTCACTATCAAATTAATAATAGCTCTTCAAGCTCCAAGTTGGCTGTAACAGTGTACAAAATATTCTTGTGTCGCACACCAGCACTAACAAATACTGCTGAAGTAACATCCTCCTGGCAGTTAAGGCAGTCCCTTAGCTGTAAGAGTGCACTATAGGAAATCCATAGACATCAGGAGATGTGTTTGCTTTTCTTTCTCTGAGAAGAGAGATGTCTTGATCAAAAGTAAGCTCCAGCCATTTTCCCCCGAGTTAGAGTTTTCATGCAGTACAGATGAGCCCTGAGTGAGCTGCATGTAAAGTGCCACACAGAAATGAAAAGCTGTGGTGATGTGGGACCTCTGTGGATAAGGCTTGAATATCTCATCTGTGTTGGCATCTTGTTAAGAGTAAATGACTGTTACACAGTGAAATGTTCACTTAAACCAAAAAACCCCACCAACCCACAACACTAAACCCACTAAACCCTCAGAGATTCTGTACTGCTGTTGCAGTCATTGGTAAGCCAGCATCTCAAAAAGTTAAGTAGCCAGTTACCTTTTTAATTGGGTATTGACCTTTCTTCTGTAGAGTGTTACACATGCTATGATGTAAAAAAAAAAAAGAACATTGTATTAAACCTAGCTCTATGCTGATATACAAATTACATATTTTCTGTAAAGCAAGTCATAAAATAAGAGAACACCATATATAAGATTTTGATTTCACTGGGGAGCTGTTCCTAGTAATAAAGAGCCATATAGAGGTCACTCTACCACTGGTTTTATTTGGTTTGAAAAATATAAAATAGCTTGTCCATATGGTCTTGTGTTACTGAAGTGCTTCATCTGAAAAGAATGCAGGGCTGTGTATCTTAACTCCATGATTTGTGTAGCATTTCGGAAGGGACTGTTTTTGTGGGGTTTGGATTATAGCAGCTTAATTTTAGTGGATGCTGCTTACATCCTAGCTCATGAAAATAGCTGGTTTATTTATTTATTTTAACTTTTTTATTAAAAAGTCTGACATAGAGGACACCTAGTGTCAACTTGTTCAGTGTTTGAAGATTTAAATGTGTGAGGAAGGCAAGATTTTTATTTTTCTCTAGTAGTGCTGCCAGAAGGCTGAGATTTTAATTTATTTATTCATTTTTCTTTGGTCACTGGAATTTAATTGCATTCAATTAACACAGCTTTTCTTTTTTCCCCCCCTTTCAGGCAGATTCCAGATTAAAAGCTCTCAATGCAACATTCAGAGTGAAAAACCCAGACAAGTAAGATTCCACATCCTTCTTCCCTCTCTTTGCCTTTTTTCAGTTACAGCTTCAGATGACAGAGTACTCTTATCTCCTTAGAATAATTCAGAAGAGGAAAAAATTATCTTTCTGCACTTAAATTTTAACTGAATCCCAGTAAGGAGGTAGTGTGAAAAGGTTTGATAAATCCTGTTTCTAGGAGCGGGATGCATTCATAAAAATGCATCACTTCATGCAAAATGAGTCTTTAATCTTAGCTACTTTAAAAGGAAAGGACAAAACCCCCAACCCCAGAGGAAAAAACCTCTTAATATTTGCTTGCAAAAAAGTCCTTCCAAGCATGAACAGAATACAGATTGACAGTAGGTCTTTCCAAAAATTCTGGCTGTTGTACAATTCTGGATTCAAGCACCCCAGTGTTGAAGTTCATAGTTCCCTTCAAGCTGCCAATTTTCCCAGATGCAGTTTGGAGGTCACTTCAGCTCTGTTGCAGTTTGGGAAGCTCTGAGGCAGGCCATAGAGCAATCTTCTGGATCAGCAAAAATGGTGAGAAGTGTTATGAGAGGTTCATCATACCCTCGGCGGTGAGGAGGCTAATGTAAGAGTTTCTTCTTCTGCAATAGTTAGAAACACTGATATGCAGCAGTAGGGTCAAGAGATGTTACTGTTTGCCATCAAACTGTGGAGATTCATATGAAGTATCCTTATGGGTTCATCTCCTGTCTCGTAGTGGCAATAGGAGATGCTGTTTAGGGAGAGTCCATGTGCCTGGCTGTGCTGTCTCTTCCCTTTGTACTTCCCTAGCACCTATGGGTATTGTGTTAAAGACTTTAGAGGGCACATCCCTTTCTAGTGGTCTTTAGAGGCATGTCTGTGAGCTGATGCAGTCCCTTCTGTTTTTAGTGTGTTTACTTTTAGTATCATAGTATCAGTCAGGGTTAGAAAGGACCACAAGGATCATCTATTTCCAACCCCCCTGCCATGGGCAGGGACACCCCACACTAGATCAGGCTGGCCAGAGCCTCATCCAGCCTGGTCTTAAACACCTCCAGGGATGGGGCCTCAACCCCTGTCACCTCTGTGACAGAAAGGAAGCTTTTAGCTAGGGTTTAATATAAAAGGTAACAGTCATGAATGAGACTGAATGATAGGAATTCCCTCAAAATCTAATGGTGAAATTGTTTGAATGCTTTATTCTCTATCATCTTCATCTGTGCTAGTAAGAGTTGACTTTTCCTACTTTCACAGCAGGAAAGCTTTGCCTGTAGTCTGCCTAAAGGGGTTGGGTGGGCAAGAATGGTTAAGGCTGAGATGAGGAATAGACTGTTGTTACCCTTTGAAGTAACTGAATGTTTTGTAAAGTAAAGCTGTTGTGAGAAGTGTCTATTGGTAAAAAGCAGGAAAGAGTTAATATGAGGAAGAGCTCATATCAAAACCAGTCCCTGAGTATTTCTCTCAGCAAAGACTTCCCGGTACTTCACAAATGCTTTCTGTTGTATTCTGTCAGCTGCATAGCTTCCAAATTGAACTTTTGGATGAAAGTTGAATAAATAACTGATGAGCATAACTTCGGGGGAGTTTTGTTTTGGTTTTGTTTGTTTCAAGTCAAGGGCAGCCTTTTAGCATAGCATGTGTGGCCTTAACAGGAGGAATAGTGCCTTGCTCTGCCTAGCATGCTTAGCTTGAGCTACCTGGAATCTGATGCCTTGCCTTTGGTCCTTGTGTGAGTGAGTGGTAAAGTGGGGTCAGCAAGCTCATCTTGCCAAAACAAAAGATGTGCCTGCTGCATGGAGTGTAGGCTTTCAGGATCAGGAAGGGTTCAGGTGAAGAAGGATTGCTTTGTGGTCCTGTGGAGCTGCACCTTTCAGCTTAGGGCAACACGAGGAGCTTTACACAGCTTGAAATGATGTTGCTCTATGAGCTCAGGTGTGGATGTGAAACTAAATCTCCTCCGGTGGGAAGCATTTAATAACTTCAACGATTGAATTATGTGGTGATACAAATGTGGCATTCTGGTATTCAGCAGTAATTTGTATCTGCTGCAGACCTCTAATTTGGCCTCATGGCACCCATCCTCATGTTCCCTTCCTGTGCTTTAATTAAAGCAGTAGCTTGCTTCTTGGTGAAGAAGTTGATTTCTTCTTGGTTTCCTCAGAAAACACTGGATCCTTTTGTAAGGCAGAAATGTCGGGGGGGAAAAACCCCAAAACATAACTTTTATGTTTTGTGTGTTTAGTTGGAAAAGTGGCTTGTTCTTTACTGGGCAGAACTGTAGCATCTTGCTTCACAAAATGGGAAAATGGTGCTGCCCTCTGTGATGTTGGAGGGAGTACTGCAGAGTCAGATGCACAAAGTAGTGCTGCCTACTGTGAATTGTCTTGTTTGCTCTTGTCTCTTGAGAGATATTTTTGAGAAGAAACTTGGTGGTGGTGCTACAGAAATATGACCTGATCTGTTCTTCATTTATGTCTGAAGTTATACTTGATACTCAAGTATCTATAGGCTGTTGATAGTGCTGCAGAGCCAGTAAAACCCCGTGAAAAGCACTAGTTAAAAAAGCCTCAGTTGCTGAGTGCCAAAACTGTCTTGTATCATGCACTATTATGATGCACTGGAAAGTAAACACCCCTTTGTGTGCCTCACCAGGCTCAGTTTGGAAACTGCTTTATAAACTCTCTATTTATTTCTCTTTTTTTTATGTGAGCAAGAGTGAAGGCTTAAGCAAACACTGAGAAATAAACCTTTGATCTGCAGCAAGCCCCAGTTGCTTTAATTTTTCAGGACAACATGTTTTTAGATTTGTAATATTTTCCACCTTCCCAGAATATTGGATGGAAAAAACCAATGCCACTTTGGTTTATGGTTTTCTGAGACAATAAAAAGCATCTCAGTGCTGAAGTAGTAACTCTATTTATTATTTTATTTTGGTCCTGATGGAGGAGTTGACATGGGGAGAAGAGGTATTGCTGCTGGAATCCAGGATACTGAAAGACCTCTTGGGTTCCTGACTCTTCCCTTCAGGGAGTGTGGCATTCCTGAAAGCTTTCTTGCCACAAAACAGGATAGATAAAACTTTTCATTATCAACCTTCTGAAGTGGAAAGGAGAGTCTTCCTGAGTTGAAAGCATGCTTTCTAATCTTTTGTTCTGAGTGCAATTATTTCAAGTCTCTTCACTGTACGTGTCTGCAGCTGTCTGACATGCAGCCCTGGTGCATGTTTTATAAAGTGTAAACTGGAAAAGATTGCTCTCTAAACCCCACTGTGCAGATCAATGGCTGTATTTATTTGTCTCATACAGTTTCTCTGCTGACTTTTAAATCTCTTTATGTTCTTTAACCCTGTGCGTGTCATAAACTTACAAAAGATGCTCCTTGGAGATAAGAAAATACTGGAAATGGTAATAAAGCTTCTGCTTCCTGAATGTAAGGAGAGGAGTATTTTAGGGGAAGACTTCCTGGTGAGGGAAGAAGAAGTGTTAAAAGAAAAACACTGGAATTTCATACTTGGTCACCCAACACAAGTGACTTGACTTATTTTAGTAAGACCTCTTGGGCATAAACTGTTCTGAATATGAAGCCTGACTGTATGCCTGTGGTGGGAGGAGGGATGAAGAGGTATTTTTATGCTTGAACATCAGCCTCAGAGGAGATAATCTTAGTGTCCTATTCCTGGATTCTAATTGCGTTTTTCAATGTTATTTATTCATTTTCAGATCATTATTTAGTGATTTAGGTGAAGCACTTTCTGGCTTCCCTTCTGGGTGAAATATGTTCCTGTGTATCAGAGCATCTCACGAGTTAGACTTGTGTGTAGTAGCAAGGGTTTATGCATACGGAAGTGGCTGTTGCTCTGGCTGGATTGGTTACCTGTCACTAGCAAAGCTGTGGCAGCTGCCTCTGCTCTGTGATTAGGATGAGCCAAGTTTATGAACTGAAACCACCACCAAGGCTTAACTGAGGTGGCAGATAAAATGTTTCTTGCCTTCTGTCATGGCAGGCCAGCAGTGTGCACATGGTCACTTATGATGGGTTACCCAACTGTTGTCTTCCCTAGTTGAAATGACTTGATAGCTTGATTCCTGTGCAGGTACAAGTCTCAATAAGGTTTTATATGTAACAAGTAACAGATCTCTTATGGCTTAGCTGTAGAGTAATTGTTACAGTTATTAATAGTTCACACAGTATCACCAAGGTTGGAAGAGACCTTGAGGAACATTGAGTCCAACCTGTCACCACAGACCTCATGACTAGACCATGGCACCAAGTGCCACATCCAATCTCATCTTGAGCACCTCCAGGGATGGTGACTCCACCACCTCCCTGGGCAGCACATTCCAATGATGAATGACTCACTCAGTGAAGAACTTTCTCCTCACCTCGAGTCTAAACCTCCCCTGATGCAGCTTGAGGCTGTGTCCCCTTGTCCTGGTGCTGGTTGCCTGGGAGAAGAGACCAACCCCTTCCTGGCTACAACCACCTTTCACGTAGTTGTAGAGGGCAATGAGGTCACCTCTGATCCTTCTCTTCTCCAGGCTAAACAATCCCAGCTCCCTCAGCCTATCCTCATAGGGCTTGTGCTCAAGGCCTCTCACCAGCCTTGTTGCCCTTCTCTGGACACATTCAAGTGTCTCGATGCCCTTCTTAAACTGAGGGCCCAGAACTTGCACTTCTGAAAAGCTGTGCTTAAAACTGGCTAGGTGGCAGCTTTAAAGTCAAATACTTTAGTCAGGTTGGAAATGTGAATTTATTTTCACAAAGAAATACATACACTTCAGCAGATTTTGGCTTTGTACTTACTTGAAGCTTTCCTGTTCACTCAGGCTGGCTTTTCTAAATCCCTCTTCCCTTTTTTTTTTTGGTGTTTTTCTTTGGTTGTTGTGTTGTGGCTTTTTAAGCACCAACACAGTGTAGTAATTTACATTTGAAAAGTAGCAGTTTTGCAAGTGCTGGGTTGTTCACTTTAGGGAAATTAAACTCTGCAGTCACTTCTTTAAGCATCTTCAGCTAATTCCATTTCAACATAATCCAGGCTGGGTCTTGCTGGCTGTAGCGTTGTGGCTGTGTCTTGCATTCTGTGAAAGCTTGCTTTCATGATGGCTAATGATGTACTATCTGTTTCCTGCTCCCAGGAGATTTACTGAGCTAAAACACTATAGCGATGAACTGCAGTCTGTCATATCACACCTTCTGCGAGTCAGAGCTGTAAGTATTTCCCATGTGTGTTGTGACAAATAGTATAACTTATTTCTAAGGTAGTATTTCTTGTGTAGTCAAGAGAGCTGGTATATGTGCTCTAGAGCAAGGGTGGTTTGGCCCGAGAGAGTCTGACTCTGGAGTGTGGGGCAGGAGATGGCAAGGGGGAAGGGCACTGACTCAATACAGGTTTGGTGGAGAATGAGTTCTAAACGTGGTGGTTGAGCTTGACAGTCACTGGAAGACCAAATGCATCCATCTTGCTAATCTGCCTTCTCCACTGATGGTTACGTATCAGAGGGAGGTGTTTAAGGAGGCTTGAGAGATCTGCTTCTCTCTACTCAGCAGATAAGTTGCTTTTGCTGGATGTCTGGGGTGGGAAGGGCCCTAAACCACAGTTTCCTGCTAATACTTTGTTGTCCAGGGTTTTTGGTTTGAGTTGTATATGCTTCCCAGCACACTTTTTCTTTTTTGGCATGTTCTTCAGTCTGTAATGAATGATGTTCTTTCTGATGATGAAACAATTATGTCACGCATCAAGATACTCTGTGGGTTGAGAAGGGAAGATTTATTTTTTTTCTTTCAAGTCACAAAAAGGAAACAGAAAATTACAGTTCCAGTAATGAGTGTGACACTGCTTTTTAGTGTGTTCAACACAGATTTGATGTTTAACCAAAGCTGTGTCCAGTTGTGCTGAGGAACATGAGGACTAATCAGTGACGTTCTGCTGACACCGGCTTTTTGTTGGGTGATTTGCTTATATTTCCTTTTTACTGCTCTGACAGACCAGTAATGGTAACTCTTGCCAAGCTTCAGTTTTGTTCATTGCCACATCACAATTACAAGGGCATTGTTTAGGTTACAACTCACACTTCAGAGTGTAAACATGGTCTTTACTTCTGAGGTTTTTTCGCCAGTGTTGTAGTGCTGGCTGTGGCAGGAACTGGCTCTCCAAACAGCTGAAATGAAGTACCTAGCTTGAGCAGTAAGTCCTGCAATGGATAGCTCATTTCCTTTCCTTTTTTTTTCCACTGAGCTAGAGGGAAAAATCAAGTCACTTGTTAGAATTTGAGTGAGGCTTTTCTTACAGCCTTGGTGACGGGATGGACTTTTGTCTTGCCATCTTTCTGTTTAAATAGGTGAGTGTATATATAAGTTTGGCATTATTTGGGTAAAGGAGGCTATGCCTTACATCTGCTTATGAAAAACTGAAGTTTACTTGATTATTTGTGGTCTCCATAGGTATGTCCTATAGAAGAATGCATCCAAACAAATATTCAAAATGTTACTTTCCAATATAGCCTTGATTGTGACTTCAGTCTTCAAAGACTTCATGCTGTTGATTTTTTTTTTATTTCAGTAGTGGCTTCAAGTAGATTTAGGCCTAATCTTTGTTTACCTTTGTAAAAACATTAAGGCTTTAGCTTGAAGTTTGTGTTTGGATTTTCACAAAGCAATTGCATTTGATGTTGATGACCAAAATCTGATTCTGAAATGTTTCAGAGGGTAGCAGACCGGCTATATGGTGTCTATAAAGTCCATGGCAACTATGGAAGAGTATTCAGGTAAGAGTTCATACAGTTCTTAAATATATTCATAGGCAGACAGTTGTGGGGAGGGAGGATTTATTGTTTGTGTTTATGCCTTTGAAAGCTACATCTGAAATACTTCCATGTCTGCCATGACAAACTTCATATTGCAGTGCTAATGAGATTTCTGTGTTGGATACAGCAACCTTTGGATCTGCTGAGCTTGGTCTCTGGTGGAAGACTTCAGCTTTCTGCTTCTTATTATAGACATTTTGAGCTTTTGTTATGTAGGCATTCTGTTTCCTCAGGAATTAACTTGCTACATACTCTTCATGCAATTGACTCAGAAAAGCTCCTAGGTCCTTTTGAGGGTTAAAAATCAACAACTATATCCAATTTTAGTACCTTTATAAAGTGAATTTGCCATTTATTTTTTGATTTATATGAGTGAATTGCGTGCTCAAGTTTTCCATCTCACTGGAGAATTGAAGAATCTAAACTTCTGGTTAAGGGAAACCTCCTGCTTCTACACACTGTTCAAGTGCTAAATTTAATTCTCTGGGTTAATGGATTGCAGATGTCTTTCTCATTGGGGATTTTAAAGTGAAATTAGGTGTAGTTCTGTAATAACACAAAGACAAACAAATGTCAACATCATCAGAGTGGAATGTTTATGAAAACAATGAAGGACAGAATAGATGCATTAGACATAGATTATATGAAATAAAAGGGGGGACCCCCTCCTTCTTTCTAGCAGAAAGAGTTGTGGATGTTGTTCATGCAACTAAGAAGTTTCATAAGGTTTCACAAAGCTGAGGGCACAATTAAAAGTGCAGTGTATGTACTTGGATGTCCAGAGCAAGTCTCTGGCTATATTTGTTGTAGCTCTGTTTCCTTCTTTATCTAAATAATCTCCCTAATATGAATAGATCGTTGCAAGATGATGTGTTTTGTTTTTCAGTGAATAGAGCTAAACAAAAGATAACATACAGAGAATGCTTTCAGAAGTAAAGCTTTTGCAAATGTCCAATCTCACTTTCTGGTTTGTGGTTTGTTGCCCACTTTTTTTTTGCATGAGAGGCTTTTATCTGATAATGCTGTGAGTTTCTTCTTGATGAGCATGTTAGACCAAATTCCCACTGCCCCTCACCCCCTCCCTTGGTTTATTTTAAGTGCTAGAGTTTTTTTGTTTTGATGTTTATTTGTGTGGGGGGGTTATTTTTGGATTGTTTTAGCTATTTAAACAAGACTCTTTCTGCTCAAAACCAATCCTAAACTAAGTATTTAAGATGAATTTAGGTGTCTGGGACAATTGTTTAATGGAGTGCTGTAGATAGCCTCGCCACGTTGTCAGTGTTGCTCCTTAGATGTGGTCCAACTGTTTTCTTCTCTTAACTTCGAGGCAGTTTCCATTCAGGTGTCACCTGGGAAGAAACTGTATACAGGATGCAGCTTATTAACTTCCCTTACCCTTCATGTGTGATGTTGTTTCTCGTTTGTTTTTCCTACAGTGAGTGGAGTGCAATAGAAAAGGAGATGGGGGATGGGTTGCAGAGTGCTGGCCACCACATGGATGTGTAAGTACTGACTGAGTATCTGATAGTTTGATGTAAGCCAGATGTAGAGCTCTCCCTCTTTCCTCTCTTTTTCCCTCAACCCCAAAGTACATACAAGAAGGGCACTGAGAAAGCTGGGGGTGCATTGTTTTTAGGTATTCAGTATTTCTGTGACTTGGATGCAGGCACAATTTTAGCATCCATGTACTGTATTAAGTAGCTCAAAAGGTCTCAGGAGAACTGGAGGGGTTTCTTTTCTATTATTATTTTGAAATTGTAGAAGTGTTTGGCATTTTTCCAGGTTTTCTTTTAAGCTACTATGCCAGAAACTGGTGGAATACAATTTTAATGTACTGCAGACCTGATGAGATCCATTTGGGTTTGATAGCAGCGTTTTCTGCCATGCAGTAGATGGTACACACATTTGGACTTAATTACAGAGTTAAGAAATTTAATTAATCAGCACCAAAAGGCCAATGGATTCTTGAAGCAAACACTAACTGGGTGTAATAAAGTAGAGAATCCTCCCTCTTTGCATCTTTTGGAGTCAGATGGCAGAGTATGAAAAGCACAGTCTTCAAAATAAGAGTCTAGCAATTGAGACTGCTCTCAGAATTGGTATTCTTGGCTCCTGCTTTTCAGGTAGTCATAACAAGTGAGAAGAGTATTTCTTATCACTCTGGTTCCTCTTCTTTTATCACACAGTACAGATAAGTAGCAGCTCAGGCAGGAAATGGAAGCAGTTTGACTCTTCTTCATACAGAACTTTTACTCATGAAGTATAATTTGTTCAGTTCAAGCATAACTGCAGGTTTATGTATGTACTACTGCATGGTTGTTACTGGTGTTGTGCCTTGTCAAGTGGAAGGATTTCAAGGCCCACACCAAATTCTGCCCTCAGCTTTCTCACAGTAAGTCTTAGCAGATTTTAAGAAATTTGAACCCTTCTGAATAATTTATTCACACTTCCACATTTTGGCTAATATGGTGGTCTGCACCCAAAAAAAAGCTATCCAATTTTTGAGGCAGAGGGCTCTGGCAAGAATAAAGAAATGGAGAAGGCATTCTGCTTTCAGAAGAAGGTAACTGAAATAGAGGTGGAATACAGTATGCAGAAGTTGAAATGGTTACAAAAACAGGAGAGAAGAAGCCATAAGCAGGCTTTCAGATACACCCCACTAACATATCAAACATCTCCAAATGCATAACCAACTAAAAGAAGTGGGTTTCAGTCCTTGGTCAGGAGGCTGAACCCTCTTCACGCATTGGAGATGTTTAATATTTCTGTCTGCAACACAGTTAGGGTTTCTGGGTAATTTTAACCACTGTATAAAGTTTGAGGTAGCTTTCATTGTCTGTCATCTCTTCTGCTCTGGCACTCTTGTGCAACAAGGATCTCTTAGTGACAATCAAGCAAGAAGCAGCAGATGTGAGATTTGAGAACTCATTCAGTGACCCACGGGGTCTCCCACCAGTAAGGTTCGTATCTGCGGTCACTTGGAAGCATAACTTACCAGCTCAGTTACCGTTCCCATAACGTTAGACACGAGTTCATCCCATCAAAAAGCTACTTCAAGAGGGTTACCTAATATGATGTTAAACTTCAAGACTAATTTAATTATTCTCCATCTCAGCCATGTGCTGTAGTCTTTACCAGATGTTTAAATAAACATTCGAGTTGTTATTGTTGAGTATGAGCTAAAACTGATTAATATTTGGAGAAGAATCCCAAAGCTTCCCTGGGTGTGTGCTGTGTAACAGGATGAGGCTTGCTGAAGTGATGCAAAACAGCAGAGTATGCTGAGAGAGCTTCAGTGAATGGCTGTAGCCCTGGTATTTAAAAGATGAAAGAAGAAAATGCCAGACCTTTGTGTCCTTTATGATACTAATGAGTGACCCTTTATCTCTATATCAACTAGACTGTCATTACAGGTGGAACCAGTCTAAACTGAAACAGCTTTGGATGACAATTCCCACAAAGACTGGGAATGTATTAGGTGTCTTTAGAACTTGCTGCAGTGATTCCCCTCAAGATTTCCCCTGGTTTGTCTGTCTGCTTAGGACAAACCTCTATTATAAACTTCAGCTTAGGCAGTCAGAAATACAGCTCATCTTATTGCTTTGTTTTTTCAAATAATGCTTTAGTGTCATGAAAAATATGTCTAGGTCAGGTGGGGCTTGCTTTGGTGGGGTTTTTTGGTTTGAATTTTTTGGTGGTGGTTGTTTGATTTGAGGGCTTTTTTGGTTTGGGTTTTTTTTTGGTGGCTTTTTACTTTCTTTTTGTAAGGGTGGTTTTTTTTTTTTGCTTTTGGCTTCGTGGGTTTTTTGAGAGACATGTCTGCTACAGATGAGCTCTAGCATTGTTCTAAACTTAGGACCTACTTGAAACTGCTGTCCTGAGAACTCCAACCACTGTACTAAAATTACTGCATTTTAGAACTTTAAAAATAGAGAGGGCAAGTCACTTCTGACCTGTGTGGCTGCAGGGTATTTTCAGAACAAGTACATCTTTTGACAGTTTGAACTACTTTACTTTGATTCACAACGTGAATTCTCATTCTGCCTTTTCTTTTATCCCTTCTGCTTAATCAGCTGTTGCTGGTCACTTTGTATGTTAGGCTTATTTATCACTGGTAGCCTTGGTAGGGCTTTTCCTAGATGTGCCATATCTTTTAGTTTTAATTAATCTTGCCTGCCAGCTTATAACATTCATGAACAGATGGGCATGTTTACAGCTCCGTCTCATTTTTCCCCTTTCTTCCAGTTGCTCTGCAAGTAGCTGCTTCCAGAGAAGGGCAACAAAGCTGGTGAGGGGTTTGGAGCACAAGCCCTATGAGGAGAGGCTGAGGGTCTCTTCTCCCAGGCAACTAGCACCAGAACAAGAGGACACAGTCTCAAGCTGCGTCAGGGCGGCTTTAAGCTGGATGTTAGGAAGAAGCTCTTCATAGAAAGAGTGATTGGCCATTGGAATGATAGAATAGAATAAACGAGGTTGGAGGAGACCTTCAAGATCATAGTGTTCAACCTATCATCCAACACAACCTAATCAACTAAACCATGCAACCAAGCATCCGCATCGAGTCTTCTCCTAAACACCTCCAATGATGGCACCTCCACCACCTCCCCGGGCAGCCCATTCCAATGGCCAATCACTCTCTCTGTGAAGAGCTTCTTCCTAACATGTAGAGAGAGTGATTGCCCATTGGAATGATAGGTTGGAGTCTGTGATCTCAAAGGTCTCTTCCAGTCTGGTCCAGTTTAGTCCATTTGAAGAGTCTTAGTTTTCATGCCCTACTGAGCAGGCCTGAGGATGATAACTTTCAGCAGGATTGGCTCCCTCAGTTTCCTGGGTGTCTAAGCGACCTTGGTCTTTTTTAGAACTTGCAAGGAGGGATTTCTTGTTCTCTCCTGAGTCATGTTACCAGTTTCCTTTCATCTTGAAACTGTGCCACTTTTTCCATAGAGCCAGTTGCTGGAGAGGCATGGGAAGAAAGAGAGAAGTTCAAAGACCTTGCAAAAACTTTAAAGCCAAGAGGTGCTGTAATTAACATTTGGGTTGCACTATGCCGGTCACTGGACAACCATGGACGTATGCTTGCTTCAGGGAACCTGCAGCTGTGCAAGGGATTGGCACATACTTGAGAATCCAGAGTGAGTTGGCAGAATAGGTGAAGGCATTTGCATTGGGGTCTCATTCTGTTCATCCCCAGTGGCACAGGCCCTGTAATGTGGGCTAAAGTGGCGTCCTGTTTCCATGGCTGTGCCAAGTGAGACATGCAGCTACCTCTCAGCTGTAGGCCTGTGACCATGTGCAGTCATCTTGGTTAGTGAGAACCTATTAAATACTGTCCCATGAGCAAGATAAGCTAGAAGTGCTTTTTGCCATTTTTAGGGAAAGTCAGCTTAAATGACAAAACTCTCAATGCGAGAGCTGTGTAGTTGTACTTAGGACTTCTCCCTAAAAGGAAGGTTTGAAGTTCTTGTTGCTCTGAATTGATATGCCTGACTTACCCAGCAGACAAAGCAACAGACCTTCAAGGAGCTAAGGGACTACCTGAAGGGTGGTTGTAGCCAGGAGGGGATTGGTCTCTTCTCCCAGGCAACCAGCACCAGAACGAGAGGATCAGTCTCAAGCTGTGCCAGAGGAAGTTTAGGCTGGAGGGGAGGAGAAAGTTCTTCATAGAGAGAGTTGTTAGGCATTGGAATGGGCTGCCCAGGGAGGTGGTGGAGTCGCTGTCCCTGGAGGTGTTCAAGAGGGGATTGGACATGGCACTTGGTGCCATGGTCTAGTAGTCATGAGATCTTGGGTGACAGGTTGGACTTGATGATCTTTGAGGTCTTTTCCAACCTTGTTGATTCTATGGCTTAAAGATGTGGCGTTCAGAGCACTGCTGTGAGTCCTCTCTTACTCAGGCTGACTAATGATGATCTCAAAGGTCTTTTCCAGCCTGGTTAATTCTATTCTAATGAACAATGAAAGCAGCCTCTTTGCTTTTCAGAAGGTATGATGTTCATGTTCCTGTGCCTCAGGGCTTAAAGCCTTGCAGGATTTCTTCTGCACCGTGTCTTTTTTTGCCTTGCTGCTAGCTATTGACAGTCCACTGGAGAAAAGGAATACATTGTTTTTCCTCCCTGTAAGAAAAACTGCCCCGTCTTCAGCAGGAAACTTACAATAGATCTCATACTTGTCAAATGATTCACCATAGTAGCAACCAAAGAAAGGGGCCTGCAGGGATGTTTATATTAACTGATTCAGAGGTTAATTAAAACAAAGGGAAAACCCTTTTTGAAGTGCCTTTCACTGTTTTGCTTTGTGACTCATGTTTTTGTCAGACAGGTGTCCTCCCTTGTTACTGTATGTGTAGTCTTTCAAGGTTGAGTTATGGGACCTCATATTTAACCATGGCTGTTTTCACCAGATATGCAGCTTCTATTGATGACATCCTGGAAGAAGAGGAACATTATGCAGATCAGTTGAAAGAATATCTCTTCTATGCAGAAGCACTACGGTATGTACAGAAACCTACAGCTCAGATGAAAGCTGTAGTCCTTTCCTCTGGCATTGTGGTGAGGTTGAATTTTGTTTGGGATCCTCCTCTGCTCTCAGAGAAACAGAAATTTCAGTGTTGTGGAATCTCCATATTCTTGCTTTGTGTTTTGTTTACTCCTTTGATTGCCATGTGGGTGGCAATACAATTCAAACCTGAGCTGATCAATAGTGAAATGTCAGAAATATTAAAATCTGTGTACCGTGGGAGGAAGTGCTGCTGTTTATTCGTCTGGTTGCGCTGTTTCACAATGTGCTGAAAGCTTCAGCTTTCACATGAGATAGGCTAAACAGAGCTGCTACAGCTATTATGAATTCCAGCAAGTTTTATCTGCTGCACAGCATTGTGCAGCTAAATAACTGAATTCTGGTTGGTTGGTTTTATTTCTTTGTGTGTCTGTTTTTTAACGTTAGCCTTTACTCCCTTACAAGCATGGATGGCAAAGGCAAATTGCTGAGTGCTGTAAGACTGGGCCTGAAACTGTTGTGCTCTCCAGGGCTGGCTCTGAACCTCTTGGAAAGTGCAGCGGGGAATTGGGTTGGCAAGTGTGATGGCTGCTGTGTGGGAACCCAGAGCACCAGTAGCCTCTCCTGGGAGGTTCGCATGCATCCGGCAGTGGAGTGCGGATGTAGCATTGTCAGCCCACACACGGCTGGGGCTTGCTGCAGGTGGTCAGAGGAAACTCCCCTCTGTTCCAGATGAAAGGCGCTGTATGAATCTAGAAGCACAGTTGCTTGTTTTCATTTTTCAAACAACAAGTATTTCATGACTGACTGATAATGTTGCTGCTGTGACAGGTGCCATCTCCAGATACTTTTTGCCATAGTTGTGATTTTAGTTTTGATTCTGTAATCTAGTTTGAATAAAACCATTTTACAGTGGTGCCCTTAAGTAGGGCTTGTATTGCTGAGAGTGTCTTGGAATGAGTCATAGTATCAGTCAGGGTTGGAAGGGACCACAAGGATCATCTAGTTCCAACCTCCCTGCCTTGGGCAGGGACACCCCACACTAGATCAGGCTGGCCAGAGCCTCGTCCAGCCTGGTCTTAAAACACCTCCACTGACGGCGCCCCAACCACCTCCTTGGACAACCCATTCCAGGGCTTCACCTTTCTCATGGGGAAGAACTTCCTCCTCACATCCAGCCTGAATCTCCCCACCTCCAGCTTCATTCCATTCCCCCTAGCCCTATCACTACCTGATATCCTGAGAAGTCCCTCCCCAGCCTTCTTGTAGGCCCCCTTCAGATACTGGAAGGCCGCAATTAGATCACCTCGGAGCCTTCTCTTCTCCAGACTGAACAGCCCCAACTCTTTCAGTCTGTCCTCACAGGAGAGGTACTCCAGCCCTCTGATCATCCTCGTGGTCCTTCTCTGGACACTCTCCAGCACGTCCATATCCCTCTTGTCTAGGTGGAGTCTTGCCAGAGCTGAGTAGAGGGGGAGAACCACCTCCCTTGACCTGCTGGCCACACTTCTCTTGATGCAGCCCAGGATCTGATTGGCTTTCAGTCTAAAGAGAGGAACAGAATGAACTAAGAACTTTATACTTACAATTCAAGCTTGCTTAGCTACGGCATTTGCTGTGTTACACATTCAGTGATAAGCCTGTTGAATTCAAGCTAGGTGAATAACTGAATGTGCTGCCTGCCAAAAACCCCAACCAAAACAAAACCAACCAACCAAACCCAGCCCTCTCCCCAAACCTAACACAGCCCATGATGCTGTTTGTGAAGTGTAAATGAAGGGAGACAGCCAAACAAAGTATTATGTGACAGGTCTTTTCATTGCTTGCCTTTCAGGGCAGTTTGCAGGAAACATGAACTAATGCAATATGACTTGGAAATGGCTGCCCAGGACCTAACAACTAAGAAACAGCAGTGTGAGGAGCTGGCAACAGGAGTGAGTCTTTTTTCTGCTTTCTTCTCCAAAATGCCTTTTATTTATTCATTTATTTTTTTGTTTGAGCCAAGTCACTTAGAATGACATTTAAATGGCACTAACATTGCTGGCTGCTGCGTATGAGAAGCAGTATCGTGTGAGCTGCAGGAGTCTGAGGGTTGAAGTGACTTGGTTCTTGGTGATGTAAGCTGTTTGTATCAAACATCTTTTATTCAACACTGAGTAAGTAAAAGGTTGCAGGAAATATGACTTCAGCAGAATAACACCAACAACTCTCTATCCTGAAGATCAAAACTCTGGAAATTCTGGAAGGCTTCCTCTTCCTTTTGAAAGGTGGATGTTACTGATATGTGATGTTAGCCCCTTTTATGTGGAAGATAATATTACTTTAACATTTTTCAGATAATGTTTTAATTATTTAAAATCCCTAACATTGCTGTTGGTATCTACTGGTGTGCCATATTCACTAGTGGTGTCCCCCAGGGATCAGTGCTGGGCCCCATGCACTTTAATATCTTTATTGATGATCTGGATGAGGGCATTGAGTCCATCATCAGTAAGTTTGCAGATGACACCAAGCTGGGGGCAGGTGTTGATCTGTTAGAGGGTAGGAGAGCTCTGCAGGGGGACCTTGACAGGCTGGGCAGATGGGCAGAGTCCAAGGGCATGAGATAGAATGCATCCAAGTGTCAGGTTCTGCACATTGGTCACAGCAACCCCATGCAGTGCTACAGGCTGGGGTCAGAGCTGCTGGAGAGTGGCCAGGCAGAAAGGGACCTGGGGGGTACTGGTTGATAGTAGGCTGAACATGAGCCAGCAGTGTGACCAGCAGGAGCAGGGAGGTCATGCTGCCCCTGTACTCAGCACTGGTTAGGCCACACCTTGAGTACTGTGTCCAGTTCTGGGCCCCTCAGTTTAGGAAGGATGTTGACTTGCTGGAACGAGTCCAGAGAAGGGCAACAAAATTGGTGAGGGGTTTGGAGCACAAGCCTTATAAGGAGAGGCTGAGAGAGATGGGATTGCTTAGCCTGGAGAAGAGGAGGCTCAGGGGAGACCTTATTGCTGTCTACAACTACCTGAAGGGAGGTTGTAGCCAGGTGGGGGTTGGTCTCTTCTCCCAGGCAGCCAGCACCAGAACAAGAGGACACAGTCTTAAGCTGCACCAGGGGAGGTTTAGGCTGGATATTAGGAAAAAATTCTTCACAGAAAGAGTGATTGGCCATTGGAATGGGCTGCCCAGGGAGGTGGTGGAGTTGCCGTCACTGGAGGTGTTTAGGAAGAGACTGGATGGGGTGCTTGGTGCCATGGTTTAGTTGATTAGATAGTGTTGGATGATAGGTTGGACTCAGTGATCTCAAAGGTAATTTCCAACCTGGTTTATTCTGTTCTATATGGAACTACTTCATGGCTTTTCCTTCTCATACAGAATGCAAGACTTAATTGCTTTACTACTTGAGTAGGAAAATTGCTCTGAAAGGTTACCTAAATCAGTGGAATGACTCACTTATGGTCCAATCCACAAACCAGCATTTTCTTCCTTCCCATGCCACCATACCTCCTATAGCTACCTATCAAGTCATAAAAAATTCATTGGTGAAATAGAGGTTAAAGCTAAAAATCAGCAGAAAAACATGAATAAGCCAAATTGCTGGTAAAAACCACATAATGTCTTCTGGCTGTGCTCAGGAATGCCAAACCTAGAGTGTTTTGTGTGTTTTTTGTAGACTGTGAGAACATTCTCTCTGAAAGGCATGACCAGCAAGCTCTTTGGGCAGGAAACCCCTGAGCAGAGGGAAGCCAAGATAAAGGTTCTAGAAGAGCAGATACAGGAAGGAGAAGAACAACTGAAGTCCAAAAATCTGGAGGGCAGGTAAATGAGCTTGGCTTTTTCCAAAAAGCCACGAGGTTTGTCTTAAGAAAAGTTCCTGACTGGATGCTCTTGAAGGTGTTTGCATTTTATAAGTGTTTTTAATATATTCTTGGTGTTTATGAGCTGTCTATAAAAGCTGCTGTCAGCTGCAAGTTGTGAAATAAGGTACAGTACATGCAGCTAGCTTCTGGTGCGCTCGCATGGCTTATGTAAAACCTGATGACTTTCCCAGTTACTGAGCCCACTCTAAGGGCTGACATGCATGCTTTTATATTCAGCTAGTAATATGTTTAGCAGGTGGACTTGTAGGCCTGCAGCTGAATAGCCTGACTCAAAAGCTGATTTGCTCCAAACCCAGTATTTAGTTTGGTTTATGTGTATAGGTCCCGGGCTTATGTTCTGCAACTTCTCATATAGGGGACAACTGTCTCCTGTTTGAAAGAGGTTAGAAATTCTGGCAGGTTGTTTGAGTAGCTGCTTCTTGGTGCTCTAGGAAATCTGCAAGAATGCAACCATGAAAAATAGGAGCTAGTATTCCTAAAGCAATGTGATTGTGTCAGAACATGCTCATTGTGTAACACGAGGAGTAAACGTGGTACCTCCTAATATGTTAGGATTAGAGCTGGAAACCTAAAGACTACTTAATGAACAGTTCTAAACAACAAGGTGCTCAGTAAATGTGATTTCTTTATCATTTTGATAGAAGTATTAGAGATGTGCTTTTGGAGCTCTGGAAGCAATTTTCAAGTGAACACTTGGCCTTGTATGTGTAGCCCATCCGAAATTAAAGCTATGAATTACAGAAATCTACCTCGCTTTTAGTTAAGGGCACATCACCAAACCACAGAATTAATTAGCAAAGTGAATTGGTCAAGTCAAATTTGCATTGTAAATGGTGGGTGTGTTTGCATGTCTCAAATCTTGGTAAGTGAGTTTTCATGTTGGAAAGATGAGGATTCTGACTGGACAATTGGAAAAGAAACACGCAGTGTTGTGTGCTGAGTATTAGAGTAGTTTTTCCTCAGATTCTGTTGGGGTAAGTGTATTCTGAGTTATGTCAACTGTATATGGCAGTGATGTTTCTTGGGGTGGGAAAAACAACAACAAACTAACCAAACAACCCAACTCTTCCTGTGAAACTGATTCTACAGCTTAAAAGGCTTCAGAAGAGGATGGAGAACTGGGTAGCAGTGCCAAGTGTAAAATGAGGACACTGTGGGGTGCATAACAGGGCTTGGTTTACTGACTGGAAGGTGAAGCACTTTGGCATCCATAGCTTCTCTGCTGAGGGTCCAGAGGAAGGAAGATGAGCTGAGGGTGGAACACATGAAGCAGTTAGTAAGAGAAATGTTGCTTTAATTGCAGAGACTTTGTGAAAAGTGCCTGGGCTGACATTGAGCGGTTTAAAGAGCAGAAGAACCACGATCTGAAGGAGGCGCTCATAAGCTACGCGGTTATGCAGATCAGCATGTGCAAAAAGGTAACCTCTGGCACCTGGAAGGCCAGGCCAGTCTGGCTGCCAGATCAGCAGGGGAGCGAGGCAAACGTTCAATAACTAGGAACACTGCAGTCACAGAAGGCTGGAAGTCACTAGCGTAAAACCTCCCACATATTCCATCCTACTTCATCTCAGTGATATGTTAATGGTGAGAGATCATAGGCAGTGTGGTCCCACTCCTGCCTTGTTCTTTATTACCTTTGGTGAGACTTAGAGTCATAGAATTGTTAGGATTGGAAAGGACCTCAAGGATCATCCAGTTCCAAACCCCTGCCATGGGCAGGGACACCTCCCACTAGATCAGGTTGCTCAGAGCCACAGCCAGCCTGGCCTTAAAAACCTCCAGGCTTCCACCACCCCCCTGGGCAACCTGTTCCAGTGTCTCACCACCCTCATGGAGAAGAACTGCTTCCTAACATCCAATCTGAATCTATACATTTCTATTTTTGTTCTATTCCCCCTAGTCCTGACACCCTAAGAAGTCCCTCCCCAGCTTTCTTGTAGGCTCCCTTCAGATATTGGAAGGCCACAATTAGGTCTTCTGAGAGCCTTCTGTTCTCCAGACTGAACAGCCCCAACTCCCTCAGTCTGTCCTCACAGGAGAGGTGCTCCAGCCCTGTGATCATTCTTGTGGCCCTTCTCTAGACGCGTTCCAGCACATCCAGATCCTTCCTGGAATAGGGGCTCCAGAACTGGATACAGTACTCCAGGTGGGGTCTCACCAGAGCGGAGCAGAGAGGGAGAAACACCTCCCTTGACCTGCTGGCTATGCTTCTCCTGATGCAGCCCAGGATGTGATTGGCTTTCTGGGCTGCAAGTGCACACTGGTGGCTCATGGTGAACTTCTTTGGTAGAGTCTTCTGTGGAAGCAAGTCTGTTGATGAGTTCTGTAAACAAAGCATATTTCCATCTACTGATTTTTTTTTTCTCTTTAAACTTTTATTGTTTTTAAAGGGAATTCAAGTTTGGACAAATGCCAAGGAATGCTTCAGCAAGATGTG
The DNA here is from genome assembly GCF_014839835.1 of Dryobates pubescens. Taxonomy (NCBI): domain Eukaryota; kingdom Metazoa; phylum Chordata; class Aves; order Piciformes; family Picidae; genus Dryobates; species Dryobates pubescens. The sequence continues at coordinate 45,610,962 of NC_071613.1, read as the reverse complement.
ATTAATCTGGAAATGAATTCTTCCTCCAAGTGCCAGAAGACAGAAGCACAACTGTATAACACCACTGTTACGTTGCTACATGACTTACCTACAAAACATGTAATAAATGCCTCGGGTGACTAGTTTTTCTTTCTGCTGATTGTAATTGTTAATAAAGGACGAAGAGGACATGTTTTTAAATGTTAAGCCCTGACTGCCACTTTCGTGGTGCGTTTTATATGTGGTAGCAAATAATTCAGGGGTAAAAGACTTCATTGAAAACTTCAGCTCTGTACTGGGGCAAAGCTATAGGGAAAGTTATCCCCCCAAAAAAATACGAACCGAACTGTTCTGAGGCTTGTGAAACACCATGCCCTGTAACGTGTAGATCACTTCCAGATGCCCTTCTTTTCAGCCCTTGCTATTTAGAGGTTTTAATGCTCAAGGGTGCTTTGGCTTTATAATGAGGGGGACAGAGCTGTGTTCTTGAGGTCTGCACGGTAAGGGGACACAAATGAAATACTGTTACAGCAAGGGTTCATGCTTAAATGCCTTGGCATGTCCATGGAGAAACGAGCTTTTCTGGAGTTCAGGTGAAGCCGTCTCAAGTACCTGAGATGTTTGAAACTCTACAGTAGAGGTGTCAGACAATGGTTTGATACAATATTCTGCGTTGTGTGGTTCTCATTTCAATTTTGATACAGGCACTGACTTCTTATCAAACCTTTTCCTGGAAGCAAAGGAGACTGGTGATCCAGCTGAGCAGCAAACCAAAGTCAAAGCTGGTAAGAGGCAGGTGCACCTTCTTTGGTTGTTGGAACCTGCTTGTGCCAGATGTGAGTCTGGCCTGTGGTACCTCTTCTTGAACTGAAGTGGTTTGGTTCTTGAAAGAGTAGTTCTTTATGAAGACGCTGAAATAAACCTGGTGCAACTTCTGTAGTACTGAAGAGCAGTGATGTGCAGAATCCACAACGAACCGAGATGTCTGTTTGGCTCTTGTTACGATGTTTCTGTGTGTGTATATATATGCATATACACCAGTGCAACAAGATTTGCAGTTGCAGGTACTGGCATTAAATGTTTCCAATCGTGAAAAGCACTCACCACTGTCTGCTCTTGGGCTTTTTCTACGTATGTCCCTGACGTCTTGTGGAGTTTGTCAGACTTGATTGCTAGTCCTGAAGGAAGCTTTGTAATGTTCTGTTGAAGTATGTAATTATTCTGGATCGTAACACTACTCAGATTTCGAGGGGGGTTTTGTTTGCTTTTTATCAGAAATACCCCAGGAAGTCCTTAAATGTCCTTTTGATAAACAGTTGCTGATCTGTCCCATGTTCCTTTTGTCTCTGCAGCATTTCTTTTCTATAAACCCACGGTAAAGAATTAGTAGGCCTGGTGTATACTACAGCATAAAACTCTGAAGTACAATTCTGGTCGCTGTAACTTGGGCTGGCTTTTTTTTAAGGCATGTGACAGTGACACTTCTAGCTGTGAGATGGCTTTGGGCAGAAAGAGGTCTCTCTGTTTAACACTAAGAAAGAGAGGCCTTGTTCCATTGAGAGGCTGCAGTATGCAGTTGTGAGACAGGCTGAAGGACTCTTACATTCCGAACCAGGAAGTTGCACACCTGATGTATTCAGTAAACCTTCTAAAGGAGTGGTGCCTTAATACAATACTGTGAGGCGCTCAGAGTAGGGATTTTTTTCATGCACTTTGATTTTTTTGGTAGATCTTTTCTGGTGCCTCTTTCCACATTTCACTTGCTGTACAGCTAATTAAATGTATTAGTCTGCCTTTTTTTTTTCCTCCTTTTTCTTTTCTCCTTGCTAGTTGTACTGAATTTAAGAAGGGAACAAAACAGTTCTTGTAAGTTTTGTGCCAAATAAGCTAAATAAAATTGCTCTTTGATATTTTTGTTATGTTGTGCTTTGTTAAACTGCTCTCTTCCCAATTTTGACTGGGCTGCTGTTCAATTTCTTGAAATGGGTTCTTGTCCCTCTTCATTGAATGACTTAGGTTGGAAGGGACCTTGAAGGCCATCTAGTTCCAACCCCCCTGCCATGGGCAGCGACGCCTTCCACTAAACCAAGTTGCTCAAGGCCTCATCCAACCTGGTTTTGAACTCCTTCAGGGAGGGGACATCCATGACCTTCCTGGGCAACCTGTTACAGTGTCTCACCACCCTCATTGAAAAGAATTTCTTTTTAATCTCCAGTCTAAATCTATCCTCCTCAAGTTTAAATCCATTCCCTCTTGTCCCATCACCACAAGCCCTTGTAAAAAGTCCAGCTTTCTTGTAGGTGCCTTCAGGTGCGGGAAGGCTGCTCTAAGGTCTTATTGGAGCCTTCTCTAGGCTGAACAGCCCAAATTCTCTCAGGCAACCTCTGTTACATTCCTGATGCAAGCAGCACACCTCTCTAGCTTCCAGGTCAGGACAGCAAATGGGTGCCTCTGCCTCTCAGCAGAGTTGTCCACTGCTGTCGCCTGTGGCCTCTTCGTGGCTGAAGTAGTTGCACAGCAGGGAGCTGACCTGGCTGTCTTGCTTGGGTCTTAGCTCAGATGGCCTCTGAATTTGGGTGTCAAATTTTGGTAAAGTATGCACAACTACCTGATCTGCCTTCAGGTGAAAATCACGGTGCTAGGGTCAAAACTAGATGCTTGTTACAATCCAGCTTTGTACCCTGCTTTGTTTTTGCCCAGACAGCAGTAGCTGGCTGGGTCATGTGTCTTCATCTAGGTAAGAGAAGATGCACTTGGAAAGGGTTTGTGTTTGACAGAAATTGGGTGGAAAGCAAGTTGAGGCTAATTTGCAATAACTGTTTCTTGTGCTGTTTCCAGAAGAGCATTGCATGAGGTCTGTGTACTTGTGAATCTTGGCTGCAGGAATGGTTTCCCCCTCTGCTTTAGTTTTTGCACTTTTTAAGGGGAAATCATCTAGCTAATGGCTGTTTCCATGTGGTTAATAGAGGCCACATGACAAAGGCACACTTCTGCCATGTGCATTTTTCTAGTTACAGTGCAGATTTAACCTCTGTAACTTGATCCTGTTTGCCTCAACAAGCTTTGTTCAGTTACCTAGTAAACATCAAAAAACAGAGGAAGGCTTTGAGAATAACAGCAGGTGGGTAGATCCTTTCAACTTGCTCTTGACAAAATGCTTGTATATGGAAGAGGTTACCTCTGTGGATGATCTTGATTTGCTGATGGAGCTCTCACTTCTGTCTCAGGAAGTGTTGCTGGGTGGATTATCACTGTTGTGTCACCCTTGACCTTTCCCATTACTAGCCAGATCTTGACCTGTCAGCATATTTTAGTTGTAAGTGTTGTCTGCTGCTCAAATGCATCTAGGGCAAGGAAGCCTGCTGAAATGGAAAGATATTTTTATGAATTCTCTCTTTTTAAATGCATTATTTTGGGATCTGGCATGTCTGCCAGAGCAGAGTTAACCTAGCAGCTGTCTTCAGGGACTACCTTGGCAAGCACAGAGCAAATCTCAGAGCTCAAGTCCACACCAATGAGTTAGTCTCATGCAGGTCAGCCAGAGCAAAGTGGCAGCTGTGGCCAAACACATGGCACAGCCCAAGGCTGAGGGTCCAGAGCTGCTGCCTGGCCTGTGAGCACTGCCTTCTAGGAGAGACCGTGTTTCCCTGTGTGACTCTCCTGCCATCAGAATTCTTTTGTGCACTGCAGCTCAACAAGAAACACTTTCTATTGTCCCCTAAAGGATGACAGTGAAGGAGGATGTCTTGATTCCCCACACCTACCATGCAATGGCAAGACAGGGCTCTAATTTGTGTTTCCTTATTCCCCACTGTGTTGCACATCTCTGGTGCCTCTGTCTTGTCTTTGCTCCTGCTGTGTGGGGAGGTGTGATCTGTGTAATGAAGGTACAGGGATGCCGTAGGAGTGATACAAACAAAGGAAGCAGGCAGAATGTGAGCTGGTAAAATGGGAGCAGAGGCTTCAGTGCCAAATCCGAGTATAGAACCCTCGTATATCCTAGCAGGAGTCGCTTTGCTGCTACCAAGAAGTTAATGTCTGCTCCAAGCTCTGCAGTTTCAGTGCTTCCCTCTGCCTGAGGGGGTTCCCTCCCCTGTCCCCATCGGAGCCGGGCGCTCTCAGGGCAGGAGTATCTCGCAGGGGATGCATACTCTTGATCTTGTTCCTGCAGAAACCTTGGCGCTGCCGGAGAGTAACTTGCGTGAGCTGCTTCCCTCTAGTGGGTGGCCGCCGGGGAGGGCAGGATGCTCGCTGCAGCGGCGGTAGCCGCGCTCTTTAAATAGCAGAAGCCTCTTTGTCTTTTCTTTTAACCTGTGTTCCCTCTTTGTAGGACCTGGGTAAGTATCTCCTTCTTCCTGGGCGTTGTGAAGACCCTCAAGTTCTGAGTAAGCAAGGGGTCCTGTCTCTTCGGCTGCCCTTTTCTGATGCTTTCTGGTATGACACAGTGCTACCAAAAGGGTTTTGCAGCTGTGACTTCTGTAGGGTCAAATGCAGAGGAAAAACCTTTTGGTTTGGTTTGGGGGTTTTTGTGTGTGTGATGTTTGGGCTGCCTTTCAGTTAGGTATTTTACTTAGTCAGATATTTTAGTTAGTTAATTATTTTAGTTAGTTATTTCAGACTGACATTCCCGATGTTGTTTTCTTGCCCCCCAAAAACCTTTTTTGCTTTGGTTGTTGAATGTATCTGAAGTACAAAACAAAGGCAAATTGGAAAGGATCCTGGGTACATTTACAGGGAAACAGCTCCAGGCACTGACAGTACAGAGTACTTGGAGGTAAGGGGAGATGGCACCATGCTGTAAGAGGCAAGCAGGAGTTAAGCTGCATGTGAGAAAAGGTGGGGAGCTCAGGGTATGTGCACAAGAAGGTGAGGAGGTAAGCAGGAGAGAAGAGAAGGTGAACAGGAACAAGGAAGAGCAGGGATGGGATGGGTGGAGGAACTGGAGAGGATAACAGATGGAAAGGCTCTGTGCCTGTGGGCTGTGCTGTACAGAAGGGGAAGACAGCACTGCAAGGCCCTTGTTTTGAAGTGGTAGAAAAAGTGAAGGTGGTAGAAACAGGAGGTAAAGCAATGTCAAGTGCTGCTAAAGACACAACTGTATGATACTAACGACAATTTACTGATAGCAACTAGGTCTAAGTGAAACTTGTGGTGGTAACCATAGTCTCAAAAACTGAGTTCAGCACTGATAATGGCGTATCATTTCCCTTGCTCTCAGATGGAGAGGTTTAATTTAATGTGTCCAGTACTTTGTATCTTTTAAAAATATGTTTCCTGGAGTCAAGATTTGCTTCTATTAATGTATTTGAAAATTAATGCATTTACTTTGATTTTTTCTGAATTAATAATAATAATAATAGTAATAATAATAATTAAAAAAAACAGGACAAGAAGCTTAAATCTCTAAAACTCAGCATCAGCTTTATGGACACCCTGATCTTACAAGCACCAGCATGAACAGGCACGTTCTCCAGGGGCCTGCTGGTTGATACAGGGCTAGAACAGGCTGCCCTACAAACTAAGACCTTGCTGGGGACTATGATCAGTAACTAGCTCCTTCATCTGCTCCAGGCGTCTTTTGTTTTCTCTCTGTGTTGTGGCATATGGCAACGCCAATTACGTTCTTCTCAGAAGGGAGCTGTAAGTGGCCGCTGAAGATCAAGGGCGACTTTGTGGTGAGCTTCCCCAGGATGCTAAGGTGGAAAATGACGCAGTCGAAAGGAAAACGCAACCCCGACCGCCCTCTTGTGGGTCTGCAGCTCGGGCTGGCTGGGGCCGGAATAAAACTGCGGCGGGAAGGAGACAAATACTACCTACTCCGCTCCCGCAGCTCAGAAGCCCGAGGGCCATCGTGATGGCGGTAGTGTGGTAGATGCCTAGAGGCCAAGAGCTGACTGCACTGGAACAGATTTCCATGCAGCATTTCGGGACGCATCCATGTGCTGCTGTAGGCTGCTATTAATAGTCCTGTGTCTTACACTCCGTTTTGCAGCTTCTGTGCAAGTTCCTCCGGCACTTTTCACACCAGGCAAATGCTGCTGTGCTGCGGATTTAAAGCACAGCGTTTCTTATTCATTTAGCTTTTAATAACTGCTTGGAATCGGTGCCGGCTGCATGGTCAGAAGTGACCTGTGACCGTTTGTGTCAGCTGCACTCCCACAGGAGAGATGACAAACTCACCCTTGCTCAGTGCTGCTTTGAAGTAGCCTTTTCTGAAGCATGTGCTCTCTGATCCTGCCTTTGAACCTTTGTGGTGACAGAGTGGCCAGATCTCATGATGACTGTTCCACGGGCTAAAAGCATAGTCTTTATTTACAGTATTGTTTGGTTTGTCTTCCAAGTGAATTGTTGGTAGCCTCCTGCCTGCTCTCCTCTGATGGCCACAGGCTCCTTGTGCTGCAGTGAGACCCCACCTGGGCCGTGGGTCAGAACCATGCATCCCTCTCCATCCTGCCCTTGCCAAACTGGAGTGGGCATTGCAATAGCCACTGCAGTGTTCCATTATTCCTGCTCCTGCCGTGGATCATGTCAGTACCTGAGGCTATTACTGCCTGCCTCTAGCCACATCTGTTGCTCCTGCTGTCTCTGTCAGAGTGGCTCTTTCCCCAGCCTTAAGCTGTGCTGGGTCTGGCACCGAGCTGCTGCTTGTTTGATTCCATCCAGTGACTCTTGTCAATGCTTCTTAGCTTTACAGCCTCCTCTTCTTCTACTGACTCTCTAATCCTTTCATCACCATCACCCATGGTCTCAGTAATGCTCTTACTGCTCAGGCTTTTAGTAAGCAGTAAACTGGGCTCATACTACCCAGCCTTTGCTCTAATCATCACAGAGCCAATCTGAGATCCCAGTGGAACCCTGCTACCCTAAGGAGTTCCCATTCCCAGGCACACACTGAAGCCTTCGACCAGGTTTTAATTAGTTGAAAGGCACACTTGGCTGGTACTCTGCTTTCTCATTCAGATCAGGACTGGCCCAACCTGACTGAGTGTGGACTGCTGCTTTGATACTATTGCTCTTTCAAGAAAGCTGTAGCCTACTGAAACAAGAGTCAGTTTCACAAGATCTGTTTTCCATGACCATATTGATTTGCATTAATCTCTTTTTATCAGCTATTATTTTTATCAACTATTATTTTCCCACAGATTAGTTTCAGACTGACAGCCCTATAATAATCCAGTCTCTCTAACTATGTCTTTTTATAAACAGGCAAAATATCACTCTCCTTCCAGCCTGGGGGAGTTCCTCCTGACATCCAAAACTTGTTGAAAATCAGCAACCATTGTTCAGAGATCTTTTATGTTGGAATTTCTGTAAGCCTGAAGAGAAGCTACGTGGATCTGCAGCTACAGACATTAATTAAGCTGATGTCTGGCACTGCACCCTGGGTGTGACTTGGGAGAAATTATCTCCTCGTGATGGAGCTAACACACAGCTATGGTTGATAAAGAGTGCACAGAATATGCTTCAGTTTTAGCATTGTCCTTAACAAAATGAAAAGCATATCCTTATCTATTTTAACATCTTTTTGTTTTTTTCACATTATAACTCTCTGCTGTTGCTGAAGTTTGACTGAGCTCTCTGACATCTCAGAACTGAATTAACCTTTGAACTACATCATGTGTCAGGCATATTCCCTGGTGGAGGGGGTTCCTTTGTAGACCAGGAGACACCATTTAATCTGGGGAGCCAAACTAACAGAGGAGATGAGGAATCCTCCCTTCAAAATCTATAGTTCTCTCTGTTAGCACAGAGAAATGCTAAGTCTCCCAAAAGGACTCCTGGCTTCGTTGCAGATATTTGATCTTCCCTAACTTCTGACTTCTCTTTATGTTTGGCTTTACCATCCCTCCCTTCTCCATAATGCTTCACCTATTTCTGTTTCTCCTCCTTGCCAGGACAGGGTTTGAACCTGTGCTGTCTTGTCCAATTTCAGGGCACTTACTTAAAATATTTGGAAATAATTGCTGGTGATCATTCACTTTCCCTTCTCCCTGCTGATGTAGCCACTGCTATTTTTAACTTTAAAATGCTCAGTACATAGTGCTTAGCTGGGTCTTTTTCTGTTTCCTTCCAGCAAATATAATGATTGCGATTACAAGGCAATTTAGTGGTTGCTTGGTTTCATGTTACTTTTAAATTTGAAAACATTTCCTTTTTCTCCCTCATGTTGATGGCCACTATGGAGCTTCCTGAGCTGGAGGAGATGTTAAGCCAGGGAGCAGGGCTGTACTGCCAGCCAAGTGGCTGGGCAGATACCTCAGTGCTGGTCCTCTGCAGATGGTCCTGGAGAATTCTTTTACTCGGATTTGGTGAAGTTTCTCCTCCCTCTCCACACCCTGTCACCATACTGAGGTGGCTTTTGCACTGAAATACTGGGAATCTTCAGCAAAGGCACAGAGATCAGGGAGCTGGGTCTAACAGAGATGCTCCCAGTGGGTCATAGGGCAACAGATTCCTGATTTGGGGGTATTGGCAGGATTCATCTGGTCTCATGCAAGCAGAGGGTGATGAGCTGCCATAGGAGCCTGCCTTCAGGAGCTGATAACCTCTGCATTGCAAAATCCCACTATGAGTAGGCAGATAAGGATATAGAGGGAAAATTAGCTGTTAATAGGAGCAGGGCTGGAGATAAGCATGAGGAAAGAAACCACAGAGCTCTGCAAACCCAGCTGGAGGTTTGGGGAAGGGCTGAGCAAACACAGGCTCAGATGGTAGAGGAGTTTGTTTATAAATGTGGCTTCCAGGGCTGACTTTCATATGAACCTTCAGTGGTCAGGAGACAGTCCTGCTCAGGAGCTACTTTTTACATCTGAGAGGTAACATGTGAGATGCAGGTATCCTGGCCCCAAGCAACAGAGGTAGGAGTTGGCACCTGAGGTTAGAGTCTGGGTTATAGTGGCCTGTGTGGGATGAGAATGTACATTTGGTGTCCTGTGCAGACGGAGCTGCCTCAGTGGGTGGACACAGCTTTTGGTTCAAAAGTGATTCCTACTGTCTTTCCCAGAGGATTCCCCTTCCTTTCCTTTCTTGCCACCTACTTTTCTGCCTTCCACTGGTGTCAGTGCCAAAGTATATGAAGATTTCCACCACATGTAGGCAACACCACTGTGCCAGGATTTTGTCTGCAAATGTATCCTAACAGTTGATTTTGTGTGCTACCTACTCTGTGATACTGCTGTGCAGGCAACCAGCCCATTTTCTTAATTGACTTTTCTCTAAGTGTCCTGGCACAATGGCTGCTCCCTTTCATGCTAGTTCAATCCCTTTCAAATTGTTTAGCCTGCCTGAGCCTGCTGCTCAGAAAACAGGGATGGCTTCTACTGATATGGGGAGGGTGGGGGTGTGTGTGATCCACAGTACATAAGTTCCCCTCATGCTGGAAGAATGGGCCAGAAAACCTTCATCTCTCGCTTTATAATGCAACTGCATCTCTGATTTCTTTCTGTTCTTCCATTAAGGATCATAGAATCAGAATTTTTAGGGTTGGAAGGGACCTCAAGGATCATCTAGTTCCAACCTTCCTGCCATGGGCAGGGACACCTCACACTAGATCAGGTTGCTCAGAGCCACAGCCAGCCTGGCCTTAAAAACCTCCAGGGATGGAGCTTCCACCACCTCCCTGGGCAACCTGTTCTGAATCTACCCATTTCTAGTTTTGTTTCATTTCCCTTAGTCCTATCACTACCTGACACCCTAAAAAGTCCCTCCCCAGCTTTCTTGTAGGCCCCTTTTACTGATACTGGAAGGTCACAATAAGGTCTCCTCGGAGCCTTCTCTTCTTGAGATCCTTCCCATCCCTCTCTGGAGAAATGTTGCTATTTGCTTCTTTGTCTTGTGCAGAGTCCTCTAAAGTCCTCAGTAGCATGTGCAGTCTCCTGGGAGGTACACTGACATGGATAGCCCTGTTTCTTCACAGTTGGTTCCATATACAGCTGTCCCTGGAAATTTAGGCTTAATTACTATTTATTTATTGGCTCTGGAGAGGCTGGAACTGTATCACAGTATCACAGTAACTAAGGTTGGAAGAGACCCCAAGGATCATCAAGTCCAACCTGTTCCAACAGACCTCACAACTAGACCATGGCACCAAGTGCCACGTCCAATCTCCCCTTGAACACCTCCAGGGATGGCAACTCCACCACCTCCCTGGGCAGCCCATTCCAATGACAAATGACTCGCTCAGTGAAGAACTTTTTCCTCACCTCGAGTCTAAACCTCCCCTGGCACAGCTTGAGACTGTGTCCCCTTGTTCTGGTGCTGGTTGCCTGGGAGAAGAGACCAACCCCCTCCTGTCTACAACCACCTTTCAGGTAGTTGTAGAGGGCAATGAGGTCACCTCTGATCCTTCTCTTCTCCAGGCTAAACAATCCCAGCTCCCTCAAGCCTCTCCTCATAGGGCTTGTGCTCAAGGCCTCTCACCAGCCTTGTTGCCCTTCTCTGGACACATTCAAGTGTCTCGATGTCCTCCTTAACTGCGTCCCTTGAAGGATTTTGTTCTGTATCCAGAAAGAAATGGGGGGTGGGGGTGTTTGCAGTGATTGAGGAGTTCTTTAGGCAGCATGGATTGCCTTTCAGGTTGGATCCAGAAGCTACGTTCACCTTTTGTCATTGTGCCTTTTCCTCTTCTGTCTCCAGCCAACAGTGCTTTGTCCTTTTGTCTTGTGTTTAAAAGCTGCAGGGGCTCCTGCTTGACTTTGATATGGACCATGTCCCTTGCAGATGTTTTTCCTTTTCCCTTTTCTTCCTTACAGAACGAGTGGCCAGTCCTCTCCACCTTCATTGGCCAAGAGTTCTCCAGTGCCCATGTCAGCATCTCTCTTCCAAACCACCAATATATTTTTGTAGCACAGTGTCTGGTCTTCACTTCCTAGGAACCTTCCTGCTGCAGGTTGGAGAAGCAGCACACTGCAGTGGGGAAGAGGTGCGCTTCTCTGGCTGGCCATGAGAGTGAGTCCTCTTGTTTGTCTTGGGACCTGGCCCTGAGCAAAGGGCATTTCTGGATCCCATGAATGGGAAAGGAAGCTACTCTATGGCTGTATGGAAACTTCAGTTATTAGATTGCCATAATCCAGGGAAAGAAACTAATATAAAGCTCAAAGTGTGCAATTGCCTCCTGTCGCTGGCTGATCTCAGCACTGCTGCTAGACCCTTGGGTCAACATATGCTGAAGATGTTCTTTCACCTCCAGGTGTTTGAAGAGACTAATACTTGGGAGGACAAGTTGCTCTGCCAAGTGTGGCAATGCAGTCTGACTCATGTCACAGGAGAGGGGATCTGGAGTCATTTTTGTGTAGGATCTCTGAGTGCTGAGTGTGTGAGGGAGTTGGTCATATCCCACAGGGTAGGTTTTTAAGGCAGGTTGAAGGAATTGCTCCCTGGAGATCCCTCTCTGTCTGCCTCGACTGCACTGGGAGTCGCAGAGGGATAATTAGATTTCAAATGTAGTTGGCTCTAAATAAGGAACATGAGCTGTAGCAGGTTGCTGTGGGCTTGCTTTTGAAGATTTTGGGCTCTTTTTGTCTGTAAAAATTGGGAATTTTACAGAGCCTTCTTGGATTTGGTCCAGAAACACCAGCTTTGCTGTCCTCTAGGAAAGGAACCCTTGTGTAATAGATGTTTCTCCCTCTCTGCCTCAAAACTTGAAGAAAAATAAACAATCTTCTGGTCAGTGTGCCGCTGGCACCTGTGTTTCTGTGCTTGAAGCACAGGACACTGTTCCCAGAGGAAGCAGATGCTGGCTAGAGAGCTGGGTGCCATTGCTGTGTAGGTGTTTTGCCTAGCAGGAGGGCTGCAGGCTGGCACCAAAGAGTTAACTGGTGGTATCTAGACTCGGCATGTGCAGAGCAGCTGCTAATCTGCAGATGAATGTGTTCCAACAGGAAAGATAAATCTTGTTCATACCTGTGCTGGTTTGCTCCCACCAGAGCCAAAAGGCAGCACTGCCTGCCAGCCTGGCCTGGGGCTGGCTCATGGGGTCCAGGTACTGGCAGCAACTGGCTGCGCTTCTCCCTTTGCTCCAGGTCAGTGTTGCTCCTTGGGTCAGAGGATCTTGTGCAAGTGGAGTGCAGCTGGGGGTTCAGGGCATGTATGTGAAGACAGGAGGATGAAGCTGCAGCCCACAGGAGGTTTTGCTATGTGATCTCTCTGGGCTCACTGGATTGCTGGCTCACTTGCCCCACAGTACTGTTTGCTCATTGCTGCTCTCCAGCTGTCCTCGCATGCATGGAATTTTGCCACCTTGTTGTTTGTGTCTCCCCAGTGTTTGCAAGTGTATTTTGTGAATTCTATCAAGTCCCAGTATTTTAGCAGAAATGCTCAGGGAGGCCACTAGCCACACAGCCATGCTGCTTCCCACGGCAGGTGAGCCCCCAGCCCGGCTTTGGTGCCGATGCACATGGCACGGGTGGAGTGCACAGGGCGAATCCACGCTGCACGCCTTGTTCAAACAAGCGCCTTTTGTGCCGGCAGGCTTCAGAGCAGAAATCCCAAACCAGACTAAACAAAGCCAAAAAGAAGGAGGAGAAAGATTTAAGGTGTGCTTTTCACAAGGTGGATGGTTGCTTCTGGGTTTCTTCTTCGGCCTTCTTTGCTAGCCTTTAGCTTTTCTCTGTAAACCAGACTAGCACTCCCAGGGAGGTGATGGTTTCTAGGCAGACTGGCTTGTGAAAGCAATGAAAAACAATGGCCTCACCATCCCAAGTCATCTGAAAAAGTAAAAAGTCTTCTAAACCCCAAAACCCTCCATCTCATACACACCCATTTCTGGCCTTGCTTTGCAAGCTGATATCCTGTCTTTGTCATAACCATGAAAACAAGATCCTTCTGCTCAAGTTTTTCCTACTGGACAGCATCTGTGAGAGAAACCATTTTCATTTCTGGGCCCAGAGAGTTAAAATGAGAGAATAACTTCTTTGCTTACAGGTAATCTGTCAAAAGAAAGGCAGATTTTGGCCATCACGCTTCCACCCCCCTCCAAACTTCCTCAACATTTGGAGCAGGCTGATTGGAGCTTTTCTGTTGTATATGGCTCCAGATGCAAAGCTTTGTTGCAGCTGCTCTGAGAGGCTCTTTGGATCTCCCACTTGGCTGGGGACCATCTCTCACAGGAACTTGAGGAGCAGAGCCTAGACTTGTACCTTCTGTTTAGAAAAAAACAAACAAAACACCCCAGGGCAGAAAGCATGGAGTCAAAATGCTCCTCTCTCCTACAGCTCCCTTCTCCTGTGCTGACTTCTTCCAGCCTAGTGGGAAATACTTCTTCCCCTCCTGTTCTTGCATAATATCAGCTACTGTCAAGCCCTTCTTTTCTTTTTCTTTCTTTCCCCCCAACCCCTTCTATTATTTGCTACTTTATCTCCTCGTTCCTTGTGACATGCTCTTTGCCTCATCTTTACTGTTTCTGCCATTTTTAGAGCATCTAAAGGAACTAAGCTGTGATGTCAGTCCATGTCATCCTGGCCTTGGCACTGGTGCAATGGATGTGGCCATAAATGCTAAGATTCAGAAGGAGCTCATCTAGCAACAGACATGGACTCGTGGGTCAGCTCAATGCAGATGATTTGTGATGTGTCACTAGGTTGGGGCTGCCAAGATGCAGGTAAGGGACAAATGAATCAGAAAGCTCTGCAGAAAGATGAGGACATGGTAGTTAGCCAGCTCCATCCTCTTCTTCAGGTGTCTACAGCAATGCAGGAGAAGAATAGAGATGGATTCTGTCGCTGGCAGTTTACTTAATGAAACACTGGAGAGGCTGCAGAAAAGGTTTCTAGGGCTCTCTCTATTCAGGGGCAAGGCTGACAGGGACAAGTGGTACTGACAGTGGCTGTGCTGCACATGGAGCTGCACAACCCTGCTGCTAATGTGCACCCAGTCCTGTGACTCTTCTGCCTGTTCCTTTGATGGGACACTGGCAGCCCCCATGGTCTTTTAATCACATCTGAGCAATTTATGGTTGCAGGTTGGTGCCAATATAAGATGAAGTGAGACTTATGGACCCACCTGGAAGTGTTAACAGTCAGCTTGGATGGGTCCTTGAGCAACTTGGTCTGTTAGGTAACCTTGCCCATGGCAGGGAGGTTAGAACTAGATGATCTTTAAAGTCCTTTCCAACCCAACCCTTTTGATGACTTTATGAATCTATGATTATTGGTGTCCTCAAACACTGTTTTAAGAGGAGCTTAGATTTGTGTCCCACTAGACTGTGAACAAAGTTGAATTTTCCCAGTTTTTCATCACTTGTGTCCTTCTCTACAGAGTAAGCACTGATCCCAAACACTGGGGCAACTGCTCCTTGGGTGCCTTTCCATAGGGAATGCACTGGAGCATCCCTCAGGGCCAAAGAGGTGCAAACCTGACTGGACCTGCTGGGTGGCTGCAGAAGTTGTGGGAGAAGGAAGGAGAAATGAACCATCTAGTGCCATGGCTGCTGCATTCTCCTCACTTCAGGAAGGAAGCTGAAGGCAAGTTCTTGCTTCATACTATGGTCCCCTAAACTTGCATTTCATACCAGCTTAGTGCCTGGCACCTGACCCTGTGAATGTGGAGGGGAAATCCTACAGTGGAATGAATGCTGCTTTTGGTTCTTCAACAAATTCTGTGAGTATCTTGCAATTAATGAGATGGTAGGTAAGGCTTTTTGGGGGGCTGAGATCACCTGCATTTTGTCCTCTATGTAGAATGCCATGCCCTGTGCCTGCCATGGTGAATATGGCAGCCACTCATAACCTCTTCACCCCAGCATCCACCAGCAGTTTGACCAGTGCCCTCCAGCAGCAGATATAGTAATTCCAAGGGTAAGTGTGTCAGCAATTCAAAAACATGCCAGCTGCCATGGGAACCTCCTTCCCTGTGAGTGTGATTCAGCACAACCATGGCCCCAAGGGCTTTTCCTTCCTCACTCTGCTCTTACCTCTGTCTAAGAGTGGTTCCAATGAAAGTTGGAAGCAGTCTCAAACTGCTCCAGGGGAGGTTTAGGCTGGATGTTAGGAAGAAATTCTTCACAGAAAGAGAGATTGCCCATTGGAATGGGCTGCCTGGGGAGGTGGTGGAGTCACCATCACTGGAAGTGTTTAAAAAGAGACTGGATGAGGCACTTAGTGCCATGATTTAGTTGATTAGATGGTGTTGGGTGATAGGTTGGACTTGATGATCTCAAAGGTCTTTTCCAACCTGATTAATTCTGTATTCTGTATTTTATTGATGTGATGATAGGCATTTTACATATATAAATAAATAATTATATTGCTCTCCCACTGCTTACTGCATCCCTCCTGAGCTGCCTGGGAGCAGAGACTGTCACCATTCCTGGGGCTGGAGGGCAGCTGCTTGATGGAGTTAAGACATCTCCAAAAGGGTGCCTGTGAGGTGGACCCCACTTTGCTCTCCCTTGATTCCTCTGTTTTTCTTACTGCCTCTTGTCTCTGAAAAATCCTGTGTGCTTGGCTCCTCCAGGTACAGCACCTGGTTGCAATCTCTTCTTCCTGCTCACCTTCAGAAATGTTTTATTTCATACCATAAAGTGGCTGCTGCAGCTGGCCTGGACCCATGTCCCTGGTGCCACATTTGCTGCACCCTTGCTTTTCGTGTTCTTTGGTGACTGCAAAGCCAGGGAATCTTACAAGAGGCCTAGAATAAAATGAATCTCTAAGTTGGTATGCTTAGTGGTGAGACAGTGGGAATTATCTTATCCCCCCTTTCCCAGGTGGGAAAAATGTCCCTAGGAAATAAATTTGGGTTGCTCTTGGCTTCTGGTGGGCCTGAAATATCCCTGCAGGAGGAAGCAGTGTAAAGAGCCATTTAAGGACTTTAAGATGTTGTGGGAGAGGCTGAGCACAGACAGCACCCATGGCCCTGGACAAGGGAGTGCCCATCTGTGTGGGTGCTATGGGGAAGTGATGCCTTGTAGGGAACTGGTTCCCATCTAGTAGGACTGCTGGTGACCTGCGAGTGAGGGGATGACACAACACACAGGGACACAGGACCTGGGCAAGGGGCAGGGAGCAGCCAGCAGTGTAGAAGGGATAGCAGCCTCTACGGTGATGTTTTGAAGTTGGGTCCAAGGGTCCTGCTCCTCAAACAGGCCTTGTGAGTGTGTTTCAAGGCTCAGCTGCTGCATCAGTGGCTCTGGGATCAAACAGGGGCATGTTTGAGTATTTTGTGAACAATTAAACTGCAATTTGTGCCAGCATGACTGCTCTTACTCACAACGTGATGACAATTAAATGAAGTGCCATGTTTAATGACCAGTATCTCGTTTTCTAGAGGGTGATTGAGTTGTACTTTTCACACTCTGATGTGAATGTCTTTAAACTTAAGATCTACTAAGAGGAAAAGGGAACAATTAATCTAAAACAAATCACAGAAACTTGCTAATTCCCTCAGGTGTGTGCTCTGGGTTGCTGCTGTTTTGGTGCTGTGGGCTTTATTATAGGTCTGGAAAAGCTTCCACTGTGCATTTTGGATTTGTTTTTTTTCCTGGCTACCAAAGCCATGACCCTCACTAGGAACTATGCAAACACAGAGGAACAGCCTGACCGTGCAAGGTGGAGCTTTGACCAGCAGCTGCTTGTTGGGATCAGGCACATCATGGGGGAGGATCACAGCAGCTCCCTGCTCTCCCTCTTACCTCTCTGGGTTCTCTAGCTGTGGTGGGTGATTAACATTCCTTCATTTGTTTATTTAGTTGTAGTTACAAAAAATAGACATCTTGCAGGGAATGGTAAGAGGATGTGCAAATCCAGCAACAGGAGACAGAGAACACCATACTTCTGTTGAAGGCTGTTGGGGCTGTTCAGTCTGGAGGAGAAGGCTCCGAGGTGACCTAATTTTGGCCTTCCAGTATCTGAAGGGGGGCTACAAGAAGGACTAGGGGGAATGGAATGAAGCTGGAGGTGGGGAGATTCAGACTGGACATGAGGAGGAAGTTCTTCACCATGAGAGTGGTGAAGCCCTGGAATGGGTTGTCCAGGGAGGTGGTTGAGGCCCCGTCCCTGGAGGTGTTTAAGCCCAGGCTGGATGAGGCTCTGGCCAGCCAGATCTAGTGTGGGGTGTCCCTGCCCATGGCAGTGGGGGTTGGAACTGGATGATCCTTGTGGTCCCTTCCAATCCTGACTGATACTATGATATGATACTATGATGGTTTTTCTTTACATATTACAAGAGGACTTGAGAATGAACAGACATCTCTCTCTTTTGGCAGCTGCATCCATCACAAGCAGATCTTCAGTTCCAACAGGACTTCTTAGTTGGTACCACAATACCAATTGGTTAGGAATGATTTGATGTATTAAAATATTTGGTAAGCTGAGACTGTTAATGATTTCCAATAGTGAGCAGCATCTGTGGTTGTTTTGCTCTGTGCTGTTCCAAAGGGCTGTACACCCTGAGCTGCTGCCTTGCAGGAATTTCGATCTGATGTATCCGTGAGTGGATGCTGTTTGCCACTGGCTCCGGCACGCTGCTCCTGCAAGGTCAAGTGGAGTTACTTCACCTGTGCCTTTTTCTGTTTTAGCATCAAAGGAGAGGTTCCAATAGCCCCAAATTATTGTGAAAATGATCTCTCACTAGACTAGACTTTGAAGGTGCAAAATGAACCACTTTATATACTTCTGATCGGTGTTTCTGTAGTGATGACACAACATTGTCGTCTCTCTGGTTTCACCCAGCCTGTTTGAGACTTTTGCACACCTTGAATACTGTGTCCAGTTCTGGGCCCCTCAGTTCAAGAAGGACATTGAGACACTTGAACGTGTCCAGAGAAGGGCAACGGGGCTGGTGGGAGGCCTTGAGCACAAGCCCTATGGGGAGAGGCTGAGGGAGCTGGGATTGTTTAGCCTGGAGAAGAGAAGGATCAGAGGTGACCTCATTGCCCTCTACAACTACCTGAAGGGTGGTTGTAGACAGGAGGGGGTTGGTCTCTTCTCCCAGGCAACCAGCACCAGAACAAGGGGACACAGTCTCAAGCTGTGCCAGGGGAGGTTTAGACTCGAGGTGAGGAGAAAGTTCTTCACTGAGTGAGTCATTCGTCATTGGAATGGGCTGCCCAGGGAGGTGGTGGAGTCGCCATCCCTGGAGGTGTTCAAGGGGAGATTGGACATGGCACTTGGTGCTATGATCTAGTTGTGAGGTCTGTTGGAACAGGTTGGACTTGATGATCCTTGGGGTCTCTTCCAACCTTAGTTATACTGTGATACTGTGATTTAGTTTTTTAATGTTGTCTCACCCTATGCTACACCTTACTCTTCTAGTTCTTTTTGTTATTTGTGATTCAGGTAGCTTTTGTATTACCAACATAACTTAGTTTGATGCCACATTCTACCCAAGAGTTTTAAAAAAGATGTTTTGAACTTGCTTTATTTCGTTGGTTTGGGTTTATTTCAGCATCTCTCCCAAATGATTTCATGTGAGGCTGAAGCACCTCTCCTATGAGGACAGACTGAGGGAGTTGGGGCTGTTCAGTCTGGAGAAGAGAAGGCTCTGAGGAGACCTTATTGTGACCTTCCAATATCTTAAGGGGGCCTACAAGAAAGCTGGAAAGGGACTTTTGAGGGTGTCAGGTAATGATAGGACTAGGGGGAATGGAACAAAAATAGAAATGGGTAGATTCAGATTGGATGTTAGGATGAAGTTCTTCCCCATGAGGGTGGTGAGACACTGGAACAGGTTGCCCAGGGAGGTGTTAGAAGCCCCATCCCTGGAGGTTTTTAAAGCCAGGCTGGCTGTGGCTCTGAGCAACCTGGTGTAGTGTGAGGTGTCCCTGCCCATGGCAGGGGTTTGGAACTAGATGATCCTTGAGGTCCCTTCCAACCCTAACAATTCTGTGATTCTGTGCCACTAAACAGGACCTGATTTTCTTCCTTTTTAAAGGACATCGACTTACTGATTTCTACAGGGAAAAAAATCACCAGCGTTAAGGCTACTCATTAGTATGCATAGCTCTAGCACAGGATGGTTTATTTTTTGACAGCTCCAGCTTTGTAAACTTCTCTGTAAACTGTGGGGAAAAAGCAGCCATTTTAGCACATAAGTGGGCTGTACTACAAACGGACACATTTCCTAAGCAGGAACCAATCTGCAAAATATTGCCACTTTGCATGCAATTAGGAGGGAGATTGACTATCATATCTTTAATTAAATATGCTAAGTGAGTTGATCAAAAATGGCCAAGCTGCCAAAATGAAAGTATCCTTGATCTACATCTAAATATACATTCTTTTCAAAGGAGTTTGTAGCTTTTTATCCATGCCTTCATATTCCAATAGCTGGCATTGATTTCAGCTTGGCAGCTTGCATGTACTGGTGTTGATAAGGAGTCTTTGATACTATGCTGATTTCTTTTGAAATAAGGCTTTTTTCCTCCTGGAGATATATGGATATTGGGTCACCTTGTTGGATTTGCCCTTTCTGTATTCAGTGAGTGATCTAGAATCTCCCCCTGCTGTTTATTTATACCACTTTGGCAAGTTTATTGGCTAGATATTTTAGCAGGGTCTATTTCCTCCATGCCTCTGACTTCTGAAAATTGAGGGTTAACTTTGCCTGGCAGTTAGGACCAACTTCACAATGGCCAGCAGCTCTGCAGCACTTGCCAGCTCACTGGAAGGGCTGTGGAAGGAGAAGCTGCCTCTTGTCTTGGGAATATTCTTTTCCCCACAGCTTTGATCCAGAAAAAAATCCAGTGCATTACCTCTCAGTCTGCTGTCACCTTTTGTCCTCTCCAGTTATGTGTTTTCCTTCTCTCACCAGCTCCTTTTCCACCTGCCCTTTGAAGCGCTGATGGGATCTTTTCTTTTAGCATTTACTGCTGCTCCTCTCAGGCTGGTCAAGAGTCTTTCCTTTCACCCAAGGTTTGCTTTTTCTTCATCTGCTTCTCTGGCTTGGTGTGCAAACATCTAGCCAGCAAAGAAGGGCAGTATACAACAAAGGATGCTTTTATTTATTACAAGCCATTCTAAATAATTTATTTGACTTTTAAACTATCCTCAGCATTGAACTCTCATCTGCTTTGCAGATGGAGAGCAGCACTTACCAAACAGCCTTTATTGTCTAGGGTATCCCCAGCTCACAGGCAAACTGTTCTGATGCTCTTCTGACCACTTTCATTGTATGCGGTCCCTAAGGCTCAGCCAAACTCTCAGATTTTCCATGCAGGCAGTAATTGCTACCCTGGAAGCTTTCTGAGCTGGCATTATATGGGCCAGCCTCCTTACCAGCTTCTCAGGCTTTCTGAATCTGCCTGGGCATGAAACATGAGGGTCTGCTGTCCTTCAGGTTCTTAGCTGCAGGATGCAGCCGGTTCTCCTTATTCCTCACCAAAACCTTCTGGATGCTTATGCCAGTGTGAAAGGGACTTCCTTATGCCGTGCCAGATGTGATGACCTAGAAGACCAGGAAGGATTGTGCTCTTCCATCAAGATACTTGGAAGTTTAAAACTGCATTTTTAAACTGCAGCAGTACTGTTAGCTGAAAATAGTCTGTTGTTGTTAAATCACTAGCTCTAATGTTAGAAAACAACTGCTGCCACCAATGTGGTCATCTATGGGAGGGACCACATCACGTGCAGTCTACCTTCTTTATCAATGTGGCTATCAAAGTGGACCCATGGAGAGAGGCTGAGGAGGAACCTCTCTCCTCGTGTAAAATACTGCATTACAAAGGTCACATTCTTAATGCCCACATGCAGCACCCCATTCCTTCTCAGAAGCTGCTCTCTTGATGTTTATTTTGGGTTTTAAACGAATCTCTGGCAAAATTTCTGTCGTGTCTCCAAGATGTATCCTTACCCTGATCCTCCTTTAAGTTCAGTTCTTCATAGGCACTAGCTGAAATGTATACCTAATTGAAAATGTAATGGCTGGAGTTATTCAGCAACAAGTAGGTTTGTTAGCTTTGGGTAAGACTTTGCAATGAAGACCTTTGCCCTTCTGTTTACAGATACTGTCAAGGCTGTTATCTGAGTTGGAGATCCTTTGTCACTGTTTGTTTGTTATTGGATAAACTAGACACACAGAAACAGCCAGATACACCTCCTTGATACACACACACTCACTTTTTCTTGGATGATAACAAGGCTGTCATCTTACAAAGTCTGTTCAAGTCACTGTTTTGTGGCAAAGGAGTGGTTTTGAACAGGACAAATTATCTATTGCAGACAAAAAGTGCTTGGATCAGACCCATCCTCTGTTATTTCAGCAATGCACAAGTACCACCAGCCAGCCCCCAGCTCACTGGGATGAAGAGTGTCCTCCTGAAAACAAACAGTGCTGCTTTTTGGCCCCTTTCCTGTCTTTAAAAGAGAGCAATTTCTGAAACTTCTGGGCTGCTTCCCCCCATCGCATGCCTGTTCTGTGGCTGCGAGCAGCTAGCTGGGTTTGCGATGCAGCTTCGCCCTGTGGGAAACCCCCTGTGGCTTAGGGGGCTGCCAGCCAGGATGGGTTTGGTGGCTCTTGCCTCAGTTCTTGCTGTCAGAAGCATGGAGCTGGTGGCAGGCAGGCAGCTACGTGCCCTTCCTTCAGTGATTCCTGTTGTTTCACTAAGGAACAGCGCCAGAGGAATGGAGCACAGCTGCAAAGGGCCCATGTGGGACCACAGAGGGTGGTGCAAAGGGCTGGCACAGACTTGTTTGCATAGACATTAAGGTGTCTCACGTACTTCTGTTGCAGAATCCTTTTGGGTTTAGTATTGATACCTTGGAGGTTGTACCATAACGACAAGTTCTCCATTTTAATCTCTTGTTGTGTACTTCCTTTAGTGTTTTGTTTTTATTTATTACTATTTGTGTTTAGATTTTTTTCTTCTTTGTTTGCTTTACATATTCTTCCTTTAGTTTGATAATTCAGAAGAAGATCCCTTTATTCTACAGTATGAGACAGGGAGAAGTTCCTGATCGGTCTATACCAGACATTACTTCAGGTACTTTCATTCTGTCTCCCTTGTTCTTCTCTGAAGATAATAATCCCAGTCTTTTCCATCTCTCATGAATTGCCATGCCCTTGATCCTATTTCTTCCTCCTCTTTGCGTTCTCTGAAGTTGCCAGTCTCTTTGAGATGGCTAGAGATGGCTGGACCACAGCAATCTGCTTGAGGTTATATGACAGATCTATGGCAAGATATTCTATCTTTTCATTGTTCTTCATCTTGATTTATCTGCTTGCTTTTTTTATCTACATTTTGAAAGGATGAAGTTATTGAGATTTCTGTTGCAAAACTGAAAATGGGGTGGCTGGGTGGCACATGGGGTGCAAAGACAATGATTTAGGTTGCTTCTTAAAGCAGCACTTGTAACTATGTGAATCTGTTCCTAAAGACCTATGGTGATTCACCTGCCCTCTAGGCCATCCCAGTAGACCTTTGCTACTAGAAGGACAGAAAAATGCCTAACCTAAAGGTTCCTTGCTGTAATTTACATTTTCTATACCTCCCACAGGCAGAGAAACCAGCCTTTTCCACTTGTTTGTGCAATGGCCTCTTACATATTTGAAGACTCTCATCATGTTTCACATTTAGCATTCTCCTTGGGAACAACCGTAGTTCATTTAGGCCTTTTTGGTCACACTTCCTAGATCTCTTTCCATTGTTCCTGTCCATCCCCATTGGGCCATGTCTTCCCTGAGCTTCATGCTCCAAAACAGACATAATCCTTCTGGCTGAAATCTTAACCATGTTGTATAGACTGAATGGAAATGATTTCTTTGGGTCTTACAGTGTATATACACTGTATAAGCCAGTTTGTACAAAACAGCATGATGTGTCTGTGGGTTCATATCCAGCTTCTGAACAACCATACTGTCCTACTGAATGACCTGCTGAAATATTGCTGTCCTATGGCTCTGATGTAGTTTCAGAGCAGTTCCTTTCCTCTGACCTGAAGGAGCTGAGCTTAATCTTCTCCAGCTTACTCAAAGGCTGTCAGGAGGAGGCAGAACCTGGACCCCAGCCATTCTTGCAGCTTGGTGCTATCTGAAAATGTAGCATCTTCATCCTCTGGCTGAACCACTGAATAGTCTGGTACAAATCCTAAGCAATTCCATTCACTGCAGCCTTGTATTTTGAAACTGCTTTCAAGAAGATCTTCATTAGCTTGCATTTGCCTTACATCCAGTTCACTTCTGATTTTGAGAAAAGCACCTGAGAAAATTACTTACCAACAGCTTCACCTTCTTGCCTTTCCCTGCCAAGAAGTGCCCCCCTGAAGCTGTACCTTAGCCATCTTTCATTTGCAAGGCATCTTGGCAGATTAACTTTTCTCCTAAACAGGTAACTTCACACAGATACAACAGACTTCCTTGGCCATTACATTGCCCTTTCATCTAGCTTTTTAGAGGGTCTCTAAAATTTCCTTTTGTCCCTCTGGTTAAGGTATGTTTTTTTAATTGTGTGTATCATAGCCCAGTTTAGCATTCATCTTTTCCCAATCTGTACTGTAACAAACAATATGAAATGGATTTAGGATGGAAGGCTGAGGCCTTTGCTGTTGACCTGATGACTAAATGAGAAGCAAATACCTAACCCTCCTCTCTGCTTTCTCTCTTCTGGACAAATCTGGTGAGGGGTTTGGAGCACAAACCCTATGAAGAGAGGCTGAGGGAGCTGGGATTGCTTAGCCTGGAGAAGAGGAGGCTCAGGGGAGACCTTATTGCTCTCTACAACTACCTGAAGGGAGGTTGTAGACAGGCAGGGTCTGGTCTCTTCTCCCAGGCAAGCAGCACCAGAACAAGAGGACACAGTCTCAAGACGCACCAGGGGAGGTTCAGACTGGATGCTAGGAAGAAATTCTTCACAGAGAGAGGGATTGGCCATGGGAATGTGCCAGGGAGGTGGTGGAGTCACCATCACTGGAGGTGTTTAGGAGGAGACTTGATAGGGTGCTTGGTTGCATGGTTTATTTGATTAGGTGGTGTTGGATGATGGGATGGATGCGATGATCTTGAAGGTCTCTTCCAACCTGTTCTATCCTATCCTATCCTATCCTATCCTATCCCATTCTATTCTATTCTATCCCATTCTATTCTATCCTATCCTATCCTATCCCATCCTATCCCATCCTATCCCATCCTATCCCATCCTATCCCATCCTATCCCATCCTATCCCATCCTATCCCATCCTATCCCATCCTATCCCATCCTATCCCATCCTATCCTATCCTATCCTATCCTATCCTATCCTATCCTATCCTATCCTATCCTATCCTATCCTATCCCATTCTATTCTATTCTATTCTATTCTAGCCTAGCCTAGCCTAGCCTAGCCTAGCCTAGCCTAGCCTAGCCTATTCCTGACATTGTAAATTTGTCAAATGTATTTTGGAAGACAAAGTAAGCTGATGTCTTTTCTTAGTCCTTACTTTACTGCTACAAGCAATAATTCTGAGAGATTAGTGAAATCTTATTTTCATTTACCAAACCTTACTTGCCATAACGTGGTGTTTCACATGTTTTGAAAAGACTGCTCTGACCAATTTGCAGGTGAAGATGGGTGACTGCACAGCTTTGCTGGCAACCCAGTTGTTGGTTTTTTTTCAGCTTCTGACAGTCATGGATATGCTCTTTGTGATTTGGACAACGATTAATAGCCTGTCTGGTTCCAACACTTCCTTACTATTCTGATGCAATTTTTGAGAGCACTACAGCGGAGACTAGCAAAAAGAGGGCAAATCTATCGTGTTTTTTACTGTAAGACTGCAAAACCCTAAACCCTTCTTTTTTGCTGGCATGGCATGGGCATTTCAGGCTCAAAAGGATAACTTTTCTTTTCTCTTTTTTTTTGTTTCTTTTCATTTTCCTGTTTTAACTTTGAACTTTTGGTTAATAAGTATCAATCTCCCATTCATTATCACTGCACCACAGACTGGTATCCTACTTGCTCTTCGAGTCTCACTTTTAATCGGGTAAATGTCAGCCTTGTGAAGAGGTGTGAATATGAATTTAAAATGCAGGAGTTGCTTTGCACAAACTCTCAGTGCTTGTTAAGCGGTGTGATGCAGCCTACGACACTCTAACATCAACTAGGAGTGTTGACACAAAGTGGATACGAAGTAGTTGGTTGCTCTGCACTGAGTAACCTCCCCATCTGGACAAACCTTTAGCTAATGCTAGCTTTCAAATTAGATCCACTACAATACTTCAAACTAAAGAACTCAGCTGCAGTGGGACACTTGGGAAAGATTAAGATGAATGAAGTAAAGGTGTGACATTAAATTGCATTAGTTTAAGCCCACCAAATCCCTGTGTGGATGCTCTCTCTTTTACAGATAAAATATTCCCAGCTTCCTTTACATTCGTTTCTGAAAAGATTAATCCTAAAATGTTCATGCTGGGGTTTAAGGCTTTCTTAATTCCCCATTTGCAGTTAATTCAACCTAAATGTCTCATGTAGACAGCCAGCCTAAGTTAAGAGTAGGTGGTTCTCTGATCTCCTTACAACTTGTGTTTTAAGGTGGAGAAATTGGTTCTGTAAATTTCTGCCCCATTGTGTCGTTTGACAATTTACGTTAGGCAGAGTACTACATTATCATCATTTTGGTTGCCTTTTCTGCCTATTAGGCATCTCAGCATGGGAGATTAAACACCCCCTTTGCTTTTAATCTGGAGATTTATAATGCTAATTTTACAGGAATGCCATGTGGGACCTACTCAACTATTACAAAACTCTGTATGTCTTGTGTCTACATAAAACTATCTTGACTGACACTGACTTGATATATACTATTCCCCCCTCTGCCCCCCAGACAGGTGTATCTCTTGTCCAGCCATTACTTCTTCTCTGGGATTTTTGTGATGTCTTCAGCTCAGGTTTTGAAGCACTTCAAGCTGCTGTATTACTGTAAAAACGGAAGGAGTCAAGCCAAGCATGTTTGTGGCATTAGAAACCAATCTGATATGAAGACAGGTAGAACAGTGTTGACCTCCAGATTTGGGAACAGAAATGAGTTATGGAATGAGAAAAAGAACCAGGTGACTTGCATGCACCCTCTCCTTCTGATCAGTATTGTCCAGGATTTTTCCTCACAAGCATCAGTGGCAGAGGTATTTTGGCACACACCACATCATCACCTTTCTCTGCAGTAGTTAATGTCAGGACAAGCGTGTGGTACGATGATGTCACTGGTAGCATTATGATTGATTCCTGATCTGCCAGCAATATAGGGCAACGCAGACTCAATTGAGTCAGGATTATGTGGGATCATGAATTGAAAGCCTGCTACAGGGGGAAAAAAAAAAATAATTAAAAGAAATTCAATCAGGAATGCTGAAATGGAGAGCAGCAATTTACAGTGTGAGTGGATGCTCAGAAAATAAGACTCATTTGATTTTCTGCATTGAATATTTCTGCCAGTTAAAGCGCTGGTGAAATATCTGAAGTAAAGAAATGGATGGAAAGAGACTTTCTAGCTTCCAATAGGAAGTGTTCCCTGACTGCAACCAATGTTGGCATGACAGGCATTCATCTAGGCATTTCTGAAGCACCACTGTATGTGCATCACTGGCACATACTAGTCTTAACAAGGGCTATAGTGACCTTAGCTGCCCAAGGAATGAGGAGAGAAAAGACATTTAAGAAGTCATTTAGTTTTCTTTCTGATTCAGCATCTGATAGCTCCATTTAACTCAGCGGGCTATTTGCATTTTTGAACTTAAGACACGTGCCTGGCTCTGCTGCTGAGCAGAGAATGAGACATAAATCTGCAATGAGGACTAAATAGTGTTTATCTTCCCTTTGGTGGTGACAAGCCACACACAATAAACCAGTTTATATTTACTTCTTGCTCTCCATCCTGGGTCTAGTCCTAATGATGATTCCTGTTCCTTTATGCAGTTGTGAATCGGTACTCGTTTTTGTTGCAGGTTTTCCAGGCAAAGTTGCCGGTCGTGCCCAGCGTGTAGGCAGCTCAACTGGTGAGACAGCGATGCTAAAACTTAAACTAACTTTCACATTAAAAGAACAACTCAAGTAGGTGGGGGAGAACACATCTATTATCTCTGAAAGGCAAGTTAATCTCGTCCTGCACCAAAGTAATTAACTTCAATTGCTTGATGATTCTAGAAGCACCGAAGAGGCTGGCTTAGCACTGGCAAGATGAACTGTGAATTTCCACACCTCAGCACCTCTTAGCACATTCTCTTGGATTTACTTTGAACTTTCGGGTTTGCAAATACCTTTTCTTTTTGAGACCATAAGCACTTTTCAGGCAGTGTTCTCCGTATGTAAACGACTGACCTGAAGCCTTGACTGATGACAATCCAAAATCTTTTTCTTTCCAGACCTAGCATGGTTATAAAACAGTAAAAATATTGATTGTTGACACGCAGATTTCTTTTCACATCTGCTTGTAACCAGACAGACAGTCCAGACAGAAACAACTGATTTATTTACTTATTTTCACTCCAGAAAAGCCAGTTGTTTGTGTTTGAAGGGATTAGACCATTTACTGTGAATTGCAACACAGGCAGGGGGAAGGGGGGAAGATGGATACATTGTATCCTTGTTTTACTTGAGGACGGACAGAAAAGCCTCAAGGGAATAGAATAGAATAAACCAGGTTGGAAGAGAGCTTCAAGATCAACCCATCATCCAACACCATCTAATCAACTAAACCAAGCACTCTATCAAGTCTCCTCCTAAACACCTCCCATGATGGTGTGAAGGGAGCTTCACCCCAGGCAGAGGAAGCAGGAAAAGTCACATCACTAGGCTTTGTACATCATTCCAAAGGGTATGTGGATAGATAGAATCTGAGGGAGGAAAAGCTGCATTTGATGATTTGATGATTTACCTGTCTGTGAGCTAAATGATAGAGCAATAGGCCCATAATATTTTCAAAAAAGCCCAGAAAGTACTTACTGAACAACTGGAAAGGGATGTAAAGAGAGTGACAAGGATAAAGCAAGCTCTGGAAAATAGAGTTAAAAATTCTGATACATGGTCTTTAAACCCAGTAGCTAAAACTAGTAATTAGAAGCTCAGCCTAGATATATTCAGGCAAATACAAAAGTAAAGCTGTGAGTTAGGCTAAGTGGCCATTTCAAAAACCTACCTGACTGGTGGACTTCTCTCAGATTCCCAGACTAGATCTTTCCACACTAGCTGCTGCTTCACTAGAGGTTACTGGCTTGAAGCATTATTTTCTGAATGAAATCCTTCAGTTTGTCCTCCAGGAGGACAAGTAAGACTGTTCTGCCTGTCCTACAAAGTTACTTCTGAAGTCATTTCCTGGATAAGACCTTTTAAACCACACATATATTCTCCACCAATTCCCTAAAGCCACTCCTTTTAATATGTGGCCTGCTTGTGCTTCCTAATTTGTTTGTTTATACAGAAAAGAGACCAAAAAAAGGGGGTGGGGGGAAGGGGAAGTGCCTTTTACTTTCCATTAATCATCCTTACTTAGGAAACTGAAACACTTTGCCTTTTAGAGGGTTTCTCATGGGTGGGCAACTTCTGGAATCCCGAAGGGAAAGGGAAGGCAGTATTAAAGACTATTAAATTTTTCCCTATGGAAAAGCAGTTTGCCTGCTATGCACAGGAGGGCATAATTTAAAAAAGAAGGTCAGAATGCAAGTGCTCCTCTAAGCTTTTCAAGCTACTGGCTTTATGTATTCCCTTTGGTCAGACTAGTAATATTAACAAGTAAACAGCACAGTATTAAATGTGTCTCAAAACACTAATGCAAGCAACATCAGTGCCACAGCTGGATGACCTGCCGAGGAACCACCATCATTTGAAAATCTGGGTGGCAAAGAGGCAAAGGTCCAGGGGCTGATGTGTCCCTTGACTACCCCTGTCTCTCAGCAGGGGACACTTCCAGAAGAACAAAGCGCTGTCAGATTCTCCCCGAACTTGACAATTTGTACAGGCTCAGTTCCTCTTAAAACCACAACAGAAAACTCCACCCTAACTCAAACTGACATTTGAAAATGGGGAGCACGTCTTGATTAATGTCATAGAAGACTGGTAGGAGAATAATGAACAGAGCCCAAACATGCTGAGTCTTACTTCTCTGCATTAACACAAGACAGTCTTTCTTCTTCATATTATACTGTTAATTGCCAAACAAAGTTGGTTTTTTTTTTTTGAAAAGCAGGTTCCAATTGATGTGTCCTTGGAGAAAGACTTATGCTCACCCTGCAGAAAGCTTTAATTCCTCTGTGTATTTTGAAAGAAGGTATTAGTGCTTAGATTCCTGACTCAGACTTAATGAAATTCAAAAGAATTTTTTTTTTTGACAGGTAGAATAGAGTCACCAAATTAATTGTCTTTGAAGGGGGAAAAAACACAATAATCAAAGCTGCATCTTCCCACAGATCCTAAAACTCTATTTTTAGAAGTTAAAGTTTCCCATTTTATTCAACAAGCAGGTAAATGCCACTTCTGTCATTTTACACAAATACAAGACAACTGCCTGAAATGTAGCCACATTTTATTAACTCCTTCCTCTGTTCATCCAGATTCAGTACTCAATGCAATTATTTCGAAATTTATGTACTGCATAAAGTCAGGGCAAACCTTCAAACTGGGTCTTTATGTTGTTCTTCTTAATGCAATTTATTACACTGTAACCAGGTGGCACAATCTATGACCCGCAGAGAGATGCAGAACCTTATTAACGCCCTCTCCTTAAAGGAACTAGAAAACCTATATAAAGCTGACTCACCAGGCAGCTGCATCTTACTTCTAACAGGACCTGAAGAAAGGGCATAAGCCTTGTCACAGAGACAGGGTGATCCTGTAGGACAACCTGGGAATAACTAAGCTTGTAGCAAAAAGCTTTGGGCTGCTGCTGATTGAATGACTCACAAAGCTAAGCCCGACGAAGCTGGTAAATTTTACCCAATAGAGCTTATGCAGATTTTGGCTTCAATCCAGCAGAGCACTTAAGCACATGCTTAATTATAAGCAAGTGACATAAAGCAATTTAGTTAAGCACGTGCTTAAGTGCGTCGCTGGGCTAAAGACTTTATTTAGTGAAACGTGGAAAAGTTGGTAACCTCTAGAAGAGATGAAGCTGAGAGATGCAAGTGAGACCAAGGCACAGGCACAACGACAAGCTATTCCAAGGAACGCGTGGGCTTTAAGAAGATTTGGCCTCTAGCGATTCCCCAAATTGTTTACTGTGCGGGGTCATGGAGGACATTATGATCATGGAGATTACAAAGCAGAAAACTCATCTCCGGACTTCTTGATGGATTTGGAGGTCCCGGGAGCTCCACGGCCACGACCTCCACAGGCATTCCGGTGGTCTGGGGCCTCCTGCGGCCTTCTGCACCAAACCCGCACCCCTTTGCCTCGGAAGGCCCTGGCCTCACCCGAGAGCAGAGGGATGCGTCGAGAAAGGGAAACCGGGCGTGAGAGTCGGCGGTTAAGTCATCCTTCTTCCCGACACGGACAACCGCCGTGTCGGCCCCCTCTGCTCCGAGAGCCCCTACTGGAAATGAAGCCAAGGGAATGGCACCGGAGAGGCTACTCGGAACCCCACCGGCAGTGCCATCCCCTCGCCCGAGGCCTGCCCACCACGCACGGCCGAGGGGCCTTTCCCGCCCCACCTCCCCTCAGGTCTGCCACGGGGCAGCGCTCGGCCAGGCCCGCCCGGCGGGGCTTCCACGGCCGCGCCAGCCTCCTGACCCGCACATAACCCGGGCCGCCGGCACCGCCCTGACCGCAGCCTCGGCCTGGCCGCAGGCCTGGCCCAGCTCAGCTCAGCGCGGCCCGGCTCCCCTCTTCTCCTCCTCCTCGCTTCGCCGCGCCGCCGTCCCGCCGCGCCCGGGCGCCCGCCGGTCCTCCGGGCGTGTTTCCCATGCTGCACCGCGGCGCGGCGGCGCTCTGGCCGGGCTGTCGCTGTCACCGCCAGGAGGAGGCTGAGGGAAGGCGCCGTTCGCCCCGCCGGAGCAGGAAGAAGCTGCCGCCGCCAACTTCCCCTCGGCCTCCCCTCCCCCGCCGCCGCCGCTTCCCCTCCCCCGCGCCCCGCCGCCGCCCCGCCATGCCCGGGGCCGCGGCACGGGCACTGTGAGCCGCCGCCGCGCCCCGGCCCGGCCCGCCTTCTCTTCGCAGCTCTGCGGCCGGTAAGTGCCGGCGAGCGGGAGCTGGCAGGGTCCGCCCGGGCCCGCCCGCCCGCCGCCACCGCGGCGGGAGGTGCGCGGAGGGAGGGAGGAGGAGAGGAGAGGAGAGGGAAGGGAAGGGGGGGGCCGTGGCTCGGCGCTTCCCGGCCCGGCGCGTCCCGCCCGCATGGGCCGCGCTTGGCCCCGCCGGCGGAGAGGCCGGCGAGCGGCGGATGAAGAGAGAGGCGGCGGGCGCCCTTTTCCCCCGCTCCCCGCTGCGCGGGGGGGCGTCGGGAGGTCCCTTCCGCTCCCCTCGGCCGGCGGCGGGGCTTTCCCGGCAGAGCCGGCCCCTCATGTGGCGGGCCGGGAGCCGCGGGGCCGCGGCGGGGCCAGCAGGCCTCGCCGGGAAGGTGGGGATGGGGCTGGCGCTGCCAGCGGGCCGTCTGACAGACGGACAGACAAAGAGCTGGCGGAGATGCGGACGGACGGACAGGCGGGCCGGCAGCGTGTCCCCTCAGCCCCGTCCTCCCAGGCGGACGTATCCTCCCGCTGCCCGCGTCTCCATTGTTCCTGGTGTAAAATAGGCGAAGTGTGCCGACTTGTGAAGATTTATTTAATACAATTTTATTTTTTTAATAACCTCCGAGCCTCCGCTCAGCCGCTCGGAGGAAGCTTTTTGCAGGAGACCTCTCTCCAGCGTCGGGAGCTGCTAACAAGTGCCGGGCTGGAAGTGGCAGAGAGGGCAGGGGGGACCAGTAGGAGTTGAGGAGAAATTTGTTGGGCTTTAAACACTTTCACTCTTCATCGTCTTTCCTCCCCCAATTCCTGCCAGACCTCAGCTGGGATGAGCGCTGCAATGTCTGTACTAAGCTGGCTCATAAAAAGGGAAGACATTTATGTTGCAAACGTAAATCATTTCTCTGATCACTTTCTTTTTGTAAACAGTTCAGAGCAACTGTGAGGGCTTTTGCACAGTAATATGAAAAGTACAGATATGTGGAATCTAGTGATCACAGCTTTGAAAGTCTGCCTGCAGCATGACCTGTCTCTATGCATGTGACATTCTGGTCCAAGAAATTTTAGATGGGAGAGATGTCTTATTTCTGACGAGCAGTGTCTTTGCTGTTGATACAAGGCAAGTGACAGAAGATTATGGGGTTTTTTCTTCTTTTGAATAGGATCACTGCTGCTTTGTTTATTTGCTCTACTTATTCACAGATTTCAGCAATACTTTACAGGCTTGCTTGTATGTACCTGGGCCTGTCATGCTTAAACATTTTGGAGTGCTCATATCATATTTTGTCCTTGTAAGCGGTAGGACTTAACACAGTCGTTCTGTATGAGTTTGGTGAAACATGCCTTGTGAAGGAGAGAGGTGGAAAAATGATGCTAACTTGTAACAGTTTTTGCAGGTGCTCTTATGCTTTGCTCAAAATCAGACTAGGAGCACTAATGGTTAAAGGCTATCTTGCTATGTAAAAAAGTTTTCGTATCTTCAGGCAGTGTTAGTTTTCCAGTGTTGCACTGCCAGTGTTTGGGATTCATGCATGTGTCCAGTGACAGCTGTCATCTGCAGGAGCTTTGGCTGTGCTGGGAAGCTCCTGCGGCCTGGTTTCTTGTGGATTTCATGGGATCTGCACAGGAATCAGACAGATTCATTGGAGAGGCAAGCAAATCCTGCTCTTGTTGCAATAATTGAGGAAAATTCTACCAAATAATTTTTCAGTTTCCTGAAAACTATTGTCTTGTCCTTTCTTGATGAATACTCAGCTGAATGTATGTGTGTGTGTGTGTGTTTAGTATCCAAAGCTATTTTCTTTGTAGTTGTTTCTGGGTCCCTGTATGACCATCTTTCCAAATATTCATGTAGTTAGTGAGCTCATGTAACTGAATAAAGCCTAAAAAGATGAGGCTGATGTCTTCCATTCAGACTGTCCTGTGCACGTGTTCTTTTACTGTCTTCAATCCTCAGGCTAAGGTCTGGGAGAACAGATGTATATGTAACCTGTGTTTCTGTTACTGTCCTTCTTGTCCATGTGTATTTAATTTGTAGTATTGCAAACATAGGCCATATATGGAAAATCCCTAATACAAAGGATTATGAAATCAAATCCTAAGTAGGTAAGTAGTCACTCGAACCAAACAGCTAAAAAAAAAAAGTACAAGAAGGAAGACGATTTCCCCTCTTAGCTAAGTGTATGCAAGTTTATTTGTGTGAGGATTTAAAGCTCTGTGGAGCGTGAGCATGTTCTAGAGACAGCTGGCCTTGTAAAACCGTTGAGGTTGAAGTTCTTGCTTCCAGCTGAGAACTTCTGTGTACCACTAATGGAAGTGTTGAGCTATGAGAACATGAAGAATGTACTACTCTAGTGAAATACAGTGACAGCACATCTGAAAGAATTTCGCTCGCTTCTCAGCGGGTTCTTGGCACCACAGGTTCATTAATGTAAATAGTGAAGTTCTGAGTCTTGGTTGTACATGTGTGGATTTGGGTAAGGCATTTAAAAAGTTACTCATGAGTTTGTTGTACTCTTGTGTTTTGGGGAGGAGCAGGGTGGGATTGTTGTCTTTTTTTCCTGCTAGAGATTTAGTTGTAATGTTGGTTGTTTTTTTTTATGGCTCTTTGCAGAGTCTTCCTCTGATGAGGACCACTGTGTGGGCTGTTGTCCCGTTGTGAATATTACAAATGGAGACCTCTATATGGAGCAGCTTGATGAAGTGGACCTTAATCTATCAAAAGCACTCTAAATCTTTAGCATAAGTTGGGATTAAGTTTGATGTATTTTATTTTGGATACAAAATTAAATTTTTTGTGTGTGAAGTAACAGAAGTTACATAAGAAACAGCAATGTTGCTATAACATCTTTGATAAATAAACATACCGCTGTTACCCTAAACATGAAACCCAAGTGTCCGGCTCTCCTGTCCAAACTTAACAATGTCTTGTATATTAAATGAACAGGACAGGGAATGAAAAGTAAATGCCATTGGAAGTATTTTTTCACTTTGAAGACTCTTTAAGTGGAGCTAACAGAGAAATAGATATGTTTTGTTTAAAATTAGTACTTTTTGTGCTTTTGCCCGGCATTTTAATCATAGCTGCCTTTCAGGCCAGCATCATTTATGATGAAATAGATTCAAGCCTTCAGCTTGCAGTCTGATCTGCATAACTGAGTGTTTAAGGACAAATTACCCACAAAGTCTCCATGGATGTAAGGAGAGATGGGTGTCTGCTTCTGTCAGGTTGCAGGGCTTAAGTGAAGCATCAGTGCTGTGATTAACTTGCACTTTAATTTGTTTGGGTTTTTGACAGTAATACTTCTGGGAAAATAGTGTTTCTTGGAGTCCTGAGAGTTTCATAAAATATTTTTTAGGGTTTTTTTTTTCCCCATTTCTACATATTGGGATCACTGTAGAAACTCTTGAACTAATGTTGAGTTTCTACATTTAAGTTACTGATCTTGGACAGCTGAGACATAGCTATTGTCAGGCCATGTCGGGCCAAAACACAGCCATTGACTATAATGCATAGCTACAGGCCAAGCACAAACTTCTGTCTAAAAGAGAAAATGCAATCAGGTTTGCATGAGATTTATTTTCATTTACTTTTAGTAACTTTACTTCAGTGCTTTCCAGTGAAGTTAAAAACACAACTCCATCCGTTTAGCTCATCAGGAATCTAGATATGTTTTCAATGTATATATTTTTTGTCATTTGTCTAGAAGAAAATATTTTATACATCAGCAATAATGCCATAGACTACACAAGGGACATAGGTTTAACCTATTTAACTTGCCAATTATTGTACCAATTAAAAGATAATAACATAAGATTTGAATACTCACAGATGTGTACATTGCCTTCCCTTGACTCCATATAGAGATCTTTAGTAGATCATTCAGCATGCTTGATAAAATAGATGGAAAAATCTATCACATATCCTCACAGAACTTAGTTCTAAGTGTGTCCTAAGGGGAAATCTGGGGTCTTTTAGATATACTGTGAAGCACAACATGCAGAAGGGTTAGAATCTCCTGATAACTTTTTCTATACTGTCTACATTTTATTTTGGAAGATAATACAGAGACTCATACTACTTTTCCTCAGAAATTATTTTGAGCATAGTCTTCTGATGTTATTAGTGTGTTAACATATTCAGGGATATGATATCAAGAACTAACAGTGTGAATACTGTAATATAGTTAATGTATAACTAATTTACATTACTTCGTGATTTCATTGCACTTTGCAAAACAGCAGGACATGGCAAATAATGGGGTTTGTGTATTGGCCTGATTCTGCAATTAATACACTCTACTTGCATATTACTGTTACAGTATCTGCATCTTGCCATAGTTTGTGCAGAAAACTTTTTAAGACAGTACTGTCTAATTCTTCCCTTATGACTAGGATGACATTTTTATAAGCGGAGAATTAAACAGTCTGATGATAAAATGAAATCTGTGTGGGAAGAAGTTCCAACCTGCAAACAGCAGTAGGGTATAATTTATGAAAAGCCTATCAAATATAAACTGTCTAAATCTCTCGCACTGGGGGAAAAAAAAAAACAACAAGCCAAAAATCAAGGTGCCTGTGAAATGTCTGTAAAACAAAGTAATTTCTTGGTACAACTTTATTGCTAAGGCAGAAAGCCGTTGTGATGTCTGCGTAAGTGAGCTCAGCTACAAGGCTGGTGAGCCTTCTGCTCTAAAATAGTTTCCAATGGCAGCTGCATCAGCAAGGTAAAAAGATGCCCCATTCATAAATTTTTTGCCACATATCTTCATGTTTTCCTAATAATTTCCCATAAGGTTGTGTTATCATTTTACTACTTAGGCACCTCCAAATAGATATAAAAGACATCATTGGAAAGGGTTGCAGTGCCAATAGCATCATGAGCAGGTCATGTTACTTCGGTGCAAGATGTGAGAAATACTGATGCTGGGCAGTTTTGGCATAGTCCTATGTTCACTGGCAGTGTTTAAAAAGGGGAAACAAATGTCTGTTTACACCCTCTGAATTTTAGCTGCTACATGATTGCCCTGAAAATGTGTCAGATGTCTTTTTTTTTCCCCCTATTGTTGGGATTAGATTTTAAACAGGAAAATGATGACATGCTCCTAGAAAGCATGTGTGCATATGTATGGTATGTATGTGTATAACACTTGTATCATGTATTTATGATGATGTCTGGCCTAAAGCCCTAGTCACTGAGTATGAGATGTTCAGCATAAAGTGGAGTTTATTTTGCCAAACAATAAACAGCCTATTGTGTGGGTTAGCTGCCTGAGATGCGGCTGTGAGCTGTAGTTTACAGGGAAGGGGCAAAGCAAGCAAGTAATTTACAAATTCACCTGCTTTCTGCCGGCTTCATTTGGTAGTGAAAATGACTGAGTCTCGCTTTCAACAAGTGAATCCGTAGTATTGCATTGCAAACATTCTTCAGTTTTGTAAAGGGAGGGCAGGGGGAGCAAAGTGAGTATTAAAGCCAAGAAATGAGTACATTTCACGGGATCCATGGATGATTTTTTTTTTAAGTCTGTAAGCATTGTAACAGTCAGTATTTCCAGATGCAGTGGGTGATTTCAGAATTTCTCAAATAAGAGTACACTGTAGCCCCATGCAGTGCTACAGGCTGCTACAGGGGTTGGAGTGGCTGGAGAGCTGCCAAACAGAAAGGGACCTGGGGGTGCTGATTGACAGCTGGCTGAACATGAGCCAGCAGTGTGTCCAGGTGGCTAAGAAGGCCAATGGCATTGTGGCCTGTATCAGGAATGGTGTGGCCAGCAGGAGCAGGGAAGTCATTGTGCCCCTGTACTCAGCACTGGTTAGGCCACACCTTGAGTACTGTGTCCAGTTCTGGGCCCCTCAGTTTAAGAAGGACATTGAGACTCTTGAACATGTCCAGAGAAGGGCAACGAGGCTGGTGAGAGGCCTTGAGCACAAGCCCTATGAGGAGAGGCTGAGGGAGCTGGGATTGTTTAGCCTGGAGAAGAGGAGGCTCAGGGGAGACCTTATTGCTCTCTACAACTACCTGAAAGGTGGTTGTAGCCAGGAGGGGGTTGGTCTCTTCTCCCAGGCAACCAGCACCAGAACAAGGGGACACAGTCTCAAGCTGTGCCAGGGAAATTTTAGGCTCAAGGTGAGGAGAAAGTTCTTCACTGAGAGAGTTGTTAGCACATTGGAATGTGCTGCCCAGGGAGGTGGTGGAGTCACCGTCCCTGGAGGTGTTCAAGAGGGAATTGGATGTGGCACTTGGTGCCATGGTTTAGTAGTCATGAGGTCTGTGGTGACAGGTTGGACTTGATGATCTTTGAGGTCTTTTCCAGCCTTACTGATTCTATGATTCTATGAAATTACTGTCTCTGTTGCTGCCCTCCTGAAGTATGATTCTCTGGTTCTGACCACATGTACAGTGGTTCCTAACACAGGTCACTTGTTACGTGTGAGTCTCTTGACGGATGAAGTGTATGTGAAGTGGATTGCCATTGTCAGGCTTTTAAACCGGGTCATTTGTAGCACTGAGCATTTCTAGATGCAACAGTAACTATGTAAATAAATTTGACAGATCTTCTCATTTTGTGTCTTTAAAAGTTTCTTTTAGCAAAGGATTTTTTTCATGCAAGATTGCTCAGCTCAACCAGCTCCTTTTGTGCTGGAGAAATCTTGCACTTTTTACCATCAACAAAAGTTTTCCAGTTCACAGTAGGTGAACTGCAGAGTGAAAGTGGTCAGTCCTCAGGGTACCAAGTTGTGATACATTTGTTGTAGACTACAATAACCTGCAGATTTTCTCGATGTCTCTGTGGAATATTGGTTTTCAAGTTATGTTTTGACCTTGTAACTGGGTTTTGGGGTAAAATCTGCAGAGGTGCCCTGTGTGAATTTTGCTTTAACAGTATCAAATGAAAATGAATCATTCATATGGGAGAAAGACTGCTGTTATCCCTCAAGGTGGAAAGCTTTATTAGGCTGCTGTTCTCAGGAGCTTCCTCTGTCACTGGTTGATCTGACAGTTACACTCCATGATGAGTTTTTGTCTGAATCAGCAAAAAGATGTGAAAGTTACGTGTTTGTCTTCAGGAGACTGAGATAGCCCATACTGTTAACCAGATATAAGGAAGTAAGGGAAAGCTACTTGCTGGACACGTAAGGGAAGGCTCTTCAGTAGAGATTATAAAGTTTTATTTTTAAATTACTCCTAGAAATAAGAGGGTTTATGTATTTAAAATGTATTTTTTTTACCTGACATAAAGTTAAGGGATTGAAAAGGGGGAGTAAAATAGACTTTATGGAAAAGGTGCATGCAGAGGATATCATCCAGCTGTCACAGTCTATTGCTTGGATATGTAGACTAGATGGCAGTTGGTTGACAAAACCAGTGGACTTGTCTTAGTCTGGTAGTTAAAAGTAGATCATGCAAACCAGATGTGCTCAGCCTTTCTGGTGCATGCTAGGAACCTGTACTCGGTGTTACATATAGTCTATTGGATCAAATGTAAGGCAACTCGAAGTGAGTTTGCTGTCACTTTTAAATGAACAGCAATGTAAAAAGGCTGAGTGACAGAAAGCCAAATTTCTCAGTTCTTTACATGACCTTGCAGTTCACTGTCTAGTGAGTCTTAGTGTTGTCCACAGCTTACATTCCTTGTAGGTCACAGAACAGGCATGGGGCTTTCTACAGTTGTGGCAGTGGTGAGCTTATGGCTGCATATCCATGGAATCTGTTGTACTTCTGTGTTAACATTCCTAAAATTTGCTGTAACATTGGGCAGTTCTTAATTACCCATCTTTGGTTGGATGTAAATTTGTTAAAGTGGTCTTGCCTCTACTATTTGCATCTTGGATGCCTGAAATGATTGCTCCCATTACCTGTGGGACATATCTGTGCATTGAGGGAACACAAGTGAGTACAGCTTCATCAGTGGGTTGAGGGCTTGAGGTTCTTCACATGGTTGGATGAGAACATAATGTCTGGAAGGCAGTCCATAAACACAGGGCATGCTGAGCTTTTCTTTTACCAGAATCCTGTAAGAATATTTTCTTACTTTAGAGATTGGTTTCCTGCTTGTTTTGTAACATGGATTGTAATCAATGTATTTGACTAAGACTTGGCTTTATCATGAAGTTCTTTGACTATGGGTTCTCAGAAGTTTCAGAGCTATTTGGGATGGTAGCTTGTAATTGCTGGCCTGTCAGTTAATGGCATTGAGAACCTTCAAGATTATTTTTCCTAATAATTATAGAAGTTATTAAAAACATGAATCATATCTTTTGATCAATCTGAATTTCAGTTTTAGTGTATTCTAGCACTTAATTAGCAGGAATTAGCTGCAGGGTTCCAAAGTCACTGAGGTAGAATCAAATTTACACAATATTTTTATTCAAGAGGACACAATCCTGAGAAGTCTGAGGCTTGCGTTTTGGATTATTTTCACTGTTAGTTAACAGGTCAGAATATCTACATTATTGCTGCTCTTATAAAATGGCTTCTAGACATCTCATGTTTTGGCTTGCCTTGATCTGAAAATGGGCTTAAGTGCTTTAAAATTGTTTGAGAAATGTAAAACTGTAATGAGGAGTAATCACCTTAGGGTATGTGATAGAAGTCAGTGGGATTCCTTGTTCATACTGTTCTCAGAGTCTGAAGGTGAAGAGTCACTTGGAAGTTCTTGTTGGGGTTGTGGATAGTCTTTTGAAGGGGATATGCTGCAGGATTTAGTAATTATTTGATTTGGCTTTTTTTTCTCCCCCTTTGGAGTGAGGATCAACCAGATTAAAAGAGGCTGATTTACAATTCTGGAATTTTATGTACGCAGGATAGGAATAGTTCTTAGCTGATTTAATCTGACCACAAATGTTGGTTATCAGTAGGGAGGTGGTGGATTTGTTGCAACAATGTGGGGAAAAAAAATTTCTAACTGTACAGAAGTGTGCTCTTAAACTTCTTTGTTGTCTTGGCAAATCTGCATAGTCTGTAACACGCTTGTGCTCCAAGGGGGTTTGGAGAAAATGACCTAGTTGCTCACTTCCATGAATTTCGAGTTTATTTCTACTCCTTCCCCCTCTGACTGACTTCATACTATCTTTAAATACTAACATGTGTCTATGTGCTGACTTCTGCTTTATTCTTGATGAAGATACTTTATATTGTTCTTGTGCCGTTGTAGCAGAGTAGCGGTTAGGCCACAACAATCCCTGATTCCACTGATGAAAATTGCTCCTTGGTGCCCAGTTTATAACTGCTTGAATACTTTGAAGAACAGTGATTGGTACTTTTTGTGTTCTATTCACTGTTGGTCAGTGGTCTCCCTAATGGAGCATCACAAGATCCTCTGCCTCTTGTTTTTCATCATGTATTAAGAGAAAGGGCTGCCATCAGAACGTCTGAGATGCTCTTTCTAACGGTACCTAAATCATTGTCACAGAATCAGTAAGGTTGGAAGAGACCTCAAAGATCATCAAGTACAACCTGTCACCACAGACCTCATGACTAAACCATGGCATCAAGTGCCACGTCCAATCCCTTCTTGAACACCTCCAGGGATGGTGACTCAAACACCTCCCTGGGCAGCCCATTCCAATGGCTAACAACTCTCTATGAAGAACTTTCTCCTCACCTTGAGCCTAAACTTCCCCTGGCACAGCTTGAGACTGTGTCCCCTTGTTCTGGTGCTGGTTGCCTGGGAGAAGAGACCAACCCCTCCTGCACTGTTTGTGCAAAACAATCTCTGAGGGGTCCAAACACCTTAAGGCAATGTCTTGTGTATTATGATTAGGAACTGTCACGTGTGATTCTTTTACTTTCATCAGAGGATTATTATAAGGGCTTCTTTTAAAATTTTTTTTTACAATTTTTAGTTGCTAAGTGGTAGTAGTCTTGTTTAATAGGTCTCTGAAAGGCCTTTATTATTTTTTCTGTAGGTAGTGTAGACCTATGACATTTCAGGAGTGGAGCAGTCAACAGAGATCTACGTCTTTGAGCTTTAGGGAGGGCTTTTTCAGAGCATTGGTGGCTTTGAAAGATGGCCACCAAAGATATCACTTGAGTGTTTGAAAAACCACATAGAAAGCATGAGATTTGCTTGATCTTTTTGCAGTGACTCTTCTACTAAAGAGTTATGAATGTTTTGGACTAATTGGAGTTTTTGAGGTTACTGTTCCATGTGTAGATGAGGGGGTATGTTTGACACAGCTGAAATGAAACAAATATCCATTAAAAATGAAGTTACTCTGGGGTTATGACACTGACTTTTCAGCAAGTTGAAATGAGAACAGTTTTCCTTTCCAGTGTCACCATGTGCAAAGTTGATCTACAAAGAGCCAACAAGGATGTGCAGAATTTTTTTCTAGATGTTGCACAGGATGTAATCTTACTCTGAATAAGCTGAAAAAATGTGTACTTTGTACATGTTGATGTCCTAAAATTGAAACTGCAATTTAGGAGAGTGATTCTAAAACACTTGCATTGCCCTCACAACCTGAGAGCTTGTGTTGTAATAAGGCTTTCAAATACTGAAGTATGACCTAGAAATGTTGCCTGTGCTCTGTAAAGATCTGGTTTGTGTCATTATTCATGTCCTTCTCACCTATGGTTCAGCTTACTGTTGGTATTTTCCTTCAGGTTTTCCTTATGCTGTCATGTATGTAAATGAGGGATGTCTTCTGGAGTCTCTGAGACTGCTTTTGCAGCTAACTTCAAGGTTTTCTGGTCAGAGCTTTCTTGATTATACTTTCATTAGCTTATTGTCCAATGTTATTTAGTCTACATGAATGTATTTAAGCAATTGACTTGAACTTTTCTGTAATTACTATTTTCCTTTAATCTGTGTAGATGGCCTTCTAGAAAATAATGAAACTGAAGTAAAGATATTACAGGCAAGGAAAGCATGCTCTCAAAAGAAGTTTTAGGTATAAGTCAAGCATGCAAACATTGAAACTGCAGCATTGAACTTTATTTTTGCCACTTAAATTTTACCATCCTCACTACCTTGCTAATATATTGTACCTTGATATTATACTGTAGTCTTTTGTGCTACCTGAGCACAATTATTTCCCTCTCGGAAGCCCCCACCTTTTTGAATGTACAGGATACATGCTGCTCTTTGAATAGGCAGCTACTCTGCAATTTGCTTTCTTCTCATTGCATAACATGTATTCACTTGCTGTGCTCTGCCTGATCCTGCTCTGAAGGCAGAATGAATATATGTCTTTGTGAAATTTCTCTAACAGTTATCAGTAGGCTTGTGAGGCCCTCACAAACAGTTCCTGCCTCAGTTCTAGGTGGACCATTGCCTCTGTTTTGGAGATGAGGAACTGGAAATATGGGGCAGGGAATGATTTTCCAAGAAATCTGCCCAACAGCAGTGGCAGAGCTGAGGAAAGAAGCCTTAGCACATTGCCACATTATGGTAGTAACTAGCCATTATCTCCAGTCTTAACTGTCTTGTGCCCCTTGTCTTGATGACAATTCTACATCTGTGGTCCCATTCCTCTAGTGATTCCAAGTGTGGCAACTCTTGTCAGTTGGAAACCTACTGGTTGGTTGCACTTTCTGAGCAGTGATTAAGTCCCAGGGGATGCCAGATGCCTCTTGCTCACCTTCTTACAGCATTTATCTAAGTAACTGATGTGGGGTTGCCTTTTCATCTTAGGTGTGCCACCGTCTTCCCTCAGGAGCTATGCTGGCTGTAGAGGCAAACACTGTAAACCAATTAGTTCACCCTTGTGGCCTATATTGAACCATGCTTATTATTACAAGTATTTATCTATGCCTCAGGGAAAGAAAATGTGTATTTCTTATTTTATGGCTTAATTGATTATAGGAGCGAGATGAAAACTTGTGTTTGGTGTGGAAGTCCACTGAGCTCCTTTAAAAAAGGATGCACACAGCTCTGCATTCATCTTTGTATTTTCAAAGTATTGCTGTCATTAATTTAACTGCAGCCTTGAGAACTCAGCATTTAGGGTAAGTCTGCCCCAGATGTGTCAGGGTGAGCACCCAGGAAATGAGGGAAGTATAATTATTGATCCAACTGTTAAAAGAAAAAAAAAAAAGAAAGGTAGAAATGGCTTGTGGTGGTTTTAGGCTTTTCCTTTAAAATTTAGTTACAGATTCTGAGCAGAAAAGTAGAAAATGTAAGAACTCTGGCAGGATCAAGGATGGGACCCTATTTTGCAAGATAGCATTAAACTGCTTAAATGGTTGTGACTTCTTTTTTGTGCTGTGTCTCATTTACACTTTTCAGCCCTTGCAACAAATGGAGCAAGGCCATTACAAACTATCTTCCTAATTTCAGCAATTTCTATGAAGCAGTTCTATCCAGTGTGCTGAAGAAAATGGTGCTTTGTAGGAAAAAAAAACCACACATATATATATTTATTAAATTAAAAATCACAGTGCCAATAAGCTGGAGAGGCCAATTGTGATGAACCAAGGTACCTTTGTTGTAGTAGTCCCTCAAACTTCTTTGTGCATGTTACTTCTTGTACCTCCCAGTGAGAGTATAGAATAGAATAGAATGAACCAGGTTGGGAGAGACCTTTGAGATCATCAAGTCCAAGCTATCATCCAACACTATCTAATCAACTAAATCATGGCACCAAGTACTCTATCCAGTCTCTTCCTAAACACCTCCAGTGATGGTGACTCCACCACCTCCCTGGGCAGCCCATTCCAATGGCCAATCACTCTTTCTATGAAGAACTTCTTCCTAATATCCAGCCTAAGCCTCCCCTGGTGCAGCTTGAGACTGTGTGTTCTTGTTCTGTTGGTGGTTGCCTGGGAGAAGAGACCAAACCCCATCTGGCTACAACCTCCCTTCAGGTGGCTGTAGAGAGCAATAAGGTCACCTCTGAGCCTCCTCTTCTCCAGGGTAAGCAACCCCAGCTCCCTTAGCCTCTTCTCTTAGGGCTTGTGCTCCAAATCCCTCACCGACTTTCTTGCCCTTCTCTGGACACTTTCCAGCAAGTCAACATCTTTCCTAAAACTGTGGTTTTGGTATAAAATGTTTTAAGGATTTAATAAAAGCAATTGGGAAAGAAGCACCAGAAATTTTGTTACATATGGATAGAGTCCTTTGCCATTTGGGCTGGTAGGGTAGCTGGGAGCAACAGCAGGTTGTCATCTGCAAAACAATGCTAGCATAGTGCTAGCAATGAGAAGAGATTCTTCACAGGTACTTGCAGATAATAGAGGAGTGGTGAGATTCAAGGAGCTTAAGGGCTTGTCAAAAAGTAAAATCAGTTTAAAAAGCAACATTTTTCTTTTCCATTTATTTTCAAGATGCAATTTTATGAGAAGGTTTGAAACAGTTGAGCTTGTGAATAATGATCAGGGAAGGACCCACTCCTTCACCCTGTTTTGAGCTGCCTCTGACACACCATCTTTATGGTAAATCCAATCAGTAAGTTAACCTGGCAGAAAATTAGTAGCTGGGGAAAAGAAGCCAAACTGCCAGGCTCCTGGAGGGTATAGGCCAGTATGTCTTTATATGAGCATCAGAAGAGGCACAAAAGATGGGGTGAACTCTGACAGGAAAGAGGATCGCCCCTTTCAGTGACAGTTAACTGTTAGATTGGCTCAGCTTTTTCATATGACAGCACTGTTAGCAAAATCGAATGAAAAAAACCCAAACATCTGACACATCTGAAATAATTTTGCAGAGATTGAGCTTGAGGCATGCATGTGATACATGACATTTCACAAAATTTGAACCAGTTGGACTGAAGCTGTAAGCTACTGAAAGTACTTAGAAGATGCTGGGCAGCCTTATTTAGTGTGTAGCACTTTCTTCCTTTTATCAGAAGTCTCGAGTGAGCAATTTAGAGTGCCTGAGTTTCATAAAGGCAGAAATTCTGCATTGTTCTTTTGAGGTTAACCACTCAAAATTAACTATTTTCT
Organism: Dryobates pubescens; assembly: GCF_014839835.1. NCBI lineage: Eukaryota > Metazoa > Chordata > Aves > Piciformes > Picidae > Dryobates > Dryobates pubescens. The sequence continues at coordinate 45,566,050 of NC_071613.1, read as the reverse complement.
AGTAATTTATAATTTAGTGCCACAAAATTGCTGGGCTTTTTTTTTCCAGATAAAAGGTAACATTGCCTATGATTAGGGAGGTGATTCTCGCCCTCTGCTCTGGTGAGACCCCACATGCAGTACTGTGTCCAGTTCTGAAGCCCCTATTTCAGGAAGGATCTGGACATGCTGGAGTGTGTCCAGAGAAGGGCCATGAGGATGATTAGAGGGCTGGAGCACCTCTCCTGTGAGGACAGACTGAGAGAGCTGAGGCTGTCCATTCTGGAGAAGAGAAGGCTCCGAGGAGACCTAATTGTGGCCTTCCAGTATCTGAAGGGGGCCTACAAGAAAGCTGGGGAGGAACTTTTTAGGGTGTCAGGTAATGATAGGACTAGGGGGAATGGAATAAAACTAGAAATGGGTAGATGATGCAGATTGGACGTTAGGAAGAAGTTCTCCCCCATGAGGGTGGTGAGACACTGGAACAGGTTGCCCAGGGAGGTGGTGGAAGCCCCATCCCTGGAGGTTTTTAAAGCCAGGCTGGCTGTGGCTCTGATGTAGTGTGAGGTGTCCCTGCTCATGGCAGGGAGTTTGGAACTAGATGATCCTTGAGGTCCCTTCCAACCCTGACAATTCTATGATTCTATGATTCTGTGATTCTATGATATGTTTGCTATACTGTGACCTATCTGTCAAGTTTGACCTGTAACCGTGACTTTGTTAATAGAGTATCAAAAGCTCTCAGATACTCGTGTTTGATACTAGATCATGTTTACGCTGGCGGTGGTCTAATACTGCTTTTAGGATAAGCAAGGTGGCAAAGATTTTCACGCATGGATAATTTTATGCACGATAAGTAGATTTTCTGTGAGTAATCCTGTTGATTGTAATAGGACTATTCACAGCTCAGTGTGAGTGTAAATCTTTGTGGGATCAGGCCCTGTGCTGTCATGTGTTCAGCAGCACGGAGCGTTTAGAAATAATCGTGCAACAAGTCTTCAAGAGTGTTCGCGTCGTGTTAATTTTAAAACGTGTTATCTTTGTGGTCTGTGAACCTTTTTGCAATGGTTTAGGCTTGGTTACTTCTGTTTTGCAACTCAATTCATTTTCATTAATTCTCATAAGCACTTGTGTGCTTAATTTCCAAATCTTTTAGCTAGGTCTTGTTTTTCTGGGTAGGAAGAATAGATAACTCTAGTCTGTGTTCTTTATTTAGAACCTTAAGTAATGTATTATTCTTTACTTCCCAGGCTACTGCAGTAGGTTAAAAATTGAACTTCAGCTATTCTGCAAACCCATTGTTTGGGTTTTTTATTGGATTATACCCACATTTTAATAGTGTAAATAAATACATTTTGTGATGTGAAAATGCTCAACATGGTTAATGGTCTGATAGGATTTTTTAAAATGCATGTTGGGAACCTGTCAGATTGTAATTTTTTTCTTTCTTTTGGAGATAATTGTGTTGGTGGTGGTTTTATTCATGGCAGTGCTTAAACATAAGTAGTTTAAAGTATGTTATTAAGCCATGCTGCTTTTTCTTCATTAGCAGTAGGAATTGCAGAATTATTTATGACTTTTAAAGGTCCTTTTAGGAAGAAAGCATTTGAGAATCTAGAGTTATGCTTTCCTCCTGATCTCAATTTGGCATAGCTGTCAGGTATGTCTGTGTGGCAGCTGTGACTTGTTCGATTGTGTGTATACATTGCATTGGTGGAGTTTCACAACGCACTTTAATCTAATCTACCCACTGACCACAGCTGAAAGAAGCAGCCCTTTTCCCTCCTCCCTGCTTCTTCATTTCTCCTGTACACCTTGCCTGCATGGTCCCACTGATTCAAAGGAAAGAATGGCTTTTCTGGTGGCTACCTTTTTGTCCAGCTCCCTTCTTAGCTGCACAGTGCTATGCTCAACCTAGTGAAGGCAACAAGAAGGTCTAACTGGGGGAGAGATGCAGGGCACTATCCCTTTGGGCAGGTAGCCCACATATGAGAGAGTTTCTTGCAGCTGTATGATTGAGTGTTGGATTGACATTTTTCTAAACAAGAAAAAACACCAAATGTGCCATTGGAATGGCCTTTGAGTTGATTGTTTCCTTATCTGAATTTCATAAAGGATCTAATATTCACTTTCTGACAGAAGAATGTGAACCTCCCTTAGCAAGGCAGCAATCTAGTGGGGTCTTGCAGCTGCTTTTTATAGGAACTTGTCGACTTAGGTTTTATTAGCAATGCCAGTAGAACAGCTCTGATTATATAATGATTGGCTTTTTTATTTAGCTTAAGTGTTTCCAAAATGAATGATACTAAATAGAGAAGGAAAAAAAAACACCACAAAACAACAAACCACAATTCTCTACTAGAATAAGAATGTTCAGTTAGGTAGTTTTGTAGACTTCTTTTTGTTGAAGCTTATAGTTTGGCACAAATGATCACAGTATCACCATGGAGGTGAGCTCTAAGAAGCAAAATATACTTAGGGGTTTACTCAGATTGCCTGGGTTTTTTAAGTTTATTGCCTGTTCATTTTGCACTAGCAGCCTTTATAGAGTTTGTTATTTGGGCCCTGCATACGCTTAGTCTCCCAAAGGCTGTTGGGGAAGCAAGGATGTGGTAGGAATATACTCAGATGTATATCCTGTAGCTTCAGGTGTTAGTTTGTTAGGAAGTTTGTCTTACCTTCAATAAAAACACACTTCTCAAAATGTGGAACTAAAATGATGTCATTGGGCTACTTCAAGTGTAAGGTTACCCTGAAACCATCTAATACCTTAAATTGAGCTCAGTCAGCTTTTGTGAGTGGAATCTTGGAGGTAGATGTTTTCATCAGAATGATATCAAGTTGCTGAACACATATTAGAATTGCTGTTGAGCATCCTGGCTCTCCTGTTTGGGTTGTTGAGTTTTGGACAATGTAGTTCAAGGGACTTTGTGGGTATCTGTGGAAGCACTATTCCTATGTCAAGTCTTTGTTAGAAACTTTCAGAGGGCACTAAGTTTTAACACAGAAAAAGAAAATGTTAACAAACTTTACTTTCCTGTTTCCCTCAACCCTCTTTCATTCTATTTTGCCTTGGAAGAACAAGAAGTTATTTTAGGAAAGATGTGGAGTCAGATATGGATATAGAAAGTAGTAAAGCTTTTGAATGCTTTAAAAAGAGACAAAGTCTTAAATCAACACAGACTTTCAGCAAATTGTTTACAAATAGAAAAAGTCCATCTTACTTTAAATGGAGCAAACCCATTAAAATAGTTCTGTTCTACAAACTGATATTAAAATACAGATAATGTTAATATTTTTGCCTATTCTATTAATCCTTCAGCATAGTTTCCTTTTGCATATCTCATAAATAATCTTTTAAATCCCAAGTGCATAAACTCAACCCAATACTGCATGTATGAATTCTATTTTTAGAGTGAACACAATTAGTATCTTGCTCAGTAAGTTAAACAATGCTTTACTACTTGCTTAAGAAAAGAAGGGAGTAAAGAAGCTAACCCTTACCCATCATCAGTCAAAGTGGAGAAAGAGAGCTGGACCCTTGTGCTGGCTAACAAGTTTTGCCACTTTGCTTCAGGGGCTCAGTTTGGCTTTGCTTCATAGCAGTCTCCATCCCAGCAGACGTTTTAAAATCCATTAATGTTTTCATTTGATTGTAATTTTTTTTCCCCCCCTGAATTGGAAAGGTCATCCTGCTTTTCCTTTTGTATGTTTTAGTTTAAATGGCTGTTTCTTTAATTAGGAATATTGTCTTCACCACTTAGCTCTCCAACTTACCGCACCAGTAATCTCTGGAAAAACTGATGTCAGGGTTACTGAAATGAATAGTTCTGAAGTACTGCTGTAGGGTTTGGCATAGCAGCAGCAGTTTTTGAAATGAAGCAACATGGTTCACTGGCTCTGGATGTTCTGCAAGCAGCTGTGGTGCACTGTGTGAAAAGAGGTGGTGCTGGGAGAGCTTTTTGAGACTGAGACCTTTTCTGTGTGGTCCTTCCCTTTCCCTCTCTCCTCCCCTAAAATGTGTACATGCCCAGGAAGCTCTGCCTGTAGACATCTCTCCTGACACTGTACCAGTTCTGATATGACTCAAGATCATGACTGGAAAACAACTTGAATGCTTCCAGTTGCACTACTCTTTCTAAGACTACTAGTCAGGTTGAGAAAGAAAAGGTTTGCATGTCCTTGGCAGTTGAGAGAACTAACAAGACCAACAAATACCACCGCACCACCAGCCTGTCTTCTGGGCAGCTGCCGTATCTCACCGGCTGTCCTAGGATTCTGCGTGTGACAAGTCTTCCCATCTCTTGGTGAGAGCAGCAGGCTCTTTTGCACCATTAAACACTTGGTCTCTGTCTGTGTTCTGCCTACCTTCCTGCCAAAACATAGCTTTAAATCCAGGATTTCCCCAATTCATACCTAATTTCAGAGTGATAACAGCAGTACCCTCCATGTGGAACAACCTTCTGGGCTATTCTTGTGAGTGGCTTGCTCAGACAGATTAGGGCCACTGTGTTCTCACACTTGATACTGTTTTTTTTTTCCCTCTTGAGTGTGTTTGAGCATCTTGAGTTCTTGCATTCTAGTACCTGTCCACCTCATTCCTCTAAAGAATCTGCAGTGAGCTTAGGCTGTTGTATTTCTATAGTGTGGAACAAAAGCATAGTGAACTGCAATTTGTGTGAGATGTACCCTGAGTATGGATTAACTCAGCATAAAGACTGAAATGAGTAAATATATCTGCTTGTTTTACTTGGTAGTCTGTCTTTCAAACTACATATTTAAAAGGCCCTACCTAAGAAACCAGTCTCAACCTCACATCTTCTGCATCATCTCATATCAAATAATAGCTCCATGGGAGACAGTCTTAAGTGCTTCAGTTCCTTCTCACATTTCTTATTTGGTAGAGGATATTCTACACCAATAAGATGATCCTTATTTTCTTCTTTTAGAATGTTGTTGCAAGATTTCTCTGGGAGATCTGCATTGGTGGAGAAAATACAGCCTTAGTGCTGTGCCAGGTCATTTTTTTTCTTGTTTGTTGATACTATTGCTGAGAAACCATCAGTATGGTTTCCCAGTTATCTCCAAAAAGTACTTCATGGATTATATGAAGTTTGCAGGTGACTGTGTGGCATGCTGGATGTGTATTTTCACTTGAAGACACATTAAAACTCATTCTTTTACTATAAAGTGGAGTAAACTTGTCACTTAGCACTGTCTGAGATCACTTGGGGCGTTAAGGAATTGTTGTCTGGATTTGAAGACATGCTGTGGAAATCAAGAGTAAGATTTCAAACTGCTTTGTGTTAGAATTGCAGAATAACAAAAAAGGGCAAATAGCAAACATAAATGTTCTGGACAGAATTTTGCCTTCTGTTCTTCTGTCACAGGCCTTTTTGGTCCATAGAACATGCTTTTTATGTAGGAAGGAAAAATACTAGAAGACTTGATGACATTATCATATATTAGAATAGAATAGAGTTAACCAGGTTGGAAAAGACCTTTGAGATCAAGTCCAACCTATCATCCAACACCATCTACTCAACTAAACTATGGCACCAAGTGCCCCATCCAGGCTCTTCCTAAACACCTCCAGTGATGGTGACTCCACCACCTCCCTGGGCAGCCCATTCCAATGACCAATCACTGTTTCTATGAAGAACTTCTTCCTAACATCCATCTTAAACCTCCCCTGGCACAGCTTGAGACTGTGTGCTTTTGTTCTGGTGCTGGTTGTCTGGGAGAAGAGACCAACCCCCACCTGGCTACAACATCCCTTCAGGTTTAGCTTGGTGACTCTGTCCTGACTTTTAGCAGAAGAAAACTTACTAAAAAAATACATCTAATTGACTGTAAAGGTTCTTTGGTGTGCCTCTTACAAATCTGAAACTCCGAGGAGTCAGACCATGCTGTCTGTCAGCCTTCCTAGGATATGTTCAGAAATGCAGAATCTCTTGAGAGAGAATAGGGCCAAATGTTCTTTCACTTCTGAGATACAGACGTGAGTTGCCACCAGAAGGTGTCAATGGGCTTTTTTTTTTGTGTTTTAGTTTGTTGGGATGTCTGGTGGGTTGGTTTATTTCTTTGTTGGTTTGGTTTTATGTTTGTTTTTTTTTTCCTGAAGAAATTGAGTGAATTTTACTTTCAGAAAGTTAATAATTAACAGTCATATTTGAAACAACGTATAGTGTAGAAGAACCCTGAGGTCTTTTCCAGCTGTTTCTGCTGGTGGTTTGCATTCCTACTAAGCATTCTAGAATCTCACCCGAGGAAAAGCCACTCTTTGTTTTGTGATCTCAGTGTGCTGTAGTACAAACAAATCTTGGTGAGTGTGTAAAATACATCAAGAGTATTCAGAAGTTTTTCCTGGTGAAGAAAATGCTTTGAAATGTGATCAAATGGATCAAACTGAAAAGTAAACATTTCATGTCCTTTTGTGTGCTCCAGCCTTTTCACATGTTGGCAGGTTGTTAAACTGGCGGAGTGATGTAGTGGTGCAGTTCTGCAGGATGATGGTCCTGCCAGTTCTAGGCAGAGCAAGTTGATTTCTTTGTTTATGAGTTGTCATTGAGAGCTACAGGGAAAGACACATAGCCTCTGACTTGAAACTTGAATGGAGATTTAGAATCATAGAATAATAGAATAATAGAATCAGTAAGGCTGGAAAAGACCTCAAAGATCATCAAGTCCAACCTGTCACCCAAGACCTCATGACTACTAAACCATGGCACCAAGTGCCACATCCAAACCCCTCTTGAATACCTCCAGGGACGGTGACTCATTTCACCATGCTCAATGCCTAGGGGACAGAAGTCAAAACTGATGACTAGCAATATACCAACATCCCATCCACACTGTAATTGTGAATAAATCAAAATCAAAGGTGTTGATGTTATACCTGTTCTGTGCTTGGGCTAGGCCTGGTGTATGTTGTCTGGCTCTACTGTGCCTCTGCTCCCATCTCTGTGTCTGCTGTAGCATTTGGATAGCCTTTGCCCTTCGGCTTTGGGAAGATAGGGGGATGGAAAAAGGATGTCTCTCTGTGAGTCTGTCTGAAGGAGTAGACCAGAGCATTGTGGAATGTGTCAGAGTTACGGGCCTGAGGAATGGGGTGGAGGAGATTGGCTGCTGTGGTTGGACATTGAGTGTACCAAGGAGATGAAAAGTCTTTAGGACTGTCTTGCAGATATAATAATAAGTACAGTGAGAAGATGCTGCCACTTCCAGCTTCACAAAGGTCTGCCACCCTGCATTACAAAGCAATTAATAATGTCATGACACTTGTTGGAATATTATGACACACGTCTATCTGTGTACCATAAGCCAATGTAATGGTATTGTTGTTCGTGACTGGAACTCGTGTTTCTTGACTAATGCTTCTGTTGAGTGAGTGTGAAAGTGAATACCTTTTTTTATGAACTGATTTGACCTCTCTATAGTCTTTAGCTGACACACACCTTCAGCCAAAAAGTTGTGTTTTCATAGAATGGTTTGGGTTGGAAGGGACCTTAAAGATCACATACTTCCAACCCTCTGCTGTAGGCAGGGTCACCTTCCATTAGACCAGGTTGCTCAAATTTGGCTTCATCCAATTTGGCCTTGGGTGCTTCCAGGGATGGGGCATCCACAGCCTCTCTGGGCCACCTGTTCAAGTGTCTCACCTCCCTCACAATAAATAGTTTCTTCCTAATATTTTCAGTTTGAAAGGCTTACCTCTCATCCTATCACTATGCTCCCTGAAAAAGAGTCCCTCCCTATCTTTCCTCCAGGCTCCTTCAAAGTTCTGTAAGACTGCTATAAGGTCTTCCTGGAGCCTTCTGTTCTCCAGGTTGGACAACCCCGTCTCTGTCAGCCTGTCCTCATAGGAGAGATGTTCCAGCCCTCTGAGCATATTTGTGGCCTTTCCCTGGATGCACTTCAACAGGTCCATGTTCTTCTTATGCTAGGGGCCCCAGAACTGGACACTATACTTCAGGTGAGAGTCTCATGACTTTGGAGTAGAGGGGCAGAATCTCCTTGCTCACCCAGCTAGCCAAGCTTCTTTTGATGCAGCCCAATTTTCTTTCACTTGTAGATATTAAGATAATCCAGCAGCTATAGTATGCCCTGGGGTATCAGCAATGAAAGGGCACTTAAAGGACAAGGAAGTAGGGAGAGCAGGACCAATATGAAAGAGGCATTTGTAAAGGACAGTCAAAAGGGAAGAAAGTTAAAAGGGCACACAGGATAAAATCAGTTTTCCAAGGAATAGGAAGGAGGAATGTGATTCAATTACCAGATTTTTGCTACTAATCACAAGGCACTTGGATTTGAAACTTTTTGTTTGAAGGTGTTCAGTTGTGTGTACACGTGCATGTGTGTGAAAGGAGACTCTTTTAATGTTGAAACAAGATATCAAACTCTTTGCTTCTATTTGGATGTGAGTTTTAGGAGTGCTTGTGTGTATGCCGAGGAGTGACCGAGTTCTTATAAAATGCTATGAACTAAAAACTTTCAAGCAAGAGAACCAATTGTAGATGTTTACTATTAAAACTTTCTTTGTAGGTTATTGCACTTAAGAATGAACATTGAAGACAAGCTGGGAGGATTATTTCTTAAATGTGGTGGCATAGACCAAATGCAGTCATCCAGGGCTATGGTAGGGATGGGTGCAGTATCTGACCAGTCCGGAGTGTCGGGAGAACGGCAAGAATCAGTGCTTCAAGATCGGACTATGGCGCACCAAGAAATTCTCGCGACAGATGAAGTGTTACAGGAGAGTGAACTTCGACAGCAGGAGATGATTTCTCATGATGAACTCATGGTCCATGAGGAGACGGTAAAAAATGATGATGACATGGATACGCAAGACAGACTTCCTCAAGGGCTGCAGTATGCTGTTAATGTCCCTGTAAGCAATTTCTTTGTGGCATATTGGAGAAATTACTAGGAAGCTTGATCTGGTAGTCTAATCCTACTCTGGCAAGAATCTATTAATTGCTTGTTTAGATTCTGATACATCAAAATATTTATGAATGGATGCTATTTATGAAAATGTCTTTTGCCTCTGGCTGTGGATAGATTTTGCCAATTAAGTGATAATCTTTAAGTATCTGTTTTATACATATTTTATAAGCAGGCTGTTGCTATAGAATTAATGCTTTAAAATGTGCTCTTTTAAATATATTTAATGTTCAAGGGTAACTACAAACCAGAATAAATAGCGTTATTAGAAGGAGCATACTAGCTATGCCTTTCATAGTGCTATTTAGTTTCTTTTGCTATAGGAAGCATCTTGTATGTTTGCAAAGTATGTGGACGCTTAGCAATTGCATTCACACTGCAGGTTGGACTGTGACACTTCATACATGACCATAAATATGCCCCTCCTCGATACCCAGTAGAATGTGTACCTCAGCATTCCCCAAAGAGATTATAGATGACTTCCTTTTGAAAACAGAGCATCTGTTTCAACATCATCACTGTTACCCTTCAAACATAAAGGATGATTACCAGGACTTTAAAAGTAGATAGATTTATCCACGAAGAATCATTTTCAGAAAGGTAGCATTATTAAAACACTACTCTGCTAGCTCTAGATCAGGTGGTTTAGGTGTTAGGAAAAAAAAAAAGTTAAATAATCTGAGTTTCATGCTTTTTTGTTAAAGTTTACAGATCAAGAAATATTTTTTTTTGGAGAAAATCTTCATTAGTACTGTTTTTTTTTTTCTTTTTCTTTTTTTTTCCTTAAAGATTATTTCTGTCTTAAATATATAATAAACTGTTCCGTTAAATCCTGCATTGACAACAACACGGACTAAAGTAAATTAGATGTGAAAAAGCTGAATGGTTTTACAGATGGAAGTGATTTTAATCTAAGGACTGATCTCAAAATCACCACAGGTCAGAAGGAGAACAGACCTTGGGAAGTGAACGAAAGGCTACATCAAAATGTCACTGTAGAAATTAACTATGCCCTTTTTATTTACGATACTTACTATTCCTTTCACTTAAATTTCTGAAAGAACGAAGCCACAAGATAATTCCCTCAGAAAAGGTTTTCTGTTTCAGCAGTTTGTCATCTTCTAAAATTGAAAAATTGCTTTTCTGTAGTGAGAACCTTACCTGAAACTGGCACTTGGTATCTTAACAGATCAGTGTAAAGCAAGAAATTACCTTTACTGATGCATCTGAACAGCAGAAACGAGACAAAAAACAAATACGAGAGCCAGTAGATTTGCAGAAAAAGAAGAAAAGAAAACAGCGTTCACCAGCAAAAGTAAGACATTGATTTGGCAAAACCAAGATTAAAAGAACCTGAAGATTTGGTTGACTATGACTAATTTCAGTATCATTTGAAGTAGTTAGGCTGGAAATTGTTTGTTTGCTCAGTGAAGATGCAGTTCTGAAGTTCACCAGAGACCCAAACCAAAACCTGATATAACAGTGTTTTCCTTTGAACTCTCTTTAGCAACGTGAACCCTTGACGTATTTTAACACCTGTCTCTCCAGGCAGTTCTCTCTCCAAATATATAGATATAGTTTTTTTTTTGGACAATTTATAAATCATTACTCTGTACCTATCTAATACCAGCTGTGTTTTTCTGTGAGCCTGATAATTTTATATGCTTCACGCATAGTAGTGAAAAGTTGTTTTCTTTTTAAAAAGAAATCTAAAACGGTAGTTTGGAAAAGTCTAAAAAGTTTACTAATCTATATAAACCAATTTACCAGTAGGGAATATTCCTGTGGTCATAATCATCTTCATTTATGTATTTATTTATATCAAAAGACTATTGCCATAGCTGCTGGTTTGTTACTTCAAAAGTCGTTTTGTAGATCCATTCATGAAGAATATGTATCCCTGTATGTCTGAAAACAACTTTCTCCTATTGAGACACACCTCAGATAAAAGCAGAATCATTTCACCTCATGAGGTAGCAGTGTTATATCTTCCAGTAATTCCCCAAATCATTATTAATCTTCAGACTTAAACCAGAGCATATACAGGCTCCTCTGATAGGCAAAAATCAGTTTTTTATATATATATATAATCAGCAGCATTAAAATAAGCCTACTCTGAAATCAATGCAGACTGAAGGAGTCACCCTAACATCAAGAAAGAGATGATTCAAGAAAAAAGTCCAAAACCCCCCTTTTTTTTTCTCTGTCCTCCTCAATGTGCTGTCAGATCAGGTTGCACCTGTAGTATTCTTGGAAAGTTGAGAAATTGTTTCAGATTGGATGTGGAAGCAAGTTCCAAATCCTGTGCATCAAGATAATTCACCCTTTGGTAGAAAAAGGGAGATACAGGTTGAATAGGTCCACAGATCACTTCCATGGAAACATGGCAAGGTAAGAGAGGCATGTGTGTCTCTCTTTACAGACATGTACTTGCATGCTTCCTTTAATCTTCCAGTCTGTCAGTGTTAGTCTTTTGAGATGACAAAAGACTGCAAAATGATAAGGAGAATTGTTAAACAGGTTCCTTTTCACTGTTTCATCCCCGTTTTTCAAATCAGTCAGAGTAGAAAGGCAGAAAGGAGCTGAAAGCCTGACAGGTGAGAGCCTACTGCAGTGTAAGATAGTGCTCCCAGTGTAACGGGCTGGATTTTCCATCCAATGACAGCTGGGACTTTTACACATGGAAGTCAATTAATAGACTGAAACACTCTGAATTTTATGTTGTAGTTATGTAGTCATCATGCAAATAAAAAGTTATTAGCATTCCTGAATCCTGGCTACATTTCCCCCTCCTGCACACACACGCACACATACACACACACACACACGTGCGCGCACACACACGCATAAGCTTTTTTGTTGCTTTTGTTAGGAAAACTGCACTGACAGAGTTAATTTTCTTCATTTAATAGAGGGAGCAATGAGTAGATGCAGTAAAAGAGCCCAGGTTTAGCATAACCATGAAATGAAGTGTATTTGCTGCACCATTGCTTAAAAACTTCAACCGAATACCTGAAAAGCATTTAATAATCTGTGTTTCAACTTACCTTAAATAAGCAGTCGCTGTTTCATTAGCTGTATGTTGTTACAGAACAGTTGTTAATTATTGTCTCTATCTGTGACTTACTGGAGCTGTAACATACCAACCTTACAAACGTATGAATGTGCTTGTCCTTCAGAGTGAATGCACAAGAATTTGTTAGCTCGAGACTTTCACTCTTGCTGAGTTTTGAAGCAGCAGAATTAAAAAATGTTTAAGTAGATCCTACAGTATTTGCTTCTATTGCAGAGGTACTATTTCAGTTATTGACTCTCTTTCTCATCACTGTCATTATCATAAAACTTAAAGCATTGTAGCTAATCAGATTGCAGATGTGCTCCCTAGCAGCTTTCATTTTTGTTTTTTTTTTGTTTGGTTAATAAGAAGGGTCTAAACTTGTTTTATTTAAGGTTACTTAAGCTCTTTGTAGTTCTGCTTGCATTTAAGTAAGGCTTTTAGAAATGTAATTTGTTTACTGATTTTCTTATTCTCTTGCCAGAGATATTAGAGAGTTTGGGTTTCGCTGATTTGCTTTTTGACAAATTAGAGAAAACCTGTGATAAGTTTTATGGTGCTATTATTATTATTATTATTTTTTTTTTTAAATTTAAGTTTTTTCAGCTTCATATTCAATTAGTGGCTTTGTTTGACAGCAAAGCAACTGAGTATGGCAAGTTGAATTTGTCAAGGAGATACTCTAATCTGTATATCGAGTGAACAACATTCTGTTGAGTGAAAAACTTGAAAAGGGAGAATAATAATAATGCTGTTTTCTTGCTTGTCTGGCTTTGGGGTTTTGTTTTTAAAATACAGTTTTGCCTCTGAGACTGTCAGTATTATGTAGATGTAGATAATTTGTGTGACTATCCTGGATAAGTTTTAATGCCTTTTAGCAAACATTTAAAGTTATGATTGTAGAAAAGAAAGTGAAATATGATTATACCGCGGTTCAGTAGCCAGAGGTGATTTGGTTACTTTGCGTCCTTTCCAACAGATGGACAGAGTAAACAGTAGCACATAATGTGACTCAGCTGTGAATAGAGGAGCTCTGAGCTGATTTTCCTTGAGCTGCTTCTGTCTCTGTCTTGTTGAACTATGTCTTAATACACAACAAGACACAAGTTGGATTGGACTGCAATTGGAACTGTATACTGAGAGCTTAACACATAGCTTTGTAGAAATTAGCCTTGTCTAACCTGAAATATTTACATTTTCTGCATAAAAAAGAATAATGTTTTTTTTTTTTTTGTAGTTAATAAGACATCTTTAGAGGGTAGTGTGAGAACAAATTTTACTCTTTTTAAAATAGATCCTTACAATAAATGAGGATGGATCACTTGGTCCGAAAACCCACAAATCTCATGTTTGTGAGCATTGCAATGCTGCCTTTAGAACCAACTACCATTTACAGAGACATGTCTTCATTCATACAGGTACTGCTTGACTTCAAATTTGTCTTTTCTACTATATAAAGAGTTGTTTACTTATGTTAAAAATGTTTTCAGCTCTATGCGAATTTCAGTTTTATGAGTGTAGCTAACTTGGCATCTAAGCCTAGAGATTCCATGCACCAAAGTGTCAAAAGAATACCAGAAAAAAAAAAAAAAGCTGATCTTATGTTTAATAAACTGAAGACCTAATTATTACAAGGTTTCTTTTCTTTCTTTATCAGAAAGTAATGGGTTGACTTGTAGCCTAAGTGCCAAAATTGACCCCTTTGTAAAATGTGCTCCGGCTGCTTATTTGCCTGATGAGGTATCCCTCTGGTTCGGAGAAGTGACAAAGGTACTTACCATTATCATAGCTTGCCAGTGTCCTGAATGCAGCGATATGCCAGCATCGTGGTTGGTCTTGTTCATGAGGAAATTACAGCCACTTCAGATCAGTCTTCTGTGCTAGTCTTAATGTGACCCCTAGGATCCTGGAAAGAATTCTGCAGTTCATATACTCAGTAAGGCAAATGCTTTCTTGGTATTAGAGTATTTTTGGAATTCGCTCAGATGCTGGTTTTATTTAATAGACGTTTTAATATTCCTCAAAGTAGTTATCAGAAACAACAGTGTGTAGTTATTAACTTATGGATGTGGAATTATATTGTTCAAGGTGAAAAACCATTTCAGTGCAGTCAGTGCGACATGCGTTTCATACAGAAGTACCTGCTACAGAGGCATGAGAAGATTCATACTGGTGAGTATAGTGCCTTGAATATCTTTACTGGCGTGCTTAAAAACTGTTTCCCCCCGCTCAGGCAGCGTTTCTGGTAATAACTGTGCAGCCTAAAACCCTGTTGTGGTTTGGTTTAAATTAACAGAGGTTATAAAACTTCAAACAAATAAATCAGTTTTGTGCTTTCAACTTGCTCCCTTTTTCTTTGGCCGTTAAAAGCGAGTATAAACCTCTAGTAAGCAAATCTGCAAGGAGAATTCTATAAATAACCCCAGAGTAGCAAATCCTGAAGTTTGTGCATTCATGAAAGTCACGGTTTGTTAAGCAATTCTATCTTTAGTTGCATCAACTTAATTCAGACAGTGGGAACTTCCAAATCACGTTTCACTAGATTTATTTATTTATTTATTTGTTTAGGAATTTGATGGAAAAGTGCCAGGACTAAAATGGCCAAAATGCCTAACCCCAAAGGTATTAGTATCAGCTTTACTTCCCCCCCCCCCCCCCTTCCCCTTTTTATTTTATTATTATTTTTTTAAAGGTTTCATTCAGAACTGTTTTAAAAAAAAAGAAAAAAAAAAAAAAGTGTATGTGATATAGGTCAAGTAAGGCCCTAAGTTTTAAGCCAAAGAGAGTTAAAGTGTGTACATGTTTATATTTTTTTTTTTATCTTCTTGCACTGCACAAACCACATTCTTTAACAGGTTTGGCTTCATTGGGTTTTTGGCATTTTGGTGCATGGCCTTTCAATCCCTCTTGAAATATTTTGTAGTATGGTCCCTTTGGACTAGATGCCAATTTCTCAGCCTCTTTCTCAGAAAAGCAGAGCTGGTGAATGTGCACAGTGTTTCTTGGCTGTAGCATTTCAATGGATATGAAAGCTACTAACACGCAGTGCAGTGTGTGCATGTGTAAGAGTGAGAAAAAACTCCACAAAATGAATTTTCAGAGCAGTGTACAGGGAGTTACATGCACAAATGCCCTGTTGTTTATGGGATTTTTGTATCCTAGGTTGCCATGAGTCCAGACTAAGTAGGTGTCCTTCAGCCAGTCAGCCACAGAAGAGTCCTCCATTCTTCTGTCCCGTGTCTTTGTTCTGCTCCTAGTCTTTCCTCTGGCTCTGAATTGGTGAACCATGCTGCCTCCACTTTGTGCAGATACCATTCTTGAAAAGAATGCTCATTCACTCTCTTCTATCTATCTGCCCACCCCCTTCCCCCAAAAAGGCAAAAATTTTAAGTGCAGTCTTCACATGTTTTGGAAGTTTGTTTTGTTGCTGTTTTTAAAATGAGGATTATTCCCTGTACGTGGCTTTGAAAATGAAAGACTGGGCAATGTAGTTAATTCTGTATTGAGTGCAAATAGTTTATAAATTGATTTAATTTTCTTTTAAAATTCAACTTCTAGCTTTAATGAGAATTCTGTGTTGATTGTAAGCTTTGAAGGCGGGGGTGGTGGGGGAGTGGTGGTGGTGGTGGGGCTGCAGGTTTTTTGCCAATTCTTACATATACAGGTCTTTGTTCAGCAGAGAAAAGGGTGCCTTTTAACAAATTGACCAGGTTGTTATCTGACTTTTTAAGGTAACTGTGTTTTCCTCCTTTCCTCAGCATCCTGAGGTATAGTTGGGTTGTTTCTCATAAAACTGAAGATGATGCTTCGTGTAAATTGCGGAGTTGTGGGTGTCTTCCTTGGTGACAGCTAGCAGGTGGTTAGGAGAAAACAACCAAGACCCAGCTTCCAGGAGTGGAAAAAACTTTTTTTGAAGTCTGTTTAGTTAGCAAGTATTTGACTAGTGCTTAATTTTTGGCTTGGCCCAGTTACAGTGTAGCTAATTGACATTCTACATACCTGTCTGTGCTTTCACAGCTATGTGACAACGGTCACTCCTGGGCCTTAGCTGTCTGTGTTAACGTTACTCTGTTGTTCAGGGCTGCATAATTGAACCCATCCAGAGAAGCTGAATTTCCAGCTTGCTTTACTCACCAAAAAATGAGCAGTGGTTCTGTGTTTTGCTTTGGAAGTAAAGGAAAGCTGTCTTTGTATTATTCATACTCTTCTAAGAAATCTTCCTTATAATTTCAATACTGTATTTTTTTTTCTTCTCATTTTGCATTTTTATGTCTGTGAATGACCACTTTTAGCACTTTGTGCAGTGTTCAAAACACTGATGCTTCATATTCTTTTAAAGATGTTTATAATTTTTTTCCCTCAGTTTATTTTAAGCTAGTTGAAGACAACAATAACACTGAGAATCCCCATTTTATACCAGTTACTAGCCCTGAATTTACAGGTGCTCCAGCTAGCTCCAGCATGATATCAATTCAGTTCTCTGAAGCACTCCTTCAAATGAAATGTTACAAGGGAGTTAGGAATCAATCAATGAACAGCCTTATTCTGTGTAAATAATTAAATAGTTGCATCTAAAAGCAGACATTGCATTAATAAAGAATTCACTTACTAGAAATAATTGTACGTAGAGGAGGGCAGAGGGCTAGAACCCTGCTGCTAAACCTGTCACTGATGATACTGAAATCACCATTTCGGTTGTGGGAGCTGGAAGAGGCATTGGTACACAAACATTTCCATATTTTGAGTTTACTAGGCTCACAAAGATGCTGAATGTTGGGTGTTTTTCCCCAAATACGTCTGCTTTCTTTTTTGCTTAGAGATGTTTCTATACACCTTGCCCACTCATGCACTCATGTGTCCTAATTCTGTAACCCACCCTATGTTCCATTTTAAACAGGAGAAATGAGATTACATTTTAAAAAAATTAAATCAACCTTGGGGCTAACAAATCAAGCATCATCTTATTCAGACATGTTGCCTTGGCTATTTTAATCATTTGGATTTTGCCTGTTTGGATTTTAAAATGCCTGAGAGCTTATAATTGCTACAGCCTCCCTACCGTATATGCGTGACACTCTATAAATGGTTCTATTGCTCAGTTTGTATTAGATTTCCAACACAGACACAAAACATGGGCTGTTTTTGTAAATAATGCATATAATTATTGTATTTTAAATTTTTTACCTTTTAAAAAATTGGTTTTTTACCTTTTTCCTTTTTTTTTTTCTCTCATTCTACTTCTGATTCTTTCCCATTCACCAAGACATTTCAGGAAAATATGTCCTGGATTCTCCCTGCATTAGCAAAAGGTTGTTATTAATGATGACTTGCAATAGATCTTGTTTGAAAAGTAAAACAAAACTGCAGAAGGCATCTAGATTTTCAGGCTTCTGCTAGGGAGAAATTATTCTAAGCAGCGTATCTTCATGTTAATTTTTAATCGTTTCCTAACATTATCTCCCACATGAAGATTAAAGCAGAAATTAAGCATGGTATCAGTATTGCAAAGTGTTTCTTAATCTTTCTTCCAAAGTGCTCTGGAGTTACACTGAAAAATAGAATTTTCTGTGTTGGGTTGAGTAATTCAAGGGTAGTGTCCCCAGACTTTTCTTCCTGTTGAGACATAGTCAGAGGTGCCTTCCTATGTACTCTCAAAGTCTCTGAAATAGCTGAACCTCAGAACCTTCTTTGCCCCTGTTTAAGCCTTGAAATGGAAATGGGTAGCTGGGAGAGTCTTCTGCCAGCAAATAGCCAGCTTGAGTAGACAAATGTTAAGGAGCTCTGTGATCATTCATTTACAGAAATGAGTAAAAGGCTGAAGGTAAGTGTATTAGTGAAATGTTCTGCATTTCCTAATATAGCAGGACAGCTCCTTAGAGGGCTGTTCAGAGCTGCAAGAAAACTAAGCTGCCTCGTTTCTCTGACTTAGTTTTGGCTTCTGTAACGCTCAGGATAGTTTTTATCCCAAACAGATGCTCTTTTCTCTGAAACAAGTCGAAGTGTGAAAGCAGACTCCCCAGATAACGTAAGGAGAGTTGTTTGAAGGGGTGGTTTAAAAGAAATACAAAGTAGGCTAGCGGAACAAAGCGAAAGAAAACAAGGATTAAGTCGTCTTTGTAAATGGAAGGGTTCCCAGGTATTAAACGGGAACGAGACCTAAATGTCTTGCCTCATCTTTAAAAGTAAAGGCAAGGATTGAAATTTGATTCAGAAAATCTCAACAGGCTTGGTGCAAGTAAAACACTGTGGTAGTAGGGGTGCCTAATGAGAACGTGAGAAATGAAACTCAAGTTTGAAAACTAAGAAATAGGCCAGAGAGGAGGATTTCCTTATAGACAGTATGAGAGAGGATTATAGGACAGGTGTTACAATTTAGAAAGAGTGCTGGAAAAGGCAAAATTTTATGGCGATTCTTAATAAGCAATAAATGTTAGAAGTTACCTTCCAACTAAATATGAAGGAAGAGTTAGAACGCTGAGGTGGTGAGCCTGTAGAAAGAGAATGGATGGAAGCTGAGAGATCCTAGGAGAGGAAATAATTTAATGTAGGAAAAAATAAATTGGAATAAATTCATCCAAGAAAGGGATTGACTGAGAAGCCACATGGAGAGGTAAGAATTAAGAGTTGGAAATAGGACATAAGCTTATGAAGACAGAGATTTAGAAATTGCTTAGAATTAAGGTTGAAACTCTGGGCATTAATGATCAGACTAGGATCAAGTGTGGGGGTGATACAGATATTTTCCCTTCTAGTTTCTATAAATATTAGCGTTTCAAGGTACTGTATTTCCATTTGTAGAAGGAATGGAATATAGACACTATTGCCATTTGAAATAATAATACAGAAGTGATTAACATTTTAATAATTATTAGTAACAATTCCATAAAATTAGTTCATAAAATAATTTTGAAGACTAAAACTGCCTCAGAAAAAGAGAAATATTCTGCATATTTCTGGAAACAAAAGATAGGTGGTTTCTATCCCAGAAGTCAATGCAGTACAGTATCCAGAATAAAGAGGATGCTGACAGGCACTGCCAAGACAATCCCTGATCTGTCAGCTCAAAAGATTTCATAGTGACTCTCAGGAGGAAAGATCACTGTTGTTCAAGGTGCGCTCGCTTAAATAATAGTGAACTTCCGTACGAGCACGACTAACTTTTTCAACGCACATGGAATTTTTAGGTGTTGTCAGAGAAACCTAGAAAATCATCAGAGAGAAGATGTAAGGCAGAAGTGAAAAGAAATAAAAATAGTTACTCCATGTTCTGAAAGAATCGTTGCAGGGCTGCTTTGTGAGGAAAAACACAGAAGTGAACGGAAGGTGAATTGAAGGCGATGGATGTTGTCTGAACAAATATTTCATGAAAGTGAAAGACCAAAACAACCAAACAAAACTACCTGTAGGCATGAAAACGCTGGCTCAGCTGCAGAAGTTTTGTGTTTTCAGCTCAATTTAATTTTAAAATAAACCAATTTTAATTAATTATTTTTGTTTTAAAAGAAATGTAATTATAAGTTCCAGCCAAAGTGGTAGATTTTCTTTTTTGTCAGAGCGGTTGTTTCAGGTCTACATACAGATAAGGGGGGGGAAAAAAGTGGAAAACACAAAACTGTTAAATTAAAAGCTTGGGAAATGCATAATTCTCCTGTAGAAAGGATGGGTGTGAGCTAATGAGCTGGTGAGAGAATTGAGGTATTTTTATACAAATCAAAATGTTATGTAATTGAGGAAGGCTATCTTTGCAGTTCTTAATTTGTTAGATTTAAGATAGATAACTTCTCCTACATTAGAAAGAGGGTAAGAATGTAGTTTTGAAGTGGTTCAGTTGGTTTTTTTTTCTTTCTTTAGTGTAAAAGCTTAAAATATTTTTGAGGCATCAGCTGCTGAGCACTGGGAATGTAGTGCTGTGAGCAAGCCCTATGATGTTTTTCAATTGCAACAGACTGAATCACCTTTATTACTTCTAATAGAAAATGTAATATTTGATGTGGTAATTGTATGGAAGAATGTTGGTTTATTTTTTCAGTTTAACATTTCTGCATGTTCTTCATCAGGTGAAAAGCCATTTCGTTGTGATGAATGTGGTATGAGGTTTATCCAGAAGTATCACATGGAAAGGCACAAAAGAACTCACAGTGGAGAGAAGCCTTACCAGTGTGAATATTGTTTGCAGGTAAGATGACTTTGTGAAATGTTTCCCAGTTGAAAAGCAAAACACCAGTCAATTCCCAAGTAGCACAGACAGGACATTCTCCAGGTGTGGTAGTCATGGGCATACAAATAATGAATGCTTTTTTCTGTGAATGTGGACAGTTTTGGTGCACAGGTGGAGCAGAGTCACAAGTGTCTGTGCTTGGGTGTATCAATTAATATGCCGTTGTCACTTCATTAGCAATTGGTAAATTGGATGAATTGTCAAGTTAATTTGTTAGCAGAAAGAAACCACAGAACCATGGAATGGTTTGGGTTGGAAGGGACCTCTAAAGGTCATTAGTCCAAGCCCCCTGCAGTGAGCAGGGACATCCTCCACTAGATTAGGTTGCCCAGAGCCCTGTTGAGTCTGATGTTGAATACCTCCAAGAATGGGGCCACAGCTGCCTCCCTGGGCAACCTGTTCCAGTGTTCACCACCCTCATGGTAAAGAATGTCTTCCTAACGTCCAACCTAAATCTCCTCTAATTTCAAACTGTTGCCCCTCATCCTATCACCGCAGGCCTTTATAAACAGTCCCTTCCCAGCCTTCTTGTACTGGAGGTACTTTTTATTCGAATATATTAATTTTTCAATAATAATAATGACAACAATATTTTGCAGTATTTCTCCAGAACTGACCGTGTGTTGAAACATAAACGTATGTGCCATGAGAACCGCGACAAGAAGCCGAACAGAAGTGCCACCAAAGTTGGCTTTTTGCCATCAGAGGAAGATTCTGGTTTCTCCACGCCTATGAAAGACAGCTCCTTGCCAAAGAAGAAGAGGCAGAAAACAGAGAAAATCAAATCTGGAGATAAGGAAAGTATGGATAAATCAGAACAGAAGAAGGACAAAAATGACTATTTGCCTTTGTACTCTTCCAGTACTAAAGTAAAAGATGAATACATGGTAGCAGAATACGCTGTTGAGATGCCGCATTCTTCGGTGAGCGGAACGCACTTAGAAGAAGCAAATTCTGGAGAAATACACCCACCTAAGCTTGTTCTCAAAAAAGTTAACAGCAAGAGGAGTCTGAAACAGCCACTGGAGCAAAGTCAAACCATTTCACCTTTATCTACATATGAAGACAACAAGGTTTCGAAGTACGCCTTTGATCTTGTGGATAAGCAGAGTTTACTGGACTCTGAAGGTAACGCTGACATTGATCAAGTTGACACATTACAGGAAGGGCCCAGTAAACCTGTGCACAGCAGCACTAATTATGATGATGCAATGCAATTTTTAAAGAAAAAGAGATATCTACAAGCAGCTACTAATAACAGAGAGTATGCCTTGAATGTAAGTACCATAGCATCTCAACCTTCAGTAACACAGGCAGCTGTGGCAAGTGTCATTGATGAAACCGCTACAGCCTCAATATTAGACACACAGGCACTGAATGTTGAAATTAAAGGTAACCACGACAAAAACGTCATTCCAGATGAGGTACTGCAGACTCTGTTAGATCATTATTCACACAAGCCTAATGGACAACATGAGATATCTTTCAGTGTGGCTGACACTGAGGTGACCTCCAGTATATCAATCAATTCTTCTGAAGTATCTGAGGTCACTCAATCTGAGACAGTTGGAACAAGCTCTCAAGCTTCCTCATCAGATAAAGCTAGTATGTTACAGGAATATTCAAAGTTTTTACAACAAGCTTTGGACAGAACTAGCCAAAATGATGCCTATTTGAACAACCCGAGCCTTAATTTTGTGACTGATAACCAGACTCTTACAACACAGCCAGCATTTCCTTCCATGGAGAAGGTCTACACCTCTATACCCGTCAACAGCTTTCGATCGGGAATGAACTCTCCATTAAGAACAACTCCAGACAAGTCTCATTTTGGACTAATGGTTGGTGACTCGCAGCACCCTTTTCCCTTTTCAGGTGACGAGGCAAATCATTCTTCTTCCTCCTCTACACAGGACTTCTTGGATCAAGTAACTTCTCAGAAGAAAGCAGAGGCACAACCCGTTCATCAAGCATATCAAATTGGCTCTTTTGAGCAGCCCTTTAGAGCTCAGTACCATGGGGCAAGAGCTGGAATATCATCTCAGTTTAGCACTGCCAATGGACAGGTGAACCTTCGGGGACCAGGGACAAGTGCTGATTTCCCAGAATTTCCCTTGGTGAATGTAAATGATAGCAGAGCTGGGATGACATCTTCACCTGATGCCACAACAGGCCAGACTTTTGGCTAAGAAATCTTTGTAAATAATACTGGCACTTTAGAACACGTTTGTCAAAAGGGGGTTGCTCTGTATAAGATGGAGTTCTGTACAGCTTTTAAGAGCGCTATGTTAAAAGCAAGCTGATATTAGCAAGACCAATAACTGCTTCTTTCTTTTTTTCTGTTTGTTTTGTTGGTTTTTTTTTTTTGGGGGGGTGGGTGATTGGGTGGGTGGTGGTTTGTTGGGGTTTTTTTTGGTTGGTGTGTGGGGTTTTTCTGTTTGTTTGGGGTTTTTTTTTGTTTTTGTTTTGCTTAGTCACCAGTCATTGAACTGCCTACTATTGGTGCCCCTATCAAAGGCAGTTTATTATTCACTTGTTTGAATCCAGACAATATTTTACCTTCTATGAAATTTTAAATAAAATCCCCAGGTAAGACTTTGCCCCAGTTTCCTTACTGGTTTCCTTGTACACTTTGGGAGGACAGTTTATTGTCTGATCCTATTCATACTGTCATTTCCAAGCTTGTCAGCATAGTCATTGCTCTTCAACAGGGAATCAACATGTACTAAACACACAGAATAAAAACTAAGTTTCAAAGCCAAGCAAATATGGCTTTGAAAGATGACATTTTCTAGGAAAATAATCTTTCTTCCATCTCTCTCAAAACCAATTTTAGACCCTGTGCCCTTTGTTCCTGCTTTGCATTACCTTGAGTTGTGTTTGGAGGAAGAAATGAATTCCTATAGACTAACTACTATTTAAAAGTCTAATTAATTTAAAGTACTTTAAACACTTTTTTTAAGCAAAATGCCTAACTGCTAAAGCCTTTACTTCATTCCTGAAGTAATGTGTATTTCTTTGTACAGCTGAACCTAGATGTAACTTTTTAATGACTTTTTCATACGCAGATATCAAGATTTTGAAGTTTTAGTTTAAAATACTCCGTAGGCGACATTCCCGGTTGCGTAATGCTTACACAAACTGTGTATTCCAAGATTTAAAAGCTGAATTGTACCTTACCTTACATACTCATGATGATTAACATAGAGCACTTAGTCAACTTGATAGTTTTTGATTTCTCAAAAAAAAAAAAAAAAGAAGAAAAAAAAATCACTTTTTTTTTAGGTTTGACATGGTTGCATCATTCTCATCTCATACAGCTCCGGTAATCCTTTTCGATTTACTCGAGACTGGGTATTTTTTAGCTTCTCTAAAAACCCGTTTTAATTCTTTGCCTAGGATTTTGGCAAGTCAGATCATTACATGTATTGAAGCATCCCTGAGAGCTGAAGAAGTGGGCATTCAAATTCCCTATCTTTTTTTTTTAGTGTTTGCTTAGTGAAAGTCATTAGAATTTTACCAACCAAGATGAAAATAAGGCTAGCCAACAGGACTTCTTTTTTTTTTCCCAGCCTAAGCGAGAGCGATCCAGAGGTTTTCGTTGCATTTCACAGTATAAATAAACTACAAAGTTTATCCCTGTACCATGAATATGTTTTTGGTTTTTTGTTTTGTTTTGTTTTTTTTTTTAATAGTACTTTGTCTTGAAGTATACAGTATGGTACGATAAGTAGTTCTGTGTGCATTTTTAAGGTGGTAAGATTTGAGTAGCATAACTATTGTGTAGTTTAATTTAACAAGTTACAGGTTTTTGAACTGTATGTTCATCCTATTGCACCTTCCCTAAAGGGACACTGTCTGGTAGTTTAAGGCAGTTTAAGCCTGATGTAGGCTGATTAACCAGGGAAAAGAGAAAAGCAAAACAAACCCACACACACATGTCTATATATAGGTATGTATGTATATGGTGATTTTTGTTTTAAAAATAGGATTGCATACATCCTCTGACAGCACTATTGCTAGCTGGTATCTCTCAGATGAAGCCATCAGCTAGGAGAAGAGACTGTGTTTCTAGGGGCTAAAATACCTCCTGTCTTTTAAGAAAGGACTTGAGCAGGACATACAAGAGTTCCCACCTCTTTGCAAAGCGGTAGCAATATTTTTCTTAACTTTCTTTACTAGGAAACTGATCCCACTCCGTCTCTTTTTCCCTTACGGCAGCACGATTACAGCACCGACTTCACTTGGTACAGCTGAGGGAGAAAGTGCATTTATTATCTATAGCTTGCTCCTTATATTGACAAAAAATACAATTTATGTAAACTCCTGACTTAATACTTCTGTATAAGAAAACAGGTTCTGGTTTGTTCATTGGCCCTGTGTGTAATATAGGAAGCTGTTTCGGCGTGCTATGATTAACAAGCAGTGTTGTCTAATATTTGGCCCCATGTTAAGAAGAATGAACATCAAGGGAGGAAAGTAAATTCCTTATGGATTATTAATGCTACATGTAAAGAAAATTCTTTGAAAGAATATTTTTAAACTGATTCATGTCTCTCTGTTGTGGTTTTTTTTTTCCTTTATGGTCAGTTTGGCTTTTTTGACTTCTCATTCTGTGTTGCACAGACGTAATACATGTAGGTCTCTTGTATCCCAGGAAGCCACCTCTTGTAATGCTTGTTTTGTTTTCAGTGTTTCATTTTCATGATGTCCTAGCTTCTGCTGCCTGAATAATACTGTGTTGGCGTCTTTGTTCTGATGTCCTGCTGTTGCAAGTAGATGGCCATTAATAGTGCTATTTGTTAAATACAACAAGCAGCAAAAGCCAAAAAAAGGCTAAATTAAAGGCTAAATTATTACTGCACTTCTCTGGCCCCATAGGGAGGTAAGAGGAATAAAGCCTCCCTCTCCCTAAGGAGATTGACTCAGCTTTCTTTTAAAAAAGTGAGTGCATTGATACTCAGCTCTGAGAATGTGATCGAGGTGTAGAAGAGGGCAGCTCTCGCTCCATGCCGTCCTCACACTTAGGTACCACTGCTTGGGTGTGTGAGGGAGGAAGCGATTGCAGAGAGTGAGGAGACTTGTCTTCCCTGGAGCAAAGTGGGAATCATCTGAAGAGCTGTTATTCCTTATGTCATAGCGCAGTCCTTAGCCTGCAGCTGAGCCATTGCAGCTTGGCTCTGTGCCTTAGGAGAGGTTGTGAAGTCCCCATCCAGCCCACAGGGACTATCTCATGGGGCTCTCCCACATGTACAATGAAAGCAGTGGTATGAGTAGTTGATCCACTGATGCTTGAAGCTTTCTCTGCTGGAGATGTTAACCAAATATACTGCAATGATTTCCTGAGCACCTGCTTTTTTTATTCTGGAATCAGTGTTGATGTAGTTCTGGGAGGTTTTGACTGTGTGAAAAGCTCTTGCTTGCTAAACAATTAGATTATTTAACAACATTTTTCCACTGCTCATGTTTTGCTGCTTTTGTTCTGCTACAGATGCACACTTTTCATTTTGATTTGGTCAGTGTTGATTTTTGTTCGTTTTCCATGTATGTCTGGGAAAAAGCGACTTTGTTTTTGTCTCCTGTCTTGTACTGATACTGTTCAGTCGGTCAGCACGAGGTGAGCATTTCTATTCCACACAGCTAACAACAGACATTCTTACTTAGAGGTCATGCAAGCACTGAATATGTGTGTGTGTGCGTGAGGTGGAAGTTTTTGGGGATATCTCCTAGTGATAGAGCAATGGTAATTTTTTTGTTTTAAAAGAGGAAATTGCTGACATTTATTACCAAATTTTATATATGTATATATACACAATACCTCTGTGTGTGTGTGTATATATCTATCTTATCTATCTTTGCACATACTGATAGGCCATATTTGGGTCCTGAATTACTTGACAGTGTCCCTTTCAGCATGAATCCTTTGATATGTTTTACCATTAATATAACAGACAACGAAGGAATCAGCTTGTAATGGTATACTAATAGGCATTTGCATTTTCTTCATTTGGTTTGAGAATGAATTAATCATAAATTACAAGGTTTGGGGAGAAGGATTAACCATGTGTATTACTGTATGTTGGTTTACAAGTAACAACAAACGATTTAAATTGGACGATAAAAGAGCTCTGTTTTATGATCTTGTGTCTCCTAGTGTTGTCTTTAGGAAAGCGGTGTTTCAAGAAGAAAATAGGACAAGAAAGTATTCACGTGAAATAACACTTGTGTTATTTTTACATTGTACTTGTCAGGTTTTTTGGATAACTCTTGGGAGCTTTTCATTGTTAACTGAGAAGTACAGTAAAATCTTGCTAATTCGCTGACCGCTCATCAGGGCATCCACTAGGTTTATACATCCCCGATGGTCTCTTCCCCCACCTCTCTGCAATGGTCTAAAAAGTTCTGTAGCGAGGTCTCCTATTAGTAACACTGTACTACTTCACCCAAGTATACTACAGAATCCTTATGAGTATACTGGGAGCTACAGGAAATATTGAAAACTAAATTGCAGTTGTCAAAATAAATGAGCAAAGTACCTTCTGTGATGTGACATCCTTGCTTCTATTGCCTGCTTCTTCACTATTTTCAAAACTGTCATTTTTAAAGGGTTTCTGAGGCACTGCTGCGAATTATTTGGGTTCTACTGTAACTTTGGAAGTTTGAAGTATTCATGTTCTCCAATGGAAACTTTCCACTTGGACCATATACATTATACCCCATGCTTGTTCAAAGTGTTTTTATAGTATTTGCATCATATGCAGTTAACTCTTTGAAATGAGCAAGACTATTTGGATGAATCCTCTCCTGAGTTTTGCATCATTGGATTACTTTATGTATGTATATTTCCTACCTAAATTTTCCTGCTTTTGAGAGCTCTGATTCATTTTATTTTTTTTTTTTTTTTAAATAATTATTCTCCTTTGTTTCCTTGTTTCGATACCATTACAAATTGCCGGGGAAATCCTAACGCTCCTGGGAGTCCGTTTGGAAACGTTAACAGGCAGAAGTAGCTTCTGCAGTGGGTACCCAGTACACATGTGAACTTTCAAATTACATGGTTGGTACTGAAGCAAGTGTTACAGTTTCCTAGTGTTAAATGTTTTACTCAGCTGAAGCCTTGTAACTTTGAAAGTTCATTCAAGCTTACGGTGATGCATGTTTATGTTAGGCGTGTTAATGCATTTAGCGAAAGCTCACTTCACAAAGGACAAGTACTAGGAAAGTATTACTTACTGCTAAGGAAAAGAAATGTCTTTAACTTAAAAGGTTTTAAACTTTTCTTCAGTTTTAAATTGCTTGGTGTCAGGGAAATAAAAATTTGCAGCCGCTTTTGCTCTACTCTGCATATAAAACCTTGTTTCCTTTTTAAAATGACAACTTTTGGTAGGAAACACAAACCGAGGCAAGCAAACATTTCTAAGAGTTGTTTCTTGCTTTCCTTAATCCAATGGATGGAAAGGTAATATTGTGTAAACAACATTATTTTATTTTTTTATGCAATATCATGCTGTAAATATGATTTATCAAATAAGGATGTACCTATGATTGAATCTTTGATTCTACACAGCTAGAGTTTATATATAAATATAAATGTGTCTTGACAATCAAGGACTTACGTCAGTCTTCCTTTATAACGTTTCTTATTGTTATGCATTCCATTTGTTTGACTTGAGTATTTGTATTGTCTGTAAAGTATGTAATGTTTTTATAGCTTGTTTGAAACAAACAACCAAACAAAAAAAAAAAACAAACAAAAAAAACACAAACAAAAAGCCTGTAAATACCTACGAACTAATGACAGTACTGCTCTGTTGGAAGGCATATGATGATGTACTGTTTGTAAGCAATAATACAGGACAGTGCTGACTTTACAAGTAGCATAAGGATAAGTTCCAAAAAATACTTTTGGGAGTTAATAGCCTTGTCTGAGTTAATGAATATTCTTAATCTTCTTCTTCTTCTTCTTTTTTTCTTTTTAATAAATAAATTCAAATGTCCTCCTGCTGGAGTATATAACATTGTTTACACAGCACAATTTCAGTCACAGAGGGGACAGTCTTTAGATCTATGGCTTCATCCGTACACCCTTTGAGTAAGAAAGGAATGGCTTGGCTGCACTTCTGCAAGATGAGGAAGACTGCAAAAGTTGAATAGCTGTGTCTCTAAGGGATGAGAGATACTATTCTGCTTCTGTGCTGAGTCCTGACAATTTCTCTGCTTTTAAGTTTGGAGTCTTTAGGTCCTGATATTAAACTGATGAGCCTTGGGCCTCCGGTAGAAAGGAGTAGTTATCTTCTTATTTCATATGCAGATAAACAGTGAACAACTTACAAGTCACCTCTTCGTGTGTGAGTTGTGTATTTTTCAAGTTACGAGCTACGAGATGGATTTATTCTGATACATAAATATCAAACTTATAGTTTGAATTGAACAGGTGTTAGACTGTACAGAACAGCGTAACTATTTGAACAGTCACCACTGCTTTAGAAACACCCCACCCCCCCCTCCACTCCCAATTTATAGATGTATATGACCTACATTTTATAGAAAAGGAAAAAAAAAAGTTTTTAAATGCTAGTCATTTATATAATATGTGCTTTGAAGGATTTGCTAGTCCACTTCTGTCACTTTTAGTACACTGGTATCTTTTATATGTAATGTATGCTTTTTATTATTGTAGTAAAGCATTTCAGTAGGAGGAATTTTGCAACAGTACGAGGGGTTGAAATTTTCATTGTCAGAAATGAATTATACTGGACTTTGTCTGTGTAATTTTTGTCTTTCTTTTTAATGCTGTCCGGAAGGGAACTTGGTATTCAATAAAGCAAGTGACCTCCTTTTTATTTTGAAGGCATACTATGTAGTGCTGAATTGGATCTGGAAATGCGATGAATTTGAGGGTAATAGAAACGAGTACAAAAACCTAGTGTACAGAAGAAACTGTGTTACGAAAAACCTGATGATCCATAGCGGACCGCTGTTACAGTCCATTTCTGATAGAGTGTTATTTTCCTGGAGTCCATATGCCTTCTTTGTATTTCAGTTAATAATAATAATAATAAACAAATTCCATGCAGATAAATTTAGGATAATAGGTTGATTTCAATGATTATGCAGTATTTCTTTATCCGATAATCTTGATTCCGTCCCTTTGTCAGATAAAAGACCATAGCCCCAATTCCATCAGTAAAAGTGTGTAAATAGGTGAGAGACGGTTTTGTAGGAACCTAAAGAAGTATGAATTTGTATATTCCCTTATGTTTCTGACAGAAATCAGTATGTGAGTCTTTATTCCTGTGAAATGAGGAATTTCCTGATACCAAGCGAGAGTGCGTGTGTGCGCGTGTGCGTGTGTTTGGGTACGCGAATGACGTTTGGCTCTCATGGCAAAAATGATACAAGTATAAAAGGATTTAATGTAGTTCAACACGTGACTTACATTTAATATGTAAAAGAAATTTAAATTTCATAATTCAGGAGAAAAAAAAAAAAAAGAGACAAAAATAGTTTTGCAGGAAACAAAACTATTTGGATAGCAGGCTTGACCAAATGAAATCTCTTTGGTTAAACTTGATATATTTTAAATGATTCTATTTCTGCCTTTTTATTTCTACCCTAGAAGCAACTTAAACTATTTTGGGAGTTTCTCTTCCTGTTCATTTGACTGTGAGTGTAATTTATATCATGGTTTACAAATTGTGGCATGAAGGATTGGATTGTTTTTTTTTTGGTTTTTTCTTTTTTTTAATCTGTATAAAAACAATGAAAGATTGCTTTCTTTTTTTTTTTAATATACATAATCATGGTGAACAATATTGTATTCTTAGGATTGATTTATTCATTAAGTGACTTAATGAGTTTCATCACTTTTGACATTATTGTTTTCTTATGGTTAACTTAGTCTTTCGGGGGGGGGTTTATAACGCCCTTCTATGTATTGTGATACTAAGGGAAGTTCTGTTTTTGCTTTATTTTTAATTAAACTAATAGTTTGATAATTTATATTTGCAAATGATGCATTTTAAATGTGGTCACTTGCTGTTTGAAAAAATAAAAATATAGAATACTGTTTTATGAATAGACTTAGCAGTATTTTTCATGTTAGATCGCTTCAGAGTCTGCTTTCTTTATGAGACAGACGAAGGCATACGAAGATGCGCATCGTGCAGGAAACAAAGCGAATGCTGCCGGCAGTTAAAGGAAATGTTTAAGTACTTGATGTGAGACATACAAAAGTATACTTGGGTTTTCTTCCCCTTTGGATCTCCTCTCTGCCTCCTTGAACTGTAGACATCAGAATATCTAACCTTAATTTGAACCCTGGTCGTTTTAGAAGGTGACACTTTAATAGAATTCCCCCGCCCAGTGTCAGACCAGCTTTCCTTTTGTGATGTTTGTTTGGACTAGAGGGAATTTATCTGTGCCAGCAACACTTCATGTAAGTGAGAAGCGGGATTTTGTTTTAATCTCGGTTCTAAGACGGGTGAAATTGATTACTCGGGATTCCAGCTCTACTGGACAGCAATATGCAATGTGTGCACCACACCAGTTTGTGGCAGGTGGTACATGGAGTATTTGTTACATCAGTTTTTTTCTGTTAGTGAAGCAAATACTTAAAAACTACTGAAGATCATCACATTTATGCACTTACAAAACCAGAAATGTGGCCCATAGCGTTAGTTATTGATAACTGGACTTTCTCACCTTCATTTATTAATGTGCTAAAGGCATTGTTCTCCCCAAATCTTTTGGTAGGGTCCCTTCTGAGAAGCACTTCATTTTTGTGAAATGCATGGGTCTGTTGATTTTACTTTGTGTAACAAGCTGTGCATGAGAACACACTGTAAATCATGCAATACCTTTTAAAGAGGAAAACCTAGTGAAGCTCTGCATTAAGACTTGAGCACTGCAGAATGAGCTGGGTGGCTCTAGGATGTCAGTGGCTCTGCTCCGGTTAGGTACAGCCCTGGTCCTGGAGCCTGCAGGGGTCACCAGCTGGATGTTGTCCACCAGCGTCTTCAGAGAACCTCTGGCCATTAGTGCTAGCATGAAAGAAGCTTTTCATCTGGCCTTAGCCTAATGCTTCTGAGGATGTTTAACCCGGTTGACTGAATATGCGTGGTGGCACAGAAAGGGCCCTCAGGAGATTTGTTCTAGCACCTTACTCAGGGGCCAGCAGCCCTGGCAGGGGTGCCTGCCCACAGCCACAAGGTGCTAGCAGATTACATGGGCACAGACATTCCCAAAACTGCCTTTAGCGAGGCTGCCCCTTACTCAGTCCCTCTTGGCTATGGGAGGCCATAGGCATTGCTCAATGCCTTTACATGCCTCTGAAGTACGGAGTGAATACAGCAACCTGACTTTTGGTGCATGTGTTTTAATACTGTTTTTTAAGGCAGCCTATCAAGAACTTAACGTGGTATGTTATCACCCAGCCAGCATGGTAACTACTCCTCATGGTTTCAAGTTGAATAGTTGTAAATTGTGGGTGCACTGTGCAATATGCCTGAGTAAGTAGTGTCTGTGTGTCCTCACCCACCCAGCTTCAGCCTAGTCGTGGTGAATGACATTAGTCATACAGTTTGATTTAATTATGCAGTAGAAATAAGAAATAAAACCAGATAGTTTCTGCTTATTTGAATGCCATGATTAAAATTGTCAAATAGTAAAGTGATACTGAAAAGAAGATGTTTTTTCAATATTTTGATGCTTAAAAGAATTGCCATAATCTACATTTTGTGCTGAGTGAGGAAAAAAAATCCATTAAATTAGTTGGGTTTTTTCCCTTTCCCCTCCCGAAGGAGAACGAAATAATTTTCCATTTAGAAGATTGGTATTTGCTTATTTAGAAGGCTTTAAAAAGAATTATCTCTCTTTCTGAAGTTAATATTTTTCTTGCACTGCACAGGAGACACAGCAGAAACTATTCTGTAGCTCTAGGATAGGCAGCATTCCATGAAAGGAGGGAGATTTGGAGATGGATTGGCTTAGGGACGCAGTGCAGGACCATTGGCTTTCTTCTGCATTGGACTTACCTAATACACAGAAGATAGTTTCCTCTAGAATATTGTGTACTATTTTGTCTGCTTTAGTTGTCAAGATATGAAGTTTAAAGAGGAGAAATTTCCATTGGAAGAGGGGTTTAAATGGAGTCCATGTGTGCTGTCCTTTCAGAAGCCAGCAGCTCTGCCCTGGTCACTCAGGTAAGTCACGTCCTTCACAGCATTCCCCTTTCACATCAGGGCTGGTTTTTGGGTTCATAACATCTCTGCTGCAGAATCTCTTCTCCTGGGCAGCCAGCACCAGGACAAGAGGACACAGTCTCAAGATGCACCAGGGGAGGTTTAGGCTGGATGTTAGGAGGAAGTTCTTCATAGAAAGAGTTATTGGCCATGGGAATGTGCTGCCCAGGGAGGTGATGGAGTCACCATCACTGGAGGTGTTTAGGAAGAGACTGGATGGGGTGCTTGGTGCAATGATTTAGTTGATAGTGTTGGATGATAGGTTGGACTCGATGATCTCAGAGGACTTTTCCAACCTGGTTAATTCTATTCCTATTCTGTTCCTATTCTATTCCTACTCTATGTGCTCCAACTTTTGAATTTCAAAGGCAGTCGAATACATACACGTATGAGCCACTGGCAGAAGTGAAATACAATGATTGGTGAGGTTCCATCTTAAAGTGTGTGTGTGTGCATCTTCTGCACTCTGGCCAACTACATCGCTTTTGCCAGTGTGGGCAGCCATGCACATCACGCAAAAACCATGGGATCCAGTCCCTCCCTCCATTACTTGTGCTGCTGATGTTTGCTGGCTTTTGTGCAAGTAGCTGCTTTCTTTTCTGCTTGGAATCCATTTCCCTGGGCAAATCTGGTTTGCACAGGAGATCCAAGGCATGTTGTTGATTGGCTTTTGTTTGGCCCGTGATTTTCAAGCCTCTCAGATAAAAGAGCTTTGTGCTGGTCTCTTTTGACCTAAGTCAGTGTGTTGTCAATAGCTTGGACATAGCTGCCTTCATTTAAAGGAGGTAATTAATACCTTCTCAGCTGCACAGCCTGAGAGAAGCAAGCCATGGCAGCTTACACAGCTATGGGAGTGCAGGCTCTGAACTGAGCAAATTTTCACTTTTATTTGCATATAGTCTTTTTTTTTTCATGATTTTGACCTACCAGGCCATCTTGATCCACACAGTCCAATCAACCTGATTCTCCCTCACCTCCATCCGGTTGGAGGCCCCTCTAATTCTGACTGGAATCACTTGCATCTCGTGAACATGGTTTGGGAGTCCCTTCCAGAGGACCAGAAGCAGTATCAGGTTGTCTGCTCTTTTTTGGTGATTTTCCACTGAAAACTGAAGCAGCATTCTTCAGGGAGAATTTCCTTGTAATTCGTGTGCTCATGCAGCTAGGACTGAAGTGGGTTTTCCATCCCACTTCCTCATGTCTTTCCTGTGCTCATGTAAGTAAAGCCACAGGGTACGCTATGGTGTGTGCTTCCCAGATTCTCTCCCTTGGACAGGGAAGCACCTGCTCATCATGGGTGGAACACAGGATGATGCAGCTGGGGAACAGAACATGTTCTCTTGGATTTCCTTGACCTTCCAGGACAGTTCCTTCACAGCTGAAACACAGGGCTGTACAGAGGAAGAGAGACTTCCCTCATATTGCTAAGGCCTGCTAGTCATTTCATCTACCATTTGTTGTTGGCCATCTTCCAAGGCCAGAGATAAACGCTGAGTGACCATCCTTGGCTCTTTCTTGTTCCTGTGATGACCTTGATTCATCCTCATCCTTTGCCAGATGAGTTGCTCTTCTTGTACTTTTACCATACAAGGGCAGCTGATACTGGCACAGGCTGGTTCTCTGGTGCAGCTGCCATGCCTCTTGGCCTGTCTGTAGGGCCAGAGACCTTCTCTTGCCCCTGACCATTCTGAACAGTGATGAGAGGGGTTCAACAGTCATGGACAGGCATCCCAACACATCACAGTGATTTCTGTCTCTCGGGAACTCCCAGGCTGACAACATACTTTTTCCAAACATTTCACCATCGTGTCAGGATTTTGCACTTATTCAGGGTGCAGTTTATTACAGTATCACAGTATAACTAAGGTTGGAAGATGGTCCATGCTCTGTGTGTACATGGAAATCAGCTTGCATGTTGCTGTGTTTGGCAGCTGAGGAAGATGGTGGTAAGGCATGTGGTAATTAACATCCCTTTTACTAAGAATCCCCAGGATTCTTAATAAAAATGGATATCCATGGGATGTCTCTGACCTGCAGATGTTTTAAATATGCACCTTCTCTTGCTGACTGACCTCTGTGCTGCTACTTTCCCTGTATCTCCATTTGTATCTTTGATACCTCTGTATTTTCCACTCATCTGTTTTATCCCATGTAATCTTCCTTCAGTCTCTTAAATCTATCTCCAGACTCCATCCCCTGGAGCAGTTTCCACTGAGTGACACCATATGGGCTATCAAAAAATCCTCTCAAATCACAGTTCACAATGTCTGATGCTCAGGTCTGTCAGGCTTCAGATGGTCCATCTGACAGTCCTGAGGACCTTGAGGGGAAGAATTCCTGTTGATTTGTGGAACTTGTAGTGTTGATTGCTAGCTCTGAAAGCACCCAAGAACTGAACTTGGAGAAAACAACTTTAATTCTTAGTGACATTTGTTTCCCTCCTTTTCCTTCTGGTAGAGCTAAGGTACTCAGCATAAGGAGAGAGAATTTTTAATGAGGCCTTTAAAAAAACCTTTCTTAAATGGTTTGCGATGGTTTTCCTGGCAGGTGGTGTAGACCTTGAAGCAGTGTGGAGGAAGGCTGGTGGCTGAGCCAGCTGTGAGTCATGCAGCCATCCAGAGAGTGTGTGCTGGGGCAGTTTACACCATTCCACATCATCAAGTATTTGTTATGAGTAATCCAAGTGAGAGCCGCTTCCCTGGCGTTGGGGTTGCCTCCTTATCTTCAAAGCCTGTGCTTTAAAGAAAGTGAGCTGCTTTGCACGTGACTGCCACTGGAGGAGTGACAGTGGCCGTCAGCCTCCAGCTTTGCTGATGAGCTGAGCCTTGGAAAAGTGCCGTGCTCATCTGGAATGCACGCAGCCCTGCTGAAGGAGTGCTGCCTGCCGGGTCCTCCTGCCAAGGAGGAAGATGTTGAATGTTGCTGTGACTTAAATAGGAGCAGATGGAGACCAACGCTGAGCACTCCTGAAAGTCTGTTTTAACAGCAGTGCTTGGTGATTTTAACCTGTCAGTGTGGTCTCTCAGCTGGATTTCTGCAGTTGTTATTTCCAGTGGGAGGCAGGATTTCCTGAAGCAGTGGTCAGCGGTAGGAGGTTGGCAGTGGCAACCACTCCAGGAAACTTCTTCAGCTCTTGCTTAGCCTGTGTATGCATGTGTAGGAGCAGATGTGCCTGCAGGCTTAGGCCTTAGTGAATTGGTAGCTTTTAACCAGTGCAACAAATCAGAGATACTCATTTCATTTTTTTCTTTGGCCCTCAGGGTGAGAGAATCTGGTTGAACCTGTTCCCTGGTAGTTGTAAAGAGAAGGGAGCTGCAGGAGAGCTTCTGAAATACTCCAGGAATGGGATATCTGGAAGAGATATCTGCTGATTTCCTCAGGCTTCCTCCTTTGAGAAGTCCTGGTGCTGGTCTTCTCTGAACTCTTGCTTTCCTCTTCCACCACTCACTCGTTCTTGCCATTTCTGCCCAAGAAGTAAGGGCTTGTTTAAACTTTGTCTCTGTAGGATGCTATGGAAAATCAAAGCGGCGTTGTTAGATTACACCAATGTCTCGTGTGGATACTTCATTGAAAACTAAACCAGCCCTAACTCATTTTGGCTTACCTCATTCTGGAAGTAAATGAAGTCAGCAAATGCTTCTGAAGCTCTAAGGAAGGGTCTACCTGTGGATTTGATCCTGTGTATGTTCAGACTATCCAAAATTTGTGCCTTTAGTTCAGATGGAGCTTTGGCTGCACAGGGTCACAGGGTTTCTTGGCAGCCCTGACCAGGGAAGTCACGCTGCAACGAGTTCCTATTGGAACCAGGTTGCAGCCGCTCCCATGGTGAATGGGATGCCGTATCCCTGCGGCTGGCAGCTTTTCCTCCTGTTGAAACTGAACAGCCACCAGTTCATTAGTATTTTTTTGTCAGACTCCAGAGATTCAGTGCAGGTCTGCTCCTACACCCGCGTTACCCCGGTCCCCCACGCCTGGCGATGGCGTGCCACTGCCCAGCGCCTTGGCACGGCTGCGCCTCCGCACCGCCTGGCAGGAATAACCCGGCGCGTCCCCAGAGTGGGAACGGGTCGGGACGAGCAGTTAAAGCCGCGCCGGGGGGTCCAGCTCTGGGCCCAGCTGTAGCACGGCCCGGCGGGCGGGGGCAGCGCTGCCCGGGCAGACGTGGCAGGCGCCCGGGGCCGGCCCCCACCGGGAGGCGGCACCGCTGGAGAGCGGGCCGGGGGCGGTGGCGGCGGGGACGAACGGACGGACGGAGGGAGGGGAGGGCCCAGGCGCCCCCAGGTGAGTGGGGACGGGGTGGCGGGGGCGCCCACAACGGTGCCGAGCTGGGCTGGGGACAAGCCTAAGCGGCGGGGGCACCCCGGGGACTGCGCAAGTGGCACCTGTCTTGGCTTGGCTCGGCTTTGCTCGTTGCTCCCTCCGGCTGGAGTGGTGCGACAGCTCTGCTCGGGGAGGTGGGGGAAACGGACGAAGGAAAAGGTGAAAAATAAAAAAAACACAACCAAAACAAAACAAAGAAAAAAAAAAAACAACCACAAAGTAAGGCAAATAGAAAAACAAAGGCAAAATTTTAAAAAAAGGCAAAAAAATAGGCAAGCAAAGCAGAAAGAAAACGACGACGAGCAAAAGGGTAAAAAGGGGACTTAAGGGGGGAAAAAAAGGGAAAGAATAGGAGGCAAAAGGCAAAAGGAATGGAAAGAGGGGGAAAAGGGAAAGGAAAAAAAAAGAGACAAGCAAGACCCTCACAAAAGGCAAAGCAAACAAGACCAAAAAAAAGGGTAAAATTAAAAATTAATAGGAAATAAAGGGCGGGGGGGAAGAAAAGAAAAAAAAAAGGGGGGGGTGGGGGGGTGGAACGGGACACACACACTAAAAAGAGGAGGAAGAATGCGCAGGTACCGGGAGCGTTTTCCGGGAGGGGCGGGCGCAGCCCCGGTGTAGCTGTGGCGTGGCCGGCCTGGCCCGCAGCCCCATCAGGGCCGGCGGCGGAGGCGGCAGGTGTTGGCACCGAGGGAGGTGTTGGCATGGCGCAGCGTCTGCAGAGCCGAAGCCGTCAGCCCGCTGCAGGGAACGAAAGCCCGGGTGAGCCCGGGCTTGTTTCCCACTTCCCGTGTTCCGCAGCGTTCCATAGACTGCAGAGGGACGCAAAGACAACACGAGTTGGGCGATTGTCCTGGGTATGGCAGGAAACGTGAATGACCAAAGCGCTCGTTTGCTGGTGTTACCTTCCTGGCTCTGATGACTGCTTTATTTGCCTATAATTCCTGCTTTCCTCAGGGTCCCCTAAATTATGTGGTTTTGAGAACTTGACCTGGAGAGGCGTTGAGGGGATTTATTAAAACTGAAGGGCTGTTGGCTGCTGGGTCCCTTGAGGGAGGGAAGCTTGGAAGTACCTCCTTTGACAGGGAGGGAGGCTTTGGAGGTCGTGGGACCACACGCAGTTGTGTTTGGGAAGGCGTTAACCTTTCCTCTCTAAAACCAGCCAGCTGTTGAGTAGCCGAGAGCAGCGACGCTTAGCTCAGAAATGGCTTTAACATGACAATTATTAAAATACTGCTTTGAACGGATGTAGAGGGCACTGAAATGTCACTTACTGGGATATGGATTTGTAATTACATAGAAAAGTGTGGCAGGAAAAGAAGGTGAGCCTTTGTAATGTTCCTGCAAGGAGATTTGCTAATGCTCTGCTGCTCTCTCAAGTGCTAAGTGGTATGGAAACAACCGTTCTTTAATTTTTAGACTGGTTATTGTCTTTGGTTTGAACTTTAGAAAAAGTAATGCTAAGTAACTTTAGAGTTAGAGGCTTGCTTATAATAGAGGAGAACAGTGCCTTTTTTGGGGAGGCTGGTGTGTACAGCAGGAAAAGCTGCTGGTGACCTCGATAGATAATACCACTCAAAAGCACTTCGGTGCTGTGCAGCAACTTGGAAACCACACTGTGCTGGTAGGCTGTTGTGTGGGACAAGAGGAAGGCTCTTGCCCCAAGGACCAGCTGCTTGTAGACTGTAAACTGCACAATCAGTCTCACCGCCCATGGATGGGGACGTGGGCAGCAGCTGTGATGACATGTTTGTTCAGCTCTCACTTCTGTGCTTATACCCCCTCCTGTGTTTGCTTTGGTTACTTCACAGGGCTGAAGGGATCCATACGTTGAGGAGGGATGTAAACAGTTGCAGTAAGAGTAATAAGGTACTTGGCCATTGGAAATGCCACAGAGGAGCAATAGTGGAGAGGCAATTTCCTGCGATCGCAGAGGAGAGAGATCTTACACCAAGGTGAGCAGGAGGAGGGCTGAGCAGAAAGGGCACAGGAGCAGAAGCAGGAGAGAGGTTTTAACACTGAGAAGAAGGAAGGAAATTGTGAGATAAAGGGGTTTGAAGGGCTAGGAGGGCAACACTTCCTGCAAGGTGAGCTCCAGGTCTGAAATCCATGTGTGCAGCCCTTTTCTCTGTAATATGCAAGTTTCAGATTGATAATCATAGAAGGGTAGAATGGTTGGGCTTATAAGATACCTTAAAATCATCTAATTTCAAGCCTGCTCCCATGGACAGGGTCACTTTCAACTAGACCAGGTTGCTCAAAGCTCCATCCAACCTGGCCTTGAGCACTTCCAGGGATTGGGCATCCACAACCTCTCTGGGCCACCTGTTCCAGTGCCTAACCACCCTCACAGTAAAGAATTCCTTCCTAGTATTTAATCTAAATGTACCCTCTTACAGTTTGAAACCCTTACCTCTCACCCTATCGCTGCACTTCCTGATAAGGAGTCCCTCCCCATCTTTCCTCTAGCCCTCCTGTAAGTACTGGAAGGCTGCTATAAGGTCTAACTGGAGCCTTCTGTTCTCCAGGCTGAATAACCCTAACTCTCTGAGGTGCTACAGTCCCTTCATCATCTTCATGGTCCTCCTCTGGACCTACTCAAATAGTTCCATACCTCTCTTACATTACTCTATTACACTGCAAGTGGACACAGTGCTCCAGGTGGGCTCTCACTAGAGCTGAGGAGAATCACTTCCCTTTCATCTCACTTGACCTGCTGGCTGTGCTTCTCTTGATGCAGCCCACTATGTGATTAGCTGCAAATTGACAGCTCATACTCAGTTTTTCAGTCACTGGTATCCCCAAGTCCTTCCCCACAGATCCATCAAATCTACCCCACATCACATCAGGCATGCCAAACAAGCAGCTTCAGCCACCCTGAGATGGGGCTGCCGGGCTGTAGCCTCCCTGTTCTTTCTACATCCATTTGGAACTGCATATCTCATCAGGCATGCCAAACAAGCAGCTTTCAGCCACCCTGAGATGGGGCTGCAGGGCTGTAGCCTTCCTGTCCTTTCTTCATTCAGCTGGAACTGCTGTGAAAGACAGAATAGAATAGAATAAACCAGGTTGGAAGAGACCTTCAAGATCATCGTGTCCAACCTATCATCCAACACTACCCAATCAACTAAACCATGCAACCAAGCATCCTGTCAAGCCTCGCCCTGAACATCCCCAGCGACGGCGACCCCACCACCTCCTCAGGCAGCCCATTCCAATGGGCAATCACTCTCTCTGTGTAAAACTTCCTCCTAACCTCCAGCCTAAACCTCCTCTGACACAGCCTGAGACTGTGTCCTCTTGTTCTGGTACTGGTTGCCTGGGAGAAGAGACCAACCTCTGCCTGACTACAACCCCCCTTCAGGTAGTTGTAGAGAGCAATAAGGTCACCCCTGAGTCTCCTCAGGATTTCATCCTTTCTGATGAAATCTCTTGCAAGGAAGGGCTGCATTGAGGAGTCTTAGGAGAATATGGCTATTCAGTTGTAACTATGGATCACATCATGTATCTTCCTTTTTTTGACGTTATTGCTATGGCTATTTGCATAAAAACATGGGCTTTATTTCCTTAGAGTTCATCTGCTCCTGCTGCTTTGGCTCTGCTTGAAGCTCCAGTCTCCAGTAACAGCAGCTATTCCTGATATTGTGAAGGGCTATTTGCTTTAAAAAAGAAAAAGGGGGAAGGAGCAGCAGGGAATCAGTGAATTGTCATGGCTTTGGTGGCTCTTAGCTGGCCACGTGGGCAGGGCAAAGAAAAATCTCCT
This sequence comes from Dryobates pubescens, assembly GCF_014839835.1. NCBI lineage: Eukaryota > Metazoa > Chordata > Aves > Piciformes > Picidae > Dryobates > Dryobates pubescens. Next base: position 45,525,530 of record NC_071613.1, on the reverse strand, counting down.
CGAATGCTAACCATTGTACCGCAGCTGCAGGAGGCCTTCCACAGCTGAAACGCTGTGGTGGAGCAGTGGCACCATTGATTATTTATTATTTGGTATTTAAAAGCAGAATAATAAAGGCAGGATGGTGAAGAGACTGATCTGGGAGCTGAGATTCAGATCCTAATGCAGAAATCCTGAGTGACCCACAGCAGTTTCTCTGTGTCTCTGTCCCTCTGCAATAGGAAAAGCACATTGCTGTTGGTTGTCTTATCTCTGTAGCTTGCAAGCTTGAGGAGTCAGAACTTCCTATACTGTAGCCATGACAAATTTGGTCTCTGGTCTCAAGTAAGGTGTCCAGCCACTGGTACAAGTCATGTGTGATTATGGTTGGTTCTTGTAAGAATGTGAGGTCAACTGCCCAGGAAACTGTCAGCCTCAGGAGAGCCAATGATCTGGACAAACTGCACACCTGTGGAGTGTTTCTTACTCCCCTCTAGCTGCAGCCTTCTTTGTCTCACCTAGGCATGGTGTAGCTGTGCTGATGAATGACCAGAAAGGCTCTTTTGACAACTGGTGTGGAAGACTGTGGGTAACTGGTTGATGGCCATCGCAGGACCATTGGGAGGAAGTTAAGACTTCCCGTCAGCTGGAAGGAGGTGTATAACAGCAGTCCTCCACAATTAAAGGGAGACCTCCATATAAAATCTACCTCAATGAAGAAAGGAACCAGCAATTTTGCGTCACACAGAATTACAGAATATTAGGAGTTGGAAGGAACCACAAAAGATTGAGTCCAGCTGCACTGCCAGAGCGCAATCACCTAGAGCAGGTCACACAGGAACATATCCAGGTGGGTTTTGAATGTCTCCAGTGAAGAGACTCCACAACCTCTCTGGGCAGCCTGTTCTAGTGCTCTGTCACCCTTGCAGTGCAAAACCTTTTCTCTTATGTTTATGTGGAACTTCCTATTCTCCAGTTTGCACCCGTTGCCCCTTGTCCCATCACTGGACATCACTGAGAAGAGCCTGGTGCTGTCCTCCCAACACTCGCCCTTTGCACATTTATAAGCACGAATGAGGTCACCTCTCAGTCTCCTCCAAGCTAAAGAGACCCGGTTTTCATGAAGAAAGACTCCTGTAGGTTGATGCAGAAGATGTGCAAGCTGGAGCACAGGAAGTTCCATGTTACTATAAAGAAAACCTTTTTCACTGTGAGGGTGACAGAACACAGAAAACAGTCTGCCCAGAGGTTGTGGAGTCTCTTTCTCTGGAGACATTCAAAACCCTCCTGGATGTGTTCCTGCATGATCTACTCTAGGTGATCCTACTCTGGCAGGGAGGGGGATTTGGACTAGGTAATCTTTTAAGGTCCCTTCTAACCCCTAACATTCTGTGATTCTGTAATGTGGCTGAGAGCATCAGGAATGCACAGTGTGGGTCTTTGGTGGTGGACACCTTCAGCTGTCAGCTGCTCTGATCCTGTCTCTGTGCTGTACTGGAAGAGGGGCAGGGTAACAAGGTCAAGTGAGAGGTTACCTCGGCAAGACTCTAGTCTACAAAAGGTAGAGCTGAAGAGGATGTGATCATGGCTGTGATGAGTGGTGCTGGGAAGTAAATAGTCCATGTATCATATGTCACTGGAACATGGGGTGTGCAATGAAATTACCAGCACCAGATTTAAAACCAATGAAAGGGAATGTCTTTTTTTTTCTCCCAGACAGAGCACAGTGAAGCTGTGCTGATAGTGCTGCAGGATGCTGGGGATGGCAGGGATGTGGATAGAGTCAGAAAAGACCACCAAGGGTGGTTAAATGTTGGGTTGCCCACCCTGTGCTGGGAGGGTGCTGGAGGAATATTGCTCTCTGCTTGCTGTGATGTCAGTCTGGTTCACTATCTCCTATGAGCTGCTACCAGCTCAGTCTAGGTAATAGCCTTATGCTTCTGCAAACTGAGAAAGCAGCAGCATCTCTCTCTTGTCTTTTCTACTTTCACAGTAAGTTCAGTAAACCCATGAATCTTCTGCAGCAGAGGATCCAGTATTGCAATAATTTGACTGAGGAGATGAGCTGACTTTTGCTTGGATCAGCCTTGCCTGTGGTAGTGTTGGAGCTGCACATTGGGCACCTGGAGGCAACACAAAGGATACGATGTTCCACCTGAATGGCGCCAGAAGTGAGGGATATGTCCAAGAGCTGTTTCATGAGGAAGCACAGCAGGTATGTGGGAGAGCCATTTGTCTTCACAGCCCAAGTTCCCATCTCCATGGTTTATGCACCTTCTCCTGGTCACCTCTGTGGCAGGTAAATGGAACTGAAGTAACAAACTTCCCTTCTTTTTGCTATGTAGACCTGAGGTGTATTATTTAGAAAGGGAAAGAGGGCACTTTGTTTCCAGGGGGCAGGGGAGAGTAGTTTCAACTGGAAAACTGCAGTTTCCCTGGAGTTTCAGATCTTGGTTCTAGCAGCTCTGAAATTTACTGTTACCCTGTGTGTCAGAGTCCTGTGTCTCCTCTACAAATGTAGTGTCCTGATCAGAGATGACTGTGTGTGATGGGAAGACCATCTCAACCTACTCTTGTCAGTCTCAGCTGGTCCAGTCCTGTTTATAATTTCATTTCATCTAAGAGACTTCTCCAGTCCACTGAGGATCCTGCTTGTCTTGGTGGGATGCTTAGCAGAGACAGAATATAGCTGCAGGCTTCATAAAATCTGATACCCCTTGAATGGTGTTTTTGGCCCATGTGACATAGTCAGAGGGGTTAATTCACCAAGGCTTGTTTATCTTGCAAGAATATAAATAGAGTATTACAAGGAACACTCTTTTCCAGGGCCCAGCATCTCTGCTGCTCCTTCATCTTAGAGACAACTTGCAGCAAAGTGCTGTCTGAGCAGCTGCTGCTGGCTGCTGTTGGTTGCACCCCTTCTGCAGCCTGCGTGTAAAGCATGAGTGGTAGAACCAAAGGCTTTACTTTCCTCCAGGTATCTCAAATGCAGACCAAGCCCTGGTGGAAGATCCAGCTGTTTGTGTGGGAGCCAGTGCTTTTTGGGACATGGGATGGTGTCTTTACCTCCTGCATGATCAACATTTTTGGAGTGGTTCTTTTCCTGAGGACAGGATGGCTTGTGGTGAGTGCTGACTTGGTGCACATTTTCCTTCTCATCTGCTTACCTCATAGATCCATCACTGCTCAACTGTCTTGGATTCTGTGCTGTTCATTGTAGGCACTGCTTATGTTCTCTGGTATTTTGTAGCATTTCTAAAACTTCCACTGAAATGGAAAGCTGAAGTGGCCTTTGTAAGTAATTTCCTAGGAAATTACTCTAGGAAAGAAAAAGGAAAACACAACATCCAACCTTGACAATGAACAGGGACACCCTTGTGTTGTATTGTTGGGACAAAATACCTGCTTTTCAGGTAAAGCATGTTGTAATAGTTACAGCTCCTTGGCCATCTTCCCACTACTGAAGCTGTTCTCTTTCACATGTGTCAGTGTGGAAGTCCCTTATGTCTTGAGTGGAGAGTCCTCAGCGAGGTGAAGCTGGCATCACTATCAAAGGGACTTTCACTTGTGGATTTAGAGTATTATCTCACTGAGGACCAGAGCCTCAAAGTGTTCCTGCTCCCCTCCTGATGTGGCTGCCTGTATTGTCCCTTAAAATGTCCTCTTAGAAGAGGGAAAGCTCCTCCAGGGATGGGTGGAATTTGAGCTTTGGGAAAAGTTCATGTCACAGACACAGTGGACATCTTCCAAAAGGAGCAGGAAGACTCTGTATTGAAAATAGCTTCACTAGATCCTTTGTGGAGAGCTGCAGACATTGTGGTGTTGAAGTTGGGATGATTTTTCTAGCTCCCTTTTCATCCTGATCTTCTTTTTCTTCCACATCTTCTTTGAAAGCAAATTACTGCTGGAGCAAATGCAGATAATAATAATACCAGTAAATAAAGGAAAACCTGAAACAGCTGGAAGCTAGCATGAAAGGGAAGGGAGAAGGGGGGCCATGGGGGGTTGCTGGCAGAAAGCTTCCCTGACAAGAGGTCTGTCATATGTTGAGTCATTCACAGAGTCAGGCTTTGCTATACATTTCCAGAGCCTGGACTGGCAGTTCCAGGGGACCCTAATCTCCTGAAACATTCCACAACTACTGTGAGACTGCACTACCCTCTTCCAGCATGCATGCATAAATAAGCATCAGTGTTTAATGGGGACTTTTTCTTCCCACTTTCTCTGCTTGCTATTGTTGCTGGGAGTCTAGCTTTCCTTCCTGGTCTTCATGTTAACCCTTTCCAGCAGGAGCAGGGAAGTCATTCTGCCCCTGTACTCAGCACTGGTTAGGCCACAACTTGGGTACTGTGTCTGGTTCTGGGACCCTCAGTTTAGGAAAGACGTTGACTTGCTGGAACATATCCAGAGAAGGGCAACAAAGTTGGTGAGGGGTTTGGAGCACAAGCCCTTTGAGGAGAGGCTGAGGGAGCTGGGGTTGCTTAGCCTGGAGAAGAGGAGGCTCAGGGGAGACCTTCTTGCTCTCTACAACTACCTGAAGGGAGGTTGTAGCCAGGTGGAGGTTGGTCTCTTCTCCCAGGCAACCAGCACCAGAACAAGAGGACACAGTCTCAAGCTGTGCCAGGGAAGGTTTAGGCTGGATGTTAGGAAGAAGTTCTTCATAGAAAGAGTGACTGGCTATTGTAATGGGCTGCCCAGGGAGGTGGTGGAGTCATTATCACTGGAGGTGTTTAGGAAGAGACTGGATGGGGTGCCTGGTGTCGTGGTTTAGTTGATCAGATAGTGTTGGATGATAGGTTGGCCTCGATGATCTTAAAGGTCTTTTCCAACCTGGTTTGGTTCCAGTCTATTCTATTCTATGCTATTCTATTCTATGCTATTCTATTCTATTTTCTTCTGTGGGAACCATCAGATTGACCCTTAGCTAGCTGCTGCCATAGCCTGGTGCAACCAGCAGATTCTGGAAAAGCCCAAGGCTATGTGTATGCTTGTGCAAGTGTGGTCTTACCTGCCCTGTCCCCTTTTTTAACTGAATCATGTCAGATTTATTAACCCTTTTAACCTGAGGGTAAGCTGTTGAACAAAAAGAACAAAAAGGAACATTGGATTGTAGTAGACTGTGCTGTTGACCCAGCCAGCAGCTGCGTTTATAGCAAACCTTGGCTCTGTTCCCCACTGACCAGATAAAGCCCCTGTCAAAAGCAGTGGGATGCTGAACCAAAATAGGATTTTATGATGATAGCAACATCCTGGATATGTTGCTGTTGTTTCACAAAAAAAAGAGAATAGAAAAACAAAATCTGGGATTTCAACCAGCCCTGAAGTTGGGAAGCAGCTTTTTAGTGCTGGTGATAAACAAACTCCATCAAGGCTAGCATGACCTCAGAAATGAGCATTGTTGGAGCAAAGCTGGAGAGGAAGGTTGTGGACATGTCCTGTAATATGAGTAAAGGCAGGAGAAGGGAAGCCAAATGTTAACAAAGCACTGGGCACTGGAGGAGATTTCTGATCATACAGCTGGAATCACTGCACACCGGGCTGCGGGATTTGTCAGCAGGGGAAGGTGGGCTGCAGGATGAGGGAAAACTTTTGACCCTAGAAAATAAATTACAGCCATGTGTGAGAGGTTTGGAAGCTCTTGAGCTCAGAAGAGATGCTTGGATGCTTTTGGAGCTACTAAGTGCCTTCTCTTTCTGAAAATCTATCCAAAATGGCAGACTGAATACTCAAAAATAGCTGCCAACAAGGTTTGTTCAGTGGCTTTTGCTCTTCATCCCCACTGAGACTATGGCTGGTGCAGCAGCAGCTGCTGGGGCCTTCCCTCCACCCTGAGCAGGAAGGAGGTCTGGTTCCCCCCACCTTTTTTTTTTCTTTTCTTTTTTTTTTTTTAAAGTGGGGCTGAATCCTCTGCACACAACTCCCCTGAGTGCTGGGAGAGGGAGAGCTGCCTGCCACTGGGCAAACAGCCTGCAGATAAGGGCTGGTGTGCGCTGGTTTACGAGAGTGTGATTTATCTTCCATGCTGTCTTGCCTTCGGGGTTTTTCTCCTTTGGAATCTCATTGTTTGGGAAGATCAGAGCTTTTAAAGGTAAATGTTCTGAAAAATTAAACATGAGCTTGATGTTGTTAACCAATCAGCTGTTGCAAACCCCAGAGGTTCAGTTTTGAAGCTACTTCTTATGAAAGTGGGGGGGGTTTAAGCATGTTATTGTAAAGCATACAAATAGGAGGTGATCCCCTGCCTGTGGTGGCTGAGCCATTGCTTGACCTCTTTTGGTCTCTTCTGCCAGGCAACCAGCACCAGAACAAAAGGACACAGTCTCAAGCTGTGCCAGGGGAGATTTAGGCTGGATGTTAGGAAGAAGTTCTTCACAGAAAGAGTGATTGGCCATTGGAATGAGCTGCCCAGGGAGGTGGTGGAGTCACCATCACTGGAGGTGTTTAGGAAGAGAGGGAATGGGGAGCTTGGTACCATGGTTTAGTTGATTAGATGGTGTTGGGTGGCAGGTTGGACTTGATGACCTCAAAGGTCATTTCCAGCCTGGTTAGTTCTGTCCTGTCCTGTCCTGTCCTGTCCTGTCCTGTCCTGTCCTGTCCTGTCCTGTCCTGTCCTGTCCTATCCTATCCTACCTGTGACTTGTGCAGGAGCCCGGTGTCAGAGCAGAATCTGCTCATGCAAAGGTCTGTCCAGCTCCAGCATGAAGCCAGTCTTCTTCAAAGGGATGCTAATAGGAACTGTAAATTTGGCAATTTCATTAATTAAATAACTAGGTGTGTGTGTGTTTGTGTTTCTTTGACTCTGTAATGACTCCAGATTCATTGATCACTGTGACTAGGAGCAGATAGGTCTTTTTGCCTTTCTCAACAGAGTTGGTGTGAGTTGATCTCAATTTGATTTTTTTCTTCCTTTTCCATTCCAGGGGAACACTGGCATTGTAATGGGCATGTTTCTGGTGTCCTTTGTCATCCTGGTTGCCCTGGTGACAGTTTTATCTGGAATTGGGGTGTGTGAGAAGTGCAGCGTCGGAAGTGGAGGAGTCTACTCCATGATTTCTACTGTCCTTGGAGGTCAAGTAGGGGGCACCATTGGCCTCCTTTATATTTTTGGCCAGGTAATTAAAAAAAACCAAAACAAAAAACCACCCACCCAACACATTACTTAAAGAAAATTTAGAAACTTTAAAATGCTGATATGAATCTTGTGCTTTCCTGATGCAGGAAGTAATCACAGAATTATTGAGGCTGGAAAAGACCTCTGAGGTCAAGTCCAGCCTATGACCTAACACCATGATATCAGCTAAACCATGCCACCAAGTGTCACATCCAGTCTTTTCTTAAAGACCTCCAGTGATGGCAACTCCACCACCTCCCTGGGCAGTCCGTTCCAGTGCCAATCAGCCTTTCTGTGAGACAGTGCTTCCTAATATCCAACCTAAACCTCCCCTGGCACAGCTTCATACCATGTCCTCTTGTCCTGTCACTAGTTGCCTGGGAGAAGAGCCCAACTTCCACCTGAATACAACTTCCTTTCAGGTAGTTGTAGAGAGTGATAAGGTCCCCTCTAAGTCTCCTCCAGGCTGAACACCCCCAGGTCGCTCAGCCTTTCCTCATATGACTTTCCCTTCAGCACCTTCACCAGTATCGTCTGTATGCTCCAGTGTGGTGGACAGCATGGGAGAGCGTTTAGCCCTACTCTGCTCTCCCTGAGCAATGCTCCAAGTAAAATCTGTGTAATGCTCCAATATGTTGGACAGCATGGGAGTGCATTTAACCCTGCTCTGCTCTCCAGGTGCAAGCCCATGCATGGCAATGTGCTGCCTGGCATGGGTCACAATGGTGGAGGAACTGGTTGTCTGAACAAACACAAGCCTTCCCAGTCCGAATTACCCCCATTGCCAGGACATGCCCTTGCTGGTGAGAGACTTGACTTAAACCAGTGAGAGAGGCCAGGTGACCAATGAAAGCACAGTGAGTGCCTGTGAACTGGCAGGTTTGGCTTCAGTGTGCTCCCTGTGCCCTTAGGGACTGGACAAGCCTTGGCTGCTTCTCTCTGTGAGACAGCAAAAGTGGAGCTGGTATGACAGGTGAGCTGGGCAGTCGTAAGGGTCGCAGACATTTTGAGATCCAGAACACACAGTCCTGGGTTTTCTGAAAGCTCCCAAGCAGCTGTCATGGTGGTGAAGCGCTGAGACACACAAGCAGTAAACATAAAGAATGGAAAGTAATCTCTTAAACCTGCAGTAACTTAACCCTCTCCCCCCATAAAGATGTTATAAACAGTATAAAATGTGGTGAGCAGAGAAGCATTTTTATTGAGGCTTGTTTTTAACTGACTGGCTTGCAGCAATCTCTGAAAACCCTTAAAAACACCCCAAACTGAAAACAATCCTCGCTTCTCCTTTCACTCCAGATTAAAAGCAAGTGTCCATAAAACACAGACTGAACACAGTTACAGGCCAAGATATGGAAATGGGCCACACATGAGAATCCTTCCTGTCATATTTTCCACTCTCACTCTCTGAGCAGACCCTGTCTGGGAAAGCAATCAGGTTGTAGTCTGTCCTGAAGGCTGTAAAAACTAAGCTGTGACAGCCCCAGCCCCTGCTTAGGCATTCCCTGAGCTCAGGGGGCTGTGGGGTGGGAGCTGGCAGCTTTCTTAGAAACACTTTGCCTGCTCCTGAAAGCTGATGCCTTTCCCTTCTCTTTGGCTGTGCTTTCAGCCTGGTGCGCTTTGCACCAGCTTCAGGCTGCTCCCCAGCTACAGGATGCTCACAGAGCACTGCAACGAGTCAGGTCAGAGAGAGAGCTGTTCCCCATTCCCTGCTCTGACTAGGGCAAGAGGGGCTCTACAGGCCATGTGCTGCTGATGCCCTGGGAGATAAGAAGTGGCTCAGTGCCCTAGAGCTGCTGCAGAGATGGGCTGATGGGCTTCTGCTGCTTCATCCAAGGTGAGCTGAGACCCAGTAGGGCTTTGCTGTCCTCCTGGGATGCTTCAGAGGAAAGGCTTAATGAGATTGTTCTAAATGCTGCAGCATGTGCCTGCTAGGTCCCACAGAGACCCTCTAACCATGAGGCTGGGGTTTGGTGCCTTACTCTGCAGTCTCCTGCAGTGGTTTGAAGTAAGACCTGTCTATGTGAGCAGAGGTTTTCCAGGGTCCAGCCATAAAATCCCCAAAGTAAAGATAGTGACGGTGCTTGTCTGCCGTTGAAAATCAATTACATTCTTCTCCCAGCAATGTGTGTGGTTTGCAAAGACTCCCAAGGGACTGATTTCTGCATATTTCAGCCTAGATATAATTTCCAGACAGGTAGTTCATGAGAAACCAGCCCATGTCACAGTGTCACTGGGGCCCTGGCTGTTGCTTTGTGTGGAGCAGCAGGGTGTTTGCGGGCACCCAGCTCCTCCATTCTGCTGGTGATGCTCGTAGTCCATCAGAGGAAAGGCTTCATAGAGGCTTGTGGTGCTGAGACTGTCAGAGGCTTGCTCTGCTCTGCTCATAGAGGCTTGTGGTGCTGAGACTGTCAGAGGCTTGCTCTGCTCTGCTCCCTTCAGAATGGCCTTTCACGTTGCCATCCTTGACGTGAAAGAAAACTTAGTTTAAGAAAGCTTCTGCAAAACTGATGTTGGTCAGGTACAGGGAGTTGGAGTTAGGGGGTACTGCTTTCTATCTACAGGGCTTTTCCAAGCTGTAGGTGTCTGAGTCTGAACAGGTGAATCCCACACACCTTGTTTTCCAAAAATCATGCATGAACCCCCAGCTCCTGGGTGTGGGTCAGTTTGTCCTGAGCACCCTCAGTGGAGTAGTGCTGGGCCAGTCCAAGGTGGATCTGCAGTGAAGGAGGTGTCTGCTCTGACTCTTGCTGACTTGGGTAGGGGATTTTTTTCCCTTCCAGTCATGTGGGAGCTGTGCTGCACATGCCTAGCCCATTGATGTGTGGTGGTGAGGTTGCAGGACCTAGCATCACTTTACCTGTGTCAGTGTGCAGCTGTGTGTCCTGACCTGGTTTGTTGGAGATGCCATTGGAAAGGGTTGTTGCTGAAACATCAGCTAGTGGGAACCTCTGGAGGAAAACATCCTGAAATTTAGGATTTCTGTCCTGCTGTAGGACAATGCTGTAGGATTTGAGGCCTGTGCTGCAGATGTCCTATCCTGCAGACCCTCAGCCACCCAGGGCAGTGCCTGTGTCCTGTCCTGCAGCAAAAGAAACAAACAGCTTTCCTGGGAGCTCGGGGAGCATGGCTTGCACAATGCACTCTCCTCCAAAGTGCAGGCTCTGTTCCAGCAACGAGATGGGGAGCCGGTGAAACAGCAGACTTTACATCCAAACTAAACACTGAGTTAAAAATAACCCCTGGGAGGCAATGAAGGGGGAAGCAAATTGCCGTTCTTCAGGAAGGTGTTGAACTGGGAACCATCAGAGAAACAGAAGGGAAGAAATGCAGTGTCTGATTCTTTTCTCCCATGGAGAAGCAAGTGTGGTTTCTCCTGGAGCAGTAATAGGGGTAAATTTTAAAGCCAGTGGAAAGGTGCTGGGCTTCTGGCCCTAGTGCCCAGCAGCAGGGGTGCTGCCCTGGCAGTGTGCTGTCTTACAGCAGTAAGGTTCAATCCCCATAGGCCAGAGTAACATGGAAGATTGTGTTGTGGTAGCAAATATCTGTCTGAACAGAGACTCCTTAGCCCAGCATGGGAGCTACAAATGGGGATCCTTTTTTCTCCCAATCATAGAATCAACAAGGTTGGAAAAGACCTCAAAGTCCAACCTGTCACCCAAGACCTCCTGACTACTAGACCATGGCACCAAGTCCCACATCCCATCCCCTCTTGAACACCAAGGGGCACTCACTCACAGGGCTCCATCCTTCAGTGTGTTGCAGGTGCCATGTACATCACTGGCTTTGCAGAGTCCATTGCAGATGTCCTAAGCCTCAGCAACATCTGGGCAGTGCGTGGGATATCCCTGGTTGTCCTGCTGGGCCTGCTGGGGATCAACCTGGCTGGGGTGAAGTGGATCATCAGGCTACAGCTCCTGCTGCTCTTCTTACTGGCTGTCTCAACGCTGGACTTTGTCATTGGGTCCTTCACACACCTTGATCCAGGTAAAACTAGGAGCTCACCACATTGGGGTCAGGAGGCATTAGTCCCCCAGGGTTTTCTCCTTAGGTGTCTTTGTAAAGTTACATCTGGGCAGAAGTAGAGTTCAGTGCTTCCAGACATGTTCTTTATCCTCTGGTTCCAATCTTTTAGAAGCAACTTGTAATTTTGCAAAGAGTATATGTATTTCCAGAGCAGGACTGAAGATACCTTATTATTGTAGGTATGTAACCACAGGAATGTGTGTGCTTGTTATATTTGTACTGGATTGAGGTTTTCCACCAAGAGAGAGGTGGTTTTTGCAGCAGCTCTTTGCAGTCTTCTGCTAACTCCTCCAGTGTTAAGCATCGTGCCTATGAAAACAGACAATTGTGACTTTATGTTAAGGAGATCTTCTCCCCAGAGGCCTCCCAGGTCACTTGTACCCTGTCTGTGGCAAGCTATGTCACTAGCACTGGATCCAGGCAGCACAGTGGTGGATTTGCTGCCCAGAGCAATGCTGGGGAGCTGAGGAGGGAGCTGGGTGGGCTAGAGTAGGTGACTGCTTAGGTTTGAAGGAGCTGTGAGTGCAAAAGTCACAGTGATGCTGCAACTGTGATACTGTGATTTCCCCTGTTAACCTTCCCCAGCCTCGTTCCAGCCCCCAGCAGCGGCTCCAGCTTGGGAAAGGCAGAGATTCAGGGCTCCCACCTGCAGCCCTGCTTGTATCCTGAGCCCCCTTCCTGTGTCCTCATAGCCGAGAATTGTTTGCCGGGAGACACATCTCAAGATGCAGAGTTGCAGCGGAAGTAGTCCTCGAGTGCCGCAGCGGCCACTCCAGCAGTAACGAAGTGCAATTAGCTGAGTAAACAGAAGGTGTCACCTTTTTCTTGGCTTCCTCTGTGTCCAGCAGCGCCTTAGGGGCTTCCAAGTGACCTGCTAAAGTCGGTTTAAAGGCAAGATCTTCACTTTTGGTTTAGGGTTGGGATTCAGCCTCCGAACCAGGCGGTAGGAGTTGAGTTAGACCGGCGCTCCTAGCACGAGTTGTGTAGCTGCCTTTTCGTGCGGCGGTGTTACTTTTTGCGGGGCTGGTGTGGTGTGCAAGGGGTGAGGACAGAAGCTGCTGCACCAGCAGCTGTTCCCCCGGCTCAGAGAGAGAGCCTGCCTTGTGGAAAGGCATTTTCCTTTTATATTTAGCGTACAAGAAACGGCCCAAATGAAAGCCAGTACAAGTCTCAGCAGACACTTGCAAATGAAATAAGGATGGTTGTGCTCGGTGTGATGTGTTTTGCAGAGAAAGCAACTGCTCTGCTCCAAGCAGCTGTGTTTCATAGGAAGTTGCTTTCTGAAGGAAATTGAAGGGGAAGGTTTGCGCTGTGGTTGTACTCAGAGGAGACCTTTAATGCAGGCCTAGTGACTTTTGTAATAGTAGAGAGTAAACGAATGCTTAGGATGAGACCTGATGGTAGAAGAGTGGACATGGGAACAGGAGAAGAGAATTAGAAGAATACAAACATCAGCAAGAAGCATGCCCAAGTTGAGGTCAGCTTAGTTGTCTTTGATTTCTTCCACTGCCAAGTACTATGTCATTTTCCTTCTTACAGAAAATAGGAAAGGAAACAGGGCAGTTGAGCACTGCAGATGCTACAGTTTAGTAATGGCTGACTAAAAAGAGAGTATCAGTGCATGATAAAACACTGGACTGATGGTAGCCAGATCGAAGGCCCACATACAAGTACCCTGGGGCAGCACTGCCCTTATGGTTGGACCTGCAACCATGAAACTGGCTGGGGAGAGCAGTGGATTTCTCTGCTTTTACAGTCCGCTTCTGTGTGCAAGAACTGCTTAGCGACAGGATGAACGGTTGGCTCTTCCCACGTCCTGCATTTCCCCAGAAGGCCTCTGAGTGGTGTGTCAGCACCAACGGTGAGCGCTGGGCTTCAAAGAAGCCTCCTCGCTGTCCTGTGTGCTTTCTGTGGGCGTACGGCACCCCTCAGGACAGCATCCCTCATGTAAAGAGGCTGCGGGTAGCATGTGAAGGTTTTGGTGGAGCTCCATTCTTGAGGGTTGGCTGATGGCAATGGGAGAGGGCAGTGCATCTGAGCCCAGCACCTGAGAAAGCATTTTGAGACCCATTTGTGGCGGGCAGTCAAGTGATCGGCTCTCTGCAGCCTTCATGTCTGTGCAGTTGTTTTGGGTTTGGTTCTTCAGCTGCAGCAGTGACCGAGATGTGAAGGGCAGCATGCAGGGAGAGGTAATTTTTGAGGAGAGACTCATGATCTGGAAAGGTTTCATCTGACATCTTGTCTTGGTTGCTTCCCTACTTTGTGACAGGTTTATGGAGTTTCAGTTCACAGCCTCAGGTCTTGATCTCTGAATCTGTAAAATGGGCCTGGTGCAGTCATCCTGCCTTTCCTGCTTGCCGTGGCAGCCTTTTCCCTCGCTTAACGTTTCCAAGTGCTGCGCACATACCAAAGGGCTGCGCGTCTGCCAAGCAGCAGTTACTTGGATTTCAGTAACCTCCAGGAATGCCTGTCCATCTTGAAGATCTTAAACGGCTGTCTTTGTGTGGTTGGGCTGGGTGGAGTCCTCTGCTCTTCTCCCCATTCCCTCAGCTCACACCCAGGCACACACCAAATCGGATATTGTCCAAGCACTCACTCCCTTCCTGTGGTTTGCCTTTATTTTTAGTCTGAGGATGGAGTGTGTTTACACAAAAGGGGGCTTCTCAGCAGGGCTTCCCACTGCTTTCTCTCCTTTTTATCCCATTGAGAGCCAGACAGGCTCCTTCAGCCTGGAGCTGGGGCTGGAGGAGCTGAGTGTCTCCAGCAGGTAGGGAGTACTCTGGGTTGCTTGTCCCAGTGCTGCTGAGCTGCATCCTCCCTGCCAGGTTTGCCTGCCTGTTCCCCACCAGGCCTCAGTGTCCCTTTGTCTGGCCCCAAGGGCTTTCATTCCTTTCCACTGGGTTGGGTGGAACTTGCTGATTTTTTGGAGTTAATCCTAAATCCTCCCTTTGGCTGTGGCTGGTGCTTCCCCAGGGGATGGATGGTCACAGTCTCAGGCCAGGATCTTGGCCAGGGGTGGGTAGAAAGGAGCAGAGCTCCTGTTGTGGCTGAAAACCATCCTTGCTGAGCTATCTCTGGCCATTCATCTTAAAATTCAGTCCCACCACCAGAAACAGAGACCCCCATTCTTCCTCCTTTTGACAGAAAACATCCATATTTTTCTTTCTCTCTAGGCAGAGCTTACTGTTTTTACCAAAACTAGTACAGACAACCTGAAATCAGGCAGTGCTTAACTTCTCAACCCATAACCAAGACCCAGCACTTACTATACAATTGCATAGTAGCAGTTCAGGGTTTCCTTAGTTCATGTACATTTAGCTTTTAATTCCAGAGGTCCATTCCTCAAAGTCAACCTGAGTTACTTTGGGGGGACAAGTGAAAGTAAAGGCAGAATCCAACGGCATGAGATTCAACACATCCAAGTGCCGGGTTCTGCACATTGGCCACAGCAACCCCATGCAGAGCTACAGACTGGGGTCAGAGTGGCTGGAGAGCAGCCAGGCAGAGAGGGACCTGGGGGTACTGGTCGATGGTAGGCTGAACATGAGCCAGCAGTGTGTCCAGGCAGCCAAGAGGGCCAATGGCATCCTGGCCTGCATCAGGAACAGTGTGGCCAGCAGGAGCAAGGAGGTCATTCTGCCCCTGTACACTGCACTGGTTAGGCCACACCTTGAGTACTGTGTCCAGTTCTGGGCTCCTCAGTTTAGGAAGGATGTTGACTTGCTGGAGCATGTCCAGAAAAGGGCAACAAAGCTGATGAGGGGTTTGGAGCACAAGCCCTATGAGGAGAGGCTGAGGGAGCTGGGGTTGCTTAGCCTGGAGAAGAGGAGGCTCAGGGGAGACCTTCTTGCTCTCTACAGCTACCTGAAGGGAGGTTGTAGACAGGTGGAGGTTGGTCTCTTCTCCCAGGCAACCAGCACCAGAACAAGAGGACACAGTCTCAAGCTGCACCAGGGGAGGTTTAGGCTGGAGGTTAGGAAGAAATTCTACACAGAAAGTGTGATTGGCCATTGGAATGGGCTGCCCAGGGAGGTGGTGGAGTCACCATCATTGGAGGTGTTTAGGAGGAGACTTGATGGGGTGCTTGGTGCCATGGTTTAGTTGATTAGGTGGTGTGGGATGATGGCTTGGACGCGGTGATCTAGAAGGTCTCTTCCAACCTGGTTTATTCTATTCTATTCTCTCCCTGACCTGCTTCTTAGAACAGTATGTGAAACTTTTTGGCCTTTTCACATCCCAAACGTTAGAATCATGGAAAAAAAAAGAAGATAAGCCTGCCCTGAATGCCCACTCTTTTATTTTCCTAGTGTATCTCTGCTAATTTTTGTGTAGGGTGACTCCCAAATACTCCCTTTTCAATTAGGCGCCTGCTTTCCTGTTTTGGCAGCGGCTCTCAGGTGCCCTGTGAAAGCAGAGCAGCTGCAGGAGGGTGTGTGGAGGGGATGGTTATTGGGGGTAGGGCTGGTGTTAATTTGGCTGTGCTTTGTTGGGGAGATGAAAGGAATCGCAATGTGAGCAAGAGGGGCCCAACAACAGCCTCTTAAATGCCTGGGGGTGGAAAAAATAAATTACTTTGCTGGGAATTCAATTATTTGGTCTCCTTGGGCTGGGATCCCCCCACCATCCTGCAGTAGACAGTATCATGTGTACTGGGGTGAGCGTGGAGACCAGCTGCATGGGGCTGAGCTCCTCTGCTCCCAGCTGGGAAGCTGGGCTTGTTTGTTTCTCAGGGACACGGGGAGGCTTGAAAAGCATGTTGCTGTCAGGGTATTTCTGCTTGAGATTATTTTCCACACAAACCACATCCTTCATGTCACCCACTTGGCTTTTAGCTTCGAAAAGTCACTCATATAGAGCCCAGAAATTAATTTACCATCCTCACTTCTTTCTCTAAGGGTGAATCCTTTGGAAGATTCACCCCTCTCAGGCATTCTGTGTCTGAGCCAGTGGAGCTGATGCTCTCCTGTGGGTACCACTGGTGAGGAGCTGTGGGAGAGGATCTTTGCCTGGGGCTGCTCCAGCAGACAGAGGAACCTTCAATTGTTCAAGTGATTTATGCATATAAACACTCTAGTGGTGTAAAAATCCCTCAAACGGTGCTTTGGGGGCTTTGATGGATCGAATTAATGAGCTATATTCACACATATTGAATATGAAAGCGACCAAAGCATCGTGATCAGGGCCTTCTGCTTGTCCCTCTCTTGTTTTGTTTTATCCTTTGGGCACGAGGGGTGTGCCCCAATTTCATAAGAGAGGGTGCAGGAAGGATGTGTGTGTCAGAAGATGATCTGCAGCTAATCCCAGAGGCTTTATCCAGGCTGATTGCTGACTTCCTGGCCTGAGACACATCTGGAAACTGGCATCAAATTCCAAGTAGAAATCACTGAGTGAGCGGCAGCAGGGGGGAAAGAAAAAACCCCAGCTCCCACTTTGCTACCGAACAAGGTAGACACCACGGTGAATAAAAAGCAGGAGGCTGCTAATATGCTCTTTATTTATTAAAAAACACAGGCCTGCTTTCCCCAGGTTTTTCCAATTATAGTGCATTGAATGGCCCTGACATCACTCTTGAGTCCAGGCCAGGCTATTCAACAGTCTGGCGAAGACATTTATTAACTGGTTACCTGCCAATTGTCTGGGCTAGGAGCTGTGGGACATATGTGTTTTGAAAAGTGATAACATTGTTAGGGGCCTTATTTAGATAGTGAGAGGAAAGCTGTGCCACTCTGCCCAGGCTCTCTGAAGTGGGTATTTAAAGTGGTTTATTTTAAAAAGGGAAAAAAAACCCACCAATAATTATAAAAACATAGGTTGAGAGGCAAGCTTGGCTGTGTGGTTCCACTCTGACACCTTGCTTGTAGGTAGTTTTTTTCCTGGTGTTTCCTCCCTGGAGGACACCTGGTGGTAGGACGTTGTGGAGGAGCAGTAGTCTTGCCTGCTGGTGGATGCTTGGGGTCTTGGCACAGCTGCTGCTCATATTGTGCCCCCATTCCTCTGAGGCCAGGTGGGATTTCTAAGCCCATCACCCTGAAGCATCTACTGGAAGGTGGGTGAAGAGAATGGGAGGCGGGCTCATGGTTTGTGGGTCTCTGTCCTTCTGCACCCACCAGACTCCTAGAGCTTGTAAATAAATCCTGAAATAACTCTGCTGGCTTTGGCCCCAGATGGACATTGCCTTCATGTGGGCTTTTCCCACCCCCTCCCTCCAAAATACCTCCTGTGCAGGTTCTCCATTCTTCAAGGCTAGAGACCTAATAAAACTGACTTAAGAAAGATACATGGCATCCCATAACCTCTCCATTTCTCCCCATTGCTGTGCTTAAGTGGGACAGCTTTATTTAATGGTATAGATATCCCCCCCTCTTTTTTTTTTTGGTGCAGCTACATAGTTATTTTCAAATTATGGAGGTATTTTACTTCCTCTTTTTCTTTCCTTCAGTGTTTAATTCCAGTCACTGTCAGCTGTGCCCTGAATCAACTTTCCTAATTCATGGATTTAAATTATAAAGATAAGTTCTGGATATTAAATTCTTTCTCTATCCTCTCACTTCTAGTTCACATTCTTCTCCTAGGCTAAAGAGAAAACTTTGCATTTGACATAGATCCTTATCTACTGCTTATCATCATCTCTGCTGTCTTGTGTTAAGAGAATTTTTGGCCCTTTTTGGCTGTTCATAAGAGATTTTAGTCTGATTGTACCTTCACTGACCTGAATGATGGCGGAATAGAATAGAATAGAATAGAATAGAATAGACCAGACCAGGTTGGAAGAGACCTTCAAGATCATCGCATCCAACCTATCATCCAACACCATCTAATCAACTAAACCATGGCACCAAGCACCCCATCAAGTCTCCTCCTAAACACCTCCAGTGATGGCAACTCCACCACCTCCCTGGGCAGCCCATTCCAATGGCCAATCACTCTCTCTATGAAGAATTTCTTCCTAATATCCAGTCTAAACCTCCCCTGCTGCAGCTTGAGACTGTGTGCTCTTGTTCTGGTGCTGATTGCCTGGGAGAAGAGATCAGCCCCCACCTGTCTACAACCTCCCTTCAGGTAATTGTAGAGAGCAATAAGGTCTTACTGGCTTTCTATTCTACTCAAAGGGGAAATGCATTTATTGAAAAATGTGGGGTTTTTTTATGTTTGGTAGGGAAAATGTATTTGATTTAAACTGAATTCAATTAATAGTTTCAAACAAGGGAAAAAAAAAAATCCTTTAGGTGACATCTTGTACAACTTTTCCAAAATCCAATGCTGTTGGAATTGCTGCCTAGTAGTCTGAAACTAGACTTCAAGCTGTAGGGGATATAGGGGATAATGAAAACCTCCCAAAGATAAAATGAAACTATTATTTTGACACTGAATCACAAAAATCAACAATGGAGTAGTTTTATTTTGAAATATCACTGTCATCTGTTCAACAGGTCCACAATTTGGAAGTATAGGATGCCTTAGTCATGATTATGGCAGAAGAGTCTGCAGACCATGGCAGGGGATGATGGATTATCACAGAATTACACACAGAATCACAGAAGTGTCAGGGTTGGAAGGGACCTCAAGGATCACCTAGTTCTCCCTGCCATGGGCAGGGACATCCCACTAGATCAGGTTGCTCAGAGCTACATCCAGCCTGGCCTTAAAAACCACCAGGGATGAGATTTCCACCACCTCCCTGGGAAACCTGTTCCAGTATCTTGCCACCTTCATTGTGAAGAACTTCTTCCTAATGTCTAATCTAAATCTCCCCTCCTCTAGCTTGGATCCATTCCCCCTAGTCCTATCACTACCTGACACCCTAAAAAGTCCTTCAACAGCTTTCTTGTAGACCCTCTTCAGATACTGGAAAGCTACAATAAGATCTCCTTGGATCCTTCTCTTCTCCAAACTGAACAACCCCAACTCTCTCAGTCTGTCCTCATAGGAGAGGTGCTCCAGCCCTCTGATCATCCTCACGGCCCTTCTCTGCACACATTCCATATCACATTTTGGTTAACTGCTTTCTTTTGAAAGATGGGGATTTGACTGGCATGGATTAGGCTTTGTCCCAAGCAATACATGGAGCAGCTCGATGTTAGAAAGGAGGTCACTCCAAGGAGTCCAAAGGATGTGTGTCATCACCGTTGCTGTTCAGCTGCTGCTCATTTTCCTCCAATTGTTGTGCCTTTGACTCAGCCTAAATTCTAATTTCTCAAGGCTGGGGTTTTTCATCAAAGTTCTGCAGAGCCTCCCACAACCAGGGACTCTGGGCATGACTTCTAAGGAATACCACTCTATAATTAATAATATTATCCCGTTGAGGCAAACTATTTTCCTAGAAAAAGGCTGAAGCAATGGATGTTGTAGTTCTCATCCTCTCTGCAGTGAGTAAAGGCATTTCCACTGGCTGGTTTAAATACTGCCCAACAGGCCAGGTAGCAGATACCACATCAAAAAGTAAAATGGTAATGGAAGGATTTTATATATTATGGCAAGTCTGTTGCTTATGTTTTACATAACATAACATAAAACATAAGTGGACTTCATAAAGTTGAAATGCCCATGTTAAAATCTCTGCCTTTTTTCTCCTAATCAAAATTGCAGATTTTTCCACCCACCTGTGGAAAACATCCTTTTTCTTCTTCTTATAATTAAACCCCACTGACCTGTAGAGACAGAATAAGTGCCAGTCAGCTCTGCTAGCTACTTCTACAGACACATTCCTGAGTTTTCCTTTGTTTAAGCAGTGCCAAGGTGCTGGCCTTCTGTGATGAGGAGCTGCCTGTGTGGGCTCTTTTGGGCTCTGTGTGTGTGTGTGCTCTTGTGTATGCTGGTGGTTTTCCACCAAGGTGGAGATAAAGCCAAGGTGGAGATAAAGAAGGCATGTGGGAAATTGGGCAGAAATTAGCATTTCCTCCCACTCAGCCTGGTCCTGCAGGAGACATGATGTGACTGGGGAGAGCTCAGGGGAAGCGTAGGCTGCTTCACAATCTGAGAGAGGTGACAGCATTCCATGGATGAAAATTGCCCCATTAGCTACATACAAAAGTCAGAGATAGTTTTAAGCAGCTCCCTTTGTTTATTCTGTCTTCTGTGCTATTTTTAGTTGCTGGCCAGCACCCATTGTTTCAGGCTTGTTGGCTTTAGGGAGAGCAGGATGCTCATGACCTGATGACTCTCATGGCTGGGATGCTCCATGATGAGATGGGGGATGGAGTATGAGTGCATTTACCAGAGGGGCGTGTGTGTGAATATTTGAGTCTCCATGTATGCAAAGGACTGGTGGCCCCTGAGTGAGTTTCATGCAGGTTTCTTCAAACAGATCTTCTGCTCCAGACTTTCTTGAACCACTTGAGTGTTTTCAGCCTGCAAATTCCATGCTCCTCCATGCCTCCCATAACGAGGCAGGCCATGACACTGGCTGGTGTTAAAGCTCTTTCCAAGAGCAGCCTGTGGCAGGCCAGGCTGCAGGGCGTGCTGACGAAACCCCAAGCAACCTGAGAAGAGGTCGCCTGCTGTGTCTGGAGACTTTGGAGAAGAGCAAGACAAGTGAGTGCCTCCCCTTGACAGCTCTGTCAGTCTCCACACTTGCTAATTCATCTGCTTGGCTGAGAAATATTTATGCACGAGGGTGATTCATCACCCTGCGGTGAGGTTGCTGGCAGCCGTCAGTGTGATGCCTGTCTCTGTGCCAGTGCTCAGAGCGTGACCAAAATGCCCTGTTTTCATCCTTGCCAGTGGTGGCTGGGACAGGCAGGTGTTGTGGAGGGTGGGTTTTGGGAGAGGGTTAATGGTAGGATCCCTCAGAGCCCATGGCAGCAGGAAGCCGTATTGTGTGTTGACTTTAAACAGGAGGTTTGGGAGATCAGCTCTGGAGCAGAAAACAGGGGCTTGGGAGGAACAAACACTCGCTGCTTCAGAAGGGCGGCAATTTCCTTTCTGGTAAACACGTCATTAATCTCAGGGAGCACATTCTTTTCCATCAAAAGATAAGGGATTTGAGTTGCCTTTCTCAGGGCTTGGCCTTTTTAGGTTGTTTTAACTATGGCTTTTGCTCCTTCGATTACAGACTTCACATAATCTCTCATTTTGGGTTTGCCAGCCTTATTGTGGGTGCAGAGAAAGTCCTGGTTAAAGGAACTCCTATCCTTCTGTCTTTAAAATTGCTCTGATCCCACCCACCTCTTGCTGCTTGCAGCTCTGACGAATTTGACACGTAAGTTTGCTGTTTGTTCTCGTTTATGAAACCAACTCCCTAGTGCTGATGATAAAATAGGAGTTTTTTTTGTTCACCACAAGAGGAAAAATAGCAATGGGCTTCTCTCCCCGCCCTGGGCTGCCTTTCACTGCTCAGGTTTGGTTTGGCATTTTTGAGGATACCACTTGCCTTGGGCAGGGAGGTGTGGGGAGAGGTGGCCGTGGCACCCAGTGCTTAATTTTCAGCTGGCATGCTTTTGCCATGTGAGAAGACAGCAAGGACAGAGGTGCTGCTTTTGCTCCCACTGCCTGTGGCTTGGGGTCTGTGATCACTCTGAACTCTTTTGATAGCAAAAGTGTTTAACTGAGATTTAGGGATGAATTTGCAGAGGGAATTTTGTCCCTTCCCACTCTTGCCTCCTCTTCTTCTGAGTACTTTGTCCTTGGGGCTGCCAATGGTGATCTGGGTTGGGGTGTGATAGAGCAAGAGCTGTGGAGCTCCCACATCTCTCGTCTCTCAGTGCCCTGGTAGCTCAAGCAGATGCTCTGCAGTCTTTCTGCACAGATTTGTCAGTGTGGCCACGTGCCATTGTGTTAATTGTGTACTAGCTGCATTTTTATCACTGCATAGTCACTGTCCTGCATGCATTCATCATAAAAATTCCTCTTGCCTAGTTTAAGATCTGGCTCACATGGCACACACATTGCACTTGGGCTGCAGAAAAAGGCAGTCTGGGTTTGGCAAGTGTGATCCCCTGAGCAGATGAGCCTAGTGGTATCTGTTACAAGACAGGGGCATAGATCTTTTCACTCCATCCCATTCTTCTCAGGCTCTGCTCCCCTGCAGCACTTCTCTTACACTTTTGTTTCTTTCCAGTCTTCTAGCCAAAACTTCAATATCCAAAGGTGATGGTGGGGAAGTTCTGGAAGATGTTAAAACATTTTTTGTATCCCTGTATGAGTTCAGCTAAGGTCATGTTTATTCTCTGTACCTACTAGCACAGCTCTGTGTCCTAAAATGCTTTGCTTTTGTGACTCACCAGTTCCCTGTCTCTTAGAGGACTAGGACTTTCTAGTGACAATGTGTTCATGCACCTCACTGAGTGTCAGCCCACAGCAAGTTAAGCAATGGGCTGGAAGCATGGAAAAAACACCATACTGCCCTCTGCCCATCTCCACTGCTGCTTCCCTCTCTCTGTTTTCCTTCCTGACCCTTCCACATTTTTCTTATACACCTCTGCCTCCACCTGCCCTGTGCTAGGCTGGCAGCAGTAGGGCAGAATGTGGGAATAGTGATGGCAAAGCTGGTGAGGTGTCTTGTACACAAGCTCTGTGAGGAGCGGCGGAGGGAGCTGGGATTGTTTAGCCTGGAGAAGAGGAGGCTCAGGGGAGACCTTATTGCCATCTACAACTACCTCAAGGGTGGTTGTAGCCAGGTGAGCTTGCTCTCTTCTCCCAGGCAACCTGTAACAGAACAAGAGGACACAGTCTCAAGCTGTTCCAGGGAAGGTTTAAGCTGGATCTTGGGAAGAAATTCTTCACAGAAAGAGTGATTTGCCATTGGAATGGGCTGCCCAGGGAGGTGGTGGAGTCACCATCACTGGAGGTGTTTAAAAAGAGACTGGATGAGGCATTAGTGCCATGGTTTGGTTGATTAAATGGTGTTGGGTGATGGGTTGGACTTGATGATCTTGAAGGTCATTTCCAACCTGGTTAATTCTGTGACTTGACTGGGGAAAAATTTTGGGAGTACTGCTGGAACTGGAGTGCTAAAGGGTTGTAAAGGCAGTGCTGCAGAAGTGACCTAACCTTGGAAGAACATTGGAAATGTGATTGTTAATACCAGTGTTAAAGAAGCCCAAACACAGGAAGCCAAGCGTGTGCACGGAGGGCTGTGGAGGGCTGGGGCTTGCGACTGCACCGCTTTGATTGATTTTTAATTCTGTTGGAAAAGATGACTCAAGTGTTACTCATGACCCCAGTGACCTCTTCATGCCTCTTTAATGATGCCAATCCACTGGAGAGGTGCACCATTTTCAGTGACCTTCTTTGGATGTGCTGTGTGGTATTGCTGGCATGAGGCTGCTGTCACCTGGGCCCACGTTGTTCTCTGGTATGTGCAAGTACCTTTGCTAGGGAAGCCCTAAGCCATCTGCAGTGTGGCTGCACTGGCACGGAGCATCACTCAGAGCTATTATGTGAGGAGATCCTGTGCTGCTTGATGCCTCAAATCAAATTTCAGTGTTTGCACAGCGTGGTGGCAACATAAAGATAAAAGACTCTGGGGTTTGGGTCATATTTTTGTCTTTGCCTGCATCTCTGCACATCCACAGTTTCTATGTTGGTGATTAATTCTGTGTGTCTGTGATTGCACACTGAGGTGCTGAAAAACAGCTTTGCTTGCTGTGTTAAAACCAGGCATGCTTAACTTTCTCTTGACATGTGAAGATGCTATTCTTTTGTGATAGGCTATGGGTAGCTAGCATGTTTGGTGAGTTTGGTGACCAGCAGTCATCTACGGATGAGCTGCTTCTGTAGGCAGGGAAGAATTATATTGCAAGGGCTTTTGGAGGGAGAATTTTACTCCTTCTCTGCATAGAGCACTTTCACCTGTGTAGGAATTAATTTGGTTTAGGCTGCCCAGCAGATGCCTGAGGGACCACGGCTTCTGAGAGTTACCAACCAGACAGGACTTGTCCACCAGCTCAGAAGTCTTGGCCCCAGGCTGTGAGGACCATTCCCCTTTTCTCTATATTGGTGTATGTGGTAGTTTTAGGCTGATGCCTAAGCATTTTCCACAGATCTAGAGCAGAAAGTGTTAGAATGTAAATAAATTACCATTGGATGTAAAGGGACAATAATGATAAGGCCTAAATAATCCCATTGGTTTGATAACTAACATAAAGTTAGTTGTATAAACGAACTCTTTCTCTTTTTGGCTTCTTTGCTCTAGCAGATACTAGCTGGCTGCTTCTGCTGGCTTTGCTGACCTTGGCTGCGTTTCTTTGTTGTGACTAAGTACTAACAAGCTACTCTTGCTCTTCTCTCTCTCTTTTCCCTTGTATAGGGTGGGAGAAGGGAGCAGGGAGGGCAAGCTGTTGGTAACCCCCTGGTTTTGCCCAGGGCGGGTTCTTGTGTAGTTTATAAATCGTAAATACAGGTAAATATTGTATATTTTGTACATATTCATTGCATTTCATATTTCTAGATTGTAGTGGGCTTGTAAATATGGCTTCATTTGCTCTCCAACTGAGCTGGTCTAGCAAATTTTATTTTGGGAGGGGTAATTCTCTCAAATTAGTTTGGGAGTAATTTCAACCCACCACAGCGTGCCTGAATATCTCCAGCACTCACACCAGGACCTTGCATGGGCATGTCCTTGGACTGATATCCCAGGGGAACAACTGAATTTTGGAGCTTATGTGAGGAGGGTTTAGGGGTGGAAGAAGAAATGGGAGAGCGAGCGGGAGGAGAGATGATTATGCCAAGGATTTGTAATTACTCTTTGATTCGCCGTATCTTGCATCACAGAGGATCCTGACAATGCTGGGGTCAGACCTGGGAAATGTGCTGCAAGACAAAACGCTTCCAGCTGTTCCTCTGAACACAAATCTCAGCAAGTACCTTCCAGGCAGGAACGTGTGGGCTTAGTTATTTAGGAAAAGGAAAAAAAATCTCACCATTTCATGCCTTTAGCATTCACCTTTGTAATTAGAAGCTCTGATCACAAGCAGAGCGCACTACGTGACCGTCTTCTGGGAGCCTTTTCGTAAGGTGGTTTTCCATTTTTGCATTATTTAGCCCCTGCTTCAGTGCCAGGGTTTACTTAACCTTAAGCTTGTGAACAGGCTTATTGAATTTGGCCAAGACTTGACTAATCTGTAATGAGCTGCAGGTTGCCTGGAACTTGGCAGGACTGTTGTCCTCTGTGTCGTTGCATAATGATCTGACCCCACATAACCACAACTTTGCCTTGTGCCCTTTCTCCAACCTCCTTGAGTCTCACTCCAAAACCCTAGGCTGCACGGTGGGGTTGCCCTGCTAAAGGGTGTCCTGAGTGCCAAATACCTCCTGGGCTGCTTTCATCCTCTTCCATGGGGCAAGAGCTGAGGGAAAAAGTGCATCATGGAAACAAACTGGGACAGAGTGGGGATGTAGTGATGGCAACCAGGCAAAGGCTAGTACCTCCTTCTAAGCATCTGTGGTGGCTAGGGGAACATGAGAATCCTGGTCATCTTCCTCCTCCTACTCCATCTGCATCCCTTGTAGTCCCCCCCCCCATGCTGGAGAATGGAGGAAGCCTATCCTGGAATGTCTTCCTTTTGAAACTTGCTAGGTGGTTTTTATTGTTTTACATCATTTTAATAAGGGCAACTGGAAGGATTTAATTTCTCAAAATTCACATGAATAATTCAGATGTTGCTCTAAGTCATTCCCTTCCCACCCCCCCACCCCCCCCCGTTGTTTATTTGTTTCAGCTCAACCACTTGAGAAACTCATTCTCTGCCTGCTCCTTATTGAGTATCTGATGATGAAAATAGATTGTTACTGCTCTTTATTGTGCATTTCCCATAAAGCTGACATGGCACAGAGAAGGATCCAGATTCTTTACCTTCTAGCGTGGCACTGGGAAGATTGTTTATAGCACTTCAGCTCCAGCCCTCTGCAAGCCAGCAAGAGCAGCATTATTAGAGGCAGGATTTAGAGGCTGTGAGGTTGCATGAATTAATTTGAGAGCAAAATTTGTCAGACAAACATTTTGTAATGAGCAAGGAGGGAGGAATCTGCCTTGGGTCTCATGTGCCCAGCAATTAGCCAGGGGGGGGAAAAGACCCTCTTATGGAAATAAATAAATAAATAGATCTTGCCTTGTTTGGAGATCAGAGAGCCAAATATAGACCCTATCACATTTCCTTCCCTTCTCCTTCCGAAACTCGTCCTTTTGAAGTGCATTTTCAATGGGATGTGGATAATTGACTCTGTGAACAACCGACTGAGTGCTCTGTTGGTTTAACCGATTGGTCTCAGCCGCTGATTCCTGTTTTGTTTTGGATGATTTTCAGCCCAATTGCCCCGTCAGCTACAATTAGTCTCATTAATATGACAGCTGAAAGGTCACAGATGACTCGCTCCAGTCGCAGGCGCGAGGGCAGCCAGGAGATGCTCACAGCATGCTGTTCTCAGCTCTGTGGTCGTGTGCCAGTGGCTTGCTTCAGTTGACGGGGACTGCAAATCCTAGTGTAAAACCCATCAAAAGGGATGTGAGATTTGCTTCACGGGAGGGTGATTGACTGAGAAGTGAGGTTGCAATAACAAGTAGCATTTGGATGAACTTTAATTAGACAAGAAAGCTCCTGGTTCTATATAAAGGGGAAATGTGGAATGGCTGGACTTCCTCTCACCCGCTAGAGCTGTGAGCAAAGGAAGCAGAAGTGGGATAGAGTTGTAGGTGCATCCTGTGACTCTTTCAACAGATCTGTGGCAGTCATTTTCTGCAGTTCCAGTGACATCTGCTGTGGTTTCAGGCTTTGTCTCTTCCACCCAGGATTTACACTTAAGGGAATGAAGGAGAAAAGGGAGCAGCAGATGAATGGATATAGAACAAGGGATTGTTTGGCTTCTTAAGATTAGCAGGGATCAGATGCACACAGCTGCAGGTCAGATGCTGGACTCATGGGTTTCACAGTCTTCTCTTTGGTTGTGGTATGATCAAAATGGTATTGCAGAAAATGTAGTCTGGTTGTATACTTGGCCTTTTACATGAGAAAGACACGTGAGGCACTCAAAGTGTCTGGGTCAGCCCATAGCTGAATTTATATAGCCCCAAAAATCCAGTTGGAAGACCTCTAGTGGAGATGGCTCACTAACAAAGCAGGACACTGTGCATGGTGAGGCTCTGCAAGGGTCTACAAGGCTTTGGTTTTTTCCTTAATGGGTTGGATGATGGAATAGAGAATATGCAGATTCAATTTGCAGATGATCCCCAGCTGGGAAGGGCTCAGCTGACCCTTGCTGAGAGGGTCAGACTTCCAGATGACCTTGCACGAGTTGGGGAAGTGGTGTGAAAAGGATGATTTGTGGTTTGATGTATGCAAACACAGAATTTTACAGCCTGGCAGAAGCCATTGACTGCACCAGTGCAGGATGGAGACTGTTTCAGATAGGTGAAAGGATGCTACTAAAATATGCAAATAGCTTGTGGATCAGGCAAGAAATAACATCATGAACTTGAAACGGGGTGATTTTGGTAAGACAGTAGGGGGAACCTAAATACATGCCTGTATACATGGGGGTACTGACAGTAGGCTGAACATGAGCCAGCAGTGTGCCCAGGTGGCCAGGAAGGCCAATGGCATCCTGGCCTGTATCACGAACAGTACGGCCAGCAGGAGCAGGGAGATCATCTTCCCCCTGTACTCAGCACTAGTTAGGCCACACCTTGAGTACTGTGTCCAGTTCTGGGCCCCTCGGTTTAGGAAGGATGTTGACTTGCTGGAACGTGCCCAGAGAAGGGCAACAAAGTTGGTGAGGTGTTTGGAGCACAAGCCCTATGAGGAGAGGCTGAGGGAGCTGGGGTTGCTTAGCCTGGAGAAGAGGAGGCTCAGGGGAGACCTTCTTGCTCTCTACAACTACCTGAAGGGAGGTTGTAGACAGGCGAGGGCTGGTCTCTTCTCCCAGGCAACCAGCACCAGAACAAGAGGACACAGTCTCAAGCTGCACCAGGGGAGGTTTAGGCTGGATGTTAGGAAGAAATTCTTCATAGAGAGAGTGATTGGCCATTGGAATGGGCTGCCCAGGGAGGTGGTGGAGTTGCCATCACTGGAGGTGTTTAGGAGGAGACTTGATGGGGTGCTTGGTGCCATGGTTTAGTTGATTAGGTGGTGTTGGATGATGGACTGGACGCTGTGATCTCGAAGGTTTCTTCCAACCTGGTTTATTCTGTTCTGTTCTAAATGGTAAAGACAGGAAAACATAAGAGTAACCGTCAAGCAAGGCTAAAGTGTACTTCACAGGAGATTTTTAAGAATCAGTGGGACGAACTTGTTTCAAGAGTAACAGATATATTTGATGCCACTGCTGTGAAGCACAGGTTGGAGCAGGTTTGCAGATCTCCTTGGGGTGAGATTCATATTCTGACCATTCCTTTTGTTGTATTAATGAGGCATTAACATTATGAGGAACACTTTGTGAAAAATCCCTTGGCCAGTGATGGAAATTTTCCTCCAGCAGTTTGGTGGGAGCTGTGCAGCCAGCCCATATGTTGCTGCCATCATGGGCATGAATTCCAGCTGTAAGATGTCAGGTCTGGTCTTGCAGGAACATGCAGCCTACACAAATTTCCCCTTTATTTCTTCAGAAGCTGCACTTTCTGCAGACATCTGTGAGGTCCAGAGGTCAGTGTGCTGCACTGAGCTTATTCCCTTTAAATCTCATTCAGGACTTGTTCCTAGTGAAGTTAGCTGGTGCTTTTAAAAAGCTTAGCAGCAGGAGACCTGTTCTATTGGTCTGTTTCCATCCATGTTTGGGCAACACAATGAATGCAGATGTAGTAGGAAACTTTTGATTATCTATAGAATTTTTCTGTGGCAACTTCAAAGCTCTGTGGTTAGTCAAATTCCAAGACTTTAAATGGATATGTCTTGTGTTCAGAGCTCCAATTTAATTGTCTGGTTTAATCTGTTATCCAAACATCATTAATGTTGTCTTTGAGGCATGGGACAGCTTTGATGGAGTCTCTTTTTAATTTCTGGCCATCACCCTGTGCAGCCATAAACAACATCCTGCCTGCTAATGAGAAAATTCAAGTCTTGTGAAAATAGATTGTAGTGGCAGAAGGGAAAAAGGAACCTACTTTACCTAGCTCCCACCCCCAGCTAGCACGAGCAGTTGGATTATGGACAGGGAGGAGAAGTTTTCACAGGCGAAGATACTCCATTAAAAAGCAGTGTTGCCTGTTGAAAATGAAATGATCTAATTCACAGACATATTATTAATTCCTTACTCTGCTTTCATGACTTATCTTTCCTACCTACAAGCTTTTAAAACCTTTCTAATTAATGCCCTGCCAGCATGTCAACTGTTGGGCTCAACTATTCCTAATAAATCCAAGTTTGTGGAAGAATTTGACCTGTCCTTTCAGTGTGAAGTGAGGGAACAGTGCCTTCCATTACATACCCAGTAAACCAGTTGCATGATGTTGATATCCTGCCCATTGCCTTCCCCTCTCTCCCATCATCTGTAAAACTTTCTGCTTGGAAAGCAAAACTTATGACCTTGGAAAGACTTGGCAGAAGTTGGTGTGAGGAACAGAGCACAGTCCACGGTCTCAGCGTTTGCTCCTTCTTGCCCCGTGAAAAACATCTGCAGAAGATTTGGGAGAGGGGTGGCTGGTTCTGATGCACAGCCTCATGTTTAGCCCTGGTCTGGAGGTGATAATGGAGCAATAGGAGACCAAAGGCTTCAGGAGGGTAAGTGAGCAGCATTAGAACACTTTATTCTTTCTTCACTGGGCAACCCATCTTGTAGGGGAGAGCCCACCTTGCAGCAAAATAGCTTTATTTGCTTTAGGCTCATTGTCAACCAGTGTGTAAACTGAGTCTGGTGGTAGCAGCATCACAGCATGGGCACACCTTGGGTTTTTCTCTGCAGGCAAACCCACAGAACTAGGATACAGTGAGAGGGCTTGCTAAGGGATGCAGTTGTCTTGTGGCAGCATAATTTTGCTCTATTTGGAAAAAAATATTAAAATGGTATGGATACATAAATATAAATATCAGCTGATCTCTGCAGCTTGTTTTCCTCCATGGATAGGTTTTACAAGAAGATGTACTGCTTGCTCACAGATGGGACTTGATACAATCTGTGTTCTTGCTTGGCAAGAGCTGCCCAGCCTGGTGGTGCTGACTGCCATGTCTGCACCTTTCTGTGGCATTTGCACCCTTGTAACCATAGTGACCTCTTTTCTGCCTTCTCCCCCCACCAAACAAGCTGACATTCATGCTTTCAAACTATTTCTGGAAATATTCACTGCTACAATAGGTGTTTGGAGGATAGGTGGTTGCCAAGAGCAGGCTGGAGGGTCTCCTGCAGTCTCTGTGGTTTCTGAGGTTCTCCTCTTGCCCTCCATGTCTTCACAGAGAACGGCTTTGTTGGCTACTCTGAAGAGCTAATGTTCAACAACACACTGCCGGACTACAGCCAGGGGGAGTCCTTCTTCACTGTTTTTGGAGTGTTTTTCCCAGCTGCCACAGGTACAGTCAAGTTTTATCCTCCTCATTTTTCCTTTCACAGTCGTATCTCAGAGAAGAGAAGCAGCAAGGGGAAGTCCTTGCTGAGAGGGCAAGAGTGACCATACCCAACCATAGCAGACTCATGGTTGATTCAAAACATTCAGGATTTCCTCCAGCATCTCAGATTCTGCACACACCTGTCTTGTTCATTTGAACATCCTCTCCTTTTTTTTTTTTTTTGTCTTTCTGTGGTCAGAAACTGCTGGACAGCTCTGTGGGTTGACATGGTGGTGTAAATCGTTCTCTGCCCAGGACGAGGTTCAGGCACTGATTGTTCTCGCTGCTCCCTACTTTAAAGTACTGATCATGATTTGTCTTATAAGTTAAGTCTTATAACTTGATTGCAGTGGGTGGATGGGAAGAACACAGGAGAGCTTTCCCTCTCCTTATGCAGGTGAGTGGCTGAATTGGGCTGGTGCCATTGCTCATGATGCTGGACCACCACTCCCTGCACAGAGTCACAGACGCATCTTCGCGTGTCAGCAGAGATCACGTTTAGGAGCTTGATTGGATGCTTTCATGTTAATTCTCTTAAGCTACCAGGAAGAACCATGTCCCCTTTCCAAAGCTGGCAATCTCCAGTGGGAATGAAACATCTATCAATTGGAGTTTGAATATCTTTTGTTGATGCTGATTTTTTGGGTTTTTTTTTTAGGCTATAAAAAGTACCGATTATAATAAGCAGTTTCCATAGCGATGAATCCTTGGATTACAGAATGAATTTTCAGAGGATTAACTCTGAGCAACTTGCTGGAAGTTGTTCACAGAACTGCAGCAGTAAAAAAAAGAAACAAATGAAAAGATTTTGTGAAAACAGATGGCACTGGAGGAAGTCACTTTGTCAGGTGCACCTTGTTGCAGGACTTTTACCTGGCCCAAGCAAGTCCCTAGCCAAAGAAAGAGACCTTCCTAATGACCCCTCTCTTTGATGCAGAAAAACACTCTTTTTCCCCCAGCTCCCTGATTATAGCAGAAGGAATAGCTATGACAAAGCTGTGTGGAAAATTACCGTGATTAGCCATATTAAGTGGTTCTTCATCACTGCTAATACTTGGCTGCTAGGAAGAAGGACAAAATAATTTATAGAAAGCCCTGGCAGTCTGTTGCTTTGCTAGTTAGCAGCTTTAATACCAGTAATAATTGTTAAACATTCTCTGAAGATATAGTTTAGGCTGATGTATAATTACTTTGGTTGCTGCACAGATTTTTCATGTGCTCTGTTTTAATTGCTTGGTTATTTACAGGATTTAAATTATTCCTCTGGAGAAGCAGTTCCAGGGGTACCATATAACATCAGTATGGCATCTGTTATTGCTGGTCGTAGCACTGTGGAGTTCAGGAGCCTCATGAAACATAGGGTTGTGTTTGGTGCTCTGCGTGGAAGAATGTGTGATCTGATTAAGAAATATTTAGGATGTGAGTCAAGACTTCTTCACTGCAGGTCAGAAATGCGCAGTCCAACACAACTTCAGAAATGCTGGGAGTAAAGCTCACATCTCCCTAGGGCTGGGGCAATGAATGAAGGTGGTTCCTCCACATCCCTCTTGACCCATGCTGGCACCTCGAGTACTGTGTCCAGTTCTGGCCTCCTCAGTTTAGGAGGGATGTTGACTTGCTGGAGCGTGTCCAGAGAAGGGCAACAAAGTTGGTGAGGGGTTTGGAACACAAGCCCTATGAGGAGAGGCTGAGGGAGCTGGGGTTGCTTAGCCTGGAGAAGAGGAGACTCAGGGGTGACCTTATTGCTGTCTACAGCTACCTGAAGGGGGGTTGTAGTCAGGCAGGGGTTGGTCTCTTCTCCCAGGCAACCAGTACCAGAACAAGAGGACACAGTCTCAGGCTGTGCCAGAGGAGGTTTAGGCTGGAGGTTAGGAGGAAGTTTTACACAGAGAGAGTGATTGCCCATTGGAATGGACTGCCTAGGGAGGTGGTGGGGTCACCGTCACTGGGGGTGTTCAGGACGAGGCTTGACAGGATGCTTGGTTGCATGGTTTAGTTGATTAGGTGGTGCTGGATGATAGGTTGGACATGATGATCTTGAAGGTCTCTTCCAACCTGGTTTATTCTATTCTATTCTCCTCTATCAATGGGGTGTGAAACTAGGGCTGCAGAGGGGACCTTGGGTTTCCCACGTGCCAGAGCAGAGCTGCTTCCCCACTGCATTGTGGGCACTGCCTGGATGCAGCCTGAGCCTGCCAGCAGGACAGGTGGTCCACAAGAATGGAGATGACATTTCAAGGATGGGTTTGGCAGTGACACTAATAGCAGGCTGGAGAGAGGTGAGAGCATTGCCAGTGCCTCTGATGCAGGGCAGGCAGTGTGATGCAGGTTGCAAGCAAGTGACAATGTCTATCTCCAGCACTTCCACCTGAAAAGTAGCGGCGGGGACAGATGAACGTCACTTGCAGGCTGTCACATCCAGCCTGTACTCCTGCTCCTGCGCAGCACTATGCCCAGGTGATACCCACCTCTGCTGGCACCCTGGCAGTGACCAAGCCGAGGCACCAAGAGCAAAATCCTTTGTGTTAAGATGCAACAGAAATTCAGGGAGAGTTTCAGTGAAACAATGTATTGTTTCATTTTGAGGGGTCGCTTCCAGCTGGTATGAAGCATTTCTTTGACCCAAAGCAATGTTCTATTTTCAATTTAATTATTAAATATTATGTTTACTCTTCTTAATTTTTAGCATATGTTAGTTTACATTCTAAGATGCTGTTTTGATAGCAAAGTTGTTTTGTTGGGTTTTTTTTCAATGTTTAGGAAATTGTGAAACAAGATGTTTGGGCCGTTCTGAGATTAAATGTTCCTCTTTGAAGTGAAACTATTTTGATCCCTTCAGGATAAGCTCTTTCTTCTCCCTCTGAAATAGTTATCTGAATTCAACTGGTTTAAGTCTAGTCTCTGAGATGTGTTGACAAGTGATATTTAAGTTGCCCATTTCCACCAGGAACATCAGTGAAATCATAGAATGCACTGGGTTGGTCTGGACCTTTAAAGGTCATCTAGTCCAACTCTCCTGCAGTATGGAAGCCTCAAAAATACAGCTACAAGATCAAACAGGGACAGCCACTTAAGGAAAAAGGAGCAGGACCTGTGGGAAGCCCCTATCCAGGGCTGAACGGGCAGGAGGAGCAGCTAGATGTGTGCTTTGGCTGGAGCAGGTGGGATGGTTGTCCCAGCCTTCCACAGACTGGTAGTAAGATACTGCCTCCCACAAGGTTCCTCTTTGGATCATTTTGCTCCAGGTTGGAATGTTTGCTCTGTATTTTATTGGTATCACTCCAGCAAGGCAAGTGTCATTATCCTGGTTTTATGGTTGAGCAGTGGCAAGCAGTGGCAAGCAGAGGCTGCTCCATTTGATTCCTGTGTAATAGCTGTTTAAACCATTTCAGCTGGATGTGCATTGCAGCTGGCCTTATTCCCCCACATGTGTCATTTAACAGTAGAGAAGTAGCTGAGTGATCCAAAATGTATACCTACATCTGGCCTGAACCAGAATGCATGGGCAGGTAAGACTCAGATTTGTCAGCTTCAGTCATAAAGGCTACCATAGAATAGAATAGAGTAGAATAGAATAAAATTAACCAGGTTGGAATAGACCTTTGAGATCATCGAGTCCAACCTGTCATCCAACACTATCCAATCAACTATACCATGGCACCAAGTGTCCCATCCAGTCTCTTCTTAAACACCTCCAGTGATGGTGACTCCACCACCTCCCTGGGCAGCCCATTCCAATGGCAAATCACTCTTTCTGTGAAGAACTTCCTCCTAATATCCAGCCTAAACCTCCCCTGGTGCAGCTTGAGACTGTGTGCTCTTGTTCTGTTGGTGGTTGCCTGGGAGAAGAGACCAACCCCCACCTGGCTACAACCACCCTTCAGGTAGTTGTAGACAGCAATAAGGTCTCCCCTGAGCCTCCTCTTCTCCAGGCTAAGCAGCCCCAGCTCCCTCAGCCTCTCCTCATAGGGCTTGTGCTCCAAACCCCTCACCAGCTTTGTTGCATACTTGCTACAGAAGATGTGAACATGCCCCTGCAGTGAGTCTGTGCGTGATCCAGATGTTTCCCTGTGTATTTGTAACTGCTTTCTCAATGCACATGCTTTACTGCTGTGCTGCAATGGACAAACATCCCCTTTGCACAGGGAAGGAGTCTCGGGAGCTGCCTGGCCGCGTTCAGCTCCTAGCATCAGCCACACAACCATCAACACATCTTTGAAATGAAGATAAACGTAGTTGCTGTTGTGCAAAGAGTGTTTTTCTTCTACTAAATCCCTGAGATGTTTTCTGTCTAATGAAAGAAGTGTGCTGTCATGTGATACAAGAAAGGAAGACGATGTTTGAAGCGGTGTTAGTGGAAAATATCATCATACCGAAACCAGTTCTGAAGTAAACCATATTTGACACTTACAAAATGACAGCAAACAGATTTAGAAGTTTTGGGCTAAGCTATCAGATGATGTAAACTGGCACAACTCCATGGAAGTCTATGGAGAGGTGCCAGCTTACATCAGTGGAGAATTTGGCCCTTTAAAAAAAAAAAAATAAAATTAGCTGCAATTCCTATCTTAAGATTTTCCATTCTTCATCTCTTGGGTGAAGGAAAAACCCAACCTTTTATATTTTATAGTCAATTCACTGGCAAATGGGATGGGTGTTCACAGGCATGTCATATCTACAGCTACAAACCATAGCTGGTGGAGTTAGAAGCCAGAGCTGGTGGAGCTGATGGTTGTGTCTAGTATACAATGTAGGTGGTCCCCTCATGCACGTATCTACTGCCTGGACGATGCCCAGGACAGGATTATGCTGGGAATAGCAGCAATGCACAGACTGTCTCGGCCATAATTTCCTGGCTGTGCTGACCGTGTTTTCATGCTGCCTTGTCCAGAAGCTTTGTCATTATCTGCTGCTCTCTGAGATAATAGCCAGTGTGGAAAATCCAGCCTGCTATCTCGTTGAAACAGAGAGGTGGATAATATTCTCCATGGACAATCTGCAGATATGATTGCTTAAAGTTCAGAAGGGATTGGCCATGTCCCTAGGGACAGGTCTGTGTCTGGAGGAGGCAATGTCCTAACATCTCTAGGTTGTTGAATTTTACATGGAAGTGTAGAGTTGTTTTTTCTGTTGAGTGGCTAGTGTCTCTAGAAAAGCTGTTTGTGACTACTTGCAGGTCGGGGTAGCTCTCTGGCAGGGGTGGCCAAGGCTATGGGTGGTGATGGTTTAGGGTCTTTATTTATTTGTTTAGTTATTTATTTTAAATAATCAGGTTTTCCTTTCATTGAAAAGGGGGGTGGTTAGTCTGCTAATCACAAAGTGCCTTCCCAGTGCTGCTCTTGGGCAGCAGTCATCCTGTCTGGAAAATTACTTTTGGGTAGTGGTGGAGAAACGACTGTGCCTTTGTCCATAATCTCTGCTGCCAGATTGTCCAGACTTTTGTACTAGTCAGATCAGAGGTATAGTTGCAGTACAGAGGAGATGGCTTTGGCCTCAGTGCCTGAGAATATCTGTGTTGGTTCCCTCTGTGGTAGCCTTGACCTTTGTCAGTCGAAGCTATGAGACACTGAAGAGCTCCAGGGGGTCCTGACAGAAGCTAATGGTATGCCTGGGCTTGGGTTTCACTTCTAGTCCCTGCCAGGCAGGAGGTCAATCATTGATCTCAGGATCCCACTTATGTGGGCTCCATCAGGTCATTGGTCATCTCCTGGCTGCTCCTGAATATGAGTGGGTCTGTGGGAGGGAGGCAATGAGGTGACCTAGGCTGTGTAGTCATTTTTGTGCCGATGACTCACAGGTCTTCAACTTTATTTCGTACTCAGTCCAGAAAACACCATTTTGGTGTTTCCCTAGTGCTTTGCTGAGGCAGGCATTTGGATGAGGAAGAGGTGAGTCAAGCTCAAGCTGCAAGATCTAGAGGTGGTGCCAGATGTTTGGGAAACTTGGCCAAGAGGCACATGAGATTAACAGCTGTCCTTTTGACTATAGTTTGCTCCCCTTGGAAACAAAATTCAGAGTACTCTCAGCATTCTACTGTGCCCCAGAACTGCAAAGTAGCCTGTCACCAAAGAGTGCTTCTCACAGACGTCATTTAGTATGATGTTTGTGACCATTTGCATGGACTTCTGCCTTCCTAACTTTTCTCTTCTTCAGCTAAGCCTATTGTGTAGTTGCTTAAAAGGAGCAGTGCTTGAGTGGTGCTTGGAAGCTTTATCTGGGGAAAAGTGCACCAGCTGAGGGACTTTTAGTGATGTTGCTCAGAAGTACATCCACAGAACAGTCTTCCAAGAGAAAATTAAGAACTCCTTTTGATTTGTAACATTTTTGGTATGGTGTCAAGGATTCAAATCTGGAAGACAGCTCTTCTGAGAGCTGAGGAATGCCAGGAGCCCTTGGGGACTGGAGAGTGGCTGTTGGGCCTCTGGCTGCGTGGTGGAAAGGAGTACAGAAAAAGATGTCTGCTGAGTGGAATGATCAAAGGGGGGAAAAAAAAAAGATGATGAAGGAAAAAAGTGTTAATAATAAATAAATAAAGCCCTGAACATTTAGCTAATGTGTTTGGCAACATGTGAGTGCCTTGTGCTCATTAATGTGCTATCCTCTCACCAGCACAGGGATGAGATGAAGTGTTACAATTCCCATCAAATAGATGGGAAGATGGAGCTTTGAAGATGCACAGCAAAGTCTGAGACAGATCAGGGTCCCTGTTTCTTGATTAGCAGCCCAACCTTTGCTCCCTGTTGGTAGTCCATTGGTAGCTATGAAAGGTCTGTAGGGAAGGCATCCATCTGTCTGAGCTGGGTTTATCCCCTTTACGCTGGGATTTGTCCCACAGCTCCTGTCTATCCTCCATGCTGAGAGAACACGTGGACAGGCAGGAGTCAATGCAATGAGTTGTCACTGATACAGAGCTTACCTGCTCATATTTGCAGCCTCAGAGAGTGGCTTCATTATTCTTGTAGCCCCTGAAAATGAGGAATGACTGCTGCACTTGGCGGCTGAGGTGCAGACCGACGTGCGGTTGGTTCCCTGCTGCCGGGGCTGGCAGATGCTGCAAGTGCCATGGTGTTGGCATCCTCCTTCCCATTGTTGTTCTGTGGTGATCTCACCCTGGCTCCTAGGGATCATCCCATGAGCACTGCTGACTGGCAGCTGGACCATGCATCCTGATGAAGACGTTAGTCTGACATCCAAGGAGTGATGAGCAGAAGTTAGTGTCTTAAAGAGGCTCTTCTGTTCTCCTCCAAATTTTCATCAGGATTCTAAATCACTGGTTTTTATTTATTGGTTTTTATTCGTGGCAGATATCTGAAATCTTCTAGGAAAAGTTTTGGGATAGTATGACAAGAGTTGTGTTTTTTTTGCCGAGTCTGGTATGACTTCTCCTTCAGCTATGGGCAAAGCCTCTTAACCAATCTGTACCTTGTGTTCCTAGCCTCAACATGGAGACTGTAATCCTTTGCTCCATCCTGTTTCCCCTTCTCACATCTTCAAACGGTGATTTTTTTTAGGCTGTGGACTGTCCCTGTACTGTGGCCTAAAATAACACCTCAGTACTTTATTCTTAGTCCTACCACGTGTTTTCTCCGTGACGCTGGGACAATCACTTGCCCTCTCAGCACTTCGGTTTTCCTATCTGCAGAGCAGAGATAATGCCTACTTGCAGAGCAGGTCCCTTGGCTGGAAGGTGCCACCTACGTGCTGTGCACTGTTAGTCCCCCTGCTAAATGTGCATGTGACTTGTCATTAAACACAACAGGACAGGCTGTTTTGCAGTGGCAGTTGTGCCCCATGAATGCAAGGACCTGTAATGGATCTGGTCTGGGGGGGTAGTACCACCTGCCGAATGTGCTGCCGCGATGAAGGGTTGCATTTTTCTCTTCAACAATCGGGCTGCATTGTCTTCTGTGAGGTTTGCAGGAAGATAAGATGGGGTTTGTTCAGACTTCTCCTTTTAATTTTTTTCTTTTTCCTTTCCCTCCCAGCACTGTTCAAACTGGACAAAAGGTTCTTTGTAGACGTGTTAGTGGTGGCTTGCTGCTCTTAAGGACATAAACAGTTTCTTCCCAATTGATGGGTGCCAGTGTTTGCATAGGTGGCAGTGCAACAAAGTGAACTAGTGACTGTGCTGAAGCAATCAATTAGCTGATTGATTAAATTCTCTTACATATTGCAGTGTGTATTATATATGTTATAAGTTGGTTTAACTCTAAATTGTGTTTATGTCTACAAAATGCAGGTGTGATGGCTGGGTTCAATATGAGTGGAGATCTCCAGAAGCCTGCTACCAACATCCCCCTGGGGTCTCTGGCTGCTATTGGTACCTCGTAAGTCATGGATTGGGGAAAATTTACTCTTTGGAGGCTTCCCTGGGTGTGACCAATCCATTTCATATTCCCATCAACCTTTTATTACTCAGCCATCTGGAAAATTAAAGTCTGGCTCTCATTCAAATTATCATCTATTACCACCACCTACCCTGGGTGGGTTAGAGAAGGGGTTCATTAATGCAGATGTGATCAGTCCTTCCTCAGCAGGGCGGGATGTGTGTTGTGGCTCCGGCACAACTGTCCCAGAGGAGGATGCAAAGTTCTCAGCAGCTTAGGGTGCATGATCTTATCACTTACTGCTGTTGATTTCAAAATGCTCTCTTTTTCTGTCTAAATATAAAATACATAGGAGAGTAGAAAATGTGTGTATATATATAAATATGTAGAAAAGGGTCATTATTTGAAACATGGGGCTAAGACACATGAGACAATCTAACCACCTACAAGGCCAGGGGAATGCAGGAGGCCTGCATCCCTAAGCTGTGTTCTCTCTCACAAAATGCTGCTTCTCAGGAGTAAAATAGTGTTACGCTAAAAAAACCCAACAAACAACTCCTCAGGAGGTTGTCCTGCCTGCTTTCATTGCCACCTGAATTGCTTTTGAAAATACTGCTTTTAATTGCAAAGTTCAGAGCAATAAGAAATATCCTCAGAGGGATTCCTGCTGAAATTGGTGCTTCTTTTAAAATGTGAGGAGATTCCACATGACGCAGTGTCACAGGTGGATGAACTGTGGTCATTCACATCTGTCTGGGCTTTGCAGGCAGACTAGCTTATCCCTCCACCTGAATTATGGAAATGCCAGACATACCAAAGGAGGATTGTATCTGAGGTTGTAGAGCAGGTTGGCTGCAGTGTTTAATGTTACTGCCAGATGAGCAGACCCATGTACCTGCAGAATCATAGAATGGTTTAGATTGGAAGGGACCTCTAAAGGTCATGTAGCCAGACTCTCCAGTAAGCAGGGACATCTTAAACTACATTAGGCTGCTCAGAGCCTCATCCAGACTGACCTTGAATGTTTCCAGGGGTGAGACATCCACCAGCTCTCCAAGCAACCTGTTCCAGTGCCTCATTACCCTCACTGTAAACAATTTCTTCCTTCTAGCTAGTCTGAATCTACTCTTCAAGTTTAAAATCTGCAACAGACCCTGCTAAAAAGTCTGTCCCCAGGACTAGGTTATTCCTAGTTGCATAGAACAGCAGCACAGGTAGCTTTATTTCAGGGGCACCATATCGTCATGCTGCAGCAGTCCCTGATACATATAGAGGACAATGAGGTGAGCCCTGCAGGAGCAGCCCATGCGGAATGATTGAGGGCCCAGCTTGCAGCTACTTGACCTTCTTCTGGCTCTGCTAATAGGCAGTATTCTCAATGGTCTTCTCTTGCTGGAAAAAAAATAGTTGATTTTTATTGTTTGCAGGTGGTTTCTGTACATGGTCTTTGTTTTTTTGCTGGGAGCCATTTGTACCCGTCAGTCACTCCGCTATGACTTCATGATAGCAGAGAAGGTAACTTGCTGGAATAACCCAGCCTGGCTTTATATAATGGTGCTTTTGGGTTGCCATCTGCCTTACTGAATGCTTGAGTTTTTCAGAAGCCTAAGGAATTTGGGAACCCATCCCTCGTTAAAATTCAGGGGGATTTCCCCACTGCAAATCCCAGCGTGCAATTGATTTGAGTAGCTTTGCATTCACCAGCATACCCAGTAATGCTGAGCCTTGGCATAATCACCCAGCAATAGCTTTAAGAGCTAAAACATGCTAATGTGGTCTAATGATAAATGCTGTGTTTTATTCAATGTATCCTTTCTCATTGGTGAAAGCTTAGACCAAATTGAAATCTCTAAAGAACCCCACTGCTTATCTTTACTAAGTCAAGTGAAGCTTACATTTCCATATCTAGCAGGCTGTAATTGCAGGACAAGCAATAGGATTATCGAACTTGAGATATTCCACAGGGGTGTTATATGCATGAGGGAGGTTTGCAGTGGTACAGGCAGTGAACCTTACCACTGCAGGCCTTCAAAAAGAGCAAAAGATTTTGGTGTGTGGCGTCATCTTATTTTAAATGGGATGTGGAAGGGCTAATTTTCTGTTAGTCAGCATTATCCAAAATCCTGGGTTCACCATATTTGACACTGTTTCTTGTGGTTCATTTCAACTGGAGGTGTCTGCCATTTGTTTGATTTATAACATGGTTTCGGTCTAAAATGTCAATTTGAAACCCTGGCTTTGGCTCCTTTCTGAGCAATTGTAGCTCTATACTTCCTCTAGTCAACAAAGTAAACTCCAAATTATTGATGGGGCTCCTGCCACTTTCTGTTAAAGTGAAAAAAAATTCATCTCTGATTCAGAGGGAAAAGGAATAAGCCTCCTTTCTTTAAGGCAGCATCTTTGTATGTCAATGTCTTAGTGGGCAAAAAGTACAAGAACTAAAAGAATCAACTTCAAATGAAGCAGCCGAAGAGAAGGAGATCATTAGAGCTGTATTATAGCTTCAGAACCCTTGCAGGGAGAGTGGTGAAATGAAAAACCTCCCATTAAAGAATGTGAAGATGATTAATAATTTTGCATATGAACAAACAAGCCCTCCCAAAAAGCAAATTTGCTTTTCTTTTCCCCAGTATGGAATAAACCGGTGGTGCGATCCCAAATTCATGTTGCTTCTCTGAGTTATTGCAAGCTGCTTTGAATGTTAATGATTATGTTTGGAGAAAGGGAAGAGGGAGAGATCATTACAAGTCCAAACTCTCCCTTTCTGTCGCTCACAGGTGAGCAAGTGCTTGGCTGCTTTTCTTCCTTACCATACTTGTTTGGCTTTTTAAACATAAAAATGAGATTCAGTAATTTCGCTCCTAATGAGCTCAAAGTGCCAATTTCTTACAAAGTATTCATGCTCTTCGTGCTCAAAACTCCCAGCAAACCCTTTCATCAGCCTCAGTGGAAAGGACTCTTCCCTTCTAACCCTGATTTGAATGTCAAGTAGTACATTTAAATGCAAGCATTTTTGACAGCTAAAATAATATATGACGTCTGGCACAAGTGATTGTTTCTTCCAAGTATTTCTCAGAGCAGGGCAGGATTAGGAGGAGATGGAAGGAAAGACTCTTCATCAAGGATTGGTCTAATGGAAGCTGATAACTGCTCATCTTTGCCTCAAGTTTCTTCTGTC
Organism: Dryobates pubescens; assembly: GCF_014839835.1. Taxonomy (NCBI): domain Eukaryota; kingdom Metazoa; phylum Chordata; class Aves; order Piciformes; family Picidae; genus Dryobates; species Dryobates pubescens. The sequence goes on along the minus strand of NC_071613.1, from coordinate 45,483,443 downwards.
CCACAAGATAAAATTTGCGAGCAGATTTTCATGGGGAAAGGAGGCGGTAGGAGGGTTGTATGGTTCTGGGCCATGACATCAATTCTACATGCCTTCCCCAGACGGCAAAAATTTCATGGCTTTTTACCCAGTCTCCTTTTTGCTATGTATGGATTTCATAGATGAGGATAAGACAGTAGCCTGACAGGTAAATTTTTGTAATTCCTTCTAATAAAACACGTGCCACCTGCATTCCATGAGGGCAGAAGCCAAGAGGACCCATGTTCATTTAGACCTTCTTTTCCATGAGAGGAGTGGTAGGAGCAAAGGGTGTGTGGGATGCAGAAGTCCTGTGTTCAGTGACATCCTCTGTCACGGATATCTATCTGCATCTCCAGCAGCTCACATCAGTGGAGTATGAGCATGATGGATCTGCACCAAAATGTGGGGATTTTTTCCCCTGCCTGGCCTTTGTGCTGATGCCACCCACCATGCTTTGCCTGTCTCTGTGGCTGCCTGTCAGGTTGGTGTGGTCTTGCTGGACTTGGAGATGACTAAGGAGACCCAAACTTTTGTATTTTTGGCTATATGTGCACACATTCTGACACCAAGGTAGCAGGGGCACTCCTTTTCCAAAGCTTTCTTGCACAGTGTTCTCATTGTGGGGTTTTGTGTATTGAGTGGAGGTTTTTTTAAGACACACTTCTCGTGCTTGCAGCTCTTGCTGGTGGGGACCTGTGCAGGAGGCTGCAGTCCTTGCTTCTGTGGGATAGTCTGTAAAGTGCCCTCTTCAGCAAGAGATGTTCCCTGTTTGAAAGGCAACCAGGAATAAAGCCAGCCTTGTTAGCACTGTGGCTTTAAAGGTTGTATTTTTTTTTTTAAAAGAAGTTTCATGTTGGCCAAAGGAAATTCTTTCCTCATCGAAGACAGGAAAATAAGGTCATTGTATTATATCCTTCAGAGTGTACTTTTTGAGATGCCATTTGTTGAAGGGGTAATTTTGATTTGGATTTACTGTGGCTTTTCTTTCAGGATTGGTTTTCCCCTCTGGGGTTAGCCTTCCTGTTTTGGATGGTTGGAAGCTTGGGCAGCTTTTCCTGTATGATGTGCTCTGTATATAAGTGATCTCTCCTGAAATAAACTCACTTCCAGTTACTTGAGGGGAATCTAATAGCTGCTGCTTTGTGGCAATTGCTTCAAGTGACAAAGAATTTCTTGGATATGAGCTTGTCAAATGGTTCTGGTCAGTACAGGATGTTCAGTATTAAATTACTTTTATGGGATAATTTTCCCCTATTAATTATTTGCACTTTATGCCACAGACCAGTTAAATTGCTGCCTTCCCAGGACTTGCTCTGTTCTTTTAGCAGTGTTAGAGAATGTATGTTGTCTTTTAAAACACAGAATCACAGAAACATTCAGGTTGGAAACGACCCTCAGGATCACCAGTCCAACCGATACCCCTATTCTGCAAAGTTCACCTCTAAACCATATTCCCAAGCACCACAGGCACATATATTTAAGCCTGTTCAGGGAGTCTTCAAAGAGAATATAATCGACTTTGCATTCTCTTCTCCAGGTGTCCTTGGTGGGTTTCTTGTTTTTGCTAGGGCTGTACATCTCATCCTTGGCCTCCTGCATGGGAGGGTTGTATGGAGCACCCAGGATCCTGCAGTGCATCGCCCAGGAGAACGTGATCCCTGTGCTTGCCTTCCTTGGACGTGGGGTCAGTCATCCTTTCTCTGAGATTGCTGAAGGAATATTGGTGATTTAAGAAGCCAGGATTTCTATGTGTCTGTAGGGTGAGATAGGGGATGTATGAAATGCAAGAACAGGAAGGCTTGGGATCTTGTATACTATGCCAGGAAATGGGTAGTTCTATTAAAAAAAGGAGAGCCCAGCTGCCTTTAGTCCTTTCCCTGCCTGTCTCCTCTGCTGCACTGCCTTTGCCATGGAGCCCTTCCACAGGGCCTGGCACAGAGCAGGAGAAGCTCTGCTTTGCCCTGGCATCTTGCTTCCTCATCTCTGTTCTGTGGCTCTGGGGCTGTCGGTCCTGGCCTGGGAGCTGTCTGTCCTCCCCGTACATATAGACAGCTCTGTTTAGGGTGGGCGGGGGGGAGGACATCAGTCCTCTCCCTCCCTCAGACCTGCTTCTTCAAGATGTCCCTGGCAAAACAACCACTTATGGGATAACTTTGCTTGTGGGATTTTTTGGACAAATGCCTTATCTGCACTGGTGCTGATCTTAACCACGTTCAAGGGAGGTACCTAGCTCTTCTTTGCCCTCCTGTCCAGGGTAGAGGCCTTTTGTCCAAGCACTTGGTGAAATGGATGGTAACTGCCTCTTTATCTTTCTTCCTTGCTTGCTTGCTCGCTTTCTTTCACATTTTCTTTGAGCTGTTCCTATCCTGTTTGGTAATGTCCTAGCTGGGAATGCAAGTAGTCCTCCTGCTGTGGATCCAGTCTGCATGCACTGGAGAAGAGGACACTTCTGTGTGAGATAAGGTGCCTTATGGACTCTGTAATATAAAAACAAAGAATAGATTTGAAAGGTTAAGGGGGCTGCCAAGCTTTGGATATGCTTTGAAACAAAGTATTGCTTTGAGTGTTAAAAGAGACATTTTCCTTGTCCTTGCAAATAATCCCCTTTGCACAAATCATTCTACTGACTGCTGCTTGAAGTACCAGTCACTAAGGGCTCTGAAGTCTTGAGCTATATATTCAGAGCAAGCTATTTTTGATGGTTTTCCCTTTCTCCTAAACAAGGAGAAAAGAATTCTCTCACTCTCAATACCCTGCAGTGCCTAACCATCTGTACTGAGTGGCTGGAAAAACCTTAAGATATTTTGTTCCTTTCAGAGCAGCTTGTAAATACAGAAAAATATTTTGCAATATTAATATTTATGAATGTTAAAAAAGAATTAAATATTTTAGAAGTGTAATGATTTTTGTCCTGTCTTTTAGGTTCCTCAAAGTAATTTCCTAAAATGAAAATCATAACAGGAATAATAAATAGAAATAATCATAGGGAAAGCAGGAACAATAATGACAGCAAAAACTTCCAGCTCCTGAAAGCAGTTGTCAGATGATCCCAGAACAGGCTGCTCAACATTTGACAACCCTTGTGAAATTCTCAGAGATTTAGCAAAGTGAACTGCAAAGTCAATTTGCTCTCTTCTCTGATAGTTTTCTGTCTTTCTGTCACATTTTCTGCTCTGAACTCTAGGCAGAGTGCCATGATGGAAAGGGCTCAAAAAGAGGACTCAAAGGCAGATCACTTTTTACCCTTTCTTCTCTCTGTCATCTTGGAAATTGTGTAGCTAATAAATTTAGTTTGCCCTTACCAATCTGTTCAACACCGGTTCTTCTTTTCCACGGTTGGAGAAAGTGTGGTACTCACCATAACCCCAGTGGAAGGGAAGGACATGAGCGTTTCTATAGAGTTAAACCTGAGCCAGAGGCATTCTGAGATTGTCCCATCTGTTCCCCATCTCAGTACATCTTTCTGATACCAAGGATGCTTTCAGAGAACCTAATACCAAAGATGCTTTCTGAGATGTTTTCTGTTCCTTTGTCCCCAGGACCTATTTCTGTTTCATTGTGAATAGGCTTAAGGTCCAGAACTGGTCCTCTATTCTGTTAATAAATAAGAGTGGAGGAAATAGAAATAGTTTCCATTTGAGCTGTGTGTTTATTAAAGCAGCACATGCAGTAAGTGAAAACCTAACATACTTTGTAAGGTATATTGTCAGATTTTTTCCCAGGAAGGTCTATATGCAGCCTGCACAGGCTCCTTGGGTACTGAAATGGCAGGACAGTCCAGGGAGAGGCTTGTTAAGCCTGGGATTAAAGTTCATGACCTGATGACTCAAGTCTTTCCACCCCTCATGCCCTTTGCTTTGTCTCTCTTTTTCTGCTTTGCTTCACCCCACCCCAAAAGAGGAGAGCGGGTGGTGTTTCTCTTGGCTGCCTGTTTTCCCAACAAATTCCCAGCCTTCCCAGCTGGAAGTTGACTCCCACCCTTCAGCATCCTTGAACACCTAACCTTTCCACTGCATTCCTCCTGCCACCGGGCAGATGTGATTTGAGTGGGAAACCCCAAGTGCAGAGGCTCAGCAGACCATGGATTTAGCTCAACCTTGTGGCAGGGAGGTTGTAGCCAGGTGGGAGCTTGTCTCTTCTCCCAGGCAACCAGCACCAGAACAAGAGAACACAGTCTCAGGCTGCACCAGGGGAGGTTTAGGCTGGCTGTTAGGAAGAAGTTCTTCATAGAAAGAGTGATTGGCCATTGGAATGGGCTGACCAGGGAGGTGGTGGAGTCACCATCACTGGAGGTGTTTAGGAAGAGACTGGATGGGGTGCTTGGTGCCATGGTTTAGTTGATTGGATAGTGTTGGATGATAGGTTGGACTCGATCTCAAAGGTCTCTTCCAACCTGGTCATGTGAAGGCAGCCCTGCTCTGTGCAGTCTAAGTCTTTCCACTCCTCTCCTCGAAGCTGCTGATGTGAAGGCAGCCCTGCTCTGTGCAGTCTAAGCCTTTCCAGCAGCGGCATGCAGGAGCCTTTTGGGTAGGCAATGATGCAGAGTCCTGTAGAGAAATTAGAGACGAACAGTTAACTCCAATTATCATGTTTTATTGCCAGACTCCCATAAGCCTCAGAGATCTCTCTGAGGGTTTATTGCTGCTTTAATGACAATGTTTCAACATGGAGATAGAGAGTGGGAATGGATGAATTTTCCAAAGACAAAGCTGGAGTAAGGTTCAGAGGTGAGATGGGAGCTCAGCAGCTTTTCACTTCTAGTCTGTTCTCTAATTAGTAAGCTGATGAGCCTCTACTTGCACATGCATGTGTTTCATGACTCAAGGGAGTACTGCAGACCACCCAGGTAACTGCCCATGGCAGCTGAACAAGTGGGGAATCCTTATGGCAAGGCTCATGGTTATTAATTGTAATTCAAATTGGTTTTATTTATGAATTAGAAAGGACCCAACAAGACTCCAGTGGCTGCAATTTGCTTAACAAGTCTCATCACCATGGCTTTCGTCTTCATTGGACAAGTGAATGTTCTTGCTCCCATAGTCACCATCAACTTCATGTTGACTTATATTGCTGTAGACTATTCCTATTTCTCAGTCTCCTTGAGCTACAACATTCAGCAGAAACCTGATGAGACCCAGATGGAAAAAGCTAGACCTGCTCACTCTTCCCAGCCTCTAATTGTCAACAAGTCTTCCAGGGGTGCAGCAGATGGAGTAATTCAAAGCAGATCAAATGGCACCTTGCTGGAATTCACAAAAGACATGGACCAGCTTTTTAAACCCTTCCGTGGTGAGCCAGGTACTTGGGAAAAAGGAGAGGCTGAGAATTTAGCTCAAAAAGTCAAACAAAAGAAGGCAAAGAAGCCAGCCAAGCAGACACTGCAAGACAGCTTCCTCCTGGATCTCCGACATGATGCTCCCCCATCTCAGCATGTCTGGGATGAGACTGTAGAGCCCTACAGTGAATGCAGACAGGACCTGGCTGAGCAGGGCCATTGGCATGATGCAGGTCCATGCTCATCACCTGCTGCAGATGCCCAGGGGCCATCCAGGCTGCTGGATCTGGAGGATCAGCTCTACAGCGAGGTGCAGGGCTTCTCTGGCCAGAGGGGAGAAGGTAAGGGCTGTAGAAGATGGACATCTCCATGCTCATGGGGGAATGGTTTATGACCTTGGTTTTCCCAGTGCTTTCTTGAAGGCAGGCATGAAAGTAGCTTTATAGGGAGCTGTCACTCAGTGATTCATGCCAATAATCTCGTGTATTCCAGGTGAGGGGAGAGTTCATTGCTGTGCATCACAGGAGAAGTTCCAGTGCAATTTCCTAGGGAGGATTAATCACGGGAAAGCAGGCAGGGCTATATTTAGCATAGGGTTGTTTACTATATACTCATTATTCTACACATGCATGCCTAATGCTGTGCATTAAAAAGGTTTTGAGTGTATCTTGGGGTTTACTTCATCCTGATGTGGGTTAAGAGGGATGGAGCAGTGCAAATCTAAAACTCAGGCTGTCAAAATGCTGCGTGTGGAGCCTGGAATTTAACATCCACAGCTAGGAGTCTGGATTTGTTTTGTTGGTGCTGTGGTATTCCATACGGTGTGGTTGCTTGGGGTTTGCCAGTGCTGTAGTGTTTTATCAGTGCTAGTCAATTAAACTTCGTACACCTTTCCCATGGAGAAAAGCTTTATTTCTCTTCTTTCACCGATAGGGAAACTGAGGCAGAAGTAGGCAGATGTAGCCTTCAAATGGACTCAGTACCAGAGCTGGCAACTTTTTTTCTTTCCTTTTTATTTTTTTTATTTTTAACTTGCACTTAGTATCAGTCAGGGTTGGAAGGAACCACAAGGATCATCTAGTTCCAACCCTCCTGCCATGCGCAGGGACACCCCACACTAGATCAGGCTGGCCAGAGCCTCATCCAGCCTGGTCTTAAACACCTCCAGGGATGGGGCCTCAACCACCTCTCTGGACAACCCATTCCAGGGCTTCACCACTCTCATGGTGAAGAACTTCCTCCTCACGTCCAGCCTGAATCTCCCCACCTCCAGCTTTATTCCATTCCCCCTAGTCCTAGAACTACCTGATATCCTGAGAAGTCCCTCCCCAGCCTTCTTGTAGGCCCCCTTCAGATACTGGAAGGCCACAATTAGGTCACTAGGCCACTCCTTTTCTGTTTTCATTTTAGAGGTTTTGCTACACCTTTGCCATACCCAGCTGTCAGCTAGAATTTCTGCTTTGGTTTTCTGGGGTTTCATAACGTAAACTAAGAGGAAAAAAACCTCACATTATAGCTCCTCGCTAATGTCTTGTCTCTTCTTTTAATTGCTTTTTAAATGTTTTTCTGTAGACTCTTCCATGAGGCAACAAAATCCAGAGCTGGGAATTCAGCAAATACCAGAATCCTTCTACTCCAAATTCTGCAATCACTGGGTTTCCTTTGCTGGTGTAAGTAGTTATCTTTTATTTTGAGCATTGGTTTGGATCTGTCGAGCACATAAAGAAATTCCTCACTTACTGCAGTGTAATTGCACTCCAGTACTTTAGGATGTCTTTCACCCTCCCCACCTCCCCCAAATATTCCACCTGAATTAAGATACTATGCACCCAGCAGTTCAAATTCAGGGAAAGCCAGGTGTCATATTAATTTAAAAAAAAAGAAAGAAAAAAGTAATAAATCCCAACCCAAACCAAAACAATAGAAATTCCATCTTAGGGCTTTAGAGATGCTGGGGGGAAAAAAATCAGCATCCCTCTTTTCACTGTGTGCCAGCCTGCTTTTTCTTACTGTGGGACAGAGTGAGATGTCAGCTCCAAAGCTGTGTTGCTTTTATTTACGAGCCAGTTTCTGCAAGTTTAGGGTGGGGTTGCATTAAGTGCTGACCTCCTGATTCCAGCAGCCTGGCTGTGAAATTCCATCTATTGAAGGGGGAAAGTGGAGCATTCCTCCAGCACGCTACTTTAAAGAATAAATAACTTTTAAATAGCTTCTGTCTCAGGCTGCTGAGGAGTTTGAGACATTTAAATTCATCTTGGGAAGATGGATTATTGGGCAGATGACAGGAAAAGGGTCAGATATGTATAATGAATGAACCATATGGCTTTGCTGCATGGATGGGGATTTCATAGCTGTGTGTAAAATGTAACAAACCCACTTGAACAATGCACCAAACCCTTTTAATTTAGTCCTCAGATGGGGTTTGATACCTACTTTTCAAATTCACTGCTACTGTTGCCAGCAGCCAGCTCCTGGCGAGGGGTTCCACGGGACTGCAGCACCAGGGGTGGGATGGATGTGGAGTTCCTCTCTAGCAGTGGCATCCCCAGGGGGCTGCAGGCAGATGCTGTCTTTGAGCTTGGTAACTAATGTGGCTCCCAAGGGCTTGTCATTGTGGAGCGGTCAGCTCGCTGCCTGTCCGGGGGGAATTTGCTTGTGGAGATGACTGACATCTTCATTAAAACAGATTTGGTTTCCTGTCAATAATCAGACTTTGGAAAAGGTTGCAGCAGAGCTGAGAAGCCATGAATGATGTGAAATGAAATCACAGAGGCAAAAATCAGATGCATTTATTCATCCTGGTTCCATTCCCCTCTGCCCTCTCTGAGCTTCACCAATCATGTCAGTCTGGACTCATTTAGCCCTTTGCTGCTCCTAATCTCACCCATGAAGATGTTATTCTTTCCCCTGTTCATATGCCCCTTGAGCCAAATCTACCTCCTACATTGATGAGCCTCTGGATTCTTGGAGCAGCCCAGGCAGAGACCTGAGGTCCACCCTGCCTCTTGAACATAGAGTAGCTGACTGAAAGCTACTGAGGATGCTGAAGATGCCACTGTAAATCTGTGCTGTCCCTCTGTTTGAGAATGGGACCAAATGAGGCTTCCAAAAACACGGGAAACTTCATCCACACCATGCCCAAATCTTTTCATACAACACTGGGTGGAAATGTTCAACGTGTGGCCAAAAGCCACACCATGGAGTACTTTGCAGGCAGGACATGATGTGGTTTCTCAGGGGTCCTGCTGCACCATCAGCCTCAGCAACTGATGCCCAGGAGCATCCATCCATCCACCCATATGGTTGCATCCCATGGGCAGGAACTGGGCTGTGCAGCAGGTCTTGTGCAAGGAGAGCTTTTGTCATGTCCCCATCACTGAGAGGGAGACACCTAAAAGGAAATGCATATGAGGATAATTCTGAGTGGCTGCATGCTGGGTCCTGACTGTGCATGTCTCTTACATACTGCTCACAAGAAGACCCTGAGAAAGACAGAAGGGGGGGTGCCATTAAAGCACTGGTTTTGCATTTATGTAAAACTCATCATTTCTGGCAAAAAACCCAAGAGTATCTACTGGTGCTCTCATAACAACTTGAAAGTCTCAGCATTGCCTCACTTAATGAAGAGCTTCTGTCAGAGTTTCAATGCATGCTCATTTTGCCAGGCTGAGAAAAAAACTACTGACCCTGTGTCCGAGGGTGAGCAGTCAGCTCTCACAAAGGGCCAGAGCAGGAGGCCAACAGAGCTGCTGGACTTCACAGAAAAAGGACATTGTCATTGCTGTGTTGTCTCATGGATTCTGGGATAACCCCAAACTGTGTCTTTCCCACAGGCCATCATGTCCCTTATCATAATGTTTGTCATTCAGTGGATCTACACCCTTGTCCTCCTGGGTGCAGCAGTGATTCTGTATTTCTACATTGGCCAAGTGAGCCCAGGACTCCCCCTCGGTGAGTATTTTTTTTCCCTCTGTACTATTAAATCTGTGTAAAACTTAATTAAGCTTTAATTTAACTTAATTAGGGATTGAGACTCTTGTGTTTAATATGTAGGTGACACAGTGAATAATGAAGTTTTGTTTTATTGCTAATTTTAATACATTTTCTCTCTGACTCTTTTCTTTTATATTGGATTCTAACTTCAGCTAGTAGTTGATAGTTTGATAGTTTGAATATTGTGTTTATTGCTTCATTCTATTGTACTTGAAATGGTAAACCCAGATATTAATACAGGGATGGCAGATTGTAAATGTATCACAGCCATGAGAAAGATCTGCTATAAATACACTTTAATTAACTTATTTAATCGATTTAAACCTACCTGAGAAAACCTTAAGGAAAAAGGGAATTAGGACAAGGAGTCTCATGAAATCTCAGCATTCACAAGTGTGGAACAAGGGAGCCTTTTGATTCCAGAACTAAACAGGTTGAATGTGTTTGGAGTGTAATCTGGGAAAATAACTTTCAGGCAGAGGGCATTAGAAAGGTCTGCACATGTGATCGACTTAACGCGGTCAAAATTAAGCAGTGAAGCACACTCAGAAAGCAGCTCACCAGAACCTCCAGCTCCTTGGCGTGGCTGCTCTGTCTCTAAAGGGGGAGGGTGGCAGGCACATAGAGTGCCCATACTCAGGTACTTGTGCATACACATATGTGTGGGTGCGTGCATCCTTGCCTAGGTGCACACATGGGTGAGGACCTGCATGCGTGGGTGTGCCACTTTTTGTCCAAGACTGGAAAGGAGGCTGAGTTCATGCCCGTTATAGCCAACACAGAAATAGCTAATGGAGTTTATTTAGATGAAAGATTATTAGACAGTAGGTGAGTGGGTACTAGGTTTCAGAAACTCAGACAGTGAGAAACAAACATAGAATACATACATAGAATAAACCAGGTTGGAAGAGACCTTCAAGATCATCGCGTCCAACCCATCAACCAATCCAACACCACCTAAACAACTAACCCATGGCACCAAGCACCCCATCAAGTCTTCTGAAAACCTCCAATGATGGTGACTCCACCACCTCCCCAGGCAGCCCATTCCAATGTGCAATCACTCTCTCTGTATAGAACTTTTTCCTAACATCCAACCTGAACCTCCCCCCAAAAAAACCAACCTAGCTGTTACTCAGTAACCATCAAAACATTGCTCAACAATTCTCTCTCTGCTTGTGAGTGTCTTCTTATCTATGTATCTGTATGGGTTAGTAGGAAAGAGCTGAGGTTGTGGATAGTTCTTGCTAATTTGTATCTGCTAAGTTTTAACAACCCTCTTACAGCCCCCATATATTAAACAAAACACAAATAATGTTTTCAGCCTTTGGAGTTTGTATATTTGCTGTATTATAGCTCTGTTAACTGCTTTTGAAACACTTACTGAAAAAGACTTTTAAAACAATTTCTGTGTTAGTGTGTAGAGAATTTTGGAAGTTGATCTGAGAAACAGCAGCATGCTTAGACATTTTGTATTTGGTTCCTTTTGTGCATGCATTCCCATGCATACAGCGGAACAATGGACAGAAAAGAAGTTAGAAATGAACACTTCAAAGTTCAGCCTGAAGTTTTTTCGGCTGTGAGTGAACATTATTTTTGTGGTCACATGGCATTGTGCTCTGTATTAAGGACTAGATAAATACCTTGATTGTGGAAATTCTCTGGGATTTTGACACATCCCTTCTTTTCTTCTTTCCTCCACAACAACCTAAGCCGAATCCAGCAGGCATTGCTAGGCTTCTGTTCTCCTCCCAGTCCCTCACCACAAACTTCTCCTGCCATCTCTAGCACTTCCCTGCCCCTGCAGTGATCCAGTGCAGGAAACTAACTACAGAGAAATCATAAAAAAAATAGTCTTGGTATAATAAGCTAAACCAGCTCACCATGGGGTCAGACAAGAGGGAATGAATGATGAGACCACAACCACCCTGCCTGTGGTTGGCTGAACGGCTCCTCCTGTCTCCTCATCCCTGTGGTGGGCATGATCTTTGAAGTCCAGGGAGGAGAACAGTGGGTGACTGCTTTGCTCATGGCACTGCTGGGGTTTTCACCAGCTGTCAGTCTGGTAAAGGACAGTTGTTCTGCATGGGAAATTTGGGTTAAGTTTCTTGACAGTCTTCTAAAAGCTGCAGTGTGTGGAGAGACTGCAGGAGTGTTCTCACCACTGCAGAATCCTTGTGCACTGAAAGCTAATAACAAGCACATTGCTTTGAGATTTATGCAGAAATTCAATGGCCTAATGCTATTATGAGAGAATTAGCAGCATTCTGACTTCTCATGCCTTTTCTCTGTAGGAGCAGCAGCAAATTTCAGTTTCTTCGGCTGGATTAAGTCGATTTTGATCACCTCATGCAGGTTGGTACCAGGCACTTGGCAGTGACCGAGACAGTGATCTCTATTCCCATGACCCACTAAAGGACACAGAGAGAGGTGGAAGAATTGACTGGCAGTCTATCTGCCCCTTCTTGCATACTCAAAATTATTCTTACATAATGGTGAAAATATCTGTTTGTTTGCATTTGCCTGACATATGACTGGCCACATAAGGGTGGGAGCAGGAGTCTCCTCTGTGCATGGACGCGTCAGCTGATAACTTGATCTCGGTGCCTTAAGGTTTATCTTATCCCATGAGTTTGTGCTTAACCTTGGTGGCTCACGTTGAAGTGGAAAATCTGATAGGAAATGAAGAACAGGAGCCTCTACCTCTTTCATCTGCCATCCACTGAAAGCAAATTACCATGGTAGTGGTGGAACAGGCATGGGTGTCAGTTCTGCTTTGTTTCAGAGAAGAAATTTGGGAAGGAAGCCGCAATAGCTACAGGGCAAATACAATAAACAAGGTATACAGTGAAGGAACTGTTCAGTATTGAGCTTTCATGGCACTGCAGTAGCATTGTTTTGGGGTTTTCCTTCCCAGAAGCCCTTCAGGATTTAATTTGATTAGTTATTAACTGGTTTTGTTAATCTGTTTTGATCCTATTAATTATTAATGCCATGACTTTTGGGTTTCCCACAGAGAGTAGTGACCATCTCTGCTGCTGTGCAATGCAGTGGGGTTTTGAGGTTCTCAATCTGTTGGGCTGCCTTTTTGTTGCAGTGGGTGAACACAGAAGTGAGGACTGCCCAACATAAGGTGCCATGCATGATATGTGCAAATTTGATGACTCCTTTAAAATAAATGAAAGGCCAGGCGTTTAAGTACATTGGCACTTGCCCACGCTTGTTTTGCCAGCTCCTGCCTTTGCCTGTAGCAGTCCCTGTAACATGGCCACATGTCTTTGGTAGCAGAGGTAGCTTGGAATGAGAAGCTGGGAGTGATGAGACCTCTCTTAGGGTCCCTATGGCAGGTCTGTGGCATGGCAAAGAACAGACAAGTTGGTTCTCCCACATCACATCCACCCCTCTCTCTATCAGACCAGTGGAAATCTCCAACCATGGGACTGGGTCTCTGAAGAGCCACCTGTCCAGCACACCTCTTGCCATGAATAGCTTTGTTCACACAGCTACTGTTGCCTCTCACAGCAGTTGTGCAAAGGTGCACACTTGCCCAAGCATTAGGTGATGAGAGCCTGAGTTAGACAAACTACCTAGGAAAGGGAGAATGAGAGGGTGCTTGGGATGAGCACTGTGCTTTCTGCATATCTCATTTGGAGTCAGGGGTTGTCCCTTCCTCTTTTCAAAACATTTGCTGGTGACATGAGCCCAAGCCAAGAATGAGGAGGGGAGGATGGGAACATGGCTGGCACACAGGGCTGTGCTGAAGTGCTGAAGAGTGAGACAGGCCCCAATGCTTCATATCCCGGATACTTGTCTGTCTGATTCCACCTCAGGGTCTAGATGGATCCATGACGGGTCATTTTGGCTTGGTGCAGCTATGATGATAGAGCAGGGTTTTCCTTGCAGTTTGTCCCTCAGTATGTCTCAACCCTATTTGTTGCTTGTTGTCAGGGGTTCCCCACGGGAGGCTGGTTGAGATGTGAGGAAAGGAGAAATTATCCCTTCTGGAGAGGCAGCCTTGCTTCCTGTGGGCAGAGGTGGGGTTGTCTCAGGGAGATTTCATTCTGTGGATTACCAGACCAGCACACTGCTTTGATCAGTGTAGTTGATGAGCAAAGACCCTGCTGAGGAAGGCTGAGTGGGGAGTGCCCAAGGTCCATTTCTCTCTCCTCCAAGAGTGCAATCCCTGAGTCAGCTAACCAGCTTGGTTGCTGCCTTCTGATGCCAGGTCTTCTGCTCTGCTGGCACAAAGTCTGTTTTGGCTCTACTTGAGTTATCTTGCTATGCTGCAAGACCCTGCATTGAAGTAATTTACAGGGTTTTGCTAAGCTCTGTTTTCTTGAAATCCAGGCAAGGTATTTTAATGAATTTATAGTAAAAAAGGAATCCTCTTAGACTGCAAGAGAGTTGGAGGCAACCAAGGAACCTTGACACCTCTAAGGCTCTTAGGAGCTCAGCAAGGTCTGAGTCAGTACTATAAGCTCTTACAGTTTTGATTTGGAGATGTGCAATAAGGTTTTCTTAAAATCAGCCTTGGGGACAAAGAGATTGCAGGAAAATCTCTTTCATTTAAGTGAGTTACAAAAAATAATTGTACACTAGAGCTTAGGAAAGCATAAGAAGGTTATTTTCCATTAGAAATGGTTCATGCATCTTCCTCTCACGTGGAAAGAGTGTGCCATAGCCAATATCTAAAAAGGAAACTGGTGTATTAAGAAAATGCATATTTTCCCAGTATCTGCAGGGGGGAAAGAGTTTATTTTTTTGTGCTCCTTCTAAGAAAAGTGTTCTCAGATTAGCTGTGTGCCTCCCAAAGGTGCTGAGAAGGATTTAGCCTCTTCTCAAAGCACTCTGATTTAGCCCTTTCTCAAAGCGCTCTGCCTTGTTTGCCCATCCGAGAGCACGGCTGCTAATGGATGGCAAACAAAGGGTGATGCAAGTGTCTCTGCTGCTCTGTTTGCAGGAGAAGGCCATCTCCCAAGGAGCAGATCGTGGTGACACCATCCTTTGCAACAGTTGGCATGGAGACCACGCAGCTCACCGAGGAGAACGCAGACTTTGCCTCCCGGGACCGCTATCACCAGTCCTCGCTCATCAGCAGAGAGGAATTTGGGAAACAGTTCCAGTGAAGGACAGAGGGAAAATCGAGCCATTGCTTCAAAAGGCATTTAGAAATGCTAATGGCTGCCACAGTGCCTTGTGAAATACTTGAACATCTAGGAAAAGGACATGAATGGTTATTTATATATTCAAGGCTTGTTTGTTTATGCAAACTAGAACATTGCTGGGTTTCAAATCTTATCCAAAATGAGGGAAAAAAATGCAAGTGAAAGGGCCAGTCTGGGGAAGTGATGAGTTACTGAGGACAATATAATCCTTTTAAAGAATTCAATTATAAGCACTATTGAACTCTAAAGACCATTGCCACTATAAAAGCTTACAACACCCCATTGCAAATGTCCCCTGGGTGACTGGGGATGCTTTGTTCCTGGGAGCTGTGACCTCCGCAGCAGGAGCCAGCGCCCTGCTCCCAGCTGTGCCACGGATGGATGCGACCTTCCAGGTCAATTCACTTCTCCTCTAGGCATGAATTTGCCTGCTTGTAATACAGTAATTTTCTACCTCAGTATTTCAATTACCAAGGTCTTAGAAAGTAGTTAAGGTGTTAGACAATAGGCCAGAATCAGTGGTGAGTGCAGAAGATTATGAAATATATTCACAAATAGAATCAAACCTGCAGTAATGCAGTATAAAGGCCTCTACTGTGAAACTGTGAAATGATGTCTTAGAAGCTGTTCACAGTGATTTCCCACATCCTTTCTGATGTGACATCTGGGACCTGACAACATAGCTGTGTCCAAATACAGAGACAGCTGATTCAGAAGTGCCTTAACAAAATACACTTAGAGCCCATCCCACGGCAAGCTCCCGCAAGTTGCCATTTCTTCTTTTGCCATGATTTGGGATGCAGTAGGTTCAGCTGTGGATGCTACAGGATTTCCTGCACTGACCTTAGGATTGGTGGGCAGTGCCTGTGGCATGGGGTGAGGTCTTGCATGGACATCTCTGTCAGCATTGTTTCTGTCCCCCAGGTGAAAAACCCTCTGCTAAGCACTGTCCTTCCTGCAGGCAGCGGCCTTGCCAGAGAGTCCTGGGGAGGTGTGCAAGTCCCAGCAGCACAGATCAGTTCTGATGACACAAGGACAGAGAAATCACTACCTTTTATCTCTGATCATTTCAGCCTGTAGATAATTTATTTCTCCTTTTGTGCAATAAAAGTTTGAGACACAAGGAATTCCTCTCCATACTTGCTGTGGACACAGTGAATGCCTTTGGGCACCGTTCTGCTTGCTGGCACCTGATGCCTCACCTGTGGGGGACTCCTCATCCCATCTCATGGTCTGATGGGCTGCAGCTTTGGCTCTTACAATTTACTTACAGAAGGAAGCAAAGGCAGCTTTCTACTGAGATGAAGAGAACAGAAAGCATTTTCATTTTGGGGGTCACAGGCCTTTTACTAAGTGTTTTTAACCTTAATTATCTCAGTAAAGAGGGAATTTATGCCTGTGTGGCCAGCATGGCCAGCACTGAGCCACCCTCAAGTTGACCGTTCTGTGTTGGAAACATCCCTTCCAGGGTTCGTTCTTTCTGTTGCCTTTTGCCATTAGTATCTAATGAGTCTGGATCTGTTGTGGGGATGTGGCTCTGTGCTGAAGCTTCCTCTGAGTTCCCTGGGACCAGTGGCTCCAAGGAGCCCTCCCTGTGTTTGTAATGTCCTTGACCTTGGCAGCTACTATGAAAATTCAAACACTCCTTGGTGCTGATGCATCGCTGGCAAGTGATGTGCTGTGTTATCCCCTGTTCCAGTTTGATACACAATCATAATGCCATTACTGTAAAATCTTGTGTTTCCTGAGGTCCTGTCACATCAAAATATTTGGGGTACCTTCCCTCCCAACATGGGAGATTGCCCAGCCCTGTGTTTCTCTGTACCTTGAACAAAAGAAAACCCCAGACCACATCATGAAGAGATAAATGGGCAGAAATTCCTGGGTTAATGTCTTTGTTAGTTCCTAAATAATTTAGTTCACTTCTTAAAATCAGGCAGCAATCAGGAGATTCAAGGAGGGGAGGATGGGGAAGGCCCCTTGTAACTGTGCTGACTGAAGCCTTGGTAGTGGGGAGTGTTTGCCTCTTCAACATCATGATCCCTGCTCAGTCCCAAACTGGGATATGGTGGGCCAGAAATACAAGCAGCTTCTCCCTTGGCCCAGCAATATTGGGAAGGTGCCCCACAGCTTTTCTTTCAGCCAGCAGAGTCTACAGCAACTTTGTCTTTCCCTGGAGCTGCTGACCTGCCCCTGGCAACACCATCGTGCCCCTTTAGCTCCAGCAGCCCTGTGAATCCAAACATCTTTTGGAACAGTTTTGGTTGTGTTTACCTGCTGGCAAAGCCTCCACTGGCTGCTAAAGCAAGGCACCATGCTGTGCAGGGACCTGGTGAGGGTTCCTGGAGGACACTGGGGTGCAGGACTGGGTTGTGCCTTGTTTTTTCTGGAAAAAGGCCGTGCCAGGGCTGGCATCAGCACCAGGTGGCAATAGCTGGGACTGGGACCTGGCAGCAGAAGAGGTGCTCTGCAGAGTGTGTGTGCTGGGTTCTGGTCTTTGGGCTTCACATGCTGCTATTGGAGAACCTCTTCCACTTCCTACACTGGCACCACCAGCACAGCAGGAACAAGCTGCCTCTGCCCTCAAACTCGGTAAGTTTGGGTGTATGGACCTTTCCTCCCCATGTATCTGCAAGGGAGGAATGCATTGCATGGGGCTGTTTCCTTACTGTGCGTTCTGAATAGAACAACTTTCCTGTTTAATGCTTGAAAAGGGATGGGCTGAACCCTCCCAGGGTGTTAGTTCTGGCATGGTAAGAGTGCAGGGAAGGCTTTTTTTAGCTCTGATAACCCCACAGACTCAGAAGTGTTGGTGACTCAATGGATTCAGGCCATATGGGTATGCAGGGATTTGCACGTGAAGGAACTTTTTCCAGCAAGAAAGAGCAGCTGAATTTCCAGAGATTGGGGTGCTGTGTTAAAACAATGTCTGTAGCTTCTGTAGCACTCTAAAAGGATGGGTTAAATTATGGGTAGGAATTTTATCAGCTTTAGGTTTAGTAGTAAAAAGGAAGAAATGCAGGCAAGGATGGCCACATCTTGTGCTGTTTTCACCTCTCTGGGGTGCATGAAGAGGATGTGCCTGCAGATGCTGAGGCTTTCATGGAGCTTTAGGTTTCCTGAAGGTGACTTTGGGACCCAGCTCTGAGTATCTTATATCCAGGATGCAGCTTGGTTAATGTCATTATTGAAAGGTCCTCCTATCTTCCAAGCCACATAAGGTTTCTCAATATCCTCCCAGTTGGAAATTCTTCTCTCCCCTCTCCCCTCTCCCCTCTCCCCTCTCCCCTCTCCCCTCTCCCCTCTCCCCTCTCCCCTCTCCCCTCTCCCCTCTCCCCTCTCCCCTCTCCCCTCTCCTCTCCCCTCTCCTCTCCCCTCTCTCTCTTCTCTTCTCTCTTCTCTTCTCTCTTCTCTTCTCTCTTCTCCTCTCTCCTCTCTTCTCTCTTCTCTTCTCCATGCTTCTCCCCTCTCCCTCTCCCTCTCCCCTCCCCCGTCTCCTTCTCCCTCTCCCGTCCCCCCTCTCCCTCTCCCTCTCCCTCTCCCTCTCCCTCTCCCTCTCCCTCTCCCTCTCCCTCTCCCTCTCCCTTCCCCTCTCCTTCCCTCCCCCTCCCCCTCCCCCTCCCCCTCCCCCTCCCCCTTCCCTTTTTTTTTTTTTTTGTTTAAATTATGTAAGCAATGAAAATGTTTTGCAATGGGTCAGGGTGCTAAAACATCTGTTTTCAGGAGAGATGTGGATGTAATACCTTGGGTTTGTTCCTTTTGAAGACTCTATCTGTAAATTGGTGACTCCAGTTTTGACAGCTTTCTTTGCAGAGCAGAGAAGCCCAGAAGGCAGTGGAGGATAAATATTTTATTACTTGCCTTGCAGTATTGCCTGGAAGCTTGTGCTGCTTTTGTGATCCCATGGCACCAACCAGGTCAGGAAATCAGAATCTCCTGCCTCAAAAAACTTGCATCACAAATAGTCGAGACTGAAAACAGGGAGAAAAGTGATGTTTTATTTTGATACTGGCATTAAGAGACAGCTCCTCAGTATAAATTGTCATCATCCCCCTGGATCTCATTGTGTTCCCCATTAAGATTCTGCATAGGGAGAACCAAGGTGGTGGAGTCACCATCACTGGAGGTCTTTAGGAGGAGACTGGATGGGGTGCTTGATGCCATGGTTTAGTTGATTAGATGGTGTTGGATGATGGGTTGGATGTGATGATCTTGAAGGTCTCTTCCAACCTGGTTTATTCTATTCTATTCTAAATCCATAGCTTGGCTCAAACTTCTTCCCCCCACCTTGACTTTCTCTTGATAAGCTTTGAGTTTCCTTGTGTGGTCCTTGTTGTGTACACTGGTCAAAAAACACACCTGCCACAGTCATTTCTCAGGCTGCGCCAGGGGAGGTTTAGGTTGGATGTGAGGAAGAAGTTCTATACAGAGAGAGTGATTGCCCATTGGAATGGGCTGCCTGGGGAGGTGGTGGAGTTGCCATCATTGGAGGTGTTCAGGAGGAGACTTGATGAGGTGCTTGGTGCCATGGGTTAGTTGTTTAGGTGGGTTGGATTGGTTGATGGGTTGGACATGATGATCTTGAAGGTCTCTTCCAACCAGGTTTATTCTATTCTATTCTATTCTATTCTATTCTATTCTATTCTATTCTATTCTATTCTATTCTATTCTATTCATAGCAGATAGTCATGAGCACGATGTTGAAGTAGCAAAGAGTGATGGCAAAATGTGAAATTATGCTTCTGTTCATGACTGAATTTAGGCAGGGGAGACTTTCTCTGCTATGTGAGATAAGGTCCACGCACCTCTCATTTGGACAGTGTCTTAAACAACATCATACTTACACCTCCAAGGTTGGAAGAGATTTGCTGAATCACAGGAGCCAGCCTGAGATTAATATTTAGGTAAGTGGGGAACCAAGGTTATTTGAGTTATTGCCCTTGCCTGGTAAATTTCAGAAAAGGCAATTACTGGGATAAATGAACCTTTCCTAGACCACCTATAAATTTGATGACTCCACATAAAAGAGGTATATAATGGACTTGATTATGTGCCACAGTGGTGTATTGCTGACACAGATCTGGCATGGCATCACTTAAACCTGAGACGACGTGAGACCTCATCAGCAACAGCCTTAAAAGCTGTAGACAAGAAGGTTCTAGCAGTAAACTGCAGGCTAGAAATAAGTAGCATTAAAACTCATACAGCACAAGAGAGGCTCCTTCCCTTACTGCATTTTGTCCCTTGTGGCTTTTTTCCTGTGATTTCCATGCACATATCCAGCAGTATGTGGCATTTGCCCACCCCATGCGAGAGCAAATGGAAGCATGGATACACTGCCAGAGATGTAGTGGTCAAGGAGAGCACCTGTAACTTTTTCAGAGCCAAATGCTGCTCCTAAACTTTGGCTGGGGCTTCCTTCTGGATCTTAAGGGCTCTGCTGTGCAATGTTTTGCTCAGCTCTGGAATGGCCGCATTTTTCTTGACGTGCTCCCACCAGAGCTGGCTGAAAAGGATCCTGAAAGAAATAAATCATAAATTTAGACTTGCTTCTTCTCAGCTAGATTTAAGTAGCTCATTTATTATATATATATATTTTTTTTGTAATTATTATTATTTTCCCCCACAAAATACAGGATTTATTTCTGATGATAGGATTCAAAATGCAACGTCACTTCAATTTGTTGTGCATTTTTTCTGTGAGGGATGAGAAGAGATCATAAGACCTCCAAATGTCAAGTCTCTGGAACAAGCTGCTTCCAACAGAGGTACAAGGCAAGCAGTTCTTGTAAAAAATAAATCAGTACAATACCAACTCCCCCCCCCAAAAAAGATTCCAGAAAAATGGTCAGGTATTAAGTGCCTTTTGCATGATTGGGCTCCATTATGGCATTGAGAGGAGATGGGGAAGGTAATTAATCACTCAGTTAGGAACTATCTATCCTCTTTGGAAACTCAGGACTTTTAATAACAAATTCCAGGAGTAGAAAACATTCACTTTGTACCTTAATTCATCATCAGCTTAAAACTTGTCTGAGGTTTATGAGCCTGATCCAAGTTTTGGACAGCTCTGGACTGAATTTCAGGGGAGTTGCAGAAGTTTCAGGACATTGTCCGGGGCTGCAAAAGGCTCCTGTAAAACTGGAGAGAAGGGACCAGTCAGTGCAATCAGAATTAGAATTAACCAGGTTGGAAAAGACCTTTGAGATCATCGAGTCCAACCTATTATCCAACACTATCTAATTAACTAAACCATGGCATCAAGCACCCCATCCAGTCTCTAAATACTGACAATCCTTACAAAGCACTGCAGAGGTGCCTCTTCTGTGGAGACTCCTGTGGGGTTTGGCTATTTCAAACCAAAACAATGCATGTTCAGACAAATTCTCCATCCCCTCAGTCTGAAGGGTGGAAATCAAGGTGAAATAGAATAGAATACATAGAATAAACTAGGTTGGAAGAGACCTTCAAGATCATCACGTCCAACCTATCAACCAATCCAACACCCCCTAAACAACTAACCCACAGCACCAAGCACCCCATCAAGTCTCCTCCTGAAAACCTCCAATGACGGTGACTCCACCACCTCCTCAGGCAGCCCATTCCAATGGGCAATCACTCTCTCTGTATAGAACTTCTTCCTCACATCCAACCTAAACCTCCCCTGACGCAGCCTGAGACTGTGTCCTCTTGTTCTGGTACTGGCTGCCTGGGAGAACAGTCAGGTGATGGGTGGGATTCAATTCAGCAGTGTATAATATCAATGGTGTTTTATATAGTTATGTCAGAGGCTTCCTGTGTCGATGAAGTATCTCTTTGTTTGCTTTTAACTCCTTTGTTTGATAAATGTGCTGATTGCTTGCAGATGGAAGTGTTAAATGTATTTTATACACAATTTGGGTAGATGTTTGAGGTCACAGCATCTTTAAGGAGGACGCCATGGCATTATTTTGTCCCAGGGCTTGCCTGGCCTATCTGACTCCTCAGGCACAATTTCATGCATTTAAATCTCCTATTAGTTTTGTGCTCTGAAGGAAGGAGGGAAGCAGCCCTCAGCCCAGAGCTGCCCTATAATGATTATTGGTGGGATGCAGCAGTGGAGCGTGCAGTTGTGCCACAGGGATAAACAAACCCGGGCCCACGTGAGGAAAAGCCAAGTGCTGGTGGCTTTTGCTGAGCTCTCACCCTCCAGTGGCCACCTTCATCTTGCTGCAGGATTCTTTCTACCACCAATGCTTCTTCCCCAGCTTCCCAGGAGGGTGTCTAACGTGGCACGTGGGTGGCAGGGGTGGTATCCCCACTGCACTACCCTGTTCATGTCCCAGTGGATGTAAAAAAATATTCATTTAAACAAAAGGAAAAAAGTAAGACACTGTTTTTCCTTCGTGTTTTCATGTGGCTGTGGGAGCTGGAGCTCAAAAATACCTCTCATAATTGACTTTTCTTTTTTTTTTTCTTTGGTGCAGGGGTATTACTTTGAAGTGGTGAAGGTAGGAATAAAATAACATGGCAGGAAAACACAGTAGTCTTAAATTTACAGCCACTAAACTTTGGCAAATTAGGCACCTGTGGGGGAAGAGATTGCATTTGGGAAGTCTGAAACTGCCTGAATGTTGGTGTTTCCTTTCCAGGTGCTTGTGAATAATGTGCTGCTCATGACTGGAACTGTGACGAAGAGAGGAGGGAATCTATTTTGTGATGGTAAATACTGGTTTAAATGCATGGGCTCACACTCTGGGGCTTTTGCCCCAGCTGGGGCCAATGAAAGCAGCACCCTCACTATTGTTGTGGGCACTGGGGGCTATATCAGGCCAACCCCAGGCAGCCAGCCTGGCAGTGCAACTATATTAAGCTCTGATGGGATGCAGGCGGTTCAAGGGCAGTGCAGGGCCTTTCAGATGGTGTTTCCTGGTGCTGGCCAGATGTACAGATGTGCAGTGCTAGTGGTCACCTCCCTGATGGTTACAAAGGCCCTGTTTGGTTCAGAAATGCAGCATTACACCAGCGTGGGCAGGTTTAATGACAATTTGGGAGAGGATGTTAGATGTTCCACTCCCACCCAGAGGGGGTTAATTTGGGTCTTCACGGCTCACAGCTCCATGGGTCATGCTACAGATGCACCACAGGGGCACAGGGAGGAGGAACTGTTCGATACAGACAGCAGTTGTTCATTCAGCAATGTTTGTTTTGCATTTGTGCATATCGTGCTTCCCGCTGGTTGGATTTACAGCTTGGGGAGGATACAGTAAGAGCAGGGAGCTGCTTCATGGCTTAGATGTTGGGGGAGTCTTTTGGGAAAGGTTGGGGGAAAAGGATTAAAGCTCTAGGCTCAGTATTAAAACCCTCAGGTTTGACAGGTGGTATATCATTGACCTTCGAGAGGTTTCCCTGCCCTGTCTGCCTCAACAGTACCACATAGTTAAAGGATGTAGGAAAGTGACAGATTTGCTTGTTTGCAAGACTTTTGTTCCAGGGTCTAGCAAAGCTTTCTGAAGAACCATAATTATTACCGCTATTGATTGTTACCTTAGAGGCTGGTAACATGGACCCCTGTGTTTCATGTTAAAGATATCCCCAGGTATGTGAGCTGCGGCTCTTCTCTACCAGTGACATCTCCCAAAGCATCAAAATACTTCACAGCTCTTCATCTGAGCTTTAATTCAATCTCATAGTGGCACATTACTTAGTTGTGTACTGGTCTCTTCATCTTGTCAATGAGGAAGCTTGGCTTTTACACAACTGTTCCATAAAAGAACGTTGTAAGTACATTGACACAGGCTTAAGAAACCAAAATACGTCCTGTGTGGATCATGCCCCTTGGTGGTAAGCGCCTGTGGTTTCTGGGTCACTCAGATGTGCCCCTTTGCTGTGACTGTGATGATTACTTGTATACTTAAAGACTGCTTTGTTTGTGCTTCAAGGTACTGTCCCAAACTGACAGTATCTTGACTTGTTCCTTGAGTTTAAAGGCAATTTGAAGCAAGATGCTGAAAGCTGTAGGGAATAGAATAGAGAATGGATTGATGGAGAGGTGCCTCCAAGAGCTGCTTTTTCCAGGGCTTTCGCTTTATGCAAACATCAGAGTGGAGATTTCCAAGTGTGCTTCATCGCAAAGGCGATGGTACTTAGATGAGCTGTGTGGTAAAGTGCAGACAGCACCTGCAGGTTGAAAGAGAAGCACAGTAGCAGGTGATACCAAGTTCAGTGTCTGAGTAAAGCCAAGGTCGTTAACGTGCTGGTGTGGGCTCATCAGTGCCACCTTTTGGGTGGAAAGAAGCTTTCAGGAGAGTTCGTGTTTTGTCAGCCACCAACTTCTGCTTTTGGTGAGGCAAGAAATGGAGAGTGGGGAGTTGTGGACCAGATCTGAGTTTTGTCTGAGACAGCAGCTGTCTGGATGTGATGTACTGTCACTTGTCACCCCCTATGAAAGACTGGATTCTGCATGGCTTGTGGACACTAAGCCTAAGCCTGATTCTGAAACAGCTTCAGGCAAAACCAAGGGGCCCAGGACCAGCTCAGAGGGGAGATGCTGCCCAGGACAGATTTCTGCTTTCTGGAGAGGGAGCGCTCAGGTCGGGATGCTAAAGCACTGGGATGCCAGCAGCCTCAGAAAAGCCTGGCCTGCTGCTCCGTGGTGTGCTGTCTCGCAGAACCAGGAGCATGAAACTATAGAAGGGAATTTCAGAACAATGAAGGGAAATCCTTTGCCGCCCAGACAGCCCAGCCTGGGAAATTCACCACTAGAAGAGGCTGCAGGCTCCAATGCTGCTGCTGGCATTCCAAAGAGAGCGGGTTAGCGTTATGACCAGTAAAAGACTGGACGTTATTTGGCAAGGAATCGATCTTGATGGGTATTAAGTTTGAGGCTATCTAAGGCTCACTGCACACATCTGGGAAGAAACTTTCTAGTTTTGCTACACAGCTGGCCAGGTTTTCATCTGCTTCAGAAGCAGTGTTGGTTGCAACCAGAGATGTGGCACAGGACTCGGCCGATCGTGGCTTTGTTTCCCTGTAACTCAAACAGGAGCACGGCAGCACAACGCAGCCGGCAGCTGCGTGTGGGACCAGGGCTGGAGAGGCCCAGGCGGCTGCAGGATGTCCGCACCGCGCCCGGGTTGTTTCGGCCTGCTCCCCCTCACCTCCGCCGCGCCTGGGGCCTGCCACGCCAGCCGGGGGAGCACTGCCCTCGGGAGCGAGGCGGCTTCGGGTGGGGGGTGGCCGTGCCGGGAGCCGGGGGCCACTGAGCGGGGCGCAGGACTTGCGCGCTGCCTGCATTGAAGTGCGGTAGCGATAACGCTGCGGCACCGGGGCACCTCCTCGGCGGCTGCGGGGTGGGGGGTAAAGGGGGGTTTCCTGCTCAACCGGCGCGGCTGGGAGGTGTATCAGGAAGAATAAAGTAAAAGTAAAAATAAATAATAACAAGGACAACGCCGCTGCACACAGCCGGCTAAAGGAGCGGGCGACCCGACGGCTGTGCGGGGCGGCAGGGGGCGGCCGCTCGGGGCCGTGCCGGGCCAGGGGGGGCTGTGCCGAGCCGGGCCGAGCCGAGCGGAGCCGCGGCTGGGTGATGTCAGGCTCGAGGAGGAGCCTCCGCCTCCTGCCCTTTTACTTTCGGGCGCCGGCACTTGGCCGTAGGCTGCCGTTGCTGCCGGCCGTCCCCCCTGCCCCCCTTTTGCCCTCTCCGCTATGGGCACCCCGCACTTTTAAACCCGGGGCGGTCGCCCTCTGCGCCGCCCCGCGGTGGGGGGCGGGGGGCACCGTGAATTAATTAAAAATCGCTATTTAGGTGGTTATTCATTGCCCCGCTCCGGGCATGTGAACAACCACCGCCCCCCACCCCCAGCGCCATGCCGGCAGCCTGCACCCTGCTGCTGCTGCTGGGGCTGGTCCCTCCGGCCGGGTCATTGCCCCTTGCTTCCCCACGGCGTCTTCCTCCTCGTCCTCCTCCTTCGTCCCGAAGCCGCCTCGGCCGCCCTTGCTCGCCTCCCGCCGCGGGACACGCCGGCAGCCCGGGTGAGTGGGAAGGGACGTGGGATTTTCTTGCGGTGCGGCAGAGAGTGCGGGGGGATCCCACGCCACATGGGAACCCGCGCGACGTGGGACCCCCCACTTCTCCCTCCCCCTCCCCCGCACTTTCCACCGCACCACGACTGAGGGTTGCTGAGCATCCCGGCATCACCCAGAGCTGCATTCCCTTCCCAGTCCCTCTCTCTTGGCGAGCCCATGGTGGTACATGCAAGGGCTTTGATGGGTGAAGGTTTGGGGTAGGAATCGTGGGTGGGAAACTGTAAACACATTGTAGCTGCATGGACCGAGTCGAAGGCGAGTGATGGAAACTTCACAGAGGAACTTGAGGAAGGCACTGGTGGGTACCAGGGTCATGACTGACGTGTCCACCCACCAAAATGCTTCCCAGGTGGGAAGTCGTTGGCTCCTGTAGGTGGTCTTCAGGGTCTGAGCTGCCTACTGCTCATCTCTGGACATGCTCTCATGTGCTAACTGACATCCAGGTGTGGGGACAGATGTCATCAGCTCTCTATAAATAGCCTCTCCCTCTGTGTCGCCTACAGACTGTCAGATTACTCATGTATAAAGGCAAATTTCTCCTTGCGTGCCACATCTACGGTGTTGTTATCAGGAGCAATGACTAGTTTGGTGCTTTGCAAATGATAATGAATTTGGTTTCAGCACAGGATAAATCATATTTTTCCCGGAACAAGTGGGGCTCGTTTCAAGTGTCACCCAGTAAACTGCTGCACTTGCTTGCCGAAGAAGACACATAGCTCTTAGGATGACTAATTCTCAATGAGTTTGGAAAGCACTGAATGTCTGCAGGTGGTATGAGAAAATCCAGTATGTCAAATTAGTCCTGTGTAGGTTTTAAGTAGGTTTCAGGATTGATTGCCTGCCTGAGCTGGACCGTTAGTTTTCATCCTTTAATTTCTGATGTGGAGAGAGAGTATCGTGCTTTGGTACTTGGGGATAAGTTTACTTTTATAGAGCTATACAATTTCAGGAAATGTGACAAAACTACATTTATAACATTTTAGTTTTCTTCACAATACCAAGGTGTGCCTTTGTAAGATGTATCCACACTAGAGGAAATGTGTAAGTGGGGATATCGACTGGAATGTACCCTGCAGTGGATTAGAAAGCCCCCAACTAACTGTGTTTGTGTGAGAGCAGCTTGGTGACTAGGATACTGCATCGAAATGAAGGAGATTTGGGTCTGTTCCCACTCAGCCACTTCTTTGTGCCATTCCAATCGCCAGTTTGCCATCCAGACTGGGAAGAGAAAAATGCTGGTTTACCTGCTATCAACCTTTGTCAAGATACAATCTGCAACTTGCCAGCAAAGTGCTCGCCTATTATTTGATGAGAGCTACGCAAGTTCCTCGTTGGACAGAAAAATAATGCTTGATTTCATCTCGGCTTTCGATCTGACATCTTTTCCTGTGACCTTGATGACTCCTGGGAGTCAGTGGAGGAGTGTATTTCCTTTGTTAAGAGTCTGAAAAGCTTGAACTATCTGTCCATATGCTGGAAAAGCCATTTGTCTGTGTACCAGCCTCTAGCCGTGCCGCTCAGCAGCGAGGTTTCACTTCATGCAGTCCCTGCTTGGCAGCTACAGGTGCTCGTGAATCATGTCAACCCCATCCAGAAGGAATGGGGGACACATCATGAAGGAGTGATAAATAGCACAGCAGTAGCTTGCTTCCAAGCAAATGGCATCATGAATTATGCTGGGTCCTGACAGCCACAATTCACTTGCTGTTAGCTACAGCTCTATGCTTGTCAGTCAAGGGAATTGTTTGGTGTTGTGGGAGCGGGCTGAGGGGACCTCCTGAATCACTCTCAGGTTGAGCTGTAGATGCTTGAGAAATCCCTATTGTCTTTCTCACTGATGGTCCTGCCTATCAGATGTTTTTCACCTCTGAAACTGTTTGCTCGAAGCAGGGCAAGGAGTGTTTCTAGGGAACCCATCACCCCAGCACTACGTGGAAATGAAGATTACATCTCTGTTCGAAATGAGTCTGAGCTTAAGCAGCAAAAGCCCTTTCTCAGGCAGGGCTTAGTGAGCAGATGGTGAAGTAGGGGGTGTAGAAATGGGTCTTTTGAGTCTCACAAAGCATGAGAGAGTGGGGCTGAACCTGGACTGCCTTGCAGAGCCTTTCTGCCTTCCTAGCCTGCCTGTGCCTCAGCCTGCATCTGCTACCCTTCCCTGCCAAACCCACCCTGGGCTTGTCTGCTGAAGAAATAAGGACAGATGGCTTTTGTGTGTTGTTTAAAGTACAGGCTGGACCCAGGGAGAGAAACATAAGGAAAAAAAACAGGTGAAGCAGGAAGTAAGAAAACTGGTGACAGCAGAGTTAAAGCATTGTCCAAGCCCTCTGTGAAATTCCTCCTGGCAGCTGTGTTACATGGGTGCAGGGCAAGCCAAAGGACTCCGTCTGCCACCAGCCTAGATCAGGTGGGGTTCACTTACAAGCTCTGTCCTCCCGCAGGGCTCCTTATTTTAGGTTTCCCATCTGTAAAATGGGAATAATTCCAGTGATGCCATGGGGATAAGTAGGGGTGGCACCAAGCCCCTGAAAAAGTCGCTGTTGCTGGAGTTTCACCCCGCTTCTGCAATGTCCCTTCACCTCTGACCCGCACTGGTGCCCTGCCACACTGCCCAGCACAGCATGGGGCTGCCAGCAGTGGGCTTGCCCTGAGAAGTTGATCTGTTTTTCTGCCATCTGTGTCCGGCCTTCTGTCCTTTCTCCCTCTCTCCTGTGCCAGCTGCCGCCTTTCTTTGCAGCCTCCCCAGTGGGAGCCCTGGAAATAAGGTGTGAAATCACCCGAGAAGGAATCAGCTTAGCTCGCAGCAGAGATTTAGGCTGGCTGCTAGGTGAAACTTCCCAGCTCAAAGAGAGGGGCAGAACATCCTGCATTTATTTATCTGTTTTGTAAAAAACTTTTTGTCTTTGAAACTTTCTGTGTGTGGAAGAAACAAATTTAGGAGTGAGAGGGAGAAAGATGACGAAGATACCTGCTTGTACAGAAGCATGGTGTTGCCTCCAAACCTGCCTCAAATTTCACCATACAGATTTCATTGCTCCTGGGGGGCAGAAGCCCATCTCCCTGTGCAGTCATGCTGATGCAGAGAGGTGTAAGATGATGCTGTTCAGCTTCCATAGGAGTTCAGGTGACTGTGAGCGGTACAGGAAGGATACTTCGTCCTCCTGTGGTGTGGAGTCAAAGAAGGATTGCCTCACATGCCTCCTCATTGCCATCAAAAGACCTGCAGGCTGCAGGGTTTTCTTGGGCATCTTTGCTACTCCTCTCTGTGAGCTGTAAGTGGATTTGATTGGTGTGCTGCAAACGTGAAGTCCCTGGAGCTGTATAGATTTAGCTCTTCTCCTTCAGGGAACACAATTTAAAGCAGAAAAAAAGAAGAGAAGGACAAAAGTGTGTTTCAGAAAAGGTAGGAGGTAAGAGGTCCTGTCCATTCCCCATCCCAAGCCCTTGAAGGTAATGAGGGTTGTGCATTGATCGACTGGTTCGTGTCAGTCTGTGGAATCACTTTGCATGGTGTTTAAGTGGTAAATGAATGCAGTTGGAGAGACTTGTGCAAGCTGCTGGTGGGAGCACATGCTGCTGCCTATTGATTTACACCTGCCTGCACCATGAATGCAAGTGCTCAGCTGTGACCAGGGCACAGAGGGTAAGGGGGTAGCTGCTGTGGCTAAGGCCTGGTATTGGGCTATCTGCAAAGTTTCATTTCCCAGTGACACACCACCAGAGCCAGCCTGCGCCTGTTCAGCAGGCGTTCGCAGTGTGCTCTGCTCCAGCAGTCTTCACCACTTCAGAGAAGTAACTTAATTTCCTTTATTTTTGCTTGTGGCTGGGAAGAGAAGGGAGATGGGTGGCTGCAGCCATGTCTGCAGGGACTGGTGCCAGCCTTGCTGGTGCAGGGGTGCTTTACTCAGGGTTTATTTCCAGTATCAAAACTTGCATACACTGATAAGTTAGAGGAGTGTGTGTTTTCTGGGACAACTTGCTTCCTTTACCTGCTCTAACAGATCTCAGGTTTTGGGCTGGAAGTCAGAAACCCTCCATGACTTGGCTCCCAAGCTGTTGTGCATGCTGCCTCCTTTCTCCCTGTCCTGTTCGTCTTCAGGGGTTATGTCACAGCAGCTGAGTGCTGTGTGGGTGCTAATGGCTCCATCACCTTTGCATCTCCTGGAAGTGGCAGAGGGTTATGCTCATTTAGCAGAAGCGATGTGGTACCAGGCTAGAAAGGCAGTTGGCCGGGGTGAGGTGGTAGTGCAAAACTCAGTTGAATGCTGCCATGGCTGGAACTGTGCCTGTGCATCTGAAACATAAAGCTGCTTCTTTAAACCTGTACTGTTTCAGGCAATCCTGCACAAGGAATTTTGGAAGGTATCTAGACAATAGGAGCAGGGGATTGCTTTGTCCCATAAGCTGCCAAACTGGGCACTGAGCTGTCCTTTGGGTGAAAGCAGAAACCAAAGCCTGGCCAACTGTGGGTGCGTGCTGGCTGCCTACTTGGGTGCTGCCACCAGACAGCCCAGGCTTCTGCAGGAGTTGCTGCTGGTCTCACCCATTGCTCCTGTGGCTGTACAGGAGTGGGCTGAGGCCCATTTAGGATGAGTCTGGTTGGGATGTTTTTATTTATGAAGCATAAGGAACTATTACAACTAGCAAGTTAATCAAGCCAATAGAAGTGGTCAGCATAGCAGTAAGCGTTTCAGTGCTGTGGTGTAGCTATGTACCATTTCCAAAACAGGGATAGGTAGAGAGTGGTAGGGCTCAGCTGTGGCTGAGCCTGCTGCCTTTTTTTGCAGCACAGAAATGCTGTTGTTCTGCCTGTGTTTATGCTGCTGCAGGGAGGCAGGATAGGACATGGCATGCTGCACCTGGACCAGCTGCCCCTGCCATGCTTGGGGGTGCTTGTGGCAGGGCTACCTGAGGAGATTGGCTGGAGGTGGATGGATCATAGCAGGTTCAAACACTCTAGATTCTGGCTTTGCTTCCCCACATATTTTTGAGACACTTTCTCCAGTATGTGGGGTGAGGAGGGTCTGGGTAGGTCAGGTTATCTCTGTGCAAACAGCACCACTCCCACATAGGCTTCTCCACTTGGGCATGCATGGAGTTCCTCTGGAAAGAGGCATGGCCAGATCCTGGCACCTGTTGTGTCTTTTT
The DNA here is from genome assembly GCF_014839835.1 of Dryobates pubescens. Classification (NCBI taxonomy): domain Eukaryota; kingdom Metazoa; phylum Chordata; class Aves; order Piciformes; family Picidae; genus Dryobates; species Dryobates pubescens. Next base: position 45,452,777 of record NC_071613.1, on the reverse strand, counting down.
TGCTGTCGTAATGCTGCAAAGAAGCTTCTGAGGCAGTCTGACCAGCCAGAGGGTCAGAAGGTGCTGCAACTGAATTAAAGCTTGGTCATTCATAATATTTCCCTGATAATGTCTGGTAAAAATCCATAGTCTGTAGCTCACGAGCAAGCTTGTCTCAAGGCCTTAATATACCATCCACAGCCCCTGTTATTTACATTTGATTGAAGATGTAGATCATACAATATGGTTTTTTTCCTCTTTCCTCATCAGCTGAGTGTCAAAGGCAGAATCCAAATTTCAGTGGCAGCAGACTTGATTGCAAATTCAAATTTTTATTTCCCTGAGCTGTTTTGTGACATTTGCATTGTAATTTGCTTTTTCTGTGAGTATTAGAGGATCGTTTGCTGGGATATTCATCCAGAGCAGACGCAAGAGGTCTGCAAGCACAGGCTTGGTGAAAGAATTAAGTCTGTGGGTGTCTAACAGGAGAAAAGGGTTTTGTCACATTTGGCCAGCCATCCCTCTCAGCCTTTTCTGCTTACAGACAGCTGCTGTGTATACACCCATCACCATCTACTTTTGAATGCCCAGGTGCTGCACCATGACATCCTCCATCTTCTGCAAGGGTCACGGTTCATTTGCAGCTCTTTGATTATGCAGAGTTCACATTCATCTTTTCAGGCTGAAATCATTCGTGTTTGAGGACAAGGAGAGAACTTTCCCACCCAAAAGGGAAATGATGTTGCATTACTGAGTGGCCAACCCAAGTAATAATATAATCTTAGAAAAATGTGGTTCCCTTGAGTAAAGGAAGCTCTGTAAACTTCAGCTCCTCCAAGCTGTTAGCATAGCTGATGCCTGTGTTATAGAAGTGCTGTTGTGAGACCCAGTCTATTGAAGTGCTCAGGAGAAAAACAGAGGAAAAAGAGAATGAGAACCAGCTCCTGCTTAAAATGAGGATCTCTTGTAGGATCTGAATACTGCAAGGCTTATAATAGAGATTTTAGGATCTTGGGTCACACCTCTTCATTGTTCTTAATTGGGATTTTATCTCAGGTGGGTGCTGGATGGGGTAATGGCCTCCCCTGGTCCTGAAGAGCTTGGAAAAAGGGCAGGCAGAGCCAGTGTGAGGATCAACTGGAGGAGGTAAAACTATGTAAGGTTTCCACTAACTGGAGTGCTGGTTGTGAAAAAAAACAGGGGAGGAAAAGGCTCATTTTTAGTTGTCAGTGTTTGGGCAAACCCATGCAAGTGAAAGAGATGGGATGAATTTACTCTTGGAGCAGTAATTGTGGTTTGCTATCTTCTGCTCCCCACAGGGTGGGTGGCATTAGTGTGTCATGGGCCCTGTGGGTGCTGAGTCTTCTCTAGCAAAGTGCTGGTCTTTATAAAACCTGTAGGAACTTGCTGTCTTGGATGTCTCTGCTTTTCAGGCTAATTTGTTTCAATGCAGGAGGACAGACAATGCTGTCTCAGGAGCTTCATCCCTTCAGAAACCAGTATAAAATGCATGAGGTGTAAAAATACACTTTAAAAAGTGCTTGAAATGCAACCCCCAGCATATTTCCTATAAGCAAGATGTTTGTAGGAGATATCCTACAAGCTGTTGTTGCTCCTGTGCTGCTTCTCCCAGTCCCTTCCATGGCTTTGAGTGATGGTGTTAGATGTTGTCTGTCCTCTTTGCAGGCAGGGTGGTTGAGGAGGGTTATATCTGCTTCTGCATTCTCCTTGCCCTTGCCTTGGAGTCACTTGATAAATAGTTTTGCAGTTGGTTACTTAAGCATATCTCAAGTTGCAGTGTGCATCTGAGCTGTGGGTGAGACAGTCCTACTGCCAAAAGTCAAGATCTGTGTCAAGAGCTTCCTAAGATCTTGCTGTTTTTCCTTAGAACCCCAACTCCTGGAGCTGTCATTACAGGAGAATCGCTTAGACAGGGAGAAAAAGAGCTTCTGCCTGTCGAGGTGATAGGTAAAACCCCTTGGTAGATAAAAACCCCTTGAAAACATGAGCTGCAAAGCCAGGAGTCACTCAAGAAGTCCAGGTTGGTTGTGTTTAAAAGTTCTACCAGCTCAAAGCTGCCCTTCAGAGGCAGTGCAGACGGAAGGGCTATTTCAGACACTTTTGCTCAGGAAGTCTCTGCCTGAGTGTCTGCAGGAGAAATGCAACCATTTTAGTCTTTTGCTTTGCTGGGAAAAGAGAGGGTGAGCAAAGAAGCACAGAGCAGTGCAGCTGGTAACTTGGGTGCAGACCCAGTTGTCCTGTCTCCAGCTGTCTGAAGATCTTGTGCAAATGCTGTGACCTTGGCAGATTGACTCTCCTCTGGGAGAAGGAAGCTCCATCTGCCTTTTTTTTCTTTACAAGGACATGAAGCTAGGAGGACTTTTTATCCTCACTGTGGTCTGGCCAGGATAAACTGTTTGAGGGTGACCATGTCACTTGCAGTGTTAAAGTGATCTGATAGAAAGGCATGCAAACTGTGCATGAAGGGTTAACTCAGCAGGGTTAACAGTTGTCCCAAGGGTGCAGCCCAGGCTGCATCTCCCAGAGGACATCCTGTTGCACACACATTCAGGGAGTTTTTATCAGCATTTTTCAGCGTGCAGAGGTTTTAAAGGTCGTTACAAGAATAAGTCTGACCTCTTGCCTCTGTAACCAGGCAGACATCACTGTCATTTCTGCTACCAGAACCACCCTCAGATTCCCTCAGGGATCTGCAGACCATGGAAGAAACCTCATGCAAGAGTTTTGGGCTGATGAGCAGCCTCCTTTAGGTTGCTGGTAGCAAAGAAAGCCTCTTCCCCATCCCACCCACCCCCTATTTTTTTTTCCCTGAAGAGCATGCTAAAAGGCACTTCTGCATCTGGAGTGACAAGAGGAATTTGGATCTATAGAGCACAATTATCCATGTCACTGCTTGTTAGGATGCTGGTGTTAACACCCTTCCTCTTGCGGAAAATCTCTTAAGCCCCAAGGACCGACGTGAAACGTCATGCTCTGTTAAACTTCACTGAAGCAGGGATGAATCACACCAAGTTGAAGATTTGGCTTCAATATATTATCAGAAAGATACCTTCCATGATAGCCTATTAGGCAGGGTAATGCAGCCCACCCAGCATGGCAGAACCTGCCTTGGTGGGAGAAGTATGCGTAAGTCGAGGACTGGAAGTTGGAATTTGGATGTTTGAGGGGTAGTTTGCTTTTGTTGTTTGGCCACTCTGTAAAAGCAGAAGATTCTGGAAAGAATCTCAAAATATCTCCCAGGGGATCTCAAGACATCTCCCCTTGCAGGATCGCCCCAGAAGATGTTTATCTAACACATTTTTAAGAATCTACCCCACAGAAAGGTTTCACAGCTTCTCTGGATAGCTGCCCCATTGTGGGTAAGAAGACACTTTCTTATCAGGGAAACTGTAGCAGCTGGTAGTTAAACCTGCTGAGAAAGATGTATCTTTCATACAACTGGTGGCCGAGTTTGACCCTGCATAACTTGTGAGATCTCACGAACTGACAAGTTAAGGCAATTTAGCAGTCTGGAGAGATTAAGTAAAAGGTAATCTTGTGTATTGAAATAGTTTCTTCCCCTGTGATGGGAATGAATTTCCAGGGGTGGAAACATCAGCAAACTAACAGCACATGATTTGCTTTCCTTGTCAATTGGAATGAAGGACCCTGATTGTGGAGCATAATACTGCTCTTGTAATTCAGCGTTTATCTTTGTGCCGGAGCTGGGCATAATTGCATCTGTGTCTGGAGGGACAAGGAGAAGGGTTTCAGTAGCTGGTGCTCACAAAGGCATCTTTAGAAAACTCCTTACCCCTGGTAGAAGCTTGGAAGAGCTCAAAGGGAGATGCCTGAGTAGCTTTAGGCATTTGAACAGTCATCGTTGTCTGATTTGGATTCAGTTACAGGACTAACATCTAAATGTTAATTCTTTTTAGGATATTATCAGCTCTTTCAGCAAATGCAGAATGGGACTGCAGTATTAGACTGGCAGCCAACCCTGCAGATAAAAACCCTTTGAAAGGATGTTTCTTAGGAGGGAAACTTGATCAGAGAGTGGAGAATAATCATGAAGATGGTTTTTCAGAGGGGTGTGGAACAAACACGAAGCATGAAGAAAGCAAAATGAGGACCAGGAGGCTTCTGACCTGAGGAATGGGAGTACTACCAATTTCATGGCCTCTGAGAATGGTCCATACTGTGCAGAGATCCTCATAATCTTGTTCTGCAAATTGCTGGTATGTCTGGATATCATGTGGTGCTGGGTAAGCTGCATCACATTCTGGGTTAAGAATGAGGTTGATGGTCTCTTGATAGCAAGAGTGTGCCAAGGCACTTGGTGTGAAGTGGCTCCGCACTGGGTAATAAGAGCGCCGATTTCTAGGTTCCAGATCCTCTGCATAGCCTCACGCAGCACACAGTGCTTGTATGCACCAAGGTAGCTTGTGACCTGACCTTGACTACTCTGAGCTCTCAGTGACAGCTTGGAGGGTGACAGACCCAGTCCTGCACTTCTTCATCACCCATTTTCACTGCTGGCCACAGGGCTCAGGCAGGGGGCTGCAGTGCAGAGACCCACAGGCAGCCAAGTGAAGAGGTCTTGTTTTCAGCTTCCTGGAAACCTGTACAGAAAGGCACTGGATATGGTAAATCCCTTCCCTTCCAGTTCTCAGAAAGGAAACATGTGACTGCAGAGGCAGTTGGAGAGCAGTGGGGGACAGTAGGAGGGACGCCTGGGCATGCTGCTCTCCTGTGGCAGCAGTGACCAGCTGGCAGGTACCTGAGGGGATGAAGCTGGTTTGTTCCCCGGAAGAAGGATGTCTGTTGCTGTCCCGAGCATTGCCACCACTGCTTTCCGGCAGCAGATCAGTGCAGTGTCATCTAGGAAATGTGATTTAGATCATCATCCTTTCACAGCAGATGGGGGAAGGGAAGTAGGGGCCCCTATCTCTTCTGGAGATTAATTTCTTTCTAAATTGCTTTGGATTTTGTTTGTTTGCTTTTTTTTTCTTCATCCCCTCTAAAATCTCACTGTTCCTTGCTGGAAGAGTAGAAACCACAAGAGCATCCAGCATTCCTACTGCCATCTTCAGCTGAGAGGCAAGAGCTAGATGTAAGGCTTAGATTGCCATGAGTTTTCCCCTGAGACGGGGCTGGATTTTGCTAGTCTACATGAAGGGTGGAATCCTGTGAACCTTGTATTTGGGTGTCACCAAGCTGTGTCTACCCTTTGGTGGCTTTGTGACCCTCCTGAAACTGAGAGAGCCCTTCAGCCCTCTGGTCTCCACCATATCCTTGAGAATTTGCTGAGTCTCAGGTTGGTCATCATCCCTGGTGCAGCTGCCAGCCAGCAAAGCTCTTTGGCATATGCTTAGTGTTAAGCACAGAGAATAGCTCCCTGGGGAGCTGTTCTTAAGTGCATTGCTGGAGCAGGGTTCTAGTTAAGACATCTGGACCACAGCCCACCCTGCAGTGGTGGGCAGTATCACTCAGCCTCCAGAGACCTGGGGCAGTGGTTGGCTGCTCCTGGCATGGTAGCACTCCTTTTCCTACTTCCTTATCCTTCTTCCTGGTATTTATTGTCCCCTCCTGACTGTGGGAAGTGCCTTCTGGTCTTAGACCACTTTGGAGCAGGGACCTGTGGTTTTGTTTCCATAGTCTGGCATGAGAATACTACCTTGTTTTTCTCCCAGGTATGCAAAGAGACAGAGTCCTTAGCTCATGGGGCAAATGGCTCCTGTAGCACATACACTTCACACCACTGGGCATTGCTTTTTGATGGATGTTGAGATTTTGTGCAGAAAAATCTGTACTTCAGCCCATTGTTCTTGTTGTTTTAAGCACAATCCTGAATAATCACAAATGTCAATAGTCTGGAGTTTTCTTTTTCCTCTGCAAGATCCATTCTAGTCAAATACAAGTAACCAAGCTTATATTGGGAGTAAATAAGCTGCACGGAATGACTTTGGCTATACATGAGGTCAGACAAGAATGAGCTAATGCTCCCTTCTGGCCCTGAAATTAAACTTTTCAGAAAGCAAAATTTCATCCTGCAGCTTCTAAGCTACCAGCACCTTTCTTTATGGAGGAGCTCAAGCCCTGGGGCGTGCAGCACTCTTTCTTGCCGATATACAGCCCTGCTTGGAGGCAGTTCTCGTACTGGTGGTTTAAATGAAAGTGGGCAGCTGCTGGGGCTGCATGATGATGGGAGAAAGTCATACGATGGATTGTGATGCCCTGGTTGACATGGCAAGGGTAATTAATCTCTCCCTAGCAGGGCCAGCTTCCCTGGAAATATTGCCTCGAGTGAGCTCTTACCAATTGCAAACCTTGCAGGCAATCTCCAGGTTTCTGGAATTATTCCTCTGAAAGCTCAGGAGAAAGGTCCATGTTGGAAATTAAATCTCATGTATACAAAAGCCAGCATCAGCACCATCCTGCTTTCTCCAGCCATTTCTTTCCCCTTAACCTGAACTGTAGACACCACCATGGCTTCCCACCCCTCCCGCTGCCCCCACCCCCTTTTTTTTCTCCCCTTTCTTTTTTGCAGCCAGGATGTTTTTTCTTGCCTTTTTATTGTTCCAGTGACCTAGCAACTCCACTTTGGTGGAGCCCTGCCAGGAGACTTCCTCCCCAAGCCGTCTGACAGTCTCCAGCAGCACTGCCCTCGGATGGGAGCACAAGCTAAAATGACACGGGGCTGGCTCCCAGCATGGCTTTTGCTCTGCCCTCACGAGTGCTGGAGAGGGTACCACTGCCTTCCCTCCCAGCAAAGCTTCCAGGGACTTTGAAAACCCTGGAAGGAGAAAGAAAGTGCTGCCTGGGTGATATTTTCTGTAACGTTTCTGCAGGGTGTTATAGTAGAGCCTGGGGGTTGAGAAGTGAATTAGGTGGTGCTGGGATTTAGTACTTGGGGTCTGCGGTGCAAGGTGCTTGGAGATGTTTCAGTATTGCAGGGAGGCGATGGAGAAGAGGTGTGAGCACTCAGAGACCTGTGCCTTTTGGGAGGTTTCTTCTGAGTGATTTTAATGAATGTTTACTGAAAAATATGAGAAAGAAATCCCTTTGGTAGGTGCTCTTGGGCTGTGTCAGCTGGTGGTAGGGCAGAGCTGCCTTTGCATCCCTTGGGGCTGTGGGCTTTCCCCACACTGACACCAAGAGACACCACCAGAGGGGACACTGCTGAAGTAGGAAAGAAATGAGCCAGCAAGAAAATACAGCTAATTCAGGCTTCCTGCTCAGGAAAGGCAGCAGGAACATGGGTCCTGGGGCCCGGTGGGGCCTCTCTGGATCTGGAGGCTTGGTCTCCTCTTTGCTGGTTCCTAATACATCTGGCTGGATGGATTAGGATTTTACTGGAGCCCCATTGTAATTATGAGGGTTTTTAGGAGTATGAGTAGTCGTGAAGCAGCTTAGCCCTGTTGGAAGTGGACTTGTATTTGAATGTGCTTTCCAAAGACTTGATAGTCAAACAGGGCTTAAAAAAAAATTAAAAATAACTAAAATCTATTTAAAAACAAAAGCTCCTGAAAAGATGTGTGCAGTGCTGCTTTGAGCCCTGAGGTGGTGGTTTTCAGGCAGCACGGGATGTGTAGATTGAACTGTCCAAGAAGGACAAGTAAGAAGCTCAGGGTTTCATAGGCTTAAGCTGGTGATCTGGGAGCTTGCACCTCCCCAAGGAGAAGTGTAGGACACCAAAATTAAGAGGCTGGAAACCACTGGGTAACAGGGCAGTATTCTGTCCCTGCACTGGGCAGCTGTTATCCCTGGTTGCAGGCAGGTTGTGTGCACACACCCTACACTTTTGGAAATAACCACAGGTTTCTATGTGCTCTTTATTTTGGAGTACTTTAGGGTATTGCTCTTAAAAGCAATAATTTGATCCTTTTTTTTTTTTTTTTTTTTCCCCTTTCTTATGACATCTCTGAGTATCAGGCTCTGAGATTGTGGGGAAAAAAAAAGGTAGGAAGCAAAAATGGCCTTTAGCATCCTCCATGGTTCTAAAGGTGGAGGAGGGAAGGTGGTGTAGAAGTGGTGTGGTTTTGTCTCATAAAGCAGCACTGCAAGCAAAGTGCTGTGGCCTGGCATAAGAGGCACTGAGGACAATGCTGATGACCCTAGTCCTGTGGGCACCCATCACCCATGGTGATGGGGTAGGTGTTAACCAACTGGACCTTGGCACTGAGAGCTTGCAGAGTTTACTGCTAGTGTAAAGCCCCCAGCACCTTTCTTGAGCTGACATATTAAAGCTCCAGTCACCTTTTGTGACTGGATGAAAATTTAAAGACCCGAGAATTGCTGTCCTGCTCTGCCTGGGACCCAGTGGGGAGAAGATGAGGAGCACAAGGACCAGAGCAGGGTGCTGCTAGGGTGTGTGTCTGTGGGGTAACCCCTCCAAGCTGAGCCCTGCCCAAGCAGGCCAGGAGGTGCTGCCAGGGTTCCTGCACCTTTTCTCTTCCCCATCCACTTTTTTTTCTTGCCACCTTTCTTTGTCCAGCCTGAATAATTCCTTTTGCTACTATCAAAAGAATTAGCAAACAAGGGTTGGCCGCATGTGGTTAAAAACCTCTCACATTCTTCCCATGCTTAGTGCACATGAGGGACATTCCCTGAGCAATATTATCAGTGTGTTTACACTCAGCTGACCCTTCTCAAGTATGAGCATTTTGGGTTTTTTTTCAAATCCTCATTTCAGCCCCCCTGCTGCTCCCCCCCCCCCATACACACCCCCTCTCAAACTGATTCTTTCAGGGCAAGAACAAGGAAGGAAACTGAAAATCCCAAAGAGGCCTGGACGATCCAGATTTAGGGCTGTAGCTTTTGTTCGCACAAACTCACTTGGCTCCCAACCGGCCTCCACCCATGATCCTGACATCCGCAGCAGCCGTTCAAAACACAGCACAGAGCCCAGTCCCGGCCCCAGCAAAGACCAGCAGCCACCCGTGCCACCCACTGCAGGGCCAGCAGCCCCCGCTTTGCTCCCCACTTCTTCTCCCTTGCAGCCTGCCTTTTCTTCCTAGCCTTTTCCTACAGCCGGAAAAGAGTTTCTTAAGTCGAGATGAGGATTTTTCCCTCTGTGAGCCTGGGATGATACTAAGATTATGCAACGTTAACAGATGTGGTCTTTATAATTATAGCTGCCTGGCCTTGGGAGGAGCCTGCTTTAGCTTCACCCCTGCTCAGCTCAGTATGGGATGCTCCCAGGGTGGCCATATCCCTGGTGAAAGAGCAGCTGCATGGGCAGCTGTCCTGTGAATGGTCCCCAGGGAATCAACACCCTTTCGAGGAGGGACTGCTCCGGGGTGAAGGACCTCTCTGGGCAGCCAAGCAACCACTCTTAGCTTTTTCTGTGTGCACAGATTAAATTTTCATTCCCCAGTTAAGGGAGTCTCTTTTTGCCCTCTGAGGAGTAAAATCTCTTCTGCCGGAAAGCAGCAGCCTGGAACAGCTTGTGGTGTACCTCGGCTGGCTGTGGTGCTCCTGTCGAATGACGTCTGCATGAATCCTGCTCCCCCTTTCCAATCTGTACCCTAAAGTGGCTATGAGCAATCACAGCCTCTGCTGCAAACTTGCAGTATTGTGCTTTTCAGTGTTGCTCTGTCCCATAGTTGAGTCTTGAGGCTCACCACGACGTTACCTCAGCAGCAGCCATCTCCTGGCCCGGACACTGTCTGTGCTGCACCCAGAGATGGAGACAGAAAGCTGCTGGTGCAAAAGGGATTTTTCAGGAGTCTCACAAGGTAGATATCCAACTGGGCTGCCAGGGGCAAACCCAAAGCCTCGGGAAATCAGCTGGAACTTGATCTGTTTGTCCTGGCTCTGTTATAACTCGGCTCCCAGCAAGCCACAAACTTGTTAGGCTTGCGAAGAAAAAGTAACTCTGAGCCTCGACCTGTCTGGTGAGCATCACTGCTAGTTTTAACTGGGAAGGAAAACACCAGTCCAGCGGGTGGCAGAGGGGTTTTGCACTGAAAGTCAAATATTTCTCTTGACAGCTGCAGTCACGTGGACTAAAACCATGGAAATCAGCTGGCAGCTTAGGAGGTGAAGAAATTGTTAGTGACAAATCAGTACCTGAGCTAAAGGGCCACTCAGCCTTAAGTCTCTAATGCATCAGGGGAGGCACAGTTGTCCCATGTATATGTTTTGGGTATGCATCTGGCCCATCCACTTGAGCACACGGTCATCTCAAAGCTAGGCAAGTCAAGACTGTGGTTTTCCTGCACTTCTGGCTGGTTTGATACGTGTGTGTGATGATCTGGGATTTCATGCCTGTTTTATGGAACAGCCTGATTTTTTTTGGGGGGGTGGTGGGATTGGGGGTTGGTTCCTTATTGCATTTTGGATTTTCCAGCATGGTACATGCTCATGCTCTGCACCCACTGAATTGGGGAAGGGAGCCTGCACCTAGGCCTGGCATACCTTGCAAGGCAGCATTAAAAATGCCAGATGACTTTGAAAAGCCTGTGTAAATAATACCTTCTTATTCTGCCCATCCACTCCCTGACTGCACTCAAAGCTGGGTTTGCTGGCACCCATGATAAGGGGAAGGATTTTGCTTCGATTTATTCCCAGCAGTTCTGCAGAGCCAAAAGAGGATAGAGAAAACTCTGGATTTGCAGGGCAAACAAGATAAACAGCCAGCAGCATTTTACTTTTGAACTGGCTGCATTCAATCAAGGGTTGTAGCTGAAGGTACTGCGTGCTGGCATTTCCAGGGCTGTTTTTAAGAAGTGGCAATTAAATGCCTGCTGCAGTGCCCTGCTATATATTTTAGCGTGCCTGGCTGGAGCCCTTGTTGACAAATGACTTGGCAACCTGAGAAAGCAAATTTCCCTCTGTCTGTACTCATTCCCTAAGGGTTTCTTAAAGCATCTGCTGCTTTGCCTTGTTTCTGTACAGCAAAGCTGGCTTCTGGGGCACAATAGGAATGGGTTGCACAGCCAAAAGCTTTTAACAAGAGGGGAGCAGAGGGGAAGTCAGTGTGCTGCCCTCCAGAGCACCCACATTTTTCAGCATCTGGGGCTGCCATAAATGGGCTTGCAGGCTACAATGATGGGCTGGGTATTGGCCTGCAAATGAGTGTAGCAAGTCCCTGGTGATTTTGCATCCCTTTGTCCAAATGGTGACATCAAGCAGCTCGTTCTATGGGACAGGAGATGGCTCACAGTGGGCTCCAGATGGCAGTGGCTGCTCGGTGGGCTTGGTGAGGTGAGCATTGCAGCCATGGCTAGGGCTGTCTGTAAAGGCACCTGGGGCTCTGCTCTACTGCAGCTCATGTCTCCTTGGGCCTCATGGTGCTCAGACTCCCAGAATGAAATGCAGGCTGTCCTATCTATAGATCTCTTTTTTCTTGATGAGTTTCCTCTGAAGCTATTGCAGATGGATAGAAGAAGAGACCTTGTATGAATTTTCTGCTGCTGGTATGGCAGGTACATCAACCCCAAAGGAAGCAAGGAAGAGTAGGTGTCCCATGGGTGTTTCTCTGAGGCACAACTTTCTTCTAGAAAGTACTTGGAGCCCAAGGACAGATGTGCAAGGCTTAACTTTCAACACTGGAGCTTTTGGGGAGAGACTGAGCGATGCCTTTAGCTGCTGCCTATGTGTCATCTGCAGCCCTGATGCTGTGTGTGTGACAGGCAAGACACATCCCATAGTCTGGTGGATCCCTGAACTGCAAAGTGGGGAGAACTCCTCTCCCAAAATACACTTTTCTCAATTTCTGGAGTGGCTTCAGTTCCTGTCATGTTACATTGCAGTTTCCCTATCCAGGCTCCCATTCTGTCCGCTCAGCAAGTGTAGCATACATTGGGCTATTCCAGCTCAGAGAATGCATTTTGGTTACAAAGAAAATAGGCAAAACTGATGTCTTGCTGTTTCAGATCACACAGTCATGATTTGGACTTGCTTTGTCTTCTTGTGGGCTTTGAAAGAGCATCTGAAGTTGCAGTGCCAGACAAGCCTTGGGACTGTAACATAGGACAGGGATGATTGCTGCTGGTTTTCATGTGACCGGTATACAGGGAAATCCTTATGCAGCCCTGGATGGTACCATGGTGTGGCCGTTTGACGCTGTGCCTTTAAGGAAGGGGCACACTGGCTAAATGTTTGTAAAATATTTTGGTATTCTAAACGAATTTCATTGGTAGGATTGTGGGAGGTCAGATTGGACCCGGGGGAGCTGGGAACTTTCTCTCAGTCTTCCTTCCTTCGCTGTCCCTTTCGGCTGGATCTGCTTCTGGGATTCTGGCCAACTAAGATAAGATACTAACTCCCTGTGCAAGGCCTTTATTCTTTTCCTGCCCTGTTAACTGTCCTCGTCTCTTCTTCTACCTCTTTTGGGGGAGAAGGGAGGTAGGGGGTTGAAGGGGGCACAGGGGGAAGCCCCCTCTGTGGGGGGTCTGGTTTCTGGTTGAGTTCATTTGCTGTATATTCCTGTATATATTGTAAAATACCTGTGTTTGTTGTGTTACATAGAATCTGTTTCCTTGTAAAATATAATCTCATTTCTCCGACTGGGTTTAGCCGTGGTTTCTTTCTCAGTGGGGGAGGGAAAGCAAAGCCTTTCCTTTCGAACCACCACACTCTTTTTTATTGGCGCCCCACGTTGGGCGCCAAAAATGTAATGGGTTGGGGCAGGTCCCCTCCCCACCACAGGCAGAAATAACGACTCAGGCAAACGGATTGCAAAGGTGATGAAAGTTTAAATAGAAAGCAGTGAATGTTACAGAAAACCCAAAGCGCAGTGACAAAGAAAGATCCCATCCCCACCTGAGGGTGCATGCAAAACCCCCAGGGCTCCTTCTTCCCCCTCCCTCTGCTGGGCTAGTCTCAGCTGGCCAGGCCTGAGACTGCCCATCCCCCTGCGGCCTTGGGCCCAATCAGGCCCATGGCCGGGAGATCTCTCCCCCAGTTACCGAGTCTCGGAGAGGGAAGGAAAGAGGAAGTGCCAGACTCCGCACTGGATCTTATAGTGGTGCAAAGAATTATGGTAGGAAATACACAATTTCCTGTGTCCATCCCTCTGGGCTGGACTTCTGGAAACAGGAAGTGAATGCACCAGGGGGGCACCCAGCTCAAACTACAACACATGGACTGAAAACCCCAATTCCTCCTGCAGATCTCACTGGAATTACTCACAGCAGCTGTCTCTAGATGCTGTGCTTCAGGCAGTATCAGGCTGGATGGTAGACCCAAGGCTGAAGTGACATGAGTCCTGCTGCTATTGTCAGTGTTAATGATTGAGCTGAAAGGCTGGTTACTGGGTAACATCTTCAGTCCTTGCTTAGGGCTCAATTTGGGAATATGTTTATATTCTAGAGATGCACACAACCATCTGTGTGCTTTTGGAGATCCTGTAAAGCATGTAATGCTTGTTGACATCTCTGGGAGAAGTAATTTTTGGGTCCATGAGATACAGCAGATGGTAGAAATACAGAAGAAACCTTGCAAAGTACAGGATGAGATTGCTGCTTTTGCTGGTTGGCATGGTGGGGAGGAAGCAGAGAGAGGGAAAGAGCTAGCTAAGCTAAAGGGTAGTGCTGGCTTGGGAACCAACATTTATTTCCATAAATGTGTTTATTCACTTTCTAATGAAATGAGAAAATACTCTAGAAAAAACTCTAGAAATGGGAGAGGTGGAAGTTTGGAGTAGCCTTCTTGCAGGAGCAAGAGAGTAGGCCCATGCACTGCCGGCATGGAGCAGGGGCTTCACCCACATTTGGTCACAGGAAATAGACCTGCAAATGTACAAATGTCTCCATCTTGTCTTTTATCATCTGGTAGGCATTAATGTCAGGTACACCAAAATGTCAGTCACCCAAGGTTGCTTTAACACCTGAACAGCCTGTGTAAACCACACCATGCATTGATCTCTTCTTCTGGTGCCTCATGGAGGCTGGATGGGCTATGCCAACCTTCCTGTTTGCCCTGCAGTTCCCAGCCAGCTTCATGCTAGCTCTGTGGAGACAGTGGGATTTGAGGTCAAGCATCCTGCAAGCACTAGCTAAGCAGATAAAAGGGAAGAGCTGTGGGGCCCTCCATCTTCCATTCACACCCTTGGGATGGGGCATGTGGGCTGTGCTGGTCTCTAGCTGGCTATCAGCTCTGGACACCTATACCCTCCTCTCATGAACTCCACACTGTGTAGCTCCATTGGTTATTAGTTTAGGACTTTCTCTTTTGCTCCTCCAAAGATTTATTTCTCCTAACACATACACACACACACAAAAAGCATGGGGGTGCTGAACTAAATTGAACTTAGGCACAAAAGTGGGTTTTGACATTTGGCTCTACAGATCAAGCTGATTTCCACTGATGTGAATCCAAAAAATAAATGTCATGTCTGTATTTTGATTATGCAAAAAAATTTGTCCAGTGAAAATGAGATCAGAGCTTGGCCATGGTGGTACTGCCACGAGCCGAGCCTGCACGTCCAGCACTGATGGGATTCACTGATGGTGAGGGATTTGGAACACAAGCCCTACGAGGAGAGGCTGAGGGAGCTGGGGTTGCTTAGCCTGGAGAAGAGGAGACTCAGGGGTGACCTTATTGTTCTCTACAACTACCTGAAGGGAGGTTGTAGACAGGCGAATGTTGGTCTCTTCTCCCAGGCAGCCAGTACCAGAACAAGAGGACACAGTCTCAGGCTGCACCAGGGGAGGTTTAGGTTGGGTGTTAGGAAAAAGTTCTATACAGAAAGAGTGATTGCACATTGGAATGGGCTGCCTGGGGAGGTGGTGGAGTCATCATCATTGGAGGTTTTCAGGAGAAGACTTGATGGGGTGCTTGGTGCCACAGGCTAGTTGTTTGGGTGGTGTTGGATTGGTTGATGGGTTGGACGTGATGATCTTGAAGGTCTCTTCCAACCTGGTTTATTCTATTTATTCTGTGTATTAATGTTTTTCTTGTCCTGCCTTTCAGTCATTGAAAGCACCAGGCAGGCAAGGAGGTCAGATATGGAGATGAGGACTTCTGGTGCACTTCTTGCGGATGGCGTGGAGCTGGTGACAATGATGGCCAGGAATGGGGAGCAGACGTTGCTGCCTGCCAGCCATGGTGCTGTGCTGGCAGCGGGTGAGGTCACGATGCATGTTGGTCCTCTCAGCGGCCATAGGGATGCCACCCCACCAGGAGCAGGACCCTCAGACAGCCCATCTGCTGGGATAGCGACCCACCTACCCACTCATAACCATCCTCCTGGTAAGTTTTATCCGTGTGAGGGTCCCTGTTTGCTGTACCCAGCCCACGGATTGAGAATAGCCTGTGGGTTAAGAATGATCCCTGCCCTGCTGCTAGAAATTGGAAATTTTGGAAGAAATCCAATCCCAGAACAGCTGATTATTTTTTTTAACCTTAGAATGAAGGTGATTCTCAGGAGCTGCTACTGCTGTTATTTACCACTCAACATCACCCCAGAGAGTCCTGCCCATCTGCAGAGCTTAAATGCTGTGTGCAAAGCAGAGCTCTCTAGAATCCCCATGCCTCCTCCCAGGAGGAGCTGAACCCCATCATGAATCCAGCCTAGATTATAAGTGCCTGAGTTAAAAATATCTGACCAGTTGTGTAGCTAAGGTCCTCATGTGGAAATCATGCAAGTGAGCACAGGCTTGTTCGTAATCTTCACCACATTTGGTGGGACTGTGGTCATAAGCAAACTAATGCACTTTAAGCACGCACTAAATCAAAGTCTGTTTCCCACACCAGCAGGGTACAAGGCTGTGCTGATTGCCCTCTCCCCACTTTGTTTTTTTCCTAGATGAAATAAATGTGAAAAAAAAATAAAATTGACCATAGAGGTTTTCTTTAATTGTTTAATCTCTCATTATTTTTCCTGCTTAGGGACCAGAGTGTGTATCTGGCCTGCTCAGACTGCCAGTTGCTGGCTGTTCCAGCATAAGCTCCTTGCTGCCTTCTGCATTTCTAATGTTTTTTTTCTTAAACTGGGCATCTTTTGCTATGCACAAGTGAAGACAAATTTTGAAATACTGGTGGGTTTTGGTTATGGAAACCCTCTGTCCCCAGCACTCCCTCTTGCAGTGTGCTCTGTTAAAACGAGAATACACTGGGGGTGAAGCTATGTTCTATTGCATATGGTAGGGTTGGGTACCACTGCAGGTGATCACAGATTACAGATCACAGAATCACCCAGGTTGGAAGAGACCTCCAAGATCATCAAGTCCAGCCAACCACCCAACCCTAGCTAATCAACTAGACCGTGGCACTAAGTGTCTCATCCAGTCCTTTCTTAAACACCTCCAGGGACATTGACCCCACCACCTCCCTGGGCAGCCCATTCCAATGGCCAATCACTGTTTCTGTGAAGAACTTCTTTCTAAGATCCAGCCTAAACTTCCCCCTACACAGCTTGAGACTGTGCCTTCTTGTTCTGGTTGCCCAGGAGAAGAGACCAGCCCCCACCTGCCTACAACCACCCTTCAGGTAGTTGTACACAGCAACAAAGTCTCCCCTGAGCCTCCTCTTCTCCAGGATAAACAATCCCAGCTCCCAGCACAGGGCTTGTGCTCCAAACCCCTCACCAGCTTTGTTGCCCTTGTCTGGACCTGTTCGAGCAACTCAATATCTTTCTTAAACTGAGGGTCCCAGAACTGGGCACAGTTGCTGCTGCCACCTCAGCTGAGACAAATTAACTTGTCCAAGGGAAAACATGTCCTTCTCTACATTGCTTTCCAGCTGAAGGAAGTCATCACTGTGCTGTGGGTAGCCGAGAAAGAGACAAGAGGGCTTTGGCTTCTCCCAGCCCTCCCGCAACTACTGAGAGGACGCCACTGGTTTTGGCAGCCATCAGCACAGATTCTGCTGAGAGGACTCTGGGCAGGCACCACAGAGGCTGGGACGTGGTGGAGTTTGACAGCACAACGAGGACAGGGCTGCCTCCTTCATCCACAGAGACTCGTCACCCAGGTGAGCCATCCTGGGGCAGCCTGGCAATGAGGTGGATGCTGCTCCCTGCAGAAAGTGGGCATCGTTTAAGCCCAGCTCCCCTACACTGCTAGAGATTTGTGTGCTGGATCTGGCTGTCCATCCTCACCACGTGCCCAGGGCAGATTTCTGGCATTCTTCATGCATGAAGGTGGAGAGAAGGATCCATGGGGCTTCTCCTGGCCTTGAAAGCTATGAATTATACAGTACAGCTCCCAAACATGAAGCTGCTGTAGGCAGAGTACAGACCAGAGGACCACAGTCTGTGGGAGGAGATGGAAGGTGACAGCAGAGAATGCTGGATGGGTAGCTCAGCACTCTCTCCTTTGCCTTCCCCCATTGTCTTGCAGGCACTGGTGGCCCCTCTCAACCACCAGGCAGCTAGGTGGGCATGGAACCACTTGGTAGCTCTCCCATGGGCACTGCAGCCACTTCACCTGGTCCACTGGGGACTGATGGGGGCAATTCACAGCCCCTCCCCAGCACCCCCATCCCTGGCTCTCCAGGACAGCCCCAGTGCTTTCCCCAAGCTTCCAGTACCCAGACTGGTACAAACCACATCATCCTACACCCCAGAGATGTCACAGGGGACTCCACAAGCCCTTTTCTCACAGCACTGCCTGCCACAGACAGTACTTTTGGAGGTGAGCTTTGCAAGCTCACAAATGTCTTTATAGCTTTGAAAAGCCTTTATGTAGTCTTTGCTTTCTTGAAGACTGTTGCCAAGAAGATGTGTTTTGCATGCACTCTGTGATTATTTGGACATTAGCTGAACTTTCCTACTGGAAGTAGGAAAAAGCAATGGGGAAAAAAAATCATTTGATCCCAAACCTCCCAACTTTTTCCAACTTCTTTTTTTGCTAAAAAAAAAAATAAATCTTTGGACCTTATCAGTGTGTTTTCTGCAGGGTGGGTACTTGAACTGCAAAATATCTTGGCTGGTTCAGAGCCAGCTGCAGAGCAAAGCTGACTCCCAGGCCCACCTGGCCTGCATGTCCCAGCTGAGCAGTGCTGTGGTAGGGCATGATGTTGGTAACCCATGCTCATGGCCACACCAGGTGGGTTTACTCTCAGCTAGGCAGAGTGAGATGCCTGTATTTCAGCAGCTGTCACAGAACAACAAACCTGAGGTCTCTGGGCTCCACAGGTTCCCATTGTTTGCTTTGCGAACAGCTAATTTCTGAAGCTCTCAAAAGTGGAGACTTCACTCTACATGAACTTATTGAAAACCTCAGTGTTGCCAAGTCCTTATCCTGTGCCTGGGGCTTGCCAGGAGCAAACACTTCTCCAGGGTTCTCACTCTGACATGCCCCTTCCCTCTGTCACAGCTGCTGGAAGCAGCATCAGAGTGGCAGAGAACCTGAGGTCTGGTATCCAAAGGGCAGTGCCTGGCTCTGTGGCTCAACCTCTGGCCTTGTCACCCTTCTCACTGGCCCCAGTACAAGGACATTTTCCTGGGTCCTCCACAGAGTATTGGCTTGCCCCTTCTCACCTGGCTTCAGAAAGCACTGCTGTGGGTGAGATTGGTTAGTCTGTGATTTGTTGTTTTACCCTATTTTGTGCTTCCTTAAGCACTTTTGCCTGTGTCCCGTTAAGCCCTGGGACGTGTAATGAGCTCGTGACCACACTCAGGTTTCCCCCCTTTGCTCTTTGATACCCTATCCAAGCTACAAAAACTACTGAGAGAGCATGGCCTGATTTCCACCAATCTTAGAGCAAAGGTGGGATTTAAAGGCAGGTCCTTGCAGTCCTTGTCCCATGGGGTTTTCCACTGGCTGGGCTGCCCTGGCTCTCATGAAGCTATGGTGTCCTGGCAGCGAGCCCCAGGTTTTGTGCAAGGTCTTCCTGCAGCAAGGGGTTTCATGCCTTTCCAAAAGAGCACTTTGTCCAGATTGAAAACTTCCTATGCTTAAAATCCATGTGCACACTGTAAGCATCTGGGAGGAAAATGGATCCATCTGTTTATAATTTCTTAGGTATAAATCCAGGGTTTTTTGTTGTGCCGTAGCCATTGGAAGCAGCTACCAACCATCCAGCGTCTTGGCCACAGAGAGGAGAGTTTCGGATTTCCCCACCACCAGCACCTCCATTTCCACAACAGCCACCGAGGGTGGAGAGAGGACGTTAAGGTCTGTGCCAGCCAGTGCCAGGCTGGCTGCTGCAGCAGAGATTTCCACCTCTGGTACTGAAATCACCAGCTCTTCAGATCAGAGTCAGTCCTCCTCAGGAGCCCAGGGCGGTGGTGGCAGAGGTGCCACAGACCCGATCCTCACAGGCTCGCCGTCTCCTTCAGAGAGCACTTCCACAAGTGAGTTTTGATGGCTAGCTGTGCAACTCAGAACATTATTTAAAGACTCTTTATAAGCAAAATACATCCTTTTTTTATTTTAAAGAAGGGAGGAATAATATTGTATTTGGCACATTCTGTACATTGAAAAACATTTCACAGAAATGAAAGTACAGATAAATATTATTCTTGTTGGAAGAGGAGGATAGATTTTTTTTCCTTGAAAACTTTCAGTTGAATCTTGCAAGCAATGACTTCAGGAGTTCCTATGTAGACACTGTTTTTCTCCCCTGTCTTAATTATTTCCCAGTATTAAATATTCCCATACTGAATGTTCAGACACATGTTGTTTACACCTGCTGATAGCAGGATGGAACCTTTCCAGCTCTTTTTGTTTATGTGTATGGAATTTTATATGTATGGAGTTTTATATCTCATTTCTCCTCTTTTGTAGCCTTTAGCAGCCATTATGAACCCAAGAGCATCGCAGCTGCAGAAGAGGTGACTCTGTACTTGGACACCCATGGCGGTGACATGCCCAGTGTGGCAGCAGGGGCAGAGGTGTCCCCTGCAAACAGCCACACTGCCAGGCTTACAAGGGACTCTGCCACCAGAACCAACCCTACCAGGTCTTTGGGCAGCACCTTCTCCTTGGGGGCCAGGACACACCATCCTAACAGCCCACAGGAAACCACTGATCTTCCAACACCTCCTGGGGAGCCTTCACTCACAAGCTCCCTCTCTGCCTTTGGAAGTACTTCAAAAGGTAAAGTTGCTAGTCAGCAAGCTGGCTGCTTTTGGACTAGGTGGGAGTTTGCATCCTCAGGCTGTTTTTCTTTAGATATGACCACCAGTCCCTATTGGATACTTGGATATTTATATTGCTGGGTGCTTTGGGCTGGCAGTGGGGCTGCTGGGATGGGTGGGAGTGGATCTCAGCTTTTGGGTGAAAGAGCAGATAATATCAGTGTCCTCACTGCTAACATTAGTCCTGCACTGGGAAAAGCAGCCATTGGTTTAGAGATATATGCATGCATGTCTTCTCTGCTGGAGACACTTCTGCTGGGTTTCTGCCATGCAGGCTGATCTTTGTGAAAGTGTTCTGGCAGTCCTCACTGCCATGACAGTGCTGACACCCTTTGCCCTTGGAGCGGTCCCAAGTGAGCTCTGCCCCACTAACCCCACAATAAGGTGCTGGAGCATGTCCAAAGAAGGGCGGTGAAGCTGGTGAGGAGCTGGTCTAGAGCACAAGTCTGTGAGGAGCAGCTGAGGGAACTGGGGTTTAGCTTGGAGATAAAAAATAGGGGGCTGAGAGGAGGCTTCATTTCTTTCTGCAACTCCCTGAAAAGAGGTTGTAGTGAGGTGGGTGTTGGTCTCTTCTCTTACGTAACAAGTGATAGGGCAAGGGGAGATGGCCTCAAGTTGCACCAGGAGAGGTTTAGGTTGGATATTAAGAATAATTTACTTACTGAAAGGGTTCTTAAGTATCAGAGAGGGCTGCCCAGGGCACTGGTGGAGTCACCATCCCTGGAAGTATTTGAAAGGCATGTTGATTTGATACTTAGGGACATGGCTTAGTGGTGACTTAGGATTGCTAGGTTAATGGTTGAACTTCGTGATCTGAAAGGGTTCTTCCAACCAAAATGCTTCTCTGATTTAACAATTCACAATTAAGCCCACTGCTCTGCTACTCATAGTGCATCTCCAGCTCTTAATGAGCTGGTGAAGTACAACATCCCCAGCACTGTGGTTTGGGAGAGCCTTGGGGCAGCACAGCAGCTAACCATGGGATAAATCAAGCTGGGTCAGACTCCAGGCTAAGGTGCTGAGGTGTTCCTGATCATTGTGTAAGTGAGGCTGTGTCTGGCCCCATGTGGCCTTGGCTGCCTGGTGCTTTTGAAGGCTTAGCCATCAGCCCAGTACTGAAATGGCAGTTTGGCTCTCTGAACTGTCACTAAAAAACCTTAACCAAGCCTGTTTTAGCTCATCCTCTAGATATGATTTGAAGTTAGATGTGTATACTCTGATTTGAACGAGCTCAAAGGCAGCTTAAATGCATAAATCAGGTACTGTGCACAGCCTGACATGGCTTTAAGTTGAGATTTTCATGGATTTTTGTAAGCCATGTGTACTTGATCATAAGGGATTCATCTCTTTGGAGAGCAGCACCTTTTCCAGCCTAACAACTTGGATTATTCAATTTCCCAACAAACAGCATAGAAATGTGTGCTCTATAAACAATCCCTCAAGTGTATGGCTCTGTATACACAAAGCAAACCTGGGTTTTTTCTTTCTTAGGTGCGAGAAGCAGCCACCGACCAGTTAACAGCTCAACAACAGAGAAAACCCCCCTTGCTTCCTCTCCCACCAGCACTTTAATTTCAACCAAGGCCACCAGCAGCAGCAGAAGGCCCCCAAGGTTTGCCACAGGCAGCAGTGGATGGGCAGCAGAAGCCTCCACGTCCAGCAATGGCATTTACAGGACCTTGGGCACAATTCAATCCTCATTCACATCCTCTGTGAGAGAGACTTCTGGAGTTCATAGGCCCAGAGAAATCATGGATTTCACTGAGCAAGTGGCAGACCCTTGGCTAACACGCTCTGACTCTCCTTCAGAAGGTCCTTCCCGAGGTGAGCTCAAGTTGGAAGTGAAACACCATTTTTCTTCAAAGTAAAGGGAGGACTGTTACTGTCTCCTGCACTTTCCTGACTTTTCTGCTATGCAGAATATATTGTTTGGAAAGATGCAGTGTGATTTTGTGTCTGAAATATTCCAGCTCTTGCTTGACCAAAAAATGTGGTTTGGGTGTTTTACAGAAAGGGCACATAAGAGGAAAGTTTCATTATGCCAAGAAAAACAATTAGCTTTCAAATCATGATTCTTTTCTTTACTATCTCCAGTTGCCCTCTCCATATAGGCAAGAGAGCTAAGCAAGTGAGGATTAGATCATGTCCTGCAGTCCCAGGCAATGAACTTCAGTTCCTGCCCTCTGTCCTACCCCTTGGACCAGGCTGCTTCCCAGAAATTGAACCAACTCAATAAATTTAAGGCAACTTTCAATGTGGCCTCTAAGGTCCTTCATGCTGCTGCCTGGTCCTAGACCCTGCTGTGGTTATGAAAGGGTCTGATACCCCTGACACCATTTCTTCAGACTTCTTCTCGAAGATCTTCTTGCTGCTCAGCATTGAGCTTTGTCTGAACTGCTCTCCAGGCTTTTCTGGGTTGTTATGGTATTTGTTTGTTCTAGCAGCACGGAGTTCATTCAGGCACATAATGGTGAAATCAAGTGTGCAGAGTTAGCAGTTCAACAATTCTTACATAATAGCACTTTCCTCAGCATTCAAACCATGCTTTTTAGAAGACAGATTTCTGTAGGAAAGATTCATGTCTGTGGAAGTTTCCTGTTTTCTCTGGATTGACATCTTCTCATATTTTTCTACTCATGTGTGTACTTGCTGCCTCTGGCTGATACTGGAAGAAAATCTGTCTGGTTATGGTTTCACACATGTAAAAATGTAAATTGTTTCTTTATCTTAGCTACTGGAAGCAGCCATGTTTCATTCAGCATCCTGTCAACAGAGAGAAGAACCAGCTACCCTACTACCGGTGCCTCCATTTCCATAACAGCCACAAGGGGTGGAGGGAGGACATTAAGGTCTCTGCCAGCCAGCA
Source organism: Dryobates pubescens (assembly GCF_014839835.1). Classification (NCBI taxonomy): domain Eukaryota; kingdom Metazoa; phylum Chordata; class Aves; order Piciformes; family Picidae; genus Dryobates; species Dryobates pubescens. Next base: position 45,429,897 of record NC_071613.1, on the reverse strand, counting down.
CCAGATTGACCCAAACAACAGAGATTTCCACCACTGCTACCAAAACCATCAGCTCTCCAGACCATACCTGGTCCCCTTCAGGAGCCCACAGTGGTGGTGGCAGAGGTGTCACTGTGTTGCTCACAGGCTCACCACCTGCTTCAGAAAGTGCTTCCCCAGGTGAGCTCTGACTGTACTCATGGGGCTTCTTCCTGTGGACCTCAAACACCTGCTCTGTATGGTGGAGTGAGGGCATGCTAGAAGGTGCTGGACAATGCTATTGGGCATTTCAACTTCCAGAGAAAAATGCATTAGCTGATTTTTGCATTTGGTCACTAGAACAACCCAGCTTCACTGCAAGAGCAGTCTGGCCCCGAGATTTGGGGTATTTTCTGAGACAGCACCGTTTCAAGACTTGCCTTATTGACTGTACTTGGACAAGCAGGGGACACCACCAGTCACTCCTGACTTCCACCCTGTGTTTATTGATCCCATACAATCTGCCATGCCTTAATTATCAGGAAGTTACCTATGGGCAATGCAGCCAGGAGCAGCACCTAAAGGAAGCAAAGCCCTCTGTGCTCCCACCCTTTGTTCCTAGCACCCTCTTCAGGGTGTCCTTCTGTGAAGTAGTGCCTCTTTGCATGGTAAAGAACTGTGTCTTCACAGTTAATGTTTTATTCAGGCTTGGATCTTCTGCCACGTTGTATCTGTGCTGTCAGCCTAAGGGTGATGATGAAAGAGAGCATGGCCACCTTTATAGCTTAGGATGAATATAAATATTTTGCTTTGTCTATTCTCAGCAGAAAGGACCTCAGCTATGGGAGGACACCTGCCTGATGTTACCAGTACACCCAGTTCAGTGGTAGCCACCAGTGGTGGGGAGAGAAGCACAGTACCCATATCAGATGCCCATGAAGCATTCGGCACTTCAGAGAGCTCCAGTCCTGCTCCTCTCCACACCAGCTCCTTGTATGGGGTTGTTCTGCTGTCCTCATCAGCAATAGAGCCTGGAAGGCAGAGCCATATTTCACAGAGTGGTGCTGGGCTTGGTGAGCTTTCAACAAAGCCGCTGCCTGCATTTTCTCCCAGCATTTCAGTGCCTTCACCTTCACCAAGTGCTTCAGGTGTGTCTTGTGGTTTCCATTTGCCATGGAGGACATCCCTCCTCATTGACCCACTCCCTTTCCTATCTTTAAACTAGGTTTGCCTTTTTAGTTAAGCCTGGTTTATAGTGGAGGGCATTGCACAACTGATGAATTGTTCACCTAATAGCACTTGGGGCAGCCCTTCTCTAGTTGGGAACTAGATGGCCATCCATCTCTTCTGGGCCACATGTAAAGGCTGCCATGGAGCTTTGACCTCAGCCCTCAGTCTGGAGGAGACTGGCATGAGATATGGCAAAGGACTGGTAGACCTTTTGCTGTTCCTTATATCCCACTACCATGTTTCAGCATTAGCTGGGCTGCCAGGATCCCACCACAGCTGGTTTGAAACCAGCTGGTCTACCCAAGGGAATTTTCTGCAGGACATTCAAGACCAGGTCTTTACCTCCCTGCCACTGTTCTCCCTCAGAAATGCTATGGACCCCAATCTATTTTATTTTTTTTTTTTGGCATAAAGGGGAAAAGTAAAGACCCCCAGGGAACCCCACTTAGCAAGTAAATGATGTTGGGCACCAGGTGCCACCACTGCTGTAGCAATTGAAGTCTATGTATATCTCTGCTTTGTAGTTCCAGAGAGAGGAAGAAGAGTTTCTGATGCTCCTACCGAGACCACAGACCTCTCAACCACACTCTCCAGCCACAAGAAGGGAGCATCTCAGCCTGCAGTTAACCATGGTGTGTGGAGCACAGCAGCAGAAAACCTCATGTCTTACCCAGATACAGCCAGAGAGCCTCACGCTGGCCCTCTGCTATCCTCTACATCATGGCCTGGAGCAGGACACCTCTCACCCAGCCAAGCAGGGTACCCGGAGCCTAAGTTCAACCTTTCGTCCAAGGTCTCCACCTACTTCTCAGCTGCCAGCGAACCTTCCAGTGAGTTTTTCTGAATTCCAGGATGGTGTTTGAATTAGGAAAAGCCCTGCTGCCACTCCCTTCCCCTTTTCCATGATGGTGATAAGACCACTCACGCGTGTCAGAGCTGTTGCAGGTGTTGCATGCAGGTTTCATAAGCTATGGTGGATCTGCTCCTTGGTGTTGTGTATCTGTAGCTGTTGATGCTTAACACAAAGGTGTCAGAAATGAGACATGTAACTTCTTGCTGTAGGACATGTCTGCTGCCTGTCTGGGTTGGGATGATCATTATAAATAACATCGAAATGCCATTATGACTCTAATGGTACTGATTGCCCCTCTGTATTTGTCCTGTTTCTTTGGAGCAGACTTTGTGTTAAATCCACAGTTAAGGTGATAGTTATGTGAGATCTACTTAATCTGTATTTAACCAGTGTTTGCCTATGGAATTTGATTAATCTGCATTTCCAAACAGAATTGTTGTAGAACTCACAAGCGCTCTCTGCTCTGTGATGATAAAATCAGACGCCTGCTTTTTCAATCCTATTCCAGCCATGGGCAGAATCCATCACTCCCTAAGCAGCCAAAATGCAGAGGAAGGGATGTCCAGCCCCGTGACTGATCCTGTGTACAATTCATCCACGTCTGCTGGCAGTGGAGAGAGGACACTGCACTCGGTGATGGGCAGCACGCTGGCCGATGGCACAGAGAGCTCCGTTTCCTTGGCCGAAGCCACCGACACTCCAAGGCTGTCTCAGGCAGCTTCTGAGGAGCAGAGCAGGACAGTCCACACCTCCACCAGCAGTGGGGGCTTTGCAGGCTTTGTGACTGAGACATTCTTCACACGTTCTTCCAAGATACCCACTCACTCCTCTTTCCAAAGCGATCTCACAAGTAAGTCATTGTCTCTTGGTGTACATTTTGGTAGGGAGGGAATGTTCCTACTGTTCTGCATTGCTCTGTGTTGTACACAAAGTTCTCATTTGTTAGTGCATGCAATGCCACCTGCAGGTTCATGCAGGGGGATGTTTTCAGCAAATGACTCAAAGCCAGACCCACGTGTCTGGCTGGGGAATCATTCCAGAAGTGACACTATGTACCCAGAAGCTCTCCTGGTTTGATAGCTGCATTATTTTTTCTGCACCTTGACTGATTTCTTTTGGGTGATGCTTTCAGGAATGTTTCATGGCAACCTAAGCCAATTCTAGGATTAAACCAGGTTTTCCAATACCTTGTTTTTGAGAGATTGCTGAACTGAGCTGTATATCCTGAAATTCATCTTACAAGATTGACTGCACCTTTTATGCTAAATGATCTGATTTTTTTTTTGCAGCCTAGTGTGCTACTCATTTAAGATTTCCACACTGCAAAGCTTTCAATAAGTGAGTTCATGATAAGCTGCAAATTAATATAATGTAATAATTTTCTTCTGCAGAGGCATGAAGTTCACTGTGTCTAAAAACAAATAGACTGAAGAGGATGGATATTCTTTAGCTGGGAATGGAAAATAAGAGGGAGAGGATATGAGTTGTGTAAGCTACAAATGATAAAGGGAACAAATTAATTTTCCTGCTTAGCTTGCCACAAATTGCCACAGAACAATGCATGCTGCATCCCATAGGAAAACAATACTGGAAGAAGAGTGTTTTAGAAACTTCCACGTTTCACAGGAGCCTTGTGTCTGTTTGAGTTCATCATTTTAGAATCAATTAAGGAGTGTGAAATACTCCTAATTTGATACTCATGCTTGGATGGTGTTCTTAATTTTCAGAAGGGCATGGGCCAGTTCAGACAAGACCATTTCATGTGTATAGCAAGTGATTTTAGTATCACATGAAAATACTTTCATATTACTCTGTCTTCCTAATATATCTTGTCCTTCTGCTCCAGGCTTGTCAAGTAGCCATCAGCCAGTCAGTGGCATCGATGCAGAGAAAAGGACCTCGGCTTCTCATACAGATGGCACATACATTTCAACCACATATACCAGAGGAGGAGAAAGGACCCTTCTGTCCATCTCAAATAGCAGCACCTCTGCTGACTCTTCAGAAAGTTCCACCTTTTTTTCTGAAATTTCCAGCCCTTCTGATTCATCAAAATCTCCTGTGGACAAAAGGAGCAATGTATCCAGCGATGGCAGTTTTGCTGAACCATCAACAGAGCCCTTGGTGGTACACTCTTCCGAACTGTTGACTTCTGCTTCTGCAGATGGCATACAAAATACCACTGTCTTCGGCACAGACTCTGAGTTGTTGACCACTGGCAGATCATCTCTATCTACATCATCATTTCCAGCCTCTTCCTCACTGTCATCACTGCATCATTCATTGTCATCAACACCACCACCGCTGATGTTTACAACATCACAAGCCTCTGAGCCACTCTTATCCTCTGTGACAGCATCTTCACCCCCTGTGCAGGCTTTGTCATCCTCCTCACCCACTTCCTCAGTGCTTTCTCCATCTTATTCATTAGTGTCTTTATTGCCTCTGTTTTCGTCACCATCATCCATCTCACAGTCCAATGACAGTGATCAAGCAAGCACCCCTGTAGGTACAACTGCGGCCAGGCGGGTGCCCTCCACAGCTGCTGTGGCTGGGAGCTCACCCAAAGGGACCAAAAAGCACAGTGTTACACACCAGCCCCAGGACCGAACCATCTTCACCTCCACCAAATCTCCTTTCCCTACAGCACCCATGGAGCAGCTTGGTGGACACATTGTGACTGTGTCTGCTCCCACAATGGTGATGGAGACTGCCTTGCCAAGAGCTGCCACGGCCCAGGGAGGCAGCTCTAGGAAGGCAATGCCCCTGCTCACCACAGCCAGTGATACCCCATGGGCTGGGGCTACAGATACACCCCTTAGTCCCTCACCAGCTGCAACAAACCACAGTATCATTGTCCCTGCAGTGGCACTGACCACAGTGAAACCTTCTGTGCTGACAACACTGGCCACCAACCCAAGTGATGCTACCACCATGAAAGCCCACAGAGCTGAAACGCCTGCTGCCACTAAGCATGTGTATACCACTGGTGAAAGCACAGAAGCCGTGGGTACCACAACTGCAGGGCCTGGTAAAGTCACTGAGGAAAGCATTCCTGTCACGAGTCCTTCTAAAACCCTTGCAACCAGCAAAACCACTGTGAGCATAGCAACTACTTTGGCTGGCACCAAACCAACCACCATTTCTCCGCCAAGTAGCACAACTGGGCTGAGGATGTCATCTCCAGGAACAGGTAACGTGTCCAATGGCACCTGTCAGTGGTGGGGCCAGGAGTGTCTAGGGCACACTTTAAAGACATTTGAAGGGGGTGTGTGTGTATGTATGTATGGCAAGTCTGTTGTCAGCAGGGTTTGGAGATAAAAGCTCAGTCTCCACGCTGCTATTTTTAAGAAAAGGGTGTAGCAATCAAGCTGAACTCCTGGAAAAGGGGGAGCATGTTGGGAACCTTTCTGACAGAAACATTAAGCTGATGTTTGAGATTTTTGGGAAAACACAGCTGCCTGGCCTTCCAAGTAAGCATAGGATGTGTTTTGTCTTTGTCAATTGGTTGACAGTATTTATTGATGTAGGTCAGTGTCAGAAAGGGTGGTTGACCAGCACTTGGTATTTCTGTTGGAACTTCTGTTATTACAACCTGTGGTTGTTTTCTTCTCACCTCATTAAAGAATCCTATACTCAAGGGCCTTTTGCTTCTCCTGGTAGGCTACATACCGTAGTCTTGCTGAATGTATTGTTACAATCATTTATTACTACTGCCAGGCTCATTTTCTTCCAAGTAAATACACTGACCAAAGCTTCATATGAGTGGAAATCAATTGTGTATTTAAAGTCCAGGAGCTTGGCCCTTATGCCACTGTAAGAGATTGTGTGTGCTAATTGTATTAATCTCAGTGAAATACTGGCAATAGCATATATTGCATCCAATTATTAATTATTCAAAGGTTATTTATCAGGCTTGGTTTTAATTAGAGCTATGACTTTGTGCAAAAAGAAATACTCACTTTAGGAGAATGGATTATTTTTTTAGCAAAACATTGGGGTAATGTGTCCTTTTAACTGATTGGCACATTTGCCAAATTACCCTTTCCTTTAAATACCAAGTTCTGTCCATCTACCAGAATGCAAAGGATCCTCCTGCTGCCTTGGGCATGGAGTCCTCTGAACAGGGGCACTCAGTGCAGCAAGTGGGGACAGCTGCCTTGTTCCCCACCATACAAATCACAGATTGAAAGATGGCAGAGTGAAAGGCAGGGTTCGAATATACAACCTTTCATTTCTGGTTGCTTTAGATTAGAGATACCAAACCTTCTTGCTGATGCTGAGTTAGCTGTGCCAGGCTAGCCAAGACACAAAGATTATGTCAGATGGTGTTTCTTGATGTGGAGGTTGGCTTGGGACTCTCTGGTCTGCAGGGCCTGTGTGAGGCCGTGTATCGCAGCGCTGTCAGAAATACAGACATGGGTTTGGCTCTCACGTTTGTACTTTAGCCTCAAAGCCCATCCTTCCTGCCTCTACTGCAGAGGTGTGAGTGGTTTGTAGGATGTTTGGCTTGTCTTGTGGAACCTTATCACCAGCAAGTCTGTGGTTCCGCCTGCAGTCTGTCCTTGCACACGTGTGACCTGCATTTGTGCTTGTGTGAGTCATATGGATAGCAAGAAGAGTGTTTTTGAGCAGGATGTGTATTTTTTCAAGGGGAATATTGGATATCTTAACCAGAATTTGTAGTTTGAGTTGGCTAATCTGTGAAGCACCTGAGTCTACAGTCATTAATACCCTGATACTGTGTATTCCACAGTTTGGTATCTGCTCCCCAAGCCCTTGCCCACCCACCAGAAAGTGCATTATGAGCAGTGGCACTGGCAGGTATCACCATGACCAGCCCCAGCCTGGCACAAAGGAGGCTGCAGCCCCAGTAAATGAGATGATGGCAGCCTGGGCTGCCTCTGTCAATACTGGTTAATCTAAAGACTGCATCAGTGTTCCACCAGTAGCTTTGGATCATGGAAGCAGGGCTTGCATGAAAAGGGCAGGAGTCCATACTCCTGCATCCATACTCCCTTCTTCAGTCTCTCCATCATATGTGCAGGGTTGTTTGTCTTTGAAAAACACCTTGAGATCTGCAGATGAGCTGTGCTCTAAACAAGCTGTGTATTCATATTAACGTGGATCAACACTAGATCCCAAGGGCTTTTGAATGAATATTCAAGAGAAAGTGGTTTGTATTTATTCTTTCAGCTCCAACAGAATAATTAAGAACAGGATAAATATTAAGTGCAAATGATGCAAGGAAGCATCTGACAATGCTCAAGGGGTCATAGAAGAGGAGGCAGTTTGATCTTTTTTAGGTCAACAGCTAATGATTTTTAACTATAGCCTGGGCTTTTTTTCTGCTTTTGTAGATGTGGATAAATGCCTTTCTAACCCTTGTCCTGCGCTGGCCACCTGCAACAACACCCATGGCTCCTATGTCTGTCAATGTCCTCTTGGATATGAGCTGGAAAAAGGGAAGTGCAATTTAGGTAAGAAAAGAAAAAAAAAGGGGGGGGGGTGGGAAATGGAAAAAGTGGAAAGCAGGGGTAGGAAAAGATGGAAATAATTATCTGTAATCTTCTACAATAAGTTAACCTAGGCTCAGACTAGCTCAGGAGCTTAATGCTCCTCCCAACCACTACTTTTTACAAGAGCCTTTTGCTGTTCATACAAGTGCAGTGTCTAATGTCCATCATGTCGGGCTGCCCCTGGGAGCAGGCACAGTGATAGCTGAAGGTTTCTTAAAAACACAGCAACAGAGCAGTGGGCTCAGGGTTTTTAGTTAAGACAGATGTGACCTTGAGGTTCTTAATGTGTTTTACAATCCCCCAAAAGCATTCAGCAGCTTATCATGGCTCCCAGCCCTTCAAACCCCGGTGATGGTGCTTGGCTTGGGAGAAGTCAGTGGGGCTATTGTGTAACATGGCTTCAGTGGGGTCAGCCATGTGTGGAAAATTAAGCAGCCGTGAAAGTCTTTCTAAGATCAAGGTCTTGTTTCTTACCTTTAGCATTTTTCATGCAGCACAGTTATGAGCTGGAGCTCAGGTTCTGACCCCCCTCCTTTCTATGAGAAGACTCTCAATCTCAAGAATTTAACAATGTCCCGTTGTAAAGGGGAATTTGTTTTGCTGGAGTTTCTTCTGACCCTTAATCAGCAAGGATTAGAGGCATGGAAATTTTGCTAAGGAAACATGGGTGAGGTGTCCCTGAAGGGTGTTTTGAAACATTTCTTCAAGTTGGAATGTATCAGCTTCTAATTTAGAGAGTTGTTTTGATTCTGCCTTGAGCTGGGATATGGGCAGATTATATAAATGCTGTGAAGGTGATTTTCATCTTATTTTTACCCCTAGTTGTTACATTGGAACTGTCTGATATTCGATTTGTGGTGAAGATAGGCTCTGTGGATAGGAGAGAAAAATGACAGAGAATTGGAGGCTTCATAATGTTATCTTCAACCGTATTTGTTTTTCTGGTGGAACATAGAGCTGGAGCTCTGAGTTCTCATTTGCACCAAGTATCTCATGACACTTAATACAAGATTTAGGTACATTATCTCTCCGAGTCTGGACAACTCGGATTATTGCATTCTGCTGCCATGAATCAAATAAGAATCCATGCATGGAAAAATGCATCTTGTGGATCTCTTTTCAAGTGCCATTGCTCATTCTGCCCAGCATTTTGAAAAACAAAAATGTCCTTTCTACAGGGCTTTATTTTTGCCTTGCTGATCTGCTTTCCTTCTGTTGCAAGGAGGGGTAAGAGGCTTGAGACATTTGTCCCCAGTTATTATAAATAGCTTTGATACCTGAGGCTGTCTTGTTACTAAATTTAACCAACTCTCCCTCTGTTCAGGGGGCCTTTTAAATTAGTCTCTGTTTCTATATGAGCTGTATGAGTGCTGCAGCAAAATGGTGGCTGTTCAGCTCTAGAATTTGACTGGGGTTGTGGGAACATTGCAGCAACCCTTGGGAAATATCACAAGACTGGGACTTTGCTTTACTGGGGCGGTGGTTCTCAGACATGAGTTTTCCGAGGTCTTTAAGGCCAGGCTGGATGTGGCTCTGAGCAGCCTGATCTCATGTGAGGTGTCCCTGCCTGTAGTAGGGGGGGTTGGAACTAGATAATCTTTGAGGTCACTTCCAACCCTAACAATTTTATGATTCTGTCCACTGTGTAAAGGGTTTTTCCATGCAGACAGTCTCTTGTGTAAGGCAGATGAAACCACAGCTACAGATGGCTTGGACACATGTTCCAACTAACTTGTCTTATTTTCCTTTTCAGTAAGAATATTTATGGGCCAGGTCCCCCTGAAACTTAATATTACACATGGGAAGTATGCAGAGCTGCCCCATGTTGAGGATGAAATCCTGACAATGGTGAGTGTCATTGATGGGGCTTTGGCAGTGCTCATGGGACAGGTCCTCATTGCTCCTCTGACAGTGGTGGTAGGAAGCCATGAGGCTGTAGTGTGGAGTTAGCCTTTTAAATCATTAAACCATCCTGATCTGGTGTAAGTAGGAGTGATGAGACATACACTTTCAAATCCCAGCATGCTTTTTTCTCCTGCCCTGCCTAGGCTATCAAGACAGCAATGGAGAGATCTGTCTCCTAAGGGACTTCAGACAGCATATTAACACAAAAAATGACATCTGGATTGTGCAGGAGGGAGGCTCCTTGAAAGATATTCAGTCTCCAAGGGCCATGCTTTGAGCTTGGCCTCATGTGGGACTCTCTCCTTACTGGCTTCCAGCTTATCCTCTGCCTTTGCACTCATTATGTATTGGGCCCCCAAGCATATGCTCATATGAAAATTGCCAGGTTGCATCCCTCTGGGCTGCCTCCCTCTGTCATCCCCTGGTGCACTAACAACTGCTCTTCCTTCCTGGCAGCTCAATGCATCACTGTCAGGCTTGCCAGGATACCACCACTCTACAGTTAAGGCCACCAGGTAAGCTACCTGAAGAAAAATGAAAAACTCAAATGTTCAGGGTGTTCAATTTGAGGTCCATGTTCTCCATTTTGAGTTGGTTCTGGGCTTGTAATCCCACGGGGATTGATGCAGGGCATGGGAATGCCTGATCACCTTTCCCAGCTCTCCCAGTGTCCTCCTGGTGTGAGTGACTTTGGATGGCCTTGTGAGCTCCCCAGGAGGGATTTGTGGTTGATGTCAAAGCGAGCTAGCAGCACTCTTTTCTGCCCCAAATATGTCTCTCTTGAGTGTAAGTTTATCCTCTTCTTAAGGTCTGCTACAAAGCATGGCTATTTCAGTATATGTGCAATATTGTGTCTGTGGTAAGCATTGCTTGCATTAATGACTCCTGTGTATAATGTGTATTAATAAGACCCCTGTGTATAAGGTGCTAATGATGACATCAGACTGACCCATGATACTCAGCATTGTTTTCTTTTCTTTTCTGTTAGGGAAGCAAATTTTGTGCATGTTTCAGTGCAATCCACGTTCTCTTTAGCATCCAATGTGACTTTCTATGACGTTGTCAGCAGTGTGAGAAGCTACATTCGAGCTTGCAAATCCCCCACTGATGTCTGTCAGTTCATCTCCAGCCTGAAACCACTCCACAGAGGTAAACAGCATCTGGAGGGACTGTGATGGGAGGGGAAAGGGATGTTTTATTTGGCTTCCTTTATAACAGTGGGAGAAAGATTTTTGATGTTTCCAGAAGCCCCTCTGAATCTTTTTTTATCTTATTTAAATGACAGTCATCTTAAGAGGCTCACACTACAAAAGGGGTGCAGATACTGAGCCTGATCTTTGCCACATGTGTGAAAAATCTGCCTCTCTGTGAAAACATCGTGCAGCACAGGATTAGAGGCATTGTGGGGCAGCCTTTCATCTCTGGGATGTGACACCAGGCCCTGGCCAGATCAAAACAACATAAGTTTTAATTCCACTTGCATGGCTGGGAGCTAGGGAACTGGCATGAAAGCCAATAGAGAAAATCCCCCACTGCTGCTGGAGGCTGTGTGGGGAGCTGTGCTTGCCTAGCTGCCCCATTACAGTGTTGCAGGGTGTGAAAATGGTTCACAATTAAGAGCTTTTTTTTATTTCTATCCTGAATCTTCTACCTGCTAATGAGAAATATGGATGTGACACAGAGAGACCTGAAGCAGCACATCAGTGCTGTGCAGAAGCTTCCTTAGGGGAACCCCATTGACGGGTCCAGTTGAAGGTCCTCTCTTTCCAAGGGAATGATAGAGGAGACTTAGCTGTGAGAGGTACCGACAGGATGCAGGGAGTAAGCATCCTCGAAAGGTGCTCCTGCAAGGAAACTTCTTCATGTGGAGCTGTGTGACTTTGGGCATCGAGGTTTGGCTTTGAGGATGAAGGGCAGCAGTGCTTAGCCTGGGTGTAATGGGAAACGCCTCAAATCATTTCAGCGAACAGAGAGATGACAACTTTATCTTATGCTTTTATTTTAGCATGCTGTATTTTGAAGTCACACTTCATCAAGAACGGAATTAAATTGTTTTGGTAGACATGCTCAGATTACATCAAGCCATTACCTCTGATACAATGTTTCTGGTGAAGTCTAACTTGAACTAGGAAGAATAAGAAACAAATTATGTTCTTATGTAACTACTGAACAGATGAGATGTTAGATCCAGAAAAACCATAACCAACCAACCCAAAGAACAACCACAACAACAGCAAAAAGGGGTCTAGGAGGGAGAGGTTTGTAGAAGACGAGTGCCAAACAAGTGACATGTTTTCCATAAAATCCTATTTCTCATGAATATTTGTTCATGTTCTCATTCCATCCCGTCTGACCTCCCAGTAAAAAATGTAAATGTGGTGACAGAATTTCCATCATTTCCCCATAGTTTTGCTCTTTGTAAAATAATAATAATCTGACTGTCTAAAGTAAAACACTGCTTCAAAATAGTGTAAATGAAAGGACAAATTCTTTGCTTAACACTGAAATGGAAAAAATTTGGTTTGGGCTGAGCAAAAATGTTTTGCTTGATAGAAACTTAAAAACTGATTGGTGGAACTGTCTCAGGGGGTGAATGTGTTTCAGCTTGAGCCAAACCAGATTTTTCTTTTTCATTTTCCCCTTCTGCCTCTGAGCTGAAACATTTGTTATTGCCCCGCTCTGTTTGCCCCTACAAATGATGGTAGAGATGAAGAAATGGTGCCGTGACTGTGTCCTAAGGGAACAAGAATTATTTCATGGACAAAAAAAAGAGGAAAGAGATTAAAGCAACACATGAGCTGAATGTGATGCCTGGGTAAAGCAAATGTGCATAACAGTGGGTTCGGAGAGGACCACACTGATGCTGGCCACTTCTTCCCAACAGTTGGCAGCTTGTGCAAGCAGAAAGACCCTGAGTGTGACAAGGAAACTTCCGATTGCACTGACTTCAATGGAGTCGCCCTCTGCCAGTGCAAAAGTGGATACTTCAAATACAACAAGATGGACCACTCCTGCAGAGGTATTGTTTGTGTGGCACATTTTGCCTGAAGTTTGCTTGAACCTTTTGTTCCAGTGGAAATCGGCATGTGTGTGTGCATTGCTGTGCACGTGAGGAGCTCAATATTATGCACAAATATTAGCAGCTCCAGTTCCATTTAGTTAGAGGACTTTGCAGCGGATGCTGAAGAAGCAGTCTCTCTCTAGGAATAATATTAGCTCTTTCTAGAGCACACTCTGACTCACAGTCATTGAGAAGAGAGAGAAAGGGGCCTGCCTGCTTTGGGCTCCAGTTCAGTGGCACAGAGCAGAGATGACGTGCGTCTCTGCATGTTTTGATTTTGTCTGAACTCTCAGCGAACTTAGGAGAAGTGCTTGGAACTCCCAAGCTTGTACTAATACATCACTGGTGTTTTTAAAATAAGTGTCTGAAAAGGATTATGAATTTATTTTTCAGCTGGGCTCCTAACAGAAATGTTAAGCTTAAGGCTTATGTTATTTTAAAGGTACTCTTCAGATCATGAAATCTGGGTTTGCTGCCTTTTAGATAAGGTCTTTGTCCACAATCCAGTGGTCTCAGTGTCACAGTATCACAGTATAACTAAGGTTGGAAGAGATCCCAAGGATCATAGAGTCCAACCTGTCTCCACAGACCTCATGACTAGACCATGGCACCAAGTGCCACGTCCAATCTCCTCTTGAACACCTCCAGGGACGGTGACTCCACCACCTCCCTGGGCAGCCCATTCCAATGACGAATGACTCACTCAGTGAAGAACTTTCTCCTCACTTCGAGTCTAAACCTCCCCTGGTGCAGCTTGAGATTGTGTCCCCTTGTTCTGGTGCTGGTTGCCTGGGAGAAGAGACCAACCCCCTCCTGGCTACAACCACCCTTCAGGTAGTTGTAGAGGGCAATGAGGTCACCTCTGATCCATCTCTTCTTCAGGCTAAACAATCCCAGCTCCCTCAGCCTCTCCTCATAGGGCTTGTGCTCAAGGCCTCTCACCAGCCTCGTTGCCCTTCTCTGGACACGTTCAAGTGTCTCGATGTCCTTCTTAAACTGAGGGGCCCAGAACTGGACACAGTACTCGAGGTCAAAATGACTTTTGTGAGATTAAGGTGTCTATTTGCTAGTTCCAGCAGTTGTCGTGGGGCTTCTTAAGAAATGCACTTTTCAGACGACTTATCAGTCAGAATACTACAAGCAGAATTGTAGTAGTGGTTATATAGTGCTTCTGGCAGTGACTGTTGAAATAGGAGGAGATGCTTTGCTGATTCCAAGTCTTGATTAGAGAGTGAGAAAAATGTGCCTGGAAGTAATTAATGTGTTACAGGCTTTAAGATGGACATCCTGGAGATGGACATCTCTGAGTTCCAGGCAACGGTCCTGCCTCATCCTCTACTCTGTGACTCCAGGCAAAACCTTTCTCCTTTGTGTTTTCCTTCTCTCTCTTTGCTTTATATGTTGAGGGAAGGATTTCTATTAGGAAATACTGACTATCTCCACTGACCCTTGAGAGGAAAAGAAGGACTTATGTGGGGAGCAGAGCTAAAACCTGGGAGACACTTACCCAGTTCTTGTTCTGCCATCGATGATGGGGACTTAGAGTGAGTTACTCCAATTTACTTGGCCATGTCTTTCACCAAGCAATGCTGTGAGATAAATACCTGAAAGGCTACGAGGCACTCGGATGGGATGGTTGCAGAGGGCTACAAGATCTAACATTTTCACAGAATCATAGAATGGTCTGGGTTGGAAGAGACCTCCAAAGGTCCTCTAGTCCAACCCCCTCTGCAGTAAGCAGGGGCATTCTCAACTCGACCAGGTTGCCCAGAGCCCTGTTGAACCTCACTTTGAATATCTCCAGGGATGGTGCCCAACCAGCTCCCCAGGCATCCTGTTCCAGTGTTCCACCACCATCATGGTAAAGAACCTGTTCCTAACATCCAATCTCAATCTGCCCTTCTCTAGTTTGAAGCCATTGCCCCTTCTCCTGTCACTGCAGGCCCTTGTAAACAGTCTCTCTCCATCCTTCCCGTAGGCCCCCCTCAGGTACTGGAAGGCTGCTATCAGGTCTCCCTGGAGCCTTCTCTTTTCCAGGCTGAACAACCCCATCTCCCTCAGCCTGTCCTTGCAGTAGAGGTGCTCCAACCCCCTGATCATTTTTGTGGCCTTCCTCTGGACCTGCTCCATCAAGTCCATGTTCTTCTTATATTGAGGGCTCCAGATCTGGACTCAGTACTCCAGGTGAGGTCACACCAGAGCAAAGTGGCAGAATCACTTCTCTGGATCTGCTGGCAGCACATCTTGTACCTGTGGTTATTCCTTATTTGTAAGGGTTTGCTGTGCAAAATATAAAGAACCCTGTCTGCACACAGTGAGGCTTCAATGCCACTTTCAGCTTACTGCTGTCAGTAGGAAACATCTTACTGACCAGTTTGAGAGTGTCTGAGGGACAGGGTTGAGGTGGGATTTAGGCTGCAGTGCAGTGGTGTGAGGGTGGCACCTGCTGCCATTCTTTGGCAAGGGACTAGATTCTCAGGGTCACTGTTCCCATCTGAGTAAACCAGGTGGCTGGGGTTTGTAAAGGTTTTTTCAGAAGCCATGCTGTGGCCCTCATTTGACACTTGGGGCTATTTTCTGATAAATATAGCATACAATATGCCAGCCTCTTTGAAAACCTCTGCCCTCATAGTGACTAAACAGGAACTGAGGTCTTCTGAGCATCTGACCCTCATTGTGGGTCATGAAAATGTGGCTCAGTAACTCCAATTATAGTGTTTGAAAAGAGGGAAACTGCTATTGTGCTGCCCTGTCCGGTCTCCCCTGTGGGAAGGTGGGTGTGACTGGGAGAGCTGCTGAGGCATGGGGGATCAGCCACCTTGACCCCCAGGAATTGTTCTGTCCTGCCTTGCAGTGTCTGTACCCTGAGGCATGCTCAAAAAGCATCTTCTGGACCAAGGAAGGGTTAGGTATCTGAGCCACAGTTTCGATGCACTGGCCATGGTACCTCTTGGTGTGCAGTTTGGTCATCTCCAGGTTGTTGCTAGTTTTCAACCTTCCTAGTACCTTCAGGGCTGTTCTAGAAACAAGGCAGCAAACCCAATGTGCCAGCTTTTCGAGGGTGTACTATGTTGAATAGTACAGAGTGCCTGGAGTGAAGCAAGAAGCAGCAGACCAGGTTTCAAAAGAGACTCCCAAGTCTCATTCAGGAAGGCAAAGGCAAAGGAATCCCAAGTGGAAAAGCACAGCTTGATAGCTTTGCTCAGACCCTGACACTTAAGCCTTTTCTCCATTCCCTGCTTGTGTTTGAATGTTTGCTGGGAGAGTGTGACAGAGTGAGCTCTCCTGGGAGCATGTTCAAAGGAGCAGAAAAGATGTCAGAGGAGGAAGCAAAGTGGCAGGAAAAGGCAGGGTGAGGAGAGGAAAAGACATAAGCATAGAGTATTTAAGACACACACATGCTTGTTCAGGATTTTGCTTGTCCTCTGTACTGTCCTGGCTGTAAGCTTCCTGGCCTGAGAGCTGTGTGCTAGAAGGGTTCCAGACACAGCTCCAGGTGTATGTGCTCTACACATGTTGCTGGGCTAGGGATGACGTTAGGCTGGGCTGCCTTCAGGCTCCCCCAGGCTTTCTTAACATGCAGGCATTAGGCTGGGGCTGGGATACATGAACCCTCTGCGCTCACTAGAGAAGGCAACTCCAGCAAGCTGTTGAGGTGATGCCTCTCCCAACTGCAGATTTTGTTATTGCCTGATCTTGTGGCTTGCTTTGGTAGAATATTTGCTCTGTGATGTTTTTTGGTCTGCTTTTGTTAGCAAGTGAAGGAGCAATCTATCCAGTGTCATTTTACTAAAGCCTTGCTATGAATGGGTCAGGCAAGGATCCTTTGGGATTTACTATCCTTGCCCTGGCTGTTTGTTGACTTAGGCTCTTAAGTCTTGTCCAGTTACCTCTGACCAGTTCCTTGACTTCAAAAACAAAACAAACATCTTAGAGAGAAAAATAAATCTAGTGCAAAAAGCATCATGATGAGATGCATCAGGGGAGCTACTTAAAGGGCGTTGTGCTCTCCATCTCCAGCTCTGGGGGACTAAATGGAGTGAAAGAGGTAATGAAGGAGTAGTGGGGCTGTACAGGGCAGAGAGTGGGGTGCAAGACCAGCTACCATGGACATCAGCCCCCCTCCCATCATCACTGGTGCCAGTTGCTATGGCAAGTCTGTGCCTAGAGCTGCAATATTCATGATTCAGTGCATCACTTACCTGTGTCCACACAGCCCACAAGGAAAATGACCTG
Organism: Dryobates pubescens; assembly: GCF_014839835.1. Classification (NCBI taxonomy): domain Eukaryota; kingdom Metazoa; phylum Chordata; class Aves; order Piciformes; family Picidae; genus Dryobates; species Dryobates pubescens. The sequence goes on along the minus strand of NC_071613.1, from coordinate 45,413,135 downwards.
AGATGCTTAGCAAACAGTACATAGGCAAACTATTTTAATATGGCCACAAGCAAGGCCAGATGTCCAAGAGCAAAGTGCCAGGCACGCTGTGAATTGTATCTCCTGGAAAGGAGACACTTGAACAGAGCTGTGAAGGGGGCTTGGCAGGTAAAGAAGAGGTCCCTAGCTCTGGCTTGTAAGGCAAATGTGGTCCCTGAGTGTATTTAGGGGGCATGGACAGGCAGAGGAGGGGAAGTTTTGTTATCCCTAGGCATGCAACATCTATTTCTGGGAGCCAGAAGTCAAAAGGGTCAGAGAGAAGCTGTGAGCATTCACAGGAAAGCTGCAATAACCAGGGAACCTGAAAGATCTCAGTGCACTTGGCTTTATTAAAGACAAAGGAGTGATTTGGTGGTGGTGGTGAGAAATGTGATCATATAACCTCTTTCAGACTAGCAAGTAAACATCCAAAGGCTGGAATTTGACACTGTGGTAATTCAGACCAGAAAGAAGGTGAATGTTTGTAATGGCTGAGGAAATTAACTTTATTATGAGCATCTGACCTGGGGTTGTGGTTGATTGTCTGTCACTGAAAACATTAAGATCATTCTTGGATGGTTCTCTAAAGTGTAGCTCCAGTTCAACTCTTTGATTTGAAACTGGAATCAAATTTAGGGAAGTTCTGTGACCTGTATTATGAAGGAGAGGTCACAGTCACATTGCTCCCTGCTGGCATCAATCTCTTGTTATTGGTGCTGGAAGAGCCATAAACTTCTGAATCCAGGCAAAATACTAGTGCTTTCTCTTGGTTTACTACGATATTGCCAGCCCATCCTAAAGGGCAACATTTGAACTTCTTTTCTTCCTTTTTCCCTTCTTGTGCTGAGTGTTTCCGAAAATATAGTAGCTTGCTGTGCAGGAGGGAAAGAGGCATCTGGTGTGCTTAGAGCAGCAGAGGAGTAGGAGAGGGCTTTGCTATGGCTTACCTGGGGCTTGCTAGAAGCCTCCTCCTCTCCCCACAGATTTCCTCACATTGATGGGGTTAGAGAATGTCTGAGCTTTCAGCTTTTGGTTTTCCCTGTGCTGAAAGAGCAAACCAGAAGGGAAGAGGGCTTTAGAGCTGTGGCCTCACCATTTTAAGCCATATATGGTGGTTGGGGGGGTGGGGTGAGAATCCCATAAGCGCTTCTATTTTCACTGAGCAATCTAATTTTATTCCCTGTGGAGTGTGATGTAGGTGATTCCCAGACCCCTAGGTGATGTGTTGCAGACACTGAAGGGCTTGTCACTCTTCTCAAAGTGACTCTATCCGTGTCACTCCTCTACAAGTGTTTGAGTGACCACTTTCTCTGCCTCTGCAAAAGGCAGCAGAACTGCAGGAGCTGTGGTAGGACTGCTGCTGAGTAAAGCAGTGACCTTATCAGTAACTTGAAGATTATGATTGCATGTCCAATGTATCATCACCTTTGTTGCTCATCAGAAAGGCTGTATAATTTTCTCAGATAGTTCAGGTGATAACTGCCCATAAGCACAACATTTACTTTCTTTTGAAGCGATGGCCTCAGCTTTTCACCAGCATTTTGTACATAGCAGTTTTCTGGGTTATTTAGATCTAGTAAATTTAATTCCTGTTCCACAGTAAAATACAGTATTCCAAAATTTGCTTTAGCAGCTCCAAATTTGAAAGACGAGGGAAACAAAAGGTGGCTTAAGGCAAAACATCAGCTACCACTTTGTATTACCCCAACAGTGGTTTTGCATTACATTTTGCTGCAATACTAACATTTGAATGCAATTAATAATGTGCATCGGTACTAAAGTAGCACTGTTCAGATGAGGTTTCAAAGCAAAAACTGGAGGCACTTGCAGATTTTTCCCACTGCAGCTCTGTGGGAAGTAGTACAAGTGTGCAGTGAGTTTCCATTTGGGCAAGTTCTGCTAGCAATTATATAACTACCTGCCTGCTCTGGGCTAGCTCTGCTGGGAAGCCCCAATATGGTCCTGCTGAAGCCAACAGCAGGTGAATTTAAGTGCCCGGTGTTTTGCCTGAACCGGAGGAGATATTGCATCACATCAGAGTACATAGAATTCCTGCTGTGCCAGCAATGCAGGCCAGTTTGGCAGTCCCCAGGGTGGTTTGAGGTGAGGCTTCCGTGGGGAGCCGCTGCGTGAAATGCCTCCCCTGCACCAACCACTACGTGGTGCTCACGGCCCTTCTCTCATCTGTGTTTTTAGCCTGTGAAGATGGATATAAGCTGGAAAACGAGACCTGTGTGAGGTACGGTGACTGTTCTGCCCTCCTCCTACCCCACTGTCCTTAATATTGCTGTGGTGACCTGCCAATACAATGAAGGTGCTGAAACTCCCTGTTGTTTTCTGTTACCAGCTGCCCGTTCGGCTTAGGTGGATTCAACTGTGGAAACCGTAAGTACCGAGTTTTGTTTCTGTTCATTTCCACGCTGTCAGAAACAGGGCATTGGAAAGAAATAACTGCAAATGACTATGTCTAAAATGCAGTAGGTACATATCACACTTGTCAGTGCTTTTTGTTTCTTCATTTTCTGTTGAGAATTATTTTGTTGACCTCTTTGACAGAAGTAACTTAGTATTATCTCCTAAGGAAAGGAGATCTCCTTTCTCTGGATACTCTGTTATGATAGCACATATAGTGAGCACTCCTGAATCACAGAAAGTTAGGGGTTGGAAGGGACCTTGAAAGATCTAGCAGGATCACCTAGAGGAGGTCACACAGGAACACAAGGTATTTGGAGCTGAATCCATGAAATATTGAATTATCCCTGGAATAGTGTTGAATGATTATTCCCTATCAGAGAAGGGAATCCATCCCCTAGGGAAACAAATGCTGCTTCTTCCTTCAGCAGGAGATCATAGAGTCATAGAATCAATAAGGTTGGAAAAGACCTCAAAGATCATCAAGTCCAACCTGTCACCCAAGACCTCATGACTACTAAACCATGGCACCAAGTGCCACATCCATTACCCTCTTGAACACCTCCAGGGACGGTGACTCCACCACCTCCCTGGGCAGCCCATTCCAATGGCTAACAACTCTCTCTGTGAAGAACTTTCTTCTGACCTTGAGCCTAAACTTCCCCTGGTGCAGTCTGAGACTGTGTCCCCTCGTTCCGGTGCTGGCTTCCTGGGAGTTGTAGAGAGCAATAAAGTCTCCCCTGAGCCTCCTCTTCTCCAGGCTAAACAGTCCCAGCTCCCTCAGCCTCTCCTCATAGGGCTTGTGCTCAAGGCCTCTCACCAGCTTCATTGCCCTTCTCTGGACACATTCAAGAGTCTCAATGTCCTTCTTAAATTGAGGGGCTCAGAACTCGACAAATACTCAAGGTATGGCCTAACCAGTGCTGAATACAGGGGCACAATGACTTCCCTGCTCCTGCTGGCCACACTATTCTTGATGCAGGCCAGGTTGCCACTGGCCTTCTTGGCCACCTGGGCACACTGCTGGCTCATGTTCAGCCAGCTGTCAATCAGTACCCCCAGGTCCCTTTCTATTTGGCAGCTCTTCTGCCACTCTGACCCCAGCCTGTAGTGCTGCCTGGGGTTGTTGTCTCCAAAGTGCAGCACCCAGCCCTTGGACTTGTTGAATGACATCATGTTGGACTCTGCCCTTCTGTCCAGCCTGTCAAGGTCCCTCTGGAGAGCCCTTCTGCCCTCTGACTGATCAACATCTGCTCCCAACTCCATTCACTTCACTTGAAATTTTAAGGCAGTATTGCTTACAGAGGGAAGATGGGAAATAGTTCTCATGCAAATGGATGAACTATGGGTGTGTTTATTTACAAGCACATCACCTGTTGCTAAGTGAGTCTTTTTCTTTCTCAACTGTAGCATATCAGCTCATCACTGTGGTGATCGCGGCTGCAGGAGGAGGACTTTTGCTCATCATGGGCATAGCACTGATTGTCACCTGCTGCCGGTAGGTCCTGCCCCCAGCCCTGGCTCACATGCCATGCTCTCAGTGGGTTCCACTACACTTAGTGTTACACACATGAAGCCTGAAGGACCAAAACACAGAAGAATCATAGGGTTGGAAAGGACCTCAAGGATCATCTAGTTGCAACCTCCCTGACATAGGCAGGGACACTTCACACTAAATCAGGTTGCTCAGAGCTACAGCCAGCCTGGCCTTAAAAACCTCCAGGGAATGGGGCTCCTACTATCTCCCTGGGCGACCTGTTCCAGTGTCTCACCACCCACATGGGGAAGAACTTCTTCCTAACATCCAGTCTGAATCTACCCATTTCTATTTTTGTTCCATTCCCCCTAGTCCTATAATTACCTGACACCCTAAAAAGTTCCTCCCCAGCTTTCTTGTAGGATACTTCAGATACTGGAAGGCCACAATTAGGTCTCCTTGGAGCCTTCTCTTCTCCAGACTGAACAGCCTCAACTCCCTCAGTCTGTCCTCATAGGAGAGGTGCTCCGGCCCTCTAATCATCCCTGTGGCCCTTTTCTGGACACCTTCCAGCATGTCCAGATCCTTCCTGTAACAGGGGCTCCAGAAATGGACACAGTACTCCAGGTGGGGTTTCACCAGGGCAGAGTAGAGGGGGAGAATCACCTCCTTTGACCTGCTGGCTATACTCTCTTGATGCAGCCCAGGATGTGATTTGCTTTCTGGGCTGCAAGTGCACACTGGTGGCTCATGTTGAGCTTCTCTTCCACCAGCACATAGGATAGCTGAGCAAGTGCCTAAGTCAGAGTATTACACTATACTTTCATTTGGGACATACCCTTTTTTCCACCTATGTTCATCAAGCTGTAAAAGTTAACTGGATGTCTGTTGTAATATAGTTGTTTGATTCACCCTGAGCACAGCTTCCAGGTGAAGATGTAAGCAGGCGAAGACATTTATTACATTATACAGCAAAGTTATGCAGTCTACCAGAAGGCACATGTGTCACATCTCAATTGGTTGCTTTCTACTGGCATGCATGTAATTCAGGCATATAATAGGTTAAAATAACAAAACAATATTTTAACACATCCAACCAAATCCTGCCTAATTTCTCTCCTTCAGATACAAGATGTTTCCATTCTTTTCTGAGTCACAGACTAAACATAGCCTTCCCTAATTCGAACAAAGGCAAATCTGCCCCACAGCCTTCCAAAGCTATCTGAAAACAGCCCTTCTCCTACAGATGTCTCATGAGGTTATGTGGCTTCTTGAGGTTATTCTGCTTTGAACTGGAAGTATCACCAAAGTACATCATACAGCATTAATAGTCATGTAGGGGCATTTGGTGTCATTCAGACTAGCTCCTTGTAGATCTTCCTTCTTAGGAATTAAAATAGTGCCCAGAAGTGATGTAGTTAAGCACTTGGAAACTTGAATGCCGTGGGGGATCCCATATGGTTTTTTTTCCTTCCTGGATTTCCATTATTTTTATTGACTCAAGTGAACTCACACATATTCAAGAGACAATAAACGTAAGTTAGAACAGGAAAGGGTCAAACTGAGTGTAGGAAAAAAACCTCTTTTACCAAGGGGACAGTGGGGCAGTGGAAGAGGTTGCTCAGAGAGGTTATGCCACCTCCATCCTTGGTGATTTCAGATTCCACCACATAATGCCCTAAGTAGCATGATCTGACCTAGTATCTGCTTTTGGCCTCAGAGCAGACTATTGAACTGTACCTCTTCTGAGGGCATCTTTCTTCCCTGTCAAGGTTTGTAACATGAAGTAAATCTCTTGAAATCATGTTGGAAGTGTGTAGCAGGATAAGTTGTATGTTTTCTCTTTCCTTTGTTATTTTGTAAACAGGAAGAATAAAAATGACATAAGTAAACTCATTTTCAAGAGTGGGGATTTCCAGATGTCACCCTATGCTGAATATCCGAAGAACCCCCGGGCACAGGAGTGGGGCAGAGAGACCATAGAGATGCAGGAGAATGGAAGCACCAAGAACCTGTTGCAGATGACAGATGTGTATTATTCGGTACCTATCCATAGCTTAACTATTAACCCTTTGTGCCCCATACAGGAAAGACACCTTCCTTTATTTTTGCAAGTACAGATCCCTTTCCTGCAAAATAAAAGAGCAAAGCAAATTCCAGAGACAGTAAGGCATTGGGAGTCCTGTGGGTTCTAGTTGTTACATGTGGTGAATACCACAAAGAGATGTCATTAGGAACAGTGCTAGGGACACACCTAGAAAAACTTTGGTAGATGCTTTACGTGTCCAATCTTAGAGTAGAGAAGGGCAGTTAAAGGTTTGGACAGACTGCTAGGGATCCCTGTGGGTAGTTCTCTCCCTTCCACCCTCACTGATGATGCTGGAAGGTTGAGACCTCTGCCCGGGGGTTCTTAATCCCAAGATGTGAAGATGCTGGCCACTGTGGAACTGTCTTTTATTGCACTCCTCTGCTCTCCAGGGTACAGGCCCCTTCCTGCAGCAGAAAGAGTGTATAAGGAGCCTTCAGCTCCGAGGGAACAAGTGGCAGGGAAGAAGTGATGGAGAAGTAACAGGCAGTGTAGGGCACAAGATGTACTGTCATGGTTGGTACCATGTTAGCGTCTATATCTAAACCTGTGATATTGGTGTATCACTTGTCACTGATCTACAACAGACTTAAGGGGGGTTACTCATGTGAGTAAAAGTTGCAGAATTTCACCTGAATCACTCATTTTGCTCTCCTGCTTGTGAGAGCAGAACAGCAAGCAGTCCTTGGTTGTTTTTTTCCCCCCCTGGCTTGTATTTTAAGATTTCCTGTATGTAAGTTCACCAGGTTGCACAGCATGAAGGTTTCTCTTCCTTTTCCTCCTTCCTGTTTCTAGTAAGAATAATAGATTTGAAAATGAAAACGTATTTCCTAAACAGTTTTTAAGGCTTTTATTATGCTGGCAGCTAGAAAAGGGAGATTTTAGTGAACAGTAGATGATGAGGGCTTTGCATGGATGTGGTATGTAACAGAGCAGAGTGGGTGGCTTGATGTTGTTTACTGAGTGAAAAGATTGTGCAGTCTTGGTCTGATACCAAAGTTCCTCAACCAAATGTCCTCAGGAGATTTATTTAAGAGAAAGGAAGGTCAGATTACTTTTTATTTATTTATAATTTAAGTTCCTATGTTGGAAGAGTAGATGCCTGTGGTTAATGGGGAGAGGACTGCTCCCATAGTAACCAAAGCAGGAATTAACCTTGATTGTCTAGAAAGATTTCCTTAAAGGATGGCTCTGGGACAATACCCTTTCCAGGAGAGTTACTTCAATACCTGAGATCATCAGCACCATTCTCTTGGATTAAAAATTAGCTGTGTACTTAGACTGAGCTCGGTGGAGTCAGGTAGACTCCAAGTCTGCTAATGGCAAGATGTTGAAACTAAACTGCGTCAGTATAATACCTCCAGGCAATGCAGAACTCCCACAGTAAAAGTAATTCTAGGTTTTAGACATCATTAGCTATGACATTGTTCCTTCTAGCTACTGAAATAACTGCTAGGAAAGGTAGCAATGCTATGCATTAAGGAGGATTTAAGTGTGAGAATAAGACCTTTTTATTTTGTTTTGCTAATACAGCCAACTGGACTGAGAAATCCTGAACTGGAAAGAAACGGACTTTATCCTCCCTACACTGGTTTGCCGGGATCTCGACACTCGTGCATCTACCCTGGACAATACAATCCATCCTTTATTAGTGATGAAACCAGAAGAAGAGACTATTTTTAGCAAGGAGTGGAGAGGGAGCGGAAGGTTGGCACAGTTTCGTGGCCTGTGATCCCCAGGTACAATCTGTCTCCTGGGCAGTTCAGCCCACATCAATCTACTCTTCCCATTTAACAGGAAGGACTTTGAACTTCATGCCGAGCATTACTGCCCTGAGGAATGGTTACACTTGCTGAGCAGCAGAGAGGCAGGAGGAGGAGGGAATGGCTCAAAGTGAACGTCACTAGAAGACCCAGATGGAAGTTAACACATGCACTCCAGATTTGTTCTGTGCTGCTTCTTCACTCTTTACGCTACATGGCAAGCATGGATCAGGACAGGCAGAGGAACTGTGCCCAGCACTCTGCATTGAATACCACTAGGGAGTGTTTTGTTTACAGACCTTTTTCACTGTTGACTGTGCTTGTCACCTTAGCCAACCTTCATGCAAAAGTTCACTGTGCATCTGCTTTTGGTAGGGCAAGTTTGTCCACTTCCTTTTACATTGCTGTGTTGCTTTCTTTTTTGTATGTGACAGGGAAGCTGGTATGTTGTCTGTCCCTCATCTTCTTGCTGGCAGAAGTTCTCCAGATGGGTGGGTACTTGCTGAAGCCTGGTACCTGGCAATGTTGGATGAATTTATGGGTTAATTGTCTCCAAGGAGTATGGGGAAGTTAGTTGTACCACTGCAATTTCAGCTGAAAGAAGACACAGTTGATTCTATGTGCTCTTTGCAAACTTCCTGTATATAGGCAAGAATATGTTGGGGTTTTAGTCAATCCCCATTTTTCAGAAGAGATACCACTACTTGTCATCACAGGGCTTCCATATAGAGTATTACGAGGCTCTGTTTTCCTGCAGGGATTTAAATCTCTCTAGAAACAGCAATATGATGCTAAATAATTGTTCACAAGAAAGAAAAAGATGAGCTGGGAATTCAGCTTGCTCCTTACAAGGAGTCTGGGAAGGAGCAATAATGCTATAGCCCTGTCTGGGCAGGTGGAACCTGAATTCTGGGCACTGGAATTGAGTTTTGAAGCCTTCACAGCCCCCCTTGACTTCCATAGGAGCTATGAAGGTTTTCAGTACATTGGAAAATAAGGCTCTTGCAGTCTGTTACATTTAAGGGAGAGAGAAAAATGAAGTGTTTGGCTTTCTTCTGTCCTAGTTTCAAGACAGGCTTTCTCACCTAGGTGTGTTACTTCATATGAAGTATCTTGGCAAAAGCTGAAGAATGTGAGTTAATACACTTCTGTCCAAAGATAACATTGAAAGCTCATGAACTGTATTCTGACCCGACCTAGGTGTTGAAAGAGACCTTGTCAATGGAATATATTTACTGCTTACCATTACTGCAGCATTAATTTGAGTCATCGAAAGCCTGTCCAGATACAGGATCCAGATAGGAATTCTTCCCCTGAATGTGATTGCACTTTCAATTCAAATTGGCTGCTTGCATGAGGATAGCAAATATCACAATTCCTTAGCTATTAACCCAACATCTCTGTGGTGCATACATAAGCTAGTTTTACTGAAGGGCACATACCCTCTGCTATTCCCTTCTCCCCTGCAGAGCTCAGAAAGACTCAGTGCCTACAAGTGGTTTTTAAGGTAGCTCAGCTCACTGGAGCACTAAGGACCACAGGTTGTGTCCCCCCCCAAAGTGCCTAACCCCAAGTAAGAATGGCAGTTCAGATGCTGATATGTTGCCTGGTTGCTCTCCTGAGGCAAGTCTGGAATTATGAGGAGCAGGTGGTAGTACTTGTGTCCTACAGATGCTGTGAGTCCCTTGATCCTTTCCCAGCCACTTCATAGGCCATTGTGTTCCCTATCAAGAGTGAGCAACAGCTTCCCAGAGGAATGGGAGCTAGCACCAGGTAGTCATCAGCTGGGTGGGCTAAGAGGTTTTTGGTATCTGCTCATATTAACTTCTGTTTTCTCAAAACTGTAAGGCAGGAAAGGCACCACAAATAAGTTTGAGAAGATGTAATTTGGTGCACCAGCCATAGCACACAAGCATAATGTCTTTTTATGTCTCACCCCTTATCTACTGTGTAGAAAGCAGCGTGGGCTTGCAGGAAAACACATCTTTATGAATGCCTAGGGCAGTATCCCTTGCACTTATGTGATCTTACGGTGGCAATGCATGAAACTTCATGACTGTCTGGTCTGCAATCAACCTTGCAGGTAGTAGTACACAGCTTATCTCAGCTGTAGGGAAGAAATAAACAGATGCTCATAGGAAGTACAGCTGCCTAAGGAGCTATATTTAAAGAAAACCCTAGTTACTGTATCCAAAAAAGTTTAACAGGTGAATCACAAGATCTAGCTGTTCCAGCCATGCTGATCAGTATTTCCAGTCCATCAGTGGTGTTCTCCCTTTCATTGGCAGGTGATATCTTAACTGTACAGGATCTGCTGGGTGATGTGAATTAAGGGCTTGACCCTGCTGTGCTGTGGGGTCCTTCAAATCTGGCATTGGCTGGGTTGTTTCTGTGTGAAAGGGTTGCCTCTGTTTTTGAGAGTGCAAAGGATTGCCTTTCCCATGGTATGGAGGAGGATTTCACCTGTGTTAGGAAAGAAAGGGGGAAACTGGGATTCATGCTAAATCTAAATTCAAAGTGTATACATGAGCACTGGGCCCTGCCTCTATTGACTGAAAGTAGCTTAGCAAAGCAGTGATGGTAGAACTTTACCACATGCCAGTGTTTTGTCAGATAGGGAAGAGTTTAGGCATATGCTCATAGGCAAATCTGTTTAATTGCTTGGTTAATTAAAAAACTGGGAAATGCTCCTGTGTGTGCCAAGTACAAAGTAGGAAATACCAACTCACAATTGCAGATCAGTCTTTGTATATAAAAAGTAACAGGGTCTGTATGAATGAAACTCTGGTCTGTATCTCATAGCAAATTGGAAGGGATTTGAGTAAAAATTAGATAGGACTGCTTCTAGTTGAGATCACACAAACATTTGCAAGTACTTGATTTTGATTTCTTAATGATTTTCAAACTCTTCTTAATGCTCTATAGGGAATTAAAGGATCTCAGTAAGCCCAGCAGGATTTTCTGAGTGAGGACTTCAAAATTTAGCCTTTACTGAAAGAAACAACTTTACTGCACCCAAATTTTCTCTCTTCCAGAACAGGTAAACATTAGAGAATTTCTTAAGAGAATGTGTTCATTGCAGCCTGACCTTCCTTTTAACTTTGGTGAGAAAGCATGGCTCAGAGGAGGTGGAGAGGGGTCTCTCCTAACCTGCATCACCTTCTCTGGGAGTTCTAGGAGATCCTACTCAGCAAGCAGAGATACAGGCAGGTGTCAGCAGTGGAATAAGTACAGGTGCTTTCCCACACAGTGATCCAGGAAGTATTTGCAGAGGTGGCAGATGCAGCCAGGGGTGATTCAGACTCTATGAACTCAGTCACTCCCTGTGCTGAGATGCTTCTCTCTTCTCCCAAGCCCCACCAGTTCCCAGCATCACTAGGGCAAAAGGGGTGGGTGCAGTGCAGTGTATTTTGCCACAGTTATGACAGTTATTTTATTGGAGTTATTTACTACCACATCCCAGCGATGATGGACTTGCCCTGCCACAGCAGGGGTGAGACTTGTTTCTGTGCAGCTCAGCTTTGTTAAAGCTGCCACTGGAAGCGTCTGTCTGCTTTCATCTCTGCCATAAACTTAGCACTCTCTGGCAGTGCAGTGGTGTTTGTCACTCCTGTTAGGTGTGAGAGGGATCTTCACATGCCCTCAAGCCCACTTGGAAATGTGGGTGCCTTTCTGTTCAGTGTCTAACTTGCAGTGAAATGTCTGAATAAGTACGTCTTATTTCTCAGACTATTTAGATTACTTTTAGCTACCACAAGTTGCAAATCTTGACCATACTGGCTGCTTTTGCCAAGTGGGGTTGCTCTCTACTGTCCATGGCTATAAGATAGAAGTGGCATGTTTCTTGTAAGGAGAATGCAAGTAGCTCAGCCAGATGTGAGGAAAGGAAGGAAAATCACCAACGCTGTACTAGAAATCTGCTCTTGCTTCTGGCTGCTGTGGAAATCTAGGGCAGCAGTCAGCAAAGGCAGTTGTATAGCTGTATTTTTTATTGACTTTGGAAAAAAGGCTACCTTTGTTGCTTTCTGGGAAAAGATGTGGGAGGCAAATGTTTGCTATTACACTGCTCTGCCAGCTGTGCTGCAAAAGCCCTTCACCCACAGAAATACTCCTGATGGCCAGCGTTGGTGAACAGAGCAACAGAACACAGACTTGAAGGGATCAGTCAAAAGAGAGGCTCGTACGTGCAGCCTTCCAGCATCCCTGATGTGCACCACTGCTCACACCTGGCCACCTCTTCCAGCTGCACTGGAAAAATCAGGAGTTTTCGCATGCTGTTGAAACCTCGCAGCACTGAATTGGGCTGTATGAGGAAACACTGGGACAGGGGCGTTTTGATGCCTTTTGCCGACCACATTTAGAGCATTAGGTAACACAACAAAGACGAACCCATTGTTGTTGCAGCACGGTCGTACTCTGACTCAACCTTTGTGACCAACCTTCTGAAAGGTATTTGCCTCCATACTAAGTGGTAGTAAAAATCTTTTAAAACAGCAATAAAATTGCAGTTAGAGAGAGGTGTTTGCCATTGTGAAATTGTTTCTGCCGATACTTGTAAAGGCTTTTTTGCCGCAATCCGAGAGAGCAGCGGACTGGGTTTGGACATTGCTGCAGACACACCAAGTGCTTTCCCAGGACTTGTCTCTAATGCTGGTCAATGGCCATATGTGTTCAAAATTCAGCTGGACTTCTGATTTCCTCACAGTGATGTTTAGTCTTTAGTTTTCTTCCTTAAATTAACAAGAATGGATGCATTCTACTTAAATGCCCTTCCTGTGCTGATTAATGGTTTTTTTCCCTCTTTACACACAAAGGATCTAATCCAGCATCCATTATAGTGACTGGGGCAACTCTCCCATGGACTCTAATGACATTTTTTGGTTTAGGCCTGAATTATTCCACCACCATGTTAACCTGTGTGTAGTACATGCTTTCCAGTGGCTCTGTGTTCCATCTGTTTTTGTGATACTGTTGCTGCCTTTCCATGTTGTATTTATTGTTTTTAAGTATTCTCTCTTACTATAGCAGGACCTGTATTATATGGGATTGAACAAAGCAGGTTCAAGGTCTGAAAAACTTCCTCAGAAGAGAATTAGTGTGTATTTTGCATAGTTGTTTACTGATCAGCCACCCTGTTTCCTGTCATATAAGATCTAGGGACTTGGAGATGCTTCCTGCAGTCACTGATAAGAAGTACTCTTCATTTACTCTTACTTGGTCTCTCCAGAAATGAAGCAAGATCTCCCAGTTTCATAAGGGGTATGCACTATATGGTTGTAGGGTTTTGAGAGCTTTGCAGTGTGTGTTTAAATCTTCATTCTTTTGAACTGCTGAAGGTCAAAATCAGAAAAGAAATCCACGAAAGAAATCCAACAAAACCCAAATGAAACACAACAAAAACCCCACAAAACCTCCAAATATATTTACTTGTTTTACAGAAGTGATCATCTAAAGTGAGTGTGGCTTCTGTATTAGAAGGTCATGACACTTCTTTTGTGTGTGGTGGTGTGTGTGTGTGTAATATCCTCACTGAGGGTAAACCAAGAGAGCGTGTCTAGTGTTCCTCAAAAGTAATATACAAATACAGAGTCCCTTGGTCTTTATTCTAGTAAAATACTAGAAGAGATGAGAGTCTCATTTGGGTTAATGACTGCAGCAGGCCTCCCCCAGCTCTGCAAAATCCTGTGTAGAAAAGTCCTGTGGAATACAGTATAAACTAATCACTTCCCTCGAAGTGTGATGTAGAATTCACTTGTCATGAAGTCTCCGATAAAATCTGCTAGGATGGGTTTGCTTTAAAGAAAAAAAACAACAACTCAGACACAACAAAAGAAATACTTAAAACCCCCCCAAACTATTAAAAGAAATTCTGTAAAAGTCAGCCATTTGTTTCAAGCCCTGTTTAATGCTCCAGGACGTTTGCTTGAGAGAAAGTCCAACTTGGTTTTAATGATTTATTTGATCAAGCTTGCGGAATTGCGGTAGTAAAGCTCACCTTTTGCGAGCTCTGCTTCAAAAGATAAAGGCCATCAGCATTTGTTTGTACTTTGATCAACCTGAATGTAAACCTGCTTTATGGTCTTGACATTGCCCTCTTCCCTTCCCTGTATCTCTCAATGTTGGCTTCCAAGTCACTGGGTTCTGAGAACATCTTCCAAACCAGTATTATTTAAAGTTGTATCACATGTTCAGCCTCCACTAATTATGCAGTACTGTAGTAGCAAAATAGAATCTTTGAGGATTGGATTATTTTTATACCTGCATCCAATGTTATTACATCTGGCGTTCTAGTCAGTATTATAAAAGGATACAATAAAACTATGAATATCACTGTGCCTCAGCTATTTGTTATCGTCTTTGCCTTTCCTTGTAGAGAGCTACGTATGCAGCTCGAAATGATTTTAATTGTAATTAGAAACTTAAGCAGGGAAATAAGATATTTGTATTTGAAATGAAAAGCACAGAGGAAGTGGGTATGCCCTGTTGTGCTGAAGGAACTTCTGCTCAGCTGAAATACAAATTGTGTTCTGATGGGGAATAGAGTAGAATTAACCAGGTCGGAAAAGACCTTTGAGATCATCGAGTCCAACCTATCATCCAACACTGTCTAATCGACTAAACCATGGCACAGATGTTTATTTTGGTAGCACTAAACACCTGAGTTGAATTTTACTTTCCCCCTCTCATCATAATTTGTCACCCTGCTGGAATTGCAGGAGCATTGGTGTAGTTGTATGTTTGCACGTGAAAGCGTGTGTTGGAGGGGAGATGAGAGGCTGGTGCAGCAGGGCTGTGTGTAAGGACAAGAGACTGGGCATGAGCATGGTGAGATCAGTCCTACCTCAGTAAGTACTACCAGGGACTGGGGAGAATATATGGCTGAGTGTCTTTCAGAGGAGAAAGGAAGGTACCTTGAAGCCAGATGAACACAGTGTGTGGCCCAGGCTGCTGGGAAGAGGCGTGATGTGGAAAAGCACCTGGAGTAATAACAGGTATGTTCATCTGGGACAATCTTTTCTCGTGTTGCTCCAGAGGACTACAACACTCAACTGCAATAGCAGTTGGATGGAACTAAGGTGGAATTCATCTGCTCCACTAGAAGTTAGTTGGCCAGTTTGAGCCTACCATAGAATCAACAAGGTTGGAAAAGACCTCAAAGATCATCAAGTCCAACCTGTCACCCACAACCTCATGACTACTAGACCATCTGGTTCTTTCAGTAGCCATGAAAAGACAGTTGTCTGCAGAGGGTAGCTCCCCCCATGGTAAAATATCCCACAGCCTTAAGAGTAGTGTCACAAGACCCCACACTAGGCAGCTGCTCTAGGTGAAGTGAGTGTCACTCACTTAATGAAATAGTCTAGAACATACCTCTTGATACAACCTGAATCTTTAATCTACTTTCTGCTGTGGAATAGTATAGAACTGTGTTATATGCCTGCCCCTTGTCTAGTAATACTCTGGCAAGTAAAAAATGGAAGAGTAACTTGACTGAATCCTGGGGTTCTGTTTGTTGACAGTGCCTCAGTTTTGTCATGAATACTATTGCAAGTAATTTCACTTTCTGTGTGATATTGGTATCACTTAAGGGAAAAGGCAATGCAAAAGGACTGGTCACAACATTGCCATGAGATTAATTAAAAGACCTTTGGTAGTTATGGACAAGCACATGATTTAACAGTCATGCCCCCTTCAGATTTGCATACCAGTGACTCAGGGACATTGGTTGTATCCACAAAGTGTGCCCTCAACCATTTTGGGAACCACTTCAAAAGAAGTCAGAGTACATCTTCTTGCCCTTACGATGAGTGAATCAGCATGAATAGCACTTTGATTCAGGCTTCATGAAGGGTTTATTTAACTTTTAGCTAATGATAATGTCTATTTTTACTTGTTTATGTAATATACAGTGGGTGAACCAAATTTACATGAGATAGTGAAATGTCTAGGAGTCTAGTAAGGATTAGGATTGAAGAAATGCCCAAGAAGAAGGTATCCAGCTGATACACGTGAGCATCTGTAATAGACGTTTCCTCCTATTTGAACATATGCTTTCTGGCAGCATGATTATTCTTTGATTATATGTAGCATAGAGTTAAATAATGGCATACACCTTCTCACAGACACTCCTTTTTTTCCTGCCATAAACAAAGATCAGGACAAGAGGACAACTAAAGTATTTGTTACTAAATACAGCATACTCTGTATTCCATAATAATTTGTCACGGTTCCTGGTTGTCATATCTGAGCTTTGATACATGCTAATTCGGTTTTACAGCTTCTGGAAAGTTGTTACGTTAGTTCTGCAAAGGAAGGTGGTGTGTTTTTTTTTCCTGTAGTTCCTTACAGGACATCACAAGTGCTGTGGCTATGTGAGACTACTTAGACTAACAGTCAACTGTCTATTGTCTAAACACATGCTTAGTAACTTCATTAATATTTGTGTTAGAACTGCTGATATTTCACTGACACTAGTTCTCCAGTTTTGGTAACTCTGTCTGGTCTCCTAAACCATCAAATCTCTAGATTACTAATTCCCCCACAAACTGGAAAGCAATGGGGCACATTGACCCTGTCACCCCCCTTCTCCTCAGGGAGAGACTCTTGTGACCACTGGTGTGTCATGAAATGGACAGGGAAGGGCAAGCAGAAGTTAACGATGTGGCATGTGATGGGATGTGTCTATTCAGTGCATTATTTCCTGGATGAACTGGTGCCTTTTGTATTGCAAATGATTCATACTTCCCAAACTTTGATCACAGTGAACAGGACCATCCAGGTAAGAATCATAGAATCTTGCCCATAGAATGGGTTGAGTTAAAGATTATCTCGTTCCACCCCACCTCCTATGGATGGGAACATGTCCTGTTAGATAAGGTTGCTCAAAGTCTCCTCTAACCTGGCCTTGGACGCTTACAAGAGATGGGAAATCCACAGCCTCTCTGAGCAACCTGTCTGAGGTCTCACCACTTTCACAGCAAAGGACTTCTCCCTTCTATCTAATTTAAATCAACTGTTTTTCTGTTTAAAGCCATTCCCCCTTGCCCTATCACTACATGTCCTTATAAAAAGTCCCTCTCTGTCTTTCTTGTAGGACCCTTCTAGGTAGTAGAAGGCTGCTAAAAGGTCTGCCTGGAGCCTTCTCTTCTCCAGGCTGAACAACTCCAGCTCTCAGCCTGTCTTCATGGGAGAGGTGTTCCATCTCTCTGACCATCTTTCTGACTGTCCTCTGGAGTCACTCCAACAAGTCCATATCCTTCTTACGTTGAGAGGTCCAGAGTTGAACACAGTAGTCCAGGTGATGTCTCATGAGAGCAGTGTACAGGAGGACAATCTTGGTGTGTTTATCACGCTTCTTTTGATGTAGCTCATAACGCAGTGGGCTTTCTGGGCTGCAAGTGCACATTACTGGGTCATGTTGAGCTTGTCATCAACCAACACCCTGAAGTCCTCTGCTGGGCAGGGCAGGTGCTGCCATGGGGTCACTGTGGGGACTACGGGTAGTTGCAAGGAGCAGATTGTACTGGAGGGGATTTGGGATGCCATGAGAGATGCAGATAAAGCACCTGCTCAGGCTCAGTGCCCAGTGCCCTGAGCAGGTCCACGTGGCAGATCGCAGAGGGACAAAGCCACTCCTTCCCCGTGATGGCAGGGAGGTACAAAAACATTTGTGCTGTCTGTAAGCTGTTGATGTTTCCTGGTTTGGTGCAAGATAAAAGCTTAAGACAACATGGAGCTCAGCAATTACTTGAGTAATAATTCTAGTCTCTCCCACTCTCAATATGTAAGATTAGAACATGAGACTGCATGTCTTGTTCTTAAAATAGCAGGTCAAACAGAAGGAGGTAAAGGAAGAGGAGAGATGTTTAACATACAGAGCTGTTACTTCATATTCAGAAATGTTCTCACAACCTGCCAGTGCTGCTGGCAGTGGATTTTGATGGAGAAGACCAGCTCCAGAGCCATTAGAGAAGGTCTTGTGGGGGGTACACAGAAGCTTGCCCATCCTTCTTGTCCATGTCTGATAATCACAGGATAATGTCTGTCTATTTCACAGAAAGTCTTTACTGGTATTGTGGCAGGGTTCAGGATCAGCTGGACCTTTGAAGTGCTAGAAATAACACCTTTGCCTGAAAAGGAGGAACTGAAAGTCACTGAGGACTGTAGGATTTCTAATAGTCTCAAGCAGTGCATTTTACTGGAGCACAAAGCAGAACCACTGTTCACTTAGAGAACTTAGGCAGGTGAGTCAGCTGAGAATAAGGAGGTCGGGGCAGACCAGATCTTGCCCATAGAGACCTTCCCCATCCTGGTCTCTATCTAGGAATTTAAAGAGATGTCCTGGGATGAAGTGTCACCAAGCATCCATGTCTCACCTGTTTTCCCTGTATCACAGCCATGTTACCTGCTTCTTGGTGCTCTAGGATATTTCTCACTACTGAGTCTGCTGTGGGTTCCCTGCTCCAGCCTGACCATCCCTGCTTCCAGAGGTCTCTCTGGCATGAACACTCCTCCTCTCAAGAAAGGACGGCTTGCCACTCAAACAAAGTGCTGCCTGTCATGCCTGATTTCTCTTGCCACACTACTTTAATATTACATAAGTAAGATATTAGCAAACAGAACAGCCATAATCATTGCCAGAAGGGCCAAGGTCAGTCCTGGTTTCTTGCAAAGATGCAGATGCTGCTTGTTGCTTGTTGCTTTCTACCTTGTTCACAGAATCACAGAATTGTGGGGATTGAAAGGGACCTCTGGTGATCATCTAGTCCAAGCCTCCTGCAAAAGCAAGTATACCTAGATCAGGTTGCACAAGAATGCATCCAGGTAGGTTTTGAAAGAAGCAGTCTCCACAACCTCTCTTTGCAGCCTGTTCCTGAACTCCAGTGCAGTCAAAGTAAAGAAGGTTTTTCTTAAGTTCAAGTGAAACCTCCTGTATTCTAGTTTGCACCTGCTGCCTGGTGTCCTATCACTGGGCAACACTGGGAAGAGGCCAGTGGCATTCTCTAGAATTCCACCCTTTATCTTCTTTTTTATCACCCTGTATCTTCTTTTTTTGCAAGCTAAAGCTCAGGTCTTTCAGTCTCTCCTTGTAAGAGACTTGCTCCAGTCCCCTAATCACATTTGTAGTCTTCTGTTGCACTCTCTCAAGAAGTTCCTTGTCCCTCTTGAACTGGGGAGCCCAGCAGTGGACATAGTACTCCAGTCGTAGCCTCTCCAGGGCAGAGTAGAGTGGGAGGAGGACTACCCTTGACCTGCTGTTGAGCAATAAGAAGTGCTTTGGCATAAAATTTTGCTTATAAGGAAACAACAATTGGAGTCTGAGGTATAGAGCTTGTTTGCAAAGGTGGTTTGTTGCAAGGGAAGTGAGCGAGTGGGTCCCAGGTACATAATTAGCATAGTGCATAATTAGCATGTCTTGGGATGGGTTAGCTTCTGCTTCAAGATTAAACAGCACCCTCCATTTAATTTGCAATGAAGTTATCATCATGGAGAGCTGGCAGGGGATTGCTGGTGTGCTGTCAGTTCCAGCATATGCTTATTTAGCAGTAACTTCCTTGTGTCAACAGGTCTCAAGCATTTTTTTGCCTTAAAGGAAGAAAACTGCAGATCTAGAAATCTCCTCCCAGCCCAAAGAGGAAGAAAACCACAGCTTGGTTCTATCATTTGCCACTTGCCATCATGACGTCAGCCTGGGGCCGAACTCATTACCTGTGGCTGGGACCTTAAATGAGCTGGCGCCAGAAGACAAAAGTACTTTCACTTAGGTGTAGCAGCAGGTAGCGGCAGCAACGGGAGCGGCAATGAGGCACTGCATATTCCTCTCCGTGTTGCTCATTCTGGTGTTGAGCCTTTTGAAAGGTAAGAAACACTATCTTCTGGTCTGAGATTTATCAGGGCAGCTATTCTGTGGCAGTGAATGGCTAGCTTAGTACTTTCAGCGGCTGCTGAGAGGCTGGAGGTCAGAGAAAATACACAATTCAGCACTTGTAGATTTTGATTAATTAACAATGAAAAATGTGACTGCAAGCCAACCGTTTCCCCTGTTCACAGCGAAAAATCACAATGCAAAATCACTGGTGCTTGTGATTAATGTGATTTAGCCTATTCCAAGAGCAGTTTCCAGGACCTGCCCACTAAACCCAGGTAATTCAAGCTCTGTTACAGTCATAACAAAAGGTACAACTGTTCCATGCCAGTGCCCAGGAAAATGAGTGCTGCTGCTAGCCTTCTGAGCAGAAGCTCCTTAAACAATTGGTCTGGAAAACAAGACCACCTGAGCTGGCTCACAAAGAATTTGTTCCCTCCTGCTGGAAATAATTATTGAGAACTTCGCCACCCACTTGAGTGGCAGAGGGCTGCACCGTAGTCTATTCAACCTGAAGGGCAGGTATTGTTCCTTAGCACTTGCTATTGTTTCTGTCATTGTGACAAGACTTGGTACTTGTGGGCCGGAGTCTCGGCTCAAAATTGCCTGTCTCTGCTATTCAGTGATATGAGGAAATGAAGGCATTAGGAGAAGTAGAGTTAGGGCAACTATATGAAGTTTCTTGTGACCTGAAGCTATGAGAGGACAGGAAGTCTCAGCTACTATGTGACTTACAAAGTTATTTGCCAAATTAAGAACTTCACTGATGCTGTTAAGCTTGCAACTGGTGGTAGATGGTTGGCTACCTTGAGTATTTCCAGGAACATGTACAACATGCTACAGATAATTTTTTTAGCTATAAATTATAAGCATGGAAGTCTTCAAGATTGTCAGCTGATTGATTTTCTGTTTGGAAGCTTGTGGGGAACAAGAAGATACTAAAAATCTTGACCCAAGAGCTACTGAAAGCTATGTGAGTCTTTCACTTACTAGAACAGACTTTCAAACGGGAAATGAAACCTATTTCATTCCAAGCAAACATTGTAAAAGCTTTGCAGGGTGTTTCTGTTTGACTAGTGCCAGCAAAGGCCCTGCCCTTCTCAGCAGCCAGATGTCTGTTATTCCGTAGCTTCGGTCATAGTATCCAGTTCTTTATGTGCGTAGTAAAGCCCTAAGTCTATGAAAATATCCTGTTTCATTTCACAGAAGGTGGGGGTCTGTGCAGATAGGGCCGTAAAATAGCCACCTTTTCTTTGACAAACCTGTCAGCAGGGTTCAATTGAAGCTCATGTGTTCTGCTGTCACCACAGATGAGATTCCACCCAAGTTCAAAGGGTAGAACACATTGTACTCCTGAGCAATGTTTTGCCGTAGCTTCTCTACAGATAGACTCATAACTAGCTCTGTAAGAGGTTACTGCCCCAAAATCTGTTATAAGAAGGCAGTCTAAATAATGCTCCAAACCCATGGCCTGTGGCCCACACAGATTCATGGAATCATAGGTTAAAGTGAAAATGTACATTTTACACTGACTGGGGGAGAAATAAGGCTGCCAAGAGGTTGCAGTGAGCAGTGGAGGCAGAAGATTTCACAAAGAACTACCATTATTGCTCACGTTTCCCCTTCGCCTGCCTTTCTGATGTGCCTTTTCTACATCAGCTTTATTGGCCAGAAGAAAAAGGTTTATAAAATTTGCCTCACTTTGGGTTTTTAAAACCCTCCAAAGCTCTTGAAAAGTGGAGTCTATTTTTCCAATGTCTACTGAGACTTGGCAATTAAAAAAAATAATATATACCAGCTATAAGAATGTGTTAGGGCCAAGGATTTTAGCCACAAATAGATTAGTCATCTAGCTGCATGCTGTTAATGACTTGGATTAAGTTAAATTAGAGCAAATATGCTTATTCCAAACTCTTATATTAAATAATTCAGATTAAAGTTGGATCATATGACCTACAAATTTAGCAGCAAGGTTGTTTTGTTATTTGTTCCCCTTAATTCTAGACAAAAAAGAGACCCAAAGCAGCAAAGCAAACCAAGCCGAACACCAAACACAAAACATTCCTTATATACAAAACAAGAATGACACAGTTTGAACATAAAATAAACGTTCTAAAAATAAACAGATTAAATACTTTGGAAGAGTAAATGCCACAACAGGCAATGCTAAAACCAATTATTGTCCAGTATCAGCAAGGCTTCACTGTATTTGGAGAAAAAATACAACTAGCTGAGTGGTATGGTTGATAAGTCTGAAGGACATGCTGGACAAGCTGGAGAGATGGGTTGAGGAGAACCTCATGGGGTCCAATAAGGCAAAGTGTAAGGTCTTCCACCTAGGTTGGGATAACCCTAGGTATCAATACAAGTTGGGAGATGATGAAGTTGAGAGCAGCCATGCAGAAAATGACTTGGGGGTACTCGTGGATGAGAAGCTGGACATGAACCAACAGTGTGTGCTTGCAGCCCAGAAAGTGAATCACATCCAAGGCTGCATCAAAAGAAGCGTGGCCAGCAGCTCGAGAGAGGTGTTTCTGCCACTTTGATCTGATAAGACCTCACCTGGAGTACTGTGTCCAGCTCTGAAGCCCTTACACAGCAAGGACCTGGACCTAATGGATTGGGTCTGCAGGAGGGCCACAACAATGATCAGAGGGCGGGAACATCTCTGCTATGAGGACAGGCTGAGAGAGTTGAGATTGTTCAGCCTGGAGAAGAGAAGGCTTTGGGGATGCCTTGTTGCTGCCTTCTAGTATCTGAAAGGAGGGCTACAAGAAGGCAGGAGAAGGACTGTTTACAAAGGCCTGTGGTGGTAAGATGAGGGGCAACAGTTTGAAATCAGAGAAGAATAAATTTAGTTTGGATGTTAGCAACAAGTTCTTTACCATGAGGGTGGTGAACAATGGAACAGGTTGCTCAGGGAGGCAATTGAGGCCCCATCCCTGGAGATGTTCAAGGTCAGGCTCGATAAGGCTCTGAGCAAGCTGATCCAGTGGCAGATGTCCCTGCTCACTGCAGGGGGCTTGGGTTAGATGACCTTTGGAGGTCCCTTCCAAACCAAACCATTCTATGATTCTAAGGAAAATAATGACAAAAAATATTAATATATATTGTCAGAACTGCATGGAAATGTCATCCAGGAAAGAGGGCCTTGATACCACTGCAGATAATTTACCAGAACATGCATTCTTTGAATAAAAATACTCTGCTTTTAATATCCATTTCAATTTGCCACAGCATAGGAGAAAGCATTAGCAGAGGAAAGTCATGCTCCCATTGCAGCTCTGAAAGAGTTCATGCACTTTTTAATAACACTTCTCCCAAGCACATCTTCCATAGCTGCAGGATATCTATGAATAGAATAGAATAGACCAGACCAGACCAGACCAGGTTGGAAGAGACCTTCAAGATCATCGCGTCCTACCCATCAACCAATCCAACCCACCTAAACAACTAACCCATGGCACCAAGCACCCCATCAAGTCTCCTCCTGAACACCTCCAATGATTGTGACTAGAGCTTGCAGCAAATATGTTTTTGTTGTTTGGTGGTTTTTTTTTTTATTTAGTCAAAGTCTAGAGCAAAATTTGAAAGGTCATCATGAATATGCTAACTGTGGAGTACAATGTCATATAAATCTAACTCAGTGCAGTGGAATCACTGAAGAGGCATGACAGCAAAACCATAGCTGGTTTAAGTGATGAGAGGATGTAGACATAGCAAAAGAAATTGACAACACAGGCACTAGGTCAGACCTAAGACCTACTGGCTCTCAAATGCATATGCATTAGTGAAAGGGAGGCCCTTAACCCTGCTCTGGAACTCAGAACTGGCCATGTGGGAGTGCATTGGGAAAGGGTAGGGAGATACACTGGAAGAGATGTGTGTACTGGAGAGAATGCATGACACAATCACCTATAGGAGTAAGGCAAAAAGACTACAAACATGCTAGTGCTGGCAAAGAGGTGATACAGCATGATGTGGGGGAAGGAGCAAAAATGAAGGCAAGAAAACAAGGAGCATTTGGCAGGGAGAAAGAAAAAAGGCAGAGAATGGTTGCCCAGAGTTTGGGCTGCTCAGCCCCACACACATAACTGCTAGGATATTACCTTAAGAAGACAGACTTCTAAAGAACATTACTCTACAATGCACAAAATAATTCTATCACATGTTTTGATATCTCTTCACAGGAAACAATGTGTATGCAGCTACAGACATGAGTAACACAGCTACAGGTAAGTATAGAAAGTGCTTGTTCTGTGGACTGAATGCTGATGAGGAGAAGGCCATTGTGGTTAAGTGCAGGCTGTTCACAGCATGATGGCTCCCCTCAGCATGCTCCAAAGCTGTGCATTACTCCTGGGGCTGTCTTGGGCAGGTGGAGGGAGCTTTTCTGCAGGGAGACAGCTACATGACCATGGCTGAGCTGGCTGTGGCCCCTGAATAGAGCTGAGCTGGGAGCACCCACAGCCTGTGTGGGATACATGCATCATGGCCCTGGGACAGTGTGGGGAAGGGAATGGGGACATTTCACCCTGCACAGGATTGCTGTCCAGCCAGAAACCAAGGGCAGGTCAAGGCAGCACAGGATTTGCCTGCTCAGCTCCAAGAAGATCACATATATAGCTCTCCAGAGCTTATCTGCACACACATCTGCAAGACTTTTCTCCACACAGCACCAAGCAATGCTGCCATTTCTCTTCATTTTCCTTCACCAGGAGACAATGAGATAACAAATGGGACCACACCAGGTGAGAACAAAAAGCAATGACTCAGCCCTTCTGTGGACAGATTAGAGTAACTCAGTCCCAGGGAACTGTACAGGCTCCAGGAGAAGGGTCTTGTACCCCACATGGGCTTGCTGCAAGATCCTCTCCCAGGCAGTGAAGCCTCTGCCCTCTTCCCTTTCTACCGGCTGGCCCTAGCTGCAAGAAGAAAGTCTTAGAAGAGACATGAAGAGGATACTCCTTTCATGCTTGCTGCATC
This sequence comes from Dryobates pubescens, assembly GCF_014839835.1. NCBI lineage: Eukaryota > Metazoa > Chordata > Aves > Piciformes > Picidae > Dryobates > Dryobates pubescens. The sequence goes on along the minus strand of NC_071613.1, from coordinate 45,388,527 downwards.
TGCCTCCCTCACCAGTGCCAGGTGCCACAAGATCCCTGCAGAACAGATAGTATGGAGAGGTTTTGAATCATCCATGCAGGGAGTTGTTTTGTCTGGATACTTGGAACATCTGCAGGGAGAGAGCTGTGGCAGAGAGAAGAATGGGGCTGGGTGACAGGTGACCCAGGGCCATGCTTCCCAGGAACCCTCCACACCAGGCCAAATCCCTGGGGCCATGCATTGTGCTGGAGAGCCCCATCCATGAAGTACAGAGCTTCAGCTGGAGTTACTCTGAGGAGCAGAATCCTGCCTGTCTACCCCATTCTTTCGCTGCTGCAGAGGGTTTGGATGATGATATTCATCCTGCCAGCTCCCTGCTGTCCAATCACACCTGCTCACTATCCGGACAGGTAAAGGCAGCAGAGGATTTACCTCCAGGTTGAGTGAGTGAAGACTTTGCACTCTTCCCTATCTACCTGCTGGTCCCAGATGGAAGGAGAAAGTGTTTGATGGAAATTGCAGAGGATGCTCTTTTCCTGCTTGCTGCCATTGCCCCCAACACCAGTGCTAGGGGCCACAAGGTCCTTGTAGAGGAGGTGCCTGTGGCCAGGCTGTGAATGCTCCATGCAGGGAGTTGTTTGTGTGGCTGCTTGGAGCATGTGTAGGGAGAGAGCTGTAGCACAAAGGATCATAGAGCTGGGTGCCAGGGGACCCTGGCTTGTACATTCCAGGAATCCTCCACACCAGGCCAAATCCCTGAGTCCCTGCATGGTGCCAAGGATCCCCAGCCATGAGGTCCAAATCTTCTGCTGGAGTTACTCTCAGGAGCAGAATCCTGCCTATCCCCTCAGCTCTTACTGTGTTGGAGTGGGTTTGGATGATCATATTCATCCTGCCCATTCCTTGCTGTCCCATCAGACCTGCTCACCATCCAGACAAGTCAAGGCAGCACAGGATTTGCCTGCTCAGCACCATGGAGATCCTAAGCATAGCTCTCCAGAGATTATCTGCCCAGCTGCAAGACCTTTCTCCACACAGCACCAAGCAATGCTGCCATCTCTCTTTTTCTTTTCATTCTCCAGGAAACAATGAGACAACAAATGGGACCACACCTGATGGACCTGACATTCCAGGTAAAGAGAAAAAGCAGTGAGTCAGCCCCTTCTGTGCACAGATTGGAGTAACTCAGTCCCAGGTATCTGTATGGGCCCCAGGGGAAGGGTCTTGTTGCCCTGCATTCTCCAAGTATCTATTCCAAAGGGAGACAATGGAATCCAGGTCGAGTGAGTGAAGACTTTCAACTCTTCCCTATCTACCTGCTGGCCCCAGATGGAAGGAGAAAGTGTTTGATGGAAATTGCAGAGGATGCTCTTTTCCTGCTTGCTGCCATTTCCCCCAACACCAGTGCTAGGGGCCACAAGGTCCTTGTAGAGGAGGTGCCTGTGGCCAGGCTGTGAATGCTCCATGCAGGGAGTTGTTTGTGTGGCTGCTTGGAGCATGTGCAGGTAAAGAGCTGTAGCACAAAGGATCATAGAGCTGGGTGCCAGGGGACCCTGGCTTGTACATTCCAGGAATCCTCCACACCAGGCCAAATCCCTGAGTCCCTGCATGGTGCCAAGGATCCCCAGCCATGAGGTTCAAAGCTTCAGCTGGGGTCACTCTGAGGAGCAGATTCCTGCCTGTCTACCCCGTTCTTTCTCTGCTGCAGACGGTTTGGATGATCATATTCATCCTGCCAGCTCCCTGCTGTCCCATGAGACCTGCCCACCATGCAGACAGGTCAAGGCAGCACAGGATGTGCCTGCTCAGCACCATGGAGATCCCATGCATAGCTCTCCAGAGCTTATTTGCACATCTGCAATACATTTCTCTACACAGCACCAAGCAATGCTGCCATCTCTCTTGTTTTTCCTTACCCAGAAAACAATGAGACAACAAATGGGACCTCTCCTGATGGACCTCAGATTCCAGGTAAGGAGAAAAAGCTGTCAGACAGCCCCTTCTGTGCACAGATTAGAGTAACTCAAGTCCCAGGGATCTGCACAGGCCCCAGGGGAAGGGTCTACTTGCCCTCCATGGGCTTCCTACAATTACATCTCCCAGAGGAGGTGACAGAGTCCAAATCAAGGCAGTTGGAGCCCCCATACTCTTCCCCTTCTGCCTGCTGGCCCCAGCTCAAAGGCAAAAATGTTGGCAGAGGTTTGAAGAGGCAGCACTATCCCTGCTTACTGCCTTTGCCTACCACAGCAGTGGCCGGGTGATAGAGGATCTCTGTAGAGGAGCTGCCCAGGGCCAAGCTATGATGGTCCTTGGTGGGGGTTGTTTGTCTGGCTACTTGGAGCATCTGCAGGGAGGGAGCTGTGGCAGAGAGAAGAATGGGGCTGGGTGACAGGGGATCACGAGGTCATGCATCCCTGGAATCCTCCACACCAGGCCAAATCCCTGGGGCCATGCATTGTGCTGGAGAGCCCCATCCATGAAGTCCAGAGCTTCAGCTGGAGTTACTCTGAGGAGCAGAATCCTGCCTGTCTACCCCATTCTTCCGCTGCTGCAGAGGGTTTGGATGATCATATTCATCCTGCCAGCTCCCTGCTATCCCATCAGACCTGCCCACCATCCAGACAGGTCAAGGCAGCACAGGATTAGCCTGCTCAGCACCATGGAGATCCCATGCATAGCTCTCCAGAGCTTATCTGCACACCTGCAAGACATTTCTCTACACAGCACCAAGCAATGCTGCCATCTCTCTTTTTCTTTCCCTTCTCCAGGAAACAATGAGACAACAAATGGGACCACACCTGATGAACCTGACATTCCAGGTAAAGAGAAAAAGCAGTGAGTCTGTGGACAGATTGGAGTAACTCAGTCCCAGGTATCTGTAGAGACCCCAGGGGAAGGGTCTTGTTGCCCTGCATGGGCTTCCCACAAGTCTATATCCCAGGGAATGAAGCCTCTGTAGTCTTCTCTTTCTTCCTGCTGGCCCTAGCTGCAAGGAGAAAGTCTTAGAAGGGATTTGAAGAGGCTGCTATTTGCTTGTTTACTGTCTCTGCCTCTCACACCCCTGCCAGGTGCTACAAGGTCCCTGTGGAGGAGGTGGCTATAGCCAGGCTGTGAATGGTCCATGGTGGGAGCTGTTTGTCTGGCTGCTTGGAGCATGTGCAGGGAGAGAGCTGTAGCACAAAGGATCATAGGGCTGGGTGCCAGGGGCCCCTGGCTTGTACATTCCAGGAATCCTCCACACCAGGCCAAATCCCTGAGTCCCTGCATGGTGCCAAGGATCCCCAGCCATGAGGTCCAAATCTTCTGCTGGAGTTACTCTCAGGAGCAGAATCCTGCCTATCCCCTCAGCTCTTACTGTGTTGGAGTGGGTTTGGATGATCATATTCATCCTGCCCATTCCTTGCTGTCCCATCAGACCTGCTCACCATCCAGACAAGTAAAGGCAGCACAGGATTTGCCTGCTCAGCACCATGGAGATCCTAAGCATAGCTCTCCAGGGATTATCTGCCCAGCTGCAAGACCTTTCTCCACACAGCACCAAGCAATGCTGCCATCTCTCTTTTTCTTTTCATTCTCCAGGAAACAATGAGACAACAAATGGGACCTCTCCTGATGGACCTCAGATTCCTGATGGACCTCAGATTCCAGGTAAGGAGAAAAAGCTGTCAGACAGCCCCTTCTGTGCACAGATTAGAGTAACTCAAGTCCCAGGGATCTGCACAGGCCCCAGGGGAAGGGTCTACTTGCCCTCCATGGGCTTCCTACAATTACATCTCCCAGGGGAGGTGACAGAGTCCAAATCAAGGCAGTTGGAGCCCCCATACTCTTCCCCTTCTGCCTGCTGGCCCCAGCTCAAAGGCAAAAATGTTGGCAGAGGTTTGAAGAGGCAGCACTATCCCTGCTTACTGCCTTTGCCTACCACAGCAGTGGCTGGGTGATAGAGGATCCCTGTAGAGGAGCTGCCCAGGGCCAAGCTATGATGGTCCTTGGTGGGGGTTGTTTGTCTGGCTACTTGGAGCATCTGCAGGGAGGGAGCTGTGGCAGAGAGAAGAATGGGGCTGGGTGACAGGGGATCACGAGGTCATGCATCCCTGGAATCCTCCACACCAGGCCAAATCCCTGGGTCCATGCATTCTGCTGGAGAGCCCCATCCATGAAGTCCAGAGCTTCAGCTGGAGTTACTCTGAGGAGTAGAATCCTGCCTCTCTACCCCATTCTTCCGCTGCTGCAGAGGGTTTGGATGATCATATTCATCCTGCCAGCTCCCTGCTATCCCATCAGACCTGCCCACCATCCAGACAGGTCAAGGCAGCACAGGATTAGCCTGCTCAGCACCATGGAGATCCCATGCATAGCTCTCCAGAGCTTATTTGCTCACCTGCAAGACTTCTCCACACAGCACCATGCAATGCTGCCATCCCTCTTCTTTTTCCTTCACCAGGAAACAATGAGACAACAAATGGGACTACACCTGATGAACCTGAGATTCCAGGTAAGGAGAAAAAGCAGTGAGTCAGCCCCTTCTGTGCACAGATTGGAGTAACTCAGTCCCAGGTATCTGTAGAGACCCCAGGGGAAGGGTCTTGTTGCCCTACATGGGCTTCCCACAAGTCCATCTCCCAGGGAGTGAAGACTCTGTACTCTTCCATTTCTTCCTGCTGGCCCTAGCTGCAAGGAGAAAGTCTAAGAAGGGATTTGAAGGGGCTGCTATTTGCTTGCTGGCTCTGCCTCTGCCTCCCACACCACTGCCAGGTGCTACAAGGTTCCTGTAGAGGAGGTGGCTATGGCCAGGCTGTGAAGGGTCCATGGTAGGAGTTGTTTGTCTGGCTGCTTGCAGCATCTACAAGGGAGATGTGACACAGGGAATCATGGGGGTGGGTGCCAGAGGACCACAAGGTGCATCTCAGGAATCCTCCACATCAAGCCAAGTCCCTGGGTCTCTCTATCTATCCTGCCAGCTCCCTGCTATCCCATCAGACCTGCTCTACCATCCAGACAGGTCAAGGCAGCACATGATTAGGCTGCTCAGCTCCCTGGAGATCCCATGCATAGCTCTCCAGAGCTTATTTGCTCACCTGCAAGACTTCTCCACACAGCATCACGCAATGCTGCCATCCCTCTTCTTTTTCCTTCACCAGGAAACAATGAGACAACAAATGGGACTACACCTGATGAACCTGAGATTCCAGGTAAGGAGAAAAAGCAGTGAGTCAGCCCCTTCTGTGCACAGATTGGAGTAACTCAGGCCCAGGGAACTGTACCTGCCCCAGGGGAAGGGTCATGTTGCCCTGCATCAGCTTCCCACTTGTCCATCTCCCAGGGGAGGAAATGGAGTCCAGGTCAAGGCAGCTGAAGCCTCTCCACTCTTTCTTTTCTTCCTGCTGCTGGAAGCTGTGCCAAGGGGAAAGTGTTGGCAGAGATTTGCAGAGGCTGCTCTTTTCCTGATGCTGCCTTTCTCTCCTGCACCAGTACCTGGTACTAGCAAATCCCTGTGGAGGAGGTGCCCATGGCCAGGCTGTGAATGGTCCATGGTGGGAGTTGTTTGTCTGGCTGCTTGGAGCATCTGCAGGGAGGAAACTGTGGCACATGGAATCATTGGGCTGGGTGCCAGGGAACCATGGGGCTGTGCCTCCGATGAATCCTCCACACCAGGCCACGTCCCTGGGTCCCTGCATGGTGCCAAGGATCCCCATTCCTGAGGTCCATGTCTTTTGCTGGAGTTCCTCTGAGGAGTAGATTCCTGCCTATCCACTCAGCTCTTCCTCTGTTGCAGAGGGTTTGGATGATCATATCCATCCTGCCCATTCCCTGCTATCCCATCAGACCAGCTGACCATCCTGACAGGTCAAGGCAGAACAGGATTAACTTGCTCAGCTCCATGCAGATCCCATGCATAGTTCTCCAGAGCTTATCTGCCCAGCTGCAAGACTTTTCTCTCCCCAGCACCAACTAATGCTGCCATCTCTCTTCATTTTCCTTCACCAGGAAACAATGAGACAACAAATGGGACCACACCTGATGGACCTCATATTCCAGGTAAGGAGAAAAAGCAGTGAGTCAGCCCCTTCTGTCCCAGGTATCTGTACAGGCCCCAGGTGAAGGGTCCTGTTGCACTGCATGAGCATCACACAATTATTTATTCCAAGGGGCGACAATGGAGCCCAGGTCAATTGAGTGAAGACTCTGTACTCTTCCCTTTCTACCTTTAGGCTTGAGGTGAATAGAAATTTCTTCACAGAGAGAGTTGTTAGCAGTTGGAATGTGCTGCCCAGGAGGTGGTAGAGTCACCATTCCTGGAGGTGTTCAAGAGGGGATTGGACGTGGCACTTGGTGCCATGGTTTAGTAGTCATGAGGTCTTGGGTGACAGGTTGGACTTGATGATCTTTGAGGACTTTTCCTACCTTACTGATTCTATGATTCTATGGCTGCTGGCCCCCGATGGAAAGGGAAAGTATTAGATGAGATTTGCAGAGGATGTTCTTTTCCTGCTTGCTTCCTTTGCCTCCAACACCAGTGCCAGGTGCTACAAGGTGCTTGTAGAGGAGCTGTCCATAGCCAGGCTGTGAAGGGTCCATAGTAGGAGTTGTTTGTCTGGCTGCTTGGAGCATATGCAGGGAGAGAGCTGTGGCACAGAGAATCATTGGGCTGGGTGCCAGAGGACCCCAGCTTGTACATTCCAGGCCAAATCCCTGAGTCCCTGCATGGTGCCAAGGATCCCCAGCCATGAGGTCCAAATCATCTGCTGGAGTTACGCTCAGGAGCAGTTTCCTGCCTATCCACTCAGCTCTTCCTCTGTTGGAGTGGGTTTGGATGATCATATTCATCCTGCCCATTCCTTGCTGTCCCATCAGACCTGCTCACCATCCAGACAAGTCAAGGCTGCACAGGATTAGCCTGCTCAGCACCATGGAGATCCCATGCATAGCTCTCCAGAGCTTATCTGCACACCTGCAAGACATTTCTCCACACAGCACCAAGCAATGCTGCCATCTCTCTTTTTCTTTTCATTCTCCAGGAAACAATGAGACAACAAATGGGACCACACCTGATGAACCTCAGATTCCAGGTAAAGGCAAAAAGCTGTGAGTCTGTGGACAGATTAGAGGAACTCAGGCACAGAGAGCTGTACAGACCCCAGGGGAAGGGTCTTGTTGCCCTGCATGGGCTTCCCACAAGTCCATCTCCCAGGGAATGAAGACTCTGTAGTCTTCCCTTTCTTTCTGCTGGCCTTAGTTGCAAGGAGAAAGTCTTAGAAGGGATTTGAAGAGGCTGCTATTTGCTTGTTTACTGTCTCAGCCTCTCACACCCCTGCCAGGTGCTACAAGGTCCCTGTAGAGGTGGCTATGGCCAGGCTGTGAATGGTCCATGGTGGGAGCTGTTTGTCTGGCTGCTTGGAGCATCTGCAGGGAGGAAACTGTGGCAAAGAGAATCACTGGGCTGGGTGCCAGGGAACCATAGGGCTGTGTATTCCAGGAATCCTCCACAGCAGGACAAATCGCTGGGTCTCTGCATGCTGCCAAGGATATCCAGCCATGAGGTCCAGAGCCTCAGCTGGAGTTACTCTGAGGAGCAGATTCTCACTCAGATCTTCCTCTGCTTCAGAGGGTTTGAATGATCATATCCATCCTGCCAGTTGCCTACTATCACATCAGACCTGTCCACCATCCAGACAGGTCAAGGCAGCACATGATTAGGCTGCTCAGCTCCCTGGAGATCCCATGCATAGCTCTCCAGAGCTTATTTGCTCACCTGCAGGACTTCTCCACACAGCATCACGCAATGCTGCCATCCCTCTTCTTTTTCCTTCACCAGGAAACAATGAGACAACAAATGGGACTACACCTGATGAACCTGAGATTCCAGGTAAGGAGAAAAAGCAGTGAGTCAGCCTCTTCTGTGCACAGATTGGAGTAACTCAGGCCCAGGGAACTGTACCGGCCCCAGGGGAAGGGTCTACTTGCCCTACATGGGCTTCCCACAAGTCCATCTCCTAGGGAGTGAAGACTCTGTACTCTTCCATTTCTTCCTGCTGGCCCTAGCTGCAAGGAGAAAGTCTAAGAAGGGATTTGAAGGGACTGCTATTTGCTTGCTGGCTCTGCCTCTGCCTCCCACACCACTGCCAGGTGCTACAAGGTCCCTGTAGAGGAGGTGGCTATGGCCAGGCTGTGAAGGGTCCATGGTGGGAGTTGTTTGTCTGGCTGCTTGCAGCATCTGCAAGGGAGATGTGACACAGGGAATCATGGGGGTGGGTGCCAGAGGACCACAAGGTGCATCTCAGGAATCCTCCACATCAAGCCAAGTCCCTGGGTCTCTCTATCCATCCTGCCAGCTCCCTGCTATCCCATCAGACCTGCTCTACCATCCAGACAGGTCAAGGCAGCACATGATTAGGCTGCTCAGCTCCCTGGAGATCCCATGCATAGCTCTCCAGAGCTTATTTGCTCACCTGCAATACTTCTCCACACAGCACCATGCAATGCTGCCATCCCTCTTCTTTTTCCTTCACCAGGAAACAATGAGACAACAAATGGGACTACACCTGAAGAACCTCAGATTCCAGGTAAGGAGAAAAAGCAGTGAGTCAGCCCCTTCTGTGCACAGATTGGAGTAACTCAGGCCCAGGGAACTGTACCGGCCCCAGGGGAAGGATCATGTTGCCCTGCATCAGCTTCCCACTTGTCCATCTCCCAGGGGAGGAAATGGAGTCCAGGTCAAGGCAGCTGAAGCCTCTCCACTCTTTCTTTTCTTCCTGCTGCTGGAAGCTGTGCAAAGGGGAAAGTGTTGGCAGAGATTTGCAGAGGCTGCTCTTTTCCTGATGCTGCCTTTCTCTCCTGCACCAGTACCTGGTACTAGCAAATCCCTGTGGAGGAGGTGGCCATGGCCAGGCTGTGAATGGTCCATGGTGGGAGTTGTTTGTCTGGCTGCTTGGAGCATCTGCAGAGAGGAAACTGTGGCACAGAGAATCATTGGGCTGGGTGCCAGCGAACCATGGGGCTGTGCCTCCGATGAATCCTCCACACCAGGCCACGTCCCTGGGTCCCTGCATGGTGCCAAGGATCCCCATTCCTGAGGTCCATGTCTTTTGCTGGAGTTCCTCTGAGGAGTAGATTCCTGCCTATCCACTCAGCTCTTCCTCTGTTGCAGAGGGTTTGGATGATCATATCCATCCTGCCCATTCCCTGCTATCCCATCAGACCAGCTGACCATCCTGACAGGTCAAGGCAGAACAGGATTAACTTGCTCAGCTCCATGCAGATCCCATGCATAGTTCTCCAGAGCTTATCTGCCCAGCTGCAAGACTTTTCTCTCCCCAGCACCAACTAATGCTGCCATCTCTCTTCATTTTCCTTCACCAGGAAACAATGAGACAACAAATGGGACCACACCTGATGGACCTCATATTCCAGGTAAGGAGAAAAAGCAGTGAGTCAGCCCCTTCTGTCCCAGGTATCTGTACAGGCCCCAGGTGAAGGGTCCTGTTGCACTGCATGAGCATCACACAATTATTTATTCCAAGGGGGGACAATGGAGCCCAGGTCAATTGAGTGAAGACTCTGTACTCTTCCCTTTCTACCTTTAGGCTTGAGGTGAATAGAAATTTCTTCACAGAGAGAGTTGTTAGCAGTTGGAATGTGCTGCCCAGGAGGTGGTAGAGTCACCATCCCTGGAGGTGTTCAAGAGGGGATTGGACATGGCACTTGGTGCCATGGTTTAGTAGTCATGAGGTCTTGGGTGACAGGTTGGACTTGATGATCTTTGAGGACTTTTCCTACCTTACTGATTCTATGATTCTATGGCTGCTGGCCCCCGATGGAAAGGGAAAGTATTAGATGAGATTTGCAGAGGATGTTCTTTTCCTGCTTGCTTCCTTTGCCTCCAACACCAGTGCCAGGTGCTACAAGGTGCTTGTAGAGGAGCTGTCCATAGCCAGGCTGTGAAGGGTCCATAGTAGGAGTTGTTTGTCTGGCTGCTTGGAGCATATGCAGGGAGAGAGCTGTGGCACAGAGAATCATTGGGCTGGGTGCCAGAGGACCCCAGCTTGTACATTCCAGGCCAAATCCCTGAGTCCCTGCATGGTGCCAAGGATCCCCAGCCATGAGGTCCAAATCATCTGCTGGAGTTACGCTCAGGAGCAGTTTCCTGCCTATCCACTCAGCTCTTCCTCTGTTGGAGTGGGTTTGGATGATCATATTCATCCTGCCCATTCCTTGCTGTCCCATCAGACCTGCTCACCATCCAGACAAGTCAAGGCTGCACAGGATTAGCCTGCTCAGCACCATGGAGATCCCATGCATAGCTCTCCAGAGCTTATCTGCACACCTGCAAGACATTTCTCCACACAGCACCAAGCAATGCTGCCATCTCTCTTTTTCTTTTCATTCTCCAGGAAACAATGAGACAACAAATGGGACCACACCTGATGAACCTCAGATTCCAGGTAAAGGCAAAAAGCTGTGAGTCTGTGGACAGATTAGAGGAACTCAGGCACAGAGAGCTGTACAGACCCCAGGGGAAGGGTCTTGTTGCCCTGCATGGGCTTCCCACAAGTCCATCTCCCAGGGAATGAAGACTCTGTAGTCTTCCCTTTCTTTCTGCTGGCCTTAGTTGCAAGGAGAAAGTCTTAGAAGGGATTTGAAGAGGCTGCTATTTGCTTGTTTACTGTCTCAGCCTCTCACACCCCTGCCAGGTGCTACAAGGTCCCTGTAGAGGTGGCTATGGCCAGGCTGTGAATGGTCCATGGTGGGAGCTGTTTGTCTGGCTGCTTGGAGCATCTGCAGGGAGGAAACTGTGGCAAAGAGAATCACTGGGCTGGGTGCCAGGGAACCATGGGGCTGTGCATTCCAGGAATCCTCCACAGCAGGACAAATCGCTGGGTCTCTGCATGCTGCCAAGGATATCCAGCCATGAGGTCCAGAGCCTCAGCTGGAGTTACTCTGAGGAGCAGATTCTCACTCAGATCTTCCTCTGCTTCAGAGGGTTTGAATGATCATATCCATCCTGCCAGTTGCCTACTATCACATCAGACCTGTCCACCATCCAGACAGGTCAAGGCAGCACATGATTAGGCTGCTCAGCTCCCTGGAGATCCCATGCATAGCTCTCCAGAGCTTATTTGCTCACCTGCAGGACTTCTCCACACAGCATCACGCAATGCTGCCATCCCTCTTCTTTTTCCTTCACCAGGAAACAATGAGACAACAAATGGGACTACACCTGATGAACCTGAGATTCCAGGTAAGGAGAAAAAGCAGTGAGTCAGCCTCTTCTGTGCACAGATTGGAGTAACTCAGGCCCAGGGAACTGTACCGGCCCCAGGGGAAGGGTCTACTTGCCCTACATGGGCTTCCCACAAGTCCATCTCCTAGGGAGTGAAGACTCTGTACTCTTCCATTTCTTCCTGCTGGCCCTAGCTGCAAGGAGAAAGTCTAAGAAGGGATTTGAAGGGACTGCTATTTGCTTGCTGGCTCTGCCTCTGCCTCCCACACCACTGCCAGGTGCTACAAGGTCCCTGTAGAGGAGGTGGCTATGGCCAGGCTGTGAAGGGTCCATGGTGGGAGTTGTTTGTCTGGCTGCTTGCAGCATCTGCAAGGGAGATGTGACACAGGGAATCATGGGGGTGGGTGCCAGAGGACCACAAGGTGCATCTCAGGAATCCTCCACATCAAGCCAAGTCCCTGGGTCTCTCTATCCATCCTGCCAGCTCCCTGCTATCCCATCAGACCTGCTCTACCATCCAGACAGGTCAAGGCAGCACATGATTAGGCTGCTCAGCTCCCTGGAGATCCCATGCATAGCTCTCCAGAGCTTATTTGCTCACCTGCAAGACTTCTCCACACAGCACCATGCAATGCTGCCATCCCTCTTCTTTTTCCTTCACCAGGAAACAACGAGACAACAAATGGGACTACACCTGAAGAACCTCAGATTCCAGGTAAGGAGAAAAAGCAGTGAGTCAGCCCCTTCTGTGCACAGATTGGAGTAACTCAGGCCCAGGGAACTGTACCGGCCCCAGGGGAAGGATCATGTTGCCCTGCATCAGCTTCCCACTTGTCCATCTCCCAGGGGAGGAAATGGAGTCCAGGTCAAGGCAGCTGAAGCCTCTCCACTCTTTCTTTTCTTCCTGCTGCTGGAAGCTGTGCAAAGGGGAAAGTGTTGGCAGAGATTTGCAGAGGCTGCTCTTTTCCTGATGCTGCCTTTCTCTCCTGCACCAGTACCTGGTACTAGCAAATCCCTGTGGAGGAGGTGGCCATGGCCAGGCTGTGAATGGTCCATGGTGGGAGTTGTTTGTCTGGCTGCTTGGAGCATCTGCAGAGAGGAAACTGTGGCACAGAGAATCATTGGGCTGGGTGCCAGCGAACCATGGGGCTGTGCCTCCGATGAATCCTCCACACCAGGCCACGTCCCTGGGTCCCTGCATGGTGCCAAGGATCCCCATTCCTGAGGTCCATGTCTTTTGCTGGAGTTCCTCTGAGGAGTAGATTCCTGCCTATCCACTCAGCTCTTCCTCTGTTGCAGAGGGTTTGGATGATCATATCCATCCTGCCCATTCCCTGCTATCCCATCAGACCAGCTGACCATCCTGACAGGTCAAGGCAGAACAGGATTAACTTGCTCAGCTCCATGCAGATCCCATGCATAGTTCTCCAGAGCTTATCTGCCCAGCTGCAAGACTTTTCTCTCCCCAGCACCAACTAATGCTGCCATCTCTCTTCATTTTCCTTCACCAGGAAACAATGAGACAACAAATGGGACCACACCTGATGGACCTCATATTCCAGGTAAGGAGAAAAAGCAGTGAGTCAGCCCCTTCTGTCCCAGGTATCTGTACAGGCCCCAGGTGAAGGGTCCTGTTGCACTGCATGAGCATCACACAATTATTTATTCCAAGGGGGGACAATGGAGCCCAGGTCAATTGAGTGAAGACTCTGTACTCTTCCCTTTCTACCTTTAGGCTTGAGGTGAATAGAAATTTCTTCACAGAGAGAGTTGTTAGCAGTTGGAATGTGCTGCCCAGGAGGTGGTAGAGTCACCATCCCTGGAGGTGTTCAAGAGGGGATTGGACGTGGCACTTGGTGCCATGGTTTAGTAGTCATGAGGTCTTGGGTGACAGGTTGGACTTGATGATCTTTGAGGACTTTTCCTACCTTACTGATTCTATGATTCTATGGCTGCTGGCCCCCGATGGAAAGGGAAAGTATTAGATGAGATTTGCAGAGGATGTTCTTTTCCTGCTTGCTTCCTTTGCCTCCAACACCAGTGCCAGGTGCTACAAGGTGCTTGTAGAGGAGCTGTCCATAGCCAGGCTGTGAAGGGTCCATAGTAGGAGTTGTTTGTCTGGCTGCTTGGAGCATATGCAGGGAGAGAGCTGTGGCACAGAGAATCATTGGGCTGGGTGCCAGAGGACCCCAGCTTGTACATTCCAGACCAAATCCCTGAGTCCCTGCATGGTGCCAAGGATCCCCAGCCATGAGGTCCAAATCATCTGCTGGAGTTACGCTCAGGAGCAGTTTCCTGCCTATCCACTCAGCTCTTCCTCTGTTGGAGTGGGTTTGGATGATCATATTCATCCTGCCCATTCCTTGCTGTCCCATCAGACCTGCTCACCATCCAGACAAGTCAAGGCTGCACAGGATTAGCCTGCTCAGCACCATGGAGATCCCATGCATAGCTCTCCAGAGCTTATCTGCACACCTGCAAGACATTTCTCCACACAGCACCAAGCAATGCTGCCATCTCTCTTTTTCTTTTCATTCTCCAGGAAACAATGAGACAACAAATGGGACCACACCTGATGAACCTCAGATTCCAGGTAAAGGCAAAAAGCTGTGAGTCTGTGGACAGATTAGAGGAACTCAGGCACAGAGAGCTGTACAGACCCCAGGGGAAGGGTCTTGTTGCCCTGCATGGGCTTCCCACAAGTCCATCTCCCAGGGAATGAAGACTCTGTAGTCTTCCCTTTCTTTCTGCTGGCCTTAGTTGCAAGGAGAAAGTCTTAGAAGGGATTTGAAGAGGCTGCTATTTGCTTGTTTACTGTCTCAGCCTCTCACACCCCTGCCAGGTGCTACAAGGTCCCTGTAGAGGTGGCTATGGCCAGGCTGTGAATGGTCCATGGTGGGAGCTGTTTGTCTGGCTGCTTGGAGCATCTGCAGGGAGGAAACTGTGGCAAAGAGAATCACTGGGCTGGGTGCCAGGGAACCATGGGGCTGTGCATTCCAGGAATCCTCCACAGCAGGACAAATCGCTGGGTCTCTGCATGCTGCCAAGGATATCCAGCCATGAGGTCCAGAGCCTCAGCTGGAGTTACTCTGAGGAGCAGATTCTCACTCAGATCTTCCTCTGCTTCAGAGGGTTTGAATGATCATATCCATCCTGCCAGTTGCCTACTATCACATCAGACCTGTCCACCATCCAGACAGGTCAAGGCAGCACATGATTAGGCTGCTCAGCTCCCTGGAGATCCCATGCATAGCTCTCCAGAGCTTATTTGCTCACCTGCAGGACTTCTCCACACAGCATCACGCAATGCTGCCATCCCTCTTCTTTTTCCTTCACCAGGAAACAATGAGACAACAAATGGGACTACACCTGATGAACCTGAGATTCCAGGTAAGGAGAAAAAGCAGTGAGTCAGCCTCTTCTGTGCACAGATTGGAGTAACTCAGGCCCAGGGAACTGTACCGGCCCCAGGGGAAGGGTCTACTTGCCCTACATGGGCTTCCCACAAGTCCATCTCCTAGGGAGTGAAGACTCTGTACTCTTCCATTTCTTCCTGCTGGCCCTAGCTGCAAGGAGAAAGTCTAAGAAGGGATTTGAAGGGACTGCTATTTGCTTGCTGGCTCTGCCTCTGCCTCCCACACCACTGCCAGGTGCTACAAGGTCCCTGTAGAGGAGGTGGCTATGGCCAGGCTGTGAAGGGTCCATGGTGGGAGTTGTTTGGCTGCTTGCAGCATCTGTAAGGGAGATGTGACACAGGGAATCATGGGGGTGGGTGCCAGAGGACCACAAGGTGCATCTCAGGAATCCTCCACATCAAGCCAAGTCCCTGGGTCTCTCTATCCATCCTGCCAGCTCCCTGCTATCCCATCAGACCTGCCCACCATCCAGACAGGTCAAGGCAGCACATGATTAGGCTGCTCAGCTCCCTGGAGATCCCATGCATAGCTCTCCAGAGCTTATTTGCTCACCTGCAAGACTTTTCCACACAGCACCACGCAATGCTGCCATCCCTCTTCTTTTTCCTTCACCAGGAAACAATGAGACAACAAATGGGACTACACCTGAAGAACCTCAGATTCCAGGTAAGGAGAAAAAGCAGTGAGTCAGCCCCTTCTGTGCACAGATTGGAGTAACTCAGGCCCAGGGAACTGTACCGGCCCCAGGGGAAGGGTCATGTTGCCCTGCATCAGCTTCCCACTTGTCCATCTCCCAGGGGAGGAAATGGAGTCCAGGTCAAGGCAGTTGAAGCCTCTCCACTCTTTCCTTTCTTCCTGCTGCTGGAAGCTGTGCAAAGGGGAAAGTGTTGGCAGAGATTTGCAGAGGCTGCTCTTTTCCTGATGCTGCCTTTCTCTCCTGCACCAGTACCTGGTACTAGCAAATCCCTGTGGAGGAGGTACATAGAATACATAGAATAAACCAGGTTGGAAGTGACCTTCAAGATCATCGCATCCAACCCATCAACCAATCCAACACCACCCAAACAACTAACCCATGCCACCAAGCACCCCATCAACTCTTCTCCTGAAAACCTCCAATGATGGCGACTCCACCACCTCCCCAGGCAGCCCATTCCAATGGGCAATCACTCTTTCTGTATAGAACTTTTTCCTAACATCCAACCTGAACCTCCCCTGGTGCAGCCTGAGACTGTGTCCTCTTGTTCTGGTACTGGCTGCCTGGGAGAAGAGACCAAAATCTGCCTGTCTACAACCTCCCTTCAGGTAGTTGTAGAGAGCAATAAGGTCACCCCTGAGCCTCCTCTTCTCCAGGCTAAGCAACCCCAGCTCCCTCAGCCTCTCCTCTTAGGGCTTGTGTTCCAAACCCCTCACCAACTTTGTTGCTCTTCTCTGGACTCGTTCCAGCAAGTCAGCATCCTTCCTAAACTGAGGGGCCCAGAACTGGAAGTGAGGGGCCCAGAACTGGTGCCCATGGCCAGGCTGTGAATGGTCCATGGTGGGAGTTTTTTGTCTGGCTGCTTGGAGCATCTGCAGAGAGGAAACTGTGGCACATGGAATCATTGGGCTGGGTGCCAGCGAACCATGGGGCTGTGCCTCCGATGAATCCTCCACACCAGGCCACGTCCCTGGGTCCCTGCATGGTGCCAAGGATCCCCATTCCTGAGGTCCATGTCTTTTGCTGGAGTTCCTCTGAGGAGTAGATTCCTGCCTATCCACTCAGCTCTTCCTCTGTTGCAGAGGGTTTGGATGATCATATCCATCCTGCCCATTCCCTGCTATCCCATCAGACCAGCTCACCATCCTGACAGGTCAAGGCAGCACAGGATTTCCCTGCTTAATTCAATGGAGAT
This sequence comes from Dryobates pubescens, assembly GCF_014839835.1. Taxonomy (NCBI): domain Eukaryota; kingdom Metazoa; phylum Chordata; class Aves; order Piciformes; family Picidae; genus Dryobates; species Dryobates pubescens. Next base: position 45,372,022 of record NC_071613.1, on the reverse strand, counting down.
CCCATGCATAGCTCTCCAGAGCTTATCTGCACCCCTGCAAGACTTTTCTCTCCCCAGCACCAAGCAATGCTGCCATCTCTCTTCATTTTCCTTCACCAGGAAACAATGGGACAACAAATGGGACTACAACTCAACCTCCACCGACTCCAGGTAAGCAGGAAAAGCTGCGAGTCAGCCCCTTCTGTGGACTGATTACAGTCAGTCAGTCCCAGGTGTCTGTACAGGCTGCAGGGGAAGGGTCTTGTTGCTGTGCATGGGCTTCCTGGAAGTCACTCTCCAAGGGAAGACAACAAAGTCCAGATCAATGTAGTGAAGACTGTACTCTTCCCTTTCTTCCTGCTGGCCCTCGCTGCAAGGAGAATGTCTTAGAAGGGATTTGAAGGGGCTGCTATTTGCTTGCTGGCTCTGCCTCTGCCTCCCACACCACTGCCAGGTGCTACAAGGTCCTTGTAGAGGAGGTGGCTATGGCCAGGCTGTGAAGGGTCCATGTTGGGAGTTGTTTGTCTGGCTGCTTGCAGCATCTACAAGGGAGATGTGACACAGGGAATCATGGGGGTGGGTGCCAGAGGACCACAAGGTTTGGATGATCATATCCATCCTGCCCATTCCCTGCTATCCCATCAGACCAGCTCACCATCCTGACAGGTCAAGGCAGCACAGGATTTCCCTGCTTAATTCAATGGAGATCCCATGCATAGCTCTCCGGAGCTTATCTGCCCAGCTGCAAGGCTTTTCTCTTCCCAGCACCTAGCAATGCTGCCATCTCTCTTCATTTTCCTTCACCAGGAAACAATGAGACAACAAATGGGACTACAACTCAACCTCCACTGACTCCAGGTAAGCAGAAAAAGCTGCGAGTCAGCCCCTTCTGTGGACTGATTACAGTCAGTCAGTCCCAGGTGTCTGTACAGGCTGCAGGGGAAGGGTCTTGTTGCTGTGCATGGGCTTCCTGGAAGTTGCTCTCCAAGGGAAGACAACAAAGTCCAAATCAACGCAGTGAAGCCTCTTTACACCTCCCTTTCTTCCTGCTGGCCCTAGCTGCAAGGAGATAGTGTTGGCAGAGATTTGAAGCGGTTGTTCTTTTCCTTCTTGATATCTTTGCCTCCCACACCAGTGTTCAGTATCATACAATTCCTGATAACTTTGTACCCAGATCACATCTTTTATGGTCACTTCAGGGTATTGCCTCTCTCTTATTTGGATTCTTGGCTCATGACTTGATGGGGTTCTTGGTGCCATGGGTTAGTTGTTTGGGTGGTGTTGGATTGGTTGATGGGTTGGATGCGATGATCTTGAAGGTCTCTTCCAACCTGGTTTATTCTATGTATTCTATTCTATGAGCTAGCCAGGGAATACAGCAATGTATCTTAGGGCCAGCTTCTTTTGATTGAGTAGTACGTTTCATTCCCTCTTGGAAGTCCTTCATGTTTAGCCAGGTCCTCATCCCATTGCATAGTTCCATAGCCCCTCGCTGGAGGTATTTCTTTCTTCCAGTCTTTCCTGCTAGCCTTTACTGCAAGGGTACAGTTCTGGGATGATTCCAGATATGATGTTTTTTTCTGCTTGTTGTCTCTTCCTCCTGAAACAGAATTTGCCTTCAAGAAGGAAATCTGAAATCATAATACATGGGGTTGAGGCCTTTACCCTTTGAAATTTCATTTAATGTTGTCTCTTCCACAGTTATTGGTTTGAAAGAGTTACTGTAAGTTTGCCCATTGCACAGATATTCTATGCTTTTTCTTGTGAAAGAAACCAGACAGGGTTAAAACCAAAATATGATGACTTGGGAAAAATTGTAACTACCATCCTATCTGTACTGTATACAGGCCCTCAACATACTTTGGTTGTTTGGTTTGGTTATAATTGTATTAAGTAGAGCTCAGTATGACAGATAATGAATGCCAGCCTTACTCTGTGTCCTCACTACAATGTCCTGCTGAATTCTGCCCAGAAAACAGTTACTATGCAGACATAAATGAAATAAGATATAGCCATGTGCATCATAGAACCAATAAGGTTGGAAAAGACCTCAAGGATCATCAAGTCCACCCTGTCACCCAAGACCTCATGACTACTAAACCATGGCACCAAGTGCCACATCCAATCCCCTCTTGAACACCTCCAGGGACTCCACCACCTCCCTGGGCAGCCCATTCCAATGGCTAACAACTCTCGCTGTGAAGAACTTTCTCCTCACCTCGAACCTAAACTTCTCCTGGGGCAGCATCTATACTCTATGAAGCATACGTGGTGTTTTCCTTTAGCAGGAGATGATTTCGAAGGTCTCTTCCAACCTGGTTTATTCTATTCTATATATGAGCTATTGACTATGTGAACTGGTTTATATATGATCTGGCTATCACAATTTCTTAGAAATCCTGATGTCAGTATGTTTCCCCTTTGTATCAGGGAGCTTTTGTCATGGAGACCCTTGTGGAAACACATCGGCCAGATGTGTCGCTTTAGCCAGCAATTACACCTGCCAGTGCCAATATGGATTGTACTACAGCGAAAAGGATTGTCACAAAGGTGAGCTGCAAAACAGCAATTTACATTTTCAGTTGCCTCATGAATAATTGCTCGGCTGAGGGGTTTTTTCACGTATCCCTTGTTCTCATGTTATAACTGAAAACGTAATCAGTCTGGGAAACTGCCTGCTGAATAATGCCTGCCTTTGCAGACAGCTTCTGCCACAACGTCCTAGATTGTTATCTCACAAAACAGCAACAGCTGAAGAAGTTAATGTGCTAGGAAAAGAAGGCAAGTTGTCTGTCAGAGGTGCTGGGGATTAAAATGAGTGAAAGCAGGAAAAGAAAATGCAAGTGTAAATTTAACATCAGTGCTAATAACCAGGTTTCAAAGAGGCCCAAACCTATCAAGGCCTTTGAACAATTTGTCTTGGTTTTCCCTATTGTTTAACACTCATCACAGCCCTGTTGAAATGTGTCTCTGAGGTGATGCTGAAGGCTAAGTGTGCACACAAATGGGGTTTCTTATTTAAGTGCCAGGAAGCAGGATTCTGAAATTTACTTGTGAGACCAAATACTGAATTGCTTTCTCACATGTGGTCAACCACATCAGATGCTTAGTGGCTGTGAATTTAGAGACCTTAGTACAGGTATCTTCTCACTAAATGCTGAAACACCTTGGATGGAGTCTTTTGTTAGCTTCAGGCCATGCTTACAGTTTAACTTACTTCATTTCCATAATTTGGCTGACCTTAGGATCCTGATTGCTTCCCAAGTAGCTGGGGTACATCCCCCATTGTGGCTGAATTGACTGAACAAACATTTATTCCCTACTAATTGCTCCAGCATATGATTTCTGCCTTGTACTTCCCCATCTCTGAAGGCTGGAGAACTCTAAGGTGAAAAGTGGCTTGCTTAAATGCTTTCTAATTGTCTACTATTCTCTGTTCTCATTTCAGGGGTTGTATTCCCAGGAGTCATTACACTGAGAGGTTACAGTGAGAATGTTCAAAATGTAAATTCCATAGAGTATGAAAAGATGGCCACAAATATAACAGACTTTGTAAGTGACAGTATTGAGGAGTTTTCTATATATTTAAAGTTATCCTGAATGTTCTGCAGACAGAGTGAATACATTCTGCCTTTAATGTAGAGCCTTCAGCTTCTTTTGAAGAATGTTTTACACTGATTTAGACCTACTCACAAAACACTTGAGTTTTGCCTTCAGATGAGTATATGCATGGCTCTTGCTGAAGCAAAGGAATGTGCCTGAAATAAGCAATATCTGCGTTTTTAGTGCCACATTCATTCTGGGAAGTTGTTCTCTGCATAGAATCATAGAATTGCTTTGGTTGGATCATAGAGTCCAACCATTATCTAACTACCAAGTCTCGTGCTAAGCCATGCCCCTTAGCACCACATCTACGTGTTCCTTAAACACCTCCAGGGACAAGGATTCAACCACCTCCCTGGACACCCTATTCCAGTTCTTCAGTGAAGTTTCTTCTAACATCCAATCTAAATTTCCCCTGGTACAACTTGAGGACATTTTGTCTTGTCCCATTACTTGTTACTATGGAGAAGACACCAACATCCACCTCACTATGGTGCCATGGTTTAGTTGATTAGATGATTTTGGATGGTGGGTGGTACTTGATGATCTCAAAGGTCTTTTTCAACCTGGTTAATTCTGTTCTGTTCTATTCTGTTCTAGTCTAGTCTAGTCTAGTCTAGTCTAGTCTAGTCTATTCAACTGCTAACACCTGAATCGCTACAGCCTCCTTTGAGGTAGTTGTAGTGAGCAATAAGGTCTTCCCTCAGCTTCCTTTTCTCCAGACTAAATAACCCCAGTTTCCTCAACTGCTCCTCATAAGACCTGTTCTCCACATCCTTCACCAGCTTCATTGCTCTTCTCTGGAACCCTCCTTAGCACAAATGATGAGAAAGAGAAGTGACTTTTTGACTGACCCCATCCAGCCCCCAGTACTTGTACTACTGCTGTGCTTCTTCCCACAAGATTAACCCCTGGCAATCCCACTTCACTGCATCTTAGGGACCCCTGCCACCTACTCATATATAGGTTGGTACCACAGAGGAGTCCTTCTAAATTATGAGTCTGCAAGGAGCTATTTGTAGCTATCTAGCCAGTCAGTCCTAATATTCTGACATTTATTTTGTGGTCTTCCATCCCCCCACTGCTCTCCATTATTCCCTGTTCTACACCACCTTCATGCTTTGCAATACCTTGCATGGTGGATGTAACAAATCAGCTTGCTTTGATTGTGCCTACAGTAGCATGTTGTGGGTTAAAACTTTAAAGCTAGAGCCTCAGTGGTTCATGTGATTTTGGTCTAAGTTTTTCCTTGCCTTTAACTCCAGTTCATTTGTCTTCTGTAGTTCAAGGCTGCCTTTGCTCTTTATGACGACTATCGAGAGACTGCCATCCTGAAAGTTCAGTAAGTTTGCCAGTTTGGTTTTTACATGGTACATGCTTCCCACACACTCCATTTTAATGTTTCCCATGGAATACTCAGGTCAGGAAAGGACAGGGGATTTTTTCAGCCTCCTGTTAATGAATGACACTCTTTCTGGATTTTTTCATTTTCTGGGATGCAGACACCATTTTCACCCCATGAAGATACCTCCACAGTGGATATCCCCCTTTTAGCACCAGGAAGGACACAGGACTGTGATGTAACTAGCAGTCCTTGAGATGTCTGATATGTCTCTTAAACTGTACCGGTTAACTCTGAGGTTCCTGTCCTGTGCAGCCCTCTCAGATAACCCCTTAAGCAGTTAAACAGGCTGTTGTTCCAGCAGAATTGTGAGGGCAGTGGCTTCCAGCCTATTACAAGAATGTTATGGACCTTCTGGAATGTGTCCAGAGAAGGGTCATGAGGATGGTCAGAGAGCTGGAGCACCTCTCCTACAAGGACAGGCTGAGAGGTTGGGGTTGTTCAGTTTGGAGAAGAGAAGGCTCCAAGGAGACTTTATTGTGGCCTTCCAATATCTGAAGGGGACCTACAAAAAAGCTGGTGAGGGACTTTCTAGGGTGTCAGGTAGTGATATGACTAGGGGGAATGGATCCAAGCTAGAGGAAGGGATATTTACATTAGACATTAGGAAGTTCTTCACCATGAGGGTGGCAAGACACTGGAACAGGTTGCCCAGGAAGGTGTTGGAAGCCCCATCCCTGGATGTTTTCAAGACCAGGATGGATGCAGCTCTGGGCAACCTGATCCAGTGGAGGGTGTCCCTGTGCATGGCAGGGTGGTTGGAACTAGATGATCCTTGAGGTCCCTTCTGACCCTGACAATTCTGTGATTCTGTGTGATTCTGTATTCCAAAGCAAGACTTAAACCTCATTTTTAGGTATCTTAACATGTACCTACATTGTGGGATGAAAGAAGCTAGGGGAAATCATCTCCTGTGTTTACATCTAGCTTGCTGCCCATATGAGTTATATGAGACTTTAAAATAGTGTTTTCTGTGCTTTTCAGATTTAGCGAAGTCAGAACTTCTTCAGTGAGTGTAACAGTGACGAACCTGTTCACGGAGAACTCAAATCTAACCAATCAGACAGTTCAGGATACAGTAGCTCGAGCAGTGGAAAATTGGACTGCGGATTTGGATTACAGAGGTACATAATTCCTTACTGTGGAAGTAAACAGTCAGTAGAAACAGAGGCTTCTATGGGCAAAGAGCATTCTGTGTGCTATGGTTAGAACATTTCTGTGTGCAGCTAAGCCCATCAGAGTGTAAGCCTTGTTGATTTTCAAGGAGCTGAATGTTCAGTCTTAGGTAATATTGAAGACTCAACCCTTCAGTGTTGGACTTTTTTACTTTCTATGTAAAGAAGGGAAGGAAAAATCTTTATTACCAATGAAGAAATGAGATGTTGATTTTAACCTGTTGAGTGTTAATGTTAGGCAAAATAGGATGAATTTCTCTTTAGACATCTTCCATAATTAAGTGTGTGAATGGAAATGAGACTTCAGTGATTAGCTACTTAGCTAAGTGATTTGTTGGTTTAAGCCAGTAAAATATTGCAATATTTTTAAAAGATATGATTCTGTTTTGAAATTGGCTTTTGTGAAAAGTGTAGCCTTAAAGGGGTCTCTTTCATGGCTTATGGACTGAGTTTGGTCTCCGAAGGTGACAGTATTCGCTTCAGCTGTTGTATTTTCTATATGCTAGTTCTAAATCTGAGGGTGGAATAGAAGAAGAAGCCTTTGCACTTACAAAGCACCAGTGCAGTCACATCCCTCCACTTCATGCTACCCATTGAGGTTTGTAAACCATTCCCATCGCTTGGACGTGGATCTAAAGAGCAACATGCTGGGCAAACAGCATAACAACATACTAATATTGCTCATGAAATGAGCTGCATGCCCACAAATACTTATATCTAAGTAGAACTGTAATGAGATCTGGCCTCATAGTTCAGTTGTAGTGGAAAATTAAAAAATCAGTTTGGTTTGGTTTTTTTTAAGGTGAGTCAGAAAGTCAGTGCTCAGAATATGAACTTTTAGGTAGAATTTCTCTCTTTACAGACTGAGGTGCAGGAAGGTTTGGAGGCTGTTGCAGGATGCTGAGAAACAGAAGCTCAGAAGATGTAACGTAAACAGGACCTTGTAAAGAGCAAGGGAAAAGAAAGGGCTGGTCCAAATGCCTGCAGTACTGATGTCCCAAAACAGGCCTTCAAAGTTGTTCTTTGTACAGAATTGCAAAATAATTTGTTCATGATTTACTGAGCAAGTGTTTCCTGACTGTTTCTCTTTTAAAGGTGAAAGCTATTGTGCCGCTTATAATTGTGATTATCGAACCACAAACTGCACTGAAAAGATGTTCCCAGAGTGTGTATGCCTAAGTGATTTCTCAAAGGCAGAATGGGACGATCGTTCTTGTTCTGGTAAGAAACTTTCTACTTGATCTATCCCTGAAAGGCTGACCTGGTTAATCCCTGTCTCAGTCCCTACTGCAAATGTGCTGACCTCTAAATATCAGAGAATGTGTGTCTTATTAAGAAAGCCATAGAGCAACAGTCTCACGTTTCACTTTAAACATAGCCATGGTCCTGTTCCAGTAGAATAAACTACTAAAGCCTTAGAAAACTTTCACTGAAACCAATTAGTGGGCAACTCTTTAAATGCATTGTTAAACTATTTGTGAGAATTGAAACCTAAACAGGTAAAAGATGGAACAAGTTGAACTTTATATTCACAGCCTAGGACACGTTTTAGGAATAAATTCTGCGTGTTACCTGGAGGCCACCATGGGTTGGAAAAGATCATAGATTCCAACCATTATCTAACTACCAAGTCTGGTGCTAAGCCATGCCCCAGAGAACTGGAAGTCTCAACATACACTGTGACAAACCTCTCTCCCTTGTTGGTAGTTCTAGGATTGCATTACCTGCATTAGACAGGTTTCTCTAGGAAGAATAGTCAATGCAATCTTTAAGAACTGTTAGTTGTCTGGGGTTCATTTGCTTTCTGGTTTTGAATCTTTTAATAAGTACTCTGTTTGTATTTTTGGCTACCCTCCACAACCCTGAGATCTACTTTATTTTCTGATGTCAACTAACATTTTCACACAGCAGGAAGAAAGTCTGAGATATGCAATTGTAAGAAAAAACAACAAATATTGCAAACACTGACGATAAAGTTATAAAAGCTGGTTACAATAAAAGCCAGTGAAATGTGACCCAGTGTAGATTTTTGTGGCCCCTAACATGACCAAACCTGATGCAGCTTTAGGTCAGTTGCAACACAAATCACCTGCTGTGAGATCAAGCTGTAGGTCATTGATTGCCTATGAAAGATGCAGCCTGTCCAGATTTTCATTCTGATGAAGCAGGATGAATAGAACAGAATAGAATAGAATAGACCAGGTTGGAAGAGACCTTCAAGATCATCGTGTCCAACCTATCATCCAACACCACCTAATCAACTAAACCATGCAACCAAGCATCCTGTCAAGCCTCACCCTGAACATCCCCAGCGACGGCGACCCCACTACCTACTTGGGCAGCCCATTCCAGTGGGCAATCACTCTCTCTGTGTAAAACTTCCTCCTAACCTCCGGCCTAAACCTCCCCTGGTGCAGCCTGAGACTGTGTTCTCTTGTTCTGGTACTGGTTGCCTGGGAGAAGAGACTAACCTCTGCCTGACTACAACCCCCCTTCAGGTAGTTGTAGAGAGCAATAAGGTCACCCCTGAGTCTCCTCTTCTCCAGGCTAAGCAACCCCAGCTCCCTCAGCCTCTTCTCATAGGGCTTGTGCTCCAAACCCCTCACCAACTTTGTTGCCCTTCTCTGGACTCATTCCAGCAAGTCAACATCCTTCCTAAACTGAGGAGCCCAGAACTGGACACAGTACTCAAGGTGTGGCCTAACCAGTGCAGTGTACAGGGGCAGAATGACCTCCCTGCTCCTGCTGGCCACACTGTTCCTGATACAGGCCAGGATGCCATTGGCCCTCTTGGCTGCCTGGGCACACTGCAGGCTCATGTTCAGCCTACTATCAACCAGTACCCCCAGGTCCCTCTCTGCCTGGCTGCTCTCCAGCCACTCTGACCCCAGCCTGTAGCTCTGCATGGGATTGTTGTGGCCAATGTGCAGAACCCGGCACTTGGATGTGTTAAATCTCATGCCCTAGCCTCTCTACCCTCCAGCAGATCAACTCCTGCCCCCAGCTTGGTGTCATCAGCAAATTTACTGATGATGGACTCAATGCCCTCGTCCAGATCATCAATAAAGATGTTAAAGAGCATGGGGCCCAGCACTGATCCTTGGGGCACACCACTAGTGCCTGGCCACCAGCTGGATGTGGCACCATTCACCACCACTCTCTGGGCTCGGCCCTCCAGCCAGTTCCTAACCCAATGCAGTGTGCTCCCATCCAAGCCATGGGATGGTATTAAACAAAGACCATTTACTTCCATTTTCATGCTTTTGTAGTTCGTTCCTGTTCTACATAGGTATAGCCCCCAAAAAGGCCATTCTGGTACTCTGAAGCACAGCAAAGCTCTGTGTGTTTACACTGCAATTAAAAAAGAAAAGGAAAAAAGAAAAGGCATGGGGAATTTTTTCCACTGTTGATTATTTTGAGGCTGTCTTCATTCTGTGTTTTTCCACTCTGAAAATACAGAATGCAAATCCTGTTCTGCATCGGAAAACAAGTACTGTGTAAGAGAAAATGAGATTCCAAAATGCAAATGCATTCTCAACTTTAAACTGACAGAGGATGGCTCATGTGTAGCGTGAGTACTCAGCCTTTGCTTGCTTTCTCGTGTTCTAGGCAAAGGTAGGAGAGAAGAACATCTAACACAGGGTCACTCTCAGTCTAGAAGAACAGGCTGCAACTGTGTGAATCAGGGAGGTGCCTATGGTGGTTAGCAGGTGAACAAAGTCCTCTGGTGTCACAAGTTGTGACATTTTAACTGTCTGGCATTAGCAGTTAGTGTACACTCACAATACCTCAGAGGAAAGTCAAGGAGATCCAAGTCAGCTGTGAGTCAGCATGACATATGCATGAACTACTCCTTCAGAGTAACTGAACTATGGGAACTAGTATGCTGAGATGTTTAGTAAGCCACAGGCATTGGAGTAAGGCTTGCCTCAAACCCCTGCAAAGCTTCCACTGATATCAGTGGGTACTCTGTTTCCAGATAACTTTCAGACCTATGTTATTTCACCTTGGTTTTCTCTCTGTGGGTATTTCTGTCAGCTCAGGATCAGAACAGAGCAGTGTTGTCTGCCCGCAAAGCTGGTCAAGTGACTGGTTGTGCTCCACTCCCAGGGATAAGCAGAGACCTCACTCTCCATATCCATGAATTCAACCTTTTTTCATAGTTATTGCTGCTATACACTGAACACAGAATTCTTACCATAAAGTCTATGTATTTTAAATAGAAGCAACTGGTATGGGAGGAAGATAAAGAGTTGCCAGTCCTTACAGACCTTATATTGAGGCTCTTAATAAAGGCAGTGGGTAACAATTCCAAGAGTCTGAGAGGTGTAGGGCTTAGTTCTTTGGAGAAATTAGGTCCTTTCAACATTGTTTAAGGCTAAGAACCTTAAACTTTGAGTGTCCAGCTCACCAGTCAATTTGAAAATCTCAGATTGTTTAACAATGAGATAAAAGAAGTTAAGATTAAGATAGCATTAAGGAGGAAACCAGTAATCAACAGACCTTGTGGAGAAACTGCTGATAAAACTTGGAAATATGCTATTATTTTGTGATCTTCTGCTTAGTGACATTTTCTTTTCTTTCTGTTCTCTCTTCTCCCTCCTCCCCTACTTTTCTCTCATGCAGTTGTTCAGTGGGCTACTCTGGGGAGAACTGTGAAAACAGTAAGTGCAACACTCCCTGATTTTTAATTGTAGCATAGAATAATAGTTGGTAATGTTTAATCTGCCTGGCATGACAAAAATAACAAGTAGAAGAAGCCTTTAGGAGGGCTACTCTCCTGTGCTGACAGCAGGAAAATGGGGGGGGGGTGTGGAGGGAAGTGAATTTCCACTGTTGCCTAGAATTCAAAATCCTTCCTGAAACTCGTGTTCAGCCAGACAGTGTCATTTCCCTTAATAAGCTCTGAATCCAAGCCCAGTGGTTTTTACTCAAACAGTGGTTTTTACTCAAACACAGGTTATTTCATAGAAAAGTATGTAGTCCTTAGCTAAAGATATTCAGTCCTGAACTCAGCACCACTCGTTCCTCCTGTAATTAATGACTCCTTCTATTAAAACATCACTGGATTGGGAGGAGCCTATCTGAAGCCTAAGTACATGTTTTAGCAGCAACACCAGCTCAAGCAACCCCTACAACCTCCTAGCTGCTCCTGTCCCTCAGCTATAACTATGTGTGAAGCCATTCAGCGCACAGGATTAGAAACATGAGGTGGGATCAGAATAGAATCATAGGATCAATAAGGTTGGAAAAGACCTCAAAGATCATCAAGTCCAACCTGTCACCCAAGACCTCATGACTACTAAGCCATGGCTTCAAGTGCCACATCCAATCCCGCCTTGAACACCTCCAGAGACGGTGACTCCACTACCTCCCTGGGCAGCACATTCCAATGGCTAACAGCTCTCTCTGTGAAGAACTTGCTCCTCACCTCGAGCCTAAACTTCCCCCAGAAGTGATGTGTCCACAAACAGTTGTACTGAGACACTAGCAGCAGCCTAGGAATGAATAATTATTCTATTTTTTTTCCTTCCCATGTGTCTTTCATAATAAGAGGATAGGGCCAGGGCTTGTTTTTCCATATTTACCATGAGTTTTAAACTGATTTTCTTGTTCAGTTTTGTTTGGTTGGTTCTGGGTTTGATTTGGGTTTTGTTTTGTTTTGTTTTTTTCCAGATAGTGAACTCATCCTTATAATAGTGGGTACAGTGCTTGGAGCTGCTGTCCTGAGTTTACTGATAGCAATCTCTGTTGTTTCAGTAAGGTGAGGTTACTTCTTACAATTGAACAGAAGCTGCATTGCTGCACACTCACAGAGAACTAAGCAGAAATTTAGAGAGGGGCAGGGCTGCAAACATGGTTGCTTGCCTAGTGGGGCAGACACGTTCCTTTAAGCAATGCAGCCATTAGAATTTGGGTTTCCCAGTATGCTTTTCCCCAAAGTATTCATTCTCTTGATGTAACTTCAGTTATGAATGCTTCAGCCAAGTCTTCAAAATACACACCTGACTTGTTAGACCTAATCCTGCCCTGGCCAGTGCTGATCCAGCATCTGGATGAGACTGAAGAAGGATGCTGGTATTAGAAGATTGTGTGACCCAAACTCTGACCCTCTCTAGGTTTCCCTGTTGTGATGCACTTCAGCTCAGGGCCTGGCATAACCCTTTCATCTCAATGCAGGTGGCATTTCCAGCCAAGCATCCTATTTCTGGTGCACTGGCAAATTACCAATTGCAATTGCACCTGCTCACTTTTCTCTACACAATAAATATAGAAAGCCTTAAGCGGCTCTCTGCCTTTGCTCTCAGCATTGCCCAGGAGAAGATGCCTAGAAGACTGCCCATAGCAGGCACAGGTTGCCAGCAGCTACACAAGCTGGCACTCAGTGTGTGTGCAATGTATGGACTTGTGACCACAGACAATTCAAATGCACCATTTAAGTGTTCAGATTTGGCTGCAGGCATGAAGGCAACTTTTCTTCACTGGACCTAGTGAATCCTCATTTCTTCCTCTGAATAGTCAGAGCTCAAGGTGGTTAAGGAAACTCCTTTACTCTAGGAAGTAGTTGAAAAGAGGCCAAAGTCCTACTGTGTCTCTCCTAGCACTTTAGCCCCATCTGTGATAAAATATGCCAAATGCACTATGTTGTTGATAACACAGGGTTTACAATAGCCATGTCAGAAAAATCTATTATGTATTTCAGAACTGGACTGAACTTTAAAACCAAGATGGGAGCAGATAACTCTGTAAGCTGGACTTACTCAATAAGTAAGGCACACTAAAAGGTCTTTTAAAACCTCCTTTGTTCTTTTATTTTCTCTGAAGAGCCAAACACAAAAAGGATCCAGAGAAGAAGAGCCTGATAGAGCCAGGATATTCTGACCCTGGAGATGGGCCAACCATGATGTTCCCCAGAGTGCAGACCACTTCTGGCCACTCTAACCCAGGATATCAGCCACACAACCCATACGAGTCACGTTCCACAAACAGAGGTCGTTTTCCGGACAGGGATTATGATGACTTGGTAAGTGCTTCACACAGGCCTTCAGGAACTGTACTCCTGAACTGTCGTGTTGTGGGCTACATTGTTGGAATTTAAACTCCACTCTGTCCATCCTCCCTTGACCTAGGAGGCTGAAGGGGTATAAAGGCAACTGAGCAACTGTAGTTGTAGCTTAAAAATTTGTGCTTAATGCAGAGATCAGCACTCGTGAAGACCCTTCTAAAGTCCTGGTCACAGGACCCTTGGGTCACAGAAGGAATATGTGAAAAGCAAAGGTGAAAACAGCAGTTGGGCTGCCAGCGGTCTGCTGTGTTGTCTGCACTGATGAACAAATCTTTCAGCACAGGTGTGCATACAAGTGCTATAGGCTGTTACAGCCTGTGCTTCTTTTAAGCCAGTTGTGGTGTCACCAGCTGCTGCAATGAATAGGAATGGAATGGAATGGAATTAGAATAGAATGGAATGGAATGGAATTAGAATAAATAGAATGGAATTAAAATAGAATAGAATGGAATTAGAATAGAATGGAATTAGAATAGAATAGAAGAGAATTAACCAGATTGGAAAAGGCCTCTGAGATCATCGGGTCCAACCTATATCCAACACTATCTAATCAACTAAACCAAGTGCCCCATCCAATCTCTTCTTAAACACTTCCGTTGATGGTGACTCTGCTACCTCCCTGGGCAGCCCATTCCAATGGCCAATCACTCTTTCTGTGAAGAACTTCTTCCTAACAGCCAGCCTAAACCTCCCTTGGTGCATCTTGAGACTGTGTCCTCATGTTCTGGTGCTGGTTGCCTGGGAGAAGAGGCCAACACCCACCTGGCTACAACCTCCCTTCAGGTTGTAGCCAGGTGGGGGTTGGCCTTTTCTCCCATGCAATGGTGCTCCTTGTTGCAGCCTCATGCAAGAAGTCAGTGGGTAATGGATAGAAGTTACTCCTGGGGAGATTACAATTGGAATCTAGAAAGAAAAAATTGTCCATAGTTGTCTAGCAGATGCAGCTGGCCAGAGGGTCAGTGTTGTCTGCCACTGCCTAGTTCACTGCAACAGCCGCTGCCATTACTGCTGCATGGCAAGGGGGTAAATTGCCATGAAAAAAATAGTGCAGCTTTTGCATTGGTATAGCCCAGAGGAACCTGATCATCAGTGATGTGTCATCAGGTGTGTTCTGGAAAACCTGCCTGTTTTATCCTTGAGCTCTGCAAGGCAGCTGTGGAGGGATCATGGGCTTGACATGTGTTATGCTGCGTCACAATTGAATTGCTAGGTTCTTCATGCCTCAGATTAATAGGAAGCACATTGTCTGGTCACAGCTCATATAAATGACCTTTTAGCTCCACCTCTGTGGTACAAGAAACTCCTCTTGGTTAGTGAGGAACAAACTGTTTAATTTTATTATATTAATGTGTTTTCCAGAATTAAGACCTAAACTGTGATAGGAGCCACACAGAAACTTGAAGTTTAAAACACTCCCTGCTTTTAAAGAGCTGCCAATTAAGAGAAGAAATGCATCTGTTTCATTAGCAGTTGATCAGAGTCACATGGATTTGGGGATTTCTAACTTTCCAAAGATACCAACTTTTCCCCTTGGTTGGTTTTTCTGGAGGGCTGGTGTTTCACAGAGAGAGGACTATCATGTGCAGTGTGCTGTATGTTGAACTGTTCTCAGAAAGGAGTTTTATGACCCAGAGCTACAATTTCTTTCTTTTCTTGTCCAAATTCTATGTAGTATGAAACATCACAGGAGCCTGGGGGCTTTAGGATGCACAGCAGATACTAAACAAGCAGTAGAAGAATGGACAATCACCATGACTATGGATCAGACCAAAGAGTTTCACAGCCTCTCACCAATGCAATTACTTCAGCAGAAGAGACTACAAAGTACATAACCCCAGATTCTTTGAAGATTTTCTAAAGGAAAGAAGATCCCTGCATGAAAGAGATCCCTGCATGAAAGAGATCATGGATGACTCTCTGAAATATAGGGGAAATGAAGCAAAGGGTAGGGAAAAGAAAACAACTTTTGAGAGAACTAACTAGCTCAAGTAAACATTAGACTTCTTTCAGGAGGCCAGCCCCCAGGCAAGAGAATGAATGTGGACAAAACACCATGATTTTAACCCCTGGAAGATGGCCCAGGCAATATGTGTTATGCTGAAAAATGTCAATACCCAGAGCTTTGCCTGTATTTGTGCTTGCCCCATTTCAGCTGCAGGCAACCTACATGGCTTTGGGGTGATCAAGATTGTTCTTCATGAGAACCTAACCTAACCTGTTTCTCTATGCTATATCAGATACAATCTTATCCCCTTTCTCAGCCCCCCAGTATTTCCTATCTGAAAGTATTCTATTCAGATCTCTGCTGACATGTGTTGTGTGAGACAATGGTACTTGTCCAAATTTTATGCAGCCTTCCTTCCCAACATAATGACAAGAAACAAGGCCTTCAAACAAGCATTATTGCTCTCCAGCTTCTACAACTACACTGAATTTACATTCTCAGCTGTGAAAAATGTTAGTTGTGGGGGGGTTTGTGGGTGTTGGTTGGTTGGTTGGTTTCTTTTCCATTTGGAGTCTTTATGTTTTTATTGAATGATCTTAAGGTAATTTTTTTTCTCTCTTTCATTCCTCCCCCCCCCCCCCCCCTTTTCTTTCTTTCTTTCTTTTTAATTTCTTACATACACCCAATAAATCTGTCTGCAAAAGGATCCACATTTTACTGGATTTTACTGAGTGTGCATTATCTCCTGACTAGCATTAGCATTTTCTTATATATATATTATATATATATATGCATAAGTATGTACATATATTTATAGATTAAATTCATTTAAAGCATCATTTAATTCCTTGTTATATTTAGTGTTTTGGGTTTTATACATGCAGATTCAGTTTCCTATTAAACCTTCCTGTTCTCAGTACCAAGGCTTGCTTCTGTTGCTGCCTAGTGGTGGTGTCTTTCTTTACAACTCCAGACACTATTTTGTGTTATAACTTGTGCAGAGCTTAGGTGTAAGTGTGCACAGACTGGCAACATCATCACACAGCTTTCACTCAGAGGTTCTAATCAGAAAGGTTGTTAAATCTTAATGAAGCTAAAAAGTTCCTTGTTGCAAGGCTGACAGCAATTTCTGTGTGGTGAACAACTGGGCAGCTACTGCAGCAGTCCTTTGAGAATGGTGGATGCGATGTTCAAAAGTGGGGTTTGGCTTAAATTGTTACTGAATACTGCAAGAAAACAGGTCTCTAAGACCAATGAGGTGTTGGGAAGCAGACATTTATTTACTCGGGTGTTGGACATATAGATCACTCCGCCAAAGTGTGCCAAAGCCAGTAAAATTCAGAGAATCTCTGCTTACATCTCATGCAGAGTCGACATTTCACTAAGAAGTTATTAGCATATCCATATTAGTTCATGGAATTCACTACATGTGTAAATCTCCTGCACTAATGCTCATTATATACTGGGGGGGGGGGGGGGGGGGGGGGTTTCCTGGTGGTTGCTTGGGGCATCCATCCTCTTCCTCCCTATAGCCTTTAACTGAACAACTTCTTTGTGCATGCTCTCTAGGCTGCCTGATGAGACAGACTGACAACAGAATCGCTCTAAACCAGTTTGCTCTTCTTCTTAACTTCTTTCTCAAGCCCACAGTTACAATTTCTTATTGTTTACCCAGTTAATGAGTCTTAGTTTTCACAACAGATATATTCTATGAGGATGACACATTCCTAAATGTCCCTAAATTAGCACAGTATCAAAATAACAAGTTTGGGGGCCAGTGGTGGAGAACACTGTGTGTGACTGTAGATGTTACTGGGGTGGGCATCCAGTGCTTGTCAGTGATCAAAACCAGCTCCCATTTTCCAGTTATGTGATTGAGAACTGGAGACTAAAGAGTCCTGAATTTTCTCATGTGGCTTCTCTGGCAAAAGAAGATAGGCTCTGCTTTTTTTTGAACTGCCTGCAACGAGCAGTAGTTTAGAAGTAGCCAGGTGAAAAAAGGTGCAATTTTCTCTCCATTGTTTTCCTGAGTTTTCACTGTTCTTTCTTCCAGTTGACCCTTGTCTTCTTTGCTGCTGTCACCTGGCTGCATAGCATTTGCTGTTGGCTGGTGTCTGGAGGAGGCCAGGTTCTAGTGGCCTTTACCCACCCTCCACCGGCTACTTGCATCTCAACCTGCACAAGGTGACCTTCACTCCATGTGAGCAGGGATGACTGGATTTAGCTATTCATTATACCTTATTCAAAGGATGGCAGAGATTGGGTCTTATTTTCTTGACTTGTCCTCTGAGAGTACCCACCTGTAAGGAGCCAAACAAAGCATGATGGCTACCCTTGGCACAAAAGGCAGAGAGGCCAGCTAGAAAAGCCCTACAAAGGAGACAACATCCCTTCCCCAATAGTATCAATAAGGTACGACATCCCCATGCTAGCCACATTTTTCTTTGAGCCCTGCCTGTCCCCACCATTCCATGGGTGAAGGGGATGCTCCCTGCTTCTAATCTCTCTGCTAAGCTCTTTCCTTTTCCCCTTTTTCCTGATTTTTCAGCAGCCAGGAAAGGTTCTACTGCCAGCAGAACACTGGGGAGTTTGTGCAGGGTAAGACACTGAAAGGTGTGTGAGATTCAGACACTACTAATGCAAAAAGTCATGAAGCTCAGTGTAGACTTCTGCTTTGTTCAGCTTGCTGCTTTTGCTTGGGTACTCCCCTCCTCCCTTTCTTTGCATGGCAGACTGAAACGTGGGGGTTTGTGGAGTCTAATAGAGAGATTTCAATATATCAAGAGTAACAACATCAGGGTCTTTCATTGAGGTAAATTGCCTGATTCCCCCAGCTTAGTGCAGAGGAACCTTAAAACATGTGTAACAGGAGCCTGCTACAGGGGCATATGAAAAGGCTTTTAAGTGTTATCTCTTGCTCTTTCACAAAGAAATAGGGGCTGGAAATGCTGCTGAAAGCTCAGTGATAAACAACACTTTAAAGCAGTAAACCTTACTGAGGGTGTGCTATCTAGATATTTGCTGTCTTTGATAATAAAAGCAGCAAAACCAGTTTGGTGTTTGCATCACTGAACTGCAGAGGGATTTTCTTTGCTCTAGTTCAAAGCTAATTTCTGCAACTGCAACGAATTTTGCTTATGTTGGAAAGGGACTATCAGTTACTACTGTAAGCCTACTACTCTTTAGCATTTCAAAGGCTGCTACAGCTGGACTGGAATTCTATAGTGAAAGGGCAAATTCTCACATCTTTCTCTTCTGTTTAGCAATGTGTGATTCTGTTGTGAAATATGATCACAGAAAATAGCTCTTTGAGGTGCTTTATGGCTACTGCCACTTTGCTCGTGCATTGTTTCAGCTGCCTATCCTTCAAAATCCAACTGGGCATGGGAAAGGGAGCTGAGTGCAACCCTCACCCATCAGTGTGAACCTGCAGGCAGACTGGGAGTCTTCAGGGAATTGCCACAACTCTTTATGCATCCTGGGATCACGCAGAATCACAGCATGCCAGGTTGGAAGGGACCCCAAGGATCACCTGGTCCAGCCTTGATGGTTGTCTGATCTCCCACACATCTGCCTTCCCTGAGACAGAGGGCATCCTGCTGGTAAGTAACCCACAGAGGATATGGGATGGTGGTGACGCTGAGGTCTGATGCCTACTTTTGTTCTGACTAGAAAAAAAATCTGTACAGGGTGTACTAAAATATGCCAAATGAGTCAGGGCTGGAGACTTGCACAGTTATAGCACACACCTGTATGGGGGTATTGGGACCACCTGAGACAGGCGTCATTCTTCATCTGGTGCACCTGAGAGTATTGAAGTGATGTTGTGGAGAGCAGCCATGTGGAGAAGGATCTGGGAGTCCTGGTGGACAAGAAGTTATCCATGGGTCAGCAATGTGCCCTTGTGGTCAAGAAGGCCAGTGGGATCCTGGGGTGCATTAAGAGGAGTTTGTCCAGCAGATCAAGGGAGGATTTCCTCCCCCACTTCTTTGACGTGGTGAGATCTCACCTGGAGCATTGCATTCAGTTTTGGGCTCCCCAGTTCAAGAGGAACAGGGATCTGCTGGAGAGAGTCCAATGGAGAGCTACCAGGATGATTAAAGGACTGGTGCATGTGCCAAATGAGGAGAGGCTGAGAGACCTGGGGCTTTTTAGTCTGGAGAAGACTGAGGGGGCATTTGATAAATGTGATAGGACAAGGGGTGATGGATATAAACTACAGGACAGGAGGTTCCATCTCAACATGAGGGAGAACTTCTTCACTGTGAGGGTCACAGAGCACTGGAGCAGGCTGCCCAGGGAGGTTGTGGAGTCTGCTTCTCTGGAGACTTTCAAGACCCATCTGGATGTGTTCCTGTGTGACCTGTGCTAGATTCTACTGTCCTGTTCTGTCAGAGGGGTTGGACTCAATGACCTTCAGAGGTCCTTTCCAACCCCTAAGATCCTATTATCCTGTGATGCAGAGTGCTAGGGGAGGGGTATGGTGCTGTAGATGGCTATAGGGTAGAAGCCTGGATTTGGGCAGCTGCCTTAGAGAAGCTGTCACACAGTAGTGTGATGGGATGGTGGGGTAAGGATGGCCTCGATCTTATGCCTGAAAACAACCTCAAAAATGTGATATAAAACCCTTCATCCAAACACTCCCAGCAAAGCCCAGCATCCAAACTTGCATGTGAAAGGCAGCACCTTTCAGGCCTGAGTGCAGGAAGTGTTTTGCATTTTTCTGTTGACCTGCTGTTGAAAACCACCCCTTGTTTGCTTCATGAGACTGTTTTTACATTGATCCTGCACGTGATGTGCCAAGCTGGAGGCATAAACAAGGTGAGACACCTTAGCTTGACTTTTCTTGTGTATTTTGTTCCACTTAGCTGGCTTATTGTTCTCAAGGTCAGTGATAGCACCTCTTCCAAGAAGAGGAACAGGAGTAATGGAAAAAGAGCCTCTCTTCCAGCAAAAAGTGCTCCCCTTCTCACTAGGAATGGTTTCCCCCAGCAGAAACCCCCCTGCACAGAGAACTTTTAGAGAAAGTCATTTGAGGGCTGGAGGGGTTCAGGGAGATGCTCCAGTGAATATCAATGTCCCTAGCTGGTTTTGAGAAAACCAACTTGGCTTGCCCTTAGGAGCATGACTGGACACTGATACAACCCAGGAAGAGAGGATCCTGCTTGAACTTTGGGATTTGTTAGCCCAGAACCACAAACCACAGAAAGGCAAGCAAGGCAAGCCTACCAGTGCCTTGTTTATCTGCCCCTCCTGTGTGAGCAGGACTGCCATTTGCCAAGTTTGGCAATTGCAAAGTCATCAGTTTCTACTTTTTCCCAATTCCCCACTTTTCAGCTTTTATTTCAGCCCAGTAATGCTCCTTGCTTCAAAGCCAGGTGTCTGGTCTTTGCAAATGGAGAAGCTTTGCTCATGAAGACCTCCCAAGAGGATTAGATGGAATTCTTGCAGGTTTTGGAGTGTGATCCAAAGATAATGATTTTTGCTTCAAGCCAAAAAAACATTCCCAAACCCAACCCTGAAAGCCTAAAAGTGGTCTAAGAACAGAGAAACCTATAAAACATGTCAGGTCACAAATAAACAGGAAATAAACAGGCCTAAAAATAAGAAACCATAAATTGCCTTGCAAAGGACACTGCTGATAAAAGATTCTTCAAATACATCAAAACCACAAAGGCAGCTCAGAAATTGGTGGGAATGCTGGTGACAAGGATATAGAAAGGGCATATGAAGATGACAAAGACATAGCAGAGAAGTTGAGTGATTTATCTGTGGCTCTTCTTGCAGCTGAAGCTGTTGGGGCAGTGGATCAGCTAGAGGAGGCAGAGCAATTGGAAGTATGAAGGTAACATGGAGCCAAGCAGTAGCTGAAGTAAAGGAAAGTAAGTGAAGTAACTAGGTAACAAGAGGTGTGAGGTCAAGCAGATAAAGTAGTTGTTAATAAGTGACCAGGACCAGGAGGCACTGATGCAGGGCAACTGAAGGAGCTGTGTTCCCAGCCCATCATACCCCAGAGACTCATTGGAATATGCTGAGTTATCTTTGTCTCCCAACCCATTGACTCGGGGTGGCAGCCTAACACCCAGCAGAATTTGAGGGTACACAAAGCTAAAGGAGGTTAGCATAAAGCAGACAGAAACAAACCCAACCAACCAACAAACAAACAAACCCAACAACATCACTTTACAGGTGCAGATGGTGAGCTTGCTGCCACGGGGTGTGGACACATTGTATCTGTGTGTTTAAAACTAGGCTAAGGCATATTTAAGGTTACAAATGCATGACAGAGATGTGTCCTCTAATAACAAGATAAGAAAGTAGGGATGCTGGCAGAAAGGGTTGTAAAAGGAGCCAGACCTTCAGGATAACTCTCCTGGAGCAGAACCTTGGGGATGGATGAACAGTATGAGCCAAGGGGACATTTTTCATCTTCTGAACTCATTTATCTCCTTTATTCAACAGCAGAAAGGTGATGCCTGGAGTGAGTGTACTTAGCATGCCGTTTATGCCTTAATTACACCCAGGCTGTATGTAAACTAGGCAGAGGCAGGGCAAGGTGCTGTTCACCAGGCTCTTACTGTTTATATAAACACGGCCTCATAAAAGAAACAAGGAAATGTTTTGCAAGCAGAAAACTAAAGCAATGCAAAATGTTTCCGGAAAGCTGCTGCCTTTCACTTGCAAGCTCCAAAGAGTAACCTCTGGAGAGCAGGCTGTTCCTCTCCAGGAAAAGCAAACCAACAGCTCCCATCCTCCCTCTCCTGGTGGAAGCAAAGCAGCTTATGAAGGAGCTGTGCCTCACCCGCTTTCCTCTGCCCCCAGTTCTCCAGCGACATAGCGACGTGCCCAGACACCAGGCATTGTTGCCCATGGCAGCTGCCAAGGTGGGTGACATCAAGGGGAGTGGAGAGAAAGTATCTGCCTAGCTGCTGGCCCAGACGTGGCAGAGTTTTCCCCAGAGGAGCTGGGAGACTTGCAGGACCAGATAAGGAGAAAAAGAGAAAATAGAGTGCTGAGAGGAATAAGAAATTTTTGCTCAGAGAGGGCTGTGGAGGGATCCACATAACTTTTGGTGGGCATCTATGACAACCAATCTTTTTCTTACTTTTTGGGTGTGTCTACTGCCTACCTAACAGTAGAATTATAGAATTGTTAGGGTTGGAAGCGACCTCAAGGGTCATCTAGTTCCAGCCCCACCAGGGACACCTCACACTAGATCAGGTTACTCAAAGCCACAGCCAGCCTGGCCTTAAAAAGCTCCGGGGATGAGGCTTCCACCACCTCCCTGGGCAACCTGTTCCAGTGTCTCAGCAGTACCCTAAGGGACACCTATGCCAGCTGATTTCAGTCTGGTCCTTGCTTTTGGCAGTCAGTTTTGTAAAAATGACATTAACAGATTCCCAGAACAATGTCTATCAGATCTTGTTGGGCTGAGGAGGGCAAGGGAAGCTCTCAGGCAGTGAGTGTCATTGCTGCCTGTCCCATGCCTGCTGATGCGGGTCTGGTTAAACATTAGAGAATGTCTGCCTCTCCTTCAGTCATGGCTATCTGTCTGTAGCTAGGGAAAGAAAATCTGCTGTATAAATGAGACTTTGGAAAAGTCTTTCAAAAGACTGTTACCTGTAGAGATCCTTTCGTAGGGTAAATCAGGCAAAACTACTAGAAAAGTAAAATAAACATTAAAGCTTCATATCTGGGACAGCCAACAAATTCAAGATGTTTTTACCATGCTGAGGTACCTAATTCCCTCTCAGGTAGAGGAATGTTTAAATTGGTAGGAATCAGGGGTCAAGCCCAGGCAGGTATTTCAGTGCCTAACTTACACCGACATTAAATGGGAATAAGGGTCCCAGAGGAGGAATTGTGGACGTGGACCTATAGACCATTCCCATAAATGAAACGGGGCTTGTGCTGCATGTGTGTAGCAGTACATTATTCTTCTTCTTAAAGCAAGGCCTTTCCTTGTCATAATTTCTCAGCTGTTTTATCCTTCCAAGGCTGGTGTGAGCAGGTTCTGCAGCCAGCTCGTGCTGGACAGAAACTGTTTGCCAGGAAAATAAGCGAAAACCCAGAGTCCAGTGATTGGTTTCAGAAAGTGATTAAAGAGCCAAGTGTCTACTGGGATTTGAAAAAGCTGCATGGGGCATTGGGAGGCTCAAACCACACAGATCCAGGATGAGTTTCTTAGAAAACTGTTTATACCTCTGCTTGCCTGGGAATTCGGGGTCTGGACTTTTTACTCCATTTAGTGGGAATTTTGCCAGACAGTTGAGTGGAGTCAAGCCTAACTGGCTGTACCTGTGGACATATTAAATAATACTTAATGATTCCTCCCCCATATACACACATACAAAGGGAATCTCTCTGGGCTTTCTGTTTATGAGAAACCCTCTGCTAGGTGCACCCAGCAAAGGCTTTTGGATTTTGTGGCTTTCCCAGGGTACTAACTAAAATAGGTCCAGTTTATTTGAGGCAAGATCTGCAGGAAGAGAGAACGTTTCTTGAAACAACATGCAAAGAGGTAGGGACAGACCTTCAGGCTATTAAACCCTCCTCTCACTCCCTCCTCTCTGCGACTTGGCAAAGTCCCTGGCCACAAGATGGAGCTGGCTCTTTGCAGTTGCAGGAAAAGCCACTAGAACAACAAAACCTTTTAATGAGCACATTTTAATTAGGGCTAACCATTGACAGACCCCCACAGGCAGGTTTCCAGTCAGCTGCTAATTTTTAACCCTCTCCCGGGCCACAGTCGTGTGCATCCTCATGTCCATCACTTTGATCACATGCCCTTTAACTCCTGGGATGGCTCATGGCTGAAGACATCCATCACCCATTTCAATTCAGAAGGTTAGTGTCCCACTCAGGCAGACAGGTGCTCCAGGAGCTGCAGGAACACCAAAACATACCAGGTTGGTCTGGTTTAATTGTCACTACTTGAAGGACTTAAGTTTATGCACCTTAGAGGCATGGGGGAAATCTCCCACATGTGCTTCCCTTGCTTTCCAGCCCACCAGCTCCAGGCATGGACTTGTACAGCAATTTATTCTGAACCCTGCCTTTCTTTTTTCACACAGGAGAGGGACAAGACTTGGCAAGGCAACTTCTCTGATTCCCAGCAGTACTGCCACACCTTCTCAGCAGGTCAGGAGTAGTAGCATTGCTCTTGAGTAGCTGACAACAGAGGTACATCCTCAGGTGGTAAAAACAGACATTTTAATATCTATTTTTATAGCAGGCAGCAGCACTGTGAGCTACATCTTCAGCTGGAGAATAGCATATATTGTATAAGAAAGGATGAAAGCCTTGACTGTCATTTTTTGGCATGTGATAGCTGCCTAATGCTGACAAGGATTTTGTGTGAACTGGAATTTTTTTAATAGTTTTCACAGAAAAAGTAGGAGCCAAACTTTCTCCATGGTTGTGAAAAGTCCAGCAGCCAGGTCTATGGGCTGGCTTGGTTGGGGCAGGCAATGTGGGGATGGCAAAGCCACAGGCTGCCCACAGCGCGTTGCCTCTGCCCTCCCACTTCCTGTTGTGGCGCAGCTGGGAGGACCTGGCAAACAGCACAGTGAGGAACTGGGAAAGAAAATCAAGTACTTGCCTAATACAAGAACTGTTTATAACATGGTGGAGGTCCCTAAGGTTCAAATGAGCTTGTCTTTTATTTCATTTCACTTTCATATTGCTGATGACACCAAACTGGGTGGAGTGGCTGACACACCAGAAGGCTGCCCTGCCATTCAGCAAGACTTGGACAGGCTGGGGAGCTGGGCAGGGAGAAATGTAATGAAGTTCATCAAGGGCAAGTGGAGAGTCTTGCACCTGGGAAAGAGCAACACCATGTACCAGTATAGGTTGGGAACTGACCTGCTGGAAGCAGTGAAGGGAGAAAGGACTTGAGGGTCATGGTGGATGGAAGGTTGACCATGAGCCAGCAATATGCCAAGAAGGCAAATGGTACCCTGGGTTGTATTAGAAAGGTTGTGGCCAGTAGGTTCTCCTCCCTCTCTATTCTGCCCTGGTGAGGCCACATATGGAATATTGTGTCCAGTTCTGGGCCCCTCAGTTCAAGAAGGACCTCATGGAACTGCTTGAAAGAATCCAGCACAGAGCCACAAAAATGATTAAGGGAGTCTCCCTTATGAGGAGAGACTGAGGGAGCTGGGTCTCTAGCTTGGAGAAAAGGAGACTAAGGAGTGATCTCATTCATGTTTATAAATATGTAAAGGGTGAATACCAAGGGGATGGAGCCAGGCTCTGCTGGGTGATGCCAAATGACAGGACAAGGGGCAATGAGCGGAAGTTGAGACATAGAAAGTTTCATGGAAACAGAAAGAAGAATTATTTAACTGTGAGGGTGACAGAACACTGGAACAGGCTGCCCAGGGGGGTTGTGGGGCAGCCCCCACCCCAGATATTCCAGACCCACCTGGATGAGTTCCTGTGTGATCTGGTATAGCTGATCCTGCTCTGGCAGGGTGGTTGGACTAGCGCATCTCTTGAGGTCCCCTCCAGCCCCTAACATTCTGTGATCCTACACCCCATCTTGACCCTAGCTTCCTCAAAACTTCTTTTTATTAACACCATCTACCAGCCCAGGTTGATGGTCATGTAGTTTTGCTCTTCTTTTGTTGCATGGAGAGCTGCTTGGACCAAAGGACAGTGGGACGTTCAAGACCTTCCGCATGCTGCTGCCCAAGGCCAGGCTGCATTGGGGTTCCTCTTCCCAGCAATCACCAGCTTCACTGTGACTTCTGGAAATGGGTAATCTTAGCTGTCTTAGCTGGTCTTTCTGGCATACTAGAGAGCTGTGTATGAGATCCTGTGGCTTATGAGCTTACTGCAGATATGGTGATTGAACGAGTTATAGCAAATAATGAGGTTACAATGAGTTACATCCAGTTGGAAGATGTGTCTGGACATCTAGTAAGTAGCAGCCCTAAGCTTATGCCACAGAGTCTGGAAGTGGAAGGAAATCAGTGATATCCCAGGATTTTACTGCATTATCAAGGCAATAATTTGTGAAACATAAAGGCAGAAGTAAAGTGTCACCCTGAAAAATGCTGTGGCTGTGGACTGGGGCCCTGGGACCAACATTTTGCTCAAACTGGTTCAGAAAGAAAAGTCATCACTGAAAATCTAGAACCTCTTCAGTGCCTTGGCAGACATCTAGATGTGACTC